>NW_026555085.1:58992500-60242500 GCF_021234165.1 Pteronotus mesoamericanus | reverse complement strand
ACTGAGCTCACTTCTAACTCCTTCTTGCCCCTTCTGCTCAGCACAGTGAAGTCACTAGGTTTTGTTCTTTTACTATTTTCCTTTGTAACATTAAATAACACAATAAACCTCCATTTCTTTTTCATCCTGAGGCATTTTTAAAGACAAGGATATTTGTATCGCTACCTTTCTTTCCCCCTTCTGCCTTCAAGCTATTGTGGGGATCTTTAACTTCTAAACAATCAAGATTGATAGTGCACGCATTCTGTTCTCTCTTCTTCAGTTTTTAAAAAATTATGATAAAATGCACATTACAAAATTTACCATCTTAACCAATTTTAAGTGTACAGTTCAGGGGTATTAATTCTGTGTTCTCTTTTGGTAATGGTAAGTAGGTCTTCCTTTGTGGGTTGTTTTGCAGAATTTAAAGCAAATAAAAAATGTTGACGTTGTGATGCTTTCTTCAAATCCAAACAGCTGGCTGTGACTACATTTCTTTCTTTTTGGTTCCAACGTCATCATTCCTATTCTGTTCAAAGAAGATTGTTCCCAACATCAAGTATTAATGGATTCTGCTTTTGTGTATAACAGAAAAATCATGCCAGAATTTGCTCCATATTTTGACCTTCCTTTTTTCCCTGAATTCTGTTTTATTGTTTTGCTTGGGGGCCATGTTATTCACTATATCCCCAGTATCTTCTAGCTTCTTACTCATTCTTTTAAGTGAAATCCTTTCATTTCTTATTAAAATCTGAGTGGTTGTTTCCTATTTGAATCATGCCTTTTCAGACTGCTTTCTGTTTTTCTGGGTCTCTCTAGTTGCCCTTCTTTCTCCTTATCCTTGCATTTTCTTATCTTACACCTTCACCCTCTCAGTTCATCAAGCCTGTGTTTCCTTTTCATCAAGTCTGTGGTTCCAAGTCTCGAAACCTCTCTCCCGGCCTCCCCGCCGCCTGCCTCATTCTCTGGGTCTCTTTCATGGCTGCCATCCTGGGACCTGTTCTGAATCTGCCCACTGTCTCTGCAGCCCTATCGCCTTCTTTCTGGGGCAGGAAGGGGCAGCAGGACCGTCACTGTTCCTTAGCTGCTCAAACCCGTCGCCGCGCAGCTTGGGGCCTCATCACCCCAGTGAGTAGCCAGGATTTGGCTCGAGGAAACCTCCTCACGGGAGCCCCTAACGCTTGCACCCTCATCCTGTGCCCTGATTTGTGTTCCTCTTTGCCTGAGGCCTTCACTGCTGGCGTGGGTCCCTCCAAGAGCGGTTAGGTGCAAAGTCCATACCTACTCTCCAGCATTATTGTTCAGAAAGCTTCAATCCAAACTCAATTTCTTAATTTAAAAATATCTTATGACCACACTAAACTTTTGAAGTTAAAAAAAATATGATATAAATAATCAAAGGCAGGAAAAGGGAGGATAGTCCTTTCTAGCAAAGAAGCTATTAAATCCTTCCCCGTCCCCATTTATCAAAAATTGTATAATATAATTAAAATTCTGAACCCCAGTAAGGTTTTTAATTACTTGCTAAAGCAGTTGGCCAGATGGTTAAGCATAATAAAAATAAGAACACCCTCGAAAGGAATAAAGAAAATGTCATCAAAGTTAAACGTGGCGGGGGGAGTCTTCCATTATATTGAATAGTTTATAGAAGTGTCGCTCCTTTTTAATAAGTGTGTTTCTGAAGCAGAGAGCGATGTCACTTGACAAACTTCCTGTCATGGTACTGTATTTATCTGAATATCGAACTTGATGTCACTTATTTATTTCCTAGAACAGAGGTGACCTTCACTCTGGAGTTAAGAACAACAAGCCTGTCTGTTTACTTCGACTGCGGGGAGAGGCTCTCGGGCCCTCACAATTAGGAGCGCACTGAGACAGAAAAAGGCTTAATAAGGACAGAATTCTGTCAAAGGCAGTTCCTCTCCCCTAATCTTTTATTACTCCATACCAGAATTTTGACTGTTACATAAGAGCTCCCTGGTTCATGTATAAAAGGCTTCCTGTGGTTCGCTCTCTCTTTTTTCAAGATTAGTTGACATTCAATACATTAGTTTCAGGTGTACAGCCTGGTGGTTAGACAGTTATATAACTTGCCAGGTGATGCCCCTGATAAGCCTAGTGGCCACCTGACACCGCACATCGCTGTTACAACACTATTGACTATATTCCCTATGTTTTACTTTATGTCCCTGTTACTTCCTGTGACCCTGGACTTTAGGAAGACGAAAGGGCCTGGGGGACAGTCTGGGCACCCCCTCCAGAGGCCAGTGGCCAACTTGCACTTTGCAAAAGACCCCCCAAGCTAGCAAGCTTCTGTCCCCTTCAACTAGGGTCTGACACTAGCTGCTGTGTGACAGTTCTGCTGTGGAAAGACAGCTTCCCAGATCCAGGTGGCCCTGTGTGTGTCCACGGTGTTGTCACCCCTGTGCTCTGGCACGAGTGGCGGTGTCCACTGCTTGCTTCAAGTCTCTTCTAAGTCTCAGTTTTTTACATTTGCTCAAAGCCTGTCTTCTTTCTTACCCTCAGAACTGCTGCCCGGCGCTATAGTTCTTTCTCACCTGAGCCCACTAGGAATGTGCGGTACAACTCACAGTAAATCCTGCGCCGCTGGTTGTGCCTTCTGGGGGCACTAATACCTATGACAGGGATGCGTCAGTCTTTTGGGCAGGAGATTTTTTTTTCTACCTGGTATAATACAAAACATTCCCCAGGCAACAGTAACGGTTCACATAACTGTTTAACGATTGCACACCAGATAAACCTAGACAGCAGTTCGGTCTGAGACTATTTGTTTTACATACTTGTGTAATAAACTCTGCTAACTATCTCTTTCTGATTATAATAAGTACCAAAAGGAAATAGTTTTGCCACTTTTGTCTCCCAACTGGAAAACTGGTTTCAATAGAAGGATAAAAATCAGTTTTCTGGAAAATTTATATTATTATTTGCTTCTCTAGAATTTGGAATAAATGAAAAGTAAAAATATTAAACAGGGGTCATGACCTCATAGTAATGTCCTTGAGGGGCAAAGGTAGTTTGAAAAGCACTTCATTGAAGATAAGCTCAGAGTCTTCCCCTCTCCTCTCCTCATGCTCGCACATCTAGGGAAGATATGGGACCTTCTGGTCAAATACCTGAGGACACATCAGTGCGTAAAATTAATGAAAAACCAGGCAAACTTGTAGAAAGAAGTTATTAATGTTCAACTTGTGAAATGTAAGATAGTTCCCTCAAAGCAGAATATTCTCTCTCTCGCTCTCTCTGCACACTCCAAATTGCGTTTGGATTTATTAGTGGACAAAATAATGACATCTAGCAGCATAGCGAAGGCCCCTGAGTCTTCCCACTGACCCAGCAGGACTCCTGTGGAGGCTGGAGAACGCCAGGGGCCAGGTGAGCTCCTTGCTCTTGGAAGCCTCCCTTTCTTCTGGCCATGACAGTGGCAGATTCCCGGGGAGGGGCCTCAAGAATGTCCTACTTGGCCCTCCATGGTGCAGGAGGCCCAAGCTACCTGAGGTCGGTACCAAGTATGGGCACCTGGGGCGACCGTGATTCCTATCAAGGTGTCAGGCAGCCAGCTGGCCCTGGGCAGGTTCTGGCGGTTGCGGTGAGGCTGTGTTTCTGTTGTAAAGTTTCAGGTGCATCTGCCCCATGGGGAAAGAGCGCTGTTCTTGTGGGAACTGGGGCGGGGGACTTGTGGGCTCTGACCCAGCCACAAAGCCTTAAATGAAAGCGAATCTGGCACTCTCCACGTGAAAAGTGCTTTAGCAGAAAAATTGCAGGCTTGTGGGGCTATTGGGGCCGCCTGGTTTCTCCTGCTAGAATGTGCTTCGAAGTGGTTCACTCCCTGGTGAGAGAGGCATTCGTCCATAGCAGCTCCCCCACTTTGTTTGCTTTCACAGGTTGTTCAGGTTTAGCTTCTGGGTATAAGATAGAAATAATAGTATGAATGTGATGAATCACTCTGAAAAGTGCTTTGAGTTCCTGACAAATAAAAGCGTCAGAAACGAAGTCCGGTTTGTTTTTATTTCCCCCAACATTTAACCTACCCTCTAGCACCTTGTAGTAGTCCCTCTGAGATTTGTATGGCTGATCAGATGAAAACTTTGTAGCAGGTGATGCTACGGACATACCTTACTTGGCGGACAGTACTCTTTGCTGTCAACACCGTCGAGCCAGCCAATTATATGAAAGTGATTCACCTCGGAACCTGATACAGCCTGTAGTGATAACAGTCCCTTTCCACAAGGAGGGTTCGCTGCCCGCGCTTGAATGCTGCTGGCGCCCCACTGGTAGGCTGGGGGCTTGACGAAGCAGAGATGAAACGTTTTGGCCTTGTGGAAACATCTCTCTCCCTGATCCTAAGGATCAGCTTTCTGAAGGCTCCATGCAGTTTCGGAGGAGGGTTTTTTTACACATACTAAGTAATCATCAACGACCGGCTATGCATGGGGTACTTCTGAGAAACCGCGGGAGGGGAAGGCTTACTTCCCAACAAGGGAGAGATGCACATACTTATGGCCACAATGTGGTATAGAATATGTGCGGGCTGCAGCTGTCTGGAGGGGAATGGAATCTCCCCACAGAAGGAATTAGGGAAGACTGCACATGACGGAGGTGAGGTTTGAACTCTGCCTTGGGGAAGGGATAGGAATTTGGTGAGTAGAGATGGGAGTGGAAAGACTGCTCCAGGGGGAAAGAAAGGCAAGAGGAGAAGAGAAAAAGGATAGGTGGGATTTGGGGGGTCAGTAAAGTTTGCCAGCGCTTGGACTGGAAGGTGGCCCGCCTGGAGACCCCTGGATGCCGCCCCAGGACCGCGGATGCCTCTCGCCCTACTATCCTTTAGTGTTGTATAGGAAGCGCCCCAGCCCTTTCTTCCCCAGGCAGAGAGACTGGGGACAGAGGAAGTTCTTTCACAGAGAACTGCACATCCACGGCAAGTTTTCACTAGGTCCTTTCCAGTTGTTTTGGGCCCTCTCTCCATTTTCTCTCGTGGGAAAATGCAGTGATTAGTGAGGTAGTGAGAGGGTCAAAGCCTTTTGGCCCCGTCGGTGATAGCAGCCTCAGGATACTGGGGATCATCGCCCCTGCTCTGACAGATGGGCTTAAAAACTAGCGATCAATTGGTCCCACTTCCTAAGTCAAAATAAACTAGTCTTGTTTCCATTATATGTAGTATACAGTAATTTCTGAATGCTCTACATTATTGATTTGGTTCAGTGCTCTTAGACATGCCATCTTCTTTGTTCTGAGGGTTTTATCTGATTGCAAATACTCAGCTTAAGTTAATATTTTATGAGACTCCATTGTAACTTGAAGCCCTGACTGGTGTGGCTCAGTGGGTTGGGCGTTGTCCTACAAATCGAAAGGTCAGCAGTTCGATTCCCAGTCAGGGCATGTGCCTGGGTTGCAGACCAGATCCCCAGTTGGCGATGTGTGAGAGGCAGCCGATCAATGTTTATCTTGCATATCGATGTTTCTCTCCCTCCCTTCCTCCCTTCCCCTCTCTCTAAAATAAATAAATAAAATATTTTGAAAAATCATAACTTGAACCTAGAAATATGATGAAAGGCATGTCTATTGTTAAAAAAAAAAAAAAAAAAAAAAAAAAGACAACCATACTGCACTCAGGGCAGCTTAGACTGAAAAACACAAACCCCGATCCAAGCACTAGTCCCATGTCTTTTTGTGCCATTCTCATGGGCAGTGATGAACTTTAACAAGTTACCTAATTATTTATTGCCCTCCAAAGACCATATTAATACACTCATTTTATTGATTTACAAATATTTACGAAGTGTTTATCATATCCCACACACTGACCAAAGTAAGAACTTTACAAATATTAAGACATTTATTCCACCTAACAACCATGAGAAGTAGAAAATATCATTATTATTCCTGTTTTACAGAGAAGGAAGTCAAGGTACAGAGAAGTGAAGTAACTTGCCCAAGGGCACGCAGATAATATTCATTGCTATTTGAGTGGACATGTGAATTGGAGGTTGTGTTTGGTGTGTTTGGTGTCACCTGCGTGAAAAAGGCTAAAAAGACCTTGCCTGGGAGGATTCTGCCACGTTGTGCTCTGTGATGGAATTAAGTTCTTGGACTGTTTTAATACAGGTTTATTTTCTGCAGTTTGTCACTAGGTGTCTTTCAAGAAACTCAGTATTTTAATCGACTGTAATTTTTTGAAAGTGAACAGTTTCTGTGCAGGTACACCAAGCACTTCCTTAAGCTACACCAAAGCCCGGGCCTGCACAATATGACCTTTTTATTTTGGAAGATGCGGCTGTTGGTAGTGGCATTTCCCCAGATGTACGGCAGTGACTATATACTTAATAAGAAATGACATTCAGCGACATTTTCTTTTTTAAAAAAATGTTTTATCCTCGCCCAAAGACATTTTCTCATTTATTTTCTGGAAAGAGAGGAAGGGAGAGAGAGAAACGCTGATGTGAGAATAAGCATCACTTAGTTGCCTCCTGTAACAGGCCTGGGCCCAGGATCGCTTGCACCAGACTAGAGATCTTGCACACCAGGACCAGGTATCAAACCCGCAACCGAGGCACGTGCCCTGACCGGCAGTTGGACCCACAACCTTTTGATTATGGGACGTCACTCCAACCAACTGAGCCACGCCAGCCAAGCCCATTTAGTGACTTTCTCTGTGTGCCCATCACCCTGCTAAGCACATTATGTGATTATTTTGTTTAATCCTCCCAACAACCCCATAAAGCAGGTCCAGTGAATATCTCTTTTCTACAGATATGGCAACTGAGGCCTAGAGAGGCATAGTAATGGAGCACCTGTCACAGAGCTAGGAAGCAGCAGGGACTTGAACCCTGAAATTGTTACCTGAGCCTCTGATCTAGACCTGCTGGCCCCTGTGCCATGGGTCCTGCGGCTGGCCTCTGCCCTCCCTGCTGACTGCAGCCTGCTCTGAGGGCTGGCCAGCCCTGGTGCCTGCTGCTGAGTCTTGCCAAGGATTAACAGTTGATCTGGATAAATTCCTTGTAGCCATTCTGCTTCCTGTCTTAATAGGATCCTGCTACTACCTCTGTTGTACAGCAAGTATTTGAAGAGTCAGATTTCACTCATTATTCTTCCATCATCGACCTCACGCCCAGTCTGAGTCCAGCATTTGCTGAATGCCACTCCATCGTGCTAGCAGGCATCAAGAAGGTGGCACGGGTGTGGGTGGGGCGGATGGACCCTGACAAGACAGATGCTGACATTGAATGTGGGAACTGTATGGAGGAGAGATTATGTTTGTGATGTCATGTGAGCTGTTATTAGGCACCTTGAGGAGGCTATGCACCTATTTATAATAAGTTCTCTTACTTTTAGACAATATTTTTTTATACATCAGGCATGGGGTCTATTATATGGTAGCTGCTCAATAAGCTTTTGGTGAATGTGTGAATGAATGAGGTGCTGAATGAACGAATCATTTATTGATTGGTTCCTTTGATGAAATGACATCCTGAAGGGCCCTGAGATGCTCTTGCCTTTGTTGCCACTGGGATTGCATTTGCTCCACCTGGCTCTTCCCCGCTGCATGCCTGGGCCCTCTCCTTGTCCCACGTGCCCCTGCCCCCCCTCCATCTCCATATCAGTCCAGGGAGCGGCTGGACAGGTGGTGACAAGACCCCTTCTCTTAGGTGGTGCTACAGATGGTGTTAGGTCCTATAGTTTTAGAATAAAGCCATACGTTAGGGAAATTAGGAGTTAAATCAGCTTTCCAGGGACTCCAGTCACCAGGTACAATATTCACGTAGGAACATTCTGAGTCCTAAATAGACTTTAGGGCAACCCACTGGGAACTGCGTGTGTTTGAGAAGCTCCTATCACACAAGCACATGCAGTGGAATTTGTTTCACATCTGTTCTCATGACTGAGAATCACTTGTTGACTTGGTTGTTTCATTGAAATGTTGGATTGAAAATACAGTGCTAAGGGAGACTATGTTCTTGGTACCAGCAATGGATTCCCAGGGGGTTTTATTTTTCAGTTGGAATTTAAAATTGATACACCATGTCAACCCCAGGAGAGGCCATGCATTAAGTGGTTTTCCTTCCTGTGTCTTTGATAGATGTGTCATCCCCACACCAACGAGCCTCTGCCAAGATGAAACCAATAGAAGAAGGGGTGGAAGATGATGATGAGGTCTTCGAACCCGTGTCTCCAAAGACATATAAAGTCCACCAGTTGCCTTGATCGGAGAGAAGAGTCCAGTTACCAAGATGAAAACTGTCTTGAAGAGATCCTGAAAAATACCAGCACTTTTTCACCGCTTTTAGATTCTTCTTCTTTAGGCCATCCAGAGGGGTACAGTCTGAAGGCAGAAATGTGAGGGAGAGTCACAAACAGGAAGGGTATTCTAGCTCTCTTTGTTTGGTCAGCTTTTTAAGGGGTCGTTTTCCTGAGCCTTCTGACTAAAACTGGTTCTATTTTGAGATATGTATTTTCACGGTATTTTCTAGATACACTACCATTTTAACTTTAAAAAAATCTTAGAGTTCTGTCAAATGCCTTCTCACTTATTTTTCCAAGTTGTGGTTCATCTTCCTCACAGGCGAATTTTTCACAATAGTGTTGTCCATTTGATAGCTTTAACAAACAATGTCAGTTTGAAATAGAAATCGAAGTAACATTAAAAAGCAGGGAATCTCAGGCTTTGCTCAATTGATTTTTTAGATGGAAAATGTTAAAGAAAAACGTGATTTGACTGGTGTTTATTTTTCTCCCAGGATAGACACATTACTCCACTAGATCACCTTACTTATTGGGGCATTGTGTAGATAGCTTGATAATGAACAAAACTCACAGCCTTTGCTCACATTACCCTACATTATCTATTTAAAAATTGGTCTGAAACTTAAAAGCTGGGAAGATAATATATTGGAAGCAGTTCTGCACCTGGTGTCAGCATTCAGTTAAACTCACCTGGGTTTGGAGCCATCTTGTCCCACATGTTCTGGTGAGGAAAACAGGTTCCTGGGGGCGGGAGGACAGGAGAGTGAGGTGGCTGAGCGAGTGGCACAGAACGAGGTGACTGGCAGAGCAGCTTTGCTCTTTGGTCAGGATTCTTAAGTTTCGGATTGTCCTCCAGCCACAGATGTCTCTTAAACATGTGTGAGCTGCGAATGGGAACGGAGCTGTGGGGGGCAGACGGTTGGCCACGGGCCATGCCGGGGGCGCCCAGCCTAACAGTGCTGTGAGGGCCTTGATTCCCGTCTCCTTTCTGCCAGAATCAGGTTTTAGAAAATGGTGGTGTTTGGCTGGTGGGAAAGGAGAAGCTGGCTGGAGCCATTTGTCAATCTGATCAGTGCGACTGTAGCTCTGAGTTGGGTGAAGCCCATAGAACGGCTATGCCACGTCATACCCCATCAATGTTTATTTTGTATCATCCACTAGAACCAACTTTGAGTCAGGCCCCTGCTGTGTTAAATAGCTAAGGAAAGTTCCAAATGAAAATATTTTCAGGTGAGCTGAGCCAAAAGAAGCATCTCTTGCCAAAAGGTAATTTCTGTTGGAACTTCCCACAGACTGGGAATCCAGCCCCTAACACCTTTATCCAATAATTGGCATATCAACAGCACAGTGGGAAGGCCCTTCAGTATGCTCCATCTGAAACTTATTTGGGGGAAATGAAGCCAAGGTGAATGACTAAGGCTTGGCTTTCAGACTGTAAAGATATATCAGGTCGAACGATCTCTGTCTGTGGCTGGGACCATGTGTGTAACTGTAAAGAGCTGGTGGCAATGCTGCTCTCCTTTTCTACTGGAGTAAGGTCATCCAGACCGTTCAGTTTCTACGTGCATAAAAATAATTACAAAATCACTCTGTGGAGTACATATTACATCCTTCCCTAAATAGAAAGTAATTTTAGATTCTGCTGAGGCCACGTTTTGCATGTTCTGTGTGTGCACAGAGCCTTGGGATTTCCTTACTGATGCCTCTTTAGGTTTGTCTCACTTCATTACCCTCAGACAGCGGAAAGGGTCGTCTCTAATGATCAGCCTGCATGTGTTTGGAGGTTGTTTTCTGTAGGGCTGGGGACAAACATTTTTAAAAGCACACTGCTAAAATTAGGTGACATAAATCACTTACTGTTTTTTATAGAATGTGTATGTGCATGGGCACATGCATCAGTGTCATTGATAAGTCAACTGTGATCTCAAAATGAGGCATCTTTAAAGAGCCACTTAGCCTGAATGGGAAACATGAAATTATTTTTCAATACAGACCTCTAAGGAAGACAATGAGGCTCAGAGAAAAGGAGCCATGAGCCGCTGAGGGGACCTCCCATGTAGACTTGATAGCAGAGAAGCAGATAAGAAAACAGAAATGAGTTCTAAGTGTAAGGTCTCCTCTCAATGACATTAAATTTATTTACACAAGTGAACAAGCGCATGTTTGTGTAAGGCATAAATACATAGACAAAAAACATGTTTGTTGCCAAAGCCACCAACAAGATGCTTTTTGTGTTTTTCGGTACACATTTTGCTGAGTGACAAATGTTCAGAAATGGTCTGCAAAAATTATTATATACATAACCCAAAGTCTATGTTCAAATGTAATATCAAGTCTGTTGTTTGACCCTGGAGTGTGACATTTATACCAGAATGTATGTATCATTTATAATATTTTGAATGCCCTTATAAATATTTATATTTATAAAATAAAAGCACAGACACTAGATAGATTTTCAACAATGTTTATATGTCTTAAATTAGTAATAATGGGTGCTATATAATTATTTTGTAGTTACCCTCCTTTGCTTTCTGGGATCTTTTCCATACCTCCCTAAGGTTCAATTCCGCTTTAATCATTGGACACATTTGTGCTTTGCTGTCAGCAATGTGCGCACTAGGAGACATCACCTTCCTCTTACAGTTCTCTGCCCACACATCTGAAGCTTTTTCTGGTTTTATAACTTGCAGCTGCTGATTCTTGTGTCCCAGGACCAATCTTGACCCCAAAACAAAGTCACTTGAATGCTGGAAAAATATTTGGGGAAAGTTGGTGTAAACTACACACTCTGCCCTGTCCCTGGCATACCCAGGTAATGACTCCGCCCTCCAGTGAAGGTACCTACGCTAGCTAGCGAGTGGGCGGCCCCAGCCATGAACTTGGGCATGCACGCCAGCTCTGACCTTCAGGGTCCTGGTGCCCTTCTCCCTGCAGACCCCAGTGTGCAGCTCGAAGGAGTCACTGTTGTTTTTTTTCATCATTTCCTTGGTCATTTCTAAAGCTGCTCTACAGGAACCTCTGACCTTGCTATGCCTCGTTTTCCCCTCTCTCCTCTCTTTCCAACCTCAGTTTCCCGACCTGTTTTCCTAATTCAACTAGGGTGACTAGAAATTCCCACCTCCTCAATTCAGACTCCCAAGGATTTGAAAGGAGAGCACGCTGTGCAGGGAGCTAGAGGTTGTGGCGTAACCCTGGCCTTGGCTCTGCTCATCAGATGACATACTTTCTCACTGAAGTTAGCCGTGCTCTTTGATTGCCACACAGCACCCAAATGCCTCGCATTGAATGACAAATTGTAAGTGTCACTTAAGAAACTGCTTCGCAGGAGTATTTACAGGTTCTTTTGTTATAATTGCAACCTAGTTTTAAAGTACATGAAGATTTTATGAATGCTCAATACAGTCACATTATTTACAGGAAACTATTCTCAGGTGCCATTTACATTGATAACACTCACTTTATAATAAATTTACATTTTGTCCAAATAGAGCTTTATAGTTTAAAATATCTTCATATATTGTAATTTAATCAAATAAATTTCTTACTTAGAAAATATGTGTATTTTTTCATTCTCCTTACCTATATACTAAATCCTCAATGTTGCCAATAGATTTTGTGACTTTAAGAGAAACAATATATAATGAAACCAGTTTTACCATAGGCTAATGGACATAAACAAGAATGAAGTTCCTTCAGCATCTCATCAATGTTATAATGAAATAACTTGAAGAAAATGATGTTATTGAGGACCTGCTGTAGTTGTTGCTCTAACTCCATGCCTAAAGGCTAGGGTTGGTTCAGTTATGACCAGAGGTTATGGGAGTTGCTCTGGTTTAGGTCATCTCAGCACAGATCTGCAGAGGTGGGGCTCTTGGGTCAGGTCCACTTAATTCCAAAGGTCTGCCATCTTGGCTGCCTTTGGCTATGAAAAGAAAATGCCATGAGGCCGTGTAGACGGTGTTGGCTGAAAACAGCGACTGAGAAGCCTTCAGTGTTTCACTGTGGGGATACGTAGATTTCAGCTTTGTATTCCACCTACCTTGAGCATTCTCTTCTAGTTTCATAAAGTTCAACAGCACAAGATGCCACATGAAGGGAGTGGACACCGTCTCCTGGGTCTATTCTGTGGTGAGCAGGAGGAACGAATCTTTCTGTTCTTGAAGAAACCCACATTTCTTCCATCATCTGCCCGGGGTATTGAAATGGGACATTGAGAGCCATCCTTTGGCTCTTCGCAGCAGGTGCTTGCCCCAATCAACCCCAAGACTAGACCCAAATGGAAGGAGCATCTTATATTACCATAAAAGGAATTAATTCTTTTACTCAATAAGCCATGTCGCCTACGTCTGAAGTCCCTTCAGATCATTGTTGAATTTGACAGAATCCTCTCCCTTACCCACTCGGTACCTGAACACCCCACAGTGCCGTGACGGGAGCAGGACAGCGCCGGCACCCCCTTTTTAGGTGGGAGGGAAGTGCAGAGAGGATGAGTGACTGGTCTAAGGTCACATGGCTGGCAAGGGAGCGACCAGGACCCAACCACATGCTTGGTCCAGGCACTTTCCTAGTTCCATCTTACAACTCTGAGAAACCTATTTGTTTCCAACCAGGCTCTTAGTCTACTCTTAGGCCATTTTCTCTTTCCACTTTGGGACCATTTTCAGAGTTCTAACATTATCTATACCAGCCTCCTCTGGTTGCTACATCCCTGGACCCAGGGCATTAGACACTATTTACTAAGGACAAAGACATCCCCACTGACCTTCAAGATCTGTCAGCCTCCTTCTTCATTCTGTCCTGAGAGACTTCACCTCTTTCTGGTTTCGAGCTCAGCCTCTCTGTTTTCCCACACCTCTTTGCTGGTCACAGCTGCTCGTCACACTGTGGTGATTACCGTAGCGGGGGGAGAAGGGAGCACCATGACTCAGGATTTTCCACACGACACCTTTTGGGACAGGCCAGCAGAGCCAAATGCGGCTCAGCTGAACTGCCTTGCACCTGAGTTAGTGGATGTCCCACAACTATAACATGGTTCTTATATTAGAAACCAACTTTGGAGGAAAGCAGCTTCAAGGGGAAAATGATACTATTTTACAAATGATGAAAACATAGAGCTGCTCATGGTTGTTGGTAGTTACATACGATCATGCCATTTGTGCCTGACTGAGGTGAAACCACACGGTCCCTGTGAAGGGGATCAGACAGGGAGCAAACCTCAGACCCAACCCTGCAAGGGGCTGACCATCCTGCACACAAAACAGAACTACCGGGTAGTCATCTGCTCTCAATTCATTTCTGGTAAAATAGCTTCTGTTATCTTGGGGACCTAGACAACCTTTGCCAGGATGCTTTCCATTATTTTTTGCTGTTCTCTTCTGATCTCTTTGAACTCTTCTTATTAGTGTTGATCTGTATTATGTATGAAATAATAATAGCATAATACTGTATTTTTGTACATGTATTTATAGAGAGAGGCATATTATTAGAAAAAAATAAAATCTGATATTGCCCTTTAAAATAATCTATCTGTTCATGTGAAAATGTCGGAGCCTAGTTACATGCTGCTCCAAACAGATTTCTTATCTGCATTGTCCACCTCGACTGCCCTCCTAGCTCAAAGCAGCTCTAAATCACTGACCTAAAAAGGAAGCGTAATTTTTCTCCTTGGACTTGGCTTTGAGGTTAGACAGATGCTGTTCCAAACACTGTCTCTGACCACGTGATCTTCAGCGAATTGTTAAGCCTGTGAAAGCCACTGTGACCCCCATGTGGACATGAGAACCTCTCCCAGCACGTAGCCGGTGCTCCGTAAATATTAGTTCTCACCCCCTTTCCTTTTTCCTTAGGTTGTCAAGTCAAATCCCTAAGGCTCTGGCACCTTGGCAACCACAGTCTTTGTAAAGAGCCAGAGGGTCAGTGCCAGGACCCGAGGTAGCGGCAGGGCAGGGAGCTGTGACGGAGGCCCTTGCGCTTACAGCGGACGTGCTGAAGGCGCAGGAGCCCAGCGCTCACAGGCAACGCTCTCTCTGCCCACGCGGGACAGAGGCAGGGGAGGAGCCACGCCTGACTTCAGGACGGGCCCCAGAAAGCCCTGGGCTGAAAAGGAGGCGGTGGGCACCTCTGGCCGTCCCATCCTTGTGCTGTCCTTCACAAATGTGTTGGTTTGAAGTCATGTTACCATTAGTATTGATACCAGAACTATAGTAGGTCCTTTTACCACTGAGCATTCACTAGTCAATAAAGGGTTTCTCAAAAGTTCTCCTCAAAGCAGTCAGCTTATTAAACAAACAAACAAACAAACAAACAAACAAAAATACCTTCTAGCTCTTCCAAAATGGTGTCGATCGAGGTTTTGGAGGGGCAAATTCCAGAGCAGTTAGAGTACCGTCTTTTTAACTAGTTCAGAAGACCGCGACCTTGAGTGACAATCAGAAGAATCAACAGAGGGCCCCTTAAAACCCAGCTGGCCGCCCGCCCCCGGGGTGTCGTCCAGTCCTTCTGGGTCAGGCTCGGAGGCTGGATTTCTAGGCTCCCAGGCGACGTCGGCACTGCCCTCAAGGGGCCGCACTCGCTCATTAGCTGATGAGAAGACTATGGCTGGGAAGTTAAACCGAAGAAAACCGGAACCCAACTATTCTCATACAGAGTCTTTCAATTAAAAGGAACTTTTTGGGGGGAGGGCAGCGCTCTAGGCCAGTAATTCTCAAACCTAAGAGCCACTAAGGGAACTAGTTAAAGTCTGGCTCCAGGAACGTTATACACTTGTAACAGTGATTCTCTACCCCGGCTGCACGCTAGAGGCAGTACTTCATTTGGGCGTCTGGAATCTTAAAAGCTCCCCGGGTGATTCAAGGGCGTTCAATTTGAGACTCTCTGGTCTGGAGGAAGGTCAGGAACTGTCACTGGCACGGGCATCCCGGGGCATGTGGGAATAGCCAGCTTTGCACCGGCACAGGCTGTGCGGGCGAATGCTCCCCCGGGCTGGCCTCCGCCCTGGCAGCAGGGGGAGCGCTGGTGCGGGGTTCGCGGCGGGAATCGTGCGGGGCAGGAATGGACACATTCAGGTTAAAGCGAACGGAGGTATTCCAGTCGGCAGGTGATTTCTTCCTGCATGTATCATTTACTTTTGCAACATTTATTTTTATTGATCTATAATTGACCTATAACAGTTTATTACTTTCAACTAAACAACGTAATGATCTGACATATGTATCCACTGAGAAATGATCACAAGTCCAATTAACACCCATCACCACACGTTTACGAAATTCTTGTGATGAGAACTTTTAAGATCCCCTCTCTTAGTAACTTTCAAATACTCGTATGCAAAACAGTATTATTAACTATAGTCACTATGGTGTGCATTAGCTCCCAGAACTTACTTATTTTATAACGGGAAGTTTGTTCCTTTTGCCCACCATTGGTGTGTGATTTTGATCATCTCCCCTTCGTCGCTTTCTTTGGCTCCCTGTGCTTCTTAAACAACAGAGTCAGAGAGAAGCTTGCAAGCTGGTTCTGATGTTTGGGAGAGGAGAACAATTAGAATCATAATTCTGAGGTGTCCTTAGTTCCAAGAAGGGTTAGGTGACCTGTGCAGTTAATGTTATCTTCCTGGGCCCAATTGTATATTCCTTTGTATGGGAATATTAATATCTGCCATCTTTACCTTGAGAGCGTTTTGGGAGAAACAAATCTCAAAGCCCATGTAAAACAGTAAGACGCTATAGAAGTGAAAGTGATAATTATACCAGCCAGTGACGCATAGATGGAAGCTTAAGATAAAAGAAATAGCTCTTCACTAAATTATATCTGGAATTTCTCTTGGAACTTTTAACTAATTTGTTCTTACGTGTGGGTACCCAATTCAAATCTCAAACCCCGAAAGCCTGGGCATGATAGCGTGAGCATTTTCACAAGATATGGTCTCCTCCCGGATAATGGGAGCATGGACAGACCTGCTAAGAAGTCCAAGTGAGAAGAACAACCTCAAAATTTTACATAATAAAATCTCAAATGAAAAATTTAGAAGTCTTGTATTTCTTATAGCTTGAAAACTGGATGAGAAATGTATGGGACAGTAATGCAATATGATTATTTAATGCAATATAGGTGTTTACAGTTCTGAAGTTTCTTATTACAGGAAGACCTAGAAATACTCAGATAAAATGTTTTGTCCTAGTCAAGCCACCAACATCAATATCTCTTTCAGCACCACGAACCCCACATTACAGCCTCTGTCTTCTGCATAACAGCCAGTGAAGTCATTTCTTAGGATTACATATTTTTCCTAATGAAGTTTATCAAGCACATTCAATATTCAGAAATTCAAACGGCAGCTGAGGCGCTGCCAAGGGCTTGTTTCAGAGAGCAAGTGAAGAGTGCCCTCTGCTGTTGGCGTGTGGCAACTGAAATGCATCACACTGCGTCTTTAATCACAGAATTATTAAACTACAGTCTGACTGAACGACAGTCAGACTTTCATCTTAACCAAAAGGAATGTCTGCACTTCCAAAGACCCACTGTGCAGTGAAATACATTAGGGTATGCTATTTGGGTTGTGTTTGTTATTTAAGTTATCTTTTATGGATACCCTAGAGACAATTTTAGTTGGGACAGTGTTCCATCAAGACATAATTTTTAATGAAAAAGAAGCACTGTGGGTGAATATGGCACTTCCAAATGGGATTTCTTAAACAATATGATCTTGGCGCACAGTTCTTTTTGTTGCTGATTTGTTTTTTGTTTGGGGTGGGGGTGGGGCTTGTACTGGAACATTTAGACACTGTGATGGGTTTTAAAGGAATTTGTTGAATCTTCTCCAGCAGGTTTTGGGAACAACTACCTGGATGATCCAGTGTGATCCTAGGTGAAGATCGAATATTGGACCAAATGACATTCCAAGGGTCCTTCCAAACGTTTTGTTCTATGTTAAACCTTCCCCGGCCACCCGCACACGCCTAGGGAGGCCGCGAGCACTGGCGCCCCCGGAATGCTTCAGCCTCTCCTTTACATTTCCCAAATTTTCTACCCTGAGAAAATTCATTATGGGCATAATTAGATTTTTATTATTATTGTTTTAAATAGATTGCTTTGGGTGAGTGACAAAAGCGAGTTTAACACAGAACTAACTAAAGTAATATCTGGACTAGGTAATGAAAATATTTGTACAGAGTTAGTTTTATGAAGAAATAAGAGAATTGGAAGTGCCAATGTGGAAATGACTATGCGGTCTCACGATCTAAATGAAAGAAGTGACCGATGAGACCTGAAATATCGGATGTGCCAGTGAGACCACACTTCGGAAGAAAAATGTAGAAAAACAATAAGAAAGGACCGCCTGTCAAATGCAAATATGGTTTGATTTCCTTATACTCTGACCAGAGCATTGTTGCTACTATAATACTTGGGTATGAGTCCAGTTTTCTCGACAAAAATGCAGAACAAACCATGTCATCTGGGGTGTAATTACCCCAAGGCTGGCGCTGGCACTTTAAAGAGTTGTTATAACCTAAGCAGGCAGCTAGTTTTACAGATGCTGAGCAGCTCAGAAATCTAGGCCCTTGACCTTCAGAAAACAGCTCACATCTTCAAGAAATTTTGATTAATTTTAGAAACAAAGTACACACATAGGTCTTAAAGACAAGAAACTTTTTCTAAAGTGGAAATTGTGTTAAGTAACACGCCTGATAGGCAGCCTCAGAAACATTTACTATTTCCAGGGAAACTAAAACAAGTTCAGAAAGAGTGTGTGTATGTGTGTGTGTGTGTGTGTGTGTGTGTGTGTGTGGCGGGGGGGGGGTTATGCTGATTTCTAAACTGAGAATGACAAATTCTATTTGAGTAACAGTAGAAGTGTTCTTTATAATTTCCAGTGTTTCTAGAGAGCAAAGCAGAAAAGAGAACCTCATAGAAAGAGTTTGTGAGAGAAAAAACCAATTTCATGAAAATAACAACAGGAGCAGGATCTATCACAAAATGATAAATTGTCACATAAGCAATGTTTTGATGCAGTAGCCTGGCAAGCATAAGCTTCACATAGGCTCTTACAAAAAGCTTGCACAAGAGGCACAGACAGACGACTAGTGCAAATCCAGTGCTCTTGCATAGGAGGGGCTTCCTATTATCCCGAATGGGACTCAGATTTGTTCTTTATTAGGAGAAAGAAAAGAAACTGTAGTTGTTGCAAAAGCATATTGGACTACCTATATTTTAGTTGTCAAATTCTCCTATCATTTAAATGCTATAACTTCTTTTCCCCGGTACAGCTCTCTGGAGAGGACAAATGTGGTGATGTTTCTGTAAATCAGCATGTAGGTTCACCAGTAAAACATACTGTGTATTTCTCAACATTTATAAAAAAATTTCAACCATCCTATTTAGTGATGGTCTAAATGGTTCCATTAAAATTCCCAAATTAAGTATCCTTCTCCCCCTGCCCCCACCCGATAAATGCCATTTAGAAAGCAACCAAAAGAAGTGGTAAGAAGTCCTTTCCCTATGTTCTTTCATGAAAGCAGGTAGTTTCAGTCTTAGGCCTTCTTCCAGAACTTTCTGTCTCTTTCCACTGGTTCTATTCTCTCTTTTCACAAATGCATGTTTTATATCCTTAAAAAGTAAATAATAAGGTCATAAAAAGTCACTATTAGTGTGTAGATCCAAAGGGCTGCTTTTTCCTGGTATTAGGATCAATCTCTCTTGTCTGATTGTCTGTCTGTTTTATTGTCAGAATCACTAGGATTCAAACCCACAGCCAGGTACTGGGAGAGGTGGCCACCTTCAGGAGGAGAAGCAAAGAGCAGACGTCCAACAGGACTACCATTTTAGGAAACAAGGTGGGAAATGAGACTGTAAGAACATCACAACAACTTGGTTGAGGAAGCAACTTTATAATAATTGTAGTAATTTTGTTAACACCTGTAGCTTTTCCACATTATACCAAATTATTTGTTATTTTATGTTATTTTCCCCATGATGAAATAATACAAAATAGTAAACAAAATAGCATTTGGTGTTTTTCATCTTGAAAATTCCTGAACTCTTACTTTTTGTAATTGCTGCATCGATTGCGTGTATACTCCCTTTCACTCCCATTCCAACCAAGTAATGTAGGCCATGTTGTCATTTCTTAAGCTTCTGCAATTTGGTTCCACCCATTTTGCTCCATTAAAGACTTTCTGTCCATAATTCTGGATACTTTTTATTGACCTGTCTCCCTGTTTATTTTTTTAAAATTTATTTTTAGACAGAGGGGAAGGGAAAAAGAGAACCATCAATGCATGGTTACCTCTCGCGTGCCCCCTGCTGGGGACCTGACCTGCAACCCAGGCATGTGCCCTGAGAATCAAAGTGGCGACCCTTGGGTTCCCAGGCCAGAGCTCAATCCACTGAGCCACACCAGCCGGGGCTGTCTTCCTGTTTACTAACCTTCTGTTCTGTTGCCTTTCTGCTTTTCTTCCCCCATTCTCTCAGCAGTTAACCTGCTGTTAAACCGATCTGTTGAATACTTACTTTCAGTTATTATTATAATTTTTGGTCCTAAAGTTACTGACTTCTATATCTTCTCTACTTGCCAGTTATTTTTTAACCTCCTTATATAATAATTGCAATATCTGAGTCACCTGTGTATATGTCTGTGGTTTGCCTTTTTTCCCAGTGAATTGGTTCTGTTTATTAACATGTTTCATGTTATTCGATTGGATGCTGGGCATTGTAGGCGAAAATTTATAGAGGTTTTCGGTAAAGCTGTCTTCTTCAAAGGAGAGTTATTATATTTTGGTAGGTAGGCATTGTACCTGCTGGTTACCTTGTCCCATCCAGGCCTAGTCTGTTTTAATTTTGGCCCTTCCCTGGTGCATGGCCAGTACCCTTAGGGCAGACCCTTATTCCTAGATTTAGCTTTTCTGGGATACAGACAAAAGCCCAGGTGTTTGCCAAGGCCTGTCTCTCTCTCTCTCTTTCTCTCAAATCCCATCTCTGTTCAGCTGAGGAAATTGTTAACTCCTTTAGCCCCCTAGCCAGTGAGCAGAGTAGGGTGAGACCAGGCAGGTGCCTAGTGCAAGGGACCATCCTGAAAGTGAGCACCTCTTTCTGTTTTATGCCCTAAACCCCTCTCTTGCCTCACCCTAGACACAGCCCTGCTCTCAGCTGCTTTCCGCTGAGTCTTAAGATTCAATGACTTGAAAGAAGTCTACGTGAAGATCCGGGGGACTTCGTTCTGAGCTCTCCTGTGGCTTTTCCCTTCAATTTTCTGTTTCTCTGGCAGCTCTGAATTTTGTTTTCCTCGGCTCACTCAGCAAGCTTCCACTTTCTCTTTGGATTCTATCATCCTGAGGCACTGCAGAGAACTGGCAAGCGCCCTTAGGGAAAAAGCTCGGAGGAAATGTGATCCCGAACTGTGTTTCTCCCTTCTTTCAAAGTTAGTAGCCCCTCAAGTTCCTGGCTGCACTGCTTGCTCTCCAATGCATTCAAAACGTTTTATATACTTTGTCTCACCAACCTCTCTCTTTGCTGATTGAATTCTGTGCTGCTTATTCTCAGCTCTGACCTTTTGCTTATGCTGTTTCTTCCACCCCCAAATCGCTGCCTTCACCCATCCGAATCGAGCCCATTTCTCTTGAATCTACCTCCTCAAACCACTAATGCATTTATCAAAAGTGTTGTTCTGAAAATTTTTAGTGGTGACAGAACATTATATGATGTGAGAGAAAAAGCATAAAATTCCAAAAACATATATAATCTAATTTTATTTTTAAAATGTGTCTAATTTAGTGGGGGAAAAAAGACCAGAAAAAATTAACAAAAATATTCATCGTTATTTCTTGGTGATGGGTTTATGTGTTTTTAAAAAGATTTTCCGTATTTGAAACTAATAAAAAATATTATTTCTAGGGGATGGGACTGTGTATGAGTTTTATTTTTTTAAGGTTCTCCCTATTCTCTACAGTAAGGTACAACGTTACTTTTACAACAAAAAACCCTATTCTTTTAAATAATAATTATTAAGAAAAATAGACGTGGTTGAAATGTTAATGAAATCATGCCCTCACGAGCATTCATGGTAGATGCCCTTCACATCCCGAAAGAGAATCGTTCAATGTTTTACAATGTGAAATACGTAACACTATGAAATGTAGTTTAAAATGGTTAAGATGGTAAATTATATTTTTTACCACAATTAACAACAAAAAAGAGGACTCACACAAGACACCCCTAAAGTCCCACATAGTGAATCATCCAGGTACCATAGAGAGGAGAAACAGAGTGTAATTGTGGGGCTGGTCAGTTTATAGAACTCAAGTTTTATGAAATTGTTTCTGTAGTGTATCAGCACTGCATAGATAGTCTGACAACCCACATTCACATTTTAGGTATTTGGTACACGTGTAACCTGGCTTTGATTGTTCTTTTCAAATACTTTTAAATTTGTAAGAAAATATTGTAGAAAAAATGTAAAATGGTTCCTCCAAGAGGGCACAGACATTCTTGTTTTAGGTGACTTTTCCTGAACACACGAGGTGCACATTTTGATTGACAAGCTTCCACAACCCACCCTGGCTAAGCCTGGACAATTCCTGATGACAGAACCTGCCTTTCCTTCTTCATTCATTCATTCACCATCTCTGTTGTCATAAGTAAGGCCCATATTTAAAATGACCTCTATGAGAAGATAGGTTAAAACTACTTAATTTATGCTCAGATTGATGAATACTGCCTAAATGGCCTTTTATCCATTCATTGCATTGAGCAATCATACAAATCATGAAAAAACTCCAGAACTCGTCATAAATGCCAACGTTATATGTTTTATTTTTAATCAAGTAATTTCTTTAGACCTCAAAATATCCATAGTTGACAGAATAAGACACTAGGCATTGACAGAATAAGACATTAGGCATAAAATGAGAATATAAAACCCATGGTCTGCAGAAAGGCAAACAGTACTTTAGCCCATCAGAATGACTATACACAAGTGAAACGCCATTAGAAACATCTCCTTTTTTGTCCTGTAAAAACATACAGTTCAAGTGTTTTGTTTATTTTCAGTTGTAAACAACATGAGTTAAATTGGACAATGAGGCAATCTAATTACTACACAGGATAATTTAAACACACTAGATAAAACTGTATTAAAGACATATAGAAATCAGTGTTCACTTTGGTCTCTATTCTGGTTAGGGTTGTTAATACCAAAAAAACCCCCCACAACACATACTTATTAAAGCCAGCTTGGTGGTTGGTGCCAGTGGTTGATAGATGTAATTCAAGAGGTAGTCAACACCATCATTTTCAAGCTGGTAACTCTCACAAGTGTGAAGCCACAGTTGTATTAAATATCGTAATAGTTTCTCACAGTACAGTACTTTGCCATAACTTTGCAGCTTCGTTCCATATATAAAATTTAAAAATGACTCATAGGTCAACTTCTCACTCTAACTGAACTATGACACAGATCACACAACCACCACATCTTAAAAAGGCTGGTGACAGCTATGTAAGACAGACTTTGATGCTTTTAACAAGTTGTTCTTCCCTAAAACAAATAAATCTCATTAAGACATCTAGAAAATTAAACTTAGTGCAGCTGCACTTGTACATACTTTTCCAAATTTTATAACCAAAGGGGAGATACACATATATATTTTATGATAAACATTTCTTAGAGAAAACAGATAAATTAATTTAAATTAACTTTAAGACTTAATGAGATTTCCCATGTCCTGTATAAATGTTACAAAGTCTATTAACACTTATGGGCTTCTATTCACTAACTAAATACAACTAGCAGTAACTTGGGGCCACGTTGGTGCAAGAATATTTAAAAAATCGGCAATAGAAACATCCTATTTTGTAGGTGGATCAATGCTAATAACATGATGTTTCCTGATCTTTTCCCCTACATTGCACGCCAAACTTCCAAGTCATAAGCAGGTAAAAATCTTTCTATATCTTTCAGTTGTAAAAATACATCCAAGGTCTTCTAGTAAAGACTAGAAATGCAAGTATAAAAATGTTTCCACTATAATCTGCCATGTAGCAAACGAATAGCTCACAGGACTGAGAGACCGGTGGAGCATCTTTTTTAGGAATTACATTTGTGTTGACATGGGGGCGAGGTCAAGGGGCAACTAATTCACAGACCTCCTGCCCAACCCACGAGTAACCCCTGTAAACTGATGCTTCACACAGACCCTTCCCCTTAGTATCTAGAAATGGCATTGCACATCCACTCTACGACCACTCCTTGGCAAGCCAGTGCTAGTTGAGTTGTGTGCGTAGGGCAATAAGGTTGCAACACGCTTGGCTTCAGGGCAGCACAGAAATGCATGAGGGAGATTGGCATCTTTTATGCTGTTTGCCCAGCATGATCACACTCACATACTCACCTCTCCTCCTGCTACCCCTTCCTGCCTTGACCTCTGGGCTGAGCAGCTATTTCAAAGATTGCTTCTGTGTTCTGCTTTGCCTAAGTGTAAGAGTGCCCATAACTCTTTCAACTAAGTACATGATAGGTTTAAGGAAATGCTTGGAGACTTTGCTAACTAAATGAGATGCTTCATTATTCACAAGTGTTTGTCAAAAACATGCAGCCGTGAATTGCTATACTATAAAAGGTTCTGTACCAGAGAATTATCAGCCACTGTTAAGGCTGGAGCAGCATAAAGGTGTGCTATGCATCAACTACGAGGTAGCCTTGTGTTGTAAACAGAGTTATATTCCACCCATGTAAATGGATACTGTGCTTACATCAGTGATATTCACATATACAAGGTCAGGAATTTTGCTTTATTTTCGCATGAAATGAAAATAGGAGAGCTGATATCTGAAATTCAGAAATTTTGATCTATGTCAAACAGAGGTAGTTTACTAACATCAGTATATAATACTTATATAAAGGTCAGTTATTTGGTTTGTTCTGAGTAAGCAGGACTGTAGACTATTCTGTAAAGAAACAACATCATCATCATATGGTATGTTCCCTGAGCAAAGTTCTTTGTCCTGAGTACATTATGTAAGAGTGATAATATTCTTATATAAAAAATAAACCCCAATTTTTTAATCATAAGATAGATTTGGTATGTGGTCTTCGTTCAATCTGGTAAGATGCTTAAAATGATTTTAAATTGCACCCATAGGTCCACAGTTATAAAAGGTCTTTAAAAAAAGAAATGATCTCGGCTTTGAACTTTTTAACATGGAAACAGGGAATGTCCAATTCTCAAGTCTGTAACTTCCTATTTCTGTAAGGTCAAGAAACTTTGGCTTGAATTTTCAAAGTGACTTATTATGTTTTGCATTTTTACTGTTAACCTGCTTATTATACCTGCTAAAAATTAAGCAATGCCACTTTGATTTGTCTACATAATTTAAATATGCTTACCATCCTCACATAAGGCGAGGAAGGACTTCTCTACAGCTATATCACATTCAATATCGTCAAAGGTAAGCGTTGCATCACAACACACTGGTACGTCAGTATATGTACCATGGAGATGCTCACACACACTGCGGTGGAATTCAATCTGAGCTGTAAAGGACCGGTGGCCCAGCCCTGGGCATTTGTCCTTATGCCTGGCCTGCCGAAACAGCAGCAGCTGTGCACGTCTCCGATGGCAGGACAAGCGGGGAAGGAGCTGAGACTATTCACTAGGACGTGTCTCATCTGAGCCGTGTCTCATCTGAGCCGTGCTATTTTCTTTCTTTCTGTACTTCCTTTCTGTCTGTTCTTTCTTCTTCTTCTTCTTCTTCTTCTTTTGATTATCTGAGCTTATACCAAAACTGTATTTATTGTCAATGTTAAGCATTATAATTAACTGGTACCTTCTTGGAAATGTTTCAGAAATATACCCATAATATCTATAATCAGGATGACGCCAAAATGAATTTTCATGACTGAAACCTAAAAGGAACCAATACTATGATTGTTCCCTAATCAATTTATTAACAATAACTGAGGACCAACCTGAGAAGTGTTTTTATTATCACTGCATGTTCATCCTGAATCCACCCTACGGGTTACTTTAGCATGAGTCATGAAGGGAACTTATGTGAGATCAATTTTATTGTATAAAATCCATCTAGCTCTCTGGTAGGAGAGGTTCTGGTACCTCTGCCCCAGGCTCATCGCTCTAGTTGCCTGCCACCAAACACTGTACTTTTTAATATATTCAAGATGATACATATTGGGCAATTGGGAGCACCCACTTAAAGTTTACTCTTAACCCTGGCATTTTATTCATATCTCTGCTGTTTTGTTTGTTTTAGAAACAAGTTAGATAACTCTTTCGGGGGAATAAAAATAGCCACCAAAATATATACCAAACAATTGGAGTTTTCCTCCAAGGTCTTCAGTAGTAAACAAGGAGGGCCCTTGCTCCAAGTGATGGTTAAAAGGACCGATTTAGTCAAGGGAAGCTGCTGCTGTTGCCACAATCCCTTAAAACACCTCGTAACATGTAAAAGGTTATGAGCCAGTATCGAAATACCACTGAAAACAATCAAGTCACTACATTTTTACATTGCCCTCTCCCCTTCTTTTCTCTTAATATGCATCTAATTTACAATCAAAATATACGAGTTAAAAACATTGAAATATCGGCACAGAAGTTACACATTCATTGTCTTTTCTGGAGTTATGTATCCTGGATTCAAAAAAGGTTATGGCAGTCAGAGGAATATGGAGTTAAGGTACTGCCTTCAAAGGGGGTGGGGACACTCTACAGATAACAAAATAAAAGGCAATCCCAAACTTGGGGGAAGTAATTATTTAAAAACCTTAAGTACCATGTGATTGGCAGCTCTGAGATCTGAAGTGTCCTTTGGTTCACACAAAAGGTAACAGTCATGTTTTTATTTTTATGTAATGTAAAGGGAGTGGTATTTCAAGAAAAACTCCAGGGGTTACTTTTGAAACCATCTAAAATGCTTCATACGTTTTTAGTTCTTGGGGATGTCAAATTCTGGGAGGGAGGGTGTGTGCTTGTATCTCTATACACACATATATAAAGACCAACTCTCTTTATATGTATGTCCACATCCCTATATAAACCCTTCTACACACACACAGGACTCAGGCTCTCTCCCTCTCACACATGCACATATAGATATACATAGTATCTCATTCTCTGAATTACATAAAACAGGACACCCTGCTCAAATGCAATTTGCTTAGAGTGATTTGTCAGGTTAAAAAAATTCACAGTTCCTCAACAGTAGTTAAAAACCCCAGGTCAGTTGCTGTCTGTGAAATACTGTTCCCCTGTATTGGCATGAGGTAGACTTCCCAACCGGGGAAAGAAAACAATACATTAAGAAGAAGGGTTATGTTTTTTTCCTTTTTTGAACAGAAGGCCCCTTTTTGCTTTGTTCTTCGGGTGCTGCAGACGACTTCGTGGAGGAAGCTTCTTGAGGTGACCTGCCGGGCCATTCTGAGACCTCGGACCTAGCCTCCTGAGGAAATGGGGCTGATGCACAGCCATGCCCTCCCACCACCTCCCGTGGGAAAGCCGACGTGCACGGCTGCGAATCCGCTTCCTGTCTTCCCTGAGAACTGACGGGCGGCTGCACAACAGTCTTATGCGGGCAGTTTGCCACCATGTGCGTGATGCTCTGACAGTAATGGCACTTCTTTGGCTGAGGAGGTAGACTACATTCCTTAGCATGATGATCAAGGCCACCACAGTTGTAGCATCTGCAACAAGAATGATGAAAACACCTTAGAGGTAGGGAGAATGTGTCGTACGATGTTATTTATGTATGTAAAAAGACACCAAAGTACACACCCTGTCAATGAGATCAGCTTATGTTAACGTACCTTCTTAATAAACATATAATGACACTGACCAGACCAGCTGGTTCAAAGGCCATCATCACTAAAACGCTACAGCAAAGTTACGAAGCTAGCTGCATTCAACACACCAGTCAATGTAAAAGATGAAAGCTATAGGGATCGCTTCCGAATAGAAATGACCCCTTTTAAAGACCTGACAGGTTATTTTAAAAGAATAGTTTAGCCCACTAGAGGGCAGCCAATGCTCAAAAACAATCCCAGCTAGCTTTAAAAGATAGTTAAAAAATACAACTGTTGACATAATATGACAATGTACCCAGCAACTGGGAAAATTACAGAGCAAATTAAATGTCATCAGTTTAATATTTCTTTGGGTATTAATTATATTGACTATGGAAACCAGTCAATTGGAAGAATTTTTTTCCTTTGTACAAATTAAGTAATGCAGTGAAATTTGATATATAAGAAAGTCAGATGTCTATGGTGAATGATATCTGGCAAATTACCAAGTAATTCTGGAACAATACAGTAAGTATTTGCACCAGAAGGATGTTATAAAAGAAAGCTTCTAACTACTTAGATTGGATTTTAAAAGGCTGATAATTGTTCAGTGATGCCAAGAATTTACTTTCTTTACCTTCTGTAAGAAATCAGTTTTCTCCTAGGGTAATTATTCTAAATTGAAATAAGCATAAATCCATCCTTAATTAGTATTTAGGTGCACACTGGGTGTGAGGCTCTGTATTAGATGTTTGAAAATTTGTACTTCTAAAAGCTGAGCAAGTAAATTATTTGGAAGATATATCTGTTCAATTTCAGTCAGACTTTCTTCTAAAATTTTATATGAAAAACACAAAACAGCATAAAGTGGAGAAAATTAAAATTTTATAATTACAGAGGTTTTTAATCTACTTGTTAAGTACAGAATTTGCTTATATTTGTACCTAAATGAAATGTCTTACGGATTTTCTATTTTAAATTTATTTTCAAATATATTGATGAAGCCATAATTCTCATTATGAAGCACAAACAATAGGTCGCAAAGTTTTAAGAAAATAGCAAAGTAAGTGGTAACTGTGAGAGTCAGTTTAAGACTATTATGACAACAAAATAATTGTAATGAGGTTTGTGTGTGTGAGAATAGCAGGCTTAATAACTTACATTACCATATATTTCAAAGACAAACTGGTAAGCTAATACTAATCTACTGAGCAGTATATGTAGGATACTTAGTATTTTATTTTCTGGGATAAGTTATAAAGAGTGAAGTTTTTAGTTGCCGATAACTACGGCCTGCCTCTCCAATTATCAATATTACCATTAATAGATGGTAAGAATAATGAATTCACAAGATGGGCTTTTATTCTTTGCAATATTAACAAGTATTTATCTCAGGGAAAAAATACACCCTAGTAGTTTCAAAAATTAAAGAGAATACCCAAGAAAGCACTTTTTCTAGTTAAATTATTTATTGTGTAATTACATGCCTTAATAAAATAAAACTTTGTAATTAATACTGCAATGAAGATTCACTATTGTTTCAGCCATGTGTTTTAAAAGATAATGCAACATTAAAGAATAAAAATTACTAATGCTGGAAATCAGGCCTCCAAAATGGCACACTTAAAAAATGACATCTTTCAAAAGTAACCATATTACTTATAATCATGTTTTCCCATATAGTTCCTCTTCAATAATAGATAAGGGATTTCTTAAATTTGCCCAATCTATAAAATATCTCCCTTTGAATTAAATTCACTTTCTTGAGGATAACATCTGCTTAGGAACTCATTTTCAAAGGAAAAGAAAATGGGTTAAAGGCTTCAGTAATAGAGCAGGCCCTCCCGCAGACACATCAATTTCCTCTGCCACTGTGGTACACACGGTGTTATCCAATTTAGGGAACCATTTTACCCACTCATTTACCAAGGGCCTGATGTCAGGGTTCCACTTTCACAAATGGGGTCTTCCGTCATGTTCTATATGTGCACTTACCATTATATTTGGGTTTTAAAAGTTATTTTTAAGGATGCTATATAATTTTGGTTTCCTTGCATTTTGACTTGCCACCTCACACCCCCTGGCTTTTTCAGATATGTGCTATCATCAGGCAGACTGCCCTCAACTCTGAAAACATTTGCATTCAGTGTATATATGCTCAGCCTTTAAAGGGGAGGAGTGGTATTTATTTTCCTCTTTTATTTAATCATTCAACGTCAATCACTCTTACTAAGAGTGCAGATCACACACCATTATGAAACCCCTTCCCTCCCAAAGGACTGACACCAAAATGGAAACGTTCAGTTACCTTTCAGCTCACAAAGACTACCAGATCACATGCTCCGCATACGCTCTACAGGGCACTAGTCTCCCTGGCTCACTCTCCACACCTCTCCAAATAGGGTTGCTTTTGTTCGTCTGAATGAATTACACTGTGATGTGAGCATAAAAATGGCATGTGTGCAAGTGTATAGCTACATGCTTAGAAAATATAGGGGTGGGAGAAAGCAGGCATATAATGCGCAAAAACAGTTTATTCTTGTGTTATATATTTTATTATTTATTTGTATTACAACTATAGACCTACTTTTATCCACACCTGTATACGGGCACAGACTCACAAGCAGAAGACTATATACAAAGAAACCATACTCTGTGTGTATTTTGATAACCCAACTAATGTTAAGCGTTTTACAGAATGATGAACCAGTGGCACAAAGGATATTTTCTCACATATTAAACATCAAGATAAACAATATGTTCAGATTAATCTTAAAACATTATAAAATTCTTCATAAAATTATTTTATACTTTAATTCTAAAGAGCTAGCATAGCACATTCTACATATATTACTTCTTATAAGATGTTTAAGATGGGAAATAATCAAATTGGAGACAATTTTTCAAAAGACTATCAAAATAAGATCAAAATTTTTAAATCAAAGAAGAATGCCAACAATGGATATATTAGCACCTAAAATTGCAAAATAAATAAAAACAAATCTTTCAGACTTACATCTTTAGGAATATTTAATTGCATTATGAAATAAGTAATTATGGCTTTTATAAACTAAGTCCAAATACCTACATTAATTAACAGATTAATCAAAATGTATTAGAAGTTTTCAGAATTCCTTAATAAAAATGGAAACTCTGATTAGGAAATCAGAATTTAAATCTGCTAAGGTCCTTGGAAAACTTGTCATTTTGGCAGTGTAGAATACTGAGTAAGTAAATTATATCAGCAGTAAAAGTTAGAACTGAGCTCAACTAAAGACCACTAGATCATACAGACATTATATAGACATTGATTTGTAAATACCTCAATAGTTTAAATTAAACAATTCATCAGCTGTGTATTTCCCCTGAATCCCAAAAGTGATTTTAAAAAATTGGGCAGAGGAGTGAAACCACAGATAGAGAACTAGATTTGTCTGTCTAAAAATGTAGTGGATAAAAATGTAATTTAGATGTATCTAAGTATTTGTAAAGTATTAGCTCAGTATGAATTTGGAAACTTAAATTTGTATTTTTTGGGGTTTGGTGGAGGCATTAAGAATAAGGATACAGTGATTTGTAAGCTTTTCAATAGAAAAGATATATTAAAAGAACAGTAAGTAAAGCAACATCAGGGAGAGAGCATAGAGTGGAAAAAAACTGCAAGATACAGGGTGGGAAGGAGTGAATATTGGAAAGGAGTGCATAAAAACCTCTGGAAAAGTGAGAGGAAACAAAACATCAATGCAGATGCCCAGTGGGAGGCCAGGAGGGCTAAAGAAAAGCCAGACTGGAAAGAATTTCAGAAACAATTTGGGCAAAAGATAACTGACTGAAGAGACTGTTTATCATTTTAATCTTGATACCATCCAACTAAAATCCAGAACTAACACTAATAACTTTCATCAAGTCTATAGCCTTCTGTTCTAATGTGTCTGAACACTTGTCGTCTGTTCAATTGTCTGTCAATCAATGAAACATGGGGGCTGCTGGATCCAAGTCTGGTGGTAGGAGGGAGGTGGATGGGCAGAAATGCCATCCGAGAACCTGAGAAAGATAAGGAAAAGTAAAGACCTAGAGCGTAGCTTCTTCTTTAAGCAATCTGCCCACTCTATTTTCTGAGGATAAGAGACAGAGTCTAAGACCAACCTTCCAGACGAATGCCCCATCTTGTTCTGACATCTCCCGAACAATCTAAATTTATACTTGGGTATAGCTTGTTCACACTACACAACCTGCTCCAACACATCAAGGGGAGAGTTAGAAAACTGAAGAATCACAGAGCTGGAAGTGCCTTTCAAGACAATGCACACACTTTCCTAACCTCTATCAAAGCAACCTATTCGTCATGTGAATTTATGTTTTTTTAAAAATTTCCTTTTTATATCTGAATTCCTAAGACTGTAAGCCAATTAAACAATAATACATTTAAATAAAATTTTACATATTCTTCTTAAGTACAGTGGTAAAAGTATTCAGTTTTCAAAAATATTAGTGGTGATTCTATGTTCTTTTAAAAACGTTCTTATGGAACAAATGCATATGTAACACACAAAAAATAATTCATTTGTATCTTTTGAAATTCAGAAGCCAGTATCCCCCTCAATTACTTTAATGCTAAAAATAAAATGATCTATAGACAACAGGGCTGAACATACTATTAACAGAATTAAAATGATAATAATAGAAATGATAACAGGTTCAATTTATTGAGAGCTTACTATGTTCTAGACACTGTGTAAAAGGCTTTGAACGTGTTATATAATCAGTCCTCCCCCAAACCCTATGACATAAGTATTACACTACCTATTTGTACTGATGAAATTATCGAGACTCAGTTTATGTAGAAGGAAGTTTTAACTGAAAATAAATTCAATTGTATTTTAATTATATAAAAACATTACACCTAACAATATTGATGCAAATTTACTATATGTAAGTCTAAAAATATATAGGGTCCTGAATTTAAAACACTAACACACACACACACAGACCCAGAGATCTGAAGTAGATCTTTCTTCAGATTTGGGTTACTGCTCCGTTACTATGCTGTGGGGAAGCAAGCTTCTCCCTTTGAGATGAAAGGTTGAAACGATTACAGACTGTTCACTACCAATGCCCAGTTTTATTTCTACCCCTCTTGTACTTTCTTTGTCAAATATTTTGCCAAAAAAAATGAGTAAATAATTTTCCATTTCCCTTAATCATATGTTTATGATTCTAAATCAGAACTTCAGGTTGACATGCTACAGTCAGTGCTATCAAACTGACTCAATAAAATTCCAGTCAAAATAAAGAAGCTTGACATTTTAGTTAGCCCATACAGTCATACTGTAATGCAAATGGTTTATTTAGGTCTTGAAATAAATATTGCATTCAGATTTTCTATTAATTAGAGCAAATGTATATTGAGACTGCCTCTCCTGGAGGGCAATTTGATAGCATATTTCTAAATATTTATACACATACCATCTGACTCAGCATCTCTACCTTCAGCAATCTGCCCTACAGGAATATTCACTAATAAGCACAATTATTTTGGTACTAAGATATTAATTTTAGTGTTGTCCATATTGGTAAAAAATAAAAAAATTAAGTGATGATAATAATACTAACAACAATTATACTTATAATGAAACCTAGTAGCGTGGCTACAGAGTCCATATTCTTTACCACTAAGTTGTAAATATGTGAAAACGAAAAAGGAATTAAAGTACGTACATGCCAAGAAACACTTCAGACATTAAAAGGACTGAAGTAAAAGAATATTTTTTAAAAAGAGGTGGATCTATTTGCATTGACTTGGAAAGATCTCCCCAAAAGTGAAAAAAAGAAACCACAGAATAATATACATAAATGTAATATAATTCTATTTGTTTCAAAAACACTATATATAATTATAAGTAATTGTATGCATTTTTAAGAGTGTAAGAAAACCACTGGAAAGATAAACAGTAAATTAATGGTGGTTACTTCTGGTGAAGAGAGTGGAGTTTAGTAAGGTAAAGAGGAATTTCAATTTTACTTCATAAATTTTGTGGTTTCTTTTATCAGTAACAAGGAATAATTTATATATTATTCATGTAATTAAAAAGAAAAAAGCAATTCTAAATCTTCACTTCCATTTTTTAATTTGATGTTCATTATTATTGTTAGTCATCTCATAGCGAACCTGTATACCAAAAAGTTCTAGAGTCATATTAAAACTTTTGAAAAATACTAATGCCGGGGCCTTACTCCAGATAAATTAAATGAGAATCTCTAAGGTGGAGCTCTAGGCATCAGTACTTTATAAAAAATAGTTCGTTTTTCATTGTATTTTTTCCATCACCATTTATCCCCCTTACACGCCCTTCCACCACCACCGGCCCCCCTCCCGGAGCAATCACTACACTGCTGTCCGTGTCCATGAGTCCTTTCTCTTCTTTTGCTCGATCAAAGCTTCCCAGGAGACTCAAGTGTGAAGTGCCTTGAGAACCACAGCTGTGTGCAAACCCAGGATCTGCACCCTTACCAAGGGCTTGCTCTATAATCTCAGCCATGCGGAAGGTGGTTCAAAACCAGAGTACATCTCCCAAAATACCGTTTCAACAGTCATTGATGCCTCAAAAAGGAAAAAGAAAGGAGGAAGGGAGGGAGGGAGGGAGGTGGGAAGGGAGGCAGGAAGGAAGGAAAGGAAGAAGGTAGGAATGAAAGAAAGAAGGGAGGGAGGGAGGGAGGGAGGGAGATATATATGTATGCATCTTATTTCCTTACTGGGAACTAAAAATGACTTCTTAAAAATTTCTGACTGTGGTGGCACAAAAGCCCACAACCTTTTATCATCACCAACCCCTGCTTATTTCTGGAAGGAAAACATTGCAAGTCTGAGTTTAGCTTCAGAAGTGATTTCTTTTTTTCTGAGGCCATTATTCAATTCTTAGTTCATCAATCAAGGACGGGCTCAATGTGTAGGCGCCCATGTCATCAGAATGGGTGATAATTTACAGCTCTTGAATCGATTGATGCTTTCTCTAAACTTCAACCATCATTACCAATTAACTTTTATTGATTTCCCATAACAACTCTTTTAATTCTCCACCTTCTGTTGCCTGCATCTAAAATAGTTTTCAATAGCATATACACTTGTTTAGTATGGATATATACATGCAAACAGTTCTCCTAATAGCCAAATTCTGTTGGCTTTAAAGTAAAAAATTACTTTCTTATGTATACAGATATAGTAACAACTCTACTTTCAATAAAATCTATTAGTTATGGGATTTTTAAAAGCTTGAATACTTAAATTACATATTGTCTGAAAGACTGACAATGATAAAGTAACTACTTCTCATTCTGTCTTCTATACTTAGAGAATAAGAAAGTTTGTAATAGGTGGTCTACAACCTAAAGGGTAAGTTTGCAATGTGATGTTTAAAAAGCAAAATTCAGTCACTATAACTGCCATTCAGTTCTTCCTGGTGCATGGTAAATGACAGATGTCTGGAGGGTTCAGCACTGCCTGGTTCTGGGCACAGTAAGCAAGGGTCAGTCTGTTCTGGCGTGGAGCTAACATGCGTTCAAACTCCAGAACTGCTGGCAGTGGAAATGAACACTCTGTGTCTCCCCCAAACTTCAGTTTTCAGATTTACTAAAATGACCTGGGATCTGTAGTGAGTTCAAAGGGTGTGGGTTGGTTTTGTTGTTGTTGTGTTTTTTTTTTTTAACTTACCAACTACTTTTCTAACCTCATTGGTTATGTGGTTCTATGATGAGAAATTATCTCAGTACCTTTTCTGTTAGTGAATTCAACTGCTTACAACACCGATGCAATCATTTGCATAAATTCAAGTGAAAAATAGAAAAATACAAGCACTTATGATCTACTATATATACAACTTTGTACTTTGAAATGTATGTGAATCATTAGCTGAATGGTAAGATATATAGTTACATATTTTATCTTGTTTGGTGTCTTTTTTGACTGCTTTTTGGATTGTCCTGTGTTTGTTTATTAGTTCTTGGACACTTTCTGATTAATGCCATGGACTGTCATCTATATTGTAACGCCTGTTTAAAATGCACCAAAGTATCTTGAAAATTAGCTAAAATACAGTTAAAGCTCTATTCACAAACCTTTCACCATCTCATAAAAACAAGACAAGACAGAAACTGTGGGGGATGGACATGGGACGAGTGGCTGTGCAGGGTATCAAGAGAAGTAGGGATGGGATACACAGCAGTTTTAAAAAAGGACACAGAAGGGATGAGAAATTGTTGGAGAAATGGGGGCAAAGGGACTCTTTGTCATGTAAGGACACGTCCATCAGGTACAACGATAAGCCAGACATTTCTGTATTTCATTCCATCATGTTTAAAAGCAGTCAGCAGAGTTTGTGGCAATTCCATGGAACAAAAACCACTTGTTGAGAGTCTGCCACTTGGTACCATAGCTTAGTAATGAATTTTCGGTCAAAAGTTAAATCTGTATTTTAAATAGAAATGTTATCTCACATTTAAGTGACAAAAAAAATCCTAGACAGGTAATCTGTTCTGGCTAATGGAAAACTAGAAAAAAAAGAAGAAAAATGGGCTAACACCGAAAACTTAATGCTTTTCAATTTCTTGGTAGTAAAAAGTCTGCTGTGCAATAGAGCCAGAGTCACAGGCAGCGGGCACTGTGTGAGCACTGCTCTCCTGATTCCAGTGCCGCTCAGGAGGAGCGTCCAGGGCAGGACAACACACACACACGCACACTCTGAAAAAAAGCCACGTGTGCTTTTGGAGTGGCAGGGTTGCAACTGTCCAAACTGCAGGTTTAAATTAATCTTTGTTGAAACCTAGGTCAGTTTATCTACCATCTTTGGTCACACCGACTTTCAGGCATAGCATATTTTTAGAAGGTTAGTGCTGGTATCAAACATGAAGGAAAGGAAAGACATCTAATATTTAACTTAACTTGAAATGGTCAAAACTAGGTGCTTGCTTAGATGGAAGAATCAGATCATAATATGCAATCTGAAAATGTAGGTCCATTCGCCTCTGACAGCAGCGATGCTGTACTCTTAGAACCCCCCGGGCCACGTGCCTTTCACACGGCCATCTCTCCTGTGCCAGTGCCAGGGGCGGGGCATCTGCTGTGAATAAGCACCAGCTCGGCCCAAGAGACACAATTCCACTACTGCTTTTCTGTCAACTTTTATGGGTTTCTTTTCTTCTTCATCACATAATTTCTTTTTGGTTGTGCCTCTGTAAAAACACCTTATTTTTATGGTTGGCGTGATTTCACAAGTCATTCTAAAGGGGTATCTTTTTCTTTATATGCACATTGAATTTTTTTTAACTACTAATAAACATTTGGCCAGAAGCACAAGAAATTTTAAAACAGGGATTTTGTCATGATTACTTTACATGTGAAACAATAGTTTCTTAGCTGGAGAAGTGAATGTAATATCCAAACAGGATAATGAAAGCATTTAAACACATAATAAAACTACTTTAGGTATTGAAAAAACTTACGTATACAGATAATATAACTGCAAAATAAAAACATGACCAGTTCTTATTTTATCACACATACACTCCTCTGTTAAAACACAGAAAGAAGAGACAATATGAGAAATTTCGAAGAAAAGAAAGTCATACACAGGTGAAGAATCAATTTCAGTGGCATGACTGAGGAACTGTACAGAAGGAGGTTTGATAACATTTCTAGGTGTGTAAACTGGATGTTTGCAAGCTGGAAGCAAAAGAGGACAGACTAAAAGATGTTACTCTAGTTTTAGCCAAGTGAGTTATTATTATTATTTAGTCAAATTGGCAATTCAAAGCTTTGAAGAAAGTTACCATGACTGAGTTGTCTTTGATCCAAGTAATAATATTGGTAGTATGAGTTTCCATGAACATAGAGTATCAAAAAATCTCCTTAATGTTACATAACTAAATTATTACTACTGAATTGTTGCTATATTACTGAATTAGTGAGAACTGTGTGTACACTTTCCATCTGAACAAAGTTTCCATGAATAGCATAAAAATTTTTATAAAGGACCTGTTTTCCTAGAGCACACTGCTTGGTATGATCTATCCAAAATGTAATCCTTCAGGATTTTAATGTAATAAATGTAATCCCTTAGGATTAATTCATGCGCAAGAGACAAAAGGAGACTGTGCCAAACATTCTCTATACCTACTCAGGAATCATAAGGGGTTAAAACTATTGTGCTGAAATCACCAAGGCAAGGCTTCTAATGATCGATAAATTTGATCTGTTCCAGCACCAGCTGCTGCGGAGGAAAATGATGAGGGACAGACGAGAAGTAAATGACCTCTGTCCACTCTGCCCCAGCCCAACTGGTCTTTCTGTGACTCACTATATATTGCCCTTTACGAAGAATCAGCAGTTCTTAAACTGTCCACCATGTAGGTAGGTAGGTGGTAATTAAACAAGGAAAACTGCTACTGTGTTCGGATAACCTCTGTAAACTGTGGTATTATCTCCTCTCTGTAGGTCTGATTTTGAAAATTAAAGCTTAAGGTAAAGTCATGTAAGGTATTCTTGGCCTCATGGCTACTTCTCCCTTCGTCCTTACTCTTTGCAGTTGTCCTTCATGTCATTCAACATTTTATATGACTAAAGCTTGATGGCCAAGGTGCTAAGGCATCCTGCAGATCTTTTCTATGATCACTGTTCCCTTAGGGAAAGCGTGTTTCCCTACTTGAACATTTTAAGGCTGTGACCTTGTGAACACATGGCCACTGATATAGAAAGAGAAAGATGTCAAGTCAAGGATGGAGGTAAAAACGGAAGGTAGAGGTATGAGAAGAACAGATAGGTCCCTAGACAGAGACAGGGTTGTTTACACATGTCCAAATACTTATAATGTTACCCTTTAGGACTTGATTCTACACATTAACAATGTTATATGTACATGTTCTATAAGCCCAGAATGACTTGTCTTAAAGACAATTCCTTGAGTACTTGAACTCAAAGAGATGAGTTTTCATCTCTTTGGTCATCCTTTGAATTTGACTGGTAGACATTTACGCAAAGAATTTGGTTTATTCTCTCAGTAAGACAAAAGAAACAAAGTCACTGAATAATTTTTCTATTTTTTTTTTCCTAACAAAAATGTCTTGAAAAATACCCTGGCAGGTATGGTGGAAAGAGGTAAACTTGTTTGGATAATACTATTTCAACATCTTTCAACTTCCATACTGCACTGCCTAAACTATTGTCTGATTTTCCCAGGAGATATGAAAGACCTCAGGAGGCAGAGTTTCTTTGGAGTCATTTTTATTTTTAATCTTTCATTGAACACAGTTGAGGATTCAGAAATTTTCATTTTCTGTCCATAATGGCAAATAGAAGAAAACTGACAGAAGATGTTTCACAATTGTTAGAAGAATAAGAACACAAATACAAAGACAGACAACACCACTCTAGACTCTTAACAATGATGTTGTAATTAATCATATAAGCTGTAACTCAGATCATGAGTCTTTTTTAATTTTTATTTATTTATTTATTTATTTTCAGAGAGGGGGGAAAGGAGGGAGAGAAACATCAACGTGTGGTTGCTTCTCATGCACACCCTACGGGGGACCTGGCCTGCAACGGAGGAATGTGCCCTGACTGGGAATCAAACCAGTGACCTTTTGGTTCATAGGCCAGTGCTCAATCCACTGAGCCACATCAGCCAGGGCAGAGCATGAGTCTTTACATAAGATAATATCCGAGGTATAGGCACATTTTTCTCAAACTCAAGAACTGAAGTGAACAATATATTTCTAAGATGAGAAGGAAATTTGTTACCCAGTTGGGGAGGATGTCATCATATAATATTTTTTTAGAAGAAATTTTTGCTCAAAGGACAATGTAACAGTACTCTTTCACCTGATATAGTTTAATAAGTGGACAAATGCTAAAGGCACTGACTGTAAGGAGATAACACAGAGATGAACAAGCTCATTGAATTGATCATCTTAGTCAATGTCTAAAAATATTTTGCTATTATAGGCTAAAGAAAGTGACCAAATACTCTAAATACTCACATTAGCAAAAATGAAGAGCTTTAATAATCAGTCATACAAAAAAATCAACTGTATTCTCATTAAAGTAGCATATGAAAATACTCTGATTATACCACTGAAAACAACTAAAAATACTGAAGAAAATATTTTAAAAACATCTTTTAAAAATGCACCTTTTGGTCAGGCAAGAATGTAAGGAATGCTTAGAAGTGAAAAATAAAATGAAAGCAGGAAACTAGGATGGTAAAAGTAGGGTCCCGAAGCAAGCTACCCCTGGGAGTATCCACAGATGCCTGTAACATTAAGCTTTGACCTTGTAAAAGGGATGACGGAGGAAACAAAGCCTAGAACTTGTCTGGAAGTTGGAGGTCTAGTAAGAGATTTGCTCCCTAGCGCTAGAAACCCCCCTCACAAACTGCACTCAACATATAAAGACAAAAGAAAAAGAAACTTGCCTGAAGAAAGCAGATAGCATGAAAATTTTTCCACCCACAACACGGGAGGAAGAGAAAACAAATCTCGCCTTAGAACTTTAACCACAACCAAGATTGTGTATGGTGTGGAGCTGCAGCTCAAGTAGGGATGTGGCATGAACTGAGGAATTATTATTAATGGCTCCCATTTGGTATAAGTGCCTCCAGGCACATGACAAAGGAAACCCCCCCCCCACCCCCACGTCCCTGGGGGAAAAAAATACACCTTTCAAGCAAGCCAGGTGTCAAAGAATCCCAGTAGTTCAAAAAATATGAGTGGTTAAAAAATATAAAAGACATAAGAAAATAGCGTACCATAAACTGCAGCCAGCAGAATCAGATCCAAACACCTTGGGTATTAGACTGATCAGATATAGACTATAAAATAAGTAAATGCTGGTACGTTTAAAGCAATGGTTCTTAACACTATCAGGCCAGTGTCTACTTTTTATAATAAATATTTTTGTAATGCCCCTATTCCTATCCTAAATTTTATATGTGTGTGTGTGTGTGTGTGCCCACATGCAGCGGTGGGCAAAAGTATGGGGTTTTTTTTTTTGCCTTTGTGACATTCTTTTACATTAACAAAGCTATTGTAATATTCATAACCTGCATGCCTTTTTCCATATGAACTATAAACCTACTTTTGGCCAACTGTGTGTATACATTACACATAATACATAATCTTAACTATAATACATGGCAGGGGCAGGGGAAATATATACCTCAATTAAAAACGTAGTAACAAAATCACACTAGAAGACATAATGAAATTGTTAGTGCTTGTAGTTGTTCATGATAAATACGTTTGGATTTCAGAGAAGCCATTTCATACCACGTACAGGAAAATAAAAGAGGTACAGGAGAATACAGGAATAATCAGTATGAATGCACCTATATATAACAAGTAAAAGGAAAATCACCATAATTGAAGGAGCATAACATGTCAAGACAAATTTAAAAACAATCAATATTAAAAAATAAAAATATATAATACTCTTCAAATAAGCTACACCTATTTCAAAAGTATAGCATCCAATACGGTAGAGAAGAGTGATGATGTACAACAGGAAACATACCACGTGTCTTCAACTCGGCCACAATCTGAGACATAAATTCAGAGTCAAGTTTATAAAAAGACCTTGGAAACCATCCTTTAATAGTTGATGGGGAATATATGATGGATTGAAAAAAAGTTATATAAGAGGTTAAAAAGAATTTGTTTCTGGAAACTAGCACATTTAGGCTGAAAAACAATTTGCAATCCCAAAATAAATGATCTCTACATGTAATTTTTTTAAAATATAGATTCTTTATGTCTGTGATATGAAGAAAATTAAGAATACATAGGTTCAGTAGACATCTGACCATGACATACTTACTGTTATTAGACTTCCTCTTCTTCAGTAAACAACTATAGAACTGGAAAACATATATGAAGTAACTATATAGGTGCTGGATGGAACAATAGGCAGTGGAAAACTGTAACGCTTTATAGTGGGGGAATGTTTAAAGTAAGCACGAAGTTTGACCTGAATTTCTGCCTGAGTAGACTTTAGGGACTAAGGGTCACGAAGATGGAACCCAAACACAGCTCAGTGGTGTCAGTGAGCCAAAGAGGTATAGATTTGAGTCCAGGGTTCATGAGGCAATTTATGGGACAGACTACTGGAGAGAAGAGATCTGTGCAAAAGAGAACCATCCACACCAATACACCAGGTGAGAGTACAAAACAGAAGAGAGACTGTTGTTTGGTGAAGAGTTAAGCAAATACCTAGGCCACACTGTGCTGGGAGATATCAGCCAGAGTGGAGAGACCACATTGGATTCCAACCAAATCCAGCAGCTTGGGTATTCAGTTGAAATCCCGGTAAGCTCATACCTTATGAATAGGGAAGACCCATCCCCTAGAGGAAGAGTCACACCCTAGGACTAAACATAAAACCAAATAGAACTACACTAAACTAAAACAAGGCTGGCAGAATAAAAATTACCAGTTGTTCAACTGCCAGTCAGAACAAGACTCAACATCTTGTAAAGATGATAAAAAGCCAGACTACCTATAACCTATCAGCCACACATTCTGCATACACTTAAAAAAAATTACTAAATACATAAAACAGCAGAAATAAATATGTTCAACAACATAAAGAACATATATGCAATTAGAGTCTCAGTAGGAGAAGAGAGAATGGTGCAGAAAAGTGCTTGAAATAAAGGCCAAAAATTGTCTAAGCTTTATGGGAAAGATCCTGTATCAACAGATTGAAAAAGCTTATAGAGCCCCAAACATGATAAAATCAAAGAAAACCACACCATCACACATCATAAATAAAGTACTAAAAGCCCAAATAAATAAGCAAGGAGAAAAAAAAGTTTTCATATTACGAAACAAAGAAATGAATGACATTTAATGTCTTCCCTAAAATAATGAAGGTCAGGTGACAATAGAACACCTTCAAAGTACTAAAAACAAAATAAACAAAAAACCTGCTGAAAGAATATATGAACAGCATACTGCCACGAAAAGAAATGCTAAAGAAAAAAGTTCTTTGGGTTAAAGGGAAATATCACTACATGGAACTCAGATGGTCACAAGGGAATGAAGAGAACTAGAAATGAGATGTATCCATAAACATAAAACAATATTTTCTATTCTTAGTTGTGAAGTAAATATTAATTTAAAGCAAAAGTAATAACAATGAATTATGGGATGTATAAGATAAAATACAGTAAATACATAGCACAACAGCACAAAGGATAACAGCAGTGAATGAAAATATACTAATTATACTTTTGTAAGGTTCTTATATTTTATAGCACATGAAACAATATTAACCAAAAAGAAATCAGAAAATGAAGAAGAGAGAAACAAATAAGAAAAACAGAAAACGAACAGCAAAATGGGAGACTTGTATCTAACTATATCAATAATTAAATACAAATAGTCTCAATGCTCCAAATAAAGGACAGAGATTATCAGATTTCATTTAAAAATTAAAACCAAATTATATCTTGACTACAGGAGACACACTTTAAATGCAGTCATAGATATATTGAAATTAAAAGGAAATAGATAAACCATGGAGACAACAATCATAAAAAACTTGGTGTAGCTGTATCAACATCAGACAAAAAATACTTCAAAATTAAATACATTGCAAAAGATGTGGGAAATTTCATAAACACAGAGGGTTGAACCATCAGAGAATACAATATTCCCAAAAACAATGGGAATGAGTGAAATGAATCTGCTATTAACTGAGTTTCAAAAGATAGGAAGCAAATACTGTCAGAATTCAAAGAAAAAATAGAGCCACAATCATGGTTAGATTTTAACATTTTTTTCTCAGTAATTGATAAAACAAGTATACACACTATATAAAAAATATGAGCCACACTATCAACCACTATTATCTAATAGATATTATACTGGGTTAGCCAAAAAGTTCATTTGTTTTTTTCCATAAGATAGCTCTAGTAGCGCTTAGTTGTCCTTAACTTCATTTGAAACACTTTTTGGACTGTATGTGACAGCTGTCATATCAGCCTGCATTTTTAAAAAACTTATGAAAATTAGTAAATTTTTATGTAGCCATTTTATATTGAAGATGGAATAGGCAACATTTTTGACACATCATGCTTTGTTATTTCAAGAAATGTAAAAACAACTGAAATGCAAAAAAAGATTTCTGCAGTATACACTGTGTCAAAAGTGGTTTGTGAAGTTTCATGCTGGAGATTTCTCACCGGACAATGCTCTGATAGACCAGTTAAAGTTGACAGCAGTCAAATCAAGAAATTAATTGAGAATAATCAATGTCATACCATGCAGGAAAAAGCTGATATACTCAAAATATCCAAATCAAGAAAGTTATTGGTGAAAATGAAAAATGTGTCCTTTATTTTACAGAAAAATCTAAATGGATGTTTTGGCCAACCCAATAGAACAATATACTCAATATGTGCAAATATATATTCTTCTCAAGTGAACATGGAACATTGTCCAGGATAGAACATACCTGCAAACATAAAATAAGTCTAAAGAAATTTCAAAAAGTTGAAATCGTATAGAATATGTTTTCTGATTACAATGGAATTAAGTTTAGGAATACATAAGACATACAGATAATCTAAAATATTTTAGAAATTATATAATACACATTAAAAATAACACTTAGATCAAGGAAATCACAGGAATAAAAATGAAAACAAAATATGTCAAAAATTTGTGGGATGCAGCAAAAAAGTACTTAGGAGAAACTTAAAAGATTTAAAAGTTTATATTAGAAAAGAAAGGTTTAAAAAATTCAGTGGTCTAAGTTTTTACCTTAAGAAGCCAGAAAAAGAGCAAAACAAACCCAAAGTAAGTTATCTGAATTAAATAATTAAGAGTGGAAATCAAAGAAATAGAAAATAAATAAGAAAGTTAAAAACTGGTTTGAAAAGATTGATAAAATTAATAAACTCTCATTAAGACTGATCAAGAAATAAGGCAGGATGTTCCCTATGCTGTACTTCACACCCATGTGACTATTTTGTTACTGCCAATTTGGACTTCTTAATTATTTCACCTTGTTCACCAGTCCCCAACATCCTTTCCCTCTGGCAACTATCAGTCTTTTGTCAGTATCTATGAGTCTGTTTCAATTCCGTCTGTTTGTTTATTTTGTTCTTTTGATTACCCTTGTAAGTAAAATCAAATGGTACTTGTCTTTCTCTGATTTATTTCACTTAGCCTAACACCCTTCAGGGCCCCTGGGCCACATGCAGCCCAGGATGGCTATGGATGAGGCCCAATACAAAATCATCAATTTACTTAAAATCTTTTTTCTTTTTTTCTTTTTGCTCATTAGTTTTCATTAGTGTTTGTGTATTTAATGTGTGGCTCAAGACAACTCTTTTTGCTTCAGTATGGCCCAGAGATGCCAAAAGGTTGGACGCCCCTGCTTCTAGGTCCTTCCATGCTGTTGTAAATGGTAAGATTTCATTCCATTTTATAGCTGAGTAACATTCGATTGCATATATGTACCATCACTTTTTAATCCATTCCTCTACTGATAGGCAATGGGTTGCTTCCATAGCTTGCTATTGTAAATAATGCTGCAATAAACACAGGGGTGCATATATTCTTTTGAATTAGTGTTTGTGTTTTCTCGAATAAATACCACAAGAGTGGAATCACTGGGTCATAAGGCAGTTCCATTTTCAATTTTTTGACAGCATAGGGAATACAGTCACTAATATTGTAATAACTAGGTATTAGGCCAGGTAGGTACTGAAAATATCAAGGGGAACACTTTGTGAAGTCTGATTGTCTAACCACTATGCTGTGTACCTGAAAGTAATAAAAAGCAATATCGAATGTGAAAAAAAAAAACCCCCACAAACAACAATAGCAACAACAAAAAAAAAAGAGAAAGAAATGACCAATATCAGCAATGAAAGAGGGGATATTGCTACATACCTTATAGACGCTGAAAGAATATAAGAGTATTATGAATAAGTTTATGCCAAAAATATTCCACAAGTTAGAAAAGAAGGATACATTCCTTGGAAAAAAAAACACAATGTAGAAAACGGACACAAGAATAAAGAGAAAACCTGAATTACCTTCTGTGGTAATTAAGTTTGTGTCAACTTGGCAAGGCCATAGTACCCACTTCTAGATCAAACATCAGTCTAGATAGTTCTGTGAAAATCATTTTTAGATGTGATTAATATTTAATTCAAGAGTTAAGGAGATTACCCTCCATAACGTGGGTGGGCCTTAAAACAACCAGCTAATAGTTTTAAGAGAAAAGTGCTGGAGTCCTTGAGAAAGAGGGAGTTTTGCCCCCAGAATACGTTTGGATCTGAAACACAACACCTCTTTGTTGGTTGTGACTCTGCAAGTTCCAGACCCAAAGATCCCCCAGGAAATCTTCCTCCAGACTGCCTTCAGCTCAAGCTGAGCCTGAAGGCAACATCAACTCTTCTCTGGGTTTCCCAGCCTGTTGGCCCTGCTAATTTTGGACTTACCACAAATAACATGAAACTATATATATTTTCTGTTTCCCCAGAGAACTCTGACTACTACACCTTACATCCATTGAAGAAATTGAACTTGTAATTAAAAAAAGAATTTCTAAAAGAAAAGCTCTAAACCCAGATGGTTATATTGGTGAATTTTACCAAACATTTAAAGAAAAAATTTAAAAGTGAATGATGCACTCACAAAAAACCCTTTTTGATATGAGGGGGGCACTCATTTATAAGATCCAAGTAATCCTAATACCAAAACCTGACAAATACATTACAATAAAATTATATACCAGTGTTTTTCAGGAACATGGACATACAAATCATTAGCAAAATATTAGCAAAAAGAGTCCTACAATATGTAAATAGGATTATATATGATGACAAACTAGAGTTTATCTTAGAAATACTCGATTGGAATGTTTATCATCTGTAAAGTCGATTAATTAATTCAATATATTAATAGAATAAAAGAGAGAAAAACGTCTGCCATCTCAGCACACACAGGAAAAAGCATCTGACAAATTCCAACCATGACTGAACATTCTTAGAAATTAGAAACAGAGACAAACTTCCTCAACCTGACAAAGGGCTATCATAATTAACAGTGAAACACTGAACACTTTTCTCCCAAGAATGAGGAAAAGGTAATGAGAAAAAGTCCACTCACTGTTTCTAAATAACATTTTACTGAAGTACCTAACAAGTGCCATAAGGAAAAAAAAACAACAACAACAACAACAAATCAGAAACATAAAAATAGAAGAAGGAAAATTCTTTTCATTTGTAGATAACACAATTGTTAATATATAATATCCTAATAAATCACAGAAAAATGAAATGAATAGGCAAATATACTAGTTACTAGTTGTATTTTTATATCCTAGCAGCAAATAGTAAACAAAATTTTAATAAAAGATTATTTAAAATAGCATCACAACACATGACACTTAATACATTTATCAAAAGCTATGGGAGATTTTATATACTAAAAATTATAAAACATTACTGAGACATTTTAAAAACCTAAATAAATGGTTATATAGCAAGTTAATAAATCTGAAGACTTAAAATGGTTAGATGTCAATTTTCATCAAATTATTCTACCACCCCAATGAAATTTCCAATTGATATGTACATTTTGTAACATATAAAAATGCAAAGAACCTTGAATATCTGGGGCATTTTTGAAAAAACTTGAAGATTAGAGGGCTGATACTATCTGATTTCAAGACTTACTATGAAGCTGCAGCAGGGTTTTCCAACTTTGGCGCTATGATATTTTAAGACAGATAATTCTTGATGTGGGGAGTTGTCCTCTGCCTTATAAGATTTTTAGCCATATCCTTAACCTCCACTCTCTAGATGCCGTCATTTGTATGGAAAATGAATGACTGAAATTTCCCCCACAAATTTCCCAACACCTGTGTAATGGTACCACCTTGGTTAAGAACCCTTAAGTTAAATAAATAAGAAGGAACTCAAAATATGGCCAGGAGCAAAAGACTCTAAGATATCACCAAGCAGATTTGGAAGAAAAAACCAGAATACTTAGAAACAGAAAAAATAAGTAATTGAAACTAAAGCTCAATGGATGACTTAGAAAGCAACAGGATCAGAAACAAATGAAAATGTTAAGAACTTCTGCTTCCAGCGGTATGACAACCAAGTACTCTACAAAACACTAGAAAAATAACATATTTTTTATACATTGCTGGGCTTTCAGAAAATAAGGGAAATAGCCCCAACAAATAAATCTAAAGGTAAAGTGAGAGCAAGCAGCAGTAAGCTATAAGCGCACATTAAAGGCATGACTGCCCTGAGGGCAAATGATATTAATGGTCTAATAGGTGAATAGACTGAGTCATGGGCCAGCAGCAACTGAACTCGTGCCCCCCACCCCAGCTCAGACGTTGAAGCCCTACTCATTCCTGTATCTCAAGACAGGGTCCTTAAAGGAGTCATTAAGGTTAAATGAGTCATAAGGGTGGGGCTGTATGACTGGTGTCCTTATAAGAAGGGGATGGAGAAAAGGCCAAGTGAAGGCAGAGCAAGAAGGCACAGCCTGCGAGCCCGGAAGAGAGGCCGCAGGAGAGCCCACACCTGCTGACACGTCAATGGTGGACTTTTATTAGCCTCCACAGCTCTGAGAAAATAAACTGTTGTTTAAGCCACCCAGTCTGTGGTATTTGGATACGGCAGCCCTGCATCAGACCAAAAGAAAGCTGGTTTTATTAGTACCATACAGAAAATACACTTTTGAGACAAAAATACATAGGGTGGGGCCAAAATAGGTATATGGTTGTGAGTACACAAAACACAGAATTTATTCTTGTGTTATTACTTATTAATTATTGTATTATTTTCCATACCAACAATTGTAAACCTACTTCTGCCATGTCCTGTGTTCTTAGGGATAGAGAAAGATTCTGAGTAATGAGAAATGGTTCAGTTCATAATTTCAGTGTTCATACACATACACAGAAAAATGGGCAGATCTGGAGGGAGAAATTGACAAGCTGACCACTTTTGGATACTGAGGTGAGCAAACCAGCTGTGGAGAACATTTTGGAATTATTTGGGGGAAAACTGAATATAGTATGGGTTTGAGATAAGATAAAAACACATAACAATAAAAAGAAGATTACTGACTAAAAAATCAGCAGGTTATAAAGGAGCTGCACGGATCACCTGGTGAACTCACTGCAGGTGCAGGAGCTGCGCCCTGGAGAGTCAGATTCAGTCTGAGGAGGAGTCCGAGAATCAGCATTTTTAACAAGCACCTTAGCTGACTGTCATGTGGGTGGGTGGTGGATCACATTTGGAGAAATACTGACATAGAGAGTGGAAGAGAGAGTAGAAGGAGGTAAATAGTGTTCACCTGAGAAACAGGAGTGGGGGGTTGATGTGAATGAAAATTAATTACACATCTTCAGACACCCTAGGGGACCAGGCTCAGTGTTTGATTAGGGCAGAACTAACAAAATTGCCTTTGACTAGTACAAAATAGTATTGAATGTAAACTGTAATTGAAAAATAAAAAGTTTTAAATTTAAAATGAAAAAAATAGAGCAGTATATTTTGGCAAATGCATAGATATGAAGACACACGTATACACAGTCCCCACACACCTGGACAGAAAAAATATCCAGAAAACTATATACTGAAGTTTTCATGTTGGTACTCTGATATGTATACTTGTTTTTCTTTTTTTTGGCTTGTGTGTACTTTTATGTTTTATATAATGCTCATGTATTGCCTCTCTAACTAAAGTTTATTTAAAAAATAAACAAATAGTAAAAGACAGGCAAAAAAGTATGTTATAGTGGCTGTCCTTCATGAAAAAAGAATAAAAATTTACAATTAATTGCATGTACACTTTAAAATCTCTACAATATAAATAAGAAACTAAGAACCATGGTCGATTATTTGGAGCATGAAAATAGAGTGGGAGAAAGGACTTTTTTTTTTTAAAAAAAAGCAGGACTATGTGCTATCTAGTTATTGTGATCATATGAAATAGGGCTGCTATTTTATATTTTAATTGTTTTTTATTGTTATTCAATTATAGTTGTCCTCATTTCCCCCCATTACTCTCCCCTACCTTCCTGCCTCCACCTTCCACATTCTGTCCTAAAATGAAATGCTATATATATTACATATATGATTTCAGAAACTTTAATTATTAATACCAAACATCTTATAAGAATTGAGGATCTGAAAAAAATTATCTAACCCAGAGAGTGACCTTTTAAATGATAATACTTTGCTTTGATTTCAATCTCTTTTTTTCCCAAATTAAGAACAAAAGGCTACCTAGCATGAATATAAAATGAATAGTAATGTGATTTTTCTTGCTAGGTAAGAAAGCAGTCGTTTACCCTAACTCTCCCACCTATAAACGCAAGATACACCCCTTGTGACCTCCATCCTGCCAGACTGGGTGGCTGCTTCTCATCTTACCCTCTCATCAGAATGTCAACAGTTAACCACTCAGAACTTTCTCTCTTTCAGACATAGCTAGCGAGGAACAGCTCTCCTCATTTTTCTTCTCTCTGCTCACTCTTTTCTTAGCTGTACCTTGTAACCTCAACTTGTAAATTTTTTTCAGTTCTCAAAGCACTCTCATTAATCCCCACGGCATTAAATCCTGTCAGTACATTAATGGCTCCCAAACTTATACTTCCAGTCCCTACCTCTACCTTGAACTATATATCTTACATCTCTGCCCTAGAGGCAACTCAAAATCAATATACCCAACACAGTACTCTTGATTCTCCAACTCTGGTTGCTCTCATCTTAGTGAACTGTATCACCCTTCACCCAGCTGCTCAACACCAGAAATTAGACCTCCTAATTCCTCTCTTGTCCTCACACTCTACAGCCAGTCTATCAGCAATTCTTGTTGGCACACTCAAATCACATCCAGAATCCAACAGCTTCTTTCCTCATCCATGTCCCTGTCCAGGCCAGCACCACCTCTCATCTACCTGCATTACTGTAACAGCCTCCAAACTAGTCTTTCTGTTTCTGTTCTTCCTCACCAAGGTCTCTTTTCCACATAGCAGCCGGAGTGACTTTCGCAAAACAAAAAGTAGCTCAAGTCACTCCTTTCCTCAAAACCCTTTGTGTGCTAACCACTTCAATAGGAATAATATCAAACTTCATAAATAATTACGACCTACATGGTGCTATATAATCAGGCCCCTGCCAATTTCTCTGCCTTCACCTCAAACCTCTCCCATCAGTCCCTCTTGTCATACTGGCCAGCTTGGAGCCCCACAAACAGGCTAAATTCATTACTGCCTCAGAGTCTTTGCATAGGTTTCGCCTTTTGAATAGAAATCACTGCCCCCAAGAGCTGTACACGGCTTGTTCCATCTCTTCATTCAGGCCTCTGCTTAGATGTCATCTCCTCAGGTATATCCTGACCATTCGACCTGAAACCGCCGTTCTGCTACCCTCCAGCTCCTTGCCCTGTTGTATTTTTCCTCACAGCAGTTATCACCACCTGACTACTTTACATTATGCATTTATTTGTATTTTCATTTATCTGTCATTAAAATATTTGCTCCAGAATGGTAAAACCCTATATATCCCCATTTTTGGCTATATGCTCAGGGCCTACAACAGTGCCTGGCACACAAGAGGTAGTATGTAACAAAAAAAGTCGGTGGAATGATTTTACAGATGAGGTAACTGAAGTGCACAGACAGTTAATTGCCCAAGGTCACAGCTACTTTATTCAAGAAATATTTACTGAGGACTTAATATATACCATACTTGGTGAATGGAGTTAGATATACAATAATGAATATGGAAAATCAGACCCTGTCCTCATGGACTGACTGTACACATCAAAAGAACTCAGTAGGTCACATAGTCGTCTGCTCTTTCTATTATACACCCCTCTTTGAAACTTTAAAAAAGTCTTTTTTAAAAATGGGCAGAAGACCTGAGCAGACACTTTTCCCAAGAAGACAGACAAATAACCAACGGATACATGAAAAGATGCTCAATTTCACTAACTATTAGGGAAATGCAAATAAAAGCCACAATGAGATACCACCTCACACTTGTCAAAATGGCTATTGTCAGTAATACAAAAAACAAATAAACAAAAACAAAACAAGTGTTGGAGAGGATGTTGAGAAAAAGGAATCCTCATATGCTACTGGTGGAGATGTAAACTGGCACAGTCACTATAGAAAACAGAATGAAGTTTCCTCTAATAATTAAGACTAGAGCTATCATGTGACCCAGCAATCCTTCTCCTGGGTTATCTACCCAAACATTTTGAAAACATTTATTAATAAAGATATATGTAGCCTTATATTAATTGTAGCATTAGTCATGGTAGTCAAGACATAGAAATAACTTCAGCTTATAGCTATGATTATATTAAACAACTGTAAAACTGAATTCCTGTATCACAGGAACTTCATGAATAACTTGTATTACTATAAAAATATCAATGGAATTCTCTTGGTAGTGACAGAGAGATATGAAAAAGTGATTTTAAAGTTCATCCAGAAAAACAAATAAAAATAGCTACAAGAATAATTTAGAATAGTAATAAAAGGAGATTTGCTTTTTAGGTACTATATTACAAATATAGAGAAATTAAAATTATTGGTAGAAGAAAAGGCAGGACAAACAATGCAAAATTAGCCTTGAAACATAAATACTAGAAGTAATATAGAGAAGAAATCATTATATAACAAAAGAGGCTTCACAAATCAGTGTAAGAGTTCAAACAAGAGATGCTGAGTATGGAGAAATTCAGAGTAAAGTTTCATATAATAAAGAGACAAATTAAGTTTTAGATGGATTTAAGAGTTTAAAGAAATAAACCAGAAAAATATAGATCAATATTTATCTGATCACTACATGGGTAAGAAACAAAGGCAGAAACACAATGAAAGATTTTGCCAAATAAAACAGCAATAAAATTAGATGTGCCAAAAATTACCATGGATGAGACAAAATTATTATTTGTAATTAAAAATATTCTATAATTTAAAAACCATAAATGCACTGAAAATTTATTAAGCCAACAGATGTTAGTAAGGTGATTGATTACAAAATTATACAAAATCAAACCTATTTAGGAAAAAAAGATTATAAAAATAAAAGAAGAAACACTACATCCCAGGATAGACTTTACACATGTGTTTAGATTTACTAAACTCCTTTCGTGTTAACAATGTATAGTTTTAATTTTCTCCATTTAGATTCTGCATAGTTCTTATTAAGCCTTATTCCTAAGTTTTGTCTCTTTTTTCCCCCTTTGGTAAATGAAACACATTCTTCAGTGAGCAGAGAAAGATGCAGAGAGGTTCTTTCCCAGCCATCCATCCTTCATCCTCCTATCTCCCCTAGCAGAAGGGTCATGGTTTGATAGTTTGTTTACTGCCAGATCAGAAGGGCAGAAACTATAGCTTCCAGAGCTCAGGGATTTGCCTCTGCTCAAGGAATGCTAAAAGGCAGCGCTATACTCTTGTTAAGAGAAGAAAACCCACAACTGGAGATTAAAAAAATAAAAAAAAAACCAGTAACTTACAGGGACAATGTAATCTCAGGAAGAAAGAGGCACTTAAAAAGTATGGCTCCCACTGGAATTTTCTGAAGAGAATTTTAACAAACTAGTTTAGAATAGGCAAAGGTAGCTCTCTGGAACGAAAAGCATGATTTCAAATTTTAAAACTGAATAGAAAAAAAAAAAGTAAGAACAGACAGTCACAATTAATAACTCAGTATTCTATAAGTTCAAGAACAATTTTACAACAAAAAGCAAGACGGGATGGAAATGCTGAGAGAAGAGGTATGAAACTTTAACGACCAATTTAGGAGCACTAGTAGTTGATTAACAGAAGGAGAAAAAGAAATTTAAAAACATGTAAACAAACAACAAAAGAAAATTTGAAGCACATGAAGGAATGAGTATTTAGAAGCAGTGGCATTGTTTTGTAACAAGACTTTGTGGACAAAGGAAGTAGCATGTTGATTTACGTTATCGCACAAGTTCCTTGTGTGGGAAAACGGAAACAGTTTACAGACTGGCTATTGTGAATAGCACTGTTTTATGGACATCAGTTGTCATTGCCTTACTTCATTCATTATCTCTTTCCATAACAGCACCTTGATTTTCCTTTGGGAGAGTCCTCCTTTCCCTACTTTTGATCTTTGTGGTTTGGATGGGGCTCACCTCACTGCTCAGCTCTTGGGGTTCATGAGCAAATGACTAAAGTCAATGGAATCGGAGTGTCGCATTATAGGTTAGATCAATAAAATCAATTCTAGATTTTCTGTTAGAATTGCTGGTAATGTTAGCCTTCTTGGCTCTTAAATTAAGCACTCAAACCCAGATGAATCTAAAACTATTCTTATACCTGAAGTTATAAATTATGTGTGGCAATAAATTTTCTTTTTTTCCTTTTTAAGTAGTGGTTCTCAAACTTCATGGTCCATCAAAATTACCTGTAGAATGTTTTTTTAAAAAAAGGAAAAAAAAAAAAAAAGAACAGACTGCTGGGATCCATACTCTGGAATAAGTTTGGCTGAAGCCTGAGAATTTTTATTTCTAAAAAGATCCCAAATGATGCTGATGCTGGTCTAGTGACAACACTTGAGAATAAACAGCCTTAAGCCATTATGTATTGGTTTATAGTCCTTACACCAGAAAGATTACTGACCACTATATTTCCAGTCATGTCAGAAACAATTAAATAACCCTTGAAGCAAACTCGATTAAAATTTTAAATTATCTAGGAAATAATGAAAACAATTAGAAATTCATACCAAAACCTGTTCAATAAGGTTAAGCCTTTCTTAAAGGATTATCTGTGGTCTGAAATCATTATTTATAAAAATAAATACTGATAATAAGCTAAGTATTCAATTTTAGAAAATTGAAAAAATATAAAATTAACACAAGAAGATGACTTAATGCAGGTAAGACTTGAAAGTAAGGAAGTAGAAAACCAACAAAAACACCAGAAAATGTAGATTTTAAAAAAGTAATTATTTGAAAAGATAAATCAATGAAAAGCCTACACAGAAAGAAAGTAAAAGTGTTAAAATGCTGGACATTATTAAAATCCAGTTGTATATATGAAAGAGACTAAACAAATATGAAAATCTTATTGCTACAAATTAGAAAATCTAAAGGAAGTAAGTTTCCCAGCAAATATACCAAATTTGACTGAAATGGAAGTAGAAAAAAAAAACCTAATAGATAAGAGAATGCTCTAGAAATGTAATTTTTCAAACTACAAAAGGCAAAGAACAGGCTTAAATATTCTGTGACTTAGTTCTATCACCTTTTAAAGCTGCGGGCATACACTGATTATGCAAACTTATCAGTAAAATATTTCTGAACACCCAGCCCAATATGTTTATTTGTCTGTATTTATAAATTAGATATATACTAATATACATTAAAAAACAAAAAGCATAAAGTATGTAAAATATAAACATAAATTGTGATTTTCCCCCATAGATGAGGAAAATGAATCTATTACCTATCCCCGGAATAGACTTTCCACTTGAGAGACCACTATTTTAATTCTCATCTATTTTAAATTATTATACAACAGAGAAAGAGACAAAATACTCCTTAATACATGGAGCTAGAATAATCTTTATAATAAAATATGATAAATAAAACATAAAGAAGTCCAAGTTCATATATGACTAGTAAATATAAAGCTGAATACATCATGAACATATGACTAAGAAGAGTTTCCCCCCAAACTGTAAGAATAGTTCAACCTCAGAAAATCTATAGCTATAATTCATTTTATCAATAAACTGAAGTAGAAAACTACATAATTATTTTAATAGATGCTGAAAAGACTTTTGATAAAATCCAGCAGCCATCCACAATAAAACTGAGAAGAGAAAGGAAGCAATTAAACATGATTACTAGATACTGAAAAAACAACAAACAGATTAAATTTGATATTAAAGATATTTTCATTAAATATGAAGATAAAATGCTTGCTGTCACCAGCATTATTCAACATTGCTTGAGAAATTCAAGTCCACTCCATAAAATATGAAAATGAAATAATAGGTATTACTATTTGAGAAGAGAAAAACACTATCCCCCAAACCCACAGCTTTTCTCCATGATGCTCAATAACCAGTTAAAACAAAAGGATAAAATGTCATTCACAATAGCATCAAAAGTTATAATATCTAAGATTAAACATTGTAAGAAAGGTATCTATATAATTATCTCATTGAAAAAAATGGGTCAAAATCGTCCATATATTCCTCCAATGCCCTTTCTGCCTCTCCAGAGTAAGCTATATGATAATTTAAGTTTATCTTGTCTTTATCTTTTTATTACATGTGTAAGTATCCATAGATAATACATAGTATTTCTTGATGGTTAAAAATTAATAAAGATGAAATAATATTGTACACATCATTTGCAACTTGCTTTATTATTCAGTATTACAAGAGGCTTTAAAAATTATCTGGATTGAAAAATAACTATAACCTGTTCATTTTCACACCTTTATCATTCCTTTATTACTACACATTGAGGTTGTTTCCAGTTTTTTGCTATTACAAACAATGCTGCAATAAACATCTTTTGCACAATTGTCTTTGTGTACCTGGAACTGTGAGCCAGGCTAAGACAACATTTTTTATTGTGATTCAGTACTCACATGCACAAACACACACACAGTACAATCTAAAAGTTGATTAAAAAATAGTTACTCTTACTACATTGAATGAACTGATGGTTTTTATTGTATTTTACTTTTATTTTTTTTAAAAACCATTTATTTATTTATTTTTAGACAGAGGGGAAGGGAGGGAGAATGAGAGGAAGAGAAACATCAATGTGTGCTTGCCTCTTACATGCCCCTTACTGGGAACCTGGCCTGCAACCCAGGCATGTGCCCTGACTGGGAATTGAACTGGTGGCCCTTTGGTTTGCAGGCCAGTGCTCAATCCATTGAGCCACACCAGCCAGGGCATGTTTTACTTCTTTAGAAAAAACAACAATAATACTGGTCATAACTCACCAATCAATATCAAAAGCCACTAGTGAGTCCCAACCCACAGCTTGAAAACCACCTAGAAGTGGAATCAAAGGATATGAACATTTTGATTCTACCAGATACTGCCCAATTGCTCACTAGTTTTCTATCAATTAGAAATACCATCACAGTCGTGTGACAGTCTTCACAACACTTGGTAATGGTCAAACTTTGTAATTTCTGCTCATACAATGGGAGTGAAATGGTATCTTATCTAAATTAGTAATACTGAGCATCTTTTTGTTTACTGAATATTTGTTTTTCTCTTTTATAAAAGTTCCATATTTGCTCATTTTTCTATTGGGTTTTTACTTCTTTTTGATTTGTAATCCTTTATATATTTTGGATATTAATTCTTTATCAACTACATGCACTGCAAATATCTTTTTCCACTCTATACCTTATTTTCTAACTTTGTTTATATTGTTAATGACAGACTATTTGTTAATTTGATCATGGCTGGTAACTTTGCTTCCCAGAACCCCTCTCTCTGAATGACTTTGGGTTAGAGTCAGTCAAAAGAGAAACTTGTATAGGATTTGGAGGCAAAAATGAAGCAGAAGCCATTATTTTTGGAGAGTCATTGTGGTCAGACACAGTGACAGATACAGATCTGCCCAGCAGTCCCTGCTTGTTCTTTCTCTCTGGAGCTCTGTGCCCAGCTACTGCCCCGCTGACCCGCAACAGTGTGCCACCAGCCCCTGCACACACACCCACAGAGGCTCCGGGGAAGCAGCAGTTTCCGTGACCTTTTCAGGGGCTCCCACTTCTCAGTCCCTATGCAATATCCAGGTGGGCCTGGCTTTTTAGAATTCCCTGTAAGCTCTGATTTGTCTATCTAGTCCAAGGCTTCTGGAGACTGGTTAGTGACTACTATTCTAATCACCGACCCTTCCCTTCCTCAGCAATTCCCATGTTTGTATAAGATCTAAATACCCAATACTCATAATACTTGGAGTAGGTCTATCTTCTTGGCTGAAGTTTTAAATGCTAAAGTAGTCAATTTAATAGTATCCATTATGGCTGTGTATTCCGTATCTTCTTTAAAATAAAAAAAATTCTTTCCCAGACCTAAGGTCACAATAATGTTCTCCTATATTTCCTCTTAATAGAGTTGTAAGGTTTTGCTTTATACTTTTAGGTCTTTAAATATGGTATGAGATAGATTCCGTTTTTACCTTTTCTCTATGGATAGACATATTCCCAGGATCATGTATAATCTTTTTGTTATTTTCCAATATCTGAAATGCCACCTCCACCATATATTAAGACTTATATATATTCTCTTTGCAAACGGTCTATTGTCTTTTCACTGGGGCAGCACCTCTCTTAATTATAGTTACGTAATAAATATTGGTATCTGGCTATAAGAGCCCCGCACTTTGGTTTTCGACTACAAAAGTGTGTGATTATTGGCCCTATGAACTTCCAAATCAATTTCAGAATTAACCTTATGAGAATTCTGAATGGAGTTACACGGAATTTGTAGATTGTTTTATGGAGAACTACCTTCTTTAAAATATCGAGTCTTGCCATTCATTGACAAAATACCTTTCTCCATTTATTCAGGTCTGCCTTTTATATATATCAATATAAGTATTGATACATACACCTATCTATCCATAAAACTCTTTCATAGTCTGTTAGATTTAATCCTAGGTGCAGTATATTATGATTTATGTTCTAACCGTAAACGTTTTTTTTGAAATTATAGTTTCTAATTGTGATCCTGTGGTATATGATTGTCTTTACATTCCTAATATTGAATTGTTCTTAGTTCAATTTCTGTGTATTAAACCTATAACCAGCAATCTTGTTAAATTCTTTAATTTATTCTAATTATTCTAATAATTTACCTGTAGGTAACAATGATATAAAATCATATTGCTGTGAATAACAAAACATTTGGTTTCTTTTTTTCCAATCCTTAGATACTTTATTTTGTTTCCTTTTCTTATGGCATTGGTAGTACCTCCAGTACTGTCAGTAATAAAACGAAGAGGGAACTCTCTAAATGGGCTACTAAAACCGAGGATACTAAAAGCAAATGCTTAAATCAGAGAACAGAGTACGGAGTCAGCAAAATAGGAAAAAGCAGGAACTGACTTATCAGTTCCATACAATGATCCTGTGAAAAAAAAGGAAAAAATTGCTACCCTCCCCCTGGCTTTTATTTGTGCCTGTGTAGAATGCTTAGTATAAGAAGGCAGGATTGGTTTTATTTGTAACCATGTAGAATGTCCAGGGAGGTGGCAGGGTAGGTATAAAGAGCCCTTGGTCTAAATTTAGCACAAGGCAATTAAGCTGTCTAACTATGATCACGTTTTGCTTTCCCAATTAATGAGGACAGCTATGAAACCCAGCTATCCTCAGTATAAAATTCCTGAAAAACTGAGAGATTTAAAAATAATTATAAAAGGCACAGATACTATTTCTAGCCTTCATGGAAGGGCTTAAGTACATTTTGAGCAGTTCCAGAGATTCTGAACATTTTTTATAGCCACTGAATCACAAATAATAACTCTCCCTTCCAAAAAGAAGGGGAACATTTGACTTTTTTCCTTATTAATCTCTGTATTTAAAATGATCTGCAATAGACAAGACAAAAAAACTTAAAGCAAACTTTTAGAAACCAAAATTCTTGAATTCTTCCTTGACTTACTCTAGATTTTAAAGTCACAAGAGTATTTTTCCCTTTAAAAAACATTTTCGAGAATTTAAAATCTGTTCTCTGATTATATCCAAAGGACCTATCCTTTAAATATAGCTCTTCATTATTTGAAAATGTATATGTTAACAATATTACTTTATAGGGAAACTTATTGATTATGAATCTGATTTTACAAAAATGAAGTCTGCTTTTAAATTACTACTTCTTACTGGTAAGTGCATATTGTAATTTATATATAATTACATATATTATAAATTATAATAAAATACAGCAATCCTATTTATACCAACAAAAAGAAAAATCTTTTTATGAGAATAGTTAAGTTTTAGTTCTTAATCTGTTTATTTTAACCAAATTTCAAAAAATCAAAATTTTAGTGTAAATTTATAAGAACATCTATACAGGCCCTTCGGATTCATCAGAACAGAATTGACTTGTACTTCTTAATTAATATAGAAGAAAAAAGGCTAGCTGGAGGCTGCTAACCACTCTGTAAAATTCCTTGAATTACTACTTGGGCTTGGGTCATAGGATTCATATTTTACTGGAGGGATTTAGCAGTGTAAATATGGAAATTTCCTGTTGATTAGTCTTCATTTTGATCAGCCCTTATTCTATTCACATAGGAACAGACTGGACATACAAAGGATATAAACATGAGAATTTGTTTTTAGAGTTTAAAACTGACACTCCAATGACGTATGTTCATTAAAAATATACTTACTAAATATTAGAGGCTAAATTAATTTCCTTTTTTGAAAGCAACTGAAAATTTTCAAACATTATCAATTCTCATAATCCCTTGTATGAAAACTATCCAGAAAATATTTGATCTCATTTTCACCAAGACCAGAGTTGAAAGGAAGAAAGCTATGTAAAGTTACTTTTAAACACACAATTTTTACTTGACATATTATTAGTTTTTTTTGGAACATATATTTTTTCTGCAGGCATTATTTTATCATTTATTATGTTTAGAATAAGATAGCAATCAGAAAATCAACCTAAAATTGTGATTATTTGCCACTCGGCTTTTGACCATTCCCATCAGGCACCTTGGGAGACCTATGCAGCGCTGAATGAAGCTCAGCCCCACACAGTGTCTTGCAGAGGGTGGTGAGAATGGCACATTGTCTGCCGAGTATGAACACAGGCCACAGCGGGGAGAGCATCTGCTAAGATAATGTGAATGAAGGAAACAACTATAATTGCCTCATTAAGAGGTCTCTGGACAAATAATCACAAGAAGAAAGGACTTGGAAAACCACCCTAAAATTAAGTCTATAATAAAGTAAATTTGAAGTAGAATTTAAAAAAATGCAAGAGAATTAAGGACTTAGGTATTCTATTGGTTTTACTAATTTCTTTAGTCACTGTATGGATGAATGGAAACTTGGATGCAACAGTTCAGTTATTCAACTCCAGCCCTTGCCAGTCATTAGTAGGAAGCAGAAGATGCAAATTCACAGCTGTCCAGGATACAAACAAATGTAAGATAAAGAGTGCTGGGGAACTGCTTACAAGGGACCAAAAATAGGAACTAAGAAGGGATACCTACTGGTCTATATGGTGAAATTACAACGAAAAGCATATCATTAAAGGCATAAGGGACATTTTTAGAGGCAAAGAAGTAAAATAAAAAGAGCAAAGTCTCAAAAAGATAATGGAAAAAAAAAAAAAAAGAACAAAATATCCCTGCCTAAGCAATTTACTTTCTTCTATTTCCTACCTCTAACTTTTAAAAACAGATTTTCTTAAAGGTCAACAGTATAGAATTATAACTAAATTGTTAGTCACCTGAAATTATCAGCTGATGTAAGTGTATATATTTTATTTAATATTGCTGATGAACTGAAATATTTCATAGTAAAAGCTAAGGTAAATGTTTTCCTAATTTAAATTTAAATTAAGTGTCCAAATGGGACACAAGACTGAAATGTACTGACACTGTGACAAATTTTTTTGCATTTCTGGATATTTTGAAGTTAATCTTTAGGAACTTACTTTGTATTATACAGTTAAAATTTATCATTAGATTCTTGAAGTGAATTGTGGTTACTGAATTTTTCTGATTCCAACAAACACAGTAAAATTAGCTTGTTACACCCATAAGCCAGGTTTAAAATAAGCAAACTATTTGATGACTTTGATGTTTTGCACCCAAAATGTGCTGGCTAATTTTTCCATTCCATTTACCATTCCGGTCTTTAAACTGCCTTAATCTCCTGCCCTCAGATGTTGACCTTGTAAGAATAGGGGTCATAGGTCAGAATAGACAGACCTCAAAGGATCTGGACTATCAATTCATGCCTGAGAGATTTCTCTTCCACAATAGGAACCAACTAAAGAGCAAATTCCTAAATCTAATCACCAAGTATCAGGGTGAAACAGTTATTTATTGGAATTTGTTGATTTACATTTTCAAATATCTCTACCACTTAAAGAGTATTTTTCTTTTTCTTTTGGGAGCAGGTTTTGGCATATAATAAATATGAAAATAAAATAACCAGAAGAACTTTTAATGTAAAACAGATAACCCTTAACACAATCATATCATAAACTTAAGTATAGATTTATTATTTTAAGAATTCTATGTAGACTACACACACACACACACATACACACACACATACATAAACTATAAACTAGAATCCCTAACCATAAAGAATCTGAAAAACTTCAAATTATACCGCAGAGATAATGAGTGAAAGAGGTTATGCTGCTGTAGAGGCGGGTGGAGGAGGGAGAAGAGGGTTACCACAAGTTTTGAGCTTACTTTAGGTAAATGAGGGCATTCAATAAATATTTAAAAATAAACAACTGAAAACACATAGTTCTTTAATAAAGAACAATATCTTATGGCTTCCAAAACCTTCTTTCAAATTAAAGAATGTGAAACCACAAATCATTGTCCTGTAAAAATAACTCTACTATCATACATCTTTACTTCTATTTAAAAAAAGGGCAAATTAGTTCTTCTGAACTGGGAATAAATTAGATATACATAATGAGCTTTTGTTCACGTTCACCTTGGTGTTTCTGACCATAAACAGTAAATCTATAGTAATGCACCATTCTCATATTTTAATATTGGACTAAAAAGAATGTCAAATTTCAATCAATTTTAAGTTTAAATGAAGAGCATCTAAAAACTGATAAATGAACAAGACTTTCTAATATGATCAAATGAAAGGAACTCCCTAGACTTCCAAGCCAAAAGCACTAATACTGAACTATATAATTACCCTTCTTTCTAAACAAAATACATTAAAACTTCAACTCATGTAGAAAATCAAAAAGCTTACTCATGTGCTAATGCAGTGATGCAAATAAAATATTGCCTGAAATGGAATGAAAGCAGAACAATGATATCATTTTCTAAGTTATTTTTTTAAAATCTCAACTCAACATTGTTGAAAGTAAACTTGCATTATTATGAATAGCACTTCTTGGACTGTGTGGTTAGGTCAAAAGATGTGGAAGGCTAAAGAGAACAAAGAAGACAGTCACTACCAAAGAAAAAAATTAGAATAGAAAAGGAAGTTAAGAAACCACAAACAACTTAAAAATATGAAGCTGTATGTATACCAAATATATACAATTAACACAACGCATGTACTTCCTATGATTTAAAAAATTACATTTTTATCCTTAATTATAAGAATTAAAATAATTTAACCTACACAGAAAGACTTCCAATTAGTTGTTTTAGTACACTGCTTTTTATAAATATATATGTATTAATATAAACTAAAATTTTACTATATAAAATATTTAATTGTATGTTATAAATTATTTTTATACAAATACTAAAAATCAATATTGGCAAACAAATAATATTCTGCTATCTTACCCCACACTTTCCTTTTGTTAAAAAGAAATACTTCTTTTTCCTCATAGTAAATTATGGTTTACTATGAGGAAAAAATAGAAGATAAAAACATAAGTGTAGGCCAGTTTTTGAGAAAAATATAAAGTTTCAAAATCTTTTTATTAACAACTTTTGCTATAAAGAGAGCTTTATAGGTGTCACTCAGTCTCTTTACTCTTTGATAATGAATGTAAGAAAAACTAAAGAGCAAAAATAAATCTAAATTTACTTTATTTGAAGTTTGTTTTACATTTTTTAAAAAATTTATTCCAGGAAGAGGAAAAGGGAGGGATAAAGAGAGGGAGAGTAAAATCAACTGGTCGTTTCCTGTGCGTGCCCCATGTGGGGACCAAATACAGCCAGGCATGTGTCCTGACGAGGAATCGAACCACAACTTTTTGGTTTGCCTGATGATGACCAGTACACCGAGGCACACAGGCCAGGGCTCACTTGAAAAATATTTTTTTCAATTTTATTTATTTATTTTTACAGAGAGGGGAAGGGAGGGAGAAGGAGGGAGAGAAACATAAATGAGCGTGAGATACATCAAATCAATTGCCTCTTGCTTGTCCCCAACCAGGGACCTGGCCCACAATTCAGTCATATGCCCAGACCAGGAATCCAACCAGCGACCTTTTGGCTTGTGGGATGTTGTCCACCACTGAGCCACACCAGTTGGGGCGCCTTTGAAATTTTAAGAAAGTATTTTAAATGTGGAGGATTTAATTTCTTAAAAATTTGTTTTTTTAGAGAGAGGGGAAAGGAGAGAGAAAGAAAGGGAGAGAAACATCAATGTGAGAAAGAAATGTCCATCGGTTGCCTGTCACTTGCCTCTCCTATGCACGCCAACCTGGGATGAACCTGCAATGCAGGCAATGTGCCCTAACTGGGAATCAAACCGGTAACCTTCCACTTCATGGGATGATGCCCAACGAACTGAACCACACTGGTCAGGACTGAATGGGAAGGATTTAAAATAAAACAAGATAACACTGCTATTGAGTAACTGGATACTACTAACTGAACACTAAATTCAATTCCATTCTGAGACAGGGTTAAAAATAATCCCACTTACTTTTATAAATAGTACATAAAATTAAGGTAAAGTCTTTAAAATTATTTCTTGCCATAAAGACATAAATCTTCACAAAATGTGTTTCTGTTACATATGTATTAGAATTGAATATATAGTAGAACTGAACGAATACATTCTCTTGAGTAATGGAACCAAATTTTGAATGTTAAATGTTTTAACTGCATATAATAAAAACTTAAATATTTAATTTTTGAACTTGAAATACCAGAAATTAGATTAAACTTTCTCATTTAAAAACATTTCAAAAGATATTCTTTTCAACAGATGGCATTTGAACAATTCATATTATTCAGAGACAAAAAATAAAATGAACCTCAACCTAAACTTCAAACCTTATATACAAAAGTAAACTCTAAATGGATTGTAGATGTAAAGGTAAAATGTAAAACTATAAAACTACAAGAAGAAAACATGGGGAAAAAAATCTCTGTGATCTAGGGTTAAGCAAAGATTTCTTAAACAAGGTATAGCATAAATAAAAAAGATTGATAAATATCGTTATCAAACTTTAAAACTTTTCCTCTGCAAGAGATGCTTCCGAGATTGCAAAGAGGAGCCACAAATTAAAAAAAAAAAAAGATTTGCAAACCATATATCTGACAACGGACTTATTTATATATGCAATTGTATAAAGAGCTCTCAAAATGCAACAATAAGGAAACAAACAATCCAGTAATGGGCAAAAGGTATGAACAAATACTTCACCAAAGAAAATAAAAAGATGACACAAAAACATAAAAAAAGCTCAATACTGATAGCCATTAGGGAAATAAAAATTAAAGCCATGATAAGGTATCTATCTATTAGAATAGTTAAAATAAAAAAAAAATATGGTCAATATCAAATGCTGGCAATTATACATAGCAACTGGAAATCTCATATTGTTGGTGGGACTTCAAAACAGTATAATCACTCTGGAAAAAATGCTGGCAGCTTCTTATAAAATGAAATATTATTATAGGAATATTTTATAGACCATATTATCCATCAATCCTACTCCAAGAAAAATGAAGACTTATGTTACATGAAAAATGGTACCCAAATGTTTGTGGCAGCTCTATTTATAATTGCCAAACTGTAAATGCCCAAATGCCTGCCCTTCAACAGATAAACGGATAAACAGTGTTTTATATCCAAATAATGGAATACTACTAAGCAATTAAAAAGGAATAAACTACTAATACACTCAGCAGCTTGGATGAATTTCGAAGCCATTATGCTGAGTGAAGAAAGCCATTTTCAAAAGGTTACAAACAAAGCCCAAAGTTACTAGAAAGAAGGAAATATAACAAAGATCAAAGTGAAAAGAAATGAAATAGACCAAAGGACAACAGAAAAGATCAACAAAAATAAAACCTGGTATTGTGAAAAGATAAACAAAATAGACAAACTTTTAACTAGACTTGCTAAGAAAAAATGAGTACTCGAATAAATAACATTAGAAACAAAAGGAGACATTACAACTGGTATAAAAGAAATATAAAGAATTATAACAACTACTAGGAACAATTATATACCAACAAATTGGACAACATAAAACAAATGGATAAGTTCCTAAAAACATACAACCTAGCATCCTATCATGAAAACATAGAAAATCTGAGCACACCAACTGCTAGTAAGATTGAATTAATAATCAAAAACATCTCAACAAAGAAAAGTCCAGCACCACACTATTTCATTGGTGAGTTCTACCAAAACTATGAAGAAGTAATACCAATTCTCTCAAAGTCTTCCAAAAAATGTAAGAGAAGGCAACATTTTCATTCATTTTATGAGGCTAGCATTACCCTGACAGCAAAACCAGCAAGGACATTACAAGAAAAAATTAAAGGTCAATATCTCTGATGAACTGGAATGCAAAATCCTCAAGAATATATTAGTAAACCAAATTCAATAATACCATAGAAGGATCATACACCATGATCAAGTGGGATTTATTCCAGAGATACAAGAATGTTCGACATCTACGAATCAATGAACATGATACATCACATTAACAAAATGAAAGATAAAATCATGTAATCATCTCAATAGATGCACAAAAGGTTTTTCACAATTAACATCCACTTATGATAAGAACTCTCAATAAAATGGGAGTAGAGGGGCTGTGCCTCAACCTAAGGGTCACGTGTGAGAAGCTCACACCTCACTTCATACAAGAGATTTCAGCTTTTTCTCTAAGATCAAAAACAAGACAAGATGCCCACTCTCTACACTTTTATTCAACATTAGTACTAGAAGTCCTAGTCAGGACAGTTGTGTAAGAAAAAGAAATAAAAGACATCCGAACTGGAAAGGAAGAAGTAAAATTGTCTCTGTTTGCAGATGACATGATACTATATACAGAAACTTCCAAAGACTCAACCAAAACTGTTAGAATAAATGAATTCAGTAAATTGGAAGGATACAAATATTAATACTAAAAAATCAGGTGTTTTCTATATACTAACAGAAAACAACAGAAAGAGAAATTAAGAAAACAACCCCATTTACAAATGTATCAAAAAGAATATAATACCTAGGAATAAACTTAACAAAAAAGGTGAAAAATTGATATACTGAAAACCACAAGACACTGAAAACCACAAGACACTGAAAACCACAAGACACTAATGAACAAAGTTGAAGAGTACAAAAAAAAAATGGAAAGGTATATTTCATGCTCATGGACTGGAAGAATTAATATCGTTAAAATGTCTATAACACCAAAAGTGACCTACAGATTCAATGCAATTACTATCAAAATTCCAATGGCATTTTTCACAAAAATAGTATCCTAAATTTTTTATGGAACCACAAAAGACCTCAAGTATCCAAAGCAATTTTGAGAAAAGCAAATCTGGAGGCATCATGCTTCCTAATTTCAAACTGTACTGCAGAAGTACAGTAATTAAAACAGTGTGGTATTGGCATAAAAACAGACATAGATCAGTGGAACAGAGTATAGAGGTCAGAAATAAACCCATACACATATGGTCAATTAATTTACAACAAAGGAGCAAAAAATATACAATAGAGAAAGGATGGTCCCTTCAATAAATGTGCCAGAAAACTAGACAGCCACAAGTAAAATGAAATTGAAACACTCTTACACCATACACAAATACCAACTCAAAATGGATTAAAGTCTTAAATGTAAGATTTAAAATCGTGAAACTCTTAGAAGAAAACTTAAATCCTTGACATAGCTTTAGCAATGATTTTTTTTTTAATTTGACAGCAAAAGCAGAGACACCAAAGCAAAAATAAACAAGTGAAATATATCAAACTAAAAAGCTTCTGGCACAGCAAAATAAACCATTACTAAAATGATTTCAAATCATGTATCTGATAAGGAGTTAGTATCCAATATATACAGGGTCGAGCACAAATAATGCTTCTTTTTTATTACAAACTCCTTTATTACAAAATCATAAGCATGTAATCTGTCACATAACAATATCATACTCAAGCACACTATATGGCATTTTAGGTGAAATGTTCAAATTAAAACCATAAATTGTTATACCCATATTATTACCCTACCAACCACATTCAAGCAGGTGTTACTTCGGCTGGACCCTGTATATAAGAAATCATACTAATCAAAAACAAAAATAAATAATCTGATTTAAAAAAGGACAGAGATAGTTTTTCCAAAGAAGATACACATGGACATGAAAAAGGCGCTCAACATCACTAATCATCAGGGAAATAAAAATCAAAACCACAGTGAGACACACCTCACACCTGTTAAATAGCAACTATCAAAAAGATGAGATAGCAAGGTGAGGATGTGGAAAAAAGGGAACCTTTGCACACTGTTGGCAGAAGGGAAGGGAGACCACATCTACAATATAGTTCTTGTCCCTGCTGCTCCAGTTTTACTTGTCTTGCATTTTCTGTATTCATCACAGTTTTGGCTGAACAGCTATTTAAGGATCTGGGGAGTTTATCTTGTCATCCTTTCCCTGCCATTTCTCTGCACACCTGTCCCCCTGTTGATAGGAATGTACACTGGTGTGGCCCCTGTGGAAAACAGTCAGGGCTTTCCTCCAAAAATTAAAAACTACTGGATGATCCATCAATCCCCCTCCTGATTATATATCCAAATGGAAGAAAATCATTATTTCAAAGAGGTATCTGCACTGCTATGGTCACTGTAGCATTGTTTACAAAAGCCAAGAGATGGAAATGACTTAAATGTCCATTAATGAATGAATGGATAATAAATACGTGGTATAGAGATAATGGAATGTTATTCAGCCATAAAAAAAGAAATCCTGCCCTGGCTGGTGATTGAGTGCCGGCCTGCGAATCAAGCGCTCACTGGTTTCATTCCCAGCCAGGGCACACATGCCTGGGTTGTGGGCCAGGTCCCGCAACAACAGTAGGGGGTGTGTGAGAGGCAACCACACATTAATCTTTCTCCCTCTGCCCCTCCCTTCTCCTAAGAATGAATGGGTAAAATCTTTAAAAAAAAAGAAGAAAGAAAGAAGTCCTGCTACTTGGGATAAGATAGATGGATCTTGAAGGCACTGTGCTAGATGAAATAAGTCTGATACAGAGAAAGATAAATATTGTATTACCTCAGTTATATGTATAATCTAAAAACACCCAAACTCATAGAAACAGAAAACTGATATCAAATATTTTGTAGGCCATAATTTGAAAGTATCTTATACAGTAAGAAGTACTCAAAAAATTATGAGGACTTGTAAAAAGGACACAAAAACCAGCTTGAAAGGACTCCTACTGGCTGAAACTTGAGCAATAAGTTAAATAATGATGGTTACAGATTATTACTCACTATAAAAAAACAGAAACTTATGGTTCATATTGATACAATAAATTAAAAATTTTAAGTTTGATGAAGAATGGAATATTTACATAGACTTAAAGCATCTCTCCTCACAAAATGCTAATTACAAATGAAAAAAGTAACTTTAAGGTGGAAAAGCCAGGCAGACACCACCCTGACCGAATGTCAAAGACATCAATAATGGGAAAACTCAAAATTGTATGTTACCACATAAGACACAATGAGAGAAACGCAGTGTCAGATGTTCTCACCAAAGTTAAAGAACCTCAATGTAATCAAGGAATTATCAGACAAACTCAAATTGTGATCTGGATTCATCCTAGTATTTTGAAACTTGTTTATGGAACCCTTTTATTGCCGGCAAATTGAAAGACTGAAAGGGTTTTGTTAGATTCATGATAAACATATTTAGCATAGCACCTCCAATTTATTGGCAATATAGGTGTTAGAGAAATAAGTTTAAAAACACTAGAATGAACCAGATTATTCCACAAGCTATGAAACAACTGGCCTAGTCTCTTTAATAAGTTAATGACACAGAATTTTTTCCTAAAAGTGGTATGTGGGTAGTTCTAGATTATGAGAGACTTAAGACATATAAATACTACTGAAAGGAATATTCCTTAACTGGGTTCTGATTTGAAAAAAAATAACCACAAGAGAGAAGTTTTGGTTAACTGTGGGAATTTTAATATGGACTAGGTATTCTATGCTATTAAGGAGGTATTGTTTATTTTGATAGGAAAGTTAAGGCATATTACAGTGCTATGGCATCTGTATATATTTTAAAAATTTAAAAAGTTTCCACAAAAATGTTTGAATTATTAAAATATGTGGGTATAATTGGGTACTGACTGTATCATTTTTTCTTTCTGTATTCTGAAAATTTTCATAATGAAAGGTAAAATGAAAAGAAATAAGAATAATCACAGAAAATATTAGGAAAAGCAGTATAACGGAATCAATCTAAGAGGTGGTTCTTTAAAATGATAAAATACTTCATCAAGAACAAAAAGGCAATAGGAAAAAAGTATAAAATCCAGAATGTTTTAAGATTTTTGAAGGTACTGTACATAATTATGCTAATAAACATGAAAATCTAGACCAAGGCATAATTTTATGCTCATTGCTAAAACTATCTCAGGAAGTAGACATGCTTAATTACCATGGAAGAAATCAAGAAGTTATCAAAGATCTCTGACGTCTTTTCAACATTTAGGAAGCAAATCATTGCCTTGGTAACTGTTCCAGACATCCGTTGACATTTTCACAACTTATTTTCTCATTGTTTCAATTTCTATACAGGAGTCTCTGTGCTTATTTGACTATTTTATTACAGTTTTTCTCAATCATTTTACAAAAATAAGTGGCACGGAGAAAACCAAAATTGCTAATTCTAGTGATAAAAATTATTGGTATCCCAAACTTAATAGAAAGTTGGAATTTAGATACCAAATGTGCCAAAGCTTTAATCACAGAACGACACACAATAAATTTAAGCAGCTGAGGCGGTTATTTACCCTCTGACCACCACCGCCTTCTGCCTTCTCAGATCATTCCTTCCAGTAGCCCAATTACAAGAATTCTTTGACCCCATTTGTAACCTATACAACCTGCTACTTTCTCAATGTCCTTACTCCTTAGCCAGTTTATATTCTATGACCCATCATTAAAATTGATCATATGCATCAATTTGGCTGGTGTGGCTCAGTGGATTGGGCTCCAGGCTGTAAACCAATTGGATTCCCAGCCAGGGCACATGCCTTGGTTGCCTGTCAGGTCCCCAGTAGGGGTCACGAGAGGCAACCACACATAGATGTTTCCCTCTCTTCCTTCCTCCCTTCCCTTCTCTGAAAATAAATAAATAAAATCTTTAAATTGCTCCTGTGCATATATCCTCAGTGCCTTTGCTTCCCTCCCTTTGCCATTCTCAATTAGGAGAACCCCAACTCTTGTTAAATTCATCTTTGTGCCCATGAGGTCAACAATGGCTGGAGAGAAAAAAAAACCACAATCATAATTACTGATTTTACGTTAAATTTATGCCTGCCAACTTAAGTGGGTTTTGGTAGAGGCTGGAATTCTACCTTTTTTCCACAATGTCTTTATTCAGTTTTTATTTTCCTATTTCATACATTCTTCTTTCTTTTTAAATCTCCAAACCTCCTCTTCTACCATCCTTCCCAGTTGGTGACCTTGTTTCAAATTTCACTAACATACGATAAAAAGGTGAGAAATTTCACCTTATTCAATCTTCATATTTACCTGTATGCCATACCTTACAGGTAAATATGTTTTTTAAGAGGGAGGGGAAGGAAGGAAGTGAAACATCATTTGCCTTTCATGGACACCCTGACCAGGGACTGAACCCGCAACTTAGGCATGTGCCCTTCCTGGGAATCGAAACTGTGACCTTCAGCTTTGCTAGACGACACCCAGTCACCTGAGCTTCACTGGCCAGGGCTTACCTCCACTTTTAAAGAATGAACCATCTGTACTCATGTTTTAAATCCCAATCCTTGTTTCCACCGAAGGAAATCATTTCATCAATTGTCTCCCACTCTCTTGCATGTTCAGTCCTTCCTCTTCTCCTAGACCACTATGGACACATAAACAGGCTGTACTTCTTCCTCTCAGCTACTGTTTCATTTTTTTTTCTCCAATTTATAGGAAAACATCTCAAAAATTGCACTGGTTGCCTCCACTTCTTTCCTTTCTGTTGAAAACCACCCACTTAGGCATTCACTCCCACCAACCCTCTGATGAGATCTCGTCAAATTATTAATGACTTCCCGTGTTGCTACAATGGTTAAGTCTTGGTGGTCATCTTATTTAATCATTTCACTCTCAGCACCATTTATCACACCTGGTATTCTCTCTTTCTTGATATGTTTCTTCCCTTGACTTCTAAGAAAAGCTCTCTCTTCATGCTCCTATTTCTCTCCTCTTACTTAGCGGCCTTTGCTATTCCTCCCACTCCTCCTGATCCTTAAATGCTGGAATGCCCTGGGGCTCAGTATTCTACCCTTCACTCTGAAGGTGGTCTTATTCAGTCTTATAGCTGTAAATGTCATCTTTTTGTTGACTACTGCCCAATTTTTATCTCTAGCCCCGTAACTCCACACTCACGCATCTTTCTGCCCAATCTGCACCTCCACTTGGACGTCTATTGTGTATCTCTAACTCAGTATGTCTGAAACCATACTTTTGATTTGTTGCCCCTTCCCTAGTTGTCTCCATCTTGGTAAATGGCCCCTCCATCTTTTTGGTTGCTTAGGTAAAACAAACCTTAAAGTTCTCCTGAACACCACTGTCCTCATAGTGCACATCTAACACAACAGAAAATTCTGTTGTCTCTGCCTTCAAAACACTATTAGGACTTTTGCTCACCACCTCTGTTGCTACCGTCCCCACCTGAACCACCATCATCTCTTTCCTGCATTACTGGGACTCGCCCTTAGTTGTTCCTTAACTTCAACCCTTGCCTCTCTAACTCTGTGTTGTTATCACAGCTGCCAGAATGATACTTTAAGGAGGGAAACCTGACCCTCTCACTTTTCAAATTCAAATCTTCCAATGCCTCTCTGTTTTCCCCCAAATCAAAGTCTTATAATGTCTGACATTATATAACAATGATTTTATAGAGCAGACATTTGAGTTGAGTCTAAGGGAAGGAGTTTCAAGGTACATGAAAGCATGGACTGTTATCTTGCTTCTCTACTCCCAGCCTCCTTTACTCTCTCTCTCCAGTGATTCTAGTCCAGTACTTAGGTTCTGAGTTGGAAGCATATTGTTATATATTTTATCTAAAAGACATGGAAAATAAATTTTTAAATTTTTATTTCTTTTGCCTGATTTTATTTTACTTTGCTTTAACTATACGCATATATGTATATACTATTTCTTTCTCTGGGGGCAGAAAATTACGTTTACCGGTAAGTGTTCACTTGTACACATTTTCATGGTCTTTCTTTTATACAAAATGAGCTCCTAAAAATGTAGATCAAAACTGAATTTATTCTCTTACTGATGGGTTTTCAAACCAGTGGGAAAATATGAACTAAGCAAAAAATACTGTATGGATAACTAGTTAGAAATTTGGAGAGGAAAGAGAAGCTAGATCCTTACAGCCCTCTCTTCAAAAACAAACTGCATACAAAGAGAAGAGATAGTTAAAGGTAGAACATAAGTAATAAAAATTATATAAGAACATATAGCTGGATATATTTTTTATTTGGTAGTTTAGAAAGGCAGGTAACTATCAGGTCAGAAGTGACAGGTTTGTCTGTATAAAAATTCAAAAGTTCAGCCCTGGCTGGTGTGGCTCAGTGGATTGAGCACCAGCCTGCAAACCAAAGGGTTGCCAGGTTGATTTCTAGCCAGGGCACTGTCTGGGTTGAGGGCCAGGTCCCCAGTGGGGGGCGCCAGAGAGGCAACCATACACTGATATTTCTCTCCCTCTTTCTCCTTCTCTTCCCCTCTCTCTAAAAATAAATATATAAAATCTTTTTAAAAAATAAAATAAAATAAAATAATTCAAAAGTTCAATACCATTTATAAAATTTACTGATTTTAGAGAGAAGGAAGCTGGGGAGAGTGACATTGACTTGTTCTGCTTCTTTGTTTTTAGGAAAAAGTCAAATGAAGGACTGAAGTCTCCCTTTTAGAAGAAAGGCTACTATACCTTTATTGCCTGCCCCAGTCTTCCTTTTTTATTTTTTAATCAAATTTATTGGGGTGATATTGGTTAATAAAATTATTTATATAGTCAGTGGTTGATTCTTACATGTGCCCTGACCAGGAATCGAACCCTCAATCTTAGCAATCAGGATCACACTAACCAATTGATCTATCCAGCCAGGGCAAGTTCAATTCTATTTTTAAAAGCCACTATAATTAAAGCTAAAGTATATTTCATAAGTTAAAAAAAATATTTATCTATTTGAGCCAAAGGGTACCATGGTAAATATATAAACAGAACTTGCAAATCAATAATAGCAAATAAACTTCTCAATAGAAAATGAGCAAAGGATAAGAAACATACAATTCAAAGAAAAAAATTAAAAATAAAATTAACATAAATATTTAATCTCTAACCCAATCAAAGGATGCAAAGAAAAACCATAAGTGGCACCTCTTAACCTATGTAATTGGAAAGATTAAAACCGTGACATTATTCAATGAACAGTCTCACTTTAGGAGGGGTTGTATATTGGCTTTAATCATTTCTGGAGAGAAGTTTGGAAGGGGATATCAAAACTTTTAAAGCGCATACTTTTTGATTGAGATTTTTTTCATTATTAGGTATTGGGCCTGAGGATATAACCAGGCAATTTTCCAAAAATGTACATATAAAGATTCACTGTGGTGTTACTGATAAATTCAAAATACCAGAAATAGATTAACTATCCATAAATATAACCATGCTTAAATTAAGTTTGGAACACTCCCACTGTGGGAATCTATGCAGGTTCTAATAATTGACATGAAATGTTTCATGATATGTTGTCAAGTGAAGAGGAAACGCAAGTTTCAAAAAACTGCATAAAAATTATGATTCCCATCTTTAGTCAGGATTTCAAGTGGTTTTTCCTAGCTTTTTTAGTTTGTTTATGTTATTTGAATTTTCTTTATGAGTTATCTGTTAAGAACAATTAAGTGTGTTTTCACTGAAAAATCAGGCGAGGTGTTGGGATGTACAGACAGGTATTTCTGTCTGTTGAAAACTCCAATTTTATTTGTGGTCTCACAACAGTCTAATGAAAATGCTGGCAGGACACTGACTCTTCAGTGCCCAACACTGAGTTCAGTGTTATTGCTCAGTTCAGTGTTATTGCAGACAGTTTAAATTTCAGTTAGCCTATACTGCTGATAAATTCTATTCGGCTACGGAGCGGTAGCATTTTAATTTTGCTAGATTATATGAGGTCTGATAACATTATAAAAATATAAATTTTCAAAAGTCTTTCCCAAATACAGTAAACTCATAAACTAAAAAATGAGAAAGATTACCTACCTATCTCCCTTTGGTTTTCTTTTTTGTAGTGTCTTCCCTTTGGGTCTTCTTTCACTTCCTAAACAGGGGCTCCCACCAGGTCCTGTTACCCGTATTGATTCAAGGCCTTTGGAAGATTTTTTAAATGTGAATTCCACTGGTTCTCCTTCTTTTAGGCTTCTAAATCCTTCCATGAATAATTTGCTCTGTAAAGAGCAGGGGAGGGAGGGGGAGAGAAAGAGAGATCATGATTATTAATGCTTTATAAATTAATTCTATCATTTTAAGATTAACATACAAGATATTCTTTGTTATCCATTACTAAGTATAAAATCTTTTTTTGTTTGTAAAGTTCAGTGAAGGTTATACCATTTTAAAGTTTCCTGTTACAATGCTGTCACTGTAAACTAATACCATTTTTTAAAGACAATTTGACAATATTTACAAAACCTTTCATGTTCATATTCTTTGACAGAGCAATTCCACTTCAATGACTCTCTTACAGAATACTTACAAGGTTCTGTCAGTATTTCTCTAAGGTTTGAACTTTACAAGGTTTAAAAAAAAAACAAAACAAAACCCTGTATCAAAATTTTCCACAGCACTGTCTTGTAAAAAACATAATTACTCTAATGTCCATCATTGGTAAACTGATGAAATAAATGAGTAGAGCTAGAGAGTATAACATCATCGAGCTATTAAAAGAAGATGTACATGTATTAATTTAGGAAGATAAACATGTAACATTGTTGATTTTAAAAATTAAGGTTAAAGAAGAGTGTGTTTACCATAATGTCATTTATATCAAGCAGTTTTTAAAAGTTACATGTTTTTTAATGTAGAAATGGGGTCTGGAAGAACAGACAAGTTATAAACAGTCATTTTCTGGGAAAGTGGGGAAGCTGTTTGATAATACCTATGATTGTACTGTGTGAGCTTTTTATAATTTGAAAGGAAATAGATTTTTATAACTTGAAAGATAATTGATTTTTTTGTAGGCATATGTTTTCTTTTTCTTTACTTTTTTGGATTTAATCTTTATTGTATTTTTCCCATTCTTATTTAGTCCCCTTCCACCCTCCTCCGCCGAGCAATCACCACATTGTTGTCCATGAGTCTTTTTTCCCTTTTGCTCCATCCCTCCGCGCCCTCACAACTCCCCCCAACTAGCTGTCATCCTCCTGCCCTCTATGAAAGATAGCTGATCTTTGCAAAAAAGTTTCCTGATTACCAAAGTGTAACCTTGGTTACAGATATGAGCTGGCCTCTTGGATCTTACTCTTTGTCAAAGTACTTGTGCCAATTCAAAATACACTAAAAATAATTAAAAATCATTAGTTTATTTCTCCGAACCCCTTGTGTATATTTTCCAGGTTTAATTTGGAATATCAGGCAGTGTTAAGACTTTTTGAATTTGGGGACAAAGGGAGCAAAATGAAATATGGTAGAAGACCTTGGTTCAAGTCCAGTTCTTTAAGTAAATGGGTACACAGCTTTGAATGAGTCATTTCATCTCTTTTCTACTTATCTGTAAATTTAAGGAATTTGAGTTTCCCCACATGCGTTTTTGAGTTTCCCCACATGCGTCGTTATGAGGAACAGTGGTTCCAAAAGAGGCTCAACAAAGAAAGGATTTTGTAGTCAAACATGAGGGGGGAATCAAAAGAAACCGAGAATTTATTTATTAAAAATTATGTATTTATTCTTACATGTTTAAACGTCAGTCACCTTCAAAGTGCTCTTCATTTGACGTGATACATCTACTAAGACGCTTTTCCACTACTCAGAACAGTTTTCCAACACTTCTATTTTGATGCCTTTTAGTGCTGCTTCCATTTTTTGTTTCACCTCTTCCTCATCGGCAAAATGGTTTCCCTTTGAGGACTTTTTTCATCCAGGGAAACAAAAAAAAAGTCACTCGGGGCAAGATTGGGTGAATAGGGAGGGTGGGGCATGGGGGTAGTGTTGTTTTTGGTCAAAAACTGCTGAACACTTAGAGTGGTGTGGGCATGAAATGGGCAAACACACTGAAAGAGACTTCAAGAAAAATTCACGGAAGCTGAACGCAGCCTCTCACACCACTACCAGCTAGTGGTGCCCTGATACAGATGGGTTCTTAGAACACTCACCTAAGCGGGGAAGCCAGCACTACAAGGGGCCCACCCTCCAGAAAATAATTCTGTTTTTTTGGGGGGGGGGGTCCCCCCATCGTAAGTTTGTGAAATGCTATGCAATATATTGTTTTACCTTAGTCATCACACTAAAGTTTCTGAGATGCCCTACCCTCCACCACCATAAAATAAAAATCTTATTTAACTGTGTTTAACCGAGCAATTTCTTGACATAACTGATGCCAGAGTCCTTTCTTTATAAGCACAGATGACTAGTGTATTTAAGGAAATACTGAACCAGAAAATCTTTACCCCTCTCAAGTCCATGATTCAAAAGGCAGTTAAATAATTACATATAACCAAATAATTACTTGGAACAAATAAAAACAACACTTCGAAATTCAATGCAAAAGGAGACTATTCATTGTGAAAGTAATACGATATGTGAAAACAGGGTTTTTAACCTGTTTAGTGCAGGTCATCTGACACTGCAAAATCCTTCATGCGGAAGTCTGTAACTGGCAGTACCACTTCTGCTGTCTGATGCTATGAAGAAATTAGGAAAAAAAAACATAACTGCCTACATGGTTTAAAATAAAAACAATTACTGCTTTAAAGCTTTTTTTTTTAACATTTCCAAATCTTCCATTTTTTTCCTAAGTGTTCTCCTAATTGTAAGGAGTTCTTTTGTTTTCATTCCCTCTCTCACTCCCCACTCAAAAAAGTGCAGATTAGCAAATCAGATGAAGTGGAGCATTGGTCAACCACTGCAATTAAGGGAATGGACAGAGGTTTACTTAGCGTTATATGTTCATACGTTTTGTTTCTGCAGTGAAAACTCCATCACTTACTTATTTCCTCCTCATTTCTAGTGTCCAGGGGCACTATCACAAACTTAATCTGATTTCATTTTCCATTATTACAATTTTTGTTAGGTATCATTTGTAAGTAAACTTATAATTGATCATTTAGATAGGCTCTTCCAAATCTAAAGCACAGGGTCCAGCACAAATAACACCCTTTTTTTGATTACAAAATCTTTTCTTACAAATGATAAGCATGTAATTGTGTAATATAATAATGTAACACTCAAGCATACCATATAACACTTTAGGTGAAATGTTCATATTAAAACTACAAATTATTACATCCATATTATTACCTACCAACCACACTCAAGCGGGTGTTACTTCTACCATACCTTGTACATTTCCATTTCTTATGGACCACTAAGTTCTGTGCATTCTTTGTGATATTCTGAAAGAATACTTATAAAAATTCTGTCATATACTCATCCTTCCCCACAATACTACATAAGGCAATTTACACGTCTAATACTTCACACAAAAATAATAGCATTCCTAATGAACTATAATGGCATTGCAAAAAAGAAAGTGACTTACACAGAATATTCTATTATATCAAAAATTGCTACTATATAGGTAAGAAAGATTTGTTGAAAGATGGGGAAGAATCAGCTCATTATATTTCTTAAAAAATTTTTTTACTGATTGATTTTAGAGAGAGAAAGGAAGGGAGAGAGAGAAATATCAATTTGTTGTTCCACTTATTTATGCATTCATTGGTTGATTCTTGTATGTGCCCTGACCGGGGAACCAACCTGCAACCTTGTTATATGTATCAGGACGATGTCCTAACTAACTGAGCTACTTGGCTAGGGTTTATTATATTTCTTCACAAAAATAACTTTTCTCTTTGACTTGACAATTTTCATTACAGGTACTTCCATTTTTCTAGTTACAGTGCTTCCAATCCTTAGCTTTATTCAAACCATTTATTGAACCTTGTACATTCTATTATCTTCATAATTTCTTTCATCCACCCCAACTATTTAATCGGATTACTAATGCCCTACTTCAACCTCTAATTCTCTCCTACTTGGGTAAGTGTAATAGTTTCTTCATTAACATTTCAAGTCTCCTCCCTATTCTAGCATCTTCCACACCTGCATATTCTCTCTGAATTAATCTAACCCTGTCAGTTTCCTGTCTCAAAAATCTACAATACCTCTCTTTAGGTTGTAGGCGAGACCATTCATAGTCTAAGGCAAATAATGTGGGGCCCTTCTCTAAGAGACTGGATGACATACCTGGGCAACAGGTGAAATACTGGATCCGACACACAAACCCCTGTTCATTCTACAATTAGGAGGCCACTGGTCCAAGAGCTCCCTACCCATGCATTCTTAAATCATTCCTATCCCTCATTCTTACCCCTCAGTCATACATCTGAAGGGTCAACTACAATTTGCAAAACATGCAGCATAATGAAGAAAGGTCAAAATGACTGAGGGAACAAAGAAATTTTGTATACCATCCAATTAGTATCTTCAGAGAGAAGTAAGACAATATGACATCAATAAAACAGGAACAAAAACAACCAGAAAACTGAAAAAAAACCCAACCACTCAGAAAGTTAAAAATGATTGTTGAAATTAAGTGGATTGGAAGTAAAAGGTTAGAAAATCTCTCAGGACACAGATAAACAGATCCTCCACCCCAACAAATGTAATACATGTTAGAAAAGACAGAAAAGATAAGAAGTAGAGGGTGAATATAAAAGAACAAATATCCAACTTTAACTAGCATTCCTGGGAGAGAGAATACAGAACACAAAGAAAGAAAAATTATGAAATGAATACTGTTAGAAAATTTCCCCAAGCTAAAGGGAACACCAAGGAGAGGCCTATCCTGGGCAGAAGGCAATATGGAGGCTTTTACCCATAAGCCTCCATACTTTTTTGTATATTTTTGCATGTATGAAGAGAGGACAACGTTTTAATGGAGACTGACAGTAGTAATCCATACTGAGCTAATGGTTGAACCACATGCTTGTGCAGCAAGATAGCTGAAACATGTTTGGGAATGGCAAGTAGTTTACTTAAGTGCATTGCTGTGAAGGGGTAACCAAAACTGAGCCTGGAAAATATAAGTTAGAGCCAGGTGATGGAAATTGTTGATTGACATCATAATTTTATTGTCTAAAATAAAGTTGACTGAATCATAATTTTATTCTGTGTAAAATAAAGATCTAGTGATACTTTTTTTGCTATCGAGGCAAGAGATGGCCAGGAGGGAGGAAACTCTAGAGGCACCCTAGGACTAAGACAAAAAGATACCAATACAGAACAGAAACCATGTTCTAAGAGAGGTTCCTCAGGAAGGACAAAACTCTGGAGGCACTCAGGGGCTAAGACAAAGGACATCGATACAGGACAGAGACCCTGCTCTAAGACTGGTTTCCTGCGTTCTGGAAAAGCACTGAGTCATGGTGAATCATGACTGCACCTGCGCAGAAGATGCTACAGGACCCCTGCTTCATTGTAACAGCATTATAATACATTAGCACTGCGGGACCCTCCCCCGCCCCCCGCCAGCCTCTGTCCTGGTGGCCAGGCAAAGAAAATCATGGGAGACAGCATGTGCAGTAGCTTAAAAGTAATATAGCTACTCCCACAGGCACAAGAAAGCCCGTCGAAACTAGGCAGAAAATATCTGCCCTATAAGAACAGAATACCTCCGGCCACAGAGGGTGAATCTCTGCTTGGAGTTGACCTGCTCTCATGTTCTGTGGAGTGCACTATTGCTTAATAAATCTGACTCTCTCTTTCTGCTATAAACTCTGCGTGTTCAGTTCAATTCATTATTCCCAACCACTAAGCAACTGCTTACCTGCTACACTTTTAGAAGTAGCAAGGTCAAATCTGTGTTTTAAAAATATAGTTTCTTGGCAATAATGTGTTTATATGTGGAGAGGAATGTATGTGGGCATACTTGTTACAAGGTAACTGTCATAGTTTTTGCAAGAGATTGTTAAAACTACACTAAAAACTGCAAGCAGGAATTGGTTTTGGAAAACACTTCAAGAGTCATACATATCACCTGCTGTAAATTACTACGTGCCCCATAACAGGACAAAAGTCCCCTTTTCAGGCTCTTTGCCAGAGCTAGCCAATCCTGGTAAAGGATGACTAACCTTAATTGTTTTATGAGCCCTTATCCTCAGGACTAGAAAATTACTGGAAGCGCCCTGAAGGTGCAGAGGCTCCAGGAACTTTCTTATGAAACAGGACATACCAGACCACAGTGACCAGACCCCACACCCAAAGATAACATCAAGACAAGCTGCAGCCTATACAAGCCCAACTGAAACATCCTGCTCTACAGCCACCCCATCACCTCATAAAAGCTCAAAGCCCCCACCCCTCAGGGCTGGTGCACATCTCCACACCCAGCCCTTTCCCCTCGCTTGGGAAAGAAAATAAAACTCTGCTCTCTGCATTTTCTTCTCTTTGTGAATTCTTTCACAGCCCCCACCACCAACTGCCCAAACACCTCATGTAACAATTTATTGTTAAAACCAATAAGGGTGTGAACGGAACACAAACATATTTGTAAGACTACTCCAAGTGCTTCATCAGAGAAAGGCTGCCTACCACAATCAAGGGGAAGACAACTCTAAACCTCAAAATCTGGCTTTTTTTTTTTTTTTACTGCCACTTCTTGAACAAGTTAATTAATATCTTGATAGTTTACTTTCTTTAATTGTAACAACAATAAATTTAAGTGTTTGTCTCCGTTACTAGGAAGTATATTGAAAATATAATTAAAAAGTAAGTTATATTAGAATTTCAGTCCAGTAAAGCTGGGTGATACAGTTATGTTAGAAAAAACATATTTCTGCAATAACAGATAATTTTAGGAGTCCAAGAAGCTGAAAAAAACTTAATGAAAATTCAAATATATTTCATTTCTTTTTAATGTTTTTATGAGGCAAACACTAATTTTTTCTAAAGTATCAGTGACTAATCTACAATTAATGAAGGGGAGTTAATTATTATACAATATATAGTGGTAGAGATATCACACAATATGTATGAGTAATGGTTAACACTCTTAAGGAATATATGCTTTTTAAGAAAGATTTTATTTGTTTTTAGAGAGAGAGGGGAAGGAAGTGAGAAAGAGAGGGAGACAAACATTGATCAGTTGCAACCTGACCACCCCCCCCCCGCCCGGGACCAAATCCACAACCCAGGCATGTGATCTAAGAATCAAACCAGTGACCTTTTTGATTTGTGGGATGACGCCAAACCAACTGAGCCACACCAGTCAGGACAGGACTATATGCTTTTGACCTACATACCAAGATGCTCAAGGAATCAAGTTAAGCCTGAGGCACACACACACACCAGAACTATCACTGGACTCAGGAAACCTGGGATCCTGCCTTGGCTGCACAAGTAATGTGATGTACAAGCAAGAAAAATTGCTTACCGTTGAATACATCACCCTCTTTTTGTTATAAAACACAGAACTTTATCCTTGTTATAGAATGACCTTTTAAAAAATTCTGTGACTTCACCCTGTCTATGTGGACACAAATTGAAATAAGTAACACTGTTTTTTGTGTCAAACTAAAGTGTAAGGGGATTTCCCTTTATACGTTTTTAATATTTCCCAATTTACTGAAGAAAAGTAACATTTTAGTTCTTAAATCCTTTAAGAAAACAGAAGTTAAAAAAATGTGGTGGCATTGTAGAAGTCAATGTTTACCAAGTTTTACTAGAATAGCTAAAAATCCCATTTAACCACTGTCAAATTATTAAATTCCATATACATATGGACAAAAACAATGAGTTTTTTTTTTTACCTGTCTTGAAATTTTTTTCCTGAAATTAAAGAAAGCCTCCAGTAAGTCCCTCCATCTGGCCTGTACTTCAAAACTGGGAAGAACACGCTAAAAATAGACAAAAGTACTAGAACTGCCTTTCAAAAGGCATAATGGAAAGCACACAAAGTTTAAAGCTGGAATTGAATCTTGAACCTACTACTTAAAACCTCAAACTGCATGACCACAGGAGTTTTCAAAAAAACCCTGAACCCAAGTTTCCTTATCTATCAACTGAGGATACTATCTTTTAGGAATTAAAAAAAATATCAAAGTACAATAACCATTAGATTCCAAATAATTGATGTAAAATGCCAAGAACAGTATTTAGTACACTGAATAGCAAGCTGATAAATAGTTAATACTCTTCTTCATAAGTATCCAGTCTGCTCCTCTTCCTGCTGAGACAAGTGTGGGACAGGCAGGAGAAAACAAGCAGGTATCAGGAACCTATTCATCAACAGGCACCATGCTGACTGCTTTTGCTAAGCTTATCTCTACCCTGTCTGCCATTACTGAATTTCAGTTTAAACATTATCTCATCTTCGAAGCCTTTCGTGACATTCTAGAGCAAAAAAAGGTACTCCTTTTCCAGAGTTCCCATTATACATGGCATATAGGACCATAATAATAACACTTACCCTACTGCATTATAAAGTATCTATTTTCCTATAAACTTCCTGAAAAGAAATATCTTAATTTTATATCTATATTCCCATGCCTAAATTCATCCTTGAAACACAGCAGTGTGCTCAATATCAATTTAAGGCAGAGGTGGAGAATCAGGATTGTGGAGATCAAGGAAAACAGTAGTTGTTACTTTCTTTTAGATGAGAACATCCAGAGACTCAAAGTCATACCTGATGAATTGTAGAGCCACAACTCAAAGCCAGATCTTTGACACCAAAAGCCTTTGTATACCATGATGCCAAGCGTAACATTCTCCAGAATATATCAATTGTCTCTCAACACCATAATCATAATATTAAGCTTTACAATCTTGAAGCTATAGGTTTCCAGTAGACCTCCCAACTCAGTTCATGCTCATCTTTTATCCCTTAACTTTTTGTTTGATTTTTTTTCTGTAAAACTTTTTAGCTGACACATTGACCTGTAAGAAAATCAATCCTTTTATGGTAGGACATCTTATTTTATTTCCTTTTTGAAAATAAAAGGCACTTAATAGATAAGTGGCTAAATTAAAAAAAAATAAATCCTTATGAAATCAAAGCTTCTAAGATATTCATCTTTCATCAAATTGAAAGATATTTAAAGTAGATCTTATGAAATACACCTCCACCTCAATGGTGCTGTAACAACATTTCAAAATAGCTGAATGTAGCCACGGTCCTTCCACCTTTTACAAAAACTAAAAATGAATCATAGACCTAATTTTACAATGCAAAACTATAAAACTCCTAGAAGATAACATTTAAAAAAATCTAGATGACCTTGGGTATGGCAAACAAAAATAATTTTTTTAAATTAAAAACCAATAGATAAATTAAAATGGAATTTCAAAAATATATTAATAGAAGGTGGAAGAAATGGAAGAAAAGAGGTAAAATAAAAGAAAATGGCACAGACAAAAAAAGCAAAGTGGTAATCAAACCATATAAATAAATACATTAAGTGTAAACTTAACTTTACAGCTAAAATGCAAGATCTGACCATGTGGTGTGTATAAGAGAACCCCGTTAGCTAGAAAGATACAGAAGGATTGAGAATAAGATGGCTTACCATTAAAACAATAAGCCAGAAGAAAGCTACAGTTACGTTGACAAGAGTAAAAACAGACTTAAAAATCAAGTATTACCAGAAAAAAAGAAGGGTATTTCATAATGATATTTTTAAAAACCTCATTAAGACATAATATTCATACATGTGAATGAGCCCCGTAACATAGCTTTGCGATGTTTAAATCAAGAATTAACAGAATTATATGAAAAAAGGTGACAAATTCTAATCACAATTGAAATAGTTGGTAAGTTTTTTTATATACCACCCTCAGCAGTTGAATACTAGAAAAAATTTCACATAGTATAGATCTTTAAAAATGCTATCAATCACTTCGCTCTGGTTGACATATATATTAAATGCCCAACAACTGCAAAATACAACTCTTTGAAATTCTAGATGATCTATTCACCAAAATAAACTAAAAGAAAGTCTCAATACACTTCAGAAGATTTGACAGAATATGCTCTCTTATCAAAACAGAATTAAAATAGAAACTAATACCAGTAAGATAGACAAATTATTATAAAAAATTTTAAAAATGTACTTTGATACCCTGATGAAGAAATCACAGGGAAATTTTTTAAAATTTTTTGACTGATAATGAAAAATACAGCATATCAAAATTTGTGGCATGTAGCTAAAACCATCCATAAAGGGAAATTTGCATATTTAAATAGTCATATTAAAAAAACAGATATGAAGCTAGAAAAAAAAGCAAAGCAAACTTGAAGTTAGTAAATGGAAGAAAAGAATATGAGCATAAATCAATAAATGGGGGGGGAGAGAAATAAGAAAGTCAAAAGTCAGTGCTTTCAACAAAATTGATAAGCTCCTAGGTAGTCAAACAAAAGAAAACAAAACACCAAGTTAGTGGGGGGTGTTAAAGGGGGGAAATGGCAGAGGAGGACAAAGGGGGAAAAACTGGGACAGCTGTAATAGAATAACAAAAAACGTTTTAAAACAACCCCACAAGTTATCAAAATCAGGAATCAAATAGGGCCTATTACTACCAATCCTATAGATATTAAAAGGATAATATAGGGTTATGAATAAATGATTGCCAAAAAAACTGACAACTTAGAAGAAATGGACAATCCTTTGAAAAAAATAAGACCAAAACTGACCTAAGATGAAACCTAAAATAATAACTGAAAATAAAATAAAATCCAACTAAAACTTTCAGCAAACCAGGAACAGAAATAAACTCTCTCAGTCCACTAAATGACATCTGTGAAAAACCTAAAGCTAAATCAAACTTGAAGAAATAGTTAACTCTTTCTCCTTGGGTTGGAAGTAAGGCAGGAATGGCTCAGTCTCCTCATCTCTATTCAACCATGCACTAAAGATCCTAGCCACAGCAAAAAAGGGGGAGGAGGGGGTGGGAAGAGGCAGAAATATTTAAAAAGAAGTAAACCTATTTCTATTTATAGATAACATGAATAGTTATGTAGAATACTTTAAAGAAACTTCAAAGCAACCATGAGAACTCTAAGTGAATTCACAAAGTTTCATGTAAAAATTTAAAAACACCACTTACAACACATGGAAAGTTATTAAATAAAAGAGCTCTACAGCAAAAACTACAAAACATTGTTGAGAGGAATGTAAAGAGTTAAATATATAAGATAATATACTATGTTAATGGGTTGGTTGGTATAATATTAAGCTATGAATTCTCCCCAATCTGATTTATAAATTCAACAAAATCCCAACTATAATTCCATTATGTTTTTGTACAAAATGAGAAGCTGATTCTAGAATTTATACAGAACTTAAAAGGATCTGGAGTATACACAACAATATTGTAAAAGAAGAACTACACTCTAAGACTTACACTATCTCACTACAAAATTTAGTATCCAGCTACTGTAAGCAAGAAAAGTTCTGGTGAATGAATCAATGAATATAATCGAAGTAACAGAATAGAGGCCAGAAGTAAACTCATGCTTATATAGTTATCTGCCCTGACAAAGGTGCCAAAGCAAGCTAATTAAGGAAAAAGTGTCCTTTCAATAAAATGGTACTGAAATAATTTGATATCTATATTCAAAAATAAGGAACTTCAATCCCTACCCCACTCCAGGAACATAAATTAATTTGACATGGATCACAGGGAGAGAGAGAGAGAGGGAGGGAGGGAGAGAGAGAGAGAGAGAGAGAGAGAGAGAGAAAACCATAGAGCTTTTAGAGGAAAATAGAGTAAAATAGCTTTGAGACTTGAGGAGAGGCAAAGGTTTATGAGGACACAGGAAGCAGTAACATAATCAAACTTCATCAAGATTTAAAACATCCTATCAAAGACATGGTTATGAAAACAAATGGGAAAGATAGATAAGTAAGAGTAAGCATGCTTGCCTTTTACACTCAAAGAAAAGACAATGTTCCAAAACTGTGTGGAACAAAGGAGATCAGTGCTTCACTCAGGAGACATGTAGCAATCTGAGCAAGAGATCCAACAATATTAAGTGAAAGCGGCTTTATACAAAAGAAAAGTACTTACTGTGTGATTCCATTTATTCGAATTTTTAGTACAGACAAAACTAACCTATGACAGGATAAAAACTAGAATAGTTGTTGCTTATGGGTGAGTGCCTGTGTGGACTGACTGACTGACAGGGACGTGAGGGATCTTTCTGAAGTGGTGATACTGTTCAATGTTGTGTGAGGAGCTCAGGCTACAAAAGTGTACACATTTGTCAAATTTATTAAATGCACACTTTAGCAATTTGTGCATTTCACTGTGTATCACTTTTACTTAAAAAAGATAGTAAACTTGAGTTACTGATATGCATGCTGAAAGATTTAGGGGAGACCGTACTGATGTCTGCAACTTCTGAAATGCAACAGAGAGATAGGTTAATGGGTCTGTAGAGGGGTAGCAGATGTAGAGTTATATGAAAAAACGAGTATAGAGAAACATTAATTATATAGTTTAGATGTTGGGTATAATGTTTTTTATTGTTAAAATTCAAATTTTTTCAAATTTTTCATTTTAAAATACAATTGGAAAACTATCTCTGACACAGAGATACTTTATGGGTGAGATATATCTTGGTACGCTGAAATCTAAATTTTAAAGAAAGTAATAATTTGATATTGAAATTGTTATCATTATTACATTTATAAAGTAGGGAGACCAATGTGTACGTGGCACCATACTGGACATTAGCAGCAAATTTTAGAAAATCATATTCTAATGAGTTATATAACCTGACATCATATGTTACCTGTATAATTTAAAAAGGCGAAAAGGTAGATGGGGGATAGGGAAGAGAGGGGGGGACGGGGGGGGAGAGAGAGAGAGAGAGAGAGAGAGATGTGTGAGCAAGAAGTATACCATGGACTATTTACTACTCAGCCATAAGAAAGAAATGAAATCTTGCCATCTGCTACAACATGGATGGACCTAGAAGTATTATGCAGTGACATGTTGTCAGAGAAAGACAAACACCATGAAATTTCACTTATATGGGGAATCTGAAGAACAAAACAAATGAACAAACAAAACAGAAACAAACTCACAAAGAAAAAAATTGATGGTCGCCAAATGGGAGGGGGTTTTGGAGGATGGGTGAAAAGGTGAAAGGGATTAAGTAGTACAAATGGGCAATTGAAAAAAAGAATGTATGATGGCAGATGAGGTATTCAGTTTGTAAGGTATATAAATGCCTAATCACTATCGTCATACACCTTTATCTAAAATATTTATTGTATGTCAACTGTAATTGAAAAATAGATTTTAAAAAACTAATCTATATTAACATGAATGAAACTGAGAATAAATGAATATAAGGACTTTGGAGTGAATTTACAGAATTATTTTCAGATTGTCCACTCCCAGCTGCTGGGCGGATGCTTGAATTTGAATGGCAGCAGGAAGGTGATTGAGAGAACAACACATAGGAGCACAGACCATGCAACTAAAGAGAACAAAGATAATAGAGATCCTGCTCTCCTTACAGCACATTTTCTGAGAGCAGTTACACTTGATCCTTTCCTACAATGCAGTTTCTGCCCTACGTGTGAAGCTGATTTGGCTTTGAGAACAGCATGATATCATCCTTGTTATAATGATCATTGACGGAGATAGGTAATAGGAAAGATGAATCAATGAGAAGTATGTCCACTTTCCCTTTAAAGCTGAGGGAGAAAAGTAGGAACCTCTCAAGCTGCACAAGTAATGACAAAAATTCCACACCTATCTTTTTGTTTTTATATCAACAAACAAACAGAACCTCAGCTTTCCACAATACCTCTCCTGCTCACTCCCATCTGAAGCCCTTTCAAAGAGTGATTTTTAAACTGTGTTATTTTAAAACTCTGAAGTTCAAGAGAAATGCTTCAGTGATCTACAATAGTTGATTTGAGTTTCCATTTTTTAATATATTTTTAACATATCTTAAAATCTGTAACATAAAACAGTTACATTACACTCTAACTTATGTCAGTGGAATCCCTAACATATTATTTGGTACCACTAGGTTTGCATATATTTTGTGTGTTTGGAGATTTCATGATTCTGTTAGTATCTCTCAGTGCATGTATTAAAACTTGTGCTTTTGATTTTTAATACTACATACAGCTCAGTATTGCTTTCATTAAAATTTCTGGCTTGTTCACGGTCACTCACAAAAAAATCAAAAGAGTGCAGTGACATCCTGACTGGTGCGGCTCAGATGGCTGGGCATCACCCCACAAAGTGAAAGGCCACTGGTTCACTCCTGGTCAGGGCACATGCCTAAGTTTCCGTTCGGTCCCTGGCTGGAGAACCTACTAAAGGCAACCAATCAAGGTTTCTCTCTCACACTGATGCTTCTCTCCCTCTCTTTCTCCCTCCCTTCCCCTCTCTCTAAAAAAATAAATAAATTGGGGCACATGTGATATACACAAAAGTACCAAGCCTTAGACACATGATCTAACTGTTTATTAACAGGTGAATATATAACACGCTTTGTTATCATACCTTGACAGTTCTTCTTACCTGAATATCAGTGTATGTGAAATGAAAATAACTACCTCTAAAAGCAAGAAAGAATTTTTTATTTCTTTATTAAAAGTAGAGCATAAAAAAATGTGTCAAGTTATTAGACTCAAGGTAGAACAAGTTACATAATACTAACAATAATAATTTCTTCCATTGTATCTGCTATGCAAATAGTGCCCAAAACTTTCAATAAAATCATTATTCAAAGGCAAGTAAGTATTATGACACTATTTCATGTTGAGGCATTTCTTGTGGAAAATAAAAATTGTCCAACATATATGATCTTCAAATAACAAAATTTAGCTAAATGTTTATATAGTTTCTGACAGGAGACAATGTCATTTTCAAATACAGAATGAAATTTATTTTTAGTGTAAAGTGACCAACTCTGAACAGCAAAATGAAATTTAGTGGTTTGGAAAACAAACTTATATCATTTAAAATAACCTACTAAAATGAAGATGAGAGAAAAACAGATGTTGGCAGAGGAAAAGCCTACTGATTTAGCAGTGTGGTGTTACAACGTCACTGGGCTTATAAGATAATGTCAGCGATAAAATTAAAACAAAGTTTAAATATAAAACTTTGAACTAAAATTTTATAAATAGAAAACAGAAATAATTTTATTTGACAGAAAGATCTTCATATTTTTTTTAAATGACAGCATAGAATGACATGATTAAAAAGAAATTTTAAAATATACATGTTTATTTTTCAACCAAGAAAGATCACTTAAGTCAAGTGAGGAGTCTCAAAATTGGACATTTATAATTCAAGAGTACAAGCAATTCTTAAATATTGTCAGTGATTCCACACAGAATCTAAAGTGTCCTACAATTCTTTCAAGCTTCTGAATCTGTGTCTTTTCTTTTATAAAGAAACTGCTGTTGAGAAAAAGAGCTCCCATATTTTATGGAATATTAATGTCTTTATTTTCACTGTATTACTGAACACAGTAATTTTCAACAAGTTATTAGAGGCGAGTGGCAGTTTTTAAAGCATATAACCACAGAACCTGAAGCTGGAAGGGAGTTTAGACATCTCACTTTAAGAAGACACATACGTTGTAAAATCCATTCAGAGAGCAAGAGCATAAAGAAATAACAGAACATGCGTACGTGGAATGCCATTGTGGTAGCCATTATGGCTGTTACACATATTCTGGGTACCCTCTTCTTCCAAGCAAATGGTTAAGTTGCACTTCACTACTATCTTTTAAATTAGGTATGCCCACATGACTTGCTTTTGGCTAATGAAATACGAACGGAAGTGGCTTGGGTATTTTGGAATAGAAGCTTTAAGATAGTGCACAATCTGCCTTATTCTCCTTTCCTTCCTCAATAGCCGAGGAAGAATGTGTCATGATGGAGCCTCTATTGGACTGAGTTCTGAAGTGGGAGTTATGAGTAGAAGGCCCTGCAGACCGCACTGTACATCTAGTGTGAGAGGGACAGAAATGTCATTGTGTAGTAACTGAAAATGTGAGGTTGTTTGTTAGCAAAATATAACCTGGGCTATCCTGAGTTGTACAGAAATGGGAATGTAGAAGTGAGTTATGGCCATAGCAAAAACCTAAAATTTTGGCATTATAGGTTGGCCAGTAGAAGGAAAGAAAATTATACTGGATGGCAGTCCATGCATGTGGGTTCAAAGCATGTGTAAAACTGTCACATAACAAAATGTCCTGGTCACTCTTAACAATGGATAGCCAAGAATCACCAGACATTTCAACATGAAACAAAGCAATACAAGTAAACAAACAAACAAACAAAAATCCTGGTGGAAACAAGGTAATGATGGGGAAAGAGATCTTAAAAATTTACAATTAACATCCTTAAACAGAGAAGATTACATTGCATCTATAAAACAAATTTGGGACACTCCTGGAAAAAAAAAAGATCTCTTGGACACTGCATATATGATTAAGGCTAAAAATTCAACAGAAGCATTACAAAACTGATTAAATATTCCAAAAAGAGCACAAAGAAAAAAATAGTAAGAGTGAAAAACTTAAAATAAAATATATCTATCTAAAGGAGTAGCAAAAAGAAAGAACTAAGGAAGGAGGAGAGGACTTTATTGAGAATAGTTTCAACAACAGAAAAACATGTGCTTTCAGAACAAAAGGATTCAAATCATTAAAAAAAACTAATAAAAAATGCTGCACGTCATAACCCAGGTTGCGGTTGGGGGAGTTGGGGAAGGGATCTAAAGTTTCTTAGAAAAAAAAAAAGGTGGGGTCTTATAAAAAGAAATAAGAAACAAAATGGTATCTAACTTCTCAACATCAACTATAGACACTAGGAGATAGTACATATTTTCAATATTCTGGGAGATAAGTATTTCCATATGAATTCTATACCCAGACAAACTACTAAATATATAGTCCTAAAAATTTTACCTCCTTAGTATTCCTTTTTAGAAAGTAATTTCAGGATATGTTCCATCAAAACATGGGAGAAAACCAAGAAAGATGAAGGCATGAGATCCAGAAATAGTAAAGATGCAAACGAAATTCCTAATATGAGAGTAAAGGAAAACACTGGAAAGTAACTACTCAGCAGGCCCATAGAGAATAGAGTTTCTTTCTTTTGTTGATTCTAGAGAAATAGGAAGGGAGGGAGAAAGAGAAGAGAGAAACATCAATGTGAGAAACACTGATAGGCTGCTTCTTGCATTTGCATCACTTGGGAATTGACTCGATAACCCAGGCATGTGCCCTGACCGGGAATCCAACCTGTGACTTTTCAGTTTGTAGGACTCTGCCACACTGGCCAAGGCTACAATAGAGCGAGAGTCCAAGGTAGATAAAAACTGGCAGATGATGTGAGATGTTTGAAGCTACGCAGTAACTTTCCAGTTCTGTTGAAAATTTTGAAGACCTATTAATGATACATACCTAGAAAATTAGGGGGGAAAAAAAAAAGAGCAACTGACTCTAGCGCTGACTGGTGTGACTCAGTTGGTTGTCATCCCACAAAGCGGAAGGTCACAAGTTCCATTCCTAGTCAGGGCACGTGCCTGGGTTGTGGGTTTAGTTCCTGGTTGGGGCATATACTAGAGACAACCAAAGTTTCTCTCTCACATTGATGTTTCTCTTCCTCTCTTTCTTCTTCCCTTCCCTTTGCTCTAAATAGAATCTTAAAAAAAAAAAAAAAGCAAAAAAAAATTGACACCAAGATGTGTCAGATAAATTTTTTTAAAAAAGCAATTCTAAAAGCTATTTTTAAAGAAAAGCAATCACTGTGATTTTATTATTTAATCAAAATGTGCTAATTTTTTTTTAAATAGTAAAAGGGTAGTATAAAAAACTGTCTTTATCTTAGGTTGTAGGAAGTCTATAGATAATATCTGGGGGAAAAAAGAAATAGCTATATAAAAGACATCAGCAAATACCAGAAGAAACAGCTAGATAATTTTAATTTGGCTTCCTGCATTAAAAAAAAGTGTTATGGGGAGGAAGGAACCATAGGATTAATTTTCCTTTTTCCCTTCTAAGCCTTATAGAACTATTTGGTTTTTTTAACTTTTACAGGTACTTTGATAAAATTAAACTTAAAAAACAAAATCAGAGACAGAAATAGATCTAAACTCACCATCTCCACTGCCTCCTTATCCATTTATTCCTCAGTCCTTGGTAAAGCGACCTCTGTCTAAACTCGGAAGAAATGTTCTAAGGTTACCCTCTGACCCCTTAAGTGCAGATCCAGTGAACTAGTCAGTCTTTATATTTGTCAGTTTTACAGCGTTTGACATTACCACTCCCTCACTACCCTTGGTATCTGGAACTCCATGGCCTAACTTTCTTCCTTATGTCTCTGGTCACTCCCCCTCAGTTACACCCGTTAAGTTCATCTTCCTTGACTTTAAATTATCATTCTTTCCTAGTGATCTGGCTTGGACTTCTTCTCACCTTAGCTGCCCTCCCTGGGGTATCTTCTGTATTCCCTTAGTTACAACTACTACTTATATAATAACTTCCATTGTAGTACCTCCAGCACAGACTTCTCTACTATGCTCCAGCCTTATCTATCTAACATGACTCTCCCTCATGACTTCTAAAACGTAACTCACATCTGTACTTATAACACATACAGTACTTACTTGCCAGGAACTATTCTAAGCATTTTATACATATCAACTCATGTGTAAATTAAGCTAATGAAGGAAATTAAGGCATAGAAAGACTAAATAACATGTCCAGGGTCACAAAGCTAATAAATAGCAAAGCCAGGGTTTTAAACCAGGCAGCCTGGGTTCAAAGTATACCCACTTACACATCACACTGTTAACTCACTAGTCACTTCTTAATGTGTTCCTAACCCAGTGAAAAGTCACCACTACCCATCCTGATGTTTGAGACAGAAACCTCCATCTCCCTCAGCCCCACGTCAACTAGTCACCAAGTTTAATCAATACTGATTTTACCTCCTTAACATGTGTAGAATCTGCTCCCTTTCTTCCGTGTTCCTAATACAAATCTTCATTTCTCATTTAAACTGCAACAACAGCTTCCTACTGGTCTCTACTGGTCTTTAATCCATTCTCCGCACTGCTGCTAGAGTGAACAAACTGAGGTACAGATCTGCTCAGTTTTCATTGTGTTCCCACAGTGCTCAGCATGAAGTTTAAACTTCATAGTCCATACTTCCTAGTGTCTGCTAATATTTCCATCCTTAACTCTTACCATACTCCTCCACTCCTTCTCTATGCTTTAGCTAGATACCTCGCATGCCAGTGTCTGTGCATGCTACTCACTCTGCCTAGAATGCCACTGCTCCTCTCTCTGCCTTGGATGGTCACAGCCAGCTAGCCTTCTTTTCTGTTTTTGAAATACCTGGTACACCTCTATGACAGTCTGTCCTACCTATTATGATAATTATGTGTCTTTCTGAGTGGCTACAAGCCCCAGGAAATGGTATCATTTCATTTCATCCTTTCAACAGGAAACTGAGGCAAAACAGACCGTGCAACTTAATCAAGGCTACGCAACTAGTGATCCAAGGAAATGCTATCTAATCCAGATCTTCATGACTCCAATGCTAATGAAGGTTTTTACGCAGAAAGACTGAACAGGATGAAAGCAATATTTATGATACGCTGCCACAACTTTAGACCAACAGTGAGTCCTTTTCATATTCCTGGACAGTGGGTTAGTGGTTTGTACAGCTAACTGATCTGTCTTAAAATAACTGTGAATAATGGCAGGGTTCTTTTATCAGCTTCATCAACACTTTCTTTTTCTTTGGATTATCTCTTCAACTCAAAACTACAGGTCTTTTATAAAAGTTGTATCTAAAGGAACAAAGTTCCCCAATAATTATAATAAGAAATGTCTAAAAATTTTTCATTTTAAACCTAGGGTTCAGAGATGAAGAAACGGAATTCCAAATAATCTTTGGCAAAGTAAATGCCCAAAGTCTTACAACTAGTTAATGGCAAAGCTGGGACAAGATCAAGTTTCCTGTCTTCTAACTTAATGTTTTTTTTTAGTACCCAGTGTTTCCCATGAGCCCAACTTAATAGTATTTTACAGTTTAACATAGTAAGTCTCTATTACTGATGAACTTGAATGCAACTTTCCTCAAAAAGGTAACGGGCAAATCTAGTGTTGTCATAACATACTGTAAAATACAAGAAGAGCATCTATATAATTTGAAAAAACACGATGGTTTCTTTTCAATTAACTTACCTTTTGAAAGCAATGGATAGACAGCATCAATGAGCTCCTCAGAAGGTATATCCTATACAGGAGTGTTTACTAATGGAATGTGCTGACAGAAACGTTCTGTATTTGTGCTAAGATGGTAGCTAGCCACATGTGGCTACTAAGCCCTTGAAATACTGTTAGTGGAACTGAAGAACCAAATATTTTATTAATTTAAATTTAAATAACCACATGGGCTGTGACTACCACTTTGGACAGTGCAATCTTAAGAGTTATGTCATAAAGATCTCAGAGGTACTTTGCAAAGGAGGTTTAAAAGCATATCATATTTTTGTATTGCTCAGTCCTACTAATGTAAAAGAATTAACATAGGTGGTAACTATGAAATATCATATTATTTTGAAACCTTTTTAACTGCATGACTACCTGACCACCTTCATCTTCAAATCTATGTATCAGATAGCAGGATATTATATGCCATGGAATAAAATTTTTATGGCTGGTGCTAGGTTGGACAAAGAAAAATCAGAGGATCTCTTCAAGTGTCCAGCCTGCTCCAATGATCACAGAAGTGTCACAAAGCCCCAAAGTCACATTGCCTGGATCTTTCCAGGCAAGAAAAAACATTACACAACTCTGTGCTAATTCTTTCACTGGATATATGTAAGGCAATGCCCCAGCTATGCCATATTACAATTTTTACATTATTATAAATTGTTCCAAATAACCAAAAGGAAAAGATGTCATATTAAGGGAAATCTTCATTAACTTATGATTGAGCTATGTATTTTATCTCTTCTGCCCTTTCTCTAATATTTAAATACTTGCAAAGGAAAATAACTTTTGGCTAGGGATATGGATTTTTAATATCAAGAAAAACTTGGAAATAGCTAACTTTATTCATAGGGATAATATTTTCTTAATTAGCCCATCATCTTTCCATAATACTGTTTCAATCTCTGTGATATTTTCATTAGCACAGTTCCCTGACACATATTTTCTCCTGACTTCTCTATCCATTCACTGAGCACACTTCATTACCCTTGTTAATAATTCTCCCTTTTTCTTACACATGTCCCTTTTTCCCTTAGAGTCCTGACAGTGTTTTTCTGACACTCATCAACTCTAAACAGTATTTTGGAAATAAACTATCTTCTGTTGAAAAAACAAACAAATGAGCAAAATAGAACCAGAGGCATGGAAACAAGGAACAGACTGACAGGAACCAGAGGGGCAGGGGAGTGGGGGTAATGGGGGAAAGGAGGGGAAGGGTCTAGTCAAGGAATGTGTATAAAGGATCCATGGACATGGACAACAGGATGGGGATTAACTGGGGGCGGGGGGCAGGGGCAGGCGAGGTAGGGGAGAGTAATGAAGGAAAAATTGGGACAGCTGTAATAGAACAACAAAAAAAGGCACATACATAGGGATTACTGTTCTCTACACGTACTCACACCTCTCTTAGCATTTCATCTAGCTCTGAGAAGGCCCACAGAGCCACAGATAAGAGAATATCGGAGTGTCTCAATACAGCCTGCTACTGCATGAGTAAGTCAAGCATAAATCTTGGTGACAGTGGGAAGGAAGTCTGGATCAGGAAACAATATCAAAAGAAATGCAATCTTCAAGAATAAAGAAACCATGATTGTGTATGTTCCCAGAGCAAATGATTTACATGTGTTCCAGAGGCATGGCATGTAGACACTATGCATATCCAGGTAAGTGTGGTGCTCACATTGCTTAAAAATTAACATAGCAATGCAGGGCCAGGGCTACCACAGACAGGCTTCTGCAATGTTTTAATAAGAATGGTCAAGAAGATCTTCTTTCCTATCTGCATGTGACAGTGGCAAGGAGTGAGGCAATAGTAGCAGCAGGTCAAAAATGTCTATCTTGCAGGATCAAATAAAAAACCAAAAATATAAACAAAATATAAAACATACACAAACATGTCAATCACTTACATGTTTTCACCTCCACCATTTGTAAACTATTTCTGAAGTTTAAGGGAACTAGTAATATGAATTGGAATTCAAGGAGATGGGATTTTTTGAAAACAAGAGGCAATGTATCAAGGTAGTTTTAATCAGCCGTGTGACCTTGGTCACATTCTTTAAACTCTTCGTATATAATACAGTTGACCCTTGAAGAAGTTGGGGGACAGGGGGACTAACCCCTTTTAGTTGAAAATCCACATATAACTTTTAACTCCCCAAATTGCCTACTGTTTACCAGAAGCCTTACCAAAAACAAATATTTGATTAACATGTATTTTGAATGTTGTATGAATTATATAGTGCATTCTTAAAATAAAGTAAGCTAGACTAAAGAAAATAATAAGGAAAATACATTTCAGTATTTATTGAAAAAAAGTACCCACACAGTTCAAACTTGTGTTGTTAAGGGTCAACTGTAATAGTAACTATATAATAGGGCTGTTATAAGAATTAGGTGAGTTAATATGTCAACTGGCATCTAGTAAATTCTTTTTAAATATATTTTTTATTGATTACGCTATTATAGTTGTCCCATTTTTTTTTTCTCCTTTATTCCCTTCACCCTGAACCACCCCCTTCCCTCAAGCATTGCCCCTCCAACCCCCCGCTTAGTTCATGTCCATGGGTCATACATTTAAGTTCTTCGGCTTCTCTATTTCCTGTACTATTCTTAACCTCCCCTGTCTATTTTGTACCTACTATTTATGCTGCTTTTTCCCTGTACCTTTTCCCCCATTCTGCCCTCTTCCCCTCTCCTCCGATCTCCATTTCTATGATTCTGTTCCTGTTCTAGTTATTTGCTTAGTTTGTTTTTGTTTTTTTAGATTCAGTCATTGATAGTTGTGAGTTTGTTGTCATTTTACTGTTCATAGTTTCTGATCCTCTTCTTTTTCTTGACAGGTTTCTTTAATATTTCATATAAAAAGGGCGTGGTGGTGATGAACTCCTTTAACTTTACCTTAACTGGGAAGCACCTTATCTGCCCCTCCATTCTAAATTATAGCTTCGCTGGATAGAGTAATCTTGGACGCAGGTCCTTGCCTTTCATGACTTTGAATACTTCTTTCTAGTCCCTTCTTGCCTGTATTGAGAAATCAGCTGATGGTCTTATGGGAACTCCTTTGTAGGTAACTGTCTCCTTTTTTCTTGCTGCTTTTAAGATTCTCTCATCTTTAATATTGGGTAAGGTAATTATGATGTGCCTTGGTGTGTGCTTCCTTGGGTCCAACTTCTTTGGGACTCTCTGAGCTTCCTGGATCTCCTGGAAGTCTACTTCCTTGGCCAGATTTGGGAAGTTCTCCTTCATTATTTTTTCAAATAACTTCTCAACTTCTTGCTCTTCCTCTTCCCCTTCTGGCACCCCTATGATTTGCATGTTGGAATGTTTAAAGTTGTCCCAGAGGTTCCTAAGCCTCTTTCATTTTTATGAATCCTTGTTTCTTCATTCTGTTCTGGTTGAATGTTTATCTCTTCCTTCTGCTCCCAATCATTGATTTGAGTCCCTGTTTCCTTCCCTTTACAGTTGGTTCCCTGTATATTTTTCTTTATTTCACTTTGTGTAGCCCTCACTTTTCCCTCCATTTTGCAACAATAATCAACCAATTCAGTGAGCATCCAGATTACCAGTGTTTTGAACTGTGCATCTGATAGGCTGGCTATCTGTTCATCACTTAGTTCTATTTTTGGAGCTCTGATCTGTTCTTTCATTTGGGCCATATTTCTTTTTCTCAGTGTACCTGTTACATTGTAAGGGGTGGAGCCGTAGGTATTTGCCAGGGCAGGGCAACCCAGGTCACTGTGTTGTGACACTGTATGTGGGGGATGGTCCAAGAGAGAACAATTCCGCTTGCTTGGGCTCTCGGCCAGCTTTCAATCACTTCCCTAGCTATCCACAAGCAAATTGGGGCCTTCTGGTGCTGATTCCCAGGCAGGTGGGTTTGAGTACATTCTTGACCCTGTGGGCCTTGCTAACGGGCTCTTCTGTGAGGGTGGGAGTTTCTCCTACCACCGCAACCCCCACAGGTTTTTACCTACAGACATTTTGAGGCTTTCTTTTCCCACATTGGAGCCCTGGATGGCCCGGCCTGTCTCACTCCCCAGCTGTTCTTTACGGTTTATCTGCACACAAATGTGGGACTGCCGTGTCCGCCAGCTACTAACTTGCTGCATGTCCTCTCCGTCCCAGCTGCCCATCTCCACCCCCGCACCTGTCTGGATGAATGTTTCTTTTTTAGCTCCTTGGTTGTCAGAGTTCCATACAGTTTGATTTTCTGGCAGTTCTGGATATTTTTGTTTTTAAATTTGGTGTTGTCCTTCTTCTGCTTGTGCAGAGGCAAAGTGTGTCTACCAACGCCTCCATCTTGGCTGGCAGCATGTAGTAAATTCTATACTTAGACCATACCTACATTAAAAGAGCGCTTTGCATGTAAATGTGCTAACAATTTTAAAGTACCTATAAGTGATTACTATTGCTTTTTCCCTTATCACAAATAGTACATGTTCATTTTATAAAAATACTTATTAAAAAAAGAGGGTTAAAAAACACTTGAAATTTCATCATACTCCTGTTACCATTTTTTTTACTATTTTTGTTACCATTATCCATAAACTTTCATTTTTTCATACACATATATACAAAGGTAGATAGAACTTAAAAAAATCAATTTAAACATTGAGATCCTACTAATGAGATTTACTAATGTTTTATACTCCACTATTTTTTATTTACTAAGGTAACACAAGTCTTTCCATTATGCTGAATACTTTCAGCAGCCAAATGTATCCATCTCCTACCCTTATTCCAGGCAAACTCTTATTTGAAACTTCTGTATAAAAGACAAACACAGCAGGTCCTTTGAATAAGGTCATTTCATTATAATATCAATGTGAAGAAAAAAAAAATCAATTCCTGGCTGGGGCCACTATGTGTGAAATGTTTGCACACTGTCCCCATGTCTGCGTGAGTTTTCTCCACATACTGATTTCTTCTCAGTCCTTAAGGTGTGCATGTGAGGTGTATGTGTGTCTACATTGTCCCAGTGTGGGTGAGTGAGTGAGTGAGTGTGTGTGTGTGGGGGGGGGCCCTGTGAAGGAAGGGTGTCCTGTCCTGAGTTGGGCCCCACCTTGTGCCCTGGGCTGCCAGGATTGGCTCTAGCCACCCATGATGCTGAACTGGAATAAGCACAATGGAAAATAATCATCTTCTGCTTATTAGTCTTTTTAAAATATATGTACAGCTCGCATATATTTCAGTGTATTTTTTGAAGTGTTCTGGGCCTTTATTTAGACGTTTGGTGATGTTTTTGTGACCAGAAATATGCCAGAGAAATTTAATCCATTCTATCAAATAGCCTATGGTAAAAATGGTTTCATTATACGTCATTTGCTTTTAAGTCACAGTTTCCAAGAAGCCAATGGCAACATTAAGTGAGGACCTACTGTAGAGATAAAGCTGCTCTGATTGAAGCAGAATGGAGTTTTGCTTGGCCACTCCCTCTCCGGTGCTTCTCAAAGTACTTCTAAGGAAATCAAGGTCACTTCTGAATACAATTTAACAATCGAAGGTTGAAAATATCTAAAAAAATTGGCCACATGGTATTACATTACATGGATGTTCATAATTTAACTAATAACCTAATGAGGACATTCACTTTTTTCAATTCTTTGTTTTATAAAAGATGCTATGACAAAAATCTTTGTGTACATTTATCTTATTTATAGGCTTTGACATGCATTGCCAAATTATACTGTAGAAAGTTGTATCACAATATATCTCTGCCAAAGGTACCTATCTGAGACTGCCCAGTTCTCCGCAACTTCACCAACATAAGGTATCATTAAAATAACAATAACTTTGCCAAACATTCATCTGTTAAATGCTGTTTTAACCTTATATTTTTTTAATTTCTATATTTATACTTTTGTGAATTTCTATGTTCCTGCCCTTTACCCATTTTCTACAAGGATGCTTAGACTCCTTTACACTGCAAGGATAGTAGCTCTTTGTGTATGTGTTATAAATAATTTTCTTTGAATTTTGCCTTTCAAATTCCTAACAAGTTTCTATAAGCTACTTAAATCTAATTAATAATAAAAATAAAGTTCATAGGCAAAAGAGTCATGGTCATACAAAATATAAAAAATTCTGGATTATTCTATTTTGCAGATGCATACAGATTTATATATAATTTACTCACTTTGCTTACATGTATAAGACTTCAATATATGAAGAAAACTATACTTTATGAAATTAAAATATATTTGAAATAAAAATTTCACTCATTGAACAGCCATCTTTACTTTTAGAAACAATAGGTTATCTACATATAAAATTGTCTTTAAGTGTCAACATCAGTGAATGATTAATGATACTGAATTCTAAGAGGAAATGCATGGGCAAGAACAAATTAATTTTTTATACATGCTGTTGTAACATGACATAGATAGCATCTGGGGATAAAAACAGCAGTTAAATATAAATGGTGAAGATCAAAAAATTTTAAATCACAAATAATAACTTGATTATTACTGTCTATATTTAACCAATAAATTAAACTACTACACTAACAGTAAAAAATTAGATGAAGTAAATCATCTAATCCTGAATTATTTAGGGGTATGTTCATTGTTAAATATGTTCCCTGTTTAACATTGAAAAATCTAAGTGAAATGAAAAAATATTAATAAATTTTATATCTCTTAGTTTTACTTTATGCTTTATGAATGAACTGTAGTCTCAGGACTTTAATTATATGATAGATTAAATTCTATTGCAATGAACTTCAACCATTTCTAGTTTTTTTTGTTTGGAATTTTGTAACATTTAACACTTAAAATTATGCCAGGAATTGGGCATGTTAGTTTTAGTATTCTCTTATACTATTATTTGGTTTACATTACATATATCTAAAACTATTCTATTATGATTAAAACAAATTAGGTCTATAACAAAAGCACTTATTTTATAATATAAAAAAGGCTTAAATCAATCTTTCAACAATCAATCTTCTCCAATAATGGAAGCTTTCTCTATTTTATTTCTATGTATAAATAAGACAGATATTTAAAAAGGCGTCTTAGGAAGACAACCTTATCAAAAAAGCTCATGGGAATAAATGAAGGATGAAAGGCTAGTGCTTCTTCCAATGAGTACGACCAATACTAATGGGATAGTAGGCATCTCAAACCAGGAAGTGTCAGCCTTCACTAATGCTCTCAGACTAATTTTTATGGGTTGTGAACTCAGCCAAATGCAGATTATAAATTCTTATTTCAATGTAAGTATGAGCTTCTTACCTCTAGCAAATTCTACCTGCATCATTTTCTACCATTGTCATTAAATAGCAAAGCTTTCAACCTGAAAACATGTTATCATTTTATCAGGTGTGTATTACAACTTGTAGAATATCTTGTAGAAATATTGGTGGTGGGGGTTACATTCTTTTGTTAATACTGTATTATAATATGGGCCAATTGAGAAACTATGTAAATATATATAGTCCAATTTTATCACTGTCAAGGGTTCTGATTTTAGTTCTTCTCTTCCATTATACCATCTTTTTAAAATAAATTTTTACTGATTGATTGATTGGGGGAGGGGAGAGAGACGGACTTGATGTTTCACTTATTTATGTGTTCATTGGTTGATTCTTGTATGTTCCCTGATCGGAGATCAAACCTATAACTTCGTGTGTATCAGGACAATGTTCTTACTAACTGAGCTACCCAGCCATGCCTTTTACACCCTCTTATCACTAATAGAGACTTGTAAATTCTTCCTCCCCAAACCCATTTCCCTTATATTACTCTGCCTTTACTGCTTTTTCCTTTCTGAGAAAATTGATAGCCTCACAGATAACTAACAGAATGACCCTCTACAAACAAGGTTAAAAAAAAACATAGAACAAAGTGTATGGTGCACATTAAGCAAAATTTTTTGAAGTTCAGAATATAAAATAATAAAGTAAAAAAGCATATGGACGAATAGTTTAAGAAAATAATAAGCTGTTTTGAGTTACAGGCAAGGTAATGTTCATTAAAAACAATTTTATATTTTAATAATTTTAAAAGGTAGTGTATTGTCCACAAGCACTAATTTAACTGTAGCATAACCCGGTTCAAGAATCTACCTGAGGCCCTGGCTGGGTAGCTCAGTTGGTGAGAGTGCCATCCTGATACACCAAGGCTGAGGGTTCGATCTCCAGTCAGGACACACACAAGAAAGCTACCAAAACAACCAATCAATACATAAATAAGTGGAACAACAAATTGATCTCTCTCTGTCTCTATTTTAAAAAATTAACAACAATGAAAAAAAGTGACTCTACCTGAATTATATTCAAAGTTGATCATTTAAAACCATTCACCATCTGGTCTCTAACTTAGCTTTCCACCTCCCTTATATACTCTTCTTATTGTATTCCAACTACAGACATACTAGAGCACTTTCTAAGGACACCTGATATTTGATTCTGCCATCTTTGCTGAACCTCTTCCCTATCAGTTTCAGAGACCAAGGAAGACAAAAAACTGGCCATTGCAGCCAGGGGCTACCCTGTCACAATCAGTTAGGCTTGGCACTCTGAGCTATGCCACAGTGTTTATAACATAACATTTTATTTTAAATATAAACAATTTCAGAGAATACCAACAGCAGACAAGGCCCACTCTATGACTTTATCTTAATAAACAAAAACAAGAACATTGTCCAAACCAAAAAACAGTCAAACGCTCCTCTTTTCTGGCTAATATGTCTGCTTCCTTACCAATTCCAGTTTGGCACTACTATGTTCTTTCTGCCTTCTAAACAAGTTATTAAGATACCCAATCAAGATACAGAATTATTCCTGCTTTTAGACAGCTTCCAATCCAGGGTAAACCCCCTGCTTCTTTGATCTCCCCCTTAAATCATCTAACATAACATAAATCCTATAAATCCTTTTTAACATCCCCTCGCTGAGACACTGGAAGGTTCCAAATGATGTGCTTTATCCCTCATTTTCACAAGTTAGTAAATCCAATTTTGTTTAATTCAGGTGTGTTCCTGATGGTATTTATTTATTTATATATGTATTATATACACACACACAAACTATATATAGTATATACAAGGTCTGTCTGGACAAAGGCCAACCATTGTTAATCTAACAAGAATGGTTTGCACAACATCTATGTAACCTGATAGCCAAGGAAGAGTAGATTGGAATGCACATTCATGAACAATGACAACTTCACTGTACTAGTCAGTGGGGGCAGCAGACGTCATTGAGTGACTATATAAGTGTACCTTGTGGCTGTCACATTCAAAATGACTAAGCTAGTAGAGCAACAAATCTGCACCAAATTTTGCGTTAAGCTTGAACATTCTTCTGTGGAAACTATTTGGATGTTTCAGAAGGCTGCAGCTATGGGAACTGGTGATTCACAGCTTCACCATGACAATGCGCCTGCTCATGCCTCACATCTCATGCAGTTTTTTGGTGCAACATCAAATTACCCAGGTGACTCAGCCCTGCTACAACCCAAATTTGGCACTCTGTGACTTCTGGTGTTTTCCAAAATTAAAATCATGTTTGAAAGGGAAGACATTTCAGACTGTTGATGAGACTCAGGAAAATACAATAGGGTAGCTGATGACAACTGGGGGAACTGTGGGAGGTCCCAAGATGCCTACTTTGAAGGGGGCTGAGGTGTCCCCCTTCAAAGTAGGCTGAGGTATGTACAATGTTTCTTGTGTCATCTTCAACAAGCATCACTATTTTTCGTATTACATGGCTGGATACGTTATGGACAGACCTTGCGTATATATTTATATAATATTTTTATTTATTTTAATCGTGTTCAAAATACATATCTAAAAAGTCTCTATTATCAAAAACCAAGCTATTTTTAGTTTCAGTATGTGCTTTTACTGTTCATATCACATTCATGCATTTATTTTTATGTTCTTTTTTTCTACTGCAAGCACATACACATTTGCTCCTTAATTCCATTAAAAAGATAAGCTCCTGTGGATCCAAATATTTATATCTTTAAAGTACTACAAAGAAAGCCATAGCTATGTCATTAATCCCTTTTATTTATGGGAACCTTTCAAAATACTGTTCCTGGATCCTTCCCACTCTACCTTTTCTTTTTTTATGATGTGCCCTACCTTGCTTCCACTACTACTAAATATAACTTCTAAATTTATAATTATAATCCCTAAGATAGCTGTTAAACAGCTATTATTAAAAATCAAATTATAAAATGATAAAGTATATGAAAAATGGTAAAAAAATACTCAAGTCATTACTTCTTAATTATTTTACTATATTTCACTACTGTCTATTTTCTTGAGGTTACAGTTATTGAATCGATACAGTAGAATTACTACATGATGGTTTGTCACAGTCTATTTCTCCTGAAATCCACATTCACTGCTATCACTCTGCTCACTTAAGGTGGCCCTGGTGCCAAGTATTTACTCCACAAAAATTGACAAATGCTGTAAGGCTTTATTTATTCCTTTGTTGAGTGTCTCTACACTTAGGAAAGTGATGGTTAAAATGTTAATAATACAGGTAAATTTAATAGTGCATCCTGTCTATAGCTGCTACATTGTAAATAGCACAAAAATTGAGGAAACAGTCTTACAGTACTCAAAGTTTGTTATCCAATTCAGCCAAGTCGTCACTCACAATAAAGTTCTGACATATATCTTTGTCTTTCTTGTTTTACTTTTGTGGTACTCATTAGTATTTAAAGAATCATTTCACATTCATGTAAGTACTATACTTGTTCATTAATTATAAGCACAGCTTAGCTACAAATACAGATATAAGATATATACAGATATAAGAATTCAGAAGAAAAATCAACAAATACAATCTGTGGGAATCAACTGGCTACAAAGAATTTATAATAGAGTGTTGCATACATATTATTATTTGTAAATTGTGATCTACATTCTTTATAAAAGTGAAATTTATAACACACTTTTTTTTGTGGGATGCCAATTATTAAGTATTTACCAAACTACCCCGGTTTTTTTTTAATGTTTGCTGATACACAAATTACCAGAATTATAACATGAAACAGATTTTATATTTTCAAATCATTTTTCTCCACTTCTGGAATAAAAAGCTTAGTTCTCAGTAGGAAGAATTCTAGACAGTTGTAAGTGGTGAGACATTTCCAAGCTGGGAGCAGAGAAGAGGTGGTGATACTTTCTCTAGGAATAGTGCTGGCTGGTCTGAGGATCGGTGCTGGTAAGTAAGCTGCTCATTACTGGACCACGACAAGTATATAAACTGAGGAAAGCATCTGTCAAATGTATTTGGTCTGCAACAAATCAGAAGTTTTATAAATTAAAAAAAAAAGTGTGGAATGCTCCAGGACACCAAAATTTGCCAGGTGAGTATAGCTCATGTTGTCTGAGTAAATGAGGTAGCTGCCTTCAAGCAAACTTTGCTAAGGGAAGGGAAGGGAAGAGAAGGGAGGAGGGGAAGGGGAATGGGGTATCTTCACTCTCCTTTTAAGATTCGCATGTGCATGACTGATATTTTCTAAAAGCTCCCATGATTTTAGTTCATCTGTTAGGGTGTGTTTATATGATGAACAACCCTTCTCCCAGCTTTTCTGTATGTCTTGAAGATTATTTGTGCTCCTGGTTTTGTAAAATAAAAATATGTTACTAATAATGTTTAGAATATGCTTTAAAGTTAAAGAAATTAAAGCCTTTAACTTAATGATAAATTATGAGCTAAAGAGTTAAGATGTTAAAATTGATTGATATACATACACATTACTGGCCATCAGCTAAGAACTTCTAAGGGCTTGTTACCATGCAACTATGTCCCATGAGTCAGTTCTTTATAGAAAATACTACATACTATATTGCTCTTGTGGAGACTGATAGAGTACTATAGTATAATACAGCAATGAGAAGTCATATACTAAATGAAGAAAGAGACTGAACTTTGTATAACTCCAAATTTCTCAAACTTACTGAAATGGAACTTTGTTCCTCTCAGGGAACACTTAACTAATACACCGCAGTAGCACTTGTTTGCAAAAAAGTAGCCATCATTCAATCTCACTACTGAGCCTAAAGCCATTCAAATTAACTCCTTCCTATGATAATCCTGTCTATATATAATATCACAATGTGCAAACACCTTTCTGTAATAATGACTAAGGGATATTCCAACACATTTTGGCCACTTTAGTAAATTATCTCATCAGATCTTATAACTTTATTTTAGGCTAACTTGGCTGCTCAAACTTGTCCATGATCTAAAGACAATTCTTTTAACTTTGCATCTAAGCATAATAGAACATGACATGTTTAAAGAAATATCCCTACTAAAAAGAAGCAATATAGTAACTCTCTCTGGTTTTTCTGGATCTCATTGCATTAGTTTCTATGACAGCATGATTTCCTCCTAAGTGCTTTGTAATTGCTTTGCCTTGGTTTTTATAGAAAAGTCAACAAGAATGAGGAAAGAAATGCACTCATTTTTATTTGCAGTCCTTACCTTCTGAATAGAAAGCAGCTTTATAAATTAAATTGCACAAGTATTAGAATTAGCTGGAATCATTGAGGAGATATAAATTCATTAAATTGGCTCTTCACCCTCTGGTACAAAATGAGGTAAATGAAAGCAAAGAATTAAAAGTTTATCATAAAAAGGTAAAGTGATAGCCACTGAAGAAGAGATACAAGCTTAGCAGCAATGGGCAAATGACTGAAATTTCAAGCTAGTTTTCTTTTGTTAAAAGCAGCTTCTCCAGTAAAGGAAAATTGATTAATCAGAGAAACTGACAAGATCACAGGAACCTGGTCAATTTTTCTTAGCAGCCAGCTCCATGTGTTAAAGACTTTGAAGCAGAAAGACACCCATTATCAATTTCCTACAGAAACTCTTCACACCAGGAAGAGGGAGTGGGGGTGGAAGCTGAGAAAGAGGAGAAAAACATACACAAAGTGGTGAGAGAGAAAGATGAGTAAAAAAATTTAAAATAGTAGTGTTTTAGAAAAGATGGAAAATAATAGCACAAAGGAAACAAAGGCTAAGGTGACTTTATAGTGTTGAAGGATACATCCTGCATCCTTTGTGATGCTGTATTTTTGCTAGCTAAAATAAGATGTTCAGAATCCACTGTGGTTTCCAACCTCAGTTCTTGTTAGTATTATATTAAGAACTGGTCGAGCAACCAGGAGACAAGAGAAAATTTACAGCAAAAAATATAGAGCAGAAAATGATAGCAATAGGGCATACCATTCAATATACAGTAGGAATAAAATTAACAGATTAGAGATGAGCTGTCCCTACTGTTTGAGTTGAGTAAATGAGTAGGATGGCCAAGAGTGGTATGAAAAGGTTAATTCAGTTTGGGTGTGGAGAGAGTATCTTAGTGAATAGAGAAGATACCTGGGTGACAACTAATAAGCATTAGATAAGCAGGTAATGAATCAATCACTGTTGAGATAGGGACATTTAAAGAGAGTGTAAAGGTTGTTTCCTTTTGTATTAAATGAAAATTGTTCCTGTTAACACAGACTTTTAATTCCTATAATGCAAGATAGAACCAGAAGTATATCTACCACTTAAACTTAGAGCAGGATATGGTCTGGGCATAAAAACGATTATATACATTTGTGCAACTCTGAAAACAATTTGGGAATTTAAAGTTGAGAGGTATTCCTGGAAACTCCCAATGTCACATAAAATTTTCAAATGCAAAGAACTATTTCTACCTTTTAACACCTGCATCATTTTCCTGCCCAGAATGCTTTTCCTCTTTGCTCTGTGGCCAAAGATCTTCCGTTTTCAAAGAAATAAAAATTCACCTTCTGTTTACTGCACATGACACTGACAAGTTATTTAATATGCTTCGATTATGTATACAGATTCATCAAAACTTATATAAACTCACAAATTTTAATATCCTATAGCATCTGATTTTAAAACAACTGTATTACAGAATTTAAATAATATATTTTAGAAGTGAAGGTCACCTCTAATATACTTAGAACTGAACCCCATACCAGCTAAAAGAAAAAATATTAACTTGCCTACATAACTAAAAAAACAGTTAAAGATTTAATGACCTTCTAAATTTTTATACAGAATAAATACATACACCAAGTCCTTTTATATTTTCCATGTGAAAATAAAGAAATATGTATTTACATTTTTCCAAGTTTCCCTGATGACAAATTTCCCAAAGGATTTAAAATTTAAAAATGTGTCACATATTCACATTTGTGAAATTAAGAGATTAAAATAATAATATAGGATGTTACGTTTATTCTTATGTCAAAAAATGTACACTTCAACAAGTATTATTTAAAATCTGTCACTCAAGTGCGTAGTATACATGTGTTTCCCTATACTTTCTTTTCTCAGCTCTGAAATTAACTTATAAAATCCTATTTTCCTACTATAATTTAATTAATTTTAAAATTTTCTAATTAATAATTGGCAATAATTTGAAAGGGAATTGAAAGTTATGTTCCCCATTTGTGAAAAATGCTTAGGCAAATAGCATAAAAAATTAAATGATTCAAAAATAGCTTTTGTTTTTAAGTTTTAAAGAGAAGAAAATATTCTAAAAGATAAGCTGTGGTTATCTCTGAGTGGGGGGTAATGGGCAACTTTTATTACTGTCTTTATATTCTTTTCTTTGTCTAAATTTCCTATAAGCAACATGTATTACATTTATAATCTGAACAATACATTAACATTCTAAACATAAAAATGTTAGGATGTTTCATATTTAGCTTTCAGTCCATACTGTTATTTAAAATATGAACTTATTGGTAATTTCTTATCCCAAATGTTCAGGCCCTCTAAAATCATTTTAGACTATACTTCTGTCTAAACAAAAGATTATAAATAATAACCATAAAGCATTACATATTTGGTAGAGCACTTACCAGAGTCATTAAATTAGAGGTCCTCAAATGGGGGCATTTGGCCCTGTAGGGGACATTTAGCAATGCAGGGAGACAGCTCTGGTTGTCACAAATGGGGAAGTGTGCTGCTGGAATCTAGAGGATGGAGGTCAGGAATATTGCTACACACTCTATAAAGCACAAGGTAACCCCTCACAGCAAAGAATAATCTGGCCTAAAAGGTCTGTCTAACCTGATCCAAAGTGCTGAGGTTCAGAAATTCTGTGGATCGTTAAGAACTTCTTGTTTTTATTAATAACAATACTCTATGTACCTCAAAGTATAATTTTTAGAATGCTCTAGGATTCAGACTTAGAGTCACCATCTAATAAATATTATTTTTATTTTTTCCCTTTCCCACAAATAAAACACCTTCTTTTTTTATGCTTATTTCAAATTCTCCTGAGATTGATTTCCAGAGTTCAAATATTACTATGAAATTTAAAAAATTAAAGATGTATTTTACACTGAATATTAGTCTATGTTCCCATTTTTTTTTACAGTGGAGACAGAAGATATACCAAAGAGATGAAGGGGGTGGGAGCTGGTGCCTAAGGGCAGGTATTTTCATTCATTTTGTTTTTGATTCATTTTGCATTCATTGCTGTATCTCATATATTAGGTGTTCAATAATTATTTGTTAAATAAACTCATGGAGCTAAGTCTTGATGGAGACTGCCTGCCACCAGATTCCCTTTAGAAAATAATCGACTTGCAGAAGCTCACTCCTCAAAGGCCCTAATATCAAATTATTACACATGCCATTCTTTAATTCCAAAACTTTTTTTATCTGATTGCCTAAATTTCGGGTCCTGGTTCTTGGATGCACAGCTCTAGGGGAGCCAACCAAGACTGCTCTGATCATTAAGATCTCAAAAACAGATGATAGGAATTTATGTGGCATTTTGAGATTATATATAAACTTAATTACTGATTATATATGAAGGATAGAGGAGTCAAGAGTCAGAAATGACATTAAATAACCTAATTCAGTAGAAAAAGCCTGAGAAGGGAAAGGTAAGAGGAAGAGCCTCCCAACTGGAAATCAGGACATATAAAGAAGGAATGGTTCTTGCTGCAAGTTCTACTCAAAGGAAGGCAGGGAACAAAGGCAGACAAAAGGTAAGAATCACAGGCATAAAAGAACAGGGAGTCTTATGTTAATAGTCAAATGTAAATAAAATGCTCCCTCAAGACAGAATAAGCCAACTTAACCGTAGTTGCAAAGAGAATCCATGAGCTTAGACCAGCAATTTTCAACTGGTGTGCCACAAGAATTTTTAAAACACACAATACCTGACTATTCAGTTAGGGGCACTGACCTCTTTTCCCTTAGATTGTCAAATAAAAAATAAAAATGACATCAGCCAACACAAAAATAGCTGTCCAGTGTGAATGGATTAAAATTATACTTATTTTTGTCAGATCAGCAAAAAAAAATGTATTTTTTGGTGTTTTATAGAATTTTAGTAATTAGTTTGTGTGCCATCAGATGAAAAAAGCTGAAAATCGCTGGCTTAGATTGATAGGAACTACCCCTTATGTTAGTAACAGTGTCATCTTTCCCAGGGCCATAGGGAGACAAAAGTGGATACATGAAGGAAAGCATTGGGGTTTTGATAAAAAGGAAGGAAGAAATGAATGCTGGGTATGCAACCACCAGTGTCCACTACAAAAACCTCAGACCTTTTTTGCACAAATAGATATCAAGAAAGACTACCTTCATCCTGTATTTGTGGAACTGACTTGCATCCATTACACTCCTGACTTTTGTTAATTAACTACGATGCATGTATCTACTTTTTCTCCATTAAGTTTCATATTGTATAGCGTGTCCCGTTTGTCGGCTAAGTCTGGCCCCTGTCACCCTTAGACCAGATATCCTTCTCTTCATTACACCAACTGTAGCATGTCTACATTTTTAAAGAATTTAAAAAACAAACAAAAAATGACAGTAAGTACACCCTCTATTCCCTTTTCAGGCACGAGATTAGACACTAAAAACATATTAACACAAATCCTCACACCTTTAGAAGATTAATATTCTAAGTTAATGTGGCAAAATTCAAACAGTGGAGCTGGGATTCAGACCCAGGTCCATGTCACTCCAAGGTCTCCACTCTTTACATTTACTACCATCTCATATCCTTAATGATATTGCCACTTAAAACATTTATTGAACATTCATGTCAATGTTCTCTGGCCTTAAAAGAGAATTAGACAGATAAGCCTTTCCCTTCTAATAAACTGCAGACACTTTAGACTTAGCAGTAAACTGTGGTAATAAACATAGTACAGAAGCCACCATCTTTTCTGCTATAAAAACAAACAAACAAAAAAAAATACAACAAAAAACACAGAGGCCTAAAAGTGTTCTGGGCCCACAAATGCAGTTTATCGTATATAACTCAGTGCATAATGAACACCTAATAGTAATATTAAAAAGAAATTAAATATAAGTTAAAAACTAGTGTTTTATAAACGAGAAGAGCAAGCAGAGTTCACAAATGTTCTCTGAAACAATATAAATCCAGCTAGTTCCCTATAATCTGTATTTTTAATCTAATGGAAGATACAAAAAAATGTTCTGTGTTATACTTGTATCATTGTTTTAAAAATGTTTCTGAGTAGAAATTATATGAAAAGCATGTACTGATACATTGTAGAGGATACAAAATTTATGACAAGTGAACCATTTATAAAGAGTTTGGGAGTTTATAAAAAGGAATTAAGCAATTCTAACCAGAATAATGAGGAAAGGCCTTAGGGAAAAAAAGGACCTTAATTTGGGGCTAGATTCTGAAAGAGGGAAAGGATTTCTGAAAGTGAATTTAAGTGCAGAACAGAAGCCTTGGTAGAAGGAAGTTTACACTAACTAGGATCTTGGGATGACTGGGAGATAGGATCAAATGGTGGCAAACTGGGGTCTCTCCCCAGGGAACGGTAATAGTGATAACCTAGTATTAGCAAGCAGCTAAAACAAAACAAATATAAACGTTCCTTGATCTGGTGAGGGGTTGGACCCATAGAAAAGAATATGTGATTACAATCTAACTGTGTTTAAAGCTATTCTATCAAAAGATCACTTACACTTACCATCCTTATATTCTCTTAAATATATGTGTTACATTTTATATTTGCACTTTACTTAAGTAACAATAAAGAATTTCAAAATGTTTTTAGTTCATTCCATAAAAGCTAAGTATTATGTAATGTTCACTTTATTATTTTTCAGATATAAGTTATGTCTTCTAAAATCTTATGCAAGCTCACTGTATGTAAGATTCCATGACCATTCTGCCCTAGGTTTTTCAAATCAGGGTCAGGCTATGTAAGAGACTTGAATAAATGCATGTGGAACTAGGTAAAGAGACTGCACTTTAGGATGAAGAAATGCTACCAAAAATAGCTAGAGAACAATGAAAGTAACTTGGGCCCTTCAGTTTATAGTGTTCACCCCATTTTCTTATTCCTCCTGAAACCAATCAACCAACCAACCAAAGTGATTTCATGATGACTTTTCTAAGAAATCTGTATTTTCTTACTCATCTTGAAACCAACCGACCGACCGACCAACCAACCAACCAACCAACCAAACAAAAATGATTTCGTGACACTTTCTCTAAGGACGTAAATTATTAAAACATTTTTGGACCCAACAATATTGATTTATTTTCATTGTTAGCCTATTTTATGAGTCAGTTTGTAGTTAAAAAGCCTCTACACAAAAATGTTAGACACACGAAGATTATCTTATAAAGACAAATGACATAGAGTAAAATGTTTCATATACACTTTCTTTGAAAATTTAGGTAAGAACTACAAATATCAGTCACTGTTTAGAAATGATAAAAGTGCGTAACTGTCCTTTACTTTTGTTTAGAACATACTCTGTTCTTCAGTATTAGGAAAATCACTGAAAACAGCCTCTAGGAAAAGCTTAGAAGATTTAACCAAAGCGAAGTAAAGAGAGAAAAGTGAAGGACTGGATTTGATTTTGCTAACACCTAAACAAAGTAGACTTCTGTTTTCATAATGACAATATCCAGGTATACAAAAATAAATTCTAAATTAATTAAGAATAAATTTGAAAAACTGTGATATCTTCATATACATTAACCTCTTCTCAACTACATTCTTCTCCAAGGGATGACTCACTTCTGCTGAAGACAGACACTTTCTGCTGAATGATTGCTTTTTCCCGGTATCTCTGAAGCTAGGGCCTCAGGCTTCCTTCCCGAATGGGAGTGGGGGAGGGGGGAAGGAGGAGAGGAGGAGACTAAACAGAGAGACCACTTAGGGCCCTTATAATTCCTGGTGGCAGATCAAATGATAATGTTAGGGCAGGGAATAATTTGGGAACAGCCTGATGCTTTAATAACTTAGGTCATTTCTTTTTACAATTTACAGTTAAAAACTAAAAAATATATATAGAAATAATGAACTCCATTCTATTAAGCTCTCACTCTGACAACATAACCCCTTGTCTTCTGAGATTTTTCCAAAAATTGTTCAAGTTTTATAAATTTGGGTAATGGAATATATACGTTGAACATTTAATCTCATTGGAGTTCTGGTTAGTTTCAGAAATGTTAATGGTTTAACAGTGAGCAGCGTGGTCAGTACTTAATTAGACAATTTCCCAAACATTTTGGGTTAAAATTTTTAATATCAAGATATCTTTAAAAAAAAATAAATATCCAACCCTAAACTAAAGAATATGTACTGAAACAAATGTCGGTATTTACTTGGCCCTTCATTTATTTCTGTGACTTGAAAATTTATTCCTCACTTATTATGAAGTTTATTTTAGGAGAAAGAAAACCCAGAAAAGAAACCATTTATCAACTTTATATGTACAAATAAACCACATGAAAACAAGTAGCAATATCCCAAATGGTGTTACTCCCACAAATTGGACTTGTATGTTTAACTAAACACAAAGACACTTAAAAGTCATATAAATTCATTTTAAAAACTACTTTAAGGCATACAAAGAAATCTTTTGCAGGATGAAAAGAGTTATAAAAGGAAAAAACCCTCAGCTTTTCATTTTTTAGTACCAAATTTTGTTAAGGGAAAAATGATGTGGTACACAAAAAAAGCCCAACTTTTAAATATTAGGTTTATGTTAAGTTAATATTGTTATTTTAAACTCACAGTAACACTAAGATACTAAATAGATTATTTCAACAATAATTGTCAGTACTAAATACCTTGCTATCCCCATGGTAAATGGAGTATCACATATTCCAAAGGTTTAGTATCCTAAACCTTTCCCCAAAGCAAAATTTTAGTGACAAAAATAAACATCAAATAAAATAGCAATAAGTATTTAAGTTAATTAATTAAACTGAAGTTGAAATGTTCAACTGTAAAGCACATACAAAATAAATCACTTATTATAAATTTTAATGTCAATGAAAACATGGACCTGCACACTAAAGGTTTCATTACCAGATCCTCGTTACTGAAAACTGATAACCCACTGTTATTTACAGAACCTTAAGTACTTTTTCTACATATCTCAACAAATTTTTTATATTTACAAATCAAATTAACCAAGTTGTCTTGGATCAATACAAGCAAAATCACAGGATTAAATATCACTGCCCTCTAAGATCTAAGACTATGAAAATGGAAGGAACAAAGCTTTTTTATATAGCAATTGTCTGGAACATTTTATTGAAAATAACATTTTAAATAAAAATGCACACTGCATTCATATTCTGCCCTAAAAAAATGTATACTAAATTTAAAAGTAGTATTATTCTTAGAAGTCTTTTAAAACTACTTACTTGCATGAAAATACGTGCCTCCAGAAAATATAGAAAAATCACTGAGAGGATACTTCTTTTAAAACTGTTGTTTCAAATGTTTTACTTATTATATGGAGAGAGATACACTGTTTATTAAAAGGGAATTCAAATGTTTGGAAAAATAGCCAACAAAAAATTATGATAATTTTAAAGATTAAATATTTAATAGTAAATTATAGTATCATGTTTATTTCACCAAGTTAGGGCTAAATCTCATTTATCTTCATGTTATCTAGTTTCATAATGAAATATTAGTCTGATATAAATATTCTAAGAACTGGAGAGCATTTTTCCGCTAGCAGGTAGCTGCTACACTGCTTATTTTAAGGAGGTAGCACAAAAGAACAAAAAATATATATATTCAATTAAGTCCTTCCTATAGTTGCATGCAGTCTTATAAAAGGTTTTTCTTTTCTCCCTACCAGCAATTTTTCCTTGCTAAAATCATCCCAACCATTACGCCTACTTTCTTTACACTGAGTTCTGAGAAACAAGCTATGGTTCAGAAACCTCAAATGACGTTAAAAGATAACTGACCAGAAAAATAAGTAAACTGAGAAACTATCATAATGTAGATAAAAAAGATCAGTATTAATTTAAAAACCTATTTAAGTAAACTTTTTTGTCAGCTTCCTAAAAAATCAACAGTATGGATGTAAAATAAGGTATAGTGGTTCAAAACAAGTATTTTAATGCATAAAAAATGAATTAAGAGGAAGATTTCAATAAATATTTCATATAAACATAAAACTTTGATAGCTTATTCATTTTGAGATTCACTTCAGCACTATCTGTAACTAAAAGGGAAGTCACATGACTTACACAATGAAAAAGAAAGAACAGTTTTCTTTCCTTTCTACAGGAAGAAACAAAAGCTCGGTATTAGCTATCCAAGGCCAATGGGTGGGGCCTGCAAGCCAAAGGCTGTAATGGATTGAGGTTAATCTTAATGGGGGCCCCACTTTAGTCTTCTGAAAGCATCAGAAGTGTAAAAACTGCAACCCGCGCTTACAAAAAATAACAAGTATTTCATTGAAGTTAGGTTTTAGAACTAGAAAATTCTGCTGGGACATAATTCAGTTTGTAAACAATGTTGCTGCTTTTGTTGGGGTAAAATCACCTAACGATGATATCCTACACAGATACACACACCATCCCCCCGCTGGCACACAGACACTTCACAAGCTTCTTGAATAAATAGTATCCAATGACCAGGGTGATGGGTGGTCCTGAGGTCCTGAACCAGAGCTGTATACTTTTAAAGGATGCTTCGATAAGAACAAAGTGTTTTGTGTTTGTTTAAAGCTGGGTTTATATTTAAACTCTTTATACCATTATTGATACAGTTCATAAACTTGTGCTATAATTGATTCAGACAAGGTTTAAGTGTCAGCATTAATGTTGGAAATTAACCACATCAAAACAAATACTTTGTGGTTTTTTATAGATCTGATTCAAATTAACTACTTCAATTTATTTAAAAGTAATCACTACATCTCAAAAATGTAAAATCTCAATCTGAGATATTTTCATTACCAACAGGTTGCTTCTATAATACCTTATGAAATAACATGTACTGAAATAAAGTTGTCTACATCAAATAAGCTGCAATGCAATGAAAAACTTCTAAAAATAGTGAAATTAACCCATGTGGAGTCACAGTCAAGTACCAACCATTTTTTTTATACTCCAGGCTTTATTATAAATCTAATATAAAGAGATTTTTTTTTTTTTCAGAGCAGAAAGGCAGGATTTACAAGTGGCCCAAGGAAAAGATAAGCAATGAATAGTTCTGACCTCAGCTTCTCTGGCTTGATCAAGTGGGTCTTGCAACCTGAGCCAAAGGGCGCAAATTCCTCACCATTCAAATTGCTTCAATGGCATGGGGGAAGAGACAGTGAAAGGGGCAAACATGCAAATCCAACTGTCCTTAGATCTAGCATTGAACTAAAAATTTTAAAATTTTAACTACAGGGCTAAAATAAATGAGGTCAATGCTGTGCTTAAATTTCTGCTTCATAGTTTAACCAATCCTAAAAAAGGAAGCTTTTTTTCTTGGTATAATTTTAAAAAGATTTATTCATTTATTTTTTAAATATAATATACTGATTGTGTTAGGTACATGGCTCTAATATCATTTAATCTATTTAAAACAGTTGTTGAAAAGTAGAATTAGCTTCCAAGCACAAGTGTCTCCACATCATAAGGAAAACGATGTACTTTTAAAATCAAACCTTCCAAAAAAAGTTGGTAGAATTCATTCCAAGCTTTAGACGATATCAGTAATATATTAGGCATTTAAGGTGATACATATAACGAGTGTTATCAGCCTTCTGTTACAGACTCAACTAAGGATAAAAATACTTCATTTGAATGAAAAACTTTTAAAAGAATTTAGGCATTCTAATATCTGAGAACATATGACCTAGGGAATTGCTTGCAAAGCTTAAGGAAAGAAGTAACCATAAACAAACATTGCCAAAGTAAACTTAATTTTAAACTTTACATAGTCTTTATATAATATAGCACCATGAAACTGAACAAAAACCTTAAAGTTCTATTGTCAAATGAAACTTCAAAGATTTTGAAATAGAGGACACCTTTCAGATTGACTAAAGTAATAAATATAAGTGGGTTCTGATTTATAAAAGTGGACTCAAAAGGTTAAAGGAGCTGGTAAAAAATTATGTTACTATTAACACAATAAAATGATACGATTCTAAGCACTGGTAATGATGGTTTCTATGCATGAAATCTGAAAACTATTTTAGTACTGATGAGAAATCATGATATTTAGCTCAAAATTTAATTTAAAAACATTTTAAAAATTCATAGTTATCCCCAAACTAAATGTGTAGAGGTTATATAATTAGACTTTGTAAGAAGAAATTCAACAGTATATAGGAAAAATGATCCTTTCCTTTTATACCTTGTATGAAAAGAATGAGAATTGGGAAATTTTTATTAAAGTTTGCAAAAAGGAACAAAACAAAAATATCCAGCAAACTAAAGAACAGAACTCTTAAATCCATCATACGTTTTAGACTTAGTATGTGATCAATAAAACAGTTAAATAAATAAAAAAGTAACACTTTTATATGACAATAAGCCATCTTATTGACTTACACTTTTAAGAATGTTTATACAAAAACTCAGTTAAGACAGAAAGTCATTATATTTCCCCAAAGAAACATAAATATCAATAAGCCAAAATCTGCCCTGGCTCAGATGGTCAGAGTCGTCCCAGTGTACTGCAAGGTCTTAGGTTCGATTCTGGGTGAGAGCATGTGCTTAGGTTGTGGGTTCAGTCTCCCGTTGGGGTGTCTACAGGAGGCAACTGATCAGTGTTCTCGCTCACTCTTTCTCTCCACCTCACCCAAATCAGTATGTGTGACTTCTAGTGAGGAAATAAATAAACCAACAAACCAAAATAGAGTGAGTTTATACCCTGTGGAAAGTATCACAAGGATAAATGAAATTAAGATTGAAGATTAGTGAAACATATACTAATTAATCTCACTTTCACAAACACAGAAATTACTCATGTAAAGATAATTTCCAGGCAGAAATAACTAAAGAGAAACAAGCAAAACACATGAAAATGAATGTGAACTGCATTTGATAAAGCATACTAGATTGCAGCCTATATCTAACAAGATGAAGTTAAAAGGAACCAGGTCAGTTAACTAGTAATATAACATACCAATAATCATATAGGACAATTGAGCCTCTTCTTTTTAAGGTTGACTACAAATGGGCACAAGGGAACTTTCTGGGATGATTTAATGTTCTATATCATGATTGTGGTAATAGTTAAACAATTTGTCTGACTCATCTAATTGTATACTTAAATTTTGTGAATTTTATCCTATATAAATTATACCTCAATATAGATAAGGCAAAAAATAAAATAAATGACATGGGCTTACTTACTATCTTTTAAAAATTCTGACTATGATTTACATGATGAAAGTATTAGTAAAAATATAGTGCCCAAAATAAAATTAGAACTAAAACCTGGGACTGTTAAGAGTTTTAAAGTTATTTTCATGTATATTACATCAATTGATCCTTATCTTATCCCTTAAATATAGGGAGGAAAGATATTATTTACAACATTTTACCCATAAGCACACTGAAATTCTGAAGAAGAGAGTAGCCAATAGTAAGGAACCAACAAAGCAGCAGAGCTGAACCTAAACCTTCATTTCCAATCTTTGTTTCTCTCACTCTACCACACTACTTCTACTTTGTAATAACTATGTGCAACAAACATTAGTGTGCCCTTAATATCTCCCAAGCTCTGTGATAAAGCCTTTACATGTATAATAACATTTAATCTACATAATAACCTTCTACAAGATGGAAACATTTTTGTCCCTTCATTTACAGAATACTGAGATACAAAGTAACTTACTCCTCCTCCAGACATACAATAATCCAGAATTTGAATACTGATCTATTTGACCAGATCCTATACCATTATATATTATCTCACTAGGATTAATTAATTATTAATACAGCAACAGACATTAAATTATCACAGCGGGTCTATTTAAAACAATATTTTTTCCTTAACTTACACTGAAAAATATACAAAATGGACATGAACACTTGAATATACAGATAGAATATCATGGTACAACAAACTATTAAAAATATCTATGTAACAAAAATATTTCCAAGCCTCATTTTATATTCTGATATGTTAAATACCATACAACCATAATAAAAAGCTTTATAGTTCACTGTAACAGAAATTAAGTTACTAATACTACACAACATATTTTGCCCAATTTTAAAGAGAACATATAAAAGAAGATACCAATTTAATTTTCCACCATGAATATATGCCATTGAAGACAACCATGATTTTGTTGTGGCAAAGACTAGTTTCCATTTTAGTTCATTTATTCAACACATATTTGCGAGGCAGTTTATGTAATATCTTTACGACAAACTGAAAAGTTTGGTATGATTATTCCTATTTACAGCTGATTGTAGAAAGAAATATAAGACTAAATCTATCGATTATCTATAAATCTTATTTTAGATAGCATTTCCAAATTGTCGATCACTTAGATATTGAAGGATGAAGTAGAGGAGCAATCATCCGATTATGTTCCAATTTGTTGCTAGATAAAAGGTAAGATTAGTCATGATGTATCATTCGACAGAACACTCATTTAAAAAATCATTTCTAAAGGTACCCTTCTGATCTGCAATTTATTTTCTTGAATATGTTATTGTTATCAACTCTTCTGATATTAGATGTTGTAATACAAATTATTTTAGAGAAAAATAAAAATCATTTAAGTTTCTCATGAACTGTATATGTTACAATGCCATAACCTATAGCAACTATATATTGAACAAGCTAAACTTGTCACTTAAAATTCATTCAGAAATATCTCAAGGTATGAAGAATTAATAAAATAACTATTTCATCTGTTTCATACTTAACTCCGTATCAAGTCTAAATTTCCAGTTTAGTTAGAAATATCACCTTATTTGTTTAGGTTATAACTTAATTCAGAAATAAAAATACAATACCCCATATTTTAAACTAGTAACTTTTATGTCAATCATACTATCAAAAGAAGTACTTGGTTAAGATATATAAAACTATCTTAAATAATTAATGAACAAGAAGAATACAACTAAGTTCATATAATAAGGGTTCCATGCTGCTTCAAAGGAACAAAATTTTTAATGAACGACACACTTTTTAATCTACCCTGTTGAGTGCAAGTAATGTTTTAACTCCTTATGAAACCAAAGAACTCTGAAGTCAAAGATAGGTTAAAGATGTTATGCTGAATTGCCTTCATTTACTCTGAATCTTTAAAAAAAGATTCAAAAATAAAAAAGAAGAAAATATTTAAGAGTTACATCAATAATCTGCAGGAGGAAGGAAGGCTGTCTTAAATATGCACTCAATTGACATTTCATGTTTAAATTGGATGAGAATAACAACATCTTTTTAGAAGTACACAAAAAGGGGAAATAGACCAGCATTTGAAAATCAGAAGGAAAATATCCAGGATCTTTTATAAAACAAAGTCATATAAAACTTTTATTTAAATGCCTTTAAGTGTAATTAAATTTAAAGTATTTCATTAGGGATTCTTCCAAATTGGTTAACTGGACAAATCATCAGGAAAATCTGGTATGTTTAAGAACCATTTTCAAAGTATTAAAATGCATCATTTACTAACAAATAAGTTTTAACTACTTATGATCACACTTTAAAATCTCTAAGAAGTCTTTCTTTAAATAATAATGACATCTATTCTGCATGTGAGAATGTTTTCATGCCTAACTGACAAAAGTAGATATAGTTATTAAATTAGTGATGAAATACTATGGAAAGTCCTTAAACATGAACATATTGAAGTAAATCTTCACATGTTTTCATAAGTTGGGTAATTAATTAATATTAAAAACACTGAGATATGAACTTTGTATGTCCACTGAAGTGTTTGTAATACTTAAAAATCTCATATATATAAAAGTAATCAAGTATTTTCATCTTATACTATTAATAAAATGCTTCAAGTTGATCTGTTACAATAATTATTACTTCTATTTACATCACTCTGAGATGTTTTCTAAGCAAACTAATAAAAGGAACATAAAATATATAAAAATCTTTGTAATATGGACATTTGTAGCCTCCATAAAGATCAAACTACACATCAGAAATACAAAATATAAAGAAAAAAATCAGTTACTATAAAGAATTCAAAACCAAATTAGTAAAAAAATAAGCCTACTGAGTAATAGTAGCTAAATTGCAATCATTTTGAATTAGTCTTTGAAATAAATTCTTACAAAAATTGTGAAAAAAAGAACTATATTCATGTTAAGAATACAAGAATTTCAAATATAACCCAACAAGTGAAGAAATATTACTATGCAAATAAGCTTAAGAGAGGGTAATAAAAAGAATGGATTCTATTCCTCCCCTAAACAAAATAAATTTCAAATGATCATTTTATCTTCTTAGGTGAGATAATGACTTTGGAAATAAATGTCAAAACGTATGTAAGAAAAACTTACAGGATAACAAATATCAACAGGTAGTTATTGGGGGATATTGTCCTTCTCCAGAAAAGATCTCATATTTAATTACCATGAAATTCATCTAAAGTACCATCAAATATTTAAGTCCTATTAAAAGCTTAACATTTCAAAAAGTTGCCAGAGGTCTTTCCAGGTCATTTAAACATGTTATCCCACAATCTAACTGTTAATGTAAATTTTTAAAATGTATTAATAACAATAAACTGATAGGAGTATTAATTATTAGCACTTATAAATAACTGTATCCTAATTAATGAAATTCACTTAGTAGTAACCTAACCTAGACTTACAAATCTGTATTACCCATGTATACCTTTCCTTCAATTAAGACAAATCTGTTTCCCATTGGATTCGTAGGTAAGAAATTCCTACAAATTTATCTTATTAACAAACTTAATCATCAAAATGTCAATTATTAAATATTTTAAGGATCACCTCAAAGACTGTGCACTGTGACAAAACTCACAAATTACATTTCTTTTATGTTTGTAAAAATAAAATATTCATTATTGAAAGCTATCAATGTTCTGTATTGACATGTTTCAGAACACATATATATTCATTAATAGTCCATAAAAATAAGGTCATTTAAATCACAAGTTAACATTAGGAAGTCAAATGAGACTACCATTTTAAACCACCATTGGTCACACACCATCTTTAAAGAGCATAATCTCACTCTATTTACCAAACAGTCTAAAAATAGGTAAAGTACAGCACCTAAGTCATTGTTTCTTTTTAATGAGCTGGTGACATTAGAGAAACTAGAAGTTTGATTTTATTATTGCCAACAAATTTTAAATTGATTTATGTAACAATATACAAATCTACTTTAAAAAATACATATATAGTCCCATCTGCTGAGTTGTTTTTGATGTACAAGTCTTTGTAGTCAATATTTTCAAAAGAAGAAGTGTATTCTGGGTGACTTGGCATAAACTTTTAAATACTACTTTTAAAAAACTAAAATAATTTATTTTTATTTCCCAAGTACATACTATTAAAAACATGTTTCTAAATACTTAAAAAATCCAATAACATGTATTTCTGAACACTCAGAAAACACCTATGTCATATATTTAAAATGAGTAGATATTGGCTCAGGAGAACATTTAAAATTCCTAAATAGTCATGCTTATTTTTCATAACAAAAGAGTATAAAGACATAAGGGGGGGGGCAAGCCTAATTTATAATTATACATAAAACCTAGCATGCTTTCAAAAATGCTCAGACAGTAAAAATGGTAGCAAAAATAATTGAAAACTTTTAAAAGGCGTTTATAAAATTGTTCTGAATTGCAGCCTGATTGTATAAGCAAAAGAAATGCTCACATGATACCTACACATCATTTATGACCAATCTAATTGTTACTTGTAGTTGCTTGGCTAAAATCAGGATTCCTGCCTCCTTCCTAACAATCATTCATACAATTTATATGAAATTTATCTTAAGTCCCAATATAAGACAGAAATCTAAGCATGAAGATCAAGAAGCAAAAAATATAAAGCAAGTGATACCCAAGTAATTTTTCCCTTTAAAAAGATATACTTTAAAAAACAAATAATATAACCATAAAAAATCCCCTAAAATATCACTTTCTAATTTTAAAGTTAAAGATTATCACTGCCTATTTCTTTTTTACATCACAAAACACTAATACTTAAGTTTTATTGACTTTTTACATACTTCTTCCTAAGAATATATCTAGGAAGAATACAAATACACATATTTAAAGAGCATTTTTATCACGTCATTTTAATATTGTTCTTTAGTAAACACATAATGTGTAACAGAAGATTAAAGCAAGTCTTAATCAATTATTTTACACTAGAAACTGCTATCTATAAAACCTTTTCAGCAATATAATTTCTGAATTTTGTAGATACAGGAATGATCAACATATAAGCATTATATAGCTTAAATCTGGATGTCTCATGGTTCTAAACACTGAGTAACAAGATGTCTAAAATTTGAATATATTAAAGGTAAACACAGAAAACAAAATTATAACAAGGTGTGATCAAAGAAGAAAAGACCTATTTTTTTCATTCATCTATAAAACAAATTTATGAGATCGTAAAGGACAATTTAACAACCTAAAGAAGGTTCAAAGGGGGGAAAGCCAGAACCTGACAGAACTGAATCTGTCAATGATTTCAGTCAGTCAGTCTAGGGAGAAAAAAAGCAGAAAATGTGGCTTCATTTTGCAACATAAAGTAGGAGGCATAAAATTCAGTAGCCTGTCTGTCGATGTCTAGTTATACATTTAAACCCTGTTTCAATTCACAGATTATGCTGATCCTTCCACATATAAACAGCCAATAATGATGGCCAGGCCTTTAGGAAAGGAAAACACACACCACACAGCAAGGTCAGGAAGCTACCAAGCACCACAGGACAACAGATCAAAACAGAATGGTCTCATATGTTTCTACTGTTTATATAGTTAATTTGGAGATGATATTCCTTAGGGGTAAAGGAGGTTGTAAATATTACCAGGATCATGCAACATAGTATCAAATACAATATATAATTTTCATGTAGACTAAGTATTTCCTGCATGTATCCATGTCAGGCAACCTGCAGTATTTATATCCATTCAATTCTTTTTAACTTAGATGTCCTGACAAAGTAAACCTCTTTACCCTAAAATCCCTTTACTTCTATCTAAGAGTTAATTACACAGAATTTATAGTTCTTTAACTTCTTCTGATGAAACGATCAAACTTGCAAACTCTAAATCTTTTTTACTATAAAGAGATCAAGCAATGGAGAGGAGTGGATTGAAAGGGGATGAGGTATTAATTTATTCCTGTGTAAAATTTTTAAAATGAGAACCAATAATATTCTGTTTGGTATTTAGCATCTTAAAAAATTACAACACACTATAAGCAATGGTGGAAATTTACCCCCAAGTAGCAGACTAGCACATTTTAAACACACAAGCTAGAGCCGCCTCTGGCCACATGTTTTTTTGAGTTCAGTCTCTTAAAGAGACAGTGTCCTTGGACATATGCCCTACACGACACACATTTCTAAAATGTTTAATTATTAAGCATCCACTCTTTCATTTCTTCAAATACGTACTAGGTCAACAATGTTCTACTTTATTTTACTGTAAAATCAAATCATTTTGACTTACATCTACAAATGACTACCAGGAAAGTGGAGATGAAATAATAGGGAAAGCTACTTACTATAGATGCCTAAAATACGGGGACCTATAGATTTCTTTTAACAGCACACTGTTGTGTTCTGTTGTGTTGTTTTTTTTTTAACTTAAAACGATTCCCGTTTCTTCATTCATTTACCTACTCATTTAACTAGGCGTCAGCGACGGAGTACATTGTAACCGATAACACCGGAAGCTATACCACTGCAATTTCGCTGTCGAATGAAAAGAGGGAACTTGCTAATAACATCAACCAGCACCCAAGCAGTAAAATTTCAAAGATTTCATTTTCCATTTAGGAAAAATACTCAAGAAGGGGCCCATCCACATTCCCTAAAAACTGTATTAACTTGTGACTATAAGAAAGATTTTTGTCTTTCAATCTGCCTAAGGACACAGTATTGTACAGCCATTGACAAAACTACTGATCAACTCCTCCACGTGGAAGAAAGTGAAGAGAGTGGAAAAAGTTTGGCTTACTTGGTGTACGAATACATCGACTGGAATATCCAAGGGGCTTCCCTCTCGGTTTATCATGGAGATGAATCCAAATCCCATTCGCACGTTGAACCACTTACAGTGGCCAGTTCCGTGCAAAACCTGGGATTCCTCCTCTGCCTGCTCCGGCAGCTTCCCGGGCTCTTCTCCACCACCTTTGCTTGCCCCGCCTGAGTAGAACAGGACAAAAAAAAAAAAAAAAAAAAAAAAAAAAGTCAGTTAGTCTGTATTGCCATACAGTTCATGGAAAGAGGGGGGAAAAACTGTTTGAGAGCTGTGGGGGTGGGGGGGAGAGTCAGGGAGAGAAGGAAATACTAAAATGCAATTAAATAGTTGAGTCCTCCTTTTCTTCTACAGAAAATATTTAAAATGGAAAGGGTTAAAAGGGGAAGCGGGGGAGGGGGAGCCACACTGTTCTATCGATCACATCCACTTCCACGGTTCTGTACACACGTGTACTTTTTCATTTAACTCCATATTTTTGCTCACACATTACAGTACACCATGAGATACTTTACTTGCATATTGCTGATTTAACACTGATCCCATTTACAAAGAGAATTTTTCCTCAAAACTCTTCTCTCCGGCCGGCACGAGGAGGAAAGAAATCGCGAAGATGGTTAGAACTACTTTAATGCACATGCCGCAGCGAACCCAGGGTTATCTGCAATGTGCATTCCCCTCCCCCCATAACTTTAGATTAAAGTTGGGCTGGGATGGGGGAGGGGGCAGGTGTATAAAAGTTTTCTTGGGCTTACTAACTGAAACTGCGCTTAATCACACTCAAACAATTCAAACAATAGCCCCCTGAAAGCTTTTCAAGTTGTGAATCAGTGTGGGCGGTACAAAACATTTTTGGAGATCTGTAACAATAGGTTGCAGAAAGCCCCCTTGCGCGATGGGGGGTGGGGGTAATGCCCAGTATTGGGGTAAAACCAGGAAGGGGGGGACGGGCAAAGAAGGGTGGGAGAGGGGGAGGGGGAAGAGAAAGGAAGAGAGAAAATCACAGTAAAACAATAGAAAAGAAAATTAACCTTCGGCCATGTTGCCCCACGGGCTCTCTGCTCCAAACTCGTGAGATGAAAACTTTCCCTTTGCAACGGAGTGATCTTCTGCATCAATCTAACATCTTGATTTTGTGCGATCACAAATTTAGCTCGCATGGTCTAATGTGCTTTCCCTCTTTTGATTTTTTTCTCTTCTCTCTCCAGTTTCTGGCTCCCTGAGCACACGTGACTTTGTCAATTACATGCTTTCTTGCTACTAATTTCACCTCGGATCCTTAAGGGGCCGGCAAGAGGAAGAGATAACCAATCGCCATTTCATCTATGCTGACATCAAAATAATTTATGAATGAACACGAAAAACTCAAACATGTTATCTTAAAGACAATTTGGGACGCTTCTTTACGATAAATCAGAATGCTGACTCCGTGCTTTTACTTAAACACAATGGAGGGTCCTTGTGAATCGTTTAGAAAAACGGCGCAATCATATATGTGCTCACCGCGTGCCTTACAAACAAGCCAGTCCAAATAATATCATTTAGGGGGAAAAAAGCCAATTTAAATAAAGCAACTGAGGTTACGGCTTTTTCCCTCTAAGAATTCAGCTACTCGATAGCAGTAAATTGCTCTGGATGCAAATCTCATATTTAATTCAGTTTTTAGAAGAAAATGTATAATTTACAAAATATCTAATTAAACCTAATTACACCCCCCATGAAAGTTTAGATAATGATAATACACACCTACAATAAGACAAAAACACACAATTACCTGATTCTATCCTGAAATTTTTCAAATTTAAAATAAATCCGACTAGAAAAAAATCACTATCACTTCATGTAGTCAAATTGTGTTTAGGATTATAATTTCAGGACATTTTGAAAGAGGTTGGTAAGAAATTGTACTTCACAGGTTTCTCCACCATCTCTTTTCCGGGGGAGGAGATGTGATTAATGACTTCCTAAATAACAGCCCAGTTTTCCAGCCTAACATAGAGTGAACCTCAATCAGTGGCGATTGTTCCCCAAGAGCAAGACAACGTAGGGCAGGGAGGGGGAGGGGTACGCCGGGCAAGGGAGGTGAAGAGGAGCCGCCAGCAGAGGCGGCTGCAGAGCCAGAGAAAGAGGTGGGGGAGAGAAAAGCAGGCGCTGGTGGGGGAGGGGTGAAGAAAGAGAAGCAAGTGGGAGGGGAAAAAAAGGTAAATTTATATAATATTGACTAGACCCCTACATTTTGAAAGTCAACTACCAGTGAACAGAAGAGTCGAATAAGCGAAAATTTAATAACGGGTTAGGCTCCTACCGCCGTCCCTGGCCCACCCCGTTTTAAAATGCTTTCCCTTTACCTTTCAGATCCGTTCAAATGATTGCAGACTTCTAGATAAAGACACGAATATTACCGCCCTCATCGAACACTACATTCAATATTATAGATCAACTAGAAATGCCTTATTTCCTTTAAAATAAAAAACATCACCAGGTTTTGAAACATTTAAACGCACCACCACTCTTTCCCCCACCCCACCCCCATTTTCTTAAACAAGCAGTTTACTGGGAAACTGTACAGATACCACTTCCCTTAGGCACAGCTAACGAGTTGACCCTCCCCCACCAAACCCGCAATCCCCTCCGGTGTCTCCAAACAGGTCCACACTGCTAACTCTTAACACTCCTAACACTTGCACACAGACTAAAATGTAGGGATCCTGAATCCAAGAGCTTTTGAATATCCACATACAGCACCTATGTATACCTCCTCCCGATACTAAACAACTAGATATAAATTTATACTAATTGATTCAGGTCTGAAATAAATGTATGTATGTAAATATGTGCTATTTTCAGCTGTTTGTGGTGAAAGGCTTCCAGCAAGACTGATGAATTTCAAAATTTTTTTGTCTATTTATTTTGTTGTTTCTCAGGAAAGGGGACAAAGTTTTCTCGTTTACTTTGGAGGGAATAACCATGGTAGAGAGAAAAGAAAATCAGTGAAAATCAAAATAATTTTGAAAGGGTAACTCTAGTTCAAACCTCTCAAAAAATTTCTTGCTAACAAATCATTTACTAGGCATTATTTTAATAGAAATCAGTTGACTACATTGATCTATATAATGAAGTAACTTTAACAATGGCATTTCATGTTAAACTTTTCACATAATACAAAATAAAAAATACCAAAATAAGTGATGTGGCTCCTTAAAATATTTTAAATGAAAAAATTACTTTAAACCTCAACATCTGGATAACAGAAAAATAACCTGGGAAAGTATTCATGTAAATTGAAGGGGAAAGCTATTATTTATGTAAAACTAATTGTCATAAAATTCACAGACCAGTATAGTTTTGTCAATGGCACACATTTATGGTAAATGATATTTTATCTATTTTATACAATGTAGTTTTAATTACAAAATAGTTTAATAACAAAAACAGAAACAATATATAGGTAGATTCTGAATCCTTGTTTATTGGTAAATTTTATGAAATTCAAACCTGTAACACATATTAAAAGTGTGAAATGTCATAACTGAATCGCATAGGATCGTATGGTTATAAGATTCAGCCCTGCCTGATTGGGGGCCTCCAGTATTAGTGGAATTAAGGTAGGGTTCACTGGACTGGTCACTGGTGTCAGAGGTTATCGACTCATTCATTTCCTGAGGGGGACATCAGCCTTTCAAGTTGTGTAGAGGGCCTTTTCCAACCGGGAACTCTGAGAAATCCTCTAACATTCATTCACAAAGAATTTAAGGCAACTGCATCTACATACCTGGGGGAGGTAAAAGAACAGGGAAGAGAAGGGAAGAAAAGGAAGAGGAGGGAAGAAAATTGAGGAGAAAAATGAGGGAGGGAGACATGAGAAATAAATATCATTTCAGGAATATGGCACTGTCTTTCACTTAAATTCGTCTTTTTGTCCCCCAATCCCCACCTTTTGAGCCTAAGATCCGCTTATAAAACTGAACATAATCTCTTTAAGCTCATAGAATGCTTCTTTCACATAAAATGGCCCTATGAATCTCCTAGAATGCTTTCCAATTTGTCACCTTCCCGAAGTCTTCTGGTTTTAATTTTTTTCTCATTTCCTACTTGTTTTTAGTGCCAGAAAGACCTGTGCTTGACTCAAAACGCATGTTTTATACTTGTGAAAGCCAAATATTTCAGTAGGTTGATTTATCATAGTTCTTTCAAAATATCTTTAAAATGAGTTCAAGCACCTACAAAGATCATTAACGCATTGGAGGTAAAAATCAAGGAAATAACCGGTTATATATGCCCATTGGTTATCACAATCTAAGGTCTCTCCATGTAAAAAAAAAGCAAAGTGCACGTACCGTTTTTGTTTTTGTTTTTAATGCCAACAGTACAATGCAATGAGCCAAAAGAGGTGCCAGAGCCCACCGTCCTTGTTTTCCCATAAGCAATGAGTGACTTCTATCAAAGCAGAAACAATGCTTTGGTTCTTCTTAAAACTAGGAGGAGGGGCCGTGGCACTGCGGTGAGCGACTCCACCCGGACTCTCCTCCCGGCAAATAAGGCGGGGGGTCTGCTGCCCCAGCGATGCCTTCACAGCCCTGTAATTTCACGCGCAGTCCGAGCCCCGGGGTCGCCGAGACCCCCAGCCAGCGGATCTCCCCTTCCCCTCCACCTCCGGCCGGCACTTCCTCTCCCCTCTCTCTCCAGGCACCTTTCCCTTTATTCAGCACATCACCACCTCCTCTCTAGAAGCGGAGCCCTTCCTAGGGCTAATGATTTCTCCCTAATTAATGGGTTTTTACGTTTGTCCTCCGTCCCACTCCCACCCCAGAAAACCAAACAAAGGAAAAACCTATGCCTTCACCCTCTGGAAGCAACACTTGGCGCAGTCTACTACTTTTACTGCATTTCCAGACATATCACTTATAATTTGATCTCTTTATCTGTGAGATGTCAGAGTCTTGGGAATCAAAGATAAGTGAAGAGGGAAAGAATTGGGAGAACCTGGGAAAAATGACCACTACCTCCCCCCGCCCCCCCACCAGGCCTTGCCTAAAATGGAGAGGTCTTCAGACTGCTGGCGCCGGTACTTTAGGGCAGCCACGAAAACATCGAAAACATCTCTGTGTGCCTTCGGAGGGTCAGAAAAAGCCCTCGTCCGGGAATGGGGTGGGGTGGGGGGCGGCTGGGAGACGATTTTAGGGAACCCGCTTTCGGGACTCGTGGAAAGAGGTTTCCAATCCAAAAGCTGCACCTCGGGCAAACTGTTCCCGATCCCTCCCACTGCGGTTTCAACAAACTACTTGGCAAATAACTTTCTTGAAATTCTTACAATATGGAATCACTTGAAAGGAGTACTCTGCTGGGTGCCTTGGTCTTATAATAAAGGCACTTGAGAATACGGGGGCATTTTGTTTTTGTTTTCAAAAAGCAAAATTCCGTTCTCATTTAATTTCCTTATCTGGAAGCAAAACGCTTTGGCTTAACACAATTGTTCCAATTTGAGAATCTTTACACAGTGTTAAATCTCTTTAAATTTTTTTCCTTAAAGATCTTCTTAACACATTTTCCCAGGTACAATTAAATGAAATTATGAAAAAACAATAACTGATTAGCATATATTTTAAATTTTCCAAATTGCTTTCATGCTTCAAAAAAAACCCACAATAAACTTTTGCAAATGTTTCCTTCTTTTGGATCAGTTATGTTTGAGCAAAGTATTTAGAGCAATAAAAACTAAATCAGAAGGACATTATTTTAGGAGCACCATTTTGTAGAAAATTTCCTTAAAAAAACTGAAATAGCAAAAAAATCCTGTTTTACTACCATACTCCTCCAGTGAAAAGGGAAAATAAAAATTTGTATTACAATTCCCAAATATCTTATGAACTGTGCTCAACAAATATTTCCTTAAATGATTTTAATCAGAACAGAAATGGGTTAGAAAAACCATTTTGTAACAAGCACTACATTATTTTGCCCGGAATTGCACAAAACTTCATGTTTTATTTGAAAAATGAGTCAGTATTTTTCACTTGTATGAGTCAAATATGTATGCTCCATAATTTAAAGATCTTTTTCCAGTAAATATTGAATCTGTAGAAATGACACTATGAAGTGTAAACATGTAATTCTTTCCCCTCCAAAGCAATGAAAGTTGGTTCTTTATAACTTAATCTCATCAAAACAAATCACTGAAATAAAAGTATGGACTGTTTTCCCATGTATTTATTTTAATATTTTCACTTTGGGTTTATTTGGGAGAAGGGCAGGTGGATGGAAAATGGGAAGGAGAAGAACAGGGGGGGAGTAAAAGATGAGGGAAGTGGAAAGAAATCTTCAGGCTTTAAAGCTGCCTGTGTGAGAAGCCAATCTGTGGAGACAGAGCATATAGCTAGACTAGAAGCTAGAGTTATAGTCCCACGTGCTGACCTTGCTAATCACTAAGCTTCTCTGGGCCACAGTTACCTCATCTGCAAAGAAGGAGACTGGACCAATCGAAGTTCAAGTATTTCAGCTTAAATGTAATCGCTGGAAATAATCTTTCTTTTTGGTGAAAGTGGAACCTCTCCCAAACAACCCCTTTTTAATCACAAGGAAACACAGACATGAAACTTTATTGCAGTCACTTAACACATTGGTGTTAACATTATTTCCCAACAGAAAAGAAAAAGGTATCTGGACTGTCTCCAGTTTGCCCCCACAAAAACCACAATCTACAGTAATCAAAAACTAGTTGGTAAATTAAAATATTGTAGCATCTTTTCAGTCTTCTTTTTCATGATACTCATTAGAGCATCATCTCCATGTCAAAGGATTCACTCTAGAAAAAAGGAAAGTGTTTGTCAAATGGCAATGCCTATCAATGGTTTCCTCATTCAACTTTTTGATCCCTACTATTTTCATCTTGCTACCTAAAATCTTAAATTTGAGAAGCTTAATGACAGAATAACATCTTTTTACTTGTACTTATTTAATGATCATAAACCTTGTCATATCACAGCTTTTAAATGTTTTCATAGTAGTATTAGTCAAGAGTAGAGCCAAGATATTAAATTCAAAGTGTAAGCCAGAGTAGTACATTATCAAATAAAAATAGTTGCTGAAAATAGTGTTGTAAGTTTTAGTGAACTTAATTTAAGAAAATATTTATGTATAAAAAATCTAGGTTTTATAATACATCTAAATAAATGAAAAGATGTATACAAAAAGGTCTAGGTTTAAAATGTTAAACGTTCAAATGACTCATTTTTGCAGCATAATGAAAAAACATACAAATTCATGAGAATCCAAATAAATGGAGCTTCCTTAAATTAGCAAAATTCCCTAATTCTCTGAAAAGTGCCTATTAAATTGTGCTATTCATGTTGTGACAAATTATTTGAAAACAGCACCAAGTCTCTATCTTTAAATTAATTCAACCTATATTTGTGTCTATTTTGCTATGGTCATTTCAAAAATGAACAAGTTACAAATACTCTTCATTCAGCTACATAAACATGTCAATATCTATTCTCAATTTTGCTTCAGTTATAGAAAAAAGAATCACAAAACCCAATACTGCTAAAATCAGGAGGAAAAGGAGTTAATTAGAAGATTTCATCTGTGTATTCTGGGGGGAGCATCAGTTTATAGATGGGGTAATCTGGAATTCAATAGGATGGTACCCATCTTGCCAAAGTGAATTCCTGAAGGTTGTCATGTTTCCTTATATGCCTCTAGTGATCTTTTCAAACACTTGTTAAGTAAAATATTTAATTAAAAAAAAAAAGACTAACCTGGGGCTGATGAAACCTGGTTGAATGGCCTCATCATCTTCTGAAGAACCTAAAACCAGAAAGTTCAAGTTAGTACTACATTAATTGTCTATTTAATTGCCTCTTCTTCAGCTTAATAGATCATTAGAAAGCAATAAAATGCCTAGGTTTTGACTCTGAGAAGTCAAACTTAAGACTCACCTAGCAAAATTATATAACCAATTGGCATAATACTTGCCTTACATTCCTATTAAAGGATACTGGTTTAAATAACATTTTAAAGACCATTACGATGTAGTCAAAGATCCTGATTTCATGAACAATGCAATTAAATTTTTTAAAAATATACTTAGTATTACATGTAATTCAAGAATTCCATTCTATTTTAAAAACACAGTTAAGAACCAACCTAACCCACAATATAGTTCTTCTTGATAAACTTATTTGATTATTCTCTTCAGATATATTTTAAAACATAAGTCATGAGAATCTAATTGTGGTACCTACCCCATTGATATTAGATCTATTACATTCATATACTCTTTGCAAAAAAGTTAATGGTAATTAATTTAACCGTTAAGTATATTTAATTAAAGGTACTTATTATGCATTAATCCAGATTTTTAAAAGGAACAACAGTTCTTGTTTAAAACATGAGTAAACACTGACTTTTCTAACATATCTTCTGGCAGATGTCACAATACAATAAAACTTGCACTAAGGAGCTCACAAAGTAGTGAAGTACAACAATTGGAAGAGAAACTCCTGATGGCCACTGAATTATCATTTTTATCTTTAGGTCAGAGTTAAGGTTTAGAAAATAATTTGAACATGCATCCAGTCACCTACTACCACCTAGGGTTATCTTTGTTTCTTTAACTCGGTTTTACATCCTGTATTTACTACATCAACTCACACAAAACAAGCCATTATGTACAAATTCTTGAAGTTGCAATCTAATTTTCTTCTCAAAGCTAAATAGAGGCTTTTTCCAAGTGCAGAGTTCTACTGAATGTTGACCCAGGATTCTTCTTATAAAGGATGACAATCCCATTGAGTAAGATTTGAAAAGACTAGAGGAAGAATGTGAACAAAAGGTGTGTGAAACTCTGTACATTAAATCCTTCAGTTATCCTATATTGACCACCAAAAGACAGAAGATGATGACAGACCCTAATGTTAACAAAATTCATTATTAAAACTTATTAAATAGAGCTTTCCTTTACAGTGAGACTATATTAAATTTTATTTTACACAATTGGTTTATGTTGGGCTTTACTTAAGTATTACACATATTTCAGCAAAACCCTAGTTTATGTTTTTCTGTTCTAATAGCCCACAGCCCATGCTTAATCTTCTCTGTTTGTATTTACAGAGAACTTCAAACCAATGTTCAAACCAATATTCTAAAGATGTAGAAAATCGGTAAGGTTTGCTAAAATACTTTTAAACAATTCAGATAATAATTTTAAGTGGTAGATTTAAAAGTGAAAATCAAATGGCGCAATGCTATTTAAGAGATCTATGAGCCAATCAATTGAAATGATAAAGAGGTTCAGATTTTTCATTATTCAAATTCACATGATAGTTTTTACTATTGATAGTTTTAATATTATCACCCTTTTTCAAAGGAAAGGATGGAATTATTTCACAGACATTAACTGATGCATTTCACTGATGTTAACTAATAGTGTAAAATTTTTCAAAAACAAGGGTTAGTGAAGAAAAATAAGTTTAAATATTAATGTTATAACCCATCCAATGTTTACTGAACAATTATGATAGGAGATAGGTAAACATTATATAAAATATTTACAATATTAAATGTTCATATTCTTAATATAGGTGACTTTGAAATGAAATAATAAGGAATTAAAATTATTCTTTAAATGCATGAATAATCAAAAACAGCTATTTGTAATTTTATACACAGGTGTATTTATTATTATACTTTGGGGTAAATATTAAAAATAAAAAATTCAATTAAAATTGTGATATGCTAGAATATACTACTCTGATCCTTCACTAGAATAACCTCTGTCCATCATTTAAATCTCCACTTTGATCTTTTTCTTACTGTTACACAGAGTACCGATGCTCCTATCAAATAATACAGTAATTGACTGTAATAGCCCAAAAAAGATGTTCCCTTTCCAAACTTCACTCTATATTGTGTGGTGGAATATATACTTGTATATATTTAGCTCATCATTTTAATCCTGGCATTCTTTAGTGTTTAATACACAGTTTTTAAATGAATCAAGGACTTAATGAATTTCTGAACCTGGCTTTACCATCTCTAGAATGCCTTTTATGAAATAAATGAATTTGTACACAAAATTTTCTTAAGCCCTGGCAGAGTAGCTCAGTCAGAGCGTCATCCTGATACATCAAGGTTATGGGTTCAATCCCTGGTCAGGACACATACAAGAATAAATCAATGAATGTATAAATAAGTGGAAGAACATATCAATGTTTCTCCTTCTTCTCTAAAATAAATAAGTAAATAATTTTTTTTAAAAAGAATGTGATAGTTATTTCACTGTTGCAAATATAAAGTGTGTGCATATAAAGTGATTTCAAGAATTTTAGCTAAAATATATGTACTTACTGCTATAAAATTGCCTGGCTTATAAACACTATACATTACAAATACTCTTAGACTTCATACTTCCTCCTATTAAAACAGATAACAATATTCTTCTCAAGTATTTTACATTTGATGTTAACCCACTATTGTAACTACTCAATGTAAAGGAAAATGATTATTACTACACATTATACACTCATTTTTAAAAAATTGCCAATTAAGCTGTTAAGCCCAGAGAACTGAGTAATAACAATACTACTATTACATATTATTCAGAATTTTATTTCAATTTAATTTACATCATGCCAGTTTTCCCCCTAAAATAATATGCAAGTTACTTTTTTTAAGCTGTAAGAATTTTATTTTATTGATATAATCTTTATTGTAATTTTCAACTTATTTTTAGTTCTTAAAAAATGATCTAGAGATCAAGAATATTTGCCAAAGGAAAACTCATTACTTATTTTCACCTCTATAATTTCTCAACATTTAAATAATATTCAAGAAAACAAGTTGTTTTATTTCTTATTATTGGTATTTTCTAAAATAAGCATAAAATACATTATAGAAAAATATTTACTTTATGATTTATAACAAAAATTATAGTTTATTTACAATATGACTCAACTATCATTAAATAAATACATTCTTTGAAAAGTAGACAACAATATGACTTTTCCCTCCTATGAAAATAGTTGGGGAGTTTTTAAATGACTTTACTTAAAATCATATAGCAAACATCCTACATAAACACCAGACTGAAACCTAAATCATAATACTTAAATTTACTATAACAAATATAACATAAATATCAAATAAAATATTAAATGAAGTTTTTAACTGAATGTTTCCTTACACTGTCCTGTGAAGAAATGTTTACTATGTATTAACACCTTTCACTGCAATTATTTTTTGCAAATTAGTCAACTGACAAATCAAATGCTACACTGGCAAAATTGGGATAAATTATTTTGCAATTCAACTGAACATTCTACTGTAATTGTAGATATATGAGGGGAGATACCTAAAAAACCCAGGATTATCTCCCAGAGGGCAGGCCCCTTGTAGTACAGGCTTCCCCTGGTAGGTGGCTGTTCTAGAAACCCATCTGTACCAGTGTACCAGCTGGCATTGTTGTGAGAGGACGTATTTGGCTTCAGTGATTTTTATTTTTTGAAGACTCTGTCAACATGTTTACCTATTTCATGATGGGTGATTTAGGGCACACCTGCCCACACTGCACTGAGTGTTTAGCAGTTTTTGACAAAAACCGGCATGACCCCCATGCCCTACCTTCCCTATTCACCTGATCTCTCCCAGAGTGCCCCCCCCACCAATGAAAAAAGTCCTGAAAGGGAAACGTTTTGACACTGTGAAAGAGGTAAAACAGAAAATGGCAGAAGCACTAAAAGGCATCAAAACTGACGAACTCAAAAACTGTTTTGAGCGGTGGAAAAACGTCTTGATAGGTATATTGCATCAAATGGAGAGTATTTAGAAGGTGACTGAAGTTTAAACATGTAAGAATAAATCCACAATTTTCTATAAATAAATTCTGGGTTTTTTTGGGCCCTCCCTCATGAGTGGAAATCCTGTACCCTCAAGTCTGGAACAGGTACAGACTATTTTGAAAAAACTATCTTTAAAGATAAATATTTACATATGACTTTATACAGTTGAAAAATCATAAGTATTTGGAGTGTTAAAACAGGAAATTTCATATTTGGTTAAATATTTTGAACATTTTCTTGGTAGAATAAAATATTTATATTACTTAAGAAAAATACTGCATTTTTATATTTATAAATTATAATACATTAATTTTTCATTACTCATACTATATAAACACTTAACTTTAAATTAGAAACTAATATTTCTAATACTGCTAAATCACACAGATGGTAACTTTCTCTACCACTTTGAAATTGAAATTTTACTTGTTTCACATAAGATATAAGCAGTTCTAGCATTCTCTCCAAGTAAGTGTAGTAAAAAATAATTTATTCTAGAAAATAAACTTCAATGAATATTAAGTTAATCAGCATATTGTCTAGACTGTTTAAGGCACTGAGTATGGCATAATTCTTAATTGGTAAACACGACTCTAACTTAAATGTGAAAGTTATAACACCATTCAGGAACAGCACAGTTGGTTTTGTTAATCAAATAGTTTGTATTTTCTACAGTATAAAACAACAGTTTTATACAATAAAGCCCATAGCTGATTCATTGTTAAGGTTACATAAAATTAAAGGGGAAAAAAGTGGTTTTAAATTACAGAGTCAAAATAATGGCAAAATTCCTGTTTAAAAAGCTAATTACATATATTTTAAACCCCGCCCCCCCCAAACAACTTTAAGATAAAAACTTTATCATAGCTTCTTGGTATAGTAAAAAAAAAATAAAGGTTCCACATAAACCTGAACAACTATACTGAATATAATGCCAGTGATCTAATGATGTGATAAACATAATATTAAATAACAACAATAGGAATTTCACTGGCAGAGGAGGTTACACTAAGAGATTAATGCAGAAAAGATAAAACATCATTTACACTTTTTCTAAAATTTTTAATCTACAAAAAGTATATCTGTTTTATACCTACATAGTATAGAATATTTTAGTGGAAATGTTTTTGTAGAGTCTGAAAAAACATTATCTAAAAGAAATATTTGAAAAATATAAAAATAGCATTTTGGCTCTTGCATGTCTACTGTTTGTAAAAGAAACACTGATTTGAAAGTATCTAGAAAATTTAAAACATGTTTTTCCACCATTACAACTCGTCATACAACACTACATCCTTTTTTCTATATAATTAAGCTTTTGTTCAGCCATGAAAAAACTGGAAACTGATTGCTTGAAAATGAGCTGTATGCCCTTTGTCCTGGATGGTCACCTCTGACCCTTAATTTGATGATCCTGCATATCAACCCATTCTATTTTTAGAAAAAAATGTCAAGTTCTATGTCTAAAATAGTACAAATAGTACTTTTTACTGAAATATTAAATGTATTACACATTCCTTTTCAAGTAATTTCTACAATGGTTTCAAAGCAGTGTTCACTTCACACAATGTAAAATACAGTAATATTGTAAGCAGCGACAGCCTGGTGTTTGCCCTATTTCAAACAATAGAAAATTTCCCCAAAGAACTCACTCAAGACCATCATTTATTATGTCAAAATTTATATTTCTCTATTTATAAAATTGCTTATAGTTTTATTGTTTCTAAGTATAATTTATTTCATGACTTATTTCTAAATTGATTAATTTTGCTAACACATATTTAATGATGGCTTGATGATGGCTTGAATAGTGCCAGACTATAAACTTGAATCAAAAAATTCCAAGTATCAAATTCATACACAATTTTACTGAGGTGTCAACTAAAATTGTACTTTTTCTTGATAATTCATTAGTTGTTTAAATTGGTTTTATAATCTTGTCTTCCTTGCAAGTGGCAGCTTTCACAGAAAGAGAAAACCTCTAGCACTGATCTCATTGATTATACTGACATTATTCAAAGTCAATGTTACACAGTAAAGGATAAAATTTCTCTATTACAATTTCTGGTTGATTCCAATGTAGCTGGGTAGAAAGACTACATTAAAAAGTATATATAAAAGGTATGTGTATATTTCTTACAATGAGGATGTTACTTGAAACTCTATGCAATTTCTGTGTGATTTTCAGTCAGATTTAGCAGTGACCAATATGGCTGTCTTGGTTCAGCACTATGGTCAGCGACTTCATAGAGTTACTGTCAGATAATTCCAAATCAGTACACATGCATATAGTAGGCAAGTTTCTCAAATCAATGTAACTCTGTATTTCATATATTCCTAGATATGTTCATATAGGTCAATCTTAATTTTTTAATGCAAGGACTTTTCATTGTTCTGCTTGGAAAGGTGGAAATTCTTTACCTTGAGGTTCACTGAAAACAGTACTTACTTGTAAAGAAAATGTCCCTTTAAAGACAAGAAAATCAGGTACATGTTCTAAAGCACTTAAATATAAAAACCTGGGAATTTATGGGCCATGAAATTTTAAGATAATATAAGATTCTACTAAAAACTACCAAATAAAAAAAAAATCTTTAACTGACCAAAATTTTGTAATGTCCCTTTTATACTCAATAGTTTTAATTACTTCTACACTAATTCATCTATGAATCTTCACTTCCCTTTTTTAATAAACTAAACTATAGATTAAATGTTAAAGATAATTTACAGTCTACAAATTTAAGTTATGAGTAACAGTTCAATTATTTTAAAGAGACATCGATGCTATACCTGACAGCTGTTAGGCATGTGTTTTTTAACAACTTATTTTTCCCTTAATCATGGTTTGTAAATTATGATAGCAGTGTAACAAATATTGAAAAAAGTGACATGATCAGATATCAATCGTTATCAAACTATAACAGGTAAGAGCTGTTTAATCTTCAGAGTAAATAGGAAAAAACCCTTCAATCCACTCTATTTACTAAAATTCTGGTGTTTTTTTAGAATTTACATGTGCAACACACTTTAAGTCATTCTGGACTAAGTTTGAGCACTACCACATTAAAATTCAATCTCCTTCACTTACAAAGAAGTGTAGTTGACAGTTTTTTCCCCCATAACCTGGACTTATTTAAATCCTGATAAATTTCACAAAAAAATTTTCATTGTTTCTGAAAGAAGTTTGGTACAGACCTATACTAAGACACTACAGTTTAACAAGTATTAATGAGAATTTATCTTTGAACCATTTGGTTCCAGATCTATTAACAGCAAAGTACCTATAAACAGTTCTAATAATTAATGTGCACTACAAATTGATTCAGATCCTTAAATTCTTATGACATTTTATTATCAAGCAACGGTTAATTGATCCTATTTGTAAAATAGCAAAGTCAAATGAAGCATTTTATTCTTTGTAGTACCTTCAACTCCCCTCTGAGTACTAGAAAGAGGCCTGTGTCAGTTTAATTTCTAAAGCTCTTTAGGAAATTCAGGCACACTGGATTGTCCTATTTCATACATTCAGAGATAAAGAATGTGGAAAGCAAGTATTGTCCCTACATGGCCAAGGGTCTAATTATAACTCAGAATTGAATACTGATTATTACATATTCTGTTGTTAATTTATAATGACTCCTCTATCAAACTGTGCAAAACCACAGCAGAAAAAAGAAAAAAACCATGTCATAAACAACAGGTTCACGTGAAAAACATGTCATTCATAAAAGATTTATATTTTCAAAATCCCATGAACTGCCACAAATTTCCAGGAATTCAATTTTAAATTTCAAAGTTTTCCTGAAATCTTTATAAAATTAAAACTGCGATGGTTTGAAGTGATACTTGAACTGAAAAATTTCCTTTACCAAAAGATGTATTTTCATTACCATCTAGCTAAATATAGTAATAACCTACTCAAAAATGACACAAGAATTTTTGTATCAGGAGAAAAGTCACTTTAAGTCACACTTTGCCAACAATGTTGTAAAATGCTTTAGATATTCTAACATTAATTATGTGTAATTTTAACTTTCACAGTATTTATGACCAAGAAATAAAAACAATAAACACGAGCATAATTTATTTTTTCCTTGCATTAGCAATTGTAGGTATAAAAATCCTCACTGGATAATTTAGTTCTATGAACAATAATAATACCTGGGAACCTGAAAAACCTATGGATGAAAACAAATTCACAAAAAGAACAAAAAGGAACTCAAGGAAACACAGGAACCTAAGATTTCAGCTGTGTTACATGAACCAATTCAAAATGGCGGACTTACTATTACTTACATTTAAGAAATTTCCGCAATGAGGACATTATATACATACTGCAAGATGTTACTCGAAAACACTCAATGTCTACCAACGAGCAATTTAAAAAAAAGTTTTCGGAGTACAAATCCTCGTAATGCACTCGCATCCAGTGCTCCAGTCAGTAGTTTATGCTCCTGCAAATGTATCATTTCTTCTTTGATTGTTTTCAAAAGCAACCTAAATCCAAGTGCTTTTTTCTTCGTTCTACGCAAATCCTTAATTTTAATTCATGAATTTACATCACCGACACCGATGCAAAAATGATCTCCGACGCCTGCAGGCTACAAAGCAGCTCGGTTTACGGAATACATCGAAGGGCAGGTGCGGACGCCCCCTGGCGACACAGCCCCGCCTGTGCGAGGCGCCCGCACCGCCGCGCAGACCCGCCGCCGAGACCCTGGCCGGCGTCTCACCATTGCGCCCCGAGTCCCTTGCACCCCTCCCCGCCCAGCACTCCCGCTCACAGCTCGCTCCGGCCAACCGGTGGATACCGCGGCGGCAACACTGGGCAGCTGCGCAGGCAGCACCTCGCCTGCAACGAGCGCCAACCCAGCGGCGCGGAGCGGGGGTTGAGAAAGGTGTGAACCCGGAAGTACATCGACCGCCCGCATCTCAGTGGCAACAAGGGGGCAATAAATAAGGGTCGGTGAAGGAAGGACGCGGGTCCTGCTCCCGAACGGCAACTTGCTGCAAGACATGTCACTTCCCTAGCCTGCCCTGTCTTTCTGCCTCACTGACGCTCGCGCCTCCTCCCTTTTTCCTGCCCCTCTGCACCGAGCTCCGCTCGACGTTGCTCACGTGCCAGACCAGTTGCCGCGAGCCGCGTCCGCACTGGCGCGCACTCCTGACCGCACTCCCACGGCCGCGGGGCGCGCTGCTTACCTCCGGGGCCTCATGGTCGCGTCGCCAGCCCGGGTGTAAGCGGGGGACAGCGTGTGATTACGCCTGTGGCGTTCAGTCCGGGGGGACGGGGCGGAGAAAGGGGCCTGAAGTCTGTCACTTCCTGAGGGAGCGCCGGAGACCCGGGGTGCGCGCGGCTGGGCCGGGAGGGTCAGCACATTGTAAGCCTGCAAGGGGTCCCGGCGCGGAGGGGTCGGAGAGGGGGCGCGGCGCTTGGCTGCTGGACGCGGAATCCGCTGTAGCCGCCGCTCCGCTGCCCCTGCCTGGCGGGTGGCAGAGGGTGGGGAGGAAGGGGCCAGGTCGGCTGGGGGCTTCGGGAAGCGGCGGCTGCACCGGGCTGCTCGACTCGAGCCCTGCGTCAGGCGGCGGCACGCGCACACCTGCCCGCCGCCGCTCCCGGCCGCGTTATTGGCTGCCCGCGCCGAGCGCGCGAGATTGAACTTTCCATTCATTCTTGGGCCGTGTGGGCGCGCACGGCTGTGGCGGAGCTTTCCCCGCCAGCTCTCGGGGGCGCGCGCTGCCTTCCTCCGATCTGAAGGCGCGTTCTCGCGCTGAATGGGGGCGGGCACGGTCGCCGCCGCCGCCGCCGCCGCCGCCACCGGCTGTTCTAGAGGAGGCTGCGAGTGTCGGAGCCTGTCTCTTGGTCCTGCAGCGCGCGGCGCAGGCTCCAGGAGGAACCTCAATTAGAGGTCCCCAGGGTGCACCTTGAGGGAGGCGGGAGCGAAACTGTTGGAAGGTACTGGCTTGTTTTCTCCTTAACTAACAAACGCTCTGGTGATACCAACAGATACTAAGTTCCTAATTGGGCAATTCAAAGAATAGTAATGTCTGTCAGGATCCAGTGAGCATCGTAGATAGTATCAGAAGTTTGGGGAACATACTGTCAGCTGTGTTTGTTCTATGTTGTACTTTCGTAAACAGGAAAATATTCAACCTCAAATGGAGTACATTCTTTCTCAAAGTGCCAAAATATCTGTAGCCAAAAACACTGTGATATGTGTATACCTAACTCTGTTATTTTGATATATCTTTCCAAAATGTCACTGCCTTCTTTCCTAATGACTTTGTAATTTATTCTTGTCACTCAGAGTTTCTCTTTATTCACTCAGAACCAAATAGTCCTGGTCAACTATTATGTGGCCAGCTACAAAGTCAAGGCTTTGTAATCTGTGGTCTATATGATCAAATACGGACTGTTTGATGGAACTGATAAAGGGATTAAATATTTCAGCAAACTAAAAACTAGGTCTGTTCAAAATAAATGTTTACCTATTTAATATATGTCTATGCCTTATATATGGTATAACAAAAAAGTGGAAAACTTTGAACATAAGTAATAAAGGCCATTAGCTGGATAATTTATGACTAAAAGGCAAATCTCTAAACCATTACTATGTAATGATGACCATATTCTCCCTTCCAATTCCTGGATTAGATTAGGAAACCAGTTCATCTGTCAGGCATAGCTATGGTCTAGAAAAAATACTTCCCTGGGGGTGAGATGAGTGCAACCAAACTTAGAAGCAAAAGCCCACTGTGACCGGTAAGAACCTTCCACATTGGCTGCCTCTGACCAATTCCCTAGATGTCTGCCCAACTTCCCATTGAGCCTGTGTAGAATGCGACTGACTTTAAAGATGCCTTTTCACTGGTAAGTACGTAAAGTATTTCATATATTACTCATTGAGTAGCACAGAGAAATCTTTTACATGAAATTCTTAGTTATAACCATTGTATCTACCAATTGCAATTGACTTGTTATAATGCTACATACTTTATGTTATGACACCATATATAATTTAGTGGAAAAGGATGCAGACATTGATCACAAGACATGAAACACAATTAATTATATATCACCATATGAAATATGAGATGCTTTGACTAAAAAGCATTATAGTAATTTTTTATTTATGAGAGGAGCTTATAATCAATGCTCTTACTGAATGAAATTTGTGTTTTTTTAATAAGTATGTCTTCTGGGCTCTTTATAAGACTTTCGATACATTGATATAATACCTGTTAAAAGTCCTGGGAAATGTTAACAGAAAATAATTAAAACAAATTAAAACATAACATAGAGTTGGTATCCCAAATAATCAAGAGGTCATTTTTCTTTCTGATTTCAAACTAATTATTATCATGGCATCATGTTGCTGTCATGAAAATGAAAAATAGGACATTATAGTATTTACTGTATTATTTTATATCAGGTGCCAGGACTGAGAGATAATGAACTTTGATAGACTAAGCACTTACTAAAGAATAAAATTGGCATGATTAAAAGTGGATGAAAACAACAAGGAAAGTTAAAGGCAAATGAATTTATCATTTATATGTGGCTCGTAGCAATTTCTTTCTAAAAATTTTCTACCTGGGACCATGGTGATAATTTACTCTTAAAATTATATCTGATAATCACTCCCTGAAAGAACAGGAACTATGATATTCTTCTCAATATCTCCAGTGCTCATAATAGTGCTGGGCACATAGTGTGTGTGACAGAAATTTTGTTTTTTAATTAGTGCATGAGAATCCACCCTGATTACATTTACAACCAAATAATTAAAAAGACATTTGGAAAATAGAGCATGCAGGGTGTTATATCTCACTCCCACCCTTTTTTTATGACCAAGGTACAAAGTCTGTCCAGAGGTATACAGACATGTAATATGAAAAAGAGAAACATTTATTGAAGAATATACAACATACAAGAAACATTGTACATAAGATAATTTCACATGAGCCTCCTTCAAAGTAGGCACCTTGGGACCTCACATAGTTCTACCAATCCCCATCAGCTGCCCCATCGTATTTTCCTGAATCTTATCAATAGTCGAAATCTCTTCCCTTTCAAATGTGATTTTAGTTTTGGGAAAAGTCAAAAGTCACAGGGTGCCAAACCTGGCCTGCAGGGGGGCTGAGTACATGGGTGATTTGATGTTTTGGCAAAAAATTCTGCACAAGATGTGATGCATGAGCAGGCATGTTGTTCTGTTGAAGCTGCCAATCACCAATTGCCCATAGCTGCGGCTTTCTGAATCATCCAAATAGTTTCCTCAGAAGAATGTTCAAGCCTAACACAAAATTTGATCCAGACTCGTTGCTCTACTCGCTTGTTTTGATTGTGAGGGCCACATAGTGCACATGCTCAGTCAATGATGTTTACCATCCCACTGACTACAGTGAATACAGTGAAGGCGTCATTGTTCACGCATGAGCATTCCAGTCCACTTGCCTTGACTGCCAGGTTATAACAATGTGGTGCAAACTGTTCTTGTTATATTAACAATGACTGAACTTTTTCCAGACAGACCTCATATATAAAAGTAAATCCCAGACATAGTGTCTTTTTACTTATGAGTTACAAGTATTGAGTGTTATAATATCGAAAAAGTAGGTCTTTACATATTACATTTATTCCCCTGCAATTAAACCATTTTTAAAATGGAGTTTATGAGTAAGGAAGTAATGGTATTTGTTTTCTAGAGCTCACTCTAATGACTTCATCTTACCTTGATCATCTTGAAAGACCCTATTTCCAAATAAGGTCACACAGTCTCAGGTAGTGGGGGTTAGGACTCCAACATCCTTGGGAGGGGCACAATTCAATTCATAACCTATCAGAACTGAAAAATGAACTGACTGCAGAAAACTGAATAGATTAACACAGGTATTTTTTTCCATTTATTATACTAAAAAAAAAAACCAACCAAAAAACCTCCAGTTACAAATGTTTGTTTTAGACTACTGTATGCCTATTGAAATTAAAAGTTTATGAAGCAAGCCCTGTCATCCAAATTATAAGGTATCTGTTGAACTGTCCCTTACATATAGAAGAGAAAAATGAAAAATGGGGAGGAAGTTTAATATTCATAAAAATAACAAATTTGTGCTCACCTATGAAATTGGTAAAAATCCTAAAGTTTTTTGACACACTCTGTTGACAAGGTGGTGGGTATACTGTTACTTTCATACACTCTTTTGGGGGTGCAAAAGGGGCACAAGGTTTACAGAGGGCAATTATACATTAAAACTATAAATATATTCTATAGCCTAGTAATCCCTCTTCTGGGATAGTGTGCTACAGATATACAAGTTAGTGCATACATAGCTAATTACATGTGAACCTGGACTGAACTTTTTTTAAAATAATTTTTCACTTTTCTTTCTAACCACATCTCTTGGGGAAGAATTTCCAGGACAGGCAGATTTGTTTCGAGTCACTCACAGGGTTGGGGAGTAGGGAATGGTATTTATGGAGCATGGAGAACACTTTGCTAATCTTCATGCCCATCTTCTTCAGCTATAATTATTACTCACTGGTGACTAAATAAAAAAGGTTAAAGATTGGCATACAAATAAAAATAAATTCAGGAATTTCTATGATAGCTTTCTTTTCAATAATGTTACTTAGAACTTTTTCTAAATACAATTTTTTTTAAAGATTTTATTTATTTATTTTTAGAGAGAGGGGAAGGGAGGGAGAAAGAGAGGGAGGGATATCGATGTGTGGTTGCCTCTTACCCTCAACAGGGGACCTGGCCTGCAAACCCAGGCATGTGCCCTGACTGGGAATTGAACTGGCAATCCTTTGGTTCACAGGCCAGCACTCAATCCACTGGCCCACATCCAGGGCAAAAAAGAAATTTTAGGAAGTACAGAGGCATTATTTTTCAGGGTTCTGTTGTATGATCACTGTTTTGTCTGGAAAAGGAGTTCCTGGAGTCATCTGCTTTGAATATTGTCAGAAACACAATATATAAGATAATATATTTTAAGTAATTAAAAATGTTTTAAGCTTGAAAATCCCTTCTGGTTGTAGGTGGAGATAGGTACGAAGATGTCTCTGCTAACTTTTAGAGCCCATTTTTGAGTTATAGATATTAGGTTCTCCCCAAAAAATATTCACAGAGGGTTCAAGCACTGTCCATGAGAATAGAGCTATTGAGAAAAGAAAGACATTGGATTTATTTCATTGTAACGTATTTTGAAATGTTAAAGAAGGGAAAGGGAGGATGACTCATAACTTTGAAGACAGCCCCTCTTGTTATTTAGCTTTAAAATAGATCATATTAAATGCCTGATATAAAAATAATTATAGAGTTGATCAGTGAAGAATTCTCATTGATGACCTACCTACAGTCATTTCCTCTATTAGTCTTACCTTTAGTAACTGAAATTGCTTTACTTTCAGCCCTACAGATCAAGTCATGGGTAGTGTTAAAATACAAATAGTATTTGATATTTAAGATAGGCATGAACAATATAACTCAAATTATGTGACAGAATTAAAATATTGTGATACCATCTTGATTTCCATGTATTAGACAAAGTATAATGGATGTTAACTTGGGATGGGGGTAGACTAATCTTAAGCAGTCAGTAAAGATATTAAGAAGTAAATCCAGCTGAACACCAAAATATATTTATTGTGATATGGTTGAATATGGAGAAATTATATTGTAATGCAGCACTTCCCTTTTTGTATGTTGGAAATAACTTGAAAAATAGAAAGGGACAAGTCCAGATGGTTCTAAGCATTTATGTACCTTATCTCATTTCTACCTTTTAATAAACCCATGAGGTGAGCATAATCATTTTTATTTGCAGCGGAGGATTCTAAGGCTTCATGTTTCTCAAAGGGTGTTTCACACATCACCCACACCAAAAAGCACTGAGAGAGCTTAATAGAAGTTTAAATTCCCAGGCTTCAACTCAAGATTATCCTGAGTCATAATTTCTGGGATACTTTCAAGAGAATTGATGAACTGAATTTTACAAAATTTATTAAATATACATGTGAAAATTTTCTCTTTTGGTGGGTGGGAATTAAGGTCATTAATTAGTTAATTTACCTCTGTTCATGATAAAATTCCTTAGTGACCAGTATCTGTACCTGTAATTACGTTTTTGTGTTACAAATTGTTAATTACTAATATTTTAAACTGTAGATAAAGGCAGCATAATAAAGAGGAAAGAAGTCAACATTCTAGACCTTAGTCTCTACCTCGTTTCTTCCTCAATTGATGTTTAGAATAGAACCAAAAGCAATTGTTAAAGCCATTCTTGTCACTGTAGTTATTTTTAAAACATACCCTTCTTTTCATTTTGCTTTCCTTATTTTATCCTCTTTTCTACTTTCTTATTGTATAACAATTTTTCTTCTTCCTTTGCTGTTTGTTGTGGTTGTCATTAATTTTTGGTGGCATGATGTGACATTGAATAATACTCCTTTTTATTTTCCCAATTCTGAACAAATTAAGATATATAGAAAGGAGCAAAACAGATGGAGATTAAAACAGAAAAGCTAGGTTGAAGACTAGGGCTTAGATCAACAACCACTCAACTTCCTAATATTTCTCAAGAAATATTTCTCTCTCTCTCTCTCTCTCTCTCTCTCTCTCTCTCTGAAATCAATAAAGATTTAAAACAAAAAAAAGCTAGATGAAGACTAGGGCATTCTAGACCTTGAAATGACCTACTTACCTGGAATCACTGCTTCAAACACCAAGCCCAGAGAGTGGTAACAGAGACAAGTAGTAGCTTCCAGCCATGTTTATGAAAGACAGTTTTAATTTGGGTATAGGGATTGGTACATGTATATTGGAGCATATTTAGAATATATACACACTAAATATCCTGTATGTATATAACTACAGGGCACGGCACAAATAACACCTCTTTTTTCTTACAAAATCATAAACGTGTAATTCTGTAACAACAATATTACACCCAAGCACACCATATGACATTTTAGGTGAAATGTTCAAATTGAAACATAAATTTATTATACCCATATTATTACCCTACCAACCACTCTCAGGCTGACCTTATTTCTGCCGGACCCTGTCTACAAAATTGGGACCTAAGTAAAATTTAGTCAGCCTCAGTTTCAGGGGCTAGACGTTAGGCTTGGAAGAATAGTTGTGGGAAAAGCATTTACTCCTGACTACTGCCTGAATTTATGCCTTCTCTCCTAGCGATAACATACAGTTAACAAATAAAATGATGCCATGCAGATTCTGTACCAGGTTCACCTTGCTTAAAGAGATTCATTAAGTCATGATTAATTATGTGAATTAATTATATTAAATTATCCAATAGGAATTAATGTATGGTTCAAGAAGTAACAAAGTAATTGTTAGAAATGCAGATGTCCAGGCCCCAATGCCAGACCTCTGTGATTCTGAATTAAGGTTTTTAGAAAAACAGAGCCAGGAACATCTCAGCTGCTTCCTGGTATATTTGGCAACACCACAATAAGGCAATTATGGGATTTCCCCAAGGTTAGAAGCCTATTGTAACTGCTTCCTTTGTGGCCATGTAGCCACAAGAATTCTGGTTGGAGGAATATAAAACAGTCTCTAGCAATGGTGATGACAGTGGTGGCAATAGCAGCCACCATGAAACAGGATGAAGCAGCTTCAGGTAATGCTTCCTAAAATGGTATACAGAGATGAATAAGACTGCCCTGTCCTCACAGAATGTATAATTTAGTAGATAAAGGAGAAGGGAACAATTTATTTCAATAATACAACTAAGAGTTACAACAGCTGACATTTATCCAGTGCTTACTCTGTTCCAGGCACTGTGTTACACAGTTGTTCCTTACCATAGTATCATGACGGAGGCACTAATATTTTATGGATGAATAAACTGAGACTTGAGTGGGGCAGTTGCAAAATAGTTTGCTCTTGGACACAAAGAAAATAGGCCCTTAGGCTAGAATTTAAACTCAGGAAAAATAATATGCAAAGTATTACACACAGCCCTGGCCAGGTGGTTCAGTTGGTTGGATTGTCATCCCATACACTAAAAGGTTGAGGGTTTGCTCCTTGGTCAGGGCACAAACCTAGGTTGCAGGTGCAATCCCTGGTCTGGCCCTGTACGGGAGGCAGCTGATCGATGTTTCACACTTACACTGATGTGTCTTTCTCTATCTCTGTTTTTTTCTCTCTCTGAAATCAATAAAGATTCAAAACAAAAAAAGCTCGATGAAGACTAGGGCTTACTCTCTAAAATCAATAAAGATATCCTCAAGAGAGGATTTTTTTTTTAAGTATTACAAACACAGCACTCAGTGGATCAGATGAGAAGAGAGACTTAACTGAGGAGATGGTTCAGTTCGGTTGCTGCCAACTCCCTGAGCAGTACCTTGCCTTGAACAACATAAGCACTTGTTGCTTTTGTGTGTGTGTGTAACCTTAAAGAGTTTATCATGAGTTTGAGGGAAGGAAGTAGCAGGGGTCACATTTTGTGATCTGAGTTTGTGTTTTCCTCTGTTACTCTCTTGGCCTGAAGAAAGACATAAGGGAGAGGCTTTAGCAGCCAAGTTTCAGCCAGGTTTTGGTTCCAAGACTGAGTGGAACCAAATCTGACAAGTGAGAGGAGTGCCAAGAATTTAGGTCCCAGAGATTATGGTGGATTCAGGCAGAGGGCAATTAGAATATGCATGTAATTAGCCAGAGCTAATTAGTTAACAGCAGACTCTCAGCCTAAGCTCTGAAAACCTAAAGTTACAAAGCAGCTGCAAGAGCTCAAGTGAGGCTTTGGATGTCAAAACTCTTTGCAAAGTAGAACATATAAATTGAAGAAACAAATATAATTTTGAGGAGGTCCATTATACCAAAAGTGGAGGATTTCTGTTCTTAAAGGGAGCAAAGAAAACTAAAATTTAAGGAGTCATTGGTAAAAGTTAAGATTTATGCCAGAGGGAATGTGACTTGTACCTAAAAAGATACGTACGTGTCTTTCATACCTCTTTTTTGTGTATTTTTTCATTTTATATAATGAATACCTAACTAACATAGTATTATCTTAATAAAGGGTTGTGTTTTTAGATTTAAATACTTACTTCTCAAACTTATAGAGCTAACTTCTTCTGGAGCTCAAAAGACCAACAAATAGATTCCAGCTGAGAGACTGTGCTCCTGAGTCATGATGGAAAGATGCAGAGAGTGACATTGGTTAGTAATCTACCTAATGTGAAGCTCATAGTAGGTTACAAAATTTCCTTTTTGCTTAGAGTCCCAGAGCCCTTGAAGAAACTCTGGGCACTGACAGATCCCTGTGATACTGACATTAGGATATAGGGGAGATGCAATCCAGCCAACTTCTGTGGAAGATGGGGATGAGGATTATTGCATCAGGAAGGGAAGCAGTTCATCATATAGAAAGGAGAGGTTCTTATTGATCATGAGGATAAAGGATATTTTTTCCGTCTATTTTTTCCTGTTCAGATTCGATGAATATTATTTATCTGTTCTCAAGTTCACTGCTTTTGTCATCTCCATTCTACAAATGAGTATATCCAGTGATTTTTTAAAAACATTTTTAGTTATTATACTTTTCAGTTTTCTATTTTCCATTCAGTTCTTTTTAAATTTCTATTTGCTGAGATTTTTATGTATTTTCACTAACTTCAAGAGAGTTCATAATTGCTTGTTAAAGTATTTTTTATGATAGCTACTATAAAATCCATGCAAGATAGCTCCACCATCTGATTCATCTCAGTGTTGGAGTCATTTCATTGTCTTTTCTAATTCAAGTTGTGATTTTCCTGGCCCTTGGGTGATTTTCTGTTGTATCCTGGACATTTGGGCTGTTGTATTAGGAAATTCTAGGTTCTATTTAATTCTTCTATTTTAGCAGGAGTTACTCTGTTTATGTTTAACTTGCAGATCCTGGTCTATTTGTAGATTGTGGTTCCAATGACAATTTAATTTTCAGTGTTTGGAGTACTGTTTTGGTCTGCTTCATTCCTTTAATGTCACTAAAACTGGGATTTAGTGGGATTTATTGTTCCCACTAATCCCTGCTGTTGCCACCTATGGGGACAAAAGGCATTTTCCTAGACCAAGCATCTGTTCCTTTAGGTAGGAAAAGGAAATCTTCTGCTGACAAGGGTGAAGAGTACTTCCTTGGGGCCATTTGTTGTCAGAGGAATTTCTACTCTGTCCCCCTTGGCCTGCCTGGTACTTTTGGTGGACCTCGCATTTGACCCAGGGAGGAAAGAGCCTACCTGGGATTTCTTCTGCCACAAGGTTCGGGTTCAGGAGACATGGGGTCTAGGATGCCTTCTGTTGCTGGGTGGAGAGGATCATAAGATACCCTGCCCCTGTGTTATTCCTCTGGTCTTGGGTCCCTAACCAATCTGCCTTCTCCTTTTCATCTTTGAGAGCCTTCCTGTGGTTGCTTCTTTCATTATCTCCATGATATATCATTGTATTGAACAGGAATAAGGAAAGACAAATCTATGCTACCTTGCCTGGACCAGAAGCCCACCAGAAGGACATTTTTAAAGACAGGGTTGTTACTTAAATACTTTCTTGCCAATTCTTGGAGACATTTGGAAAATTTATTGAACAAATTATTATTGAACACTTACTACATGTCAGGAAGTGTCCTGGAAGTATGGAAACAAACAAGATAGATTTGGTGCCTGCCCTCAAAAAGGGGACTTTTCAGTAGTGTAAGGAATCATTGTCTAGTAATGTTATATTGGAGGCCAAAAAGGAGTTTTAAAAATAACAGTTTATCACATCTCCCTCTTCCATTGTGGGGCAGTACAACGAAGATCAGGAACACATTGTGGCTACAGATGCAAAGAAGTGTGCCAGCACAGGACAACAGTGAAAGCAGCAGCCAGAAAGCATTGCCAAGGAACAGAATCCTGCAGTGTTTACTGAAGAAGAACTGAGTCACATGACCTAGCCAAAGGAATGGGCTTGGGCGTCCTGATCCTGACTGTGGGTAGAGGTTCAAGCCAATTCTCGCTTCACAGAACCACATTAGACATAGATGTAGGGGATGGTATAATTATCCCAAAGGTTGTTTGGACAATAAAAGGATACATGAACGTGACATAACTGGGGCAGTGTTTCACATAACCAATAAAAATCAGGATTGGGACTGAAATATCTGATATTGATTCATAGAACTAATTTATCTAACGACATGCTTTGCTACAGTGATGCTTTATCTGCAAAAAAAAAAAAAAAAACAAAAAAAAACCTAGACAAAAAACAAAACAAACAAAAACTTGAGGCAGCCATAAAATAAACAGTTAACTCAGAGCGGTGTGGAGATGCTCCAATTTCTTAGACTCAGGTTTCTACAGGGTTCCTCAAGGACTTGGAACACAGACACCCCTGTTTAGCTGAATAGAGACTTGGAAGATATTTGAATAATAATTAGTGCATCATGAAGAAATTGGTTCAAGTTATAATATCTATGTGTTTGCATGAAAGCATCTATAATATAATCATCTCATGGAAATACCTGGGAGGTTGTTTCCAAGGCTTATTATTGATGCCTGTTGTCTACTGAACTAGAATAGTTTTCATGATAATTGGGAAAATCTGTTAGAACCTGTCTATAAATGTAACAGCACTTCCAGCATCATCAAATATTTTAACATTTCCGAAGTCAGTCAATTCAATAGGAACTTCTAGGCCCTCCTCTTTCCTTTAATATTTTTTCCAATTTGAAATTTAGATTATAGTGAATATAATTGTCATTGCATTTCAATATAATTAATGCCCTTCCTCAGTCCATGTACTTGCTGTAGTATATTTATATTCATTTGGAAAATTTTTCATTTCTGCAACTTTAATTATAATTGCATTCATTTTCTCTACAAAGGATTTTCTTATTCACTTCTTAATGTTCAATGTACTAAAATTTTATTTGCCACAATATTAAAAATTAATTTTTAAATACTCTTAGAAATTACTGAAATGAAACAAAGCTTATTGAAAAAAAATTAGAACATGATAGAATACATAATGTGTAACAAGCCAAATTCTCAGAGTTAAAAGTTTGGTATATGCTTTCCCAAAGCATCAACAAAGCTTTCCCCTACTAGAAGTCATTTGTAGTATTATTAGAAGTAAGTCAAGGTAATAAAGTGCCCACTGTACTTCCATTTTGAAGATGCAAGGCTAAAATCATGGGGAGGCGACAAGAAAGGCAAAGACCAAGTCTTCTATAGCCCATTTCCCCAGTGCAGATGGTCAGTTGTAATAGACCCTGTGGCTACTAGTTATCATTTAAAAATTTTTCTATTCTGTCTCCTTAATCAGGCTGAGAGAGCTCTGGATGATAAGAGAAAGGGGATTCTATGTTAAGAATCAAATTTGCAGTAGAGGAACAAAGATGATTGGATAGGGAAATAGGTAAGTTGACCCACTCAAAATGAGAGGAAAGAAGGAAGGAAGGAAGGAAGAAAAATTTTAAAAAAAGTGGTTAACAAACTATGGGTGTCACATTAACCTGATTTTTCACAAAATTGTGGGACTCAGATTAAAGAATAAGTCAGCACTTGAGGACATCCCACTGAACATGACAGTATATATTTTTTCATAGTTTTATATAACTGGGCAGTGGTGAGGAGTTTATAATACAAAACCCTAACACTGTGGCTACCTACAGCAACAGGTTTGGTCCCCCTCACCTTTAGGCAAATAGAGGACTGATTATACAATAGAATAAAAAACATTAAAATGAAACCTCTAGTTCATATTCTAAGGTAAGGATTTAAATGCTCCCCAGATGAATAAGGCATTAAGATGACTCCACCACACTATTTTTTTTTTTTGACAAATAGTAATAAACACCCACATAGGACCTGTATAAAAATGCTGGAACAAAAACAGAATGGAATAAAGAATGTAAATTATAGATGAAGAGCATACTTCAAAAGAAAATTTTACATAATTGCTTTGATTCCCAAGATTAAAGAAAATATGAAGTCCATAAAAATGAGAAAAGACAGTGTCAAATAATGCTAACTTTTTTCTAACTCTCCATATAATTTTTAGGAAAACAAATAAAAGCACCTCAAGAATTTTATTCTCATTTTAAAAAGATAAGTAAAAATAAATGATTAAATTATGTAGGAAAGGACTAGTGATACCCAATGAACCCATTTAAAAATATTAAATACCTGGCAATTATGGTTAGAAAGGAGTGTACAAATCTGACAATTATTTTAAAAGAATCAGTGTATAATAATAATTTGACTATAATAGTTTAGGACAAAATTCTCAGAGCATGCAAACAAAAATTTGAAGTTGAGGAAAATGGAAAGCAATATTAGTGCCTTATTTTACTTCTCTGTTATATGGCATGCTCAATAGAAATGTTAATTTTGTGAAGTGATTTTACCATGTTTTTATTTCTAAAAAGTAAAGACCATTTGTATTTTCTTAAAACTAAGTTTTGGTGATTCAAGAAACAGGGGCTCTTTAATTAGCTTCATTATAGAACCTCAGATATGGAAGAGATCTCTGAGGCTACCTATGGAAGTATCTATCTAATGGCCTAATAAATTCTATTGTTTTATTTCAGACTCTGATCAAATTATGCCAGTCAGCTGAGCTGAATGTGTACATTCCTCCCTCAACCCCAGACAGCTTAATAATGATTCATTAAGCAGCTAATTAGACTTGCATTATTCTCAGTAAGAAGCTCACAGACTCTGCCCAGTGGACACATCCTTGGCATGCTCCTTGCTCTTGGTGCATCTTTGTTTTGCTACTGAGAAGCAGCCCAAGAGGGAGTTTCGTGTTCTAGAAAAAGAAAAAGAAAAAACTATATTTTATGAGCCTCTTAGTGCACTGGTTTTGATTTGTTTAATATACTTCAAAAGAGAAGTACTAGGGAATTTAGTGATTCTGTGGCGCATATATAAAAGGAGAAATTGAAGACAGTTGTTGGGTAGGTGGCAAGAAGCTTCATATGAAGGCACATGGGCAGGGCTACAATGGGTAATTCTTTTGTGAAGAATATCTTGCTCTCATGACCTGAAGAAAATCCCAAATACATAAATTCAAAGTCCACTTAGTTGGTTCTTGAGATAATAGGGTATTGCCCATGGAGAATCCTTACATGTAGAATTTTTGTCCTAGTCCTGATTCGGCAAAATTCCAGGTCATTGACCCCTAGGGCTTGCAAAACAGTCACTTAAAATGAGATTTTTATCTTGTTACAAGAATTGTCACCATGATTGAGTTTACTCTCTAATTTTCTAGATATATTATTTTACATATTTCAAGCGAGCATTTTATATGGTTTCTAATTTGTTTTGTCATAGATCATAGCCTGAAAAATAAAGAAAACCAACATCAGAGCCATTGGCAGGGTTACAGCTCATAAGTGCTGACATCTAGTGGCTGTTGCTGTTCTTACATAAAGGCTGAGCCAGTTAGTCTTTTCTGAGGGCTCTATCATGTGAGGTTTAAAAGTACTGACTTCAGACTTCCAGTCAAGATGGCGGCATAGGCAAACATGGCTCTCCTCTTTGTACAACCACATCAAAATTAAAAACTAAAATACATAATAACCATAACTCAGAACCATCAGAAGTAGAATTGAATGGAAGTCTGACAACTATGGAATTAAAGAAACCACATCCATCCAGACTGGTAGGAGGGGCGCAGATGCAGAATGGCTGGTCTCTCACCCATGTGTGGTGGATAAAAGTTCAGGAGGGATATCTCAGGAGCAAGGAGTCCCAGCCCCACACCAAGCCCCCCAGCCCAAGTTCCAGTGCCAAGAAGATAAGTCCCCACAACTTCTGGCTGCATTATCCAGCAAGAACTGAGTCAGTGGAAGAAACTTCTGGAGCCTGAAGCAGTTCCTCTTAAGGAACCCACATGCAGACTCGCCTTCTCATACTCATTCCCTTTGAGTTCCAGCACCAGGGTAGTAGCTTGAAAGGCACCAGTGGCATACAGAGAGAAACTGAAGTGTCAGGCATCAAGGTGAGCAGAGGCCATTGTCCCTTTTCTAAACCTTCCCCCCACAGAGCTGTCAAGCTGGTGCTATATCTGAGACTCCATCAACCTGGCTATCACTATTTGACCAGTCTTGAGATCCCCAGAGACTCTGCCCCACCCAAATAATGTCCCACCCAAGCTCCTTTTCCGTATTAATGGCTGGTCTTGGCTCATGCTTCACAACGTCCTAAATCCTCTCAAACAAGCAATAGCTGACTTCAGTGAGCCCTGGGTATGGCACTAGCAGCAGCCAGCCTACATTCACAGCTTGGCTTCACCTGGGAATCTCCAGCCCAGCACAAGTAGCAGTTACCTCAGATTGCCTCATAGCTCAGGCAAGGTGGCCCCAGGCAAAACACATGTAGGGGCTGACCTTGGCCTGCACCACCCAAGAAACCCCAGGGCTAGCACACCCAGTGGACATCTACAGACCACATCAGAGAACCACCACACTCTCCCTGCACAGCTGATACTCCATGGAGGGCAGAGATTGGTGGTAAGTGGTCACAGCCAATCTTTGCAGCTAACTGGCCTGGGTAAGTCTCTCCCATTGATCTGCCAATAGCAACCAAGGCTCAACTACAAGAGGAGGGTGTACTCAGTCCACACAAAGGGCACATCTTTAGTACCCAGCTTAGGTGATAGGCGAGGCTGTGCCACTGGAACCTACAGACCACGTACTACATTAGGCCACACTACCAAGACAGGGAGTCAAAGCAGCTCTATCTAGTACAGAGAAACAAACACAGGGAGGCTGCCAAAACAAGGAAACAAAGAAAAAAGTCCCAAATGGAAGACTACATCAAAACTCCAGAAACAGAGCTAAACGAAATGGAGATAAGCAACCTATCAGATACAGAGTTCCAAACACTGGTTCTAAGAATGCCCCAAAGAACTTAGTGAGGACCTCAACAGGATAAAAAATATCCAGTCAAAAACAAAAGATACACTAATTGAAATAAAGAACAATTTATAGGGAAACAACAGTGGAGTGGATGAAGCCGAGAATGAAATCAATGATTTGGAATATAAGGAAGCAAAAAACAACTAATCAGAACAACAAGAAGAAAAAAGAATCCAAAAAAATAAGGGAAGTATAAGCAGCCTCTAGAACAACTTTAAGAGGTCTAACATTCATAGAGGGGCCAGAAGGAGAAAAGAAAGAGCAAGAAATTGGAAATCTATTTGAAAAAATAATAAAAGAAAACTTCCCTAATTTGGTGAAGGAAACAGACATGCAAGTCCAGGAATCGTAGAGTCCCAAACTGATGAATGCAAAGAAGCCCACTCCAACACACATCATAATTAAAATGCCAAAGGTTAAAGATAAAGAGAGACTCTTAAAAGCAGCAAGAGAGTCCTAGCTAGCGTGGCTCAGTGAACTGAGTGCCGGCCTGCAAACCAAAGGACCACCAGTTTGATTCCCAGTCGAGGGCTCATGCCTGGGTTGCAGGCCATGTCCCCAGCAGGGGGTGCGTGAAATGCAACCACACATTGCTCTTCCCCTCTCTAAAAATAAAATCTTAAAAAAAAATAAAGCAGAACAAGAAAAGAAGTTAGTTACCTATAGGGGAGTTCCCATAAGACTGTCAGCTAATTTCTCAAAAGAAACTTTGCAGTCTAGGAGGATTGGCAAAAAATATTCAAAGTCATGAAAAGTAGCAACCTACAGCCAAGATTGCTCTACCCAGCAAAGCCTCCTGAATGCACTCAGACTGGGCATCATACATGCTTGGTCTGGGGATTGAATCCACAACCTAGGTATGTGCCTTGGCTGGGAATCAAACCTACAACCTTTCAGTTGCAGAACAATGCTCCAGCCAACTGAGCCACGTTGGCCAGGGCAAAACTTGCTAATTTTAAGTTTTTCTTCAGTGTCTGCTTAAAAGTGTGGATAATGTCAGTGGGTTATAATGATGATTACATGCACTGGAATTTCCTGGAAGCTTAGGTCTACTACAATTCTGGTGATCACAAAGATTGCTTAGAATGAAAACATACATCAGGCATTTACTATTCCCAGACTAATCTTAGGGACACAAAATTAATTACTGAGAAATTTTAAGGTAAGAAAAACATATGTATTATGAAATAATAGCAATTTAGTATGATAGCTATAATATTGGAACTGTGGTAAATATTGAAAAGCACAAAGGAAATTATTGGAGGAAGGAAGAAAAACTCGCATAGGAGTGATCTCTAAACCAGGTATTGAAGAATATTTATGAATTATCCAGGTGACAAAACAAAGACACACTGAACAGTCATTTATTGGTTAACCATTCAATAAATATTTAGAGAATATCTACCATATACCTAGTGCAGTACAGTATGTGTAAAGGCTAGAGATATGAATGGTATTTTAGATCTCTTATTGCTAAAGCAAAAAGTAGAAGAAATTGGGGGAGCAGTATGAAAGCAAGGTGCATAATAGGGAAAGACAAATCTGAACTCAAAACCCACATCCACCACACATACTTGTATGTAAACTTTAAGCAAGCGACATATGCTCACTAAATATCATTTATGCCATCTGTACAATACAAGTAAGGCTGCCTCACAGGTTATTGTGAAAGCAGGAATAAGGACTAAAAGGTTATTGTAGCCATCAGCTTTTGCTGCACTTTAAACAATCACAGAAATCTCTGGCCTACAACTAGTGTTTCTTTTCATGCTCATTGGTCTTCAGGTAAACTGCAGTGGGCTGATCTAGGCTAGGGTGGCTAAAGAACTCTGCTTCAGGCTGTGGGTTGAGCCCACATAGCTCATTTTGAGCTCTGGGTGTAAGAACAAAGCCTACCAGAGTATGGCCTTAGAGTGGTGTCAGAAGCACAAGCCCAACTAAACAAACTCCTTTCAAGCCTTTGTTCATGTCACATTCCTAACATCCCATTGGTCAAAGCAACCATATGGCCAAGTTGAAAGTCAAAGGGCAAGAAAGCATCCTGTGACTCCATGAGTGACAACATGGGTGTGGATGTTTCATACTGCCAAGACTGTGGAAGTAACTTATTTTGCCATATGTTTTTATTCCAAAGGCCTTATGTATCATCCTAAGGAGCTTTGACTTTATCCTGCAGATAATGGAAACACCTGATCAAATCTGTGGTTTTAGAAAGATGGTTCTCCTGATGCATGGAGGGGAGAATTGGAGAGGAACAAGACTGAAAGCAGAAATATCAGTTGCAGTAATGTCTTAGTCTAGAGATGACAAAAGCCTGAACTGGAAATGTGCCTTGGCCTGCATAGAGACAGAAGACTTGATTAAATAAAAAGGAGAGAGTAGTACAACAGGTTAAATTGTGAGTCTGAATCCTAAAGAATTTATTAGTTTGTTTCATTTTTAAAAATTATCGAATAAACCTGGTCAAAGCAATTCTTCCTAAAGCCATGGAATTTGGACTTGATAAACTGGAAGTAATCTTAAATTGTATTGAAGAGTCTATTTTTCAAATGGACATAGAAAGTGAAACTCAAGAGAGGTGTGTTAGAGGCAGCTTTTACTGGTTTGCATGAGGTACTTGTAAAATTTTCAGGAATTTTGTGAGTTAGTTGATTTACACAGCCATTGTTAAAAATGTAATTGTGTAAACTTACAATGAAATAAATTATGCTAAAAATAAAAGTAATTACTTCTGCTTCCAGCCAAGATAAAAATAACAGGGACTGGATTTATTTTTCCACCTGAAAGAAATTGTAAAACTGAGATAATATATACTAAAAAATAGTTTTCTAGACACTGAGCATTTGGTAACAAAAGAGTGATCCCTGAGGAATGAGATCCTGCAGTTGCCCGCAGTTTACTGCCTTGAGAAAGGCTCTTGGCCATTGAGCAAAGGGAGAATGTAGGCAGAGCTAAGGACTCACATCTAAGGAGATGTGGAGATAGTATTAAGAGCCCAGAAAGACCAGGGCAGCCAGAATTCTCCAGACAAAGTACCAGAGAGGAGAGGGCAATAGAGAGAAAGCACCTCAAAGCTCTGCATAGGATCTCTCTAGAGTATTCTGCAGAGTACTGACCAGCATGTGCATATAAGGAAATCAATTGAGACCAGCAAAAGACCTATTGAAAGCATTAGAAGAAATAGTGCTCTGCTCACACGTGATCTGAAATAATGCCTGTTCCCACTAACTGGAAAAACTTGTAACTTGGGTAAAATACTGAAAAGGGTCTTGCCTCAATAGTGGGGAATAATTAACCCTGGGCTAAATATTGGTCCAGTTGACCTAAAAATTCATAAAATTGAGAACCAAAAGGAACAAACTTTTTAAGTAACTTAACTACATCACAGAAAAGGCCCAAGAAAATTTATAGAAGTACAAAAATATGCAGTACTACTCAACAAAGTAAAATTCATAATATCCAATCCAAGATAAGAAGAATGCAAAGAAGCAGGAAAAGGGAACTATAAGAAGAAAAATTAATAGATTAAAACCAATTTAGAACAGATACGGAGATTATAATTAGCAGAAAAAGACAGTAAGAAACAGGTTAACTATATTCCATGTGTTCAACATTTAATTATGATAGAAACATGGAAGGTATTTTAAAAATCCATATAGAATTTCTAGAGATGAGAACTAGACTGAGGTGAAAAAAAATACTATTCTAGCTTAACTATTCTATACCATTCTGGATTAACAATGGAGTAGACATTGCAGAAGAAAAGATTGGTAAATTTGGATGCACAGCAATAGAAACTATCAGCAATGACATGCAAAAAAGTAAAAAATTAAAAACAGAAAACAAAACAAGAACATCAGTAAACTTTGAGACACAACCCAAACATAAATTAATAGGTGAGTGGATAAACAAATTATGGTATATTCATGTGATGGAATGTACTCAGTAATAAAAAGGAATAAACTACTGATACATACAACAACATGGATGAATCTCAAAAAAATAAGCTGTTAAAGAAATGAGATAACAAAAACATATTGTATGATTCTACTTATACAAAGTTCTAGGAAATCCAAATTAATTTAATGACAGAAAGCAGATCAGGAGCTGCCTGGGAGATAGGACGAGAGTGGGGATGGATGAGCGGGAGGGGGGATTACAAAAGGGCACGGGGAAACTTTCTGGAGTGATGGATATGTTCACCTTTGTGATTTTGATGATGGTTTCATGGATGAATACATGTGTCAAAAATTCTACACTTTAAGTATGTGTTTTTTATTGTATGTCAATTTTACCTCAATTAGAAAAAAACAAATTCTGACCCACAGTGATAATTAAATAAGATTTAGTTGTTTTTAACAAACACACACACACACACGTAAGATAGAACTCATTTCCTAATTATTTTTCTACATTTTGGTATCATCTGTGTCCTTGAGGTTATTTACAAATACTTGTGTCTGTATGGTGGCAATATTACATGATAATATGTGCCATTTTGAATCTCTTCACAATTCCACAGTCACTGACATCATGTAGTGTGGAATAGGTCATTATGGGAATATTTACATCACAGCAATTGGCAAATGCTGTATAAACCATGGTCATTTCCCCCCACCCCTCAAGAGCCTTTGTTAGCTAGTTAGAGAGACAGGGCTAAAACCAGGTGTCCTATTCCTAAATCCAGTGGTCCTTTCTCCAAATCCTAGCATCAACACACCAGTATAACTAGAAACTGCTCAGGGAAACACTGGGGTGGGGTAGGCTGAAGCAGAAACTGAAAGGACCGTTCTTCCTGCCTTCCAGCCAGAGGAACAACACAATAGCGAAGCTGATGGGGGCATGAGACTTATCCTCATTATTTCTTATCATTTTCACTTCTTCACTGCCCCCCTCAAATTCCTTTCCATCTCCTTTTCACCTGATAAAGGAACAGAACTGCTCTCAAAGAGCAGTAATCAACAACAACAACAAAACATTATTTATGGTGGAATTTCAGCAATCAATGGAAATTATTTTTTTCTTTTAGTGAGACTTCTTTCCATCACCTCTCTTATTGTAACACGTGAATATGGTAATTATATTTCTGCCTAAAATCAAGCATATAGTTTGAAGATCAAATTTATGCAATTCCATGGTTTATGAACATGATGGGAAGAATATTTGAAATCTAGATTTTACCAGAAATTCCACATGAGCTGAATTTGTCATTCTTCACCAGTCTGTGGATAAAAATGGAGTTAAATAAGTGATCAATCAAATTTTAATATTTCTGCCCTCATCTATCACAGGACCTCCAGTCTCCCTCTGAATTCCCAGGGCATGTCTTGTATGGAAGCCCTGTTATATTCTGAAATTCTGGTCTAAATGTGCCGCCTGAGAAGAGAAGCCCCTGAAAGTGGTGGCTGCCTTTGCTGCCTTCATCTGATATAATATTGAATCTATTGAAGGTGTCATTTTTTATTGTTTTCAGACTGCCCAGTTTGGAGGTGCTGAAGCAGCGCTGCATTTTCTGAAACTATTGTTGGTGATGCCAAGTCATGCTGTGCTATGAGAAGATGTGTAGAGAGTGCCCCTCTTTCTCACTTATATCGAGAGGTGTCCCTTTGGCTTCCAGAAACCATTTAAAGTGTTACTTGGAGTTCCTTTTGTCACTTATCTTTATAGAGAGTCCCAATGAAAATTAATGGAGTTCAGCCACAGAATATACTGTTTTCTCCATCTTTGGCCTCACGTGAGTGGTTGGGAGGGATATGAAGAGTGAGAGATGGCAGGGGAGAAAGGAAAAGAAAAAGTCAGTCTAGTTATATCTAAATGCTGGTTTTGATCCAATCATATGAGCAACTTTCAGTTTTTCCTATGGTGGTAAAACTGGTGTTAATTTAAACTCTCTGACCTAATTTCTCATCACAGAAATGAGATATCTCATTAGAACATGTAGAGATAGTTCTTGAAAGCCTACAGAAATTAAAACAAGTGTTAAATCAGAACACATTACCCAATAGGTTAGCTTTTTTTCTTTTTTAAAAACTTGACAAATCATTCTTCTCATTCTATCACTGAACCTAGTATATTTATTTTTGTGGCATAAACATTGAGAAGTATGTATTTGAGAGGCAGGGAGAAGTGCAAAATAAAGCACCCTTTCCTTACCTTACGTCTAGACAACTTTAACATTAACTAAAGTATGGACACTTGCCTGTGAAATCAATTATATAAAAAGAGAAAAATAAGGCACTGAGGGTTAAATATCTTAACTTCACAAAGTCCCTAAAGGCAGAAGTGAACTAAGGATCTGTGTCCCTTAACTCCTAGATCAGCAAACCCTCTGTGTTGGCTTCTTATCACTTTATTTTATGTACTGAAATTATAAAGTCCAATTTGCTGTTAAGAGTTATGAAGGAATATCTTTATGTTACATCTTGATATTTGTTCATGACTGCAGCCCATGCAGTGCTGAGGATTTTCCCATTCAGAGTCTTTATATGACTGATATTAGGTAAATAATTAAAATCTTGCAGGACGGTAGAGGTTATTTTGACAAATCATAAACTGCTAGGAATGCAGTTATGTTAGAGTTTGTTTTTATATCCTTATAATTTTCCACAGGCAGAAGCCTGGCAAATACATGGAAAATTTAAAATTCTAAAGGCTTAAAAGCGTACTTCAAATTCTAAAGCTACAGAAGCAATTGAATGATTTAGTTCAGGCAGGAGGTTTGTGGGGCTCGGTTCTAATATTAGACAAATCAGTTCACTCATCTCTAGGTGACCTATTTGTTCATCCATCCAAGTCATTACCCTAATCTCTCTGTATCCTCTGTGCTCAGTAAAGTAATTAGCATATGTGGGATCCATTTGTAGCAGGCACTGTCACCTCCTTGACAGTACGCTTAATCTAAATACACATATATATGAAAAACTTCCTCCAAAGAGGATCAACCAATTAATTAAATGGAAGTGGGTAAGGTATACCTTGGCAGTCATTGTCAGGCAGAACAGAATTCTCTTCACTCCAGACATGAGCACTGCTCTGTAAAGTGACACTGGAGACCTCTTTGCTATATGAGTGGGTATGTCCAGGACCTTATGGGGGTAGAAGGCAATGATTGAACAAAACTAGTTAACAGGCTGGCTGTGTAATAACCATTCCTATTCATTCAATTATACTCTACTAACTCATATATATTCATTATCACACATGTAAATGCACATATATTTTATCTTTTTCCTATGTATAAATGCACAGAGATATACACATACAGATTTTATCCACATAATATAGAAAGTTTCTCTCAACTTGTTGCTTAAACAACCCTTGATTAGCGAAAAAAAATCAAGGACGGTAGTGAATACTGCACTTGAGTGTGTCAGCTGTCTTATCAGTTTAGTCCTATAAACATCACTGTTTATGTGGAATGGGCAACTCATATCCTTTTCCAAGGCACAAAGTAATTTTAGTTGTCAAAAAAAACATTGCATGGCCATATCATTCCTTTGGGGAAAAAAAGGTATAACATCTTTAAAAGGTCACTTAAATGCTTATTTCCCTGATTTTATTGATGTGCCCTCATTTCATTACTTTCTTTAGGCCAAGCAACTTTAATCTTCTACCAACCTTTTCCTTGAAGGAGTTTGCAGACTATATATTATGGGTCAAATATGACCTCTGGTTTGTTTAAACTAAGAATGGTCTTTTACATTTTTAAACTGTTATTTTAAAAATTAAAAAAAGGAGAATATGTGATGGTAAAGACTTTGTGGCCCATAAAGGTGTAAAAATCTGGCCCTTTACAGAAAAAAAATGCTAACCTCTATACTAGGAGTTTGCTCAAAGTCCCTAATCATAGCACTTGCAGAGGAAAAATTATTATGGTCCAGGCTTGGCCCTTGATATTTCTAGATATTGGGCAAGAGCTGGATATGATTTTAGCAGAAGTATACAGGGTGGGTCAAAATTAGGTTTACAATTGTGAGTACACAAAACACAGAGTTTATTCTTGCATTATTATTTATTAATTATTGTATTATTTTCCAAATGGACAACTGTAAACCTACTTTTGCCCCACCCTGTAGTTTCTTCTATATCTTTGAACAGAAAATGAGTCTTTTGTATAGGAAGGTGTCCTGTAACCAACAAAATACAAATCTGGAAAAAGTACACATGGAGCATTGAGGACATGCACATAGTCAGTCATATCATACCAAATTCATTGTAGAGGTTAATGAAGAGACTTATGCTAGTGCCAGACAACATTTGCATTCACAGTAGTTATGACAGTGATGCAGTAAAATGAAGTGGACATATGGTCCTCTACTACTTCTACTTGCTTATTTGCCAAACTATTGAACTTCTGTTCACAGTTTTTTCCCTGCTAAGTAGACAGCATTGTCAGTCTCTATGAAAGGAGCTTCTGATGTTAAGAATCTTACCCACTGTACACTGTATTTTTGGTTTGTTTCTTCTAATGAAACTGTCCTTTATTAAAATAGTTAAAAATAGAGTATAAGTGTTCTCTTACCTTTAAGTAAGAGACAGTTTTCTTCTTGAATCAAAGAAAAAAAACTTGTCTCTATATACTGTGCTTACTTGTTGATTTCTCCTAATTGTGTTGACACCCTTTTATCTATTTTGAATAAAATCAAGACAAAAGTTATTCTCAATTTATATAACTTATATGCACATGTGTACACACACACACACACACACACACACTTGTGGTTTTCTTCCTAAAAGAGGTCTATATAAAGTAATATTTTGTCTTGAGAGATTAAAATAATATTAAAGTACTTAAAATGAGGGTGGAAATAATAATGCCTATACTCATCAATTTTCCCTTCCCAAACCTCATTTTTCTTTCATTCTGTTTTAGCTACTCTGGTTTAGTGCAAAATAATTGGTAGTGAATAAAGGTATCTGCTTCCAAATATAAAGACCATGAGGACTCAGCAGGACCTACCCAGGTCACAGTTGTAATCAATAACATTCATTCGATTTTGTTCACGCCAGTGAGGAGTGCAAATCTGTTAACTCTTATCTGTCTACACCAGGGCTACTGCCTAAAACTATTATTTCACTTTTATTGACATGCCTTGAGTGCTTGTGGATTTGAATCAAATTGAACTGATTCAGATAAAAGGGCAGGAAGAACTTACTCTAGTTGCACTCTTGTATGGACCTGCTTACCTGCTTCCATATGTGAAAATGCTGTTTCTAGTCCTCAAGCCTGAATGCTTTCCCTTGTCTATTTTATTCAGCCCCATCCTTCCATTTTGTCCTCAGACTTGACTTTTCCTTTCCCTGAGAGTGATTCCTGGATGTTTGTCTGGATTTGAAGACGTTTATCATCCCTCTGCCTGGGCTCTATGGCTGCTAGATTGGCCTCTGCTGTTGGCCTCTGAACCATGTCTGTGCATGCGCTCTAGCCACTCTTGATACACATGGTAGTTACAGGTGCCTTTCTGTATGAGCATACTCTCCGCAGAAAGGGTAATAAAGAAGGTGAGTCGCTCTCCATGGTCCTGAATCGCCATTGTTCTGAAGCACACTGTGGTTACACTCCACTTTGCTCTCCAGACTAATTCTTGGTCTTGGCCTCTGAGTTCCGCCTCTGTCATGCATTGGAGAACAACCCTATTTTAAATTTGAAGCATGTCCAGGAGGATGGTATTTAGAGGAACTAAAATAGTGAACTAGACTTGCATCTTCCACCTGTTTATTTTCTGTTGGCCAAAAGATGCTTAAAACCAAAGACCATGGCTTGAAAGAAAATGTTAGGTATGGATACAACTTTTTGTTGTATCCATACAACAAAACAGGGAGAAAACAGTATTTTATTTTCTGATTCTCCCTATTTTATCCAACTTTTTAACTTTCTATCACATCACTAATAGTTTTATATACATAATTATCATTGTAGTTATTTGTACAAGATTTTTATATTTTTGAATTATCACAAAGACAGAGAAAATCTTAGAGGATTTAGACCTTAAATAAGTTTGCCCCAGATAGTTATGAAACTCTGATAAATAGTTCTGTAATTGATGGAAAATGATTTTAAAGGTTAATTAAACTTGTTGAGAATAGTGAATGGGTCAGAAACCAGGCATTCATAAATTCTCTTCATCTTTAGATAAAGATGATTACAATGAGGAAGAAGTTATATAAGTAGAGAAAATAAGGTTTTCAATTTATGCAAAAAAGTATGGCAACAGAGTGAATCTGGGTTATGGATACTTAGGTGTTCTTTATAATCAGTGTTTAAAAGTAGGTTTACAACTGTTCATATGGAAAATAATACCAAAGTTAATAAATAATACAAGAATAAACTCTGTGTTTCCTATACTCACAGCAGTATGCCTATGTTTGCCTACCCTTGTATATTTCCTCTATTTTTGTTTGTGTTTGGAAAACTCCCTAACAAAAAGAGTTAAAAGTTGTTTTAAATAGTTGTGAAGAAAGTAAAAGACTTGTGAATAAAATTACACTACATCTATATAATAAAATACCAGATACATATTAAAATTACTTTTAGGGTCTTTTATGTAAACATGAATGTAATATAATTGGGTCTAGTAACAGAGCTATTAAAGGCATAAGAAATTCTATCTAGCCTGGGTCAGATCCTGCTATACCAATTCATGAGTGTGCATTTGTTTGTTTTTTTACTAGCAAGACTAATACTTAATTCAACTTGGGTTTTTGTTTTTGTTTTTTGCTAAACACTTTAAAAATACAGAGACACATAAACTATAAATTACTTCATGTGATCTTAACTTTTCTTCTCTCAATATAATGTCCCTCATCAGAGGTGACACCAGTATCAGGTCCTTAATGAGTATTATCATTGTAGACTTTTTAAAAAATTAATATGGATGTGTAAATTTATAAATATGTAGTTTTGTTATAAATACATACATACATTATATTGTATGTATTCCTGCCAATTGAATTTTAAACTTAACTCTATTTGAGAGATGGTGATAGTCATTAAATATAAATTTACCCTTCTATTTAAAATACCTATTTCATTATAAGACTAAATTTGTTGTCTCATTATTCTAATGACAAGCTTCTAGTCCTCCTGGTATGGAAAACAAAACAAAGGGTAAAATTTCAAAGATAAAAGAAAATATTTATGGCCTACTACTACCACAGCCTGGGTAGTTATGATAATTTGTTGAACTCAGGCTATAAAATACGTGGCAATAGTGATTTGGAAGTACTTCTCTAATTTTCTCAGACCACTGGTATTGAGCAACAATTAGACTTCCAATCATGGTGGATTCTGCTTGGGTCCTATAATTATAGCCTCACATGCAGAGTCTGACAACTTTGTTCTGGGTCATCCATGAACTCATGGCTGCCTGTCAGTTTCTCTCTTTTACTTTTATTGAGCAGACAATTTTTGCAATTATAGCATCTAAGCACTGGCAGGGATATAAACAATCATCTGATTTGCTTAACAAGGGCGATAGCACAAAGCCTCCCCATATTATTGACATGTCAATGTCTTAAAACATTACCTGCTTCCTTAAAACTCAGATTTTCCCCTTTGAATTAGCTGTTTTCTTAATTTTTTCCCAATATTAGTGAGATGTAATTGACAAATAACATTGTTTATATTTACGGTATACAATGTGTTGATTTGATACATTTATAAATTGCAAAATGATTACCACCATAATATCAGCTACCACATCCATCCTGTCACATAGTTTTCATTTCCTTTTGTGGTGCAAACATATATCATCTACTCTCTTGGCAATGTTCATGTATGTGATACAGTATTATTAGCTATAATCACCATGTTGTACATTAGATCCCCAAACTTATTAATCATATAACTGAAAGTTTATATCTTTTGACTGATATTTCCCCAGTTCCCCCACCCTCAATCACTCACAACCAGAAGTCTACTCTCTATTTCTCTGAGTTTGTCTATCTTAGATTCCACATATGACATCATATAGTATGCATCTGTGTCCAAACCCAGATTTTTGCATTCATACAAGTGCCATCACCTCAACCATCACTGAAACAGGTCAGCTGACTTGTGTTATGAGGAAATGACTTTTAAATAATTTTTAATAGAATTTATACGTATATGAAGTTGATAAAATCTGGGTAACTTTCCCTGAGGTGTCGTTACCGGGCAATATCTTTGCATAAATTTCTACTTAAAAACATATGTGACCCTTCCATTCGTAGGAGCAAACTTCCAGAATCAAATTTGCAGTGAGATTTTCAGAAGAGCCAATATGACTTGTAGAAGAGGAGTTCTAAAAGAAAGGAGAAAGTAGTGAGTTAGGATTTAAGAATTCTCACTTTAGTTCTGCCATAATTAGCCATCTAGTTTAGGACAAGTCATCTATCCTGCTCAGGTCTCAATTTCACCTGTGCAATGGAAATTTCTTTCTTTTCTGCCTCCAGTGATGCTTTTTATTTCATTACCAAATATGCATTAAATACTCAAGGCAATGAAGAGCTAGAGATAGCAAGATCCTACCTCAAAGAAATCACTTAGTGAGGGAGACAGACAATAAAATAACACATGGTGATTAAGCTGTGTATAGAATAACCTATGGGATTAGAGAAGGTGGGCCCCTAACTCATCAAGGGTGTGGCATGAGCTGAGACTTAAGGAAAAAGGAGCAACTATGCAAGTAAATGAGGTCGGAAGGACATTTCTGGGGCAAGCAACAACACATCATTCCAGTGTAATGTGTGAGAAAGCACTACATATTTGAGAATAAGTACTTTGTCACAATTGGAATGTAGGGTTCATGTAGCAAAATATCTAAAGGAGATGAAACTTAAAATAGGGCTTTAGAAGGGCCCTATATGCCATTTCAATAGTCTCAACTTAATTCGGAATATGATGAAAGCCACTTGACAGACTTTAAGTCTGGGAATGATGTGATTGAATATTAGAAAAACAATTGTGTGAGAGCAGTTTGGAAGATTGATTGCAAGTGTTGAGGCCTGGTTCAGGGGAACCACCTAGGATACTCTAGCAAATATCCCAGGACAATATGCAAGAGGAAATGAGGAAGGCCCAACTATGGCCATGGTGATGGGGATAGAGATAAAAGGATAGATACAAGAAATGCTTACAGGGGGATGGGCTAAGGGGTGGGTAGAGGAGACAGTGAAGGTCATTAAAAGGCACAAACTTCCAGTTGCAAAAGAAATAAACTTTGGGGATAAAATATACAGCATGCTGACTAAAGTTAACACCATATTGTATGGTTGAAAGTTGCAAAGAGATTAGATCTTAAAAGTTCTCAGGACAAGAAAAAAAACATTTGTTACCAAACTTACTGTGGTAATTATTTTGCAATATATACATACATGAAATCATCATATTATATTGTATTTTTGTTACATTGAATATTTATTATATCTTAATAGACCCAGGATGGAGAGAAAAATAAATCCTTAAGAGGAGGTGGAGCAACAGATCCTTGAGACCTAGTGTGTGTTGAGTGAACAATTCAGAGATGATGCCATGATGTCTGGTTTATGCATTTGGATGGAGGTAGATAAAAAAAAAATGTGATAAACACAGGTAGAGTAGCAAGACAGCAGATATTTGTTGTTTTTGTGGATGCCCAGCATCAGAACTTCCTTTTTTTGAGAGGGGACAACTTTCCATAATATAAGTCTTAGTGATAGCCAGAGCCCACCTCCCTCCACAGAAGGTAGAAAGACAGATTCGCTTTGCTATCCTCTGTTGCAACTAAGGCAGAAGCACATCTCCTATGCTCAACCAATTAGATACTCCATCCCCCCAGTTTAAACTGGAAATCAGTGGTATAAAGAATGGGTACTCCAATCCATTTTTGTGATGGCAGCAGCAGTAGTGGAAGTTCTGCTGTGGCACCCCGTGTTTGATGTCAGCAGCTAACAGCTGACGGCAGCTGTGTGACTGTGGTGCCTGGTGTCCGTCAGCAGTCATCAGACCCTTTCTGTAGAGTAATCCTGGTTGTAATCTGCTGTCCTGGCTCCCAAGCCTGACTCTGTGCTTCCTAGTGACTCTTCTTCAGCTTCAGTCAGAGTGAGTTCCTGATGCTTGTGCTTTAAGTCTTTGGTGGATACTAGCAAACCAGAGGGTATGATGGTGTGAGGCTGTAGAGAAAATACTATAGCAAATATCCAAAGAAGATATGTTTCTGCATAGCTGAACAAGTAGTAACTTGTGGTACTAAACAAGTGGTACTGAAACTTCGTTCCAGCAAGCCTGAAAGGTAACTTGTGACTAGATAATGAGAAACTTCCAGACAGATTTCTCAGGGTAAATCTCTTTACAGTTGAGGGTGGGATGGGAGACACAGCAGCCAGACCTAGGATGCACCCCTGAGTTGTAAAGGCCTTATCTTTCTCCAGACAGATTTCTTTACAAGAGAATCCTGGATCTTCTCCATCTCATCTCCAAGGAGACTTTCAGTAGGGAAGGAGATAGCTGACTCTCATTTCTTTTTTTGTTGGCATAAATGTCCAGATTCTCTTGGGGGAAGACATTCTTCTTCTACAGTACAAGCCCTGTGTTTGTAGAATAATATTTGGCTTTTGTTTTATCACCCCAGGGGAAATAATTGGGCCATGGGAAATCATAGGGTGTTTATTTGCTTTTAAGTTAATAATTATCTGCCTCCACTCCAGAAACTTTGTATGTATGTTTGAGATAATACTAATAAACATGGAGAGGGAGGAAGAAGTAGTCGATACGTCCATGTATTCTGAGGACATCAATGGTCTTAGAGGTAGCAGTTGTGAGGAGGTCAGAGGGGAAGGGCAAAGGGACTAAGAATTTGAAATGGTGGTAAAAGATAAGAAATTGAATCAAAACTATGTCAGAACTTAAGAGAAAAATTGTATTGGTAGTGAACTGATAGTTGGAGAGAAACAAGAGCAGAAAACTAAGGGCTCAACACTAGGATGATGCACATCCTCAGGGACAGGATTTATCCATTCACCAGGAAACTAGAAAGGAGTGCTTTTCTCTCTGAACTTTATTCATGTCAACAAATATCTGTGCTCCTACACTTGACAAGTACTGTGCTAGGTTCTGAGGATATAGCAATGAACAAAAATAAACAGAGGTCCTTGCCCTGAGGGAGTATACATTCCAGTGGTGACAGACAGATAAATAATTGTATGTATTAGATGGGAAGAAATATAAGTAGAAAAAAATAGGATGAAGGATTTAACAAATAACAAGTAAAGTCAGTTGGGTATTATTTAAAAATAAACTGAGGCATATTAAATTGTTTAAGAGTTTAACAAACTCTTGAGCTGGTGTGGCTCAGTGGATTGAGTGCTGGCTTGTGGACTGAAAGGTTCCCAGTTCAATTCCCAGTCAGGGCACATGCCTGGGTTGTGGGCCAGATCTCCAGTTGGGGGTGTGCGAGAGGCAACTGATTGATGTTTCTCTTACACGGCGATTGTTTCCCTCGCTTTCTCCCACCTTTCCCTTCTCTCTAAAAATAAATAAGTAAAATCTTTAAGAAAAAGTTTGTTTGAGCAAACCTATTCAAATGGGCAGCATCCTACTAGAAATGGTTAGAAGCACTCTACTAACAAGAGCTAGGATCAACACATTTATAGAGAAAACACAAAAGCAAAACAAGGAAATTATTGGATTAGCTATAGCTTCCATGGTTGCCTTATTTGGGAAAGCCTGGTTGGCTATTTGTGATTGATTGTTCTTAGGCTTTGATTTTTTTAACCTTGAGGCACTTACAGGCCTAGTATTTGGTTTGCTTATGTGGGCTGCCAGGGCATTAGAGCTTCCTGTCTAACGGCCTCCTTTGTAGTTAATTTAACAGTATTAATTTATATAGGTGGAGGTTATAAAAGAAACACCTCACTGTGGTAGAGACAGAGGTAGAGCAGTGGTTGCCAGAGGCTGGAGGAAGAGTGGAAGTGGGGAATTAGGATTTAATTGATACAGGGTTTCAGTTTTGTAAGATTAAAAGTATTCTGGAGATGGATGGTGGTGATGGTTGCATAATGTGAATGTTCTTAATTCCACTGAACTATATACTTAAAAATGGTTCAGGTGGTAAAATTTTGTTTTGCAAATTTTACTACCATTTAAAAAATTACCTTTACATATGTTATTTTGCACATATTCAAGTGTATCTACAGAATAAATTCCAACTTGAATTGCTGGGTCAAACGTGTACATTTGCATTTTGATAGATACTGTCCAACTGTCCTCCAAATGAGTTACACCAGTTAATGCTATCTTCAGCAATGCAGGAAAGCTGTTTCATTTAAACCCATTGCAATCAGGTTTTACACTTACCACTCCACTGCAACCATACTTATCAAAGACATAAATTACCTCTAAACTAAGAAATTCAAGAGTCAATTGTCAGTCTTCTTAGTTCTGACTCTCAGGATCACTTTAAAAACATTCTTAAGTTGGCTTCTCATTGCCCAACTCTCTGCTTTGCTAGATCCATCTACACTTTCCTATCTGTAAATGTTGATGTCATTCTTTAAGAGGTCTCATCCAGTTTACGGTTTTAATACTATCCAGTGCTTATGAGAAATGTAATGTAATGTAATGTGACGAGAAATGTAATATATCTAGCTTCCACCTCTTTCCTCAATGCCAGCCTTATGGATCCAACCTTCTACTTGACATTTTCTCTTACATGTCTAATATATATATAAGTATCTGAAACTTAAAAGACTCCTGATTGCTCCCTGCTCCAACCAGCTCCTTCTCCAGTGTCCTCCATATCAATAAATGGCAACTCAATCACCCAGTAAAATCCTTAGCTCTAAACCTTAGATTCTTGACTGCTCTCTTTCCTTCAAATCCCCCCTAACCACCAACAGATTCCTAAAAACCATTCTATCTCACCATCTTCACAGAAACAATCCTGGTTTGAGTCACCACCATGCCTCTGCAGAACTGTTGCTACAACCTCCTAACTGACCTCTTATGCTGCACTTTTGTATCTCCTACAGCTTGCTCTCTACTCAGTAGTTAGGCAAATACTTTTTAAAACACGTATGTTAGATTACATCATTCTATTTGTTTCACATCATTTGGTGGCTCATCAAATCACAGTCTACCTACCCCAGTATTTCTTTGACCTTATGTCTTAGTACTTCCCCCAAGCTCACTCTACTGTAATTGCACCAGGCTTTGTGCTGTCTCCCAAATACTCCAAACTCTTTTCCACTTCATGACTTTTGTACTTGTGGATCCTTCTGCCTTTCCCCACCAAGCACTTTAAAATAGCTTATGTTATATTATCTATTTTAATATTCACATTTTAAGTTTTCTCTACTTTAACGTAAACCCATGAGGACCAGGATATTGTCTATTTTGTTTAGTGTTATGTCCCCAATACCTAGAACAGCACCTGGAATGCAATAGATACGCAATAAATATGTGTTCAATGAATTAAAATGTGCATGTCTTAATCTGTTTTCTGTCATGTATTTTACCTCTCCCCCATCTTTATCACCAGCGCTCACTTGTTCTTTTCTTATGGGCAAGGACAGCACCTTATGTTTCTCAGTACCCCTTTAAGCATGAAACACAAGGCTCTGCACTTGTTCCATTTGTTGAACACATAATGAAATAGCGATCTGAAGAAATAGACAGGTGTCATAAAGATGAAAGGCTATTTTTTGAAAGGCTATTTCTTTTAGCCTTACAGTCTGATGATATCTTGCAAAAATGTTTAAATCTATAATCAACCCAATTATGAAAAGCTGCTCAGAATGGAATAGCTGTGCAGCTGCCCTCAGCCCAAATGCCAGTCTAGTGGCACTTTTCTGAGCATCAGTGTAAGCAGTACATGACCATGTGCAAGAATCAAACCCCTTCCTACCTTCAATGCTCTTGGGAACAATTTCGTCCAGAAATGAGGTGGTCAGGGCAATATAATCCTCCAACAGAGAAGCTCTTCAAAGCATCCCTGGGTCTGTGCACGGGAGTTTAGATGCTCCCCCATCCTCACTATTCCTCAGCCACCCAGTCTAGAGCACCTGCTTCCCCTTTCACCTGTCTTCTACCCCCACTCTCACCAAACTTCTCTCCACAGTGACCCAAAAAGTGTAAATGAATTTATTGTGTTGAAATTCAGAGAGAGATAAAAAGCAATAACTATATATTCTGTATAGATTATTTAGGAAGGTGAAAAGAAATCACCCCTCTCCAACTGAGTCAGTGTTCAGCTAAGAAAGTACCATGAAGAATCAAATGTGTTCTCAGATAAAGACCCTACAAAGAAAGAAAACTACAGGCCAATTTCGCTGATGAACATACATGCTAAAATCCTGAACAAAATATTGGCAAACCGCATCCAGCAATACATTCAAAAGATTATCTACCATGATCAAGTGGGATTCATCCCAGGGATGCAGGGATGATTCAATATATGCAAGTCAATAAATGTAATACATCACATAAACAAAAGACAAGACAAAAACCACATGATCATCTTGATAGATGCAGAAAAAGCAATCGATAAGGTACAGCACCCATTTATGATCAAAACACTCAGCAAAATGGGAATAAATGGGGCATTCCTCAACATAATAAAGGCCATATATGGAAAACCTACAGCCAATATCATACTCAACGGGCAAAAACTGAAAGCTTTCCCACTAAGATCGGGAACACGACAAGGATGTCCACTGTCACCACTTCTTTTCAACATCGTATTGGAAGTCCTAGCCACAGCAGTCAGATGAGAAAAAGAAATAAAAAGCATCCAAATAGGAAAGGAGGAAGTAAAGCTATCATTGTTTGCAGATGACATGATAGTGTACATAGAAAACCCTGTAGACTCCACCAAAAATCTACTCAACCTAATAAGTGAATTTGGCAAAACAGCAGGATACAAAGTCAACATTCAGAAATCAAAGGCATTTTTGTACACCAGCAATGAAATAGAAGAAGAAAAATTCAGAAAAAAATACCATTCGATATAGCAACAAGAAAAATAAAGTACCTCGGAGTAAACTTAACCAAGGAGGTAAAAGACTTGTACGCAGAAAACTATACAACATTGAAGAAAGAAATTAAGGAAGACACAAATAAATGGAAGCATATACCGTACTCATGGATTGGAAGAGTTAATATCATCAAAATGTCCATACTGCCCAAAGCAATTTATAGATTCAACGCAATCCCTATTAAGATACCAATGATGTATTTCACAGAAATAGAACAGACATTTCAAAAATTTATATGGAACCATAAACGACCCCGAATAGCCCCAGCAATTTTGAGAAAGAAAAACAAAGTAGGAGGGATCACAATACCAGACATCAAACTATACTACAAAGCCACTATACTCAAAACAATGTTACTGCCACAAGAACAGACCCATAGACCAGTGGAACAGAATAGAAAGCCCAGAAATAAGCCCAGGTCTCTATGGGCAACTAATATTTGATAAAGGGGGTAGAAGCATAAAATGGAGCAATAATAGCCTCTTCAACAAATGGTGTTGGGAGAGCTGGATGGCTACATGCAAAAAATTGAAATTGGATCATCAGCTGACACCATACACAAAAATAAACTCAGGATGGATAGAAGACTTAAATATAAGTCGCAACACCATCAAAGTCTTAGAGGAGAACATTGGCAGGAAATGCTCAGATATCCCACGCAGCAATTTTTTCACTGATATGTCTCCTAAAGCAAGGGACATAGAGGAAAGAATAAACAAGTGGGACCTCATCAAAATAAGAAGCTTCTGCACGGCTAAAGAAAACATCAGCAAAATGAAAAGGTAGCCAACCGTATGGGAAAATATATTTGCTAATGATACATCAGATAGAGATTTGATCTCCACTATATATAAAGAACTCACTCGACTCCACTCCAAGAAGACAAACGATCCAATCCAAAAATGGGCAAAGGACCTGGGCAGACGCTTTTCCAAGAAAGAGATACAGAGGGCCCAGAGACATTTGAAAGGATGCTCAGCATCACTAGCCATCAGAGAAATGCAGATCAAAACCACCATGAGGTACCACCTCACACCAGTCAGAATGGCCATCATAAACAGATCAACAAACAACAGGTGCTGGCGAGGCTGTGGAGAAAAGGGGACCCTAGTCCACTGTTGGGGGAATGCAGACTGGTGCAGCCATTGTGGAAAGCAGTGTGGAATTTCCTCAAAAAGCTGAAAATGGAACTGCCTTTTGATCCAGGGATTCCCCTGCTGAGACTATACCCTAAGAGTCCCAAAACGCCAATTCAAAAGAACCTATGCATCCCAATGTTCATAGCAGCACAATTTACAATAGCCAAGTGTTGGAAGCAACCTCAATGCCCATCAGTAGATGATTGGATCAAAAAATTGTGGTACATTTACACAATGGAATACTACTCAGCAGAAAGAAAAAAAAACTACTAAACTTCGCAACAGCATGGATGGAACTTGAGAACATTATGCTAAGCAAAATAAGCCAGGGGGTGAAAAACAAATACCATATGATCTCACCTATAAGCGGAACCTAACCAATAATACAAAGATGCAAGGAAAATAAGACCAGCAGCACTGAAAGGAAAAGAAATCAACAGAGACAAGAGGGAAGGAGGGAGGAGGGGCAGGGGAAAAGGAAGGGAAGGGGAAAGTCAAGGAACATATAGCAAGCAGTCATGGACAAAGCCAAAGGGGAAGAGTTGAGGGAGGGAGGGAGGCAGGGAGGCAAGGAGGGAGGGGGTAAGGGAAAGTGGTAGGGGGAAGGCAGAGACAAATGTATTTGAAAAAATAAATTAATTAAAAAAAAAAGAATCAAAAGTTTTCTACACTCTACTTCTAAGTCCATATACTTGCATTCTCAGGTATCCATGTTTTAGGTATCCACATTTTGCCATATAACATGCACTCTTTGCCCAAATTTTAAGAAAGATTTTGTTTATTTATTTTTAGAGAGAGGGGAAAGGAAGAAGAAAGAGTGGGAGAGAAACATCGATGTGTGGTTGCCTCTCACGCGCCCCCCACTGGGGACCTGGCCTGCAACCAAGGCATATACCCCCCGACCCCCGACTGGGAGTTGAATTGGCAACCCTTTGGTTCGCAGGCTGGCACTCAATCCACTGAGCTACACCAGCCAGGGCTTGTTGCCCAAATTTTTGAGGGAAAAATAAAGATGCGCATTATGCATGGGTAGTACTAATTCCATATCCATATAAATGTTTTTAATTCTTTTATTTATGCTTATGTGTTAAAAGTGTAACCCTAGAAAGCAATAACAATATACATGTGTTCAAAATGCTAAATTTTCTTTATAATACAAAAAACAAGCATATAAATATAAATTTTAAAAAATTGAATTAAAAAATTATAACAAAAGATTTTTTTCCCTAAAAGTTTCGGCCAAAAACATGGCTGCACAGTATATACAGCAAAACACAGTAATTGTAAAGTTTTAAACGATAGATCCAACCGTCTTTGTTTTTGTTTTTTTCCCCTTGATTTTCATACCAAGTCAAGTTCTGCCTTTGTGAATGCTATAGGCATTCTCAGTCATAGATTTAATTTGAAGAATCAGTGCCCAGAATGCTGAAATGTAAGGGTTAAACGGGAACTGTAAGATTAGGTAGGAAGCAGGTTGCAAAGGCACAGAAGTCAGTGGTTATTTTGGTGAAGTTAATAAGGATTTTAGAGCTGTGATATGTGTCCAGGTACAATAAAGCTGTAAGGAGACTGCTCCTCCCTTGAAGATATGAAATCTACCGCCTCCAAGGCTCAGAATGGGGAGGCTGACCAAGTATCCTTGACCCTGCCTCAAATGACCAGTTGGGATCAAGAGAGTAGTGAGGGGCACAGTCTTCCATGGTGGCTATTGTGGAGGGTAGACAGAACAGCAACTGCTGTTATTTCAGATTACTTTTTGTCTGAAAGCAACAAGTGCAAAGATAATAAACTGAGAATTTCTGGGAGTGTGGTAGTGCTAAAATGAGGAAGGATTCAAATGCAAGAAGCAAAAAAACTTAACAATATTTTGGAAGATTAGATATAAAGGATATGCCAAATAAGGATGTTATTTCCCAGACACAAACTTTTGGAGTTGAATAAATCTGCTTTCTCTTATTGGCCAATTTATTTTATGTCTCTTGGCTCCTTTTTGGGAAAGTGCATAATCCATGCACCCGGTTCCTAAGAGAGCAACCTATTTAAATAATTTGACCCTGCACCCTGGTCTAAGAATGGGCCATCAAGAAAAGCTGTAAGATGTGAGACCATGTTTCCAACTATGAAATACAGAAAGAAATCAGTGAAATAGTACTTATTTGTTGACACTGTATTTGCCCCCATTTTGCAAATGATGAAAATGGAGGCTTCCAGGGTTAAGAATGTTTTTCAAGGCATATGATTGGTTGGGGTAGACCCAGGAATTCTAATGTCAGTTTGTTTGCCTCTAAGGCAAATTGTGGTTGTAGAAAGGGCTCAATAAATGCAGGCAGTTATTAAAATAAGACTGAAAAGGTTGTTTGAGGACAGACTTTCAAGCTATAAATAGCATGCTAAGGAGTTTAGTCTTTAAATTATGAAGAATGCGGATGGCTGTATAGATCCTGGGGTGGAAAGTAAATGTTTCAAGTTGTTCTTTAGGAAGAGAAGTCTGACAGAAACCAGAGAGAGACTAATAGTTCCTCCTCCTTTGGGGTCCATGAATCATCCTATTATAATAATAAATTCTATATTTAACTTAAGCTAGCTGAAGTCAAATTTCTGTCCCTTGCAACTGAAAAAGTCCTGATTAATAAATCTCAGTTTGCAGACAAGGAAACTTGAAACCAGATGTTCTGAATGAATCCCAGTTTTCTAGTGTCAGTGTCAGCACCAGAATGCCCATGTCTTCAATCTGTAGTCCTAAACCACTCTACTTTGGGAAATTAGACCTTTTACTTTTTTGCCGCACTAATTGTCTTAAGGTGAACAAATCAATTCATAGGTGGTTGAAAGTGATTTTATGTAAATTAAACCCACACTGATATTGATGTGGAAAACCAATACTCATATGACAGATGGATTTATTAAATGTATTTAGCATAAGATCATCCCATACTCCAGACTTAGTCTTTCTAAGACTCTTCAGACTCTGTAATCTAATGATTTGGATTTAGAGACACAGCATGTGCACATAAATAAGGAAACACATGATAATGTGTTTATTAATAAGCCCACTGTACCAAAGCGGAGGAGAGACAGACTCAAACGTACATAACACTAAATCAGACCCAGCTTCATGAGGAATGGATGACTTGAATTTAAAATATTGTTTTCCACCATGAAAATTTGTTAAAAAGTTTAAAAACTTTTGAACAAGGTTTTCTCCTTCATGAGAACTTACTCTGAGTACCATTACTTTCAGAGTCATTTTTAACTCTTACTCATCTAAAATCTAGATTCTGCATCCTGTCAATCCTTAGCACTCACATCCACCTCTTTTTTCTTCACTCCCACCTTCATAGAGTGTTTGGTTTCACTCACCTGTATAATTGTAGTGGCCTTCTAATTCATTCAGCTGTTGCCACCTTCTTGTACTACCATTTAATTATGTTGCTCCTCACTGCTTGAGGAACTGGCTTCAAGCTCCTAAGCATGGCATTCAAGGCCAACTGAAATCTGACTAATACATATTAGGTAGCCTTAATTATCCAACTTATCATGAGCCTCAGCTGAATCAGCCATTAATGTTCAACAGGTATCAACGGTTATTATTTACTATTAATCAGATTGTCCTGCTTGTTCTTATTTACCATGTGTTAACTTGACCTCCTTTCAGGCATGAAATTTTCCTTGATTCTACTGCCCCCATATAATGAAGTGATGATTCTCTACCTCGCATCCCCAGTGGGTTTTTTTTCCCATAACTTTTAGGACTCTCTGCAGTTTTCTATGTATTACTTTGATGTTTGTACATGTCTTAACTTTCTGTTCAAAAGTTGTACTCCTTGAGAGTAAAAATGTCTTAATCTTTATAGTACTTTCACCTTGCTCCTTTCATATAAATATTTGTTTGCATTGAATTTGGGACTGAGTTACTGAAGATGGAATGAACTCACTGACATCTTTTACCTAACCCAAGATGAATGTTAAAAAAAAAATGCAAAAAAGTAGTATTTTACTGGAGTGGGCAAAAAAACAATACAAATAAAATTGGTTTCAAATATATGCAAGTTCAACAATACTAGTTTCCTTAACACTGTTATTTTAGGTAGGAAACATGATCTTTCAGCTCTCTCAGGTGATCACTAAGGTCATTAAATTTACTACGAAATTCAGGAAACTCTTTCATAGGACTAATCACTGATTTCATTTCATTTATTATGAAAGTCAGAGACTTTTATGAATGCTTTAACAGTTTAGAATTTAAAAAATTCTCAGTATGCATCTCATTTTGGATGTTGTCTGTCTCTATATTCCAAAGCCTTGCTTTAGAAGACATAGTACTGCTTTTAATATTAGCATAAATCATACACATTTTTGCAACAGGTATGGGAAACTTTGAAATGTCAAAATTATTTTAGTTGTAGCCAAAAGCTCCTACTTCACAAAAATCACAATTTTTGTGATTTATGGAAATCCCATAATTTACATCTCTTCCAAGAGTTAATACATTGTAATCCTGAATTTCCTATGGATTGCAATAATCTACTCCTGAGAAAGTTCTGGTGACTTGCAATTTATATCCATGAGCAAGAGCTGCAATTGGCATGTATTTCCCATGGCTGATATTCATGGAAGAGAACAGATATCTATAGTGCTTTGAATTTATGAATTCATTATGAATTTTTAATGTATATTAAAATTTTTTAAGGTATGTGTCTTTAGTATTTGTAGTGTGTTATCAGGACTCAAGAAAATAGAAAAAAATATACTGCAGTTAGATTTTCCCAGGATTAATTTTGTCCCATATATAAAGCTTGCATGTTGTCTGGAAAGGAGAACATCTTCCACCCTATCCCCATATTATCTCACCTTAGTTTTAGAGACTAAGCCTCTTGCTTTGATGGAATAAACACTTACTGACTTTGTCATAAGAGAAGTTAGGATATCTTTCCAATTATATCAGGTTTCCTAAGGATATTATAGCACAAACATCTTCAATTTACCGAGTTGTCTTTTGAGTAGTAGGAGTTTTTCATATACAACATTTTTATGAGATAGACGTGTTGCAAATATTTTTTCCCATGGAGAATTTTCCAAATGGTGTCTTTTGATGACCATAAGATTTTAATTTTTAAAACTAACATCAATTTTTGTTTTTATGCCTTTTTTTAATCTTCCTGTGCCCTATATAAGAAGTCTTTGCCTTCTCCCAGGTCACCAGGACGCAAAAGTAGTCTCCTATATTTTCGTTTAAAAGCTTTACAGTTTTAACTCTTACATTCATATTAATGATCTTTCCTTGCTTTTTTTGTCTGGGATGTGATATAGGAATTGTTCTTTCTTTTTTTGGTTCCCCCTCTAAGTGGATATCTAATTACTTCAGTACTATTTTCACTGATTAGGACCTCTAGTATAATGTTGAAGAGAAGTGATAAAATCATTCTTGTTTTATTCCTGATCTTAGGAGGAAGACAATGGTTGGTCTTTGCTCTTTTTTTTTCCTTGCTCACCTCCTGCATTTTTTGTTGAATTTTTGTTGAATTGATTGTTTTCTTTTATTTTTTAAAAATAATTTATTTATTTATTTTTAGAAAGAGGAGAAGAGAAACATTGATTGGCTACCTCTCACACACCCCCCAGAGGGGTCCCCGCCTGCAATCCAAGCATGTACCCTGACAGGGTATCAAACCGCAGCCTTTAGGTCTGCAGGATAATGCCCAGCCCACTGGGCTACACCAGTCAGGACTTATTTTCTTCTTTTACATGGAGAAACTTAAGCTTAGGAATGACCTATAAAACCAGTTTCCTGGGAAGAAAAGAAATAAAAAATTAGAAAAAAAATTAAAACTGAGCCAGAGAAAAATCTTGAATTTTAGAAGTGAAAAATTCTATGCTTTTGATAGTGGGGCTTATGATTCTAAATGACCTTTTAAATCTCTCATTTGACACTCTTGGTGTTGGTTTCCATAGGACAAATGAGAAAATCTTCAGTTCTTTCAGAATTCTTTAGTTAATAACCTATGAAGAGCTATTTGGGTTTTGTTGTCCTGCTGGACAGCTTTCTTGTTGGTATTATAATCTTCCCTGTCCAATATGGGAGCCACTAGGTGCATGTGGGTATTTAATTTAAAATAATTACATTTAAATACACATTTAAAATCTAATTGCTTTAGTCACATTCCAAGTACCCAGTGACTGCATTTGGTTAGTGGCAACTATTTTGGATAGTGCAGATTATGGAACATTTTTACCATTGTAGAAAAGTTCTGTTGGACAGAGAGTGAAAAGTTTATAGTAGCACTGCAACTTCATATACCTTGGAGCAGAGCAATTTGAGAGATATCATGTTGCAGGATCTACAGTAGCATTCTGTAACATTCTTCCAACCTTTGCTCCTGTGGTGAACAGTGATCAGCAGGAGTGATGCCCACCTTGGAGGCTACTGGGAACTCCTACCCCTGCACAAAACTCCAGACTTGGTGTCAATGGGACATTGAAAATGATTTATTTAGCACAACAGCTTAGGGAGTGGTGGTGATAATAGGGACTGAAGTGCTAGCTTCTGTCCAGCAGTGGGGAACTTGACATTCTGAATGGTATAGGGAAGCCAAGAAAGGTTGGAACGTTTCCAGTTGAAGCTAGGTGGCAAAGGGTTGGGCATAGTCCACATTGGCTGATAGCAGCATTTGGCATTCCTTGGAAACTTTAACCTCTCCACCTTGTTGCCAGACTGGTTAGCTCTCATCTGAACCAGGTGGTGAGGATTCTGCCCTGAGCCTGTTGCACCACTGGCACAAGTGACTGATAGCTGCAGATTGGAACTAATTTAGGATGGCATTGGCAGAGAAAACCCATGCCAGCCACCATATGCCCCTTCATTTCCTGGATGGGCAGGTGAGACTAGCTTTCTTTCTTTGGACTAGCTAACATACATTATCAACATATCTGTGCCCATTCATTGCAGGAATAACTTTGCCTTTCTGCCAGGAAGAAGATGTAAAAATACACATTCTTTGATTCTCTCTTACTCTGGCCCCATCTTGACACTGGTTATATCCAAGAAGACAAAATTCCCTCCTTATCTTTTCATTGTCAGTTGTGTTAGATTCATATTCACGTGCATGGATTAATTCTTTCATGTTTTAGCTGCTCAAATTTCTGTTTTTATCTTGGCTTGTGCTCAACTTTTGTGTAGAAGCGACAATCATGATATCCCTTACTGATTTCCTTAAAATTCTTTTCCTTCACATTTTGTTTGTATTGTGAAGTTTTTTGCAAGTTAAAAAGTCAGAGTCTTTGGATTTCCCACTGGAACCTGTCACCACCTTGACACTTCAGCATTGTACTAAGTAAACGGAAATATTCATCATCCGGATCTTCCCCCAAAGCTTCAGCTTTGTTTCAGGTGCTGTGGCAAGTACGGGAATATAAGGCACAAGACAAGACGGAATGGGGTCCTATCCTTATGAAGTCACCCAGCAGGAGAGACAAATGATTAAGCTATGGTTAAGTCACTTGCAATGAAGGAAAATGTGTATTCTGCTTTGGCACTTGTTTGACTCTATTATTATTTAAATTTTATATGTGAAAATAGTATAATATTTCAACAATTTACATGTCTGAAAAACAAATGTACCAAAACCGGGATGATGGTTTTTAAGAACTGTGCAAATCCGCAATCTACTATACAGTAGAGTGACACAATTGAACGTCAAGGAAACGGCTCCCGTGCAACTTTGCAAGACCAGAAGATAAGGCGTGGTGACATCCAAAAGTCTCTCCAAGAACTTGGGGGTACGCCTGGGCTTGGCACTGCTTTCCGCACCCACTGCCCTACCCGGGCTTCGGCGCTGCCAGAGTGAGGAGTAACCACCGCACACCTAGCTTGGCTCCGCCCGAGTCGCTTAGCTAGGATAGGCCGGTTCCGAACTACGATTCCCAGAAGGCCGTGCAAGGCCAAGAGGGAAGAGCCGCGGCGGCCGGAAGAGCGAGAGAAGGGGCGGTGGCGGGTGTTCCCTTGGTGGTCGGTTTGGCAATCTCCGAAACCCAGGCAGAACGCGGCACAGTGCAGTCCTTGCAGTCCTCGCAAGTCCCGGGCGCCGGCCGGGGCGAGCCGGCGCATCCGACCGCAGGACGGGTCGGGGCGGAATGTAGGGCGCCGGGCGCGGAGGCCGCCGGCGCGGCTAGGTAGGCGCTGAGTGCGCGCCGAGGATGGAGAGAGCGATGGAGCAGCTCAACCGCCTGACTCGCTCGCTGCGCCGCGCTCGCACCGTGGAGCTGCCCGACGGTGAGCGGGGCCGCGCGGCTCGGGACTGGGATCCAGGGGCGGCCGGCCCGGGGGTGGAGCTCGCGCCCTGAGAGGCCGGTGGGAAAAGTAACTGAAAGCTGACAAAATGCCTATATTTACTTTCCTGATCTGGGAGGGGCGGGGCTGGACCCCCGACCACCCTTCGCTCTTGCTCTCACCTAGGCAGGGGGTAGTTTGCTGAAGGGGCCAAGGTAGTGGCTGGTCCTGCTGATGGAAGAAGCAGAAGAGACAGAAGTCTCTCCCGACGGATGGCGGAGACCCAGATTCCGGAAACAACACAGTTGAGGGCCATTTTACAGTTGCTGTTTGTTGGGGATAGGGAGATGCGCCAAAAATAGTATTATTTACTTTAGGCTGCAGTGGGTGGGGTGGGGATTAAGCAGTCTTTTATTTTTGAAAGAGTAGAGCAGCGGTCCCCAACCTTTTTGGCACCAAGGACCGGTTTTGTGGATGATCGGGGACGGGCGACAGGAGGTGGAGGTTAGGTGAGGTTCCCTAGCTCTACCGCTGTGGATGAATGGGACGGGGAGACTGGAGGCGGAGCTCAGGTGAGCTTCCCTGGCGCGCCCACTGTCGAGGGGGGCGGGGCGACAGGGGATGGACCTCAGGCAAGCTTTGCTCACGGCCAGGTTCCTAACAGGCAGTGAGTGGACGGGAGGATGGGGATCCCTGGCGAAGAGCACTATTGTATTTTCACAATAGGTGAATAAGAGGGTGTCAAATGTGAAACCTGTCCTCTTGAAATACTGTGTATGTACAAACTCGTATTTACACTTTTCTTTAATGTGCTTGCCTGCCTTCATCCTTTATCTATTGGTCAGGCATAAGTGGGAGCTGGGGAGCTTCTAAAAGGAACGAGGAGCGACCACTGCAATTTAGGAATTTTAGTTCAGTGTACCAGGCAGGGACGGTCCTTTCAGGACAGGTAAAATGCTACCTATAACAGAGGTGAGAAAGAAAGCCATTTTGTTTGCAGCCTCTTGAATTCTGACGTTTTAGTGGCAGTGGAGGATGACAGTCAGCCTCTCTCAGAGGCTTTCGTTTATGTGAGGGAAGGGTTAGGCTATTACGGTTGCTGATTTTTTTTTTATGCATTACATCAGTTTATCTTATTTTTTCAAAACTTTATTTGAATTGTTGCTGGAGAGATGATTTGTAAATTAGTGACAGAGACCTTTGGAGGGAGTCATCAAAGAGATGTGGGTCTGGATACTTTGGGAGTAATTTTCTTGAAAAAATTTTCTCTAGACTCTACTTATGACTCAAGAATAGGGATGATCTGTGGTCACTGTTTCTCAATAATTTTTTATTTAATACCTTGCTATTATGAAGTAGTTGACTGAAAATAATCCTGATTTTTAGTAGCTTGAATTCCAGCTTCAACATTTTCTTCCACCTTTGAGTTTATTTCTTAAGTGTTGCTCTCACTCATTGTCCAGTCATATTATTAATATAAGTTGAAGAAGACTGCATGTGCAGGTTTATTTACACAGCAATTTGTATTGCCTAGGTTAGATCCCAGCCTTTTTAATATAAATATGATTTAGAATTTGTTGTTTCCTGGTTTTAAAAATAGTAGTGCACTTTCATTGTAGAAAATTTTGAAAAGAAAAATCAAAAATTCTGTTATTCACCCAATAATAAACAATGTTATTATTTTCTTAACTTTTATTATTATTTCTTTTTCTATCACATTAAGATCATACTACATATAGTCTTTTATTTTGCTTTTAGAAAATGAACCACTTTTTTTGTATCTTTAAATATGCTTAATGACTTTGTAGGATTCATAGGATATATGTAACAAATATAGAGTCTAATTTTCTTAAGATAGATTTTATGAGGTAAAGCTGGTACTTTTTAAATCGTCTCTATAAATATTTACATATTAGGATTAATATGTAAAAGAAGAATTATAGATCTAATTATAACAACATTTTAAAAATTGTGAGTGTTTACCTCTTAACATACTCTTTGGAGGATTCCACCAATAATCTGAGAGGCCCTGAAAACTAGAGTAACTAAAAATAAAACTTTTTCCCATGCTGTTAGGTAGAAGTGGTATTTTGCTTATATTTGTTTTTCTTTGATTATAGTGAGTTTGTGCTCATCTTGTTCCTTTAATTATCTTCGTCCCTAAATTTTGATGACTGTTTCTGAATTTTCTGAGATTGGCTCTTTTGTGTGTGTGTATCATATTCTAATTATAAAATTCCAGATTGTTGTGTTTGCATTTGGAAGGCTGAAGAGAACTTCAGAGTTCTCTCTAAATTTAGGAACTAATCAGAAATTTATTTTGCATTGCTAGAGTTCATCAATTAATAAGCATCTAATTGGAGCACATTATTAGGGTTGGAAAGTTTTTAATCAGTTTTTACTCTAAAATTGTCACATAGGATTAAACTGCAGATACTTGATTTCCTGAATTGTACTGAGAGGACACATTTATATTTCCTTGGCTTGATGAAAACTTGAGTGTTGCCATTAAGTAATGGAGGGAGTGGAGGTTGTTGGGTCATCCTCTTCAGAGCTGATGTAAGAATATTCTTATGAGAGAGGAAGTGAAAGGAAAGAACTTACTTTAGGGATATGGATTCTCAGTGGACTTTGAAAAGTTGATTTATATTGTTTGCTTACATGGAAGAAGTCTTAAACTACTGCATTACAGTGAATGTAGCTTATATAATAAAATGACAGAACTTGAGCCCATTTTAGCATATATTTGCATGATGATTAGGATAATTATCAGTGTTTTAAAAAAATCACTTCCATTTGATGGTTTGAGGAGTAATTGTATATATAACACATAAATGTTTTTTAAGATTTTCATTAGTTGTTGAGTTGTGAAATTTTATTAATGAAAATGACCAACATATCTGGTTAAGTAAGAGATTAAACTTTTTTTTTTATCACTGAACACTTAAATTATACATCTAGTACTCAGTATCTTTATGAGAGTAGAGAAGGAAGTACCTGACAAGTTATAGTCTGTTTTAAGGAAAGTATTTACTAGTTAGTCTCCTTCTAGCACCATAGTTATGATTCTATGTGTTTCTTCCTACCTTTTAATGTATGTGAGCTATATTTTTATAAGGTTAGATTTAACTTAAAAAAATAAGGTCTACATTTAAATGTTACCTAAGTAACACCTTATAATTAAAACCTGTGTGAACCTCATGATGATTACCTATGCTCACTTAAAATTGTGCACTATCCTGATTTATAAGTTTGAATTCACAAATAAAGGCATTTCCTGTTTATGACTTTGTTGATTATGGAGTTACTTAATTGAAATTGTCATGGTTTAGAAGTTTGTATTTTTATTGGTGTGTGTATTATGTGAGATATAAAGAATGTTAGTGAAAACAAAAATCAATGAATGGGACTGTATCAAAAGAAAAAGCTTCCACACCGCAAAAGAAACCGCCAACAAAACAAAAAGGCAGACAACCAAATGGGAGAAGATATTTGCAAATACCACCCCCTTAAAAAGGGTTAATATCCAAAATGTTTAAAGAACTCATACAACTCAACACCAAAAACAAAATAAAACCACCACAAAAAACCCAAAAACAATCCAAATAAAAAATAGACAGAGGCCCTGAACAGACACTTCTCCTGAACAGATACATGAAAAAATACTCAGCCTCACTAGCTGTTAGGGAAATGCAAAATCAAAACTACAATGAGATACCACCTCACACCTGTTAAAATGTCTGTTATCAACAAGACAAGAAATAACAGGTGTTGGAGAGGTTGGGGAGAAAAAGGAACCCAGAGAAAAATTCATTGCTGGTAGGAATTTGAATTGGTACAGTCAATATGAAAAACTGTAAGGAGATTCTTAAAAAAATTAAGAATAGAGTTGTCATATGACTGAGCAACCTTTCTGGGTATCTGCCTGAAAAATTTGAAAACATTTATTCACGTAGATATATGTACCCCTGTGTTCATTGCAGTATTATTCAGTGACGAAGATACGGAAACAACAAAAGTGCCCCTGGATAGATGATTGGAAAACCAAGGTGTACAAAGATACAATGAAATACTACTTAGCCATAAGAAAAGATGAAATGCTGTCATTTATAACAGGACGGATGGATCTTGAAAATATGCTAAGTGAAATAAGTCGACAGAAAAAGTCAGCCATATGACATCACTCATGTGGGATGTAAAACTGAAAACAACAAATGAATCAACAAGAAACATAAATAAAAACTCATAGACACAGGCAATAGTATGGTAATTACCAGAAGGAAGGAGCATGGGAGGGTTAAGGGGGTCAAATATATGGTGACAGAAGATTTGACTTTGGGTGGTATCACAGAATTGTGCACTTGAAGATTTGACTTTGGATGATGTATCGTAGACTTGTACACTTGAAACATACATAATTTTATTAACCAATGTCATCCTAACAAATTTAATTTAAAAAATCAAGCAAAAAAAATGTTACCATGCCCAGGGAGGCTTAGTGTAGTGTTTTTCAACTCCTGGTGGTGACTTACTTGTAGTTGATGGGAACAACTTAATAGCTGCAGTCAACATTAAAAACAAACAAAAAAAACCCCCCAAAACCTATAAAGTAATAAAACATTACAATGTATTGCATCTGTGAATAGTATGTTTTGTACTTTAAACCTTTGGTTACTATCTATAGCGCATACTGGGTACACTGAAAACTTTATTATGGGGCTTTGGAATTAGCCATGTTTGAAATCTAGCCACTTAATGTCACCATCATTCAGCTTGTTACTTTAGTGCTTCAGTTTTCTCATTTGTAAAATGGGGATAATAATAGTGCCTATATCATGAGATAGTTGTGAGGATAAAGGAAATGATGCAATGAAGAAAAAAGAAAAGTGCTTAGAGCAGTGCCTCTAAGATAATAGTTTAAAACATGTTGACTGTTAGTTAATAGGATTCTTTGGTATTTTATTTTTATAGCAAGAGAGTTGCATCTCCATACTGAAATTGTGAATGTTGATTAGGAGCGAATTGCTTTGCATGTATATACTCCCAAATAGTTAAATAAAAAAAATGTGAAGAAATAGTAACTTACTTCCTTTTCATATCTAAATTCTTCAGTATACATTCCTAAATATATAAATTGTTTTTTCAAATATAATTGCAATGCCATAATTAATGATAATTTTTTATCATTAATTACCTAGTCCATAATTAGTTTTTTCTTCTCAAAAATATCCTCTTACAGTTGATTTGAGTCAGTATCCAGACAAAGTCCATACATTTGGTTGCTTTATCTCTGAAGTTACTTGTAATGATAACAATTCTCCCTCCTTTGCTGTTGTTGTTGTTTCCCCTGAGGGACTAGTTCTGTATTTTAAAGAGACATTTGACAATTTTCAGTATCAAAATAGTTGCACTATTGGTTTCTCTTTGTCCCACTGGCCCCCAAAGAGACTACAACAAAGAAGAGTACGTTTTAAGCCTATAAGCTGCAGGATGTGCACCTAACAGACCTCACAGAAACCTCACCAAAAATGGGGTACTGGGTAAGGAAAGAAACTTTTAAAGATCAGCACACTGCCAGCCCAGATCGTAGAGAGCTTTCACAGCCAGGTGGGTTGGCCAGTGCCCTCCAACCCCAAAGAAGCAAAGTTTCAAAATTTATAAACAATTTTGTACATAAACTATTCAAGATTTCTCCAGCACTGACTGATACAAAGCACAATGAGATGGCACTTTTAGAGACAGCAGCTTCAGACCCAGAAAAGGCTGATGAGATGAGTTTTATACGGCTAAGTCAGTGGCAAAAACAATTTTCTTTTAAGGAGGCATGAGAGCAGATAACCAGTCACTTCAACGTAAGAGTTGCACAGTTTATTTTGTAAACCATTGAGAAGGGGGTAGAGATGGGTCAGGATTTGGTCTCAGAGAGGTCTCACCAGAACATCACTTTTTTTCCCTAACTCCCCCCGGAATAACCTTTCCAGTTTGACTGGTACTCTGCACAAAGCAGTGATTCCCCATAGCAGAGTCTCTGGGCTCTGTTTGGCTCTCAGTAAGGCAGGCCCATACCTTTGTCTCTCCTCAATGGAGTGCAATAGGGATTAAGCTAAAAAGTTACCTTTTAAAAGTGAGAATAGACTGCTGTACGAGAACCGTGGAATTATTTGAAATGTTTCACAAATGGTTGCTCCTACAACAACAAAAACAACAACAAAGATAATTACAAAATGTGTATATCACAACATGCTTTTAAAGACACTTGGCGTTGTGCTCACATTCCCTTAAATGTTCCCAAAGGTGCTCAGCTTTAGTCCAACCAGAATCTCTGGAGAGAGGCAGAGACATTTTGGCGAAAAACTTTGGGCGAGTTGGGGGTGGGGGAAGAAGTGAAAGGAGAAAGCAGCCTTTCAGCCAAAGATCAGCCCTCAGTTTAAAGGTCAGCTTCTGGCAGATTGGCCTCAGGCGGAGTAAGGGTCAGAGGGAGGAGCAGCAGCAGGGCGGGACTGGGGTGCTCCACACCCCCTTCAGATCAGAAAGTTTGGTCCCGCATCCTTTGTGTACTGAGTCATTTCTCTTTGATCCGTTTCAGTTTAACTTCCAAATCACCAATTGTCTTTTCCACCTTGGCTACTGATTTATCAGCAAACTAAGCATGGGTCTCTGCCTCCTTGAATTTGTCAGTAAGAATCTTTATCTCTTTCTCATATTTGTTTTCTTTTTGAGAGTACTTTTCTTCGGCAGCGCTCGACACTTCAAGGGTCTGGTCCATCAGTCTGATCTGTGTATCCATCTCGGCAACGGGACTCTGCCAGCTCAGCCTGTTCGTTTGTGCGTCCCAAGTCTCCGTCAATAATTACCAATTTACAAGCCACCTCTTAATAATTCTATCTGCCCCTTGTGCATGTGCTTAGCTTCTTTGAATTGGATTTCCTGGAGTTCCATCTTCATCTTTTAAAGCTCGGTTTTCAATAACCTTCATCGCTCTCTCTCTATCATTAGTAGCTTTCTCAGCTTCCTCCAGTTTTTGCAGGCAGTGGGCCAGGCGCTCCTGAGTGTGGTCCAGCTCCATTTCAACTAGCTGCATCCTGTGCTTGAAGGGAGCCACCTCAGCCTCAGCTTGTTGTCGGCCTGTCTTTCTCCCTCCACTTCCCGCTGGAGGCTCTGTGCCCTCTCCTCTGCGTTATCGGCCTGCTGCTGCAGAACTTGGATCTTGCGTTTCGCTACCTCGATGGTAGTGATCCCGGCCACGGTGCCCACCTAGCTCCTGCTCCCGTTTGGTTTCCTACCTACTCTGCTCGGAGCTGCAGCTGCTCCTTCTCCTTTTTTGTGCTTGTGCTTGTTTTTAAAGATTTTATATATTTTTGGAGAGAGGGGAATGGAGGAAGAAAGGGAGAGAAACATTGATCGATTGCCTCTAGCACATCCCCAACTGGGGACAAGGCCTGAAACCCAAGCCTGTGCCCTGACTGGGAATAACAGGTAATCTTTTAGTTCGCAGGCTACTGCTCAATCCACTGAGCCACATCAGCCAGGGCATGTAGTTATTTTTTTAAATGTTTTATTTTTTAACTAATTTTAGACTTACAGAAAAGTTGTATATGTAGTGCAGAATTCCCATAAACTCTTTCCCTAACTTCCCCTAATGTTCACATCTTTTACTGCTATAGTACAGTTATCAAAATTGAGGAGTTAACATTGATATAATACCATTAACTACATTGTAGACTTTATTTTCATTTGACAAGTTTTCCCACTAATGCCCTTTCTCTACTTTAGGATCCAATCCAGGATACCATATTACATTTAGTTGTCATAGCCTTCCCCAAACTAATAATTCTTCAGTTTTTCCTTGTATTTAATGACCTTGAGACTTTTTAAAAAAATCCTCACCGAGGGTATATTTTTATTGATTTCAGAGAGAGAAAAAGGGAGAGAGAAACACCAGTGTAAGAGAGAAATAGTGATCAGTTACCTCTCCATCAGTTACTGATCATGTGTGCCTTGACGGGGGGGGGATTGAACCCGCAACTTTTTGGTGTACAGGACGATGCTCCAACCAACTGAGTAAACTGGCCAGGGCTTAATGTCCTTGAGACTGTAAGAGTACTATTTAGATATTTTGTGGAATCCTTCTTAATTTGGGTTTGTCCAGTGTTTTCTCATGATTAAAGTTGGGCATTTTTGGCAAGAATATTAAAAAAGTGATGTTGCCCTTCTCAGTGGATCATATCAAGGGCTGTATGAAATCAATGTACATTATTTTTGGTGATGTTACTACCCTTTGTCACTTGAGTAGGTGATAACTTCTTGGTTTTCCACTATAAATTTATTATTTTTCCTCTGTAATTAATATTTTGGGGAGATATTTTGATACTATGTCGTTGTTCTCCTCCTCAAAATTGAACTCATCAGTGTTAGCTTTGGTATTAACGTTGTAACGGCTGGCCCTGGCCTGGTGGTTCGTTTGGTAGGAGTGTCACTCCCGTGCACCAAAAGATTGCAGGTTCGATCCTCCATTGGGGCACCTGTGGGAGGTAACTGGTTGATGTTTCTCTCTCACATCTCTCTTTCTCTCTCCTCCTTCTCCTTTCCCCTCTTCCTCTCTCTTCTAAAATCAATGAGCATATCCTCAAGTGAGGATTAAAAACTAAAAAATTAAAAAATTAACTTTTTAAGGACTAAATGGGAGTTGTTAGGGTTATTCCTTTGTAAGTAACTTATTTAAAAAACATAAACCTCTAAAATTCATTGAATTGAGAAATGACCATTAGTAATAAATAAAAGTGAATTCAAACACTAGCTGAAAGGTAGGAGATAAATGAATTCTTTTTCTGTTTTTATTTTTCTTTATCAGATAATGAAACTGCTGTTTATACGTTAATGCCAATGGTTATGGCTGACCAACACAGGTGAGTCCCAATTTCACAAATTTATGCTTTTTGAGAAATGTAAATTTATCTGAATGTTGTGTGTATATACACATGCAGTTTGGACATAAATGTTGTTCTGGGGCAAGTTATTTAAGTCTGTTATAATTGTCTGTCTGTGAATTAAGAAACATGATTTTCTAAGATTCTATGGCAACAGACTTTTTAAAATAAGTAGTTAGCTATTAAATCAAGTATTTGGTTGGTCAGGGGTGAGTGGAGGTGGGCAAAGAGGGGAAAAAGTGGGATATCTGTAATTGTGTTGATAACAAAAATAAAGTAAAAAAAGACGCAGTTATATGATTGTGGGATGAGGTGTTTACACTTTTAGCAGACCGCTCTGCTGTATTTAGCCATTGGATAGTTTGGTGTAAGTAAGAAAAAAATGAAGAGAAACTATATTTTGAAACAAGTTTTTTGCTTTAAAATTCTGATAATAATTAAAACATGTTTTTGTCTCTGATTTTTCTTCTTGATCAAGATTTATATAGTTGGGCTCAGCTTTCTGCAAGGGGAGCAGCCAGCCCTGCTCCTTTTGTTCGTCAAGAATCTAGGGGGAGCTGAAGGCCACCTAACTGTCTTCAGAGCAGGTGACACAGTGTAGATGAAGAAAACTTCAGCACTAGTTTATCGGTCAGGGCAATTGGTTTTTGGATGATTCTATGCTGGCAGCCATGCTACGCTTAAAGAACAATGGTTGTTTTTTAGTTTATGCAAGACAGAATCTGGTAAGACTACCTAAAGAGCAACTAACTTTAGCTATGTGTTTTTTAAAACATATGAACACTTTAATTTTTTCTTTTGTGCAGGTCTGTTTCTGAACTACTATCAAATTCGAAGTTTGATGTTAACTATGCATTTGGACGTGTAAAAAGAAGCCTGCTTCACATTGCAGCAAAGTAAGATTAAAGATATTTTGGATCAAACTCTGATCTAGAGTAATGATCAGTAGTTGACTTTGAGTCAGTGTTGGCCCACAGTAGTTATGGAGAGCGATGAGGACAGCTGAGTGATTCTTTATATGTTTAGGGCATAGTGTGTCATGCTTGCGTTCTTTCTCTAAATAAATTGTTAACCTTGAGATTGGACTCAAGTCTCATATGTACTGTCTTAGATTGTTCTAGGTCAGATCAGAGTAGGTTAGGCACAGGGACTGTCTTTCCTAGATGTACTTAAGAGAGTTCATTTATCAAAATTTTTCTTTTTTCCAACCAATATAAGATTTCATATGCTAACTGCACATGGTCATTGGCTTTATAGTATCTTAAAGTAGATGATATTTATTATTTGTGACAGAAGTTAAGCCAAATTTTAGGTTACTATGGACTCTAAAAATAATGTGTTTAATAGAGGTTTTTGTTCTTTAAGCTATGTCAACTTGGCTGTTTGTCGAATATATCTGATCTGTTTTTAATATTGTTTTAGTTGTGGCTCTGTGGAATGCTTGGTTCTGCTATTAAAGAAAGGAGCAAACCCTAACTATCAAGATATTTCCGGCTGTACTCCACTTCATTTGGCAGCTAGAAATGGGTAAATATTTGTTTCCTTAAGTAGATTATGTTGTATTATCAGTATTCAAGGCACTCTACCTTGATTTGATTTTTTTCCAACCCAATTACAGTCTTGGGAAGAGGTTCTTAGGTCATTATATTCAATTTTTAAGTATTATCATATTTAATAATTTATGAAATTGTTTACTGATATTTTTATTCTTGAAAATATATTTAAAGTTCATTTTTACTTGTACTGTAATTACATTTTATTTTCTGAAAAGCATAATTTTCACTTTTTTTGTTTTGATGTTTTTTTCCTGCTAATCTTTAGCCACATCTTACTCCATGGCATATTTTCCAAATTGCTTATTTAATTTTATTAATGTAATTAAATACAGAGTAAATATTATATCCAGTTTATGTATAGTAATTATTTGAGAATGAGCTGTAGTAGATAGAGTAAGCTTTTTGGATAAGGGTAGCTTATTCCTTTCAGTGCCAAAACTGCTTTTCATTTTAGTTATAACAAAATGTTTCATCAATATGTAATGCACTTACTAGCCCTCCTTTTAATTTTTTAATTGCTTTTTCCCCATTATGAAAGTAGTATTTCCAAAATGTGAATATATTTTTCCTTTTCTTGATAACTCTGGTCATCATTATGAACATCATTACATTATTGTGTGCTATTTTAAATCCTACTATACTCTTTATGGTTTCTCCTTTTTTGTCAAAAATATTACACCTCTGTGTTTGTCTCTATTGCTATGTTTTACTTCTTAAAATTCTGTTGGACTGAAAAACCATACAAAAATGTTTGGAATTATATTCAAAATGAAAATAAGTACTTGAAACTTACATTTTTCTAATGCTATAAAACTTCTTTATGAAAATTTATTTCCATGTGTCTCTTCTTTTGATTACTCTTACAAATATTTTTCCTGTTTTGAACTGGGATCCTAGATATGGATATAGGTTTGAGACAAATTTTCACATACAAGAATTAAAGTGAAACCAAAAAGATAAGAACCCGTACTGATGTCTAAATTGGACTGGGAAGGACATAGTCTTTTGACCCCATCTAGTCTTCCCCATTTCCTGACTTAACATATGAACTAATTTAGTTATCCACTGTTCTAATTGGTAACAGCTTGCTGATTAAAGAATTGTTTTTATAATAATTGGCAACATTAGGTATGTTGTAGGGTGTCACCTAAATGTCATGAAGTAAATCATTAATTTCCTTCCTGAATTAATCTCAAACCTAGATACCTTATTCCAAGTGTTGGTAGAATAGTGACAAAGCTCTTTGAAAAAGTTACGCATTGAAAAATATCTCAGTACTCTGTATCTGCAAGGACAGATGGGTGTATTCATTGAATGGGTGTCTTGTACAACTTAGAGGTGCCCAATAAATTCTAAGCCACTTGAGTACTTGTTACTTCCTGTAGCTTCTTATGTGTTCAGAAATAGCTTTTTACTTTAATTTTTTTATGAGTTCATATCTGTGTAGACTAAAGCATAAGTTGTAGGGGATTTTGCCTCTTTTGCTAGTCCATTTGTTTCTTGTTTTTTCGTGTTTTTTTGTTTTTTTTTTGTTTCCTCAGCTACCATTGTCAGGTGCCCTACTTTAGCATTCCTTTCTTTACCCATTAATACTGGGTGCATTAGTACTGAATTGCCCTCCTTTCCAGCGGAAGACTCATTAAGCTGCCACAGAGCACTTAGGTGACAGATCCCTCTCCTATGGGTTACCATAAGCTTCCTATAATTGTTGCAATATTGGGGTGGGAAAATAGTTGCTTCCTGTATAGCAGGATCCACTGTTGCTTACAGTTGTATGGGAATAAAAGGGAAGACTTCAAAATTATTGTGTATCCTGTGGTTTCATATTGCTCAGATTTGAAACGTGATTTCTTCTTTATTTTTTTTGGCTAGATTGTGAGCTCCTAAAGCACAGAGCCCGTGTTAATATTTTAGCTCCAATTTTTAGCAAAATACGTGCTCTCTTAGTGGGTTGTTTTGACTTACCTCAGGTTCTGGAAAGTAGCAATAATGATTGTTAAGTAAGAAGAGGATCTATTTCTCTCATATTGCCTTGTACCTTTTGCAATTCATTTTTGAGAGGAGGTTCATTATGCACTGCTCTTTTTCTCAAGTGATCCCCACCCAAAATACTTCTTTGGGACCATTTCACTGGCCCGTTTCCACTAAGTGTTTATTTTGGCAATAAGTTGACAGGATTCTGAATAGGCTTTACATTCAGCAATATGGGCACAGACACACACATATTTTAAGCAGTGAATTCATTTTAATATGACTCTCTGGTCTGTTTTCTTGGCATTATTGAAGATTTATTTTAGAAGGTTTTCATAACAATGTGTTAGATGAAGGAATTTTGTAAATGTTTGAACTTGGAAGTTTACTCAGCTTTATTTTCTTCTGTTTCTTTTATTATAATGCTGATTTTAAATGACATTGACCTTCATTTTAGATACAAAAATCAAAGCAAGAAAAGTAATTTGTTCCTATAAAAGATTTATTCAGCCAATAAAAATTTTATCTATTGATTTATAAAGGTTAATAATAATTCATAAAGTTTTATTGAGGCTTATTGAGAACACCTAGGTATGCTTAGTACTGAGTTGATTAAAGAAATATGATATAATCCATGGCATGAAGAAACTTATCTAATTCAGTAAACAGTTATACATATATACTCTATGTACTAAATATTTTATATATCATGTACTATATATGTAGATACTATACTCATATTAAGGTTATATATAATATATATAACATACTACACAGTATACTATTACACGTACAGTGTTATGTGTTTTTTATATATGTAATTATTTACTCAACTAGATAATAAATATTTATGCCATGGATTACGCTTCCTTAATGCATATGTAGAAAATGGATATTATATACACACATGCACCCATCTGTATGTGTGTATCACTTTGTTTCCAAAGCAATAATTTTCATTTCATTACTTAATGAAGGGAACATCGATATAAATATTGAATAGTGACTAGTAATTGATCAGGCTAAGAGGAAACATTGTAAGCAAGTTAAATGGGTAGGCAGTTAAAAAGGGGGCAAAGGACTTGAATAGGCATTTTTCCAAAGAAGATACACAAATGGCCATTAAGTACATGTAAAGGTTCTCAATATCACTAACCATTAGGAAAATAAAAATCAAAACAATGATTAGATATTAACTCACTCATTAGTATGGCTATCAAAAAAAACTTTTGGTATAGAGAAATGGGAACTCTTGTGCACTGTTGGTGGAATGTAAAATGGAGCAGATGCTCTGAAAAACAGTTTGGTAGTTCCTCAAAAAATTAAAAATAGAATTACTGTATGATCCAACAATCCTACTTTTGGATATATACCCAGTAAAATTGAAAGCAGAGTCCCAAAGAAATATTTCTATACCCGTGATTATAGCTATTCGCAATAGCTAAAAGGAAAGTAATGTAAGTATCCATTGACGGATGAATGGATAAACAAAATGTGGCATATACCTACAGTGGAATATTAGTTAGCCTGAAAAAAGAAGGAAATTCTGACATATGCTAAAAAAAGGGATACATCTTGAGGAGATTATGTAAAGTGAAATTAGGCCACTCACAAAAAAGACAAACAACTGTGTGATTCCACTTTTATGAGGTACTTAGATAAGCCCAAACTGTAGAGACAGAAAGTAGCATGGTGGTTACAAATCTCTGGGGAGAGGGAATGGGGAGTTATTGTTCAATGGGTTTCAGTTTTCAATGTGAAAATAGTTCTTAAGATAGATGGTCGTGATGGTTGTACAGTATGAATATACGTAATATCACTGAATTGTACACTTAAAAATAGTTAAGATGCTAAATTCTGGCCCTGGCTGGGTTGCTCATTTGGTTATTGCGTTGTCCTGATATGCCAAGTTTGCGGGTTCCATCTCCTGTCAGGTTATGTACAAGAATCAACCAATGGATGCCTGAATAAGTGGAACAACAAATCAGTGTTTCTCTCTCTCTAAAAATCAATAGAATTTTTAAAAAAGCTAAATTTTATGTTATATATATTTTACCACAGTAGACATAATTTTAAAAAATAAAGTGGGTAGGGGGATGCATATACATGCATTTTATTAATTAATGTATATATTTTTATAATTCATCTTAGTTTCAACTTTGAATATTTTGCAATCAAGAATATAGAATACAACATCAAGATATCCTTTTGCTATATCCATTCCCCTTCCATTAGACTCATGTTATATTGCTAATGAAGATTACTATTTCAAACATTCGATCAACACTAGAACTGTCTTGGCACTTTTTAAAAAGATTTTATTTATTTATTTTTAGAGAGAGGGGAAGGGAGGGAGAAAGAGAGAGAAAGAAACATTGATGTGTGAATGATACATAGATTGGTTGCCTTTCACATGCCCCGAACTAGGGACCTTGACTGCAACCCAGGCATGTGCCCTGACTGGGAATTGAATCTGCCACCTTACAGTTTGCAGGCTGGCACTCAGTTCACTGAGCTGCACCAGCCAGGGCAAATCATGGCATTTTGAATAATAATTTGCCCCCATGACATGAAAATCTTATTGTGCTTTTTCTTTATCCTATTATCTTTGAGTTGCAGAAACCATTTTGCATATTATTTCAAATGTTATAGTGTTTATTTAAATATTGCAGATATAGATTGATACTTGCTATAAACTAATATTGAGTGTAGTTAATATTTCAGGAAAATAATTGTCATTTGTTTATTTTTCTTTTATTAGTTATTTGTGACTGCCTCTTTCTTTTCAGGCAGAAGAAATGCATGAGTAAATTATTAGAATACAGTGCTGATGTCAACATTTGTAATAATGAAGGCCTTACAGCAGTAAGTACTAAGAATTTCACGAGATTCTCAAAATACTTTTTAGAAGATAATATTGAAGGTGGTAGTAATGCAATGTATAGTATACATGTTTCTTTAGGTTACTTATTTGTGATAATTAAGAAGATGCAGAATGACTTGAGATATAGTTCTCAGCAATATTTATTAAGATAAACTGTGGTTTACCATATTTCTCCTTTTTCCTCATATTTCAGTTTATGACATTTCCTTTATTTTGAGGTCTTAGTTTCTTAGTTTTTGTCATCAATTTTCCAGGGACTTTTTAGGGGTATCTTTGTCAAGGTGTGTTATGAGTTCATTATAGGAGAGCTGTTTTTCACTATGTCCTTTTAAATTCTTTTTATATGTACATTATAGGAAAACTGTGTTGTTAGGCAGAAAGGGAAAAAAAGGTAACAAAGAGAATAACTACTCACCTGTATTCCCTGCACTCAGAGATAATCACTGTTAATATTTTGGCCTATATTATTTCAGAAGAATATGTTCTATTTAAACTATTTGTATTCATTTTGCCTTGTCATTTTTTTTTTTAAAAGTTATTTTTAATTTTTTACCTACATAGATATTATAGGGAGATGGTTTGGGATATTTCTGAGGAGACTGTTGAATTCAAGAATTTTAATTAAACTTCTTTTTCTGTCACTAATTGTGCATTATTCATTTTAGAAATAGAGATAAAATAGAATTTTGTGATTATTGAGAAGTTACTCTGAAGTTATGGCAGAAGATGTTAAGTTTTATTATTAAATTTAACCTTCCTTTACAAGAGGTGCATATGATGATCTATTAGTTAACTAGATGGTTGGAATCCTTTCACAATGTATATCCAATAATCACATTGTATACTTTAAATATTTCGCAGTTTATGTCAGTCATATCTCAGTAAAGCTGAAAATTCTTTTTTTTAAACAAATATTACCTTCCTTTGGTAATATTTGTAGGTTTTGAATCTTTTAACTTGTGAATAAAGATGAATATTGAGTATTTACTTACCATGCCAATTTTCAAGACCTTTCTGATTTAAAACATTTTTTTGGCAGGAGGGGGGACTCGTGGGGTGCAGTAGAGCACTAAAAAAAAAGCTTCCTTAAGATTTGTATCCTTCTTTTAATGGCTTATTAAAGAATAAGCTCAATCATGATTATATAGAATCCACAATTCCTGTGATAATTCAGATATTGTTATATGTATAGCATCATCTACTTTATAAAGAAAAACTGTTTTGAATATCTAGTGATTGCTTAGTAATATGCTAAGTATCACAGAGGGTTATAAAACTATGGAATTGGTATAGATCTCTCCTTAGGGCACAGTCTAGTATAGGCAAGATAAAATGTCCAATATTAATATAATTGTTTTATCACGTAAGTTTTTATGTGCTAATTCCTCATCCTTCTGAACTTAAAGGGAAGTGAAGTAGAAAACTTCTAAAATCAAATTTTTATTTAGAAATTATTCATGCATATATTTAAAGAGTCATTTGAGTCTCCAAGGCTTGTTATAGAAAAACAGTCTCTATCCTCTTTCTGCCTGGGATCAGCCTCAGTGTTCTCTCCTGTGGCCCTGATTGGTGTGGTATGCTTCCTTTTCTTGGATACTGTTCTGGCTGCCAACTATGTTCCTGTCTTGTCCCAGACTGCTATGGTGGAATTAATTCAACAATTAGGTTCATGGACACCATTGGGTGAAGGAAGCTAGGATGGTGAAAATGTGCTGCTACAGAAGCGCTCCTGAGGGGGAAGTAATCTTCAATAGGGAGCCAAGAGCCCCAGGATTATTTTTCTGAAAGAAGAGAATTGGTGACTGCAAGCTTTCTAGGCTGGTCACCCTCAGAAAGGATTTCTCATGTTTCTTCATTTGTTCTTTCAATGGGAATTTCTTGAATACCTACCATACGCTAGGTAGGCACTTTGCTGGTGTAGGGGTAGAGTAGTGAATATAACTGACCAAGTCTCCAAAGAAGAAAGTCAGTGGGTATTGGTGACACATTGTAATGAATGTGAACATAGGAGTTATGGGAGTCATAGCAGAGGACTCATCCCAGGAAATACCATGTGAGGGGAGGCCAAAGGGACAAATAGAAGTTAGAGTGGTAAAAGTGGTGGTGGTGGGAGTGGAATTGGGGAAGAGAGTTTTTGTTCTGTAGAATAGATTAGCAAAGGCATGGAAATGAAAGAGAGCGTGCTACATTAAAGCAGTAAGCTTAGCTGGTACTCAGATAGCCCTGGGGTTTCATGAATACTTCCAAAGGTCTATGGCATGTGTGGTTAAGGGGATCACTTTACAGATCTTCAGCTTCTATATGTGCTCTTTCTTAAGACAATCTGCTCAAGGACATCCTATAGTAGAGAGCCAGACCTTTCCACCTTGACCTTCAAAAGCACTCTTCCACCACTTTGAACATTGTATATTTTATACTCACCCATCCTGAATATTGCAAGACACACACATTATCAAGGATGGGATAGGGGTAGGGTCACACCAAAAAACAACTCAAAATATTGATGTCTGCTAAGTGTCCATCATTCAGCACCCTTAGGCTTTATAGACTCTTTCCTGACTTATATATGTATTGCTGTTAGCGGTGAGGTATTTAGACTTAAGTTGCTTTGTTCTGGATTCAGCACAATTATAAGAATTATGCAATAGGAGTGATGGAATATTTGTTTGGTTTGTCACTGATACCCTCTCCCAGATACTGTCAAAGAATTCATTGCCTCTAAGAGAAAGTTCCTTGAGAACAAAGCAAAAAGGACATCAGTAAGAAATACTGAAGTCAATGGTGACTTATTTCACCAAGGTGGCAAAGTCAGGGTGGACTTTTATCTATCTATCTATCTATCTATCTATCTATCTATTACCTATCTTCGTATTTATATCTATATTTCTATTTTATCTGTCTCAGGAAACAGAAAATGGGCAGTGGCTCCTAATGGGTATAGGTTTTCTTTTAGGGGGAATGAAAATGTTCTTTAGTTGATGGTGGTAATTATTGTACAGCCCTGAATATACTAAAAACCAATAGGTTACATACATTAAATAGGTGAATTGTATGACTAGTTATATGGCGTTATACCTCAAATAAGTATACAAACACCTTATGACACCCTCTCCCCCCAAAAAATAAAACATTCTCTTGATACTCCTTTCAACCTCCAAAATTCTCATTTTATAGTCGATTCTTCTGAAGTATTGTTAATGGATTTAAAAACTTTGTTTCCCTGTATCTGAATAACATGCTAATACTGCTCCTTTTTTATTTTTTTTCAGTTTTAGGCATCACCTATTGACTTTCTGGAAAATAAGATAATATCTCTCTTTTTCAGTCCCTCTTCCTCACATTCCATCATGTATGTACAAGCACATTTCCCTCTTACCTTTACAAATATAGACATAATTTTAGCAACATCATTTTTCAGTGTTTTAATTTTTGATTATATAAAAACTATTCATAATTAGGCTATGTTGTTTTCCATAGTACTTTTCTTATAATGCATTTTATTTTCCATGTAGTTAATAATCACATTTAAAAAATTGAGATAATTATAGATTCATATGCAGTTGTAAGAAATGATACAGAAAAATCCCCTATATATTTTGCTCAGTTTCTCAATGACCACATTTTATAGAACCATAGTATAATATAATATCATGACCAGGATATTGACATTGATGCAGTCTGACTCATTTCCCCAGTTTTACTTGTTTACTTGTACCCAGTTTTACCTGTGTGTCTGTGTATGTATGTGTATCAAGTTGTATACAATTTTATTACCTGTGTAGGCCCACGTGTCTATTACCGTAGACAATATTCCAAACATTTCTAATTCCACAAAGATGTCCTGTGTTGCTCTTCTTTAAAAACCACACCTTTCTTCCCCTTAACTCCATGCCTAACCCCTGGCAACCACTAATCTGTTTGATTTTAATAATATTATATAAATGTAATCATATTGTGTGGAAGCTTTGGGGATTGGCTTTTGTATGCTCATCATATTCCCTGGAGATTGATTCAGATTTTTGTGTGTATCAATATTGGTTCTTTTACATTACTGACTAGTATTCCTTGGTGTGAATGTACCACTGTTTATTTAACTATTCACCTGTTGAAGGACATCTGGGTTGTTTCCTCTTTGGAGCTATTTACAAATAAAGCCACTATAAACATAAACAGTGTACAGGTTTTTGTATGAACATAAAAATTTTCATTTCTCTGGAATAAATGCCCGGGAATGCAGTTGCTGGGTTGTATGGCAGTTTTATGTTTAATTTTCAAATGAGCTGCCTAGCTTTTTCAGAGTGGCTGTATCATTTTACAACCCCACCAGGAATCTCACTTTTTGGCATCCTCATCAGCATTTGGTGTTGTTATTGTTATTAGTTTTTCTTTTTTCTTTTAGCCATTATTCTAGGTATATAGTGATATCTCTTGCTGTTTTAACTTGAATTTGCCTAATTACTAATGTTGTTGAACATGTTTTCATGTGCTCTCTTATCAATTTTTCATCCTTTTATGTGAAATGGTAGTTCATTGCTATTTATAATTGGATTTTTTAACTGTTGAATTGTGATAATTCTTTATGTATTGAAGATACTAGTTCTTTGTCAAGGATTAGTCTTTTACAAATATTTTCTCCAAATCTTTAGTTTGCCTTTTTAAACTCTTAAACGGGTTTTGTTGTAGGGCAAAAGTTTTAAATTTTGATGAAGTCCAATATATGAGGTTTTCCTTTTATGGAAAAGAACTCTGCCTAGCTCTAGATCCTGAAGATTTTCTCCTATCTTTTTTCAAAAAATTTTATAATTGTATATTTTGTATCTAAGTCTTAGGATCTATTTCAAACTCATATCAGTATAAGATGTGACACTTAAGTCAAGGTTCTGGTTTTGCCTATGAAGTCCAATTACTCTGGCATGGTTAGTTGAAAAGGCTATCTGTCCTGCATGAAAATGGTTTGCATCTTTCCCAAAAACCTGTTGGGCTGGGGCTGGGGGGTGGGGGTGGGGTGTGTGTGTGTGTGTGTGTGTGTGTGCATTTTTTTTAAATTTACTTTCAGAGAGAGGGTAAGGGAGAGAGGGAGAGAAACATTAGTGTGTCAGAGATACATTGATTGGTTGTCTTTTGCACACCCTCAACTTGGGGCCTGGCCTACAGCCCACGCTTGTGCCCTGACTGGGGATCAAACCAGCAACCTTTCAGTTCTCAGGCTGGTGCTCAGTCCACTGAGCCACACCAGCCAGGGCGTTAGGCATATTTGTGTAAGGTTGTTTCTGGGTTCTCAATACTGTTCCACTGATCTAGGTGTCTGTCCTTTTGCTAATACACACAGTCTTGATAATTGTAGCTTCATAGTAAGCCTTATTATCAGGTGGAGTAATTTCTCCCACTTTTTTTTCTGTAAGATTGTGTTAGATATACTGATTCCTTTGTCTTTTCATATAAATTTTAGAATAAAGTTGTCTATGACAAAAAATCCTTACTGGGATTTTTATTGGAACTGCATTAAACCTATGGACCAATTTGGGGAGAATTGACAGCTTTACTATGTTGAATGTTCCAATCTATAAACACAGTGTTTCTCCCTATTTATTTAGGTCTTAGATTTCTGTTATCAGCATTTTGTATTCCTCAGCATACAGATCTTGTCCATCTTTTAAGTGTATAGCTAAATATTTCATTTTCTTTTGAGCAGTAGTAAATGGTATTATGATTTTAATTTTTGTTTCTGTATGTTTACTGACAGTATATAGAAATGTGTTTGGTTTTTGTATTTTGATCATGTATCTTGAGACCTTGCTAAACTCACTTATGAGTTCCAGGAGATTTTTGTAGATTCCTTGGGATTTTTTGTTATCTGCAAATAGATATATAGTTTTCAGTTCCAATCTGTATGTCTTTTATTTCTCTTTCTTCCCTTACTATAGCTTAATACATTTTTTCAAATTTTCCAAGTATTTAATTATTAATTCATTACCAAACTTTCCCTAAGCTTTATAACTATCCTTATAATATGTATTCAGGAAATTCCTTCTCTATTTTTAAAGACTTTATTTATTTATTTTTAGAGAGAATGGAAGGGAGGGAGGAGTAGAGGGATAGAAACATTGATGTGGGAGAGAAACATTGATGTGGGAGAGAAATATCTATTGGTTGCCTCTTGCATACACTTAGAGGTAACCCAGGCATGAGTCCTGCTGACCTGGAGTCCTATGGGGTGACCTTTTGGCCTGCAAGGCGCTCATCCCACTGAGCCACACCAGTCAGGGTCAGTGCCTTTCTTCTTGATTAGTTTTGAACGAATCTCTCATGGAGACCTCTGTTCTCCCCGAGCCAGACTGCTTGATTTCTAGGTCTGCTTCACACTTTTTGGAATGTCACCATCATCCTGGAGATTCCTTTTGCCTTTCTCTTGGGTTCTTTGGGTTCTTTGTTATATAGGTTCTATATCTGTTTTTTTTTTCCTAGTAACTAATCTGTTACTTTGCTGGAGCAAATTTTCTAGTAATTAACTGAGAAAGGATGTATGGGAGGCAAATTTGTTCATAGTTTGCATGAGTGAATGTTACTTGAGTCTTGGAGTTTGTCTGATTATGCAATTGATAATTTAACTGACAATGAAATTCCAGGCTGGACATTGCTTTCCCTTAGAACTTTAAAAACATTGCTTCGTTGTCTTCTGGTTTTCATTTTTGAAAGTGTGGTCCATTTTGATTCTGATTCTTTTTATGAAACCTGTTTTTTCTTTTCCCTTCTCTCTGTAGAAACTTACAGAATCTACTCTGTCCATAGAGTTCTGAAATTTCATGGCTATATGTCCTGGTTTGGATTAATTTTATCCATTTGGTTGGATAATACTGATGTTTTATCAGCCTGGAAACTAATGTAATGGGAGCTCATAAGAAATTTTCATAAATGATTTCTTTGGTGATTTCCGCTCCTCTGTTTTCCTTACTCTCATCTTTTTGAATTCCTGTTGTTTGAATATTGGACTCCTTGGGCTAGCCTTTCAATCTTCTTACCTTTTCTCTTGTTTCTCCATTTCTGTCTTTTTGTGCTTTCTGGGAGACTTTTTCAATATTATCTGCTAAATCTTCTTTTGAGTTTTCATGCCTCTAATCACATTATTAATTTTTGAGAGGTTTTTTTTGAACTGCCCATTTAAAAAATTTTTTTTCTTCTCTTGTTTTAAGGGTGTAGTCAGCATGTTCTCTCTTTGAGAGTATTAAATCTAGTTTTTTTCTTTTGAAGTTTCTTTCTTGAATATTCATTGTTCCTTTTCTTCTCTACTTTGGCTTTTAGTTTATTTTGTATTTTGTCTTTTAAATTAGCTGCATTTGTCAGATGTTTGATGGGAGAGGAGAAAGCTCTTCGAAAGCCTTGAATGAGTGAGGTTTGTTCACTGTGGGCTTCAGTGTAGGGTGATCTGTCTTTAGGACCTTTCCTGATGTCATTTTCTTTCGGCATTTACTCTTGAACTGCTTAGCATTCTGGATGCTGGGTGGAGGAGAATGCTTTGGGATTTCAGTATTCACTGTGTAAACTTGCACTTCATCTCCCTTTTCAGAGTGCCACTCTTGCCTCAATGTGCCTAGCGTCTTTTACTTTAACATTTTTGTTTTTAAGCCTCTTGTGTTCTGTCAAATTGAGGGGGGACATTTACTGGCCATGCAGAGTAGGGAAGGATTGGGGAACTAAGGGTCTAAGTCTTATCAAACAGTCTTTCAACTGATCTGACTGGAGTCCCACATTTACTCCTGCTTCAAGAGGTAATTACTAATGATTCTTTAAGTGTTTTGGGAGTTCTGTGATAGGATCATGGTCCTTGGCTTTGTCTACTGCTGATTTAGGCTTCAGCTTTTGGTTTTGACAAGTCAGACAAAAGCTTCCAGTTCCCAAAATTTGTTGCTGTTGTATTCTTTTCTTTATCATATTGAGTTTGTTCTTTAAGATGAAGTACTCTTTACTGTCATTTCACTGGTGTTTGGGGAAGAAATCGATCTGATACATGTGTTCAAGCTGCTGTTTTAAAACCGAAGTTTCGTGATGCACGCGTGCGCGCACACACACACTTTATATGTATATAAACTATATATATATATATCAAGCAAGTATCAGCAAGTATCATTATCATTATATCATTAGTATCAGCAAGAGGAAGCTTTGATTAGCACTACAGAACATTTTAAGACTTGAGTTACAAAAGATTATCACATTATTTGCACTTGTAATTGGCTTCCCTTTTTACACATGTTGGCAAGAGAAAAAAACTAGTATATGGCTGAAAGATAAAATAACCACATTCTATGGATAGCTTTAAAATGAAAGATGAGGCTTATGTTGAAGGATTGATTAACACATTTAATAAACCAATCTTTTTAACACTAATCAATGTTTTTTTTTTTTTCCTTTTGATGACTTTTTTTGTATATAGACTGGAAACAGCAAAATTTTACATGTCTTTTTCTTTCTTGCTGCCCAGGTTGATGTTTCCATAAAGTAGTTTTAAGTTACATCCGTTCAGATTTTAAGCATTTTGATTTACCTAAAAAGGGATTGTTCATAGAAAAAATTTACTTTGGACAGTATACAGGACTGGTGGAGGTAGGCTATTTCACATCAGATAGTACAATCTGTATCAGCCATGTGGCTGGTTTCTGTAGATGCCCTTTGCTGTTCTCACTAAAGGTGCCTTGTATCTTGAGTTAGTTCACTCTTCTTGCCCATGGGAGTCATGCATCTTGTCACTGAGTCCATGTCCTTAATCATATTTTTTAATTGGAAAAAAGTCAAATGAAAATGGATGGTTCGCATAGTGCAGAGTTTTAACATTGATTATCTTTGAGTGGTAGACTTACTGGCGTTTTGTATTTTTTTTATTTTCCATATTTTTTTATTATTTATATATGATATCTGTATTACCTGTAAAATACAGGAAGTAAAGAATATGACACCTACTGGTTAATTACTTTTTAACTTATGTTTGCTTCTGGGGAAGGGAAAAAATATTTAGTACCTTTTTTCAAGAGACAAGATATGCATAGAGTCCAGGATCATCTAAGAAACAGAGTACTTAATGATCCTAAGTCTACACTTAACTACTTTGAACAATGAAGTGCTTCATTTTGAAATACATGGTGGTGTAACTAACCTACATATTGATGCATATTTTCCTCATACATAAAAAATACAGGTGTTAAATTTTAATTTTAGTTTTTAGTGTGTGTATTATGCTCACAATTTGGGAAATAATAGCATTATTTATCTGCTGTTTTTATATGAAAAACTCTTGCATAAATGTTAAGTAACTGAATGGCTGCACAGATACACTGGCTGGCTGTGAATGGGCGGACAGAACTACTCCATGACCTTGTACAACACGTCAGTGACGTCGATGTTGAGGACGCAATGGGGCAGACAGCGCTGCATGTGGCCTGCCAGAACGGTCATAAGACGGTAAATTCAGCTGTGAGAATTTTAAGTTGCATGTGTTTATTTTTTAAAACTCTCAATCCCAGAAAAGTTTTTACTGTGTACAATTAGGAACATGAAGCATTATAGCAAAATCTTGTTATAATATTTTCTGCATCATACAGACTTCTGATTAATATATTTAATGTAGAAAAAAGGAATAGAAAATAGTGCTTTTAAATTTGTTTAAAATATTTGTAATTTGGGTTTATTTTATTTCTGATTTGTACATTTTTAATTGTTGAATATATTAAAATTTTAATGTAGTATGTTCATATCTAACTAAAAATTATGTCTTGTTCTCAGTTTCATCAACTAACTTCTTCCTATTTTACTTTATTTTTTTACTACTAAGCCTCAATTATTGGAATTAAATAGTAAAAAAAGTGAATACTGACATTGCTTAAAGAGTTTAACCTGGGCTATCCTATTTGTATACTGTCTTAGAATATGATACAAAGACTAGAATGACAGTTGTTTTCTTTCTGGCTTTAGATTTCTGAAATCATACATTTGTCCTATAACTATACTTTTTCTGTTATTCCTATGCACAAACATTTGGCTTTTAAAATTGCTAATAGCTTTCTTTCTCATTAGGAAACTTCGCTGCCTTATATAAAGGTTGTTAGCATAAGATTTTAGATGAATTTCCGCTTTGCTATAATTTCCTATGATTTCCTGGTTACTTTCAGTTTTATTTTTACATTTACTATTATTCGTAATACAATTTATTTACTTGCTAATCAACAACAAAGACCACCCCAAAACAAAAAGTCACATCCACAACTACAAAGATACCAAATTTGTTTATGTTTATTTTTTTGTATACTGTCTGAGTCTTATCTTTTTTGTTGGGAGAGTTTTTAGTGGAATCCTGGACTTCCATCTCTGCAAACACTTTTTTCCTAATCTGGGTTCAGGATGTAGGATCCAACATGATTAGATACTTTACATACGACTTCAATTCACAGAATATTCCACTTGTTTGAGATAGTGAGGCCAAGGTTGACATCGTCTTATGTTTAATAAGAGTTCAATAAAAGAGGAAGGATATAGGATTGTTTTTTATCTTCCAGGAATTTCTTCTGAACATCAGTGTTCATTTTAAGTTTTTTATCTTTTATCATCTGAAAACTAACCCAGTATTTTCACGGTGCATTCTTACTCATTATTTTTTACTTTCTCAGATTCCACACTATTAAATTTTAAAAGTATTCCATATGAAAAAAAATTACCTGAAATATTATTGTGAGTGGCTCAGGTTTTTACGCAGCTCATGCTTATCAGAGAATGAGTCCTATTGGTAGCTCTCATAGGACAGAAAAGCACTTACTTTAATATAAACGTTGTTTTGCTATATAACATATAAGAAGAGTATCATTTACTAAGATTGTAAAACCTACCTGTGTACCCAAAACTTGTGTAGGAAAAGCTAGAATTTAGATTAGAAGTGATCTATAAAAGCTAATTTTAGTTGTCTTGAATCAGTGAAGAAGCAAGAATTACATAGGAAATCTTGTTTCAAAACATGTGCGTTACAGGCTGCATTAGAAATTTAGAATTGCCTTCTGAAGTTATTGAAAGGTAGTTAGTATAAGTATAATATATTCCATATGGTTTGCAACCTAAAGCAGGTGTGGTAAAGTAAGGGAGAATTCCTCATAGCCAAATGCCTTTGAAGAATTGTATTCTCAGAAGATTTATAGGGAGTCTGACTTTACTGTGGTGATGAGTTTTACAGGGTGAGATTTTGCAGATATAGTAGAGGAGGAAGTGTACAAAAAACCATGTTGACTTGGGGTTGATTGTATTAGTGAGTGACATTCCATTCTGTCATAGTTGATCAGTTATAGTTATCTGCAAGGATCATATACATATAATGTTTAAAACTGGCAATTTTCTGAATCATTTTATTCATCTTTACTCCTTCTTCAATGAGGGCAAGAAGGAATCTTGAAAAATTACTGTCTTCTAGCCTCCAGGCTGAATTGTACCTCTAAAAATCTGTGTTGATAGTTGTGTTGATATTACCTGTGTTTCATAATTACTCATATATTTCTGGGCCTTATTCAGATGTCAGTAGAGGAGCATACCCTTTTATGTTGAGTTAGATATGATTTATTCATTTATGAGATATAATTTATTATAGGATAGGGATTATTGAATTTTTTAACTCTTTGCATATCTTTACATAAGTTGAATACTGAGTCTAAAATGCTTGTCAGCTACCACAGTGACTTATTTTAGTGGCAAGTAAAAGTGGCCTTTTCATGGAGTCAAAGTAGCCATTTCTTACATAAAATCATTAAAAGGTATTGAAAACTGGTGTCAGTGTAGATATGGTTTTCAAGATTTCAGTTTATGTTTAAGTTTAAAAGCTTGTGTATTGCTTATATAATTTTTACAAAATATAAAACTTTAAAGAGGGAGAGAAACTCTACTTAAAAAACATTTATAAAAACATACCATTTCTTTTCAAATAAAGAGATAGGTACGATAAACAAATCCTCTGAAATTTACTCTCTAATCTCATATTAGGGTAAATCTCAAGGGTGCATGACAATACCTCCCCCACCTATTATATTAATTTGTTTAAAATTGTGTTTCTGTTACTTGCAACTGAAATTATAATGTTTTAACCAATACATTTAAATTTTTTTTCCTTTGAACTGATACTCCTAATAATCAGGTGTATATTTTTAGAAGTGGATCATTCCACTTTACAGAATTGAAAATTGGATGACTCATCCATGATCACACTGTTAGGAGTCAAATTAGAATTAGAGCCTAGGCTGTGTAATTGAAAACATAACAAATTAACACATATACTCTTGATAATATCTAACAAATATCAAATTAATAAGTTTCATGTTTATTGTAACATTGTTTTTCAGAGTGAAGAGAATAACAAATATAATTTTAAATGTGCTGAATAAAGGGAATAGTCATGATATTTGATGCCAAGAATGCAGTATGTTTATAAAATATGTGATTTGGTTTCTTAGGAGACTAAAAAGTTCAGAACTTTAAAAAAAAGAAGAAGGGTACATGATAAGATTTTGAGTAACTGGCTAAAACTTTGTAGAATTTGTACTTGAATACTATATTCTTGCTTTAATGACAAGAAATGTTTTCCAGATTTACATTGCTTTTTTGAGAATTAAAAGATTTGGTACACTCACTTTTGTTATAACCAAAAAATTGAGTAATCTTTGCTATGGTTTCATATAGATGCATCTGTTTCACTAACATTGAACCAAAATGAAGGTAGTGGTTTGGTCATCTGAAGAGTACGTTCTGATCTTTATTTGTCCTTGCAACATCATAGCACTAGATTTTAAACTGCTTCTATACTTATTTATAAATGATCAGGTGAAAGAAATGATCATAACTCCTTAATAATGTAATTCTTTATAACTTAGGTCAGTTGTTATTAGCTGTACAATACTAAAATTATGATTTGTCTTTGGATATTGATTTTAACAAGTCATTTCAGAGTTTGATTATTCAGTGTGCTTATTGTATAGTCTTTGACAACTTTTTCTTCCCCTGCCTTATGTACCTCCTAAGGTATACATATTTTTTACTGATTACAAAATTAAGAAAAGAGTTGTGAACACATCGGAAGACACTTAAAAGCAATAATAGTATTGGTACTGTTACTGCTATTATTAATATAGATAATGTAAATCTAGAAGGAAATATAGAGAGCACTATCCGGATCCTTAATTCGTTTACTCTTGTGCAGTGTGTTGTTTGCGGTTTAATCATGTTTTCAGAAAGAGTAGTGAGACCTAATATTATTCTACATAGGTATAATTGACTCTGATTTTTTTTGGTCATAAATTGAACTTACTTTTTGGTAACGTTCTTTGTCATTAGTTAAAATTTATTAATGTGTCGAATTGCCTCAAATAGTTGCTTAATGTATCCCTGGAATAACTGGGATTTAGAAACCCTAGAGAACTGTCAGATGGTTCAGTCTTAATTTATGTAAATTAGAGTATACAGCAGGATTAATTTATGGACAAATTTCCATTTTCTTATAAAATAAATTTTATTTTTATCAGAATAAATTTTATATTGCTAAATTTATATGCTGAATATGAAGCTTTTTAAACATATAAAATGATAACTGAACCCTGCTTGTGGTAGATTTAAGCTCCTGAAACATAAAAGCAGTCCTTTGACACTGATGTTATAGAATATCTTTGATAGAACTGACTGCATTTTTTTTGCTGAAATTGTAGGCTTGTTAAAGGAACAGTGCTCATTCACCTATGTTCAGTCAGCTCTCTTGATATCTTTAGCCAGCTTCCAAGCTTTTCATCCAGAGATTATAGTATAGACATGCTTAAGTAAAAGCTTTGCAAAAATATTGATTGGATCAGCCTCAAGGCACAAAGGTAGATAGACTAACATTACATATTTTTTGTATTTTTAGGTTTTGAGTAATTTATTCTAATGCTAGACTTCTCCTTTATCACTTCTGGGAAATGTGAGCAAAAATAGAAAGTTCTCTTACTATTCTGATTTTTCTCATATAAATGGATAATACTGATTTTTTTTTTTTGCTAGATATTACATAAGAGTTTAAAGTCCCCATAGTTTTATGTGGACAGATTTCTAGAGAAGACATATAAACCAGTCACTGATTAATGACTTGGCCATTTTTCTTAGTGCTTAAGTTATTTGTGCATTGCCAATAAGTCATGTCATCTGAGTTTTTTTCTAATGTTCAGAATTTTTAAAATTAAATTTATTGGGGTGACATTGGTTAATATCCATAATTATTTTTAATAAAAGGTAAAACAAAGATCCTTTTTGGTTATTTGGCCTTTCAGTGTATGATAATGCTATAGTAGATTTTTACTTGTAGTTTTAATATTGAATATGTATTATTCCTTTTTACTTTGATCAGTGTTGTTTAGAGCCTTGGCATTGATAAAGTAGAGCTGCCTTGGATTTCTTACTTTGTAATTTATCAGTGTATTGGGCACAGGTGGTCTTTGTTAGTCACTGCCTTCAATTAAATGACTTTTGTGATTGACCCAAACATTAGCTTTGCACATTAGTTTTCTACTCAGGATATTGTTTTATCATTTGAAAGGTCATGAAGTCTGTAGAAAATGTGTCGTTTCTTTTTAAGGATTTCTTGCAGCCCATATGAAAATCCCCTTTCAATGCTTTTCCTTCAAGTGTCCTTCCCGGCACTTTCTTATTTCATAAGGAAGAAGACCCCCAACCCCCATTGTAGATTATCTAGAAATACGAGAATAATTTTTTTTTTTTTTAAGAGGAGGAGGGAATTTCAAATTCTGAATTATTTTAAAGCCATATTTTGGTGATCTAAATGAGGCATATAAAGTTATATCAGCTCAGTGTCCTTCTTAAAATTGTGTTGTGATAACTTGAAAAATAGAGGTAATCTTGTATCAGCCACATTTATTTATGTTGGCATACTTCTACATTTATAGTTACTAAATTGTAAGCTGCTGAGCTTAATGTTTGCAAGTAAATGAGAAGCCATAAAATAAGCAGACACAATGCAGGTTTTCACAGCAGTTATTTTGTATAGGGGTTTAGTGGTGAGAAATATGCTAAAACAAATTTGAGTTCAAATCTGTCATTCAAATTCTATCAATTTTTCTGGATAGGTTTTATTGCCATCTAGCATGCTAGATATTTCATTTATTTCTTTTGTCTCTTGGTCTTCCTTTTCCACTAGAATGTAAGCTTCATAAAGACAGAGAGTTTTGTCCCTTTTGTTCATTGCTGTAAGCATCTAGAGTAGTCCCTAGCACATAATAAACATTGAAATTTTTGTTGAAAGATGGAAAGAATGGACTAGTCAAATGCCATATCATTTCAACCAATTTATTTCTGATATTATCTTTCCATTTCTGAGTGTCATTTTTTTTTTTTTAAATGGATTTTAGATCAGGGGAGGGAGAGGAGGAGAGAGAGTGAGAGACAGAGAGACAGACAGACATAGACTTGTTGTTCCAGTTAGTTATATATTCATTGTTTGATTCTTGTATGTGCCCCAACTGGGGATCCAACCAGAAAACTTGGCTTTTCCGGGCGATGCTCTAACCAATGAGCTACCTGGTCAGGGCTCACTTTTTTTACTTTTAAGTATAATGAGTTGATAGTGCTGGTTGTTGTAAAAGATCTTACCTAGTTTGTTGGTATCTATTGAGAAATTCTTCACTTTTAAGGATCCTTAGGGATGTTAGTAGTTGGATCCAGAATTTATTCTCTTCAATTATGTTTTTGCTTTAATGCTTCTATATAGTTTAATATTTTCAAATAGTATTGTTTCTCCAAATGCATTTGTGTATTTATTTTAATAAATACTCAATTTCATCCACCTAAGTTTTACTAGTTACAAAGTTATTTTACCCTTTGTGTACATATAAATCAATTACATAAACTGGAAAATGTTTTAAAATGGTGATTTAGGTTCTTTGTGACTTTCTTGCTCCTTGTCCCATTATGCCATTTAGTTGATAATTGAATTATGCATTGGACTTTCTCTTCCTGTTTCAGAGCTTTTACCAAAAAAAAAAAAAAAAAAAAAAAAATCCTTTTTTTTTTAAATTACAAAGATCGATGGCTTTATACTCATTTCAGTGCTATAAGGTGGTTTTTTATTCTTCCCATTCATATCCCTTTATGTATTTTTTATCTTTACTCTGAGGGAAATAGGTTTTTCTCCCTGTTTGTCTTCGGATAACATTTTATCTATAATCTACAAGTGAAGCTATTGAAAACTTACTACAACTTTTTTTTTTGTAGTTGACTATTTTGAGGATCTTAATTGAGATAATTTTGTTAAAACAAAAACAAAGATTTATAATGGAAAAGTAAATGCTGGAATGAGCTATTTCCACTTAAGTGTTTTTCTCTTAAAAGAACAGAAAGAATTTCTACTGTCTTTGTAGAATATTTCCTATGTACAAGGATATGATAGGAACATATGATAGTTCATATTGTAAATAATGCTTTCTTGCTATGATTTGCCCCAAGTTTGTTTTACCACTTTGTGGAAGAGAACAGTAGAGAATGTGTTAGTCTAATGGCTAAATTGTTTATATACTGCAAGCTCTACAGTATAAATAAAAATAGAGAAGTATTATAAAAAGTATATTGTTTTAGCATTACTTAAAAACTAAACACAGGTACCTGTCTAGGCATTTATTTAATAAGGAATTATTAGATCATCTATGAGTAATATAGCATATGAAGATACACCAAAGTAGTCATAATATATTTAGTAATCTGAATTCAGAAAAATTAGAATTCTTACTTAGGTAAATAGCATAGTGGCTATGAACGTGGGATTAGGTTTTGATTCCTTTTTGTTTGTTTATCTGTGTGTTGAGGTGCACGTTATTTGACCTCTTTGAGACTCAGATTCCTGCTTGTAGAAGTGGAGAGAATATTGACTTTCTCAAACACTGTATTAAGTGAAATGATTGCTTATTGCACACTGTCTAGGCACATGTTAAAGTTATTCATATTATTATATCATTACATAGTTTTGATAACTATATAAGTTTTATGAATGCATAGTATATTTTGTTACTAATTATTTTATTTCAGCTTCTCTTTGGATTGTTAAGTTTTAATTGCATATTAATACATATATATAGATAGGTAGATAGATATAGATATATTTGCTTTCATCTCTCTTGGGCCTTTTTAAAAAAAAGATTTTATTCATTTATTTTTAGAGAGAGGGGAAGGGAGGGAGAAAGAGAGGAAGAAAAACATTTATGTGCCAGGGAAACATTAATCAGTTGCCTCTTGCAAGCCCCCAACCAGAGACCTGGCCTGCAACCCAGGCATGTGCCTTGCGACCAGGAATTGAACTGGCAACCTTTCATTTGGCAGGATGACACCCAACGCACTGAGCCACACTGGTCAGGACTTTCCTGAGCCTTTTGCAAGATAGTTTATTGTCTATAATTTCAATAACAGTTAGCAAACATTATTGCTGCTATTTATGTCCTGTTTTGGGACCACACAGAGAACTTTGAGGTCCGAAATCAAAAAGAGGAAAGCAATGATCAAAAGGCTCAGTTTGGCCAATGATCCAAATGCTTAATTTTTTCTCTTTGAAAGAAGAGCTGTACCACTTGTGCTCAATGTAAAGGAATTATATAGCTGATCATAAAGCTTTACGTAATATTTCTATTATATTTATAGATTATATAGATTTTAGAATTCCTCTTGGGATAGAAGTAAATTCAAGTAGCAATATGTGAATAGTGTATCTTAAAATATTTTTATTAAAACCTTTGTAATAAAAAATACTTCCTTAAGCCATCATTCTTTTTTGTCAAGTCTTGATCACCAGGCAACAACATTCAATTCTTTTTTGCTTTTTGTAATAATATCTCTTTCCAAATAACATGCTTCTGCTGCTCTTTCTCAGTTCATAACTTTTAGATAGCACCAAATCAGTTTTTGTTACGATGCATGAGGATTTGACTAATTTAAATCCTATTCCCATGCCTTCATCCCCAATTTCTAAAATTAATTATACCACAAGTTTTGCTTAGATAATATTAGTTGTTTATAGAGTTAAGTAAATATCGTTTACTGCTGAGTCAAGTATATTTCTTGTCTGGCAGTCCAGAACCTCTCTGTTCACTTTATCCAAAGAATAAACCTCCTTCCTTCTGAGACAGTATATGGTGGGTTAGGAGCTGACTGGGTTGGGGAAGAGGGGTTCTGGAAGAAGATCCAGCTGTTTCTTTTCTAAGCTTTCAACTACTCCTGTTTTTAGCTTTATGTAAAAATTCCTATCTTCCATGGTACTTGGTACTATCAGCTACTGTAATTTTTGTGTTCTGTAGCAAGCATTGATGATTCGTTGTTGGAATCCCTGTTTATAGGCACTGTAGACTTTGACTTTTCTTTGATCTGCTAAGTCAGTTACTATTTCTTCATGTGCTTGCCATTTTCCCAAACTGATTGATTTATCTGGAATGCTATTGTATTCTGCCCTGTTCTTCCTTGTGGGTTTTTATAGTCTGATTATTTTACTGCCATTGCCTGGTATGCTGTTATATTCTTTCCTGTTCTTCCTTGTGGGTTTTTATAGTCTGATTATTTTACTGCCATTGCATTAGGTTTTAGAACAGCAAGAAAAATGAACATGTGTGTTCAATCCAGAAGTAATATTAAACAGTCTAATTCCAAAAACTAAGGTTTACACATTTTCTTTTTTAGGAGAAATTAAAGTGAGGGTCATAGGAATAAAACCTGAAAAGATTCTTGTTCTTACAGTTTTCAGGCAAGCCTTGCCCAACCCCTAATCATCAGATGTGTATTCTTAAGATTTTATATTAGCTTACTTTTTGTTAGTATTAGATGATTGCAGAAGAAAAACTTAGGGGACAGAGTATATGTAACTGGTGATCTGAAAAACTGAGTCAGTATTGGCTGCTGTTAATAGCAAAAGGATTCTTAAGTTTTTAACATTTTGTACTTTAACAGTTATGTCCTTTGACTTTGAGAGTTATAGCTCCGGTACATATTTTTTCTTTTTAGAGACAAAAAAATAATCTGGTTTTTAAATTAAGATCTTTAGAGCAGTATTGTTAAATTTACTAGCCATGTATGGCTGTTTAAACTTAGAATAATTATAAAATAAAATTAAATTTAGTTTCTCATTTGTGCTAGCCAAATTTTTAAAAAATTAAGGCTAATTTAAAAAAGAATCATCACCTGAGGATATGTTTATTGAATTTAGAGGAAGAGAATGGAATGAGAGAGAGCGAGCAGGAGAGAGAGAAACATCAATGTGAGAGAGAAACATTAATTGGTTACCTCTGGTACTCACCCTGACCGGGAATGAAACCTGCAATCTTTTGCTGTACAGGACAGTGTTCCAACAAGCTGAGCCACCCAGCCAGGGCTATAGTAGCCAAATTGAAAGTTTTTGGTACTCTATGTGCAAGCTTTCTAGAGCTTTTCCAGGTTAACACACTTTATATTACATAGATAGTTCCTTGTATGTTGTATAGTGCCTGAGAGACTCACGGCTTATCAGAAGTTGAATTTGTTCAGGATTCATAATTGCCATGTCCCTACTCATTCTTCAGACCTTCAAGTTGTGACAAGAACTTTCCTTACATGGATTAAAACTGTGATAATTGCGTCTTTGTTTGAATTTTCTGGCTTTACTTTTAATGTTTCTTTTCTTCCCAGACAGTGCAATGCTTGCTAGACAGTGGCGCTGATATTAACAGGCCAAACGTATCAGGAGCCACTCCACTGTACTTTGCTTGCAGGTATGATATTTTATATTTCCAGATGGTATCATTAAAAAATGTTGTATATGTACTGTATTTCAAGTGCAAACATTTCTGTATATTTTCTAAGGCTCTCTTGTTTTCCTATTAATACTATGCTGTCTTTTAAGATGAAGTATATAGCATTATGGTTGTTACTTAACTGCATGAGGAAAAGTATTTTCTACTATATTGTCTTTATATGGTATAAGTGGAGCTTTTGACATTTTGATTATTTAATTTTAGATTAATTACTTGTAAACTAATAAGAGACATATAACACAGTAATTCCCATAGTTTAACTTTATTAAGTTTACCAAGTCAGTTCCAGTGAGATAAATTTTAAAGTATGTCTTGGTCCAGAGCCATGTCTTTGCTTTCTCTGGATTTGTAACTTTAAAGAAAAAAGAAATATTGAATCATTCTTCTTACATGTTAAATTATGCTTTAAGTTATTTTTGCACTCTGTCCTGGTTAAAATTCTTAAAGCATATACTTTGTTCATTGATTCATTTATGCAACATGCAAACATTTAGTTAGCACTCACTGTGCGCCATCCATTGTTACAGGCATTAGTGATGCAGTAGTAAATACACCCCAGTCCTTGTGGAGGTTACAGTATAGTAATTATAAAAATACACCCTCCCATACATACATACACACATACACACACAACATTATGTAAATGTTGTTTGTAGTTAGCAGCAGTTCACAATATACTAGTGATTCTTCTCTTTGGTTTAAATTATATGAATTATAATATTTATTTAGGCTCTTAAATTCAAATATAGCGCTATTCAGAAAGCTGTTCTTTTTCTTTATCCTTTTTCCTGTTTTATACCACTTTATGGAAATTTGTTTCAGACTGAAATACATAATTTTCTTCTTGTTTAGCTGCTTTTTAGGATTTCTTATGTTACTTTCATCCGACTGATGCAAATCGTCATTGAACAACCTTGAATCAAAATACAAGGACTTTGGATCTCTAGACTTTAGATCTTACCTGAATTTGGTCATTTTCTAAAATTATCATTTGGTTGCTTGGCTAGAAAACCAGTTTTTTCTATAGTGTCCTGAGTTTATGAATAATATCATTGTTTGATTCTGTGAAATCATATCCTATCCTGAGGGGTTATCTCAATATAAGACCTTTCTTTGAAGCTTCAGATTTGAATGGCCACCTGTCTGATTTACACCATCACTGGCAAGCCTCATAGAATCTCTGATGTGAACATGTCTAAAATGCAGCTTTTTGACTTTCCTTTTCAAACCTCCTTCAGTTTTTCTCACCTCAGTCATTGTAACCTGTATCCTTTCAGTTTAAACCAGAAACTAGATCATTGTTTTTTATTTCTCTTTCTCTGACTCTTAACTTGGAAATTATTAGTCAGTTCTGTAAATTCCATCTTAAGAATAGATTCTGAATCTCTTTATTCTCTTCAACTCACTGAAACCTCTTTAGTTAAAGTGTTAACTCTTATCTAGAGTATTGCAGTAGACACTTAACTGGTCTTCCTGAGTCCTCTGTTTCCCTCCTGTCTGTTCTTTCCTCAGCTGCCAAAGAGATCTTTAAAAAATAATTAATTGGTCTTGTCCTTTTGTGTTTAAACCTTGAATTTAAAACTTTTCGGTGCCTCTTTGTTGCATTTAAAATAAAATCCAAACTCTGCATTCACCTGTGAGGCCTGCGTGGTCTCACCCTGGCTTGGCTCGCTGTCCTTCAGCCCACTGGTTCTCTTGGAGTTCACCAAACACAGCCGGCCCCTTCCAGCAGGCTTTTCTATGTGCTGTTTGTTTTGCCTAAGAAGTTCTTCCCTACGCTTTTTCTGTGGCTGACTCCTTCTTCATGCCTCTGTTACTTTTTAGGAAGGCAATTCCTTACTAATCCAACCAAGCCTCTCCCCAAATTTTCTAGCACAGCATTATGAGCAATTCCTTCACAGCACTTTATATTTTGTAATTGTTTATTTACTTATTTACAGTGTGCCTCCCCTATTAGACCAAAACCTCAGTGAAAGCAAGAATTTTGTTTATTTTATTCACTACTTTATAGTCAATGTGCAATATGGTGCTTTCTGCTTAAATGCTTAGTAAATGTTTTTGAATGAATCAATCACTATAATTATATGTTTGAGAAATATCTTATATAAAATAATGCCACGTATAATAGTAAAATATAACTATATTAGTATTGTACAGAACTGGTATATTCATATAATTAGTCTAAGCAGAGGGATATGGTAAAAATTTTTTTGAACTATTTTCTGCTAGTATTATATTCCCATCATTAAGTTTTTTAAAAAATTGATTTTAGAGCGAGAAGGAGAGAAAACATTGATTTGTTGTTCCATTTATTTATGCATTCATTGGTTGATTCTTATATGTGCCCAGACCAGGTATTGAACCCACACTTCAGTGTATTGGGACGACACTAACCAGTTAAGCTACCTGTCCAGGGCCCCCATCATCAGGTTTTAATCTAGCAAACATTGGATCTCTTTGAACAAAGATGGTTAAGCAAATCTGATTAAAACTGAAACAGGAAAATAAATTCATTGTATTATAGCAGGATAATAGGTGTGGAATATGGTTCATTTATAAGCAGACTTTTAATAGTATTTGTGTTATCTAAATATAGTTATATATTAAAGGTATAATTATTTTCTATATATGGCCTTTGATAAACAAAGGGAAAGGACTGTGGGAATTAAAACAACTTGATCCTGCAGACAAATTATAGGGCTTGAAGATTAAAAAGTTAGACTTAATGCAAGATTTTACTGTTTGAGAGGTGTTACTAGGTATATTAACATGTGTCTTATTTAAAGATCAACTGTCAAAACAATTTTTTTTATTTTGAATTAAATTCAAAAGGTATTGAGATATATAGGAGAAAGAGCCTAAGTTTTGGAAGCAGCCCAAAGCCTTACAACTATAGTCAAGTTTCTTGATCTCTGAAGCTTTATTTCTTTGTGAAATGGAAATGCTGATGTCTGCCTTGTGAGACTACAGGGAGAATTAAATGAGTTGGGTTTAATAGAAAGCATCCTGCCGAGTATTTGGCACCTAGTAGTTGGTAAGCGCTCACTGAGTGCCAGCACACTTTCCCATTCCCCAGGAAGCACAAAATTGTATTGTCCTCATTCAGTTTCATAGCTATTAAGTGTTTTCTTTCTGGGAAATATCATTTTTCTCCTATCATACAGACCTTTTCTTTTTTCCTTTGTATTACTTCTGTCTTAATTCTGAGTATTATTTAATAGTAGAATGTTTTAGTGAGTGAGTCATTTTTAGACTGATTTTGACCTAAAATTATGACAAGAACTACTTCCTAGCCACTTTTTTCTTTAGTTATTTTGCATAAAACATTATAATTTATTAACTTTCTTTCATGTGTACTATGGGCACACGCTGGCATTTCAGAGGTCTGTAATAAACTAATAAGTAAAATTTTGAACACGGATTTGTAGGTATTACTAGGCAACTTCTTTCAGTTAGTGAACTCAGATTCAAAATAGCCATGTAAAACAGCCCGTAGACTCAAAATTGTAAACTATTAGAATGGGAAAAGACCATTAGAAAATACGGTGTCTTTGTTTCGTAAGCATTTCCTAAAAATATTGCAATGTATATACCATATGCATTTCAGCCAAGTTTTCAAATCATATCGTTGAAAGAGCCTAAAGTTAGGAGACTTAAAAAGTGCTTGAGAAATCAGTTCTAAGTATTTTGGGTGCACTACAGGTTTTTTAATGGTTGAATCTTATAACTTTTTCGTTTCCCTAAAATACGTTGTCATATCCTTGAAGGGGGTATTATCTCAACCAGTATAAAAAAAATAAGTTGAATTGTAAAGAATAATTATTCATTGAGCAAATTTTTGCAGTTACTTGAACTCAGCAGTCTGTTATAGGGTAGCCCTAATCTCTTGGAATATTCAAATGAGGCACTGGAAGCCCTTCTTGTGTTATGCAGATTCTGTATATAATTAGCTCTTGTTTCTTGTTTCTAATTTACTTTTGAAATGAAGTGTCACCTGATCATAGATGAGATTTTATTGTAGTTTTAGAAATTACTTCATCCTTATAAAAATGTCATAGTGGTATTTTTTTTCCATGCAAATTCTCCTTTTTGCTATGTATGGTGCGAAGTTAATTTGAGACTCTTTAAAAACCACATCTATTGAACAGTCATTTGTACATGGTGATCTTTGCTGTTCATACTGTGTGATCCCCATTGTGTTGTTCTCAAAGCATACTTCCTTTTGCACCTGATATCATACTTTCTTGAGTATGAAATTGTTTATTGTTTGAGGGTAAACTGTATGTTTGTTCATCTTGGTAGAGCAATGTGATATAAATAAAGGATTTTGGAATCAGACTAATCTAGATTTAAATTCTGCTGTGCTATGTAACTGCACAAAGAACTGAACATTATGTTTGTCACCTATAGATCCTCAAATAAATTAACATTCAGACCTCTTTTGTAATTTTCTGTAATGCAGCACCTCCTTAAATGCTTATTTGTCAAATGAGTGATATCTAAAGTTAAAACCTATAATATGTTTCATCAATGGTATTGAGTACATGTTATAAACCAACTACCATGCTTACTACTATGGAACAAGTCAAGAAGTTTATAGTTTAATTGGAAAAATTGCACACAGGAATATTTAAAAACATGGTTTCTTGATTTGCTTTTTCTGGAATAAATTAGATATTGTTCGTTTTTAAAAAAATTTATTTTGTATTGGTTTCCAGTGTACAATTTAGTGTTTTAGATATTGTTCTTAAGTTAGTTTGGGCCTGTTGTTATTTGTATTAAGGAAGGTAATCAGTATTACAATAAAATATCAAGAGAGTGATATAACTATTATTATCTGCCACCAGATTTATAGTAGGATCCTGTTTTTTAACCTTTAATTCTAGTTGGTTATAAATTATACTTTACACACTGTCATTTGTAAAAAAAAGGAATAAATAGTTTTTGTTTTTGGTTTGGTTTCTTTTTTTAGGTTCAGAGAAATCTGTATAGCCTTTCTCTATGTGAAATGGCTTTTCTTTTTTAAGTAATGGTATTGTGGAAAGACTATTGGTCTAGAAGACAGAGAGCTGAGTTCTAGTTTTACCTGTATTTGAGGTAGTGACTTTTCTCATTTATAAGGTAAAACATTTTTTATCAGATACTCTTCCAAACTGTATGACTTTCTTGGGCATTTCATAAAGTTAGCTCAAAACTTTAATGTCCCTGAGTTGTAAATATTTTTTATTTCCTGTATCTAAGATCAGATTATCTCATTGAAGCTACCCCCAAATAAACTGCCTCTTAGCTGAAAGAGTGGTAGTTTCTAACTTTACTACTTTTAGAAAGCGAGTAGTAATTGGAGAGAATGGGGCATGTGGATAAAAGAATTATCCATTCTAGGTCAGATTGAATAGCTGTCCGCAGAAGCCAAACAGAGTGGACTGATAAAATGAAGACTAGAAGCTAGATGGTGTTTTTGGCTAACCAACCCTAACTCTTCCCCCATTCTCTTACTTTGATATTTTTCTTTTTTTTCATTTTACATTTTTTTCAAGTATTAAGGTGCCATAAAATGTACTCTTATTTGGAGCAATGAGGTTTTTTGGATGTGCGTGGTAGGAGGAAGATCTGGTTAGAGCGAGAAGAAGTGACTAGAAGAAAATAATAAAGCATAAGCCTAAGTAGCAGCTACTTATTTCAAAAATGTTATGATTTATTGTAAGTAATGTGTTCCAAGTTCAATTATAAGATTTAATAAGTTATTTTCTTATCTACATAGTGAAAGTACGACAACATTGAGAAATGTTTTCCTGATTGTTGAGGATGTAGTTCAGACCTTCCCCTCAATTTTTAAAAATTGTTCATCTTCTGTTCATTCATATTAACTGTCCATCATTTATGGAGAACACATGAAATTAAAATGATTATATTTTTAACTCGATTCTATTTCTGTACAGTCATGGTCAGAGAGACACAGCACAGATTCTTTTATTACGAGGAGCCAAATATCTGCCAGATAAAAATGGAATAACCCCTCTGGATTTATGTGTACAGGTATGTTATTACTATATATTCTTAGTCCCTTACTTTATCATAGAAACAGATTGGCAAAATCCCTTTCTTTCTCAAGTGAGACAGTGGGTTCAAAGATTTTTATTCTGTGAAGAATATATTCTTTAAAAGAACTGTGATCTAAGAAATGTATATTGGTTATTATCCCAGTTTATGACACAAGAGCTTTTAAGACCTTGGGAATCTCGAGAGGACATATAAGAATGTCCTTTTGTGTATTAATGAGACGACTGGTGGCTGAAAGCCCCTAGATAGCTTCAAGATGGGGGCTGCTTGCCAGAGGAGCCAACCATGTGTTTAGAGGGCATCCTCTTCCCCAACTCATGGTGGGGAAGAGGCTCCAGCTTGAGTTCATTCACTGATGATCAATAATTTAATCAGGCATGCTTACATCACATAACTTCCCTAAACATCCTAAACAGTGGGGCTCTCAGTTCTGGGTTGGTGAATACATCAGAGTGCTGGGAGGGTGGCATGCTCAGAGAGGGCAGGAAGCTCTGTGGTCCTTCCCACATACCTTGCCCTAAGAATCTCCTTTATTGGCTGTTCCAGAGTTGAATCCTTTATAATGAACAAGTAATAGTAAAGTGATTCCCAGAGTTCTGTGAACTCCTCTAGCAAACTCAAGAAGAGGATTGTGGGAACTCCTGACTTATAGCTGGTTAGTCAGAAGCATGGGAGGCCTGGACTGGTGATTGCCTTCCAAAGTGGGGCCACTCTTGTGGGACTAAGCTCCTAACGTGTAGGGTCTACAAGTTTTCCTTTAGGAGCTTCGTTTTTAACCTAGATAATTTTTAATCTTTTTTAGGGTGGATATGGAGAGACCTGTGAAGTATTAATTCAGTATCACCCTAGGCTCTTCCAGACAATTATTCAAATGACACAAAATGAAGATCTCCGAGAAAACATGGTAATGTAATTGTGCTAGTAGCTTGTAAAAGAACAAGCTTTAGGCATGCTTAGCATATATGAAAGTTTGCAAATGTGTTTCTTAACTTTGTTATTATAAATGTTATATTGATAATTTTAAGTATTGTAATATTTATAATACTGTACTAATATAAATATTTATAATAATATAATAAATTTATTGTATTTTAATATTTATACTATAATAATAAATTTCCTTATCTGCATTATAGGATAAGTTTGTATTATATAATAATACACTTTGTGCTAATATTTGGCCTTAGAAATCTTTTCTCTGGCCTTTGGTCTTAAGAGGAATATCATGTTATGATTGATAATCTTAGTTCTGTATCTAGAATAGTAGCGTTTAAATTTTCCTTAAATTTTAGAATTAAATTTCTATAAATAAACTTGGTGATTTCTTTTCTATTTATATTTTTTATTGCTTCCTTGGTGACTTTGAACAAAGATTTTATGTTATCTCTATATTAGCTTTTGAATTTATGCAAGGCAAAATTGTAAAGGACTCGATTTCAGCTAATTGGCTTTGGGATACTTACAGGTACTTAATTTTTTGATAAAGTTTAATGGATTATTAAATAATCATACTTTTTTAATTTGTAAAAAATTTAGTTACGGCAAGTTCTAGAACATTTGTCTCAGCAGAGTGAAAGCCAGTACCTGAAGATTTTAACAAGCCTTGCTGAAGTTGCCACAACCAATGGTCATAAACTGCTTAGGTAAGTGTTTTAAAATAGAAACAGATTAATAAGTAGCTGTATCTGTCAGCTTTGTCTTGTAGGCTTTTCTGGGAATAGTGTATTTTGCTGTATGCATTTTTTGCCAGTGGTAAGAGATTCTAAAAATTTGTTGACACATCATTGTATGCTTTGTTTGAAAGGACCAGAAAAATCAACTTTTACTGAGAAGACTTTAGTCTCCCTAAGGAGACTAAAACTAGAGACTAAGTTTGGGCATATGTGTATAGAAGTTTATAAAATGATTGCTTTGAACAGTCATGTAAGTAAAATCTGCCTAAAGAAGAATCAAGAAATTAGTTTAGGAATCTTGATCACTAATACATAGAACCAGGTATAAGCTGCTTAGTTCAACCTCTCAGTACACCCTAATGTTCCTTATAAAATTTTCTCCTTGAACTCTCCCTCTTTTTAGTTCTTTATTCTTTCAAAAAATTACATGGTTTTAATAGCTCATCTCTAAGTCCATGGAGTTAATGCCTTTATAATATTTGCTTTATATATTACATTTTCTTGAAACTACACTTATTTGTATGTGGTTAGCCACTTCAATAAGGAATAAACAGCCATTTAGAAATGGTTAATGTGTACTTCTGTAGCTTACAGACTTGGCCCACTTTTTTTATTTTTTATTTTTTTTAAAGATTTTATTCATTTTCAGAGAGAGGGGAAGGGAGAGAGACTGGGACACACCCCTGTGTTGTTGCCTCTTGTGCGCCCCCTACTGGGGACCTGGCCACAACTCAGACATGTGCCCTGACTGGGAATTGAAAGGGCAGCCCTTTGGTTCGCAGACCAGTGCTCAATCCACTGAACCACCTCAGCCAGGGCAGACTTGGCCCACCTTTAATCTGGACGCTTTTCAATTTGTAATAATCTTTTTAATTCTATTCTTAATACATTGACAGTATTAATAGGTCATGATCTTTCCATACCTCTTTGAGTTGCAGCTGGACTTCTTTCTTCCAATTACATGCTGCTTCTGTGGTGTAAAACAACTACATCGTCAAATCCATTATGTTAGCCCTTTTTTTCTGTCTTCCTTCAGACTTTTCATATACTTCAGACTAGAATTACATTCTGTATTATTTACTTAGAAGAATCTTTGCTAGGTCCCTTATACTTTGTGGTGCCAGTGTCAACTTCTTGTGTTCGTTTAGCCATTTAAGTCTCTTGTCAGTAGTTTTACTCAAGTCATTGAATTCTACCTTGATATAATGCTCTCCTTATATTTAGTTATTTCCATTAATCCTTTTATAGAACAAGACCACTTTAGACTCTGTCTGTAAGAGTCATTGAATTCTACCTTGAAATAATGCTCTCCTTTTATTTTCATTAATCCATTTATTTGATGGGGACTTTCTAAGATTTAGACATGCTAAGTAAAAGTATTTACACCAGACTCAGGTGTAAATCCAGACATCACATATAGTATGTGACCTCAGCAAGTACAATAACTTTCCCAGGTCTCCCTTCACCATCCACCTAATACTTATTTTTGAGTGCCTACTATCTACCAGGCCATCTACCAGGTGCCCCTTATGTTTCATTTACAGTTTAATCAGGATTGTATTTCTTTGTTGGAAAAACAATAGTAAATATCTTAAAGAATTGTTGTAAGAATGAAGTAATAAGGTGCTATAAAGTGCCAAGCACAGTGCCTGGCACATAGTAGAGGAGAGGATGACGACGATGATGACAATGATATAAATGGAAAATGCTAGAGATGATGATTATTATTTTAAATGCCTCATAATACCTTTAACCTGTTTTCCAACATTAGAAATGTTACTTGTTTTTTCTATATAAATCTTTGTGCCATTTTCTGTTCTTTTACAGTAATCAGAAAGCATTTATGTTTTATATATATAATGTCTGTCCAGAAAAAGTCCAGCTATTGATAATATAATGGGAATGGTTTGCGTGACATTGATGTAAGCTGGCAGCCTGAGAGAGTGGATTGGAATGTGCATAAGCGAACAATGACAACTTCACTGTACTAGTCAATGGGGGCAGTAGAAACCATTGAGTGAACATGTATACTGTGTGGCTGTCGACTGAGTGAGGAGAGCAATGAATCTGCATCAAATGTTGCACGTTAAGCTTGAACATTCTTCCATGGAAACTATTCAGATGATTCAGAAGCCTACATCTATGGGCAATTGGTGATTGGCAGCTTCATCACAATATGACTGTTCATGCATCACATCCTGTGAAGAGTTTTTTGTGAAACATCAAATCACCAAGGTGACTCAGCCTCGCGATAGCCCAGATTTGGCACCTTGAGACTTCTGGCTTTTCCCAAAACAAAAATAACCTTTCAAAGGGAAAAGATTTCAGATCAACAATGAGATTCAGGAAAATAAAACAGGGCAGGCGATGGCAATTGGGAGAACTGTGTGAGGTCCCAAGGTGCCTACTTTGAAGGGGACTGAGGTGTCAGAGTCTTATGTACACTGTTTCTTGTATCCTCTTCAATAAATGTCTCTATCATAGTACATGGCTGGATCCCATAGTACATGTCTGTATGATGCACAGATGTATATGTTTTTACGCCCACCTGTAACAGTTATTAAACAGGTACTAAGCTAAGAAACATTCAAATACATTGTTTTATTAAAACCTCATAGTAACTTTGTGATTTAGATATTGTTATCTTCGTATTTTTTTTAAGAAAATGAAGTTTAATGATTTGCCAAGCTAATACGTAGGAGAACCAGGATTCATATCCTCACTTAAAAAGAGCAGAAACTAGGTTCCAATCTAACCCTTAAAACTGAGTAGGAGGACTGCTGGTCAAGACAGTGGCATAGGCAGATGTGGCTCACCTATTCACACAACAGCATCAAAATTATAACTAAAATATAAAACAACCATCACTCAGCACCGACAAATCTAGTTGAATGGAAGTTTGACAAGTACAGAATTAAAGAAATCACATATATCCAGACTGGTAGGAGGGACGCAGGTGTGGAACAAGCTGGTCCCATACCCATGTGTGGTGGATAAAACTTTGGGAGGGATATCTCAGTAGCGAGGAGTCTGAGCCCCACACCAGGACGCCCAGCCCAGGGTTCCAGTGCCAGGAAGATAAATTCCCACAACTTGTGGCTGCAGAAACCAGTGGGGATTGAGTCAGTGGAACAAACTGCTGGAGCCCCAAGTGGGGTTCCTCTTAGAGAGCCTACACTCACACTCATCTACTCCGACTCACTCCCTCTGAGCTCCAGCACCAGGGTGGCAGCTTGAAAGTCACCAGTGGCATACAGGGAGAAACTGAAGTGTCTGGCATCAGGGTGAACAGAGGCCATTGGCCTTTTCTAAAACCCTTTTCTAAACACGGTTTAGAAGGATGCTCAAGGCACTTAGTGAGGACCTCAAGAGCATAAAACATTTGGACAGAAACAACAGATACACTAATTTAAATAAAGAACAATTTACAGGGAAACAACAGTAGAGTGGATGAAGTCAAGACTCAAATCAATGATTTGGAGTGTAATTAAGCAAAAAACAGCCAATCAGAACAGGAAGGAAAAAGAATCTAAAAAAATGAGGAAAGTATAAGCGGCCTCTGGGACAACTTTAAGCATTCCAACATTTGTATCATAGCGGTGCTAGAAGGAGAAGAGAAAGAACAAGAAATTGGAAATCTATTTGAAAAAATAATGAAACAAAACTTCCCTAATTTGGTGAAGGAAATAGGCATGTAAGTCCAGGAAGCACTGAGAGTCCCAAACAATATGGATGCAGAGGCCTCCTCCAAGACACGTCATAATTAAAATGCCAAAGGTTACAGATAAAGAGAGGATTTTAAAAGCAGCAAGAGAAAAGCAATTGTTTACCTACAAAGGAGTTCCCATAAGACTACCAGCCGATTTCTCAAAAGATTCTTTGTGGGCTAAAAGAGATTAGTAAGAAATATTCAAAGTCATGAAAAGCAGGGACTTGAAGCTAAGACATCTCTACCCAGCAAAGCTATCATTCAGAATTGAAGGGCAGGCAGATAAAGAGTTTCCCAGAGAAGAGAAAACTAAAGGACTTCATTACCACCAAACCATTATTATATGAAATGTTAAAGGGACTTATTTAAGGAAAAGAAGATCAAAACTATAAACAATAAAATGGCAAAAAATACATACCTATCAACAATTGAATTTAAAAAACAAAAAAGTAAACAAGAACAGAGACAGAATTGTGCCTACAGAGAGTGTTTTGATGGTTGCCAGGTGGGAGAGGCTGTGTGGGGGCATAGGAAAAGAAGTGAGGTGATTAAGAAGTACAAATAGGTAGTAACAGAATAGTCATGGGGATGTAAAGTACATAGAGGAAATGGAGAAGCCAGAGAACTTAGATACCTGACCCATGGACATGAACAATGGTGGGGGATTGCCTGAGGGAATGGGGGTGCTGGGTGGAGGGGGGTAAAGGGGGGAAAATCAGGACAACTGTAATAGCATAATCAAGAAAATATAATTAAAAAATAAATTGCAACAGCCAAAAAAATATGAATGAAGATTAATGGAACAGGAGAAACAGGGTAGGAAAAAGGGATCTATTACCAGTACAAGTCTTAAAGTTACTTTGCTAAACTGCCGCTACCATGCTACTATTCAAATGTTTTATAGAATCTTTTACTATGGCCTTCTTTGGCCTGTAAAAACATCTTTGTTGGGATCAGTAGTGAGTATTGATTATTAGAATTGTTAGAGTTTATTATATTGATACTGTTTGGAGAAAACCCAGTTCTCCCTCTCTGTTTCTCCTTTACTCTCATATCACTCTCACGCTCAAACAACGCTCTGATACCAGATGTGTGGGCTTTTGTTTCTTACATCACACAATTTCCAACACCAGCTGGGTGTCTTAGAATTTAAATCAATTTGGGCACTATCTATCTGGAGATAGGATCCAGTCCCACAGATTACGGGCTTAGTTCCATGAGACTGCCCTCCTTTCAGATGTCAGTCCCAGGCAGTAGGTCTCCAGATTACTCATAACTTCTGTCTGACTTGACTACAAAGTGGAGGCTCTAATGATCTCCTTCCCTTTGGATTTGATTATTTCCTAGCTCACAAAATTCAGGGAAACAGTTACCAGTTTATTAAAGGATATGATAAAGGATACTGATGAACAGCCAGATAAAGAGATACTTAGGGCAAGGTCTGGGAGGGTCCTGAGCATAGGAGCTTCTGTTCCCACGGAGTTAGGTTTCATCACCATCCTGGTACATGGATGTGTTCACCAACCCAGAGGTTTCCTGAGTCCCATATTTTTTGGCTTTTTACGTAGGCTTTATCACGTAGGCATGTTGATCATTAACACCATTTCCAGCCTCTCTTCTCTCTGGAGGACGGGGAATGGGCCTGAAAATTTTAAGCTTTTAATCATGACTTGGCCTTTTTGGTATCTAGCCTCTATCCTGGGCCAGGGATGACCTTGGCAGAGCAAAAGACACTGGTATCACCCAGGAAATTCCAAGGGATTTAGGAGCTCTGTACATTGAAGACCAAATAGTAGAACAAAAGATGCTCCTAGTGCTCTAATCACTTAAGTTTTAAGGGTTTTTAGGAGCTCTACCAGGAACTAGGGGCAGAGACCAATAGATATATTTTCTATTATCTCACAGCTTCTAAGGTAGATTCTTAAGAGGATCTTAAATACAAATTATTTCTGCCTTCTAAATTATGTTTAATGGTATTTAAAATTCTTTAAATTTTTAAATTACAGTTGTCATTCAGTATTATATTAGTTATGTTTAATGGGATTTTTGCAGATTGTCTTTCTTTTCATTTGTGAATCATTTTATGTTTCTCAAGCTACAATATGATGTAATTTTGGCCATTTACTTTAACAGACATTTTAATTAAGGAAATAACTGATTTTTATATCTTAATGACAATTGAGATGTTATTTGGCACACTTTTGGAAAAAATGAATAGCCTTTTGTGTAACTGATTCTAGGAATATTTGGTAAAGATAATAAATATTTACTGAGGGCCTTCACATATTTTGTTTTATTAAGTGAGTTATCTTGCTTTCTACAGATTTAAAATTATAGGTAAAGACAGTTAAGAATGCGCAAATGAACAGAGAAATCACAGCCTTTGCTAAGTAAGACACTGACTGAATGGAGGTGTACACTCATAAAAAACAAAAGTGGTGATACATTGGTAGGGTTTTGAACTAGGAAACTGATTTTTAAACTTTTGTATTGAGACCTGGTATCTTGGAAAGAAATTATTTTATGATCTATTGGGAAAGGTATGGTGAAGTTTGGATTTTTATAATCTCTTTGTTTAATACAAAAAGAGATACTTCACTAGTTGGAGAGTGAAAAATGATCTTTTTTTTTTTTTTTTAAGACTTTAAGTTTCTTCCAATTGGCTTGGCTTGGAAGAAGCTTAAACTGGGCAAAGAAATATAAAATTAGACTATATTAATAGTTAATGATTTTAAAATTCCATTGTAAGGAAATATTTCTTACTGTAAGATAACTCCAGATCAGGTACTTACATTACCTGTAGCAATTATGTAGTAATTTTGCAGAAGAGAATCAAATCACACTTTTCTCATGCAGAAGAATTTGAGTTATTGTAGTTAAATTTTCCAAGATCTGCAACACCATAAAACAAGAAAATTGTTTCAACCAAACAACCTTTCTATTTTGTCAGTCTGAATAGTCTTATGATATAAAATTAGAAATATTTAGTAAAAACAAATATTTAAAAATTAATTCAACCAAAATTAATGATTCTGTGCACATTTTAAAGTTACTAACACAAAGGAAAAATTTTGCTGATGTGCTGTAGCTGTCCCAGTCAATAGCTACTATATTTTATTAATACTTAAAACTGAGAGCTCATTTTTATTGGTTACTTTAAACAATTTTATAATTCTTTTTTTTAAAGAGTTGATTAATTAATTTTTAGAGAGAGGGGAAGGGAGGGAGAAAGAGAGAAACATCAATGTGCGGTGGCCTCTCATGCATCCCCAACCGGGGACCTGGCCTGCAACCCAGGCATGTGCACTGACTGGAATTGAACCAGTGAACCTTTGGTTCACAGGCCGGTGCTCAATCCACTGAGCCACACCAGCCAGGGCCAATTTAAGAATTCTTAGAATGAAAAAAACAACATGAATATTGACGTGAAAATGTCAGGAAATTTTGACTGCCATGTCAAATTAGAGGGATAGGAAATTACCTCTAAATTGGCACTTACCAAAATGAAATACTTAGAAGTAGGCATTTGCTATTTCTACATTACTAATCCTGAGGCTTTTTTTTTTTTTTTAATGTTAAAAGATACCTAAAAGTATCATAGAGGCAAACTTTAATGCACTGGATAAAATTCACTTAGGGGAAGATAGAATAAGCTTTGATAGTAATTAAATTTGTACAAAGGCAGTCATACTATTCTATCCAAAAGTATATGCAACTCTTCACTCTGATTTTGTGCAGCCATTGTAATTCAAGATAACTAATGTTACAGATTTTGGAATAAAGCTACCCCCTAAACAACACCACCAACAAAATATTTTAAAATATGTAACATTAGATTCAATACAAATTTAGCCTGTCCTCTACAGTTTTCCTGTGGAAGAGTAATGATTGATATTTATGATGATGACCAATCTCCAGGCACTATGGGATTCTGAAGGGTTTTGTGATTTGTCAAAGGAACTTTATATTATAGTCAGTATGGATTAGTGTTAATTGGATTTGAGTCTTCTTTTTTTTAAAATAGTGGAATGTATTTCCTATATTTATGTAGACTAATAAGACAACCCATTATATAGAGAACAACCCTAATAGAGGTAGTAACTTTAAGTAATTATTCAATTTTAGAATGTTCTATATGTGAAAAGTTGGTAATTATTCTGGGGTGAAGAGAGGAAATGAAATTATGGATTGAAAAGTAGACAGATCAGCCTGTACAATTGAGCTCTGGGTTGGCCTAAGAATATAAGGCCAACATTTCTACCACTGTTTTTCTGTGACGTGTTCTCAGAATTCTAAAGAATCAGTTTAATTTATAAACATACTTTTGGAAGTGAAAGCTGATACCAGCTTTCTGCCTTGTAACTGGTATCTCAAGAAACCTTGTAACTGGTTTCTCAAGAAACCTACTTTCTACAGTGGTGATTTTCTTCATATTTAATGCTTTGATCATTGATTATATTCTGATGGCTTAAGAATGCATAACTTATTCATATGTAATCCAAGTAATAAATGAGGTTTTTCCAGAAGTTATCCAGCTATGTAATATGAAAAATAGAGACATTGAAGAAGATACAAGATACAAGAAACCTTGTATATAGGGCAATCACACCTTAGTCCTCTTTAAAGTAGGCACTTTGGGACCTCACACAGTTCTCTCAATCGCCATCAGATGCCCTGTTGTATTTTCTTGAATCTTATTGACGGTCTGAAATCTCTTCCCTTCCAAAGGTGATTTTAGTTTTGGGAAAAGCCAGAAGTCTCAGGGTGCCATATCTGGTCCGTAGTGGGCTGAGTCACCTAGGTGATTTGAAGTTTCACAAAAAAACCACAAGATACCGTGCAGGAGTGGGCATGTTGTGATGAAGCTGCCAATCACCAGTTGCCTATAGATGCAACCTTCTGTACCATCTGAATAGTTTCCATGGAAGAATGTTCAAGCTTAACATGCAACATTTGATGCAGATTCATTGCCCTACTTTTTTTCAGTCATTTTGAATGCAGTGGCCACACAGTATACATGCTCTCTCAACAGCGTCTATTGCCCCCACTGACTAGTACAGTGAAGTCATTATTGTTCACATATGGGTGTTCTGTGCTTGGCTGCCAGGTTATAATGATGTTGAGAAAACTGTTCTCATTATATTAATGATGCCTGGAGTTTTTCTGGACAGACCTCATATGTTTGGTAACTTCCTGTTAAACAAAACATAGTGTCCTCTTTCATGATAGTAAAGGAATTTTACTTGTTATATTATGAAACAGATGGCCAGTTAATGAAAATGTGTTAAAGTATTTTAAGATATAATTTACTTTATTATGTCTAATCTGTTCATATTTTTATTTTTAGCCTGTCTAGTAATTATGATGCTCAAATGAAAAGCCTGTTAAGGATTGTGAGGATATTTTGTCATGTCTTTCGAATTGGTCCATCCTCTCCCAGTAACGGAATCGATATGGGCTACAATGGGAATAAAACTCCAAGAAGCCAGGTGTTCAAGGTCAGAAAAGTATATGACGTTGTTATGAAGATAGACGTAAAAGAGATGAATTTGACAAAGCATGCATTCATTAATCAGAAACCTCATACACAGGACGTAAGTTTGGTTCATACCCGTACCACTTTTTAAGTTAGGCACACACCTTCCTCCTCTCATCTCTGTTTAATCAACAGCAAGTCTCAATTGGTGAGCTTTTATATTTCTCTTACAAGTAAAATTTTAATTCCATTAATATTTTTTATTCTAATGGTAAATATATAATTTAATATTTAAATCTATTTAAATCTACTTTTTATTGGATTATAGGTTTTTAAGGTGGAAATATGCAGCTGTTATGCTTTTTTAAAAAACACTTAATTCAGAAGGAAAGAACATTCAGATTTTATCATGTATATGTTTTGGGTGTGGCCACGTATGTTTTTAAATTATATTACTTTCAGTTAATGGGTTTACCAAAAGTTAATTCCTGGTATCACTTCAAGGAAGAATCTTTGAGATACGTGTTTTGTGAAAACATTTTATATTGCTTCAGTTGCTTCTTTTGTACAATTAAATTTGTGGATGGAATTCTTGGAATAGTAATTCCATATGAAACCTAAGGCAAGGTTGCTACTCATGTTAAATTATAATTTTATAAAGTAAACAAAATGAACATGGCTGTAATTGCTATTATTTATACTTTTTTATGGCATTATATTTTCAAAGAACTCAGATTTTGGACAAATATGTAATTTAATAGTTTTTTTCCATGCTATCTTTTTAAAGGTAATTTATCTAAAGAAATTTTTATAGTATAAAATTTGCTTTTGGATTCATAAAGACATTTTTTAAATGGTCTTTTGAGTGTTAATACAAGTTATCTATCCAAAAAGTGATGTAACTACTTTTATGTGCCACTTCCTCCCAAACTTGTTATGATTGACAGCTTTACTGTCTGTAAAGATTTAAAATTAAGTTAATGAGTTATGTTCAATGATGCTTATGTAGAAAATTTTTGGCAGACACCTGCAAATAAATGGTTTGCAAACACTTTAACACTAGTAGATGCTTTACTATTTAGAATAGGTATGATATACTTTTGGAAGGTATGTATAAGTATCCCTGCATCTGTTTGCGTTCTCTCTCTCTCTCATATCAATGTAGGAAAGAGTTTCCCTTTTTTTCCCCCCTTCTATTTTCTTCCCCTGTTGTGCCATCTCCTGGAAGAAGGAAGATATGCATCGTCTTGTAATTCAAATTTTGGCTTTTCACATACCACTTCCTTGAATATTAGTTAGGAGTGATAACTTACTGTCTGTGTAAAATTCTAATCTAAATTATTGATCCATTGTTTTTTCTGTGCTGTATTAAATGGGTTTTATTGCTCAAACATTCACATTATACAAAGGTGTTCTTAACATGTTCTGGTATGGCTTCTGCTGTTAGTTACTGAATCTACCCTTAATTTGATTTTTCTACTTACTGTTTCTACTCACTTATAATGATGAATAGAAAAATCAAATCAGGTATGGATATGGTCACGATTATTTATATTCACTGTAGTCTGATTTTTTGATTAAAATTTGAATGTGCCCCCTATTTGCTAATGATGTCAGAAAGTAAGCATTGGCTGATGAGCCTCTCTATATTCATTTAATGCTTATGTTAGTTTCCTACCTGCCCAGTCAGTACAGAATTAACTGAGTAGAAAAGGATATCACTGTTTTGCTTTTAGCTTTTCTTTTATGGGATTCAGACTCTGTATTTTGATTGTTATATATCAATTATATATGTATATTTTTTCTTCTATTTTATTTCATTTGTTAGTACTTTTATTTCTTTTTTAAGGCATTATTTTCTGCTTTTGCCTCTCAGTACTTACTTTCTCTTAAATTTGATCTGTCACTTAAAACATTTTTATTATAAAACTCAGCTAATTTTTTAAAACAGCACTTTTGTTCTTAAGGGATTTATTAGATATATAGATATCTTTCTATCTAATTTTATGAATTAAGTGTGGAGTCTTTAGAGGATGGCAAAATGATCTGCCCTCCACTTACAGGATAAAAATAGAAATTACATTGTCATCTATGACTATATGGTTTTCTGTTCATCGTGGGATGATTCCAGTTGTGAAACTCTTAAATATTTGCTGAGTTGCAGTAATGTTAGATTGGAAATATCATTTTAATTTTTAGATTTTTTTCAAGATAGCTCTTGATCCCCACTTTCCATTCATGAACTAGGTACTCTAACATGTCATGCTAGTAAGATTAATAATGGGTTTTCCATTAATATGAGTAGGTTTATAGGACATGTGTTTTTAGTAGGTGAAATTATTTAACATTCTGTTACCAGTTTTCTCATTTATCTTAGGAGTTCTTTAAATTAATCTGAACACTTAGCCTTTTTTCAGTGTTAGGAGATTTTTATATAGCGCCTTGGGAACCTCAGAGCATCTGAAGGAGGAGTTGTTCAGGTTTGGAAGCAGGATGAGCACAGGGAAGACAATTTACGCTTCCTGAATCTTGACATGCTATTTTTATGACTAGTAAGCTGTGACTGTTAACAGTTTCACAGAAGTAGCATTGGGAAAATTTGGAAGCCAAGAAAGATTGAGAAACTTAACTTTAAGGTCTTGTTTTGGGTTGTGGCATTTGAAGTTATCAAGTTAAGAATAGTCAGACTAACAGGATTTCAAGATACTATTGATGAACTTAAGTTGGTAATGCTTTCCTGTCAAATTTGTATCTTTGACACCTGGGAAAAACTTTCAAGTTTTCAACAAGTTTGGGATTGTATATTACAGCTTTGAAATATAGCTTGAAATGTTTTTAAAAATCATCTATGATTGTCATCATTGTTGCTACAGGTAGAATATAACTCTGGGGTGAAGATCACTCAGTAATATGAAATGAAGCAATATTTTCACAGTGCTAAGAAGTCAGTTCGTGTTTTCCATAGTCATTGACTCATTTTTTCAGTAACAGTTGAGATGTACAGTGCTTTGTATCTTCTCTAATGTTCTTATTATTATTTGTGAATATAGAAAGCATCATAGACATGATTTGCAATGATTTATTTTTATTTTTAAAAATTTATTATAATCTTTTTTGTCTGTGGCTGCTGCCACAATTAGAAATTAAAGTTATTTTGATAGTATTTATTTTGGTTGTTGAGGATTGCATTTTCTGAACAAATCTTCAAAGGGACAACTCCCTAGGTAAAAATACCTCGAGGTTGGGATTTTGTTTTAGTGCATTTGTGAATGAAGAAGGAAAAGATGAGAAAGAGAAAAGAAGGGCCTAAGATGGCTTATTACTCCCCCCCCTCCCATTCTCTTTTAATTCTGTGCTGTGTTCCTTTATTGCAAACTCTATTTTTAAATATTTCTGGATTAATCAAAATTTACGTTGCAGTTTTGCACATTGTCAATTTTTGAAAATAGGATTGTTCTGGGTTCATACTCAGTGTTCTAGTCTGTATGAGCCACAGGTTGTTTCCTGCCTTAGGCTCATCTCCACCCAGTGTGTTGATTTTCTAGGTTTTAGCCCTTCTCATTTAGAGACCAATTACTCCTTTTTTCTTTTGTTTCAAGCAGGTTTACGTCACCACCACCTGTTCTTTCTATTTTGGAAGTTCATTTTCTGATGTAAAGCTAGTTATGCTGACATAAAAAGTTCTTTTTCATTTTTTACATCAGGTTTAATGTTTTGCTCACGAATTGCAACTCTTGACTCAAACTTGAATCATGATTAAAATTAAGACATTTTCAGTGGATGTATCATCTCAATGTTTATAGCAGGCAGTTCCTTTGCCCTTCCTTTAAGCAGCGCGGGGTGGGGGGGGCCCCCAGTCTTCCAACTGCTCTCTTTGCCTAATCATGGAAAAACCCTCTTGTGGTGGAGAGGGGAACTAATTTCAACCTTAGAAAGGATATAATTGGTTTCTCCCTTTGCTTACTTGTTTACCTAGTATGTGCTAATTAAATGTTTGTTGAATGAGTACATTACGTTTTTGTTGATGGTAGTGAGGTTTTTTATTTTATTTTGTTTTCTGCTTTTTGATTTAATGTTTAAGTGAAGACTTGGGGGTGATTTAATTGTTTGTAAATTTATTAAGTCAAATATTCTCAAAAAGAAAATGTTATGGATACCCAAAGAAAGGCTGAAGACATAGTAGAGGGATTTGTTAGATAATTGGAACAAATTTTCTGGCAGATCAGGTTATTTAAACATTTTCTAAGGTTCCAAATGTGGATGCATAATCTCTTCCCATAGCAGTCTTTAAAAGTAAGATTATTTTTAGTTGAATGTAGGTTTTTCCAAAGTGCATGATTTAGTTTGTAGCTTTCTATAATCATATAAGAATCAAAAAGTAAGGTTAACTTTTACATTCATTTGCAGAAAGTTAATCATTCTCAACAGGAACATTTAAAACGGTGCAGGAATGAAGGACCATTTAACCATTACCCCCTGCTAATTGTTAACCTTTATTTGGGAAATAAAAATATTCTAGTGGGTTCTTTTTTAATTGACATAAATATTGTATAAGTTTAAGATATACAGTGTGCTGATTTGATACATATATATTGCAAAATGTTTACTGTAGTAAGGTTAGTTAACGCATCTTTCACCTCACATAATTACCATTTTGTTACTGTTATGGTGAGAATGTTAAAGCTTTACTCTCATAGTAACTTTCAATTATATGATACAGCATCGATATCTATAGTCATGCTGCTATACATTAGATTCCCAGTATTAGATCTTTTAGTAGTAGCTGGGCATTTATATTTCTGCTTGTATTAAAAACTATTAATTATTAAAGATGGTGTATATATTTCATCTTCTCTAATACTTAGTCCTGTTTTAACATTTGAGATCACATATTTAAAAAATAAAATTTTATTTGCTGTTAATTTACCAAAGACACTTTATTCCTTTCAAAAGGAATATTTTACATAGTATAGAAATAAACAGTTTAATTACTCCCCATCCTTTTCCATTTTAAGCTGTTCATCTCTACTTGGAATTAAGAATTTGGTGGTCAGTATTTTATAGTTACCATTTAATAGAGATTGATTTTTGTGTGTGTGTTGGTAAGCATATATATGTATATGTGTGTGTATACATATGTCATAGTTTAAAATTTCTTGTCATAAATTTTCAAAATTTTAGGAATTAGATGTAGAGAAGAGAGCACAGTAAACTAAGCTGTTTATTAGGCTCTTTAAGAATTCTCATTTTTTTAATATTGAAAAAAGACTTAAAATTGAAAGTTGCACATTAACACAATAAAGGTTAAGGGGATTATATATACACACATATATAAAAGTAATACATAGTTTTAAAATTAAATATTTGAAAATTTTTAAAAGAAAATTGCTTATACATTTTTTTATTAGGTTTTAGTTTTACCTTTTTATTCCAAAGAATACATGAATATGATTAAATTTTCATTATAAATGAAGAAATTGACATTTATATGGCACTCATATCTTTTTGTTACTTACCTATAGTCATTGCTTTCACATTAACTTGGGAAAATAAAAGTATCTAGAGTAAATTTTCTTTTTTATATTAATTATTTGGCTGGAGTTTCAGAATGATATTTAAAAAAACCTTTTCTTTTTCTCTTAGCCTCTTGAATTGCTTTGGCACTCATTAGATGAATGGCTAGTTTTAATAGCTACAGAACTGATGAAAAACAAAAAGGACTCAACGGATATCACTTCTATTTTACTAAAACAAAAAGGCCAAGATCAAGATGGTACTTCCATTCCTCCATTTCAACCTCCAGGACCTGGGAGCTATGAAAATCTATCCACTGGCACCAGGGAATCTAAACCAGATGCTCTAGGAGGGAAACAGGAAGCCAGTGCAGACTGTCAGGATGTTATTTCTATGACAGCTAACCGGCTAAGTGCTGTCATTCAAGCTTTTTACATGTGCTGTTCTTGTCAGATGCCTCCAGGGTAAGAAGGTTTCTGCTTTGTTTTGTGTGCAGGTCTCAGCCTATCAATAACCAATCTTGTGGCTAGACCAGCCCTTGTGGTTCTTATTATGATTGCAAGGCGCCCTTCAGCAATAACCATCAGGAAACTTTGAAAAAAAAAAAAAGGTTTATTACTTACAAGGTCTGGAAATTACATGGCACACCTGGGGCCACACAGCGAGGTCGCTGGGAGAGAGCAAGAGTGAGAGCAAGGCCCACGAGACAGCTAGCGCACAAGCGGTGTGGGCATGGGCCGGGCGTTCTGTTTTTTGGGGGTTGAAAATAGGGGGCAGTTTCTGGTGCTCAACCTTTATTGGTGAACTTAAAACATAAGAATGGGAATTTAAAGCGTGGGAAGAAGGAAAAAAAAACCAAGTAGCATAAGTGGTCAGTTATTGAAATCAATCAAGATCTCTAAAACAAGGGAGCCTCAGTGGGGGGAGGTGGCCTGGCTCTTATCTAGTTGGGTGGCTGGCAATGTGTTTATTAAAGATAGCCATCTTTGAAGTGTATGCCTCTTTGAAGCGGAAGCCTTGGCAACCAAAACTTAAGTCAGGCGCTTGCATTGTAAAAAAGAGAAAGCCCAACTGGCAAGGCTTATACTACACGCTTATTCTTTCTTTTCTGATAGATGAAAAAATGCCTTTTCTTTTTGTAATTTCAGTAAAAACAAATAGTAATTTGTTGCTTTTAGGTTCTGTTCTGATCTTGTTTTAGGGTAGTCATTGTGCTCATCTAGAATTAGTTCAAAATATTTGATAAGCATTATATAAGTTATTAGCATGTACAATGGTGAATGCCACTTTGTGTGGGATCACTTTATTACATATTTGAAATGTATAGGCCTGAGATGCTTAACATTTCAAGGTTTTTAAAATGTCACTTGTTGATATCAATATTAGTGAAAATTATTTATTTTTCATCTTATAATTAACTAGCCATGCCTAATTTCTTAAATTTGTAAAGATGATCCAAACCCCAATATATGTTTTTGTCTAAAAGCCAGTTCAGTTCTATACATAGTTTACAAATTTGCTATATCACCAACTTTTGTCTATTTGTTCTGATTTTTTTTACTCCCCACAGAATGACTTCACCCCGTTTCATTGAATTTGTGTGCAAACATGATGAAGTCTTAAAATGCTTTGTTAACAGGTAAGGCTTTCTTGGATTCATGGACTGCCCTTACAGCTTTTTTTCCTTACTTATAGTTTTCATCTCAACAGAAGACAAAAAGTACTTCTGTTAAACTATTTAAAAAATGCTTCATGACAAATGAAAGTATAGTAGGTATAATCTTCTATTTTACTATCTATATAGCTGCATCTACATTTCAGTTAATGCCACTCATCCTTTCTGTCCATTTAAACAAAGTGTATTTTTCTTTTAGAAATCCCAAAATTATATTTGACCACTTTCACTTCCTCCTTGAATGTCCTGAGTTGATGTCAAGATTCATGCACATCATAAAAGCACAGGTAGAAATTTCTCTAAATCTTGTTTTTAGTCTGTCTAAGGAAAACTTTCTAAATTTGAGTACTGTGTAGTGAAGTAGTTTTTATATATGAGACTTCCTGCTATAAGAACAGTGAAATTACCTTGTTCTTTAGACTATGGAGTTATGTTAGTGTGTTACTTTAGTATGAGGAGTAATTTTTTTTCTCCAAGAAATGTGTATTGAAGTCCTGCTATTTATGAAGGCTGTTCAAAGACAACAGAACACATCGCCACATTTCCTGAAATGAGTTTCTTGGAACACTAATCCTGTAAGCCTCATGGTCCTTGAGAAAAGGATTTCATCCCCAAATACATTTGGGAAATATGCCCTGTTGGAGATTTATACAGTTTATCAGCAGCTTGTTAGAGGCTTTTCGAAGCCCTTTGCTAAAAAGAGTGGTTAGATTTTTGTTAATCCTCTAAACTTCTTTGACCTGAGAACCTTTCCCCTGCTAGGCTTCATCCTACATATTTCATGTTTTGTGAAACATGTTAGGAAAAGCTTGCTACTTAACAACTATGTGACTTTGAGTACATTTCTAGCATCCTTGAGTCTTGGTTTCTTCATCTGTAAAACAGAGGTAAACCTCATAAAACTCTTGTGAAGAGTAAGTTTTAAGTAGTGACTGGCATACACGTTCAATTAATGATGGTTGTTTTGGAAACAGAAGAAACATATCCTTTCTCCAAGAGGATATTAATTAAGTCTAGCAGAGGAGATAATAAATGTACCTATAAGATAGTAATTACAATATTACCTGGTTCTTTAGGAGTTTAGGGGATAAAACACTTGTTTCTGGCTGCTATAGTCAAGGGAAATTTCAAAGAGGAGGTAGATTTTAAACTGGACCTTGAAAAACATGCAAAATTCTGATGAGGATAAATGGGGAAGATGAATGTCCCAGCCAAGATATAGGCATGTAGGTGGAAAAGTGCATCGAACTACAGTGGTTGAAGCAGAAATTTTGTGCAGGTGAAGTATATGATAAAATTCTGGAAAGGCAGATTTGGGTCATTATGTCTTAAGCCTTGATTGCCAGATTAAAGAATCTTTGTTTGCCAGGGTGGCAGGAGGCACTGATCACTTTGCTTTAGGAGAATGACATGATCCTGGCAAAATTTTAGGAAACTGTTGTCAGACATGTAGGATAGACTACAGGCTATGGTTTGAATAGTAGTCATAGGATAAATACTACTAGTGTTTTTAAATGTCTTAAGTGACCACTGATTCTTTCAGAAGTTAAAGCTAAGAACTAATTCTTATAAAATTATACACAAGTGCATAGGTACCCTTTGACATCTGTTTAATAATGATAAATGTAAAAGAGAAGGTACCAATAATAACATTTATTGGATGCTTTACGTGGATTATTTTATTTTCATAGAAATTATGTTAGATGGGTACTCTTACTGAAGCTGAAGATGTGAAGTAAGTTAAGTCATTCAGCTACTGAGTGGGAGAACCAGAATTTAAAAGTCTGTCTAGTACTTGAGTTCATATTTTTTAAACCTACATTGTGATTCCATTCTAGTGCAAATGAGATTACAGGTGAAAGAAACTTAGTTTTTGAAAAAAGGAGTTTGCTATTTTTTAATACTGTCTCTGCTTTTCAGTTCCTTTTCCCCCTTTCCTTCCTAAATAATTCAGTCCAAAAGCATCTGCATTAGCTCTCCACCTTACCCACCTTTTTGATTTACAGGGGATTTTGTTGCCTGACCAGGGCGAGGGAGGTGTCTGCAAACGTTGTGTTGTTCCATTGTGGGGTTTGGAGCTTGGGCGTGGCAAGGAGGGTGTCTTTGTAGAAGAGGGGCTCAGCATGGAGTGTGCGAGTTGGAGTGGCATATGGAGGATGTCCACGGTGGAGGGTGGTGGCATTTACTCAGAGTAGTTTGACAAAGCCCAAGTGGCATGGAGGGCATCCATGCAGTGAAGGGTGCATGTTAGTAATAGGATGTTGGTTATATACAGGGTGATCAAGTAAGTGAAGATTATGGGAGCTTAGTTTCTTATTGTTGGAGGAGGGAGTTACCAAATGGAGAAAAATAGAATGAACCATGTGCCATTGGATTGTAATTGGAGAAAGCTGTGTGAACTTAGTTTTTAATGTAGACAGACGTAGCAATCCTGGCACTCAGTTCTTGGTCTCTAAATGCCATTTTCAGTGAACCAGACTCACCGGAGAAATGGCTAATTCTAGGACTGGGTCAGGGAAAGTACAGATGAGCCTGGAACATCTTACTGTGCAAGAAAGTTGTTTAAAGAATTATGTTATATTAAAAATGCCTCAGAACCAGCTTTAATAGATTTCACTTGCTAAATCTAGAACAATATGATCATCAAAATAAATAATGATGGCAAAATATTATAAATGAAATCAACTCATGAGTCTATATTGAAGAAAAATAAATGGAAGGTTTGATGATGTGTGGGATATATTTACTGTTTCAAACTATCTCTCCATGGAATACTTACTGATTACAAAGATTTAAAAACAAAAGAACTTTACAGTGGATACATTTGTCAGTGATCAAAGCAGATATATCAGTGTGCCAGCTGGTAAGATGCACAGAGAAAGAATATGGTATCACTTCTTTAATATTCCTGCCAAAGATGCACACCCTGAGTTTAATCATGAGAAATCATCAGGCTAACTCCAATTGGGACATTCTAACAAAATAACTGACCTGCAATCTTTAAGAGTATCAAGGTCATGAAAATTAAGAAAACACTGAAGAACTTACCAAAATAGACAGACAACTAAATACAATTCATGAGTCATTGTGCTATAAAGGACATTATTAGGAAACTGGCAAAACTTGAATTGGGTATAAGGATTAGATACAGTAATGTGTCAGTGTTCGTTTTCTGACTTTGATGGTTGTTTTCTGGTTATGTAGAAGAATTCTCTTGTAGGAAATACACGTTGAAGATTTTAGGGGTAATTGGACATCATGTTGGCAACATACACTCACATCAGGAAGAAGAAATACTTTGTATTCTACTATACTTAGAAATTTTTTGTAACTTGGATGCTGTTCCAGAAAGAAAAAAAAAACCCCAAAAACTCTCTCTTCTAAGGGATTACTTTTCATCCTGTGAGTGGTTTTCAGGTGGCTTCTAGTTAAGGGAGAAACATTTTGTATTGCTGAGTCAGTCCTGTTTTATGAATTATTTCATGGAAGTACAGATACTCAGAAACTATACACACAAAAATCTGCCTTTTGGCTTTGTAGGTTTGTGTATATGTATGTGGATGTTTTGATCTTACAGATATCTTATTAGTTTTTGATAGCATTTTGTACCTTTTAATGTTCCTTTTGAATTACTTTAAAAAATTGCTATTTGCTTTTATTTCTTGATTGACATTTTACAGATAAAGGATATATAGTTTAATATCTTAAAACAGCAAGGATGCTTACTGTCATTTTAACTACTTACAATAATTTTAACATTGTTATGAGTGATAATAAAAGCAACACCTTTTTTGTTGAGCATTGTGGGTGTTGAGTATTTCTACATGATAACCTCTTGGTGTTACATTTTTTTTCTTCTGTTGAATGGGTATAATAAGAGTCTCTTCCTCATAGTGTTGTAAGGATATGTCAAAATGCATTTAAAGTGCTTAAAACAGTACCTGGCTTATGGGTGCTTTAATAAACATTAGTTAATTTATTATTGTAATTTTTATTATGCTCTATATTTGCATTGTTTTACTTAATCCTCACAATTAGCCCTAGAAGTATTATTTTCCCCATTTACAGGTAGGAAAAATAAAGTTCTGAGATGATTCTTAATTCCTCTAAATTCTTTTTTTTTTAAAAAGATTTTATTTATGTATTTTTAGACAGGGGGGAAGGGAAGGTGAAAGAGAGGAAGAGAAACATCAACGTGTGGTTGCCTCTCACACTCCTGCTTACTGGGGACCTGGTTGGCAACCCAGGCATGTGCACTGACGGGGGGTTGAACTGGTGACCCTTTGATTCACAGGCCAGAGTTCAATCCACTGAGCCACACCAGCCAGGGCTTAAGTACTGTAATTTGTACATCACTGTGTAGAACTTAGTATGTATGTATGGTATTGTTCTAATGTTAATCTCATCTCTTTAACTGGACTAAACAATTTTTAGCAAATAAATTGAGATTTTTACAGCTCTTATGTTACCTGCAGTATTGGCACATGCTGGGTACTCAGCAATACTTTCTGAATAATCATAAAAATTGCAAATCACATGTAATGCATATCTGACAAATGAACAAAAGAGACTTTCTTTACTGTGTAAGAGATCTTATTCTTTAATTTTTAGGGTGGAAGAAGGGAAGGAGGAGGGAAAGAAGGTGCTTACAAATTCTTTTTTGGTTGCTGCATTTATTAACAGGATAGAAATAAAAAGAACATATTGGCATAATTTTTTTGAAAAAATTTCATTTTTATAAGCTTTGTTGGGTTTAAAAGAAATTGAGAGTGTGTTTAATTACATGTATGACATTAAGTTCTTAGATATAACCTTCTAATTTATAAAGTCTTTTCTGTTGAAAATGTAGGGAATTTTAAAAAATACGCTATCTAGATAGTTAAAATATTTCAGCTAAGCTTTGCATTTTTGTGAATAGTTATTGAAATAGCAAGACATTATCTAGAACTATTATTAAAAATAAAGGTCTAAGGATGATTATTTGTAGAAAGGACTTTTAGCGTGCTAATTAGTAAATTTAATAGGTGACCGGAATACTGCTAACATATTTTACTGTTATTTGTTGGGGTAGCCATTTAAAGATCGCTGTGAGTGGTTCTATGAACACTTGCATTCAGGACAACCGGATTCAGACATGGTGCACAGGCCAGTGAATGAAAGTGATATCCTGCTGGTTCACAGAGGTATGTGTAACAGAGAAGATGGATGTGTATGTGAGGCACAAAATACTAATTATTGTAAATTTTAATATGTGAAATTAACCAATGCTACATATTTAGATTCTATTTTTAGGAGTAGCTGTGAAGTTGTGTCAAAAGCAAACTGTGCAAAGCTAAAGCAGGGAATTGCTGTGAGGTTCCATGGCGAAGAAGGCATGGTGGGTATGAGATTAAGTGCTGTGAACACCACTGCATATAAAAGAATGAAATGCACTTGAGTACAGTTTAATATTTAATCGATAATGGAAGGAATTTAATATGATTTTAATTTTATTATTTACAAAAAATTTCCCCATTTTATATATTTCTGTTGATACTTAATTTTATTTTCTTGAACTCAGGGTCAAGGTGTTGTGCGTGAGTGGTTTGATATTCTATCTAATGAGATAGTCAATCCCGATTATGCATTGTTTACCCAGTCAGCTGACGGTAAGTGGTACAGTCTAGATGACTTTTTCTGTGACTTGTCACATTTTCAAACTACTTCAGTGTTTTTATTCTTTGATTCCCATGGTAGCCCTATGAGCTAGGTGGGGTATTCCCATTTCATTGAAGAAACGACTAAAATTCAGAGTTTTTGTCTACGTTAACACAGTTATGAATGGAACCTGACTCAGTCTAGCCATCTTTCCTTTACACAGTTGATATTCAAATGCTTATATCAGTTACTAGTGTTGGTATCCAAGAAACTTTTCATTAGTCCTTTGTAAACTAAAATTAAATTTATTTACTTTAAGGATTGTCCTTTAGTCTACTTTTCTTGAGTTAAAATTTCCTTTAGTGAAATGGTGATAGTAGATGAACTTAAAAATAATATAAATCCTTATTTGGAAAAATTACAGTTTGCTAGCCCTATTTGAGCTTTCAAGTCTCAAAATTAATTGGTCATAAAAACAAAGTCTAGAAATCATGGTGTCAAATCTTAACTTAAAATCTGTTTATGTATAGTAACATCGTTTTCAGTCTTTTTAAAATACCAAGACCTGACAACTAAAAGCTCTTATTGCTGGGAGAAGGGAAGTATAAGGAGACTAAATGGTAATGGAAAAAGTAAAATAAAGATTAAAGTTTTCAAAAAGCTCTTATTTAATCATATGATACAGATGAAAAACTCTTGAAAACTCCTGACCTACAGAATTGTAATTTTATATTGTAGGCTAAATGGAAATGGTTAATACCACCTTATTTGTGTGAGGTATAATTGAGAGTTTTGTAACTTAGTAGAGACCTCCAAGTGAAGGTAGGATTTCAGTTTTTAAATGCTGTATACAGTTGCTTTTATTTCCTGAAAATCTTTTCTTTCCCATTGTTTAAATTTTTAAAATAAGGATAGAGTGCTTCATTAACTGTAGCTCCTGATTGAATCCAACCAGTTGAGCAGCAAATCTCCTCTGAATAAGAAGGATGACTGAGAGAGAGGCAAGCAGGGGTGAGCTGCAGTGATGCTAGGCAGCTGTAGAAGGTCACCTATGTGATGGGCTCCTCAGATACACCTGGTGCATTTGAATTTATTGAGGAATATGGAACTGCCTGCTTTATTTCTGTTACCTTTAACTGTTTGCTCTGAGAAGAATTTGTTGAATTTGACAAGATCGATGAAACACTGGGTTTAGATAGTTAGGCCTCACCTTTGATGTAAGATTTAGCATTAAAACGTTGTATTTTAGATTTCTTTCTTTCCTTTATAGCCCCTTATTCTGAGTCTATTTAGTTTCATACCTGGAAAACAGATTTTGTATGAGATTGTTAGTCAGGGTACATCCTTATCCTGCCAATTTATAGCATAGCATATACTGAAGCACATAGACTATAAAGATTGTGACTTGTCCCTTTTGTAAGCCATATGAGTATTCTTTTTAGGGTCATAGTATTAACAGATTAAAATCTAGATGAAATCATTCTGAGGTATAATTAACATAGAATATCATTTAAGAATTAAAAATTCCTAAATGTGGGAAATGTTTAAATAGACGAATGTCTATAATAATTTCTCTGAATTAAGATACTTACATTAGAGAAGTAATATAGTATAGTGACTAAGAATTTAGCCTTTGGTGTTACACTGGATGTGAATCTTGGCTCTGCCCCTCCTTATGCTATGATCTTGGGCCAGTAAACGTAACCTTTCTGGACCTCAATTTGCTGATTTGAAATGGTGATGACCTATGTTTTAGAATGTAGTGAGAATCAATTAGCTGTTGTATAAAAAAAATGATTGGCCCAGTATCTGGCACATAGAAAGCAGAAATATTAGCTGTTGTTATTATTATTCTGTGAAGTACAATTTTTCTAAAGTGATGAAAATAGCTGGGAGTATTGGAGTTACTTTTATTTTGAACTTACAAAATTTATATGGTTTTCACTAGTTTTCAAGTAAAAAACTATTATTTGTTTCCTGAATATTTCCCTATTTGTTTAATATTTTTTTAATTTTCTGGTAATTGTTAAAAGGCATCAGTTTCATTGATGAGGCCTATCACTTAAGAACAGTTGTACATTTAAAGTTTTTAGTTATTCTCTTACAGTGCTCTGTTCCTTAAAGAGCAAAAGTAGTAAACATTTACTATGCTGTATGCTGGGCCTGAACGAGACAGTGCCTGCCCTGATTCACAGCCTTGTAGCTCCTTCCCCACAACTGCCTAGGAAAACTCTCTCTCTCTCTCTCTCTCTCTCTCTCTCTCTCTGTGTGTGTGTGTGTGTGAGAGAGAGAGAGAGAGATTAATATATTATTTCTAGGATCTAACAAGTCTTCCAATTACAGCAGTTAAAAGTACAGTTAAAAGTACAGTTCAAAGTATTCTAAAATTTTCTCCCTGCACAAAAAGATTTACTATGACACGTTTGTGTGGGTTAATGATCATCTTTTGTACTTCTAGTTCCACTGCCTATTACATACTCCATAAAGAGCATTCCTGTGGAAGTTTATACGTAACTTCAGTTTTGCTGAATTTTTATGTGAGCTAATTTATCTGCATTAAAATGATCTCTCTTCTGCCTATAGAATTTTTAAAGTAAGTTATTTTGTATTTATTTTAATAGGAACAACTTTTCAGCCTAACAGCAACTCCTATGTAAATCCTGATCACCTGAACTATTTCCGGTTTGCTGGACAGATCTTGGGATTAGCACTGAACCACAGGCAGCTGGTCAACATTTATTTCACAAGATCGTTCTACAAGCACATTCTTGGTATGGCACTAATGTTATTTCCATAGACATTTCTTTAAAGTGTTTTTCTTACAGTTTTTAGGGACTCTGGTTTGGTAAGCAATGGCATTTTGGATGAGATCATTTTTATTTTGATTAGAGACTATTTGTATATGTAAGGTATTTAAATGGGGGCCTGAGGGAGAGAAAAAAAATACCTACTCTTTTGCTACAAAAAGTTTTTCATTTTAGCGTGTGTATATTTATGCTAAGAATGCATTTTGATAGGAATATAGTAAGAAAATTGGTACTTTTGAAGTTTATAATTTTCTGAATAGCTATTTCAAAAAAAGATTACATTGTAAAAATGTGGAAGAAACATAAGCTTAAATTAACAGGCCTTCAAATTCAGGAATTAGCATCCATTTAAGTCATGCTGTGAATTTGATTATATTGCAATTTTACACAGTATCTGTAGAGGGCAGTATTTTACCATTAAACAGATAAGGAAAGGCAAAAACATGTAAAATATGACTGCTGTATGTTTACATTTTTAGGTATTCCTGTAAATTACCAAGATGTGGCATCTATTGATCCAGAATATGCCAAAAATTTGCAGTGGATTTTAGATAATGATATTAGTGATCTGGGTCTAGAACTAACTTTTTCTGTTGAGACTGATGTATTTGGAGCAATGGAAGAGGTGCCTTTGAAACCTGGGGGTGAAAGTATTCTGGTAACACAAAATAACAAAGTAAGTATTTGAATTTTTACCTTAGCCATTGTTTGTAATTTGACCCTGATGTTCTAAAGTCTCCTGGCACTAACGAAAAAAGCTTTTACTGTTAGAGTTCAATAACATTTTATAAAAGGTAAAATATTTAAATTAACTGAACCATCACATATCAAACTCATAGTTAATAAGACTAAAACCTTTTTTCTTTCCTTTACTTGGATTATAGTTCCAAGACAGCTTCAGAATCATGTAACGATAGCCCTGGCTGGTGTGGCTCAGTGGATTGAGTGCTGGCCTATGAACCAAAGGGTCTCCGGTTTGATTCCCTGTCAGGGCACATGGCCTGGGTTGTGGGCTAGATCCACAGTAGGGAGCCTGCAAGAGGCAACCACACATTGATCTTCCTCTTCCTCTCTGTCTCCCTCCCTTCCCCTCTCTATAAAAATAAAACTTAAAAAAAGATAAAAAAAATCACTTAACTATAAAAAAATAGTGTTCATAGAACTACTTTGTAGACTAGCGATTTAGTAAAATATTGATTATATTTTTTTAAGTCAAAAGAATTGTCCATGTTTTAGCTAAACTATTTGAACCTCAGTTTTCTAGTCTGTAAAATGGAGATAATAATTCCTCTTGTAGAGAATTTTTACTATCATTTTGTAAACCTAAAAGTGTATTACAAAAATTAGCTGTTATTGGATAGTTTTTTAATGAAAATAAGCGTTTCATTTCAGGTGTATACAGATAATTGGAGACCTAGATTAAGCTACATAATTTTACTTTTTGAAACTTAAATATTGTACATATTGTACATATAAGCAAACTTAGATGTTGTACATATAAGCAAGTTTATCTTTGGAACATAAAATTATGAATGAGTTTTTCCACATTTATCCTTAGAAATATTTTAGTCTACCCCCTCATTTACACATGAGGATACTTAAGCGTAAAGCAGGGGCCAAAACCCAGGTCTCCCAGTTGCAAATCTAATGTTCTCCATACTATTTACAAAATTAATCGTGTTGAGGAAGAGCTTACTTGACTTGTAATATAATGAGTAATATGATGCTCTAGAAAGTTAAAATAGTAAGTGTTTAAATTAATTTTTAAAATTTATATGAGCTTGCTTGTGAATGAAAGTACTTTTTAAAATTCTTCTAATTTTTAGGTTGTCCAACTTTGTAGTGCATTTGTCACTTTATTTTACACTGGAGACATACTCTTAATTAAGGACAATGAAGTCATAGACTCTTTTTTTTATAAATAAGGGATGGCTTTTCATGAGGAAACCTCAAACACCATTTCTATCTGTGAATGCTGTATCTGATGAGTGGCTTTGTCAGTCTTCTCTGATATATTTTATATAACAAAGTGGAAAGCCAGTTAACAATAGCATGATAGATATACATACTTGTTTCTCCTGATAGCTTCCTTCTCACTATGATCTGATATTTGTTTATATTTTTAAAAATTCATATTTTATTCTTTTGCTGTTATGTCTTTTACTGAAATCTAGGATGAAGAAAGATATTGAAAAAATAATAACTAATGAGTATATACTCACAATGGAGGCATACCCTCCATCTTGATTCTAGTCTGAGGCTGGAATACTTTTGTAGTGTTAAAGATCTTGAAACTTTAGTTCCTAAGTTTAATACATTTTTATTTAACTATCTTAACTAATTGGTTGATTACAGGCTAATGTTTTTCAATAATTAGTTTTAGTAATAGAAGTAAAAGGAGGCTCTCAATCACTAATATGTTAATTCTTCTCAGCTTTCATTTTTCCAATATAAAAATTTTTCACAAAAAATTGAACTTCTTCATTTTTTAATATTCCCAGTAAGAGCCAAGTTTAATTTTACATTTAATTGTTGATGCTTAAACATTTATGCTTCTTTAATAAACAACCTGATTAATTTTTAATAGTCAGATCTTTAGAAATATACCAACAGCTTAAATTTATCACTCACTTTAAAATTGTTGAAGTATTTAATTTACAAATAAAAATTTCAAACCATGTTCTTTAGAGGTGTTTTTTTTTAAACATACATTTTTGTCATGAACTTTTTTGTTGCTTTATGATCAGCCTTTTATCTATTTTACCTTTATAGGTATAAAATTGTAATTGTCATGTTTGGAGTTCAACTTCAAAATTTATACGTATATTGAAGCATAAATGACTTGCCAAGCTAGTTAGTAAGAGAAAGTCTATGTAAGCTGATCTCCACATGGGGGAGGCATTTATTCCTAAGTTTTATTGAAAGGCTTTGGTAATTATAGAGTGAAACCAAACAGATGAAAATACCTTTGTTTAAAAAGCAGTACATTAAAAAATACAAGTGATGTAAGGCAGAAGGCTATATATTGGTTCCACATTTGAACTATATTGTTCTTTTAAATTTAATTTTGTATCTGTGAATGATTTGTTTTAAAATCTGAGGAAGAAACCTTGGTTTCACTTTTGAAAACAGCTGAATTACCAGGAGCAATATTTACACTTAAATTTTTTTAACCTTTATTTTGTTTTGCTTTCACATTTTCACTTTTAAATTCTTGATGAAAACCAAATTGTAGAACTGTGAAATCTGGAGTTAAAAGTGACTTTTTTTATGGTCATTGTTGCTTAAATCTTTCAGTTATACCCAACAGCTAGAAATGAAGAGTAAGCTACTTGGGTTTAAATGTTAGAAACACTTTTACAATACTAATCATCAAATTCATTCTGACTGGGAGGGAAAAATGGGGGCGGGATAGGACAAGACATTAGGAAATGGAGGAGGTGACGTGGAAGTTGAACTACAGAGGAAAATCACTAGGTGGTCAGTTAGGAGGAAGAATGGATAGAAGGAAGTGTTCTGTGCTTACTGGGAGGCACAGAGCTGACTGAACATGTGTTTGGAGCGCCACAGATGAGACTCGTAGATATCACCTTAGAGTGCAAAGTGAGTGAGTGGAAAAAAGGTGGGGTGAGGGAGGTAGAAAGGGGCCAAATCTGAAGGACTTTAATTCACAATTAGAAATTAGAAAATTGGTCTGTAGGCTGTAGGGGTGATTACAGATGCCGTAGAGGGAAGTGACGTGATTAAACTTCTGTTTTTTAAGGAAAACATAAACTCAGCTTGGAGTGTGAGGAATGGATTGGAATGGGGCAATACTGGAGTCAGGTCAACGGATAGGATGTTGTGGCGTTGGTGTGTGGAACATGCAGGGGGGATTTTATAAGAGAGCGACAGTGAGGGTGGAGAAAGTGAGCTAGCTTTCAAGGATATAGAATTTATAGAACTTAGTAATTAGTTGTTTGGGAAGGTGGAAAGAATGACTCAAAGATGACTGCTGCTGTGTGGGCTGGCCCCCAGAATGACCGCTGGTGTTGCCATCCTCCTCCGTCGGTCTTACTGCTACCAGTCCTGTTCTCTGGTGATAATAACAGCCACTGTCTGTTGAGTACTTTGTATATATTTCATGTATTTGAGATGTGTGCTTTGTGTATTTTTCATTTATTATAACAGCCTTTTGGGATAGTTATTTCTTCTTATTGAGTGTGGAAACAACTTTAATATTAAAAGCATCTGACATTTATTAAGTGCTTATAATGTGTTAGGCGCTGTTCAAAGTACTTTATGTGAAGTGTAGATATTTTTTCCTACAAGTCAGGAAACTGAAGCATAAAGGATTTAAGTAGCTTTCCTCCAAATCACATGATTAATAAGTTTTGGAGCTAGGATTTGAACCCAGGCAGACTATAAATTTCAAGCCTGAGTTTGTAACTATGACACTATATTTCTTTCTTTTTTTTATCCTTACCCGAGGACATTTTTCCATTGCTTTTTAGAGAGAAAGGAAGGGAGAGAGGAAGGGAGGGAGAGAAACATCAATGTGAGAGAGAAACACTGCTCGGCTGCCTCCTGCATGCGCCCGGACTGGGGATCGAACCTGCAACCTAGGCATGTTCCCTGACTGGGAATCCAACCTGCAACCCTTCAGTATAATGGGACGACGCTCCAACCAACTGAGCCACACTGACCAGAGCGACACTATATGTTTCTTTAGAAGTTAAATAACTGTATAAGGGCTCAAAATTAGTAAGTGATGGACCCTCACTTTAAATCAAGGTCTGTATTATTGTGTAATTGCTAGGCCTCTTATTTACTAAGCCAGTGAATATGAACAAGGTTGCAAGTAAATATTTAGTATGTTTTCCTCCACTTCATTTTTATATGGTTAATACCTTGTATTTTATTGCTATTTTTCACTTCATTTATTTCACACACAAACACATTTGATGCACATATAAGCACAAAATATCAGTTGGAGTATATGGTGGTGGATTCCTTATTTTATCTTCAGAAAAGTATACTTTGAGAAATCTTTTTATTACTCAGAAAACTTTTGAAACAGTTCAGGTCTGAGCTTCATATTGTGTGTGTGTATTATTAGATTAGATTTTAAATTATGTTTAATATCTTCTTGTCTACAAGGAGAACATACTTTTCCTTGCACTTTAGTTAGTATATTCTAAAATTCTATCAAATCTATGAAATGGTAATCTGAAGAATCACTGTTTTCAATAACTAAATTTTTTTCAAGGAAACTGAAGTAATGTGATTTTTACCGGACTATCAATGTTTGTAACTAATCTGTGACCTTGAAAATAAGAATATACTCATCAAGAAAAAGTTATTGAAAAATACTACATTGTAAGAACATGCCTCTCCTTTTTCTTGTATTTACTTATTCCTACAAAAGAAACCTACAAAAGTATTCTTTTGAGTTCTAGGTAGAGAAATTTTTAGTGAGAATTCTTACATAACAGAACAGTAATAGTCAAGTGGATAAACCCAGGAAGGAAGCCTTTATTACCAAAGAATTTATAATCAAACAGTTAATTGAATTATGCCAAAATTAAAGCTTTTAAACTATTGCTAAAAAAAAAAAAATTCCAGACAGTTTTACAAATATGAACAAGTTTATTGGTCTACTCGAGGGAAGAGGAATATTTTGTTTTCACCATAGCAATTTATTATTTATATAAATATGGTTTATTTAGATATTTTTCTACAAAGAGTGAAAAAGAAGAAAAATAGCTTCAAAAAATGTGTCAAGTTTCAACATCGCCCCATGTAAGAGGACATAATTTAGGTCCAAAGCCTATAAAGAAGTTGGAATTTTAAGGAGCACTTCTGAGGAGTGATACTATTCATTACACACATTCAGAAGACTAGGAGATTATTAAAACAACACTTTTGTAACTAAACCTGTAATTTAACTAGAACATAATGTCAGAAGTTGCATCTCCTTAATCTTAATGTTTGTAGGGGATAAAAGATATTCCCTTGCCTCCCTAAAGTTATATATCATCTCTTTTAATACCTTAGAAAAAAGTGCGATTTTTAGATTTGGTTCATATTTAATGTTTGATTGTACAGCTCTTTATGCCAATGTCTTGTACACTGATTGTCATCAATATGTCCATTTTTTCCGTAAGGCATACACGATATCTGATGTAGATGTGCAGGGCGGAAGGGTGGACGTGAGGCCTGGGCTGCCTGTGTAAGCGGAGGGAGTGCAGCCAGTGCGTTTCCATAGCGCAGTGTGAACGATGTGTCAGTGCGTGGTAACAGTGCGTGTTCATAGTAATAATTGTACAGTATCATCAAGAAAATGTGTGTGTTTTCCTCTTTGAGGATGTGCTGTTTAAGGAGGCAGAGCAACATATTTTAGAAGCAACTGGATTTAGATTATTTTCTGTTTTCTGTAGATTTTAACTTAAACACAGCTATTTTTTCAATACCTGGAAAACTCCTATTTTACTACTCTCAAGGCGATTTGTGATGGCTAGGATTTTATTGTTTTAATGAGAAATAATTTAGACCAAGATTCATTCACATTTGAATTAACTTAGTATGGGGACTGGTATCTGAAAGAGTTCGTTTTTCCTAAATGATATTCAATAACCATGAACCAGAGTTACAGAACTAAAGATGGAAAACAGTATTAGGTGGAATAGAAGAGAACATGTGAGCACAGATTAGTGTTCGTGTAACAGCCGATTTCTAAAAATCAAATGAATGAGGAAATAATAGTAATTAAGTGATAAAAAAGAGAATGTATACTCTTCTAATAAATGTCGACTACAGTGGCAAATTAAGTGTACTTGAGCAATTTACAGATCTTTTATTTCATGCTTCATAATTTATTAATATCTTGAGTGATGACTTGAATAGTACCTTAGGACTGTAAAAGCAAAACCTGTTGGGAAAAAGCTGTTTTTGTTAAGGAAAGATAATGTCTCACATAGCACCTTGAACATATAATTAATGGATGAATAGGGCAAAAAAATTGTAGTGTTCAGTAAGCAGGTTTAGTTAGAGCAGACATAAATATCAACATAATCATGTGCTAATGCAGAAGTCACTGCTGGTTATCACTTAGAAGTATATTATTAAATATTATTAATTGGACCCTGAAAACTTAGGTTTATATTTCTATTTGATTATTTGGCCCCCATTTCTATCTCCCTCTTGTAACTACCTGTATGTAACTTGTGGTAACTGGTCAATTCTTATTAGTGGAGAAAAGCCTTTGGGTGGTAGGGAGTGGGATTTGGGGGTAGGAATAGATTAAATGGCAGGGATGGCAGCTTTCCCTGTGCCAGATTGTACAAGGAGCCACATGGGGATTGGGCGGAGCTGCGAGGAATTCACGGTGACACTTTTATAGCTCTGAGATATATGGAGAATTCATAGCCAGTAGTCAAATCTGACTTCCTGGCTCAGCGCCTGTGGGAGCTGGGGGACATAGTGTCAGATAAGTGTCGATAGGTAGGTAGCTAGGTAGGTAGGTAGGTAGGTAGATAAAGAGACGGTCCTCAAACAGGCATTCTCCCCTTTGTGTTTAGAGCATTTGTTCCTGGGAAGTGAGAATTACATACAGTATATTGTTTTTAACTCACAAAATTTCGCTTAGATGTAATTTAAAATAAATAATAATTGATAGAATATATATATGATAATTTATTATGGTCTGAGCCAATATGTATTTTTTATTACCAGTTAAATTTTAAGTGATGCTATTTCCTATGATGATGATGATGTATTTTAAAGTAAAATGTGTAAAAATAGCTTAACTTAGAATCAAATCAGCTATGGTCAGACGGGCCATTTCATCAAGTTCTAAGTATGTATTAATGAATTTGTTCAATGTATGAATTTATCACATATTTTTTGAACACTGACAAAGTGGCCATCAGTGTTTTTAGGAGCTGAGGCTATCTGTTGGTACACCAGAGGCCCTGTCTGCAGAGAGATTACGTCCTAATGAGACGTTTCAGTCAGAAGCACCAGGAAGTGTAAAGACACTGAGGCCTGAGCAAGCTTGTGCTTGGGTAACGCAGCAAGTGAGCAAGGGGGAGAGTGGAAGGAGATGAGATGAGAAAGCAAGGCTAGGAGAGGAATCTAAATTTTATTCTAAGTGTCATGGAAAGTCAGTGTAGGGTTTTGAACAGGAAAGTTATGTGATCTAAATTATACATATTTAAAAAAAAATCGCTCTGTGGTGTGGAGAAGGAGCAGCACAGAGGCTAAATAGAAACCGGGACACCAGCTATTGCAGTGATCCGGGTGAGGTGTTGGGCCGGGGTGTTAAAAGTGGAGGTGGTGAGGTAAGGCCAGATTGAGAATATTTTTTTGGAAGTAGATCTGATAGCACTTGCTGTTACAGGATGTGAGAGAAATCATGGGTGATTAGAAGTTTGGCCCAAACAGTTTAGTGAATGGTAAAGTGCTGGTTTGCTGAGGTGTATGAATACTGGTGCCAAATTAATTCTAAACTTTACCTCTTAAGTGAGAAATTATTATATTAACATTATCTTAAGTATGTGGAATTAAAAGTCATCACAAAAACTTTTATTTTTTAAATAGGCGGAGTATGTCCAGCTGGTTACTGAACTTCGAATGACAAGAGCCATTCAGCCTCAGATCAACGCTTTTTTACAGGGCTTTCATATGTTCATTCCACCTTCCCTCATACAACTTTTTGATGAGTTTGAGTTGGTAAGGAAAAACATCAGCTCCTTTGTTACACAGCAATACAAAACTCCAGTTAATGTAATTCAGAAAAAATTTTGGAATACTATGATGAATGTAATAATGTGTAAGATTGATGGTTTAATGTTCATGTTTAGAGGCTTGTCGCAACACTTGTGTTTATACCTCTTTTAAGCTGAATAACCAGATTAGCAATTACTTAATGTGAAACGGAGTACAATAGTGATGAACAAAAATGCAATATTATTTCCAAAGTACCGTACATGGGGGATGCTGAAGTCCAGCCTCCCCAAAAGCAAAATTCCATTATTTCTGAATATTTTATTTAGCCATCTGTGGTAAAAAGGATACTGATACAAACTTCTTGTACTTCCAAAATAGAAGAATTGATTAATAGGGTTTTTCTTGTTGTATTTAGGTCGTCTTCCCAGCTTCTTTTTTAATCACATGTATAATTTTATAATCTTTCATTTCAAACCTCTGTGGAGTCCACTTTATTTGCTGGACCCTGATCCCTAATGAATGTTTTGTTATGTTTTGTTAATTTGCCTACCTTTTACTGTGATCTAATGGGATTTCTAATTTTATATGATTTATATCTGCATTTTCCCTTATTTCCTTTTTCTCTTTTATTTTTGGTAATAATCATTTTCAAACCCTATGAGTTTCTAATTCCTTAATAAAACACAGTAGTATTTTAAATAGAGTATAGCTTTTAAGAAGTACAACTTAGCATAGTAAATTTTAGATTAATGGAAACCCTTTGGTTTTTATTCTGTTTCATAAAATTAGTTTTACCCTATGCCTTTCATTTTAATATATGAATAAGTACAATGATATGTACCTTTAATTTTATAGATATACCAGTATTTTCATTTTTTCACTCATAGTGTATCTTAGTACAGTAGTGGACAGAATTTGCTGTTAAATTTTGAGGTCCCTTGTGACTTAGTTTCATTAAATATCAGTTTTGAGTTTTTTGGTTCTGTTTTTAGGTTTAGGATTAATAGTTTTGTTTAGCGTAGACTTACTTAGTTTTTGCATAACCATAAAAGTTGTTTTTAGTATTTAAAATGGAGGAGCACTTATGAACTGTTAAACAGACTTACATCATTTCTTGGAACTATGGTGTAAAAAACTAATAGCAACCTTTACTGATACTGATAAGTCCTGTGAAACTTACTGAATTACCGTATACATAGAGAAAAGCACATGCATCATAAATGTATAGCCTGCTGAATTTTCACAAGCTGACTGCACCCATGAAACCAGCATCCAAATCAAGAAACTGACAAACGCTGGCACTCCCGATGTCCCTCGTATGTCCCCTTTCACTCACTGTTCCCCAATCATGGGTGACCACTCTCCTAACTGATAATATCATAGATTAGGTTGCCTGTTTTTGAATTTAATGTAAATGAAATAATACCTTGAATATATCTGACTTCTTTAGCTAAGCTTTTTGTTTGTGAGAAAATAGGTGTTGTTGCATGCAGCGTAATTTGTTCATTTTCATTGCTGTATGGTAGTTCGTTTTTGTCTTTTCTACTCTTGACGAACAGTTGGTGGTTACTTTTTAGTTTTGGGCTATTGAAATAATGCTGCTATACACATTCTAGTACACATCTTTCGGAGAACATGGGAATGCATTCTGTGGGTTATATATATTGGAGTAGAATTGCTGGCAGATATGGTGTGCATTTATTCCGTTAGGGTAGATACTAGCCAATAATTTTCCAAAGTGTTGTATCAAGTTACACTCTCACCAACAGGTATGAAAGTTCTGGGTGTACCCATTCTTCACAAGCATTTGATAATTCATTTTTTCGTTTTGCCATTCTAGTGGATCAGTAGTGATATTTCATCCTGATTTTAATTTGCATTTCCTTTATGGTTAATGTAGTTGAGTGTATTTGATATGTTTAAAATGTTTATGAGCTGTTTGTGTTCTCTGATTTTGAAGTGTTTGTTCAAGTGATTTGTCTATTTTTCTATGGTGTTCTCTGTTTTTTTGTTGTTACTGATTTGTAGGACTCTATATATTCTTTATAGGAGTCTCTCAGGTGTATATATTGTGAGTATCTTTTACTCTGGTGTCTTAATGAATAAAAGTTTTTGGTTTTAGCACTGTTCAGTGTATCTTTTTTTTTTTTTTTAAATGAATGTAGCTTTTTGTGGCCTGTTTAAGAAACTGTTTCTTATTCCAAGGTCATGAAGGTATTTTTCTTTGTTTTCTTCTAAAAGCTTTATTTCTTTGCCTGTCACATTTATTAGAAGTTAGGATTCTTGGTGTGTCTTAGACTCTGGCTTTAAAACTAGTTGAGCTGATTCAGATGATAGGATTGTTTGGGAAGAGAAGTGTTAAAAAAGATAATAAAGATCTTTTATCCTCTTCATAAAAAGTTATGATATTCGTGAAATAGTTCAAATTTCTTGAGAATAAAGCCTGTCATTTTTATTCATAATCATTAACAATGAAAGCATCTTAATATTATTAAAAACTTACTCCAGCTTAGAAGAGAAGATTAAACTCAGATTTTAAGAAACGCATAAAATTCATTCTTACTCCCTTTTGACAGGCCTGTATCAGGGTCCTGCTACAAAACAGAATTCCCCAGATGGTTCAAATAAAGACAATTTTAACAAAGGGACTGTTAGAGAGGCGCAGGCAGTGTTAAGAATAAACAGGATTTGGTGAGGCATCCAGAGACTAGTAACAGTGGAAAGGCTGTACCACCTCTAGAACTGAAGAGACAGCAGAGAAATTATTGTGAGGAGCCCTGTGATGAGGAGACATGGCTACTGAAAAGATGTGCTAAAGCAGGGAGGGAGCAGAAAATACTCTCACTCCAGACTTTCGTCTGTTCTCAAAGAAGGAACCCAACGCAAAGCTGGGAGGCAAGAGCTAGTTTGCTGGGATCAGCCTCCTAGGGAATAGAACAATGCAAAGAAAGATGGAGAATGTATTTGTGGGTGGTAAATGGACCCTAACCAGAATGCATTCATCTAGTAAAACTATTTTATATAGTAGCATGGCAAGAACTAAAACACTGGCAGTTCTCAGGAACCCCTATGACAGAAGCCTTTTTGTTTACATGTGAGTTATATTAATTGGTGTTTACTGTAATTGAGATTAAAATAGTGTAAAATATTTTATTCAAATTAACATAATTCATTACCTATTAACATAAATAACATTTTAAAAATGACAGCTGCATTTTCCAGAATGAAATATAAATAATGGGAAGAATGGTATTGTTTTTTACATTTTTGCAAGTTTCTTTAATGTCTAGCTTTATAAAAGACAGTTGAGTATTTATATCTGCCTCTGCACATTATCTGTTATGATATGCTGTTTGGTTGAGGTATGTGGAGAAAATCCAACCTTAGATAAGTTGGAAAAGAGAGAGACCTTGCAGACTCCTCAGTTAGATCTCAGAAATACCTAGGAGTTCACAGATACTGCCTTATATTAGCCTTAATTAACCTTCAAAGAACACTCTATACTAGTCTGGTATATATCATGAGTCGTTGCTGTAGGAAACTTGATTTTGAACCACGTTATGTCTGTCTCTGTAATAACAAATCCTGATATTCCAGCTTGTCAGTGTTTTAGTTAAGTGCAGGCTAGTTATTGCCTCACCTGACTATGTCAGTAAATACATCCAGCTGTGAGAAATGGGCTAGTTTAGAGATGTGGACAAGCTCTTTTCCAAGTTTTCTTTTCTCTTGGAAACCATAATGGTAAATACTGTTGTCATTCTTCATTTAACTTTTTTGTTATTTGATTGCTATTTTGTTTATTTCATGATCTTCCTGGGAAAAAGGAGGCTACCAAATGTCATTAGGGAAATACCATTTTTTTTCCCTCACTTTGGGGAAAGTTGACATTAAAGGATCTGAATTGTTCCAGAATAGTTCTTCAAAGGCATGAATGTGTGTGCTTTTTAAATATAATTATTTTTATTATCTTTTCCCTAGTGATTAGGGTTTCTTGATGATCCTTTCCTTTGCTTGACCCAGGATCTTTTTGGGTCTTTGTTGTCACTTTCCTATCGCGGGTATGGTTTCTTTATAGAATTTTAAAAATTCATAAAACAAAAATAAACATAAAGATAATAATGTTCATAAAATTATTGCACATGTAGACTATTGTTGCATAAATGTTTATGTATAAACAAAGTATTGTCTCTTATGTTTTAATTAAATTGTATCAATGTAGATATACCTCCACATCTCACAGTGTTTGAGAACATCATTATGAAGGGTTCTCTCCCATGTATAATAGTACTTGTTATTGATGACCTATAGAAACAGTCATAAAAATAATCAGTTTTACATGAAATTAGTTTCTAATTAAGGCAAATTTACTCTTTAAATGTAATAGTGTCCCCCCCCCCCGCCCAAGAAGATTAATGAAATATTTTTCTGCTTCCCCAAAGGAGCTACTGCTTTCTGGCATGCCAGAAATTGATGTGAGTGATTGGATAAAAAATACAGAATACACAAGTGGCTATGAAAGAGAAGATCCAGTTATTCAGGTAAAATTTCTCTAGAGCTTAGAATGAAGTTAAGTTTTGCCATTTAATTTTGTAAGCTTTTCAGCACTATTGGATGAAAACTCACATTAATTAACAAAGTTTTTCCCTAAATTCTTCTCATGGGAATTGCATATGAAAGCTTTGTATGAAATCATTTTTGATAAATGAGTTTCTTAGAATAAAATATGCTTTATGAATGCTGCATATTTCTCTGGCATTAAGTCTATGATTGCCCTGAAATATGAGCTAAGTCTTTTTTGTTGTTGTTGTTAGTGGTTCTGGGAAGTTGTGGAAGATATTACTCCAGAGGAGAGAGTTCTTCTCCTGCAGTTTGTTACTGGCAGGTAAGAAGTGTTTTTATGATAATGTGAAAAGAATTTAATGTATTCCATTCCTAATGGCTTAGCGATAAACAACCAAAATGAATTATTAGTCTGACTTGTCTGTGTCTTACCTCCCTTTCCACTTGTTTTTCTTTAATCATTATCCAAGGATATGCTTATTGATATTTTAGAGAGAGAGGAAGGAAGGGAGAAAGGGAGGTAGAGAAACATGGATGTGAAAGAGAAACATCGATCTGTTGCATAACCATACGCATCCCCACCAGTGACTGAACCCAGAATCTAGGCATGTGCCCTAATTCGAAATTGAACCCGGGACCTTTTGGTTCATGGGACAACGCTCCAACCAACTGAGCCACACAGGTCAGGGCTCCACTTTTTTGATATTAAACAAAGATTTATTTAGACATTTAAAATAAAATGTAGTGCTCGATAAATGTTTATTTAATGTATAAAAAAATAAGCTGAGTTGCAACCAGGGTTATTAGCCTTTATATTGTATTTTATAGTTTGGTAATCGTTCTGAAGATTGGTCAGTGGTAGTAGCCAAATTTTTATTTCTGGACAACACATACATGCGCACGCACCCACACACACACGCACACACACAACATCCCAAGAAATACCTAGAGATTTGAGTAATAAAAATAATTTAAAATTTTTCTTTTCTTTTTTTTTTAAATTGCTGTTCAAATACAGTTGTCTCATTTCCCCCCTACTCGTCCCCCCGCACCATCCATCCTCACCTTCCGCCCTTGATCCTACCCCCCTTTGGCTTTATATTTTCTGTGTAGAAAGGTTAGACAATTCAAATTTTAAAAAATCACTGTTAATCTCAATCACTGAAGGTAATCACTTAACATTTTGGTTATTCTTCCAGAATGTTTCTCACATATATAAATTTTTACTTTGTTTTTTTTTGTTTGTTTGTTTGTTTTTTGGTTAATCCTCATGCAAGGATTTGTTCATTGATTTTTAGAAAGAGAGGAAAGGAGAGAGATAGAGAAAGAGATATTGGGTTGGCCTAAGAGTCCATAGGGTTTTTTCCATAAAATAAAAATCCTTTTTTTTCATTTTCACCAATAACGTCTTGATTTGGATATTTTGAGTATGTTGGCTGTCTCCTGCTTGGTATAAGGTTCACTGTTCTCAATCAATGTCTCAGTTTGATCACTATCAGCTTTAACTTGTCTTCCCAACCATGGAGCATCATCCAGCAAGACATCTCCAGGACGAAACTTCACAAACCACTTTTGACACATTTGATCAGTCACAACACCTTCTCCATACACTGCACAAAGTCTTTTCTTTTTGTATTTCAGTTGCATTTTTTACCTTTTTTGAAATAATAAAGAACAATATGCCAAAAATGTTGCTTATTTTCTTCCATCTTCAGTGTTAAAATGGCTATACAAAAATCCACCAATTTTGAAAAGTTTTTTAAAAAATTCACACTGAAATGACAGCTGTCACAATACAGTCTAATAAAATAGTTTCAAATGAAGTTAAAGACAACTAAATGCTACTAGATCCATTTATGGAAAAAAACCAAAGGAACAAATAGGTAGAGAGAGACAGACAGACAGACAGAGACATCCATGTGAGAAAGAAACATTGTTCATTTGCCTTCCGTACCTGGCTGGGTTTCAGACCTGCAAACTTTTGGTTCAGGGGGACCATGCTCGAATCAACTTAGCTACCCAGACAGGGCTAAATTTTTACGTCTTAAAGAACATTGTCCCTATTTTATAACTTCTGAATTTTGTAATATATCATTAAAAATTATTCCATTTATAGATCTAATTTTTTAAACGGCTGCCTGCTCTTCAGTTTATTGACTTTTGTTCATTGATACTGTTCTTTGTTGCTAAATTTTCCTGTTTATGAAAAATGCTGAAGAAATAAGGAATTTTTGTGCTACATACTAGTCAGGCCAATATCCTGCATTATTTATATACGCTAAATTCAAAGAAGAGAAATTTTTGGATACAAATATATATACATTTTTACAACTTGATACATACTGGTCATTTATCCTTCAGAAAGATGTCAGTATTCACATGAGCAGGGAGGGAGACGGCCTGTTCCTTTTATTCTGTCAATATAAGATAAAATCATTTTTATTTTCATGTATCTTATTTATATAACTTTTTGAGTGGTTTAAATTGCTTGTCTTCATTTTCTGTGCATTATTCTGCTGTCATTTTCAAAAATTCAGTTTAAAAATGTTCTTTTTTTAAATAATAGGGACATATATAAAGAACTTTTTCCCAGTTTTTCACTTACCTTTTAACTGTATTAAGTTAGTTTCATGTAATTTAAATTATGAATTTAATTTATAAAATAGAAGTTTTAAACTATGTTGTAAGTTGCTTATACTTTCCTTTATGGTTTTTATAAATCCTTTCCTACATTCAAGATTTTATAGATATGTTATGGATATGTTTATCTACTTTTTTTTCTGTAAATTATTATAGGGTCTGTTTTTACATTCCAGTTTTAAACTGACTGGACTTACTTCAGTTTATTTCTGAGGTAGTGCTCTTTTATTATTTTTCTAATGGTTTATATCTAAACGCCATGTAGTGCATTTTTGTATTTCCCCATCCTCACCCTATGATTTAGTCAGTGTGAGTTTTTAAAGTGGAGAAAAAAATTATTCACATTTTTGGTACCAAAAAATGTCTGTAAAATTGCTGCTGTTGTAGAATTAGAAATCACTTGGCCTAGTAATACTCAGTGCCCCTCTCATGTCACTAGTGCACAGTCATCGTTAGCAGTGCTGAAACTGTGCTGCTGCTTAGCTAACTGGTCATGAAGTAGAGCACATGCATCCATTTAAACTGAGGTGAAGGATGAGGGTAAAGAGTAAGAGCCAAGGAATCTGAGGGGAAACAATACAACTGAGCTTCACCTCATGTTGAAGAATCCACCTTTCAACACTTACTGTACATTGAGCCCTTGTTTTGAATTCAAACAGTAAGTCTTAAATTTTTTTAAACCTTAACTTTCCTTTTCCTTTAGACCTCCAGCAGTCATTACCATAGATATAACATTTGCCATTCTAAACCTAAAGTATGTATTTTTTTTTTCTTTAGTGCTTTTTGGAAAATTCTGGTTATCCATTGGTTTATATTTAGATACTGAAATGTTTTTCTCTGTGTATTAGTATAATTTAGTGCAATCTTGAAAAGTTACATGTGTTCAATTATAGAATAAGTATAAAAAGTAATTTTTAAATATTTTTATGGTAGTGACAATATTTTCTTGGTCTATAAGTCTCTTAAATGTAATACTCTTTTGTTTCATATTCCCTTTAGAATAATGAGAGTCAGACTTGATTTTATCTGTAGTTTCAACCCTCCTTTAATTGAAAATTCTTGAAAAATGTTACTTTGTTGCTGATGTGTACTACATAGTTAGGCCTAAGATGGCTGCTGGTTGTGTCTGTTCTGGAGATGTACAGACTTTTTTCCTTGTCATTTTTTCCTAAACAATAAAGTATAATACCTATATAGCATTTACATTATGTTATGTATTGTAAGTAATCTAGAGGTGATTCAAAGTATATGGGAAGATGTGTATAGGTTATATACAAATACTACATCAGTTTAGGTAAGGGACTTGGGTGTTAGTGGATTTTGGTAACATCAGGAGATCCTGGAACCAGTCCCCTGCAGATACTAACGGATTTAAAAAACTTTTTCTATTGTTGTTTAATTACAGTTAATTCCCATTTTCCCCCCATTACTCTCCCTTGCCCTACTCACTCCCTGCCTCCCACATTCAGTCCCCCCGCCCTGTTATCTTCGTCCATGGGTCCTTTTTACATGTTCCTTGACTTGACCCTTCTCTTCCTTTCCCCGTTATCCTCCTCCCTCCACCCCTCTGGCGACTGTCAGTTTGTTGTTTATTTCCATGTCCGCGGTTCTATTTTGCTTGCTTCTTTGTTTTGTTGACTAGGTTCCACTTATAGATGAGATCATATGGTGTTTGTCTTTCACTGTCCGGCTTATTTCACTTAGCATAATGCTCTCCAGTTTGATACATGCTGTCACAAAGGATAGAAGTTCCTCCTTCCTTTCTACTGCATAGTATTCCATTGTATAAATGTACCACAGTTTTTTGATCCATTCATTTACCAGTGGGCACTTAGGCTGTTTCCAGCACTTGGCTGTTAAAAGTAACACTGCTATGAACATTGGGGTGCATAGGTTCTTTTGAATTGGTGTTTTGGGATTCTTAGAGTATATTCCCAGCAGTGGCATTGCTGGGTCAAAAGGCAGTTCCATTTTTAATTTTTTGAGGAAATTCCATCTTGTTTTCCACAGTGGCTGCACCAGTCTGCATTCCCACCAACAGCGTAATGGTGTATTATTTTTATCAACTGTAATTTTACATTGTATAACCCAGGTTTCATAATATTCATCCAGACTATTTATTTTCCTCATACATGCTTAAGTTTGATGAACCATGATCTTAGCATAAGATTTACTGATTTTTCAAGTATGGATCCCAGTCATATTTGTTTGTAGTTTAGAAGAGGAGGAGTATGGTTTTGGGGATTATTTGTGAATATCAGTTTACTGAATACTTTCAATTCAGATATTAAAACTGGGAATTTTTTTAAGCTTTTCAAAATTTAGTTATATGAAAACAGTAGATAGATTATCCTGCTATTGAAATACTGTATTATTATTTGTGTAAGAATCAGTGTTAAGGCTCATTTTCTCATCTTGTTCTGATAAAGTGGTATCCTTGTTTTTAAAATCTGACTCTATAGGAAACTGAGAACAGTGGATTTTTTAATACTTTTTCATTTTTGGCTGCCTTTGTTAATTTTTTAGGCAAAGGTTGGTATGTATAGATTAACTAGTGTTGAGTTTTATTTCAGTCTACATACATATTCAGGTCGTCTTTAGATATTACTTTGCCCTAAGTAGGAATTGCTCATGCATTAGCATTTTATTAGTAAGATTCAGACAGACTTTCAATATGCACTTAACTCTCTAAGGTAAACTCAGGCATTTCATCAAGGAAACATTTAATAACAACCAAACTGCTTCCCAGCTAGAAGAGAAAACTGCTGTCTTTAGAGATTCATTTATAGTAGATTGCTGTGTTTGTCCCTGTGAATATATACATATCTGTGATTTCAAATAGAAAATTTTGGTTCATTTTCAACAGCTTTTATAGTATGTGCTAAAAAATACATAGCATTTACCATTTGAAGTATACAGTTTTGTGACATTAAGTGCATTTACATTGTGCAACCATCACCACCAGCCTTCTCCAAACTTTTTTATCTTCCTCAGTTGACACAGTACCCATTAAACACTAATTGTCCATCCCTTCTCCTCCAGCCGCTGACCACCACCGTTCTCCTGTCTGTCTCTGTGAATTTCGCTGTTCTAGGTACCTGATATTAGTGGGTATTAGTGGGCTCATACATTATTTGTCTTTTTGTGATGGGCTTATTTGACTTACCATAATGTCCTCAAAGTTCATCCATATTGTAGCAAATGCCAGAACTTTCTTCCTTTTTAAGTCTAAATAATATTCCATTGTTGTATATATACCACATTCTGCTTATCTCTTCCTCCATGGGTGGTCACTTGGGTTGCTTCCACCTTTTGGCTATTGTGAGTGATGCTGCGATGGGCATGGATGTTCAGCTATTTCTTTGATTCTCTTCTTGTAGGTTCTTTTGTATATATACTGTAATTCTGTGTTTCATTTCTTGAGAAACTGTCAGAATATTTTTCACAGTGGCTGCACCACTGTACATCTACACCAGCAATACATAGGGGTTCCAATTTCTGCATTTCCTTTCCATGGTTGTTTTCTTTCCTTCTTTTTTTTTGAGGGGGTGGTTGGTGGTTTTTTGTTTTTTGTTTTATTAATAGTAATCCTAATGTGTATGAAGTGGTTTTGATTAGCATTTCCCTAATGACAAATGATTTGATTGAGCATCTTTTTGTCTGCTTATAGGCCATTTACATATCATTTTTGGAGAAGTGTCTATTTAAGTCCTTTCCCTATTTGGTGGTGGTTGTTGAGTTGGAGTTCTCTATATTTTATGGATATCAGTTCCTTATGACTTAGAATTTGAAAATATTTTTACCCATTTTTGTGTGTTACCTTTTCCCTCTGTTCCTTGTATCCTTTGGCATATAAGTTTTTAATTTTGATGAAGTCCAATTTATTTCTTTGTCTTTTGTGTTTTGGTGTCATATCCAAGAAATCACTAACAAAAATCTAGTGTCATGAAGCTTTTCCCATATATTTTCTTATAAGAATTTTGTAGTTTTATCTCTGAAGGTTAGGTCTTTGATTATTTTGAGTTGATTTTTGTAAATGGTGTTAGATAAGGGTCCAACTTAATTTTTTTGTGGTGGATATCTAGTTTTTCCACCACAGTTTGTTGAAAAGACTGACTTTTCCCCCATTAAATGTTCTTAGCACACTCATTGAAAATCATTTGGCCATATATGTGAGGGTTTATTTTTGGGTCTTATGTTCTAGTCCATTGGTCTGTGTGTCTGTCTTTATGCCAGTGCCACACTGTTTTGATCATTGTAACTTTGTAGTTTAAGTTTTGAAATCAGAAGCTGTGAGCCCTCTGACCTTTTTTCCAAATTTAGTCTGGTTATTCAAATGTCAGCAGTTTTTAAAAAATGAACTGAATTATCCTTTGTACTATGAATCATGTTAGAAAGCATTTTTAATATTAAGAGAGTTCATTGCTTTCGAGTATGCATTTAATACCTATATGTTAAATGTTTACCATCATTCTAATTTATCCAAAAAAGCACTACAGCATCTCATTTTAAAAACAAAAAAGTTTATTCCAGGCTCTGTTTAATCATGATATATATGCAAAGGCTAATTTAAAATACTAATTTTCTTACAAATTTAGACAATAGAATTTCAGAAGTTTTAATTACATCCTTTACAGCCATGTAGCCAAGATTAAATTTCCTAGTGATGTTTATGTATTGTGTTAGCCTTCCTGTGGTTTCATTATGTTAGGTGACATTAAAAAAAAAAAAAAATTAGAAAGAGAGAGATTGTGAATCTTTGGAAAGAGAAATGTGAAGAATTTTCTAATTTTTCCACTGTGAAAAACAAAACAAAATCCCTTTGACTCTAGATACTTTTCAAACAGGGAAATTATTTGGATCACATGTAAAAGCCTTTGTTGCTTTAATTAATCAAGCAAACATTCATTTATTCAGCAAATATTTAATGAATGTCTATTAGATGCCAGTCATTTTGCTAACCCCAAGGATGCAAATACAAATATGAAATTACTTGGGCCCACAAGTCAGTCCCAGTTTAGTAGGGAGACGCGTGAAGAGAAATAATTGTACATGCAGTATGCTAAATGCAATAGTAGAGCTATGCGCTGTGGCCAATTGAAAGTATAGTATAGCTTATAGAAATGTGCAGGGGTGCCTCTATGAAAGCTTGCTAACTGGCCACCGGGTGACTTTTAGTAATGAGTTAGAGTGTTGCAGAATAAAAAATGTTATTTTGTCCATGACTGAGAGTTGAATGTATTCTTATCCTAACTTAGAATTTAAAATATATCTATGACAAAGATTTTCCTTTCATGATTACAATTTATTAAGATATGAACTCTTAGTTCCAGGGTCCCACATGGTGGATTTGCTAATATCATGGGTGGAAGTGGATTGCAAAACTTTACAATTGCTGCTGTGCCATATACTCCAAATCTTCTACCAACTTCAAGCACTTGGTATGTTAAATTTTTTTATCTTAATGCATTTTGAATTTTTGATTAATTTTGAATGATCAAAAGTCTAACTGTTGTATTGCTACAAGGAGAGGAAAACATCAACAGTGATCTCTATCAGGATTTTGGAATCACTGATAAATAAATAGCTAAACGGTTTCTTGCTTCCTCCCTTTTGGTAGGAAATATGTTTGAGGAAACTACCTGTAATTTAATTGAATGTAGTTCACCTGTCACTAAAGTTAAATTGTCATAGTATCATGGAGTTACACTATCATTTCGTACTTAAATTGCTCTTATTTTTGGCCAAAAGGAACTTACTTTCTTTCACTACATTTGCATGCTAAAGAAAACCGCAATGCAGCCAGCAGGGTTTTATTTTTTTGTTCTTACTTTTTAAATACTACTTCAGGGTTTTCCATTTGAATGCAAATTTGAGAGAGTGGTTTTGTGTTAATTTTCGAAGTTTTCTCTGCTAGACAAAACAATTAGAAATTTCATAGATTTCCTCTTTAATGGTGGTATATTTTTCTTTTAAAGCATCAACATGCTCAAGTTACCTGAATACCCAAGTAAAGAAATACTCAAGGACAGACTTCTGGTGGCGCTACATTGTGGCAGCTATGGTTACACAATGGCATAATGAAGTCTGGAAAACTCATCTGACTACTGATGCACAACTCAGAGTGGCAGAAGTAATTTAGGAAACTGTCAACAGAAAAGCAGCCTAAACACAGCCCGTAGGCAGGGCTGATGTTTAAAATTCATAAAGGATCAGGTTTTCTCCCCGCCCCTTTTCCCTTGTATGTATTCTCAGTTTGTGATACAATTAGAAAATAGAAAATCACAGTAATGTTCATTAAAAAAAATTTTAATTGAAAGTGGTAGAAACTGTCCTTATTGGTATTTCTTTAATCTTATCCAAGATAGTGTTAAGGCAAAATCTTATTCTGCATTCCACATCTGCTATGTTACTGTCTTGTTAAAAGGATGTTTTCTCTTTATTTTCCTGTATATTAAAATATATTAGGACAATCCAGACTGGTATGTTCTGTTGCATGTAAAGTGCTGTTTATATTTTGGAAAACTATTGAATAGAATGGTTTAATTTAGATTGTGTATAAAGCCACAAAATATGTATTTTCCCATATTGAATCTATATTGCAATGATGTTTTTTAGCTTTTTAGTTTTTTAATATATAATGTAAAGTTTAAACTAATGTGACTAACACACAGCTGATGAAATAATATCTAATTTATATATTAAAGCTTATACTGTGAATTATTTGCTTCTTTCAGTTGTCGGTTTTCCATATATATTGCATTCTCAGAGTTTTTCTTATGCCTTAATTTATATTTTAGGTAAAACTAAAATATATTTTATCAAATTTTTATTTTATTTTATCTGAGTTCTGATGACACATTTAAAGAAGTAATCTGATGTGCAGATTACAATTTAAATATGTAATTTTTTCTTAAATTGCTTTTTATGATTAAAATGTTGCGTTCCAGTGACATATGCCTAATACAGAGCATTAGGTTTTAAATTTTAGGGTGATCTAATCAGTTTGTATTTTGAAAAGACACACTTGAGTAGTTGCCACATACCTTTTAATGGGAAGTAGGAGCATGTACATATTTAGAACCGCTAATGGGGGACTTTGTAATGTTAAGGACTTTGCGTCAGGAAACTAGCAGTAGACTCTCTAATGGCCTAACCATGCATTATTTTCTTATAGGAGCAACCAGTATATTTGTCACTGACAAATATAGACAATGTCAATGTCAATACAGACAAATATATATTGTGTAAATATGTATATAGATATATACATTGAAAGCTTTGCTAAATTATAAAGCTTCTTTAATACGTGTTTTTCATTCCTCTTTTGTTGTTGTGGGGTTTTTTTTTGTATTGCAAAAACATCTCCTTAATCCCTTCACCTTTTTCATGCAGCCGTACAACCTCCCTCTCCCCTCTGACAGCTGTCAGTCTGTTCTCTATCTTGTCTGTTTCTGTTTTGTTTGTTAGTTTATTTTGTTGAATAGGGATTAAGGGAAAAAACCCCTCCCAAGATACATGCGACAGCATGGAGATTACCAGAGGGAAAGGCAGGTGGAGGGAGGAAAAGATGGAGGGGGATAAATGGTGGTGGAAGGAGACATGACTTGGGGTGGTGAACACAATACAATGTACAGTTGGTGTATTATAAAATTACACACCTGAAACCTATACAGTTTTATTAACCAATCTCACCCCAATAAATTCAATTTAAAATAAAAGAAATAGAAAAAGAAAAAAAAATCTCAACAGATTACATTAAAAGCTAGAAATTCTTTACAAATTACTTTTAGCTCTAAAATTAAGAGTCATATGCTTTATTTATAATAAATGAAACTAATAATTTTTAAATTTTGGTTTTCAAAATTAATTGTAGAGGAGGTCATTGCCCTCTATCTTTTTAAATAAACAGTAATTTCAGTTTATAAATAATCCAGTTGCTTTGTCAGATTGGTCCTTTTGCAAGTATTTATGTATAAGAAATAATTAAACATTAAAAATCTCATAGTATTTTATCCATGAATATAAATATTGATATAGATGTAGTAATTTCAGGGTTTGCTCTTTTACATGGTATTTATTTTTTAAACTATAGGAATGTAGTTAATATGAAAAGATTTTACATGATTTAAAATACTATTTAAAGAGGCAGCAAGTCATCTTAATTTATTCCACAATTTCTTCTGTAAGTAGATAGATATGTTGAATGGAAGGTAGCATAGAAAAATGATTAGAGCTTTACTTTCCCTTCGGGTAAAATAAGATTATACTTGTAGGAAAATGACAAGTCTTAAAACATGTGGTAGTTCCATATAAGGAAGAAAAGAGAAACATAACATTCTAAAAGGAATAAAAATATAAGTCACGGGAACATACTGTAGAAAACTGATTAATGAAAACCTCCAGGCAAGAAGGGCAAGAGGTGATTAAGTCATTCAAATAGCTTGAGTGGATAGTGACCATGTAGTTAATTAAATCCATTTTCTAGTTCATCAACAAAATAAAATGTAATCTAAGGAAATCCCCGCTTTAAAACAGTATGCTGAATCAAGCCTTATGGCCATGACAGGTCTTTATTAGATGTGGCGGAGAAGCGGGTGGCAAGTTTTAAAGCGCAGGTCGCAAGGTGGAGGTCCAGCAGATGATTCCTTGTTGGAGGAAGGTGATCCAGAGGACTCGACCACCAGTTGGCCTTAGAGCTGGACCTGTGTGATCAGAGGCTCCTCGCCCCCTTCTCTGCCCTTGGAATGCACGTTCTACCCACCATTCCCACAGTGGGAGCCATTTTTAGGGACACAGCCTGGAGAGAGCAGTGTGTAAAGACCAACTGTAAGGTATATATGATTGAGCCCAGCTAAGGCCTCTATCTGAACTTTTAGGATTTGGCCGGTGAATGCAAAGACCTACTTTAGTGCACAGCCGCCCAAACAAGCCACCAAAGTAGGTGTGTGTGCAGTCTGGAGGGCCTGCCTCCTTTCTCAGCTTGTCCTTGCTCTCTCTGTATGCAGGCTGCTTTCAGATTTCACCAGGGAAGCATCCAGGGTTGTGTACCTGCGGTCCCACTCAACATGTGTTTTTTTGTTAGTCATGCCAATGCTAAAATTTTAATGAGTTGTCAACAATTTAAAAATTGGAAGTTTTGTGCAGAAGTCCAGAGTTTTGGCTTTTGAGAAATCAATCTAACAACATTGAGCATAGTATTCATGGAAGGCATTTTTAGTAGGCTGGACTTGAGTAGAAGTTGCTTCTTTCAATGACTGAATATGCATTCCAGTTTGCCTTTTTCTTACCCCTGCCTCACTAATTTCTGTTACCTTTCTGGCATTGACAGCATGGCGTTCGCTTTTAAAAACCTTTGTTGATCAGAGATGTTTCTTTGGAGTGTTAATTGGTACAAATACTTTGGAAGGTAATTTGGCAATATCATATTTTAAAAATGTACATATACTCTTCGACTCAACAATTCTACTTCCAGGAATTTATCACTACAACATAATTCACGTACATAAAGATATCTGTAAAAAAAATGGCAATGAAGCCTTCTTTGTCATAGAGAAAAATTGGAAATAATTTGAATGTCTATCAGTAAGGAATTACCAATAAATTGTGTTACATCCATGCAATAGAATATTAATTAGTATTTATAAAGAATGACATGGATCTATACATATTGATATGTAAATGTTTCTAAGGTATGTTAGGTGAAATAAGGTGTATGGAAGAGTTATTAGTGTATAAATAAAAAATACATAGGGTTATATTCAAGAAACATTTTTCAGCCAGAGACTATTGCTATATCTGGGGAAGTATTATAAAATAGGATAAAGTTTTTTTTACTATCTAACCTTTTTCTGTTTGTCTAAATCACAAGTCTGTGTTACCTTCTATTATATGTATATCTTTAGTCAAGGGAAACAAGTATCAGTAATAGGTATTACTGAATCTATAAAATGCAGTAGCAATGGTGATAAGCAGTATTTTCATAATCACAGGACTTATTCTATAATGTGGTTAAAAATAAGTCCCCTAATTAAACTCTGTTGCAAACAAAATGAAAGTGACAAAATGAAACAAATAAATGAAATGCTCCCTTGCCCACAAAGCTCCGTTTCCACATTGCCTGGTACTTTGCACTGTTCATGGCTTCTAAAATTCTACTAATTAGAGATTTATTTGGATTTGCACCCCTCCCATTTTTTCTTTTCTTTTTTTCAAATAACAGAAATACTTATTTAATATGGGAAAATGTGGTAAGCATGGATTTGTGTACTAACTAGAAAAAAGCAACAAGTTGTAACTCTGCTTCTCAACAATTGTCTTCTAGTCTCTCTCAATGCATTTTTCCATAGTTGAGTTCATAAAGAACATAACATTTAGTATCTTCCTCATTCAGCATTATCTTTTAAATATTCCCCATGTCATTACACCTCGTTCGTAAATATTGTTTTAAATAGTGGCATAGTCTATTGTGTGTACGTATCATAATTTACTTGACTATGTCTCTAGAAGTGTTTAAAAATTTAACCTTTATTGTATTTTTTCCATTAACATTTAGTCCCCTTGTACTCCACCCCCCCTGCCTAGCAATTACCACACTGTTGTCTGAAAAATTCTTTTTAACACTTAGATTTCTAATATCTGTGCTTTTATAAATAGCAGGCGGTCTCATTCAACACTATAGTCTAGGAGTGGTAACATTTTCTGGGTGGTTTGTTGAAATGCTCATCAGTTGCTCCGTGGCTGTGGAGTTCCTGCTGGGAGGCCCATGGGAGCCCGTTTGGCAGGTAGGACTCGGCAGGCTTGCGCCCACAGCTCAGTTAGGGCTGTGTGCCCTGTCAGAGTGTAAAACGATGAGCAAGTGAGTAGAAGGGTGTGGCAAAAGTAGTTTTAATAATTACTGACTTTCAGTCCTTTTCCCAAGGATGGGGAAGCTACCCCATCTGTCAATATGATACAAGCCCCCTTCTCAGAACCCAGAACTCAAAGCATTTATGTTACGTAGTTTAGCTACATCAAGGGTTGCTTATGCGCTTATGCTCAAACTGGAAACACACCGATTCCATTTATACAGTTCCCTAAAAATGGACATACAAGCTTTTGGAGCGCAACCTTTTGCCCTTTGGACAATGTAAGTATAACAGATGTCTCTGTGAGTGGGTATTTAGCTAATAATGAAATTTTGGTTATTTTCTCCACAATTCAGGCGTATCAGTATAAATCAGGAGTCATTTTTTTTTCCATGTGAAATATGCTTCTCTGTTCTTGTGCCCTTCCACAGTTATTAGTCAACACGATTTACTTTTAAGGTTAACAATAGTAAGAGAAATCCCAATTTTACAGTTTGGTTTAAGCTATTGTAATGTGACCAGATTTCCGTTAAAATGTCCTTTGTGAAATTCTTAGTCCTAGGTGATGGTTACTTGCGTATTCATTTACTTAATTTGTAATCAACCTTTCATTGTACAGATTGGAAAACGGGAGAGTTGTGAGGTGGTACTTTGCTTCAGGTTTCAGGGCTCCTTAACCAAACTAGAATTTAGAACCTAGATTTTCTGATTCTTAGTCCACTAGGTTTTCTTTTACTCCATGCTGTCTCTTTATGACATAACTGCATTATAAAAAGATTCTTTTAGAAAAACACCTGCAGCCTATTAACGGTCATGTAAGATAAGCCTTTTGGGAAACTATAACTTAATAAACTGATAGTTAAGAGTGATTAATAGGACTATATTGCTTCTTTCCCACTGTGCAACAATAAGTTAGGGTGGGTATTTTACCATCTCAAAATGAAAAAAAACAGGTGTATTGTCAGATCATAGATCACGGATAGTCATTAACTTTTATTATCTTTATACAAATGTTCATTTTTAGGCATACTTGCTTTTCCAAGCTTGGTGCTTGCTTGGAAATATGTTGTGCATCTAAAGTTGCAAAACCATTAAAACTGTAAACAATAGGACTATTACAGTATCCTTCTGTGAGTGAATCAAGTCTCGTTAAGTGCAATGGAGAAGAAGTAGTCCTATGTGTTGCTGGATATACAGTTAGTGGAGAAAACTTCAAATCAATTCAACAAATTCCCTTAAATACCTTTTATGTATTCAACACTGGTTTAGGGACTGTGACCCAGTTCCTACCCTCAAAGGAAATAAAATTCAGTCAAATGGAAGGCATATTTGAAATAGGTTTTATGTAGCATATGATTAAGCGTGAAAACCAGCTACAAGAAATGCATTTGTGTATGGGGAAGACGGTTTTAATAGAAACTAAGTGTCCAATGCATCTTCCAATATTTGACCTAACTGAATTATTAAATTGGCCTCTATATTTCAAAGCTAATAAGTTGATCAACCTGGTGATTGAACATATAAATGAAGGGGTTAAAAATGACTAAATTATTAGCTTGCTTAGTCCTAGGTTCTGGTCATTCCTTGGGAATTCTGATCTGGTCGTTTCCACTTGGAGACTGTTCATATACCAACCATATTTGATGGAGGCTCTCCATTTTGCTCAGAAGAGTAGCAATATCTGATTCTTTTTGAAAAGCTTACTGTAGGAGTGGGTAGGACTCCTTAAGTGGTGTCTGTACAGTATTCTCATATAGTATTTCTCTTTTCCTAATAATATCTAGGAATAGAGAAAAAAAGTAAAATGGAAATTCTCACTCAAATTCCACAATTCTATTAGATGATTTTGAGTGAGAATTTCCATTTTACTTTTTTAATGGGGCCACCAGTCACCCTATCCCAATTTCCTATCTCAGTAAATGAGGATCACCATCTACTTGTTTTAAGATACAAACCTGAAGTCATCCTTTATTCTTCCCTTTCTCCCATTTTCTACATCCAGGCCACCTCCAACTCTTGGTGAGTTCACCTGTCTAATGTATCTTAGTCAACTTCTGTTGCCTTGTCCAAGTCGCCATCCTTGGGCTACAGTGGTTTAGCACAAAAGAACATCATGGTTGGAGTACAGATTTAGCGTTAGACTGCCTGGGTTTGAACTCCAGCTTTTCCACTAGTAGCTGTCAGGAGCTCAGCTCAGCTCAGCTGGGAGAAAACGAGCTGAGCTACCAGGTGTGTCAGGGGTTGGAGTAGCTGATTCATAGCAACAAGCCAAAAATGCAAGAAGCTTTTAATCACCTGTGGTGATAGTCTAAAATTGGAGAAGGTACCGACTACCCCTGTTCCATTTCCCCATGGAAGGGTGCACTGATCCAGGCTCAGGCACATCAGCACAAGCGTGGACATTGTCTCAATGTTGAGGGAGCCGCGACCTAAAGGCTCCAGCACTTCTAGGACCCCCACAGTTGTAGGGGAGGATAAAGGAGTTGGGTTAGGAATGGAAAAGTATTGGAAAAAGAGTGGGACAAAGTGTTTTCAAGGTTTCTCCCTCCTCCCCTCATGAGAAGGTCTCAGCAGAGGTGCCTGAAGATCTCTGCCCAAGGCCTCAGATAAAGAGAACTAGGAATGAAGGCATCAGGGCTAGGAATGCAAATACTCGAAGAGCCTAACTGGCCAGGAGGGCCTGAGCTGTTGATTGAACCACTCTAGAGAATGCAGTGAGTTGCCTGTACACCAAGTCTTGTGTATGGGGGCGGGGTAAATAAAGCCTTTGTAATTGCCTATGAAGAGATCTGAAAAATCACACACAGCTTTAACCAGGGGCTGGACTCCTCAGCTGTGTGACCTTGGACAAGTTTCTTAACCTCTGTATGCTACAATTTATACAGATGTAAAATTAGAATTACATACTGTGTTAGTTTCTTGCTGCTCTAACAAATTATCACAAACTAAATGGCTTAAAACCACACACATTTTTTTATCTTAACTGTTCTGGAGGATAGAACATTATTGGAATAATGGAAAAAAAATCATGATGACATCAATAAATGTAGAAATAAATGGTTGATAAAATTCGACTCCTTTTGATGATATAAAATTATGACATCTACCCCTATTGATGTCATAAAAATTCAAAATTTTAAAGATCTTCCTTGATTTGATAAAAATATATTAAAAAAATTCTACAGCAAATATCATGTTTGTGAGAAAACGTACATTGTCTTTAAGATCTGCTCCAAGGCAAGAATAGTCTCTGTTACTGTTGATAACACTGAAGGTTTGGCCAATGCTGTGATATAAGGAAAAGAAGACTTACCAGGATTGGAAAGAAAGAAACAAAATTGCAAATATTTGCAGGTATTATGATTATGTACATAAGAAATAAGTGGATTGAACAGAACAACTATTAGAACTAATGGGAGATAAGAATGATAGCATTGGTATTTATTGGTATTAACCAAGCAAAACTTTAATTGGACATTAGATTCTATCTATGATAGCTGCTAAAACTATAAAGTATCTAAGAAATAATCTCTTAAAAGAATGTAAAACAACATTTACAGATAAAATGTTAAAACTATTTAAAGGACTTATGACCTGAGAGTGGGGAAACACTTGAATAGGACCCAAAAAGTACAAACTTTAAGGTGAAAAGTTGCTTACTAAAAATTAAGGGGTTTTTTGATTTCAAGGACAGCATAAATAAAGTTGACACACAGATTACAGACTGGGAAAAGATACCCAAAATGTCTAATCAGGGATTGACGTATAAAATATACAAAATAAATTCTTCATTTCAGCAATAAAAAAACGGGAATCCCAATAGGAAAATGGGCAAAAGATATGGTTAGGTAATTCACAGAAGTCTGTCTGGCTAAAAAATATATGAAGAGATACAAATCAAAAAAGACAAATTTAAAATAAAAATTTGGTCCACATCAGAATAGCAAATATTAAAAAACAGAAAATACCACACTTTCATTTGGATGTGAGAACTCTTGATCTCTGCTAACTGGTAGGATTATCCTGGAAAGAATTCTGGAATATCTTAGTAAAATTAAATATGTACCTATGATCCAGTCAGCGCATGCTTCGTATTTCCCAGAGGGATTTCATGCATGTCTGTAGGGGAACTTTATTGTTTGTTTATTATGGCTTTGTTTAGTGTAGACATTTGGGTTGTTTCCAGTTTTTTTTTATTAAAGCAACACTGCCATGAATATTCTTGTTCATCTGCATATGTGCCAAAATTTTCCCAGTGCAATTGCTGGATCATATGGAATGCACATTTCCCACTTTACTAGTTGATCCTAACAATTTTTCAAAGTAAAGATACAATTTAATATCCCCTCAAGCAGTGCATAAGAAATGTGGTCACTATAGATTCTTGTCAACACTTAAAACTGTCCAATTAAAAAAATCTTGCCAATATGGTTTGTGTGAAATTATATTTCAGTGTGATTCTGATGTTCATTTTCTTTATTACTAAAAAGTCATGCATCATTTTAGTAATTTATTGGCCATTTGTGCTTCATTTTTCAATGAAGCACATTGTGGCAAAGAACATAATCTGTATGACATAGTCATTCAAAATTAGGTGAATCTTGTTTTATGGCCCAGAATGTATTCCTTTCTTATAAGTTACTGTCTCTGCTTGAAATACTTCTCTATTCTTCAAGTTCAATGTTTTATATATATGATAAATATATATAACAATGTAATAATATAAATATATAAATATGTAACTATAAATATATTTACATATATTAGCTTTACTGTATTGTTCATAAGCTAATATGAACAACATATAACTATTATAAAACTGTAAATATAACTATATATTACATATATATAAAGCTTATTAACTCTATTGTTCAAATCTTTTATATCCTTTCTGATATTTTTCTGCTTGAGTTTGTGAGCTATCAGCCACTAAGGTGTGTTAAAATCTTCGTCTCTGGTATGTGTATTTTTTTTATTTCTTGTAATTCTTTTAAAATATTTGCTTTATTTAGTTTTAAGTTATTTAGAATTTAGCTTAGAATTTTTATATCACACTGGTAAATTAACCTTTTCTCATTATGTAGCTTGTCTCAATGCCTTTTCCTTTAAAGTCTATTTTAATATAGTAACATTAGCTTTCTTTTGGTTACCTGTACTGTACATATATTTTTCATGCATCTAATTCCAACTATTTGCTATCCTTACATCACAAGCTTCTTTCTAAAACACCTTATAAGTGGATTTTATTTATTTTTATCCAATCTGATAATCTTCACTTTTAAACAGGTTTATTTTTCCGTTTAGATTTATGTAATAATTCATATTTTGTGTTTCTTTCCATATATTAATATTTATTGAAACATTAAATTATGGTTTTTATTGGTCCAGCTTTTCTATGTAGTCATCTTTCACAATTTAGGATTTTCTGCATTTGAAGATTTAGGTCATTCAGCCTGGAAAATTCAGCCATTATTTCTTTGAATATTGTTTTCCCAAATTTCCCCTATTCTCTCCTTCAGGAATTCCAACTTGACTTTTGTGGATATTTCCACTCTGCAACCTCTTTTATATTTTCCTTAATCTTGTGTCTTTGTTCTGCATTATGCAAAATACTCTGATTTATTTTCCAGCTTATTCTTTCTTATGATGTGTCTATTCTTTGTTTAATCATCCTTTGAATTTTAAAATTACTTTTTTCTTTCTACAAGTTCTATTTGGTTCTTTTGTCCAAATATTTCTTTTCATGTTTTAGTGTTTTGTTCCTTATTCGTATTTTAAATTCTTGGGCAAGTAGTTTACTGTAGGAACTGGACCCAGTGAACAGGAGTGGAAGATTGCAGAAAATGAAATAAGAGAAGAGGGAGAGGCAATATCTGGGGGCCCTATGGGTGGATCTCTACGGTGGGCACCTGGGACTCAATTCCATCAGGAACTTTAGAAGAGCTGGTATCTCAGGATTGGCCACGAAAAGAGAGAAAGATGAGAGCATTTATTACATCATTGTCGAGTGTTGCTCCAGGGATGGCAACTTCCCTGCACTTCCAGATACGCGTGCCTGAGTGCCTAGCTGGTTTCTGGATGCATCCAGACATGAGAGGAGACCAGGTCCAGAGATCAAGAAATAAGAGGTGCAGCTAAAGAAAACACTACCAGATTGCACCTGTCACTCTCTTGCATAATTGCACTACCTGGTATCTTGGGGTCTGGTTCTTATTTTTATAGTTTCTACTGGCTCTATTTTCTACACTTAAGCACAAATGGTGATTTATGTGTTTCGTGATATTTTGCTCTGAGCTTTTATTCTTTGGTAGATTATCTGTGGGAATTCTTGGAGAACTGATTTTAAGTTTTTAGCCCCTTTTGGGTGGGGCTGCTTCTGATTCTGCCAGGCACCTAAGTGGACTACCAACTCAGAATCGTTTATGTTTTCTTAACCTAAAGTTTCTTTGGTACCACTCTAGTAGTATGAATTTGTACTAGAAACCCAAAGGAAGGTCTCTTTGGTGGTGTTGAACTTAGGAGATACGGTTTTTCATCTCCACTAGCACTAGGGCTTGAGAAATTAGTTTTTTTATTTCTAATGTTCAAAGTGGATCTATGGGTCATGAGTTCTCCTATGAGACTCTTAACCTTGGGGAAGCCCCGGACTTTGGGTCCACTTTTCCATGTAATTTTATGTACATCACCTTTCCTTTACCACTCATCAGCTTATTAGCATGTTTTAAAAAGTTTTTTTCCTTTTAATTTTATACATCAGTTTTGAGGATTTTCAATGGGAGGGTCAATCAGACTATCTAGGCTGCAATACTGCCTGAAATGAACATATTCATTATTGTTTTTAAGTCAGAAAGACCTAGTAAAATTTCTAGTAATTCAAGAAGTCTCGAAATGGGTCATTACTACCACCCAGTAACGAGAGCACATACTGGAGAATCAGTTTGCCTCGGTAGGAAGCTTGGTTCTAACATTTACTAGCTGTATGGTCACAGGTAAGTTTATCAAACCTGTTGCCTCAGTTTTCTCAACAGAACGACAGTACCTATTTCATAGGGTTGTGATGAGAATTTCATAAATTAATATACATAAAGCACTTAGAATGGTAGAAAATATTAACTATTTAATATACATTAGTTATTATTATTACTGTTGTTGTTATTCTTTCAAACTTACCTTCTCCTTAGAATCTACTCTTTCCATTGCCCTTTGATGGAATTGAGTGTGGGTTATCATTTCTCTTAAAGCTGTCCTCCAACCGTTGGTAAGAGGCAGTCTTTCTCAGAGAGCACTTGTTCCTTCACTGAGGGAGAATTTGCAGCCCTGCCGTTCACCATACCCCGCTCATTGTTTCTGGCTCCCCACCTGCTCTCTGTTTCCTTATCCAAAGCGCTCAAGTGTGGCAGGGCTCTCTGCGGGGGGCTTCTCCGACCGTGCTGCCTTACTCCGGCAGGACTCTCAACACTGCCATCTCATGTTACCTCGCTGACCCGTGCAGCCTTAACACTAGAGCAATACTGAACTTCAATAACAAGATTTACGGCATTGGTAAGACCTCAGAATCTGAAACCATAAAATCTAGGCTTGAGTCTCAGCCTAGAGACTCACTAATGGTGTAAATGGTGCTTCCAACGCTACTGCCCTCTCAGTGTTTTGGCAATATTTAAGCAAAGATCTTGCTAACCATAGATCCCCACATTGGCATTATTAAGAGTTTGGGAACCTTGTTGGAAAGATAGGAGGTGATTAAAAAACAACAAAATCATATTTACATTTGGAGGAATCAAGCACTTGGTTTGTTGATAAATGCTTGTGAGGACAGTGGGTTGTAACATGAAGCCTAGTTGATGTAACATCATTAAACATGAATTGACATCCCCACACACAACAGTGTGCTTCCTCCACCAGACCAAGTGCAGTGATCATTAACTTAAGCACCAGAGGCTAGAGTTTGTGTGTCAACACAGAGTTCAGCTGTATATACTTATTCCTCTAAGTACTTGTGACACCCTATGTCAAGAGTTCAGCAGCTGAGTTTCATATGGGGCAGTGTGATTCATCGGGATTATTAGGATCCTCCTGGAGTAACCTCCCTGAGTTGATTGCCTTTGACAGGTCGGTTTGCTTAGATTAAAAAGCAATTGCTGCTGTCTAGTCAAATTTAAACACTTTGGCTAGAAGAAGCTGAACTCTAACTCTGTCCAGTCTATAGAAACACCTTGATGTGAAAATTACATGGAGTGTAGTGGAGGGAAAACTGAGTTTAGCAATACTCCGGGGTATGGTTTTGTAATAAAGTGAAGGAGCGTAACAAACAAAAGTGACCTCAGGAATGTGTGCAGGAGGAAAAAGTACATTGCTTTTTTTTTTTTAAAAAAAAAAGACTTTATTTATTTTTAGAGAGAGGGTGGGGAGGGAGAAGGCAAGGGAGAGATATGTGCAAGAGAAACATTGATCAGTTGCCTCTTGCGCACTCCTAACCAGGGTCCTGGCCCAAAACCCAGGCATGTGTCCTGACCAGGTATTGAACCCGTGACCTTTTGGTTTGCAAAAAGATGCTCAGCCCACTGAGCCACACCAATCAGGGCAACTGGTATGTTGCTTTTAATAGCAACTTTATCTGTGTTTAATGTACTGCTAAGTTAGTAACAATGTTTGAGGTATCATCCTGCTCCACATTTTTAAACACCAACAACCATTGGACCTGGAATAGAAAGGATTTGTCTTCTGAGCTGAACAATGGAGTGTTTTGGAATGTAGTTATCTCCTTCCTCCTTTTGGAATGGGCCCAGGAGTTTGATAGAAGAAACAACAGCATCAATGGAGCTGAAACATGAATATGCTAAAGTTTAAACACTCTTTTAAAGAAATGAATGGAATAACTGATTTAAGTGAACTTTAAGTCTCATGCCTGGAATTACATTCGAGCCTCCATGAGACGTAGATAAAATGAAGGCTGAGGTGACATTAAGCTGACCCATCTCTGACGGATCAGCAGAGAGAGCACTGAACGTAGTATGAGTAAGAGGAAAGTCTCACACACACCCTCCCTTTCATCACAGCTTCCTTTTATATTTAGTCTCCTTGATCTCTTTGAACCTGGAGGCTGACTGGGATGTTTAAAGTGGAGGAGATGAGACGCCGGGCATCTCTTTTCTTTCTTGGGAGTATAAGCCCTCTGCGAGTATAATCCTCACCTGGACATAGACTACAGAAGACATCGGTTATATAGTTTTAATTTTAGTGCATTTGTAGTACATGTTTTTCCAAAAAGGATTGCTACCATATCCATTTAGTATATTTAAGTTGTGCAACCATCATGATGATCTAAGTTTAGACCATTTTCATCACCCAAAAGAAACCCAAGTATTTATTAGTAGTCTGTCCAGCAGAACACTGAGTGCCAGTAATCAGTGCCAGGGGAAGACTCCAAAAACACGGAGGACAGCAAAGATCATCACAAGTCCAGCCATCAGGAATAGAAGTCCAACCACTTCTGCCCACTGCATCTTCACATCAGAGGCTCCAAGGAAAACACAAGGCAGTCAGGCACTGGATGGAGCAGTGCTTTTGCTCACATCGAAAGGAGGCAGAGCAAGCTTCACTCTAATATTAATCGGTCACTCGTGGCTAGTGGGTGCCGCAGGCAGCTAACAGGGCGACTGGCCTACACACATCCCCCTGTGCCCCAGCAGAAGGACCTCGACCCCTTCCCGGTGGAGTCTGAAATACCGAAAGCTGGGGGTGCACTTGAAGGCCGCTGGGCTTGGAGACCACCTCTGGGCTATCGCTTACAGAGCGTTAACCCTTAACTGCTGCTGCTAAGGGTGTGTGAACGCAGTGCTCACAGGCTGCTAGTGTCGCTGGGCTGCTCGCCCAGCTCCTCGGTCCCAGCCCGCTGGACAGTTTGCTCGGCGCGTCGCAGGCCTGGGCGGGACCTTCAGCACCGCCTGGCTTCCCTGAGCGCCCAGCACCCTCTGCTCCAGTGCCCCTCCCACCTTGAGATCTCGCGGGATAAGGCAGTGATTGGCGTGCAGCCTGTGCCGTGCCTGCCCCAGCGCAGGCGGTTATTGCACAGGGCTCGGCCCTCGGTGTCTCGGGGCTGTGATCAACCCCCCGGTTCTCCAGGCCTCCCTCTGGTCCACCCACTGGTTTAGGACAGCTCGTGCCACCGCGGCGGCCTTAGCACTGTCTGGGCGTTGCTCACCCATGCCATCTGGTATGCCATGCCATCTAGAAGACTCTCTCTGTGGGTGTTCTGGGGTCCTCGGGCCGGACTTCCATCTCCCCATCACTGTTGAACTCAGATAGGAAATAGCCCCGGAATGGATGACTGTGGTGTGGTCCAGCTAGGGCCACCACCACAGTCCCTGTGGCGGGAGGAGCCCCTTGGACTGCAGGGCTCTGTCTCCTGGCTAGGGTCCAGGGGGTGTTGAAGGCCCTGCCTGTGCTTCTCCTTCTTGGCGCGGAGGAGCTCCATCTGTCTTTTCAGCTGGGCCCGGGACTTCTCAGCTTTAATGGGGGAGGTCGATGCTGTTGAGGGTGACACCGTTGCAGAGAGCGAAGCACCTCCGGGCCTGAAGGGCAGAGGCCTGGAGTTCGGCTCTGATGTGCAGGAAGTCACAGCCGAGGAGCCGAGGAAGACAGGAAGACTCCAAAAACAGGAAGCAGCCACTGTCTGGGAGAATGTTGGCTCCCGAACCGGCAGCGGGCAGTCCTGTCCTTGCCCAGCATCTCCTTGAGGTCATAGTAGCTTTTGCTTATGCACATGAGGCTGAAAAGCTGGATGGCTCATTAGAAGTCACTCTGCATTTAGTCTATGAAGATGTGGGACAGTAGCAAGAGCATGTTGTAGGAGATGATGACGGTGATGCCGCAGAGAATGCAGCAGCCCTCTGCATGATATGGGTACACACGTCTTTCCGTAGCAGGGTTGTGCCAAAGAGCAGCAGGTAGAAGCAGGCCAGCAAGAAGCCCAAACTGAAGATGCCAAAGTGGGTGGCTCTGTTGACAGATTACCACCACTGGCACCTTTTAGAAATAGTGAATGATGTTCACCTTTGGCATGTCAAGGTAGGACCTGCAGTGAATGAAGTTGGGCACAGAGTTGGGCTCCCCTGCCCTCCAGACTCCAAGCGGTTGGTGTTGATGCTGGCCACACAGCGCCACCCTCAGTGTGCTTGGCAGAGAACAGCTGCCACCACCTAAAGGATCAGAGCAGCAGAGGAAGTCACTGATGAAGTTGGTGGAGTCGGGGTCCCTGAAGTCAGGTAGGTACAACCACTTGATGAGTGTGGAGTTCCTGGGGATGGTCTGGTTCCAATGCCAAGGATAGTCTGTGCGCAGGGCAGGCCTGATGCCCAGGCACAGCAGGTCCTGGTACAGGAGGAAGAGCACTAGGAGGAGGCAGATGGGCCAGAGGTAGGGGATGGCCCACAGCATCCGTGGGTGAGGATGGCCATCGGCCAGCAGCTGTGTAGCATGATTATTAAGTTCATGAGCTGCCCAATCATGTCCATGACTGTCAGGAAGATCTCCAGCCCAAATCGTGGAGGAACCTGGAAAAGCTGAGCAGGTCTCAGTCCACCTCCTGGCAGCACTGTCAGCACAGACAGCCTGGGTGGGCAGTGCGGCCAGCAGGTGCTGTATGGGTAGAGGTGCCATTGGCACCGGTACACCATGGCCTTGCACAGCAGCAGCAGCGGCAGCATCTGTAGGTGGTTCTGGATGTAGCCCAGGTTTGAGAAGCTTCTACACCCCAGACCAGTTGATGGGACTCCAGTATTGCAAGGACTGGTTTATCTCCATGTTCTGCTGGTTGGTGTTATTGGGAGGGGCTCATTGCAGTTGCTGGAGTACTCAGGGGCTGAGGGTCTCGAGCTGGTAGAGCACCTTGCACACAGTGATGATGCAGGTCCACAGGGTGGACAGACAGGAGGCCATGGGGGGAATGTGGAGGGAGGGTTCACAGCAGGACCAGCAGATGATTTACCAACACTTTCTTTGAGGCCACCCAGATAGTATACATACAGGGCCTCCGGTCTGAAGATGTGCAGCTCCCACAGGTGCTGCATGAACCACTGCATGTGAAAGTGAGGACGTCCCAGAAGCCAGCAGCCAGATCTGGCAGCTGCTCAACCACCAGGCCCCGCTTGTTGACTGCGGCTTCTGGGACCCGTGTGGCCTGGCATGGGGCAGCTGTGCTCAGCCCATCATCTCTGGGGGCCTCCTCCTCCTGCTGCTGCTGTAGCAGTGGGGTTTCGCTCACCACAGTACTGTCTAGAATGGGCAGTGGCACTGTGTGAGCCCAGAGTGGGAAGTGGCACTGGGCAGAGGTGGGGATGAGGCATGTGCCCCAGGTTGGTGAGGCATGAAGAGCTGGTGGAAGTAGTGCAACTGCAGGATGCAGGTCAACAGGAAGAAGCCCCAGGAGAGGATGCTAGGGGAAGAGCTCAGACAGGCTGAACTGCTCCAGGCCCAGGTCTCCCAGCTCTCATCAGCCAAGTGCATTAGATTGTGCCAGGCCATGAGGAAGTCCTGGAACCGGAAGGGATAGATGGCAGTGAGCACCAGCATGGTGTAAGCCACCATCGGCCACCAGAATACCTCAAGCAGCTTCCTCCATAGGCTGTAGTAGACCTGGAAGAGGGTGAGGTAGAGCAGGAAGAGGAACATCTCAACAGTCTTGTAGAGGATGAGGCTGCCAGTGAAGCTGACGACCAGGAACATGTCAGCGCTCGCGTAGATCCAGTCCCTGGTGTGGACACCCGCAAGTGGGTCCCCCAGGCTCCGGAGCAGTGTCTGCATCTGTGTGGGTTCTGTGTCTGCCACTGTGACCTCCATCAGTGCAGCGCGGGCCTTCACCTTCTTTAGCAGCTTCTCCTTGACAAACTGGTGTAGCAGGAGCCAGAAGGCCAAAGTGTGCAGAAACACGGCACTGAGGTCTGAGCAGGCTAGTGGGTGTGCTGCAGCCCCAGCTGGTGAGGGCTGATGGAGCCCAGGGTGGCGGGCACCTGGGGATGCAGGTCCATAGCCCCCATGTAGCGCAGGCCGCATAACAGCAGCCTGTAGAGCAGGACGGAGGGTGAGCGGAGCATAGCCAGCTGGTGGCAGCTGCATAGAGGGAGGACAGAAGAGAAGAATGCAAGTCAGCTGTGGAAGGTGATGCTCCACGCTGTCATGGCGATCAGGGCACACACAGGGACCCGGTCCATGATCATGTGGCCTAGGTTGTGCAGTGATGTCTGCCCAGGCTTAGGCAGCCTGGGGCGCGGGGGCCACTGCCGGACAGGACTGTGGCCAGTCAGGTCATGTATTTATTGGCTTCTGGGTCAGGCACTGTGTGTGTAGGCTTCATATGGTGGGCAGCCCCTGCCTCCTCAGAACCGCAGACCTGGCTGGCCCTGCCGCCACTGGTCAACCTTGGTCAGCACCACCTCCCATTCCTCGCTCCGCTCCTGGCTGCTTCTTCTTTCTGTGCCAAGGGGTGGTATGTATGGAGCTTTAGGAGTGAGGTTCAGAAGCTCGACTCTAAGACCACTGAAGTCTGGGAGCAGGTCTTCCAGAGGCTGCAGTTCAAGGTTGTGTATCTAGAGCGGAGGAACCTGGAGGAAGTCGGTGCCTCAGCCCTCCCTGCCGTGGTGGAGTACTAAGAGTCACCACCCCTTTGCCCCACATCTCCTACTGCAAGCGCGTGGGCGCTGCGGGCCAGCAGGCTGCTGCCCAGGACCGGGGAGGCACACCTGTCATGTACTAATGCAGGGGTCCTAAAACGAGCTCAGGGAGGACAGGAACATCCCGTGAAGTGGAAGGGCTCACTTGATGTTCATTTTCAGTGTGTGACTACAGACAGATCCTTTTGACCTTTTGGGTTTTAAGCAGGAGGCACCAGAAAAGTTACCACAGGGATAACTGGCTGTGGTGGCCACATGTTCATAGTGAGGTTGCTTTGTGACCCTTCGATGTTGGTTCTTATTATCATTGTGAAGCAGGATTCATCAAGCATTGGATTGTTCGTCCACTAATAGGGAATGTGATTTGGGATTAGGCCGTAGTTGGGACAGGTTAACTTTGCCCTACTGATGATGTCTTGTTGCCATGGTAATCCTTCTCAGTACAAGAGGAAACACCTTGTCATTTTAAATAATCACAATTCTGGAATTCACTTTAACTTCAGAGAGGTGTTCTGAGCTTCACCCATAGGAATTCGATTTTGTTAATGCTATTTGAATGAAAAGTTTAACAACAAACTTACTACGGTATTATTGAATATCCAGAATTTTGCTCTTAGAAGGATTTTCTAGATTATCTGGCCTGGGGATTAAGCAGCAGCCACTCAGTGCCAATCAATTATTGCTGGACTGGAATGAGTGCTCAATGATCCTAGATCTTCCAACTTTAAAAAAACAAAATTGGAAATTTGGATATTTATGGAATATAGCCGTAATTTTAAATGGCAGCAATGAACACAAAACTCTAAAAACTCTGGTAAGGTAGAAGTCCCTGCTCTTTTAGTTTGGTTGCACCCTGCTCTGTCCTCAGCATTCTGCAGATTGCTGACGATGTTCAAGTGTTTACTTAAAGGAATTATCAGAGACTGGAGGTCTTGCTAGCTCTTAAGACTGACACAGACAAGAAAAATGTTATTAGCTTCAGCCTTTTAATATAAATATTGGCTATTTGGAACCAGATGGGTATTAAGAAGTCATGCCAGTGAACTTTCTTTCTTCCTTAAGCTTTCACACTTGATTAACAAGTCATTTATAAAGTTGGATCTTCAAAGACACTTTATGTTAGCCTTGGGAGTTGTCCCTTCTGCTCAGCTAGTACTTGACGACATGCTTTAAAATCAAGCCTCTATTCTCCTGTTCAGCTCAAGTGTTAAGGATTGGTATATTTTGAAAGTCAGGCTCTCATAGAGAAGCATCCTGGGCAATTTGACATTCAAGGAGAATGGTCTGGGAAACTTGCCCATGGAGAATCCAGCACCATCACTCAAAGCAAACCTCTCAATATATTTAAAGCCACCCTTGGAAGGGACTAAAGATACTCACATTTTAAAAATTTAGAATGGGTGCCATATTCTGGGGAGATAGAGATGGACTACTTTTTTTGATCTTTTTCTCCTTGGCTGATTTGGGGATTTTATTTCCATATTCAGAAAAAGAGCTGATTATACATTCTGCTCCCTGAAATACTTTGGGCGCTTTCCAGATGATCGCCATGGTCCTTAGTTTCCCAGTACCTTTCTTAAGATTTCCTTCCTGTGAAGCTGTCTCGGGGTGGAAGAACGAAGCCCCTGGTGAAAGGCTGATTTTCTGGTGTGTGGTGGATTAGTCTTTTTCAGATCTCAGGAAAAGGCAAAGGGAAGCAGGTTCCTAACACTTCTGTTTTCTACCTATAACCATTTCGAATTAGAAGGCTTTGAACCAACACAGCTGGATGTCTAAATACGTTGTGCCAAGTAAGATGATCCTCTTTAAAAACAGGACCATGTAATGGTACACATGAAAATCTTGAACATTCAGCACGGGACTGCCTGATGCTGGAGAACTCTAATAAATGCAGTATAAGAATCTCTCTTCCAAAAGATGCAAGTGCTCTTGTGCCCCTGGTGACTTCTTTTTTTTCTTTAATTTCATTTAGGCAAAATAGATTTCTTTCGTCCTTAATGAATAGCAATTAAAATATACATTTTATATACTGATAGGTGGCTATGCGATGCTTCTGAAAATTAGCCACTAGAAAGTACCTTTCATGAGTGAAGCCACATTTTGGCAGTTGGACTTAGCTTAGAAGTGAGACTGTCCTAAACTAGCTTTCAGCATCACAAATTAATTGCATGTGGAAACCCACCAAATGGCATTAAATGGAGCATGGTGTAAATGCCTGAAATGCACATCACATTGCAGAGATGGCTGGACTTTCTGATAAGCAGTGAGTCCAGAGGCTAGACATATGGTGGTGGTGTTTATGCAAAACTCATTGTCAAATTTCAGCATATAGGAAAATAATGATTGTTGTTTTCTTTTGCTGCCATTTCTGCCAGAAGCAGATTATTGTCTACTCTGCTGTCAAAATTATGTTAAATAATGATAATAATTAAAAAAATAAGCTTCATAGTTTTCCAAATGTTCCATTCCCAGTTGGTTGCTCTCAAGGAATTTGGCTTATGACCCCTGCTTCAGGATGCTGCGGTTTCTCCTGCTTGTAGGTAAGAGCTGTTCAAAGGGTGAAGTAGGGGCTTGTGTGCTTTTCAGATTCTGACTTCCCATTTACTACTTGCTTTTATAAAAAAGAGGATGCTGTATTTCTTTCTCTTCTGAAAGTAATTTATTCAATTTCGACTTGCTTTCTAGTTTTCACTAATATTTATTATTTTGAAGGTGTTCATAATGATCATATTCTTCATTTTACTTTTATAAATTTGAAGGTCTGTGACTTCAAATTATTATTATCCCTTTATCAATTGTAAATATCTTTTATGTGTTTAATCTATTGATGCTTCAAAATACTTAAATTGATGCAGTTAGTATATATAACAGCGGTTTAAGTCTGCCATGGTCATTCCGTTGGAAATATTCTGAATGTGAAGTTGAAAAGGGAATAGTGATTTGATCCACATTTATCTACTCAGGCCAAGATCTATAGGTTAGAGTGGGAATGAGGTGCTCGTGTTTATTCATTTCCCTGCTATCTGGAAAACTTCCTCTACTATTTCTTTGTATATCTGTCAGATACTGCTTATCCTTCAAAGATCTTGGTATAGGTAGAATGAATTATGTGTTCTACAAGCTCCTTACATTGATGCAGGCTGAAAAGCTTCTTTCATGCAATGTTTCTTTAAATATGGGAAGTTTGCAATGGACCACCTTGGGACCATGCTTTCAGTAACATGTTGAAGAGATTTTTCCCAAATTGCTACTCTCAGCAAACCCAGACCTGCATTAATGGAGACGGTACAAAGCAATTTATGTCCATGGGAAAAAAAATCTAAATTTTACTGAAATCACTCTATTGTTCACTGACAAAAAAAGGAGACAGTAATTTTGAAGGCCTCTTTCAGTTGCTGAACTGCCATGTGGCTGAAATGTCCTGGTCTACTGTGAGTGGATCTCTGTCCAAAGGATGAAATCTTGTTGTTGCTTATAGTTATAAGTTTTTGTTCTTTCATAATAAATCTCACTCAAAGACATTTCTTTCCTGTAAATTTGTTTCCACCGAAGTGCTCGTAAACAGTATCTGCTTCCATTACCGGTGGTAGACCAAGTTCAAGCATCTTGTAGAGTAAGCATATGCACTAAGAATCAATATGTGTTTTATTAGCACAAAGAGACTCATTGGATTGATTTTTTTTCTTTTTGCCTTTATGGGTACTTGCTATAAAAAGGTAAATTAAAAAGTTAACCATCTGCTACCTTACTTTTCATTTAAAATCTTTTATTTGATTACTATTTTCAGGTAATCAATGCTTTCTATTTTGCTATTATGCTGGCTAGAGGATGAAGGTGGTTTTAATTTATAGCTTTTATTTATCTAACCGTATTGTCAGAGTCACAATCTTTATGCATCCTATTAGTAGTCTGGAAAATATTTCTTACTACATCGAAACAGAACAAAATTCAATTTAGAAATATAATTTCCTGCCATGGAGACACTTGATAACGGGTGTGTGGTGGGGGGGGAGATTAATGGAACCCAGTGACAGAAACTTGATTTAAACCAGGAGATTAATACTGCTTTATCAGCCCACACTGCAAGCGAATTGGCTCTGAAAGAAAAAAAAAATCTGTTTGAAGTTGCTGAGTTGTCGGCTTGTTGGTTGGAAAAAGGTCTCTGGACATTTATTTTGTTATTGCTGAGTATTTGCTGCATGCTTGTCTACTTGACAACATAGGAACAAACCTGCACACAACACCAGACTTGCTTATTTTACAGTAGTAACATGTTTCTTATTATTCCTTTTGATCCCACAGGAAGCTTGAATGCTGTTGAGGTCAGCTTCTGACTTAAGGGGATTACACTCAGTAAATCATGTCAGAATTAACGAATAGAATTGCGCTGACACTCCAGTTTGGTCGGATTTAAGTAGAATGGTTAAATGGTATTTTTAATTGCAAAGCTCCTGCCCCTAAATCCTAATATAAATACTTTTTTCCTATCCTTTACAGAAGTTATTAATTTCCTTTTCCAACTATAAAAGTATGAATCTTCCGGAAGAATTTAAAGCAAATCTGAAGATTACCTCAGTGGGTTGAAATGCCCACTAGATCCATTCTGAAACAAAATATGAAGCCTGGTGAACTGTTAGGATGAGTACCAATGGAACTGGGTTCCAATTTTGATTTTTAAACATTTTTTATTCTGAGTAAAAAGTATTTGAATTGCTGGAATCAAAAATTTTTGAACTGGTGGTTGAGCTGTATGAATTTTTTAAACTTGTATTTGTCTAGTAAGTCCCTCCTGGGAAATAAAAAAGAAATAGGATAAGTTCCTCACCCAGTAGCTTCACAGGAATGACTACATGTTTTACAAAAGCTTGAATTTTTAAATTAATAGCTTACAGATGAATTACTTATTACTGAAGATTTTAACAACTTTTATTTGTTTTTACTAACTTTGATGTCTTGTAGAAGTCGACTGAAAAAATTTGCATTAATTTTATTAACTTCTGTAATAGAAAGAATATTTTGTTAGAAGTCAGAATATCTGGGTTTTACTTTAAGGCCATTTAACAACTTTCTCTGTTCCTCTGGACATCTTTAAATAGGTTTCTGTTTCCAAGAGATCTGAAGAGTGATAATAATATCTGCCTTACTACATCACAGGGTTATTGAGAATATCAAATGAGACCATTTATGCAAAATGCTTAGGTGTATAAAGGACTATAGCAGTATAGGCAATTTTACTTAAAACAAGATTAGTATGTATAGACTACTTTAAATGTATTGCACTTATGATTTTATTGGAGGAAAATGTGTCACTTCACATCTGCCTTTATTTTATGTGGATATAATTGAAACCATCGTTATTTCTTAGATTGACCTACTAAAGTTTGTTTAAATGTTTTTAAATATATGGAGGATAATGACTTATAGTGTACCTCTCTTTGGAATGAAATACATGGAATAAAGGAGTGAAAAAAATTTAGGGCCAATTTGATTTGCTCATGGTGGGCTCTCACTACAGTAAAAAAAAAAAAAAATACTGAATGAATGATAGTGAAAATGGTCAGCCCAGTGGATGTGAGTTCCAAGGGCTCTGGGCCAGGTGCTTTATGGGGCTTTCGTCACCTGTGTGGTTTCTTTTAGCTTCATTAGCTTGTGGACTCTCTTTTGTTTGGTGCTTGAAAAAATTAGATATGCCTGCAAGGGATATTAAAGCCTCCTAACACTTTTTCTCACTGAAGAGACATACCAAACTCCCAGGTAAAGCATCTTAAAGTGGCTAAACATTCACACAGAGGGGAAAGAGTTGCTTTCAGGAATTTAAAATCATTTTCAGGCCATAAGCATTTAGCAGAGAGGGCAAGCTAAAAGAATTTTTAATTTCAATGAACATGAATATGCTTTTATTCCCTCTTATTTCTCTGATCCAGTGAGACCTTCAGTGAATATGCCTCTTTGACCTTTTCCTAGTCATCAAATGACCCTCATCCTGCCTTTTCTCTTTTGCACTTCCTTTTCCAAATGGCCGTTCTTTGGTGCTGCAGTTTAAATTGTGCAGTGCCTACTTCAGACCTTGTCACTTGGGTTAATTTTAATCCCCTCCATTCTGAGTTTGCCAGCCCAAGCGTGCTGACCTCTTGGGAGCCAGTTTGGGTTTTGCCTGGGGTTCATAACATCGCCAAATTTACAAACAATTTATTTTCCTTCCTTGGGGACAAAGTATTGGAGGTTTTCCTCTTTTTCCTCCTGCTCCACCCTCTCTTCTTTAAACTCCCTCTTCTCTGTGCTAAGAGTGACACTTGGGAGCAGGAAAGTCAGGTATGAAGATGACTGACTGAGACAGCTTAGCTGCTGTTATGAGTCTGAGTTGGCAAATCAGACTTGGAGAAACAGACAGGCTTTAATCTTATACTACACTTACTGAGCTTTCTGGAAGAAAACACAGAAGAAAACAGCAAGGAGATGCAGTATCATCAACTGAGGGGGAGGCCCAGCAGCTACCCTAGTATAGCATTTTTCTATCCCCTCATTCATGCAGGGTCAAGGTGTGAGAGCCAAGGCATGTGGGGTCACCTTGTCACAGAGAGGCTGCAGTCCCCTTCCCCCGCTAATCTCATACATGGTTTTCATCAAGCCTGAAGTCTGCATGCCAGCTCACAGATCCCCCAAAGCAGGTCTTTGTTTCACACAATGGAGAGGGAAAGACAACTATTCCCCTCTTATCTTTACTCTTTCCAAGGAAACAGGGCAATGGGGGCCTAGGTCATTCTCAGGCAGGCCTGACATTAACTCGTTATTCACACTCACGTGTGCTGCCATAGAAGTGGTAGCATCACTATGTGCAATGCAAATTCTAAGCTTCATTGTACTACTGGAGTGTAGAGTATCTTTCATTTCAGCATTTACCACTGTATATTTCCTAGGGCAATAATTAGGAAGAGAAAGCCATTAGGTATTCATCCATCCATCTATCCATCCATCCATCCATCCATCCAATGTTGAGTGTATGCTGCATGCCTCACCTGATTTTAGGTACTGAGAAGTGAAAAAATGGACAGGACACAGATCTAACCACTGAACACTTTAGAATCTGGGGTGGGGGCCATTTACATTTAGGACACTACAACACAAATTTCTAGGTTCCCTATAGAACAGAGTGCTGTGGAAACACAGAGAAGAGAGCATGTGAATTTTGCCAATATTTTGTGTCTTATAACCTTATTCAGCCTTTTCTCATAAGCAGGTCTATATAGAATTATAACTGATGTTCATAATGGTTTCTCTGAGATGTTGTAAGATCATAAAGTGCCCTCTGAGTCACTAAAGATAAAAAAGACTTCGGAGTAATATGTATTTTATTCTATTTTAGACCACAAATATTAGGGTGATATTAGTATTCCTCCCAGCACATTAACACAGTATTGTGTGTCTATGAAGTGAATGATAAAGGTTTGTTGAATTAAGTTTAAATAACACCACTAGGAGGCATTTCATGGTATTTAAGACATTAAATAATGGAAAAATAAACCAGAGTATTTCAAATCCAAACTTTTGGAGCTTATGCCTTCCAAGAGTTCATACATGCTAAAAAAACAAAAGTTAGAGAATTACTCAAAATACACTAGATAGGCCATTAGCTGTGGTTCTGTAATAGGCTGTGGGAAGGCGGCATGTTGACATATGTTATATGTCTACCCTTGAAACAGATGTCTACATTACATGGTCTGGATGTCACCATTAGATGTAATTCTAAGACGGGGAGCTGTGGATCTGACCCAGTCATTTTGACTTCACCTAAGATATTTGTTTGTAACATCTACATATTTTTTCCTCATTATCTGAATTAGAAAACTAATTTGTGAGTCTGTTGCCTGTTTGGGGGAGCATCCAAGTTGAATGTTAGCTGAGAGTCTATTCAACACTCAGATTTACTTCTGACAAACAATTTCTGTTTACCTACTATATGCCGGGCACTTCTGCATGAATTATCTAATTTGATTCTTACTGCAAGTTTTTTTTAAATAATTTTTCAGTTTTCAACTGATGAAATTAAGTTCTGAGAAGTTAAATAATGGTTACATAGCTGGAAAATGGCAGAGTTGGAATTTGAACCCTTGTCTTTTGAGTCAAAGTGTAATGTTCTATTCATTATAACACTGTAAGTTAAGAAGGAAAAACAAGAAAAAAATTATGAAACCATTTAGAAATCAGAAGTTAAGATGATATAAAGAAGCCATAAAGTCATAGTAGGGTCTTCTTAGTTCCTCAAACAAAGCAAGTTTGATGTATGTGCCTTGCATTTACCTCTTTATTTTATATTCCAGTGTAATGTTTGCTTTCTTTACTTCAGGTTTCTTAAATTTTATTTTATGTTTACCTCTTAATCTATTTACTATCTGTTTCTGCACTTGGGCTATGAGATTGATGAAACCATTGTCTCTCCAGCATGTATCACAATGATTGCCATGTAACAAACACTTAATAGGTGCTTATAGAACGAATAAATGAGTAAATGAGAGATGACCAATGAAAGACCAAAACCAGATGCCTGTCACTTTTGATCCCAACTGAAAGTCAGAATTGGTGAAATAGGAATTGTTTAAAATGGCTGAGCACACATATTTAATCACCACTCCCTTGCGAAATTCCTCCCCACTAAAATAAAGAGTGAAATGTTTCTTTAACAATGAATAAATCTTCAGGGAAAAGGAGATAAGGTGAAGACATCAGCCCTGAACCCCTGGAAGTTGGAGAGCAGATGGATTGGTTGCAAATGGCAAAGCAGATTTGAGAAATCTGAACCCTGACCCAGAATTGGCAAAGTTAAAAGCGCGATTTGATTAGCACTGCAGAACCCCAAGAAAGCCCCAGAATTGGTGTCACAGGATCTTCTAAAAGGGGAAGGAGTGGAGGGACCAAGAACAGGAGGACTACTTGAAAGTCTGTTTCAGAAGCTGTGTCAGAGAAAGCTGCCGTCCCCAAATCCGATCTCCCTTTCTTTTGGAATAGAACCCCCTCATCACCGAGTTTTAGCTGAGCACGTGCTGCCCTGCTGGCAATTATATTTCTCAGCCTTTCTTGCAGGGAGATATGGCTACATGAATAAATTCTTGCTAATGCGATGTGGTAGGTTAGGTCCTTAGGAAAAAAGCTCATTGCCCTTCAATTTCTCTCTCCTCTATTCCTGTGGGCTGGGATGTGGATATCATGCGAGGGGTTCGTCTTCACCATGGAGATGAAGAGGATCTCCTAGGAGAAGGAGGGCAACAAGTAGAATGCACTTGGATCTTTGGATTGTCTCACTGAGCGAAGTGTACACATCCAGGACCATCTGCCAGCTTCTGAACTTTTTCTTTTTTTTTGAGAGAGAAATAATCTCTTCCTAATTAACTTAAAAACAGATCTTAAGATCTCTCCCACCTGCACAACCTTGGCAGGAGACTGGAGGTTTATTTGTGAAGGTTTATTTATACTAAAAACAGGGAGATCAGTGAATGCGCACGCACTGACAGCTGTGACTCCATTCTCCTCTGTGTCTCCTCCCACTGGCCCCAGAATGTAGAGCCAGGTTGCACCTACTGTATGTTGCTGCGTATAATGCACACTTTTTTGCCCAATTTTTTTTTAAATTTATTTTTTTATAGTTCAAATACAGTTGGCTCTGTTTTCCTACCACCGTTTTCCCCTGCCCCACCTACTCCCACCTCCCACCATCAAACCTGCCCCACTTTGGCTTTGGCCATGGGTCCTTTATGCATGTTCCTTGATTGACCTTCCCCTTCTTTTCCCCATTACCTCCCTCCGTCCCTTCTGGTTACTGTCAGTTTGTTTTTTCTTTCAATGTTGCTGGTTATATTTTTCTTGCTTGTTTGTTTTGTTGGTTAGGTTCCACTTATAGGTGAGATCATATGGTATTTGGCTTTCATTGCCTGGCTTATTTTGCTTAACATAATGCTCTCCAGTTCCATCCATGCTGTCTTGAAGGGTAGGAGTTCCTTCGTTCTTTCTGTTGCATAAGGATGCACATTATACATGGGTAGTACTAATGCCACATCTATATAAATGTTTTTAATTCCTTTATTTATGTTTTGGTGTTAAAAGTGTAATTCTGGAAAGCAATAACGGTATCCAATTGCAAAATAATATCCTGGAACATGATAATCAATTTTGTTTCTAAATATAAATAAATAAATAATTGAATTAAAAAATTGAAAGATTTTTTTTTCCAGAAAGTTTGGGCCAGAAATGTGGATGCACATTATACATGGCAAAATGTGGGGTCTATGAAGGAGAATGAGTTTTCCATGAAAAATTTGACCAATCTAAGAGAAAAGACCTTCATCTTTTGACATTGAGTATTTGCCAGTGAAACAGCCTTGACTGATGACTACACAGAAGAACCAAGTTGCCAGGCCTTACCCTTGTACACAGAGCTTCTAATAAACTTCTTAGTGCAACACTTTTAAATAGAGTCAGAAAACAAGAGGTCTTCAGGCATTTGAGGAAAGCATCTGATAAGGCAGACAGACACAGAAACACCGTAACAAAGCACGTTGGAAGGAATAGGCAGTAGGAAGAAGAAAATATGACCAAAGAAAGTTATTAATATAGTTGGAGGGATGAAAGATGTTGCAGCCGTAGGCAAAAATAGTGGCTATGAAAAAGTAACATTCAGAAAACAATAAGAAAGAGATCTAGAGAAATAAAACACTGAGAGAAGAAATAAAAATTCAGTGGAAGGTCAGGAATATAAAGTTGAAGATATGAGTGAGAATGTAGGCCAAAGTATAATTTTAAATTTTTTCCAGGACAAGAGTTTCCAGAATCAAAGAGCCCATGAACTTGTAGGAGTGTAAACAGATCCAGCGAATTTGGGCAAGAGTTTGGTATTGCTTGTTGGGTAGAAACAAAATTGAGACAGACTGGCGGACACAGAGAGCAGATTGGAGGTTGCCAGCGCGGAGTGAGGTTGGGGGACTGGGAGAAAGAAGTGAAGGCATTACGAAGCATAAGTTGGCAGTTGCGAGACATTCACAGATATGTAAGGAACAACATAAGGAATGCAGTCAATAATATTGTAATAACTATGTATGGTGCCATTTGGGTACTGAAAATACTGGGGGAAACACTTTGTAAACTATATGATTGTCTAATCACTACGTTGTGTACCTGAAGCCGGTACAAAATAACATTGCGAGTAAACTGTAATTGAAAATAAAAATTAAAATAAAAAAGAAAAACATTTCATTAAAGAAAGGAAGTAAGCATACATAAGGGGTATTGTTTTTGTAACAAGACTAATAATCCTATCTGACCATTAAATAATGTGCATGTGTAACTTTATTAAAAATAAAACATAAAGGTGTTATACCAGTTTCTTTCCATAACAATAATAACTGTGTCCTGAGGATTTTCTATCCATTAAGCATGAAAAGTTTTTTTCAGACATTAATTCTAATTTTAACATGAACACTGCAACTGAGCTATTATTATCACCATTTCCAGAGAAGAAAACTACATTTCAAGAGAAATTAAATAACTGTGCCAACACCACATCTCTGTCTGCAGAGTCCACCTTTGTGCTCTAGATCTGCCTTTACTTCTCTGAGGTAGTTAGTGCCCCAGGACCCCCCTGGAGAACTAGCGTATTCCTGGCTGTACGGCAGTCCTGGGCACTGAACCTCCCGTGGCTTTGCTGTGTGACTACATTCGTGATGGTGGCAGCAATAATGGGAAGTTCTGAATTTGATCACAAGAACTGACCCCTTTGTTCACTTCCAGCAACCGGAGGCATTTAGAGGGCTTGTCTGCTGGCCGCTGAAGGAGAGAGAGCCCTTGGATGCCAGGGTCTTTCCGCTCAACACATGCTGAGTTGGACTGGGAATGTGGATGGCAAATGTCAACATGTGGATGAAATATGGCTTTTGATTCTCTTTCTGTGCGCTAGTTTTAGGCTGCTAGGTCCTGTAGAGGCAACTTCTAAATAAACTAGAACTGACAGATAATAAACAATAGCTAGGGCTGTAGCAACAGAAATCGATGCATTTCATGTTCCACATAAGAGAAAATAGTCAAGATGTTTCAAGTCCTTTTAGGGTGATAAATGCAATTTACACAATGAGCAAGAAGCCATGATTGGGAATAGATGGTGTAAGACTCCATCTAGGACATGGAGAAGAAGTGTTTGATGGGGTGATGTTGCTAACCTTAGGCATTGACAGCATCATCGGTTCTGGAAGTTATAAGAAACTTGTGACTGTCAGTCTCAGAGACGAGAAAGGCCTAGGTCCTGTGTTGATCCACATTACCCTTGCGGTGGGGATAGGGCCCAGCCTGGGCAGTGCAGCTGATTGCATTTGTTTCAAGAGGTGCTGCCTTGCTCATCTGGGAGAAGTAGAACCAAACAATGGTCGGGTCTACAGACACACAAAGACATTTCATGCAAGTAAAGACAAGATGTGTCTGTGTGTTTCCAGAGAGTTTTCCCCAGGCCACTGCCAAATGTTACGTTCCTTGCTACGGTTAGTGTGAAGGGCACCCTCCATGATGGGAGCCCTTGTGGGGCACAAAATGAACTCACTGCAGTTTGGTGATGATACCTGTTATCAAACAGGCTACATGCATCTCCCAACCTGCAATGCCTGCACATCTCAATAATCTCATAACAGGGCCATGGGATTTGAGGGAGAGATACCCCCTTCCCCCTCCAAAAACCGTACTCTTGATGTCGAGGTCACTGCTTCCCTCTCCTGAAGAAGGAGTTTTGCAAAGATGAACAGGTGTTCTGTGGGAGTTGCAGGGGCTATGAGCAGGGTGTTGAACCAGCATCTCTGCGCCTTCGAGGCCACTCTGTAACCCTCAGCAAGTTTCTAAACTTCTCTGAAACTAGGTACATCTGTTGTAAAACAGGGATGACATTCTTCCCTTCTCTAGAGCGCAGCTATGAGCAATTAGTAGGATAATGCATGTGGGGCACAAGGCAGAGCCTGCATGTGATCAGCACTCGGTAGACGCTGCTTTATAAAGTGACTTCCTTACTCTAGGCATCCTTTCCTAACTGCTTCAATGAGGCCGTCAGACCCTCCCCATGGAGTTGTCTGTGGGGTTGGAACTAGTGTAGGTTCAGAATCTGGCTCGGGATGAACAGTGGCATTTGTCCCTTAGCCCCGCAGACCCTATCAGAGAATGGAGCTGCAGCAGGTCCGGCAGTGTGAGGGCCAGTCCCAGGAGATGCACAAACCCAATGGAGATTAGTTAGGTTCATAAGATACGGTCTCTTTTTACTATCTTTATCTCGTTCAATTAGGCTCCTGGAGTTGGTGCACCCCTGGCTCACCGCGCTTCAGGTAGAGGCTTCATCCCAGGCATTGACGTGTCACGATGTGCCTTGTTTCCTGGGATTCCAGGCCCATTCGCTCCCCTGAAATAGCTCCCTTTCCTGTTTAATGGTTAATACCTAGAGAAAAAGGTCGAAAGAAACTGTCTCTTCTCTTTCTTACCTGCTCCTTTCTTCTTTATTACCCCCCACAGGTTAAGAATTTACGGCATAATCCAGTATTCCAGTTAACTATTGTTTTGTTTTCAAAAAAAAAAAAGTTAGCCTAAAATGTAAAGACTTGGGACATGGACAACCATTTCGTGATCTTTCACAGTTCCTGATCAGGAATTTGGGCAAGGCTCAGCCGGGCAGCGCATGGCTCTGGGTCTCTCCTGTGTGCGCAGACTGGATGGAACGGCAACAGCAAGGCCTAGAGCAGCCTGGGGCTGGCTGTACACCTCGTTTCACGTGGCCTCCGCATCCGCGGCCTCCTTGGGTAGGATGGTTCAACTTCCTCACCGTATGGTGGCTTCAGGGTACTTCCAGGTGCTCCTTTGGTGGCGTAGGGCTCCAGCACGAGTGTTTCAGAGAACCAAGCAGACATGGCATTGCCTGTTAGGACCCAGGCTCAGAAGCAGGACGAGCTACCTGATGTGTGGAGCCCAGTGCAAAAGGAAAATGTGGGTCCCTTGTTCAAAGATTATTAAGAATTTGACGACTGAAACAGAAGGGTGTGGAATCTTTTCGATCATGAGGCCTTCTGTGACTGCACAGGTCCCGTGACTATGAGAGTCACATAGTGTCGCTCTCACCATAAGCTCCTGGTGAACCGGTCACTGAGGTTAACCCAGGTTCAAGACGGGGGAACGTAGACTCACCTTTTATTTTATTTATTTTTAAAAAGACTTTATTTATTTATTTTTAGGGAGATGGGAAGGGAGGGAGAAAAAGAGGGAGAGAAACATCAATGTGTGAGACAAACATCAACTGGCTGCCTCTTGCATGCCCCCAAAGGGGGACATGGCCTACAACCCAGGCCTGCGCCCTGACTGGGAATCAGACCAGCGACCCGTGGGTTCACAGGCCAGCACTCAATCCACTGAGCTGCACCAGCCAGGGCTAGAACTCACCTTTTAATGACAGGAGTGTCAGACAATTTGCAGACATGTGTTAAAATCCTGACATCCAGATTTCTCTGATTTCTTCTTTCTTGGACTTTGGAGTGTTCTGCTCATCATTCTTTTCATTCTTGTTTCATGCATATTATCTTTTCCTTATATTAGGGTCTTTGATACTATTTGCACATTTTTTCTAGTTTTTATTTGTGGTTAGTCAAATTTAGGTTTTAAATAATATCTTTAACAATCCTATGGAAATACGACTTTTACATTTCTTGACAAAATGCTTCTGGCCCACCTTGATGGCGTGTCGGCTTTGCACACTCAGTGAGTCTGCTCCGTGGAAGCTGCCTCTTGGTTATAGCTCTGTGTGCTCAGCATCTGCCAGGGCAGATGAACTCCTTGATGAGGAAGAATAACTTCTTGGTTGGGGCTCAAATTTAAAAGGAAAAATTATGTATATTCCACCCCTGCACCAACACACACACATACACACTGCTTTCCTCTCCGCTCATCACTCTTTGGACAAAGGTGTGAACAACTCCCTGGCTGTATTGAACATCTATTTAATCTTCGTTGCCACGTGGTCTCATCAAGATTTTCCAGAGTATCATCTTCTTCTCAGGCCACAGAGTTTCTTAAGTCTTAAAAATTAATTATACATTAATTAGCTTGTTTATGTCACTTTAAGTTTATATGACACTAAATTCTCAGTTTTATTGAAAAATAATCGACATCTAGCACTGTATAAGCTAAAGGCATACAGTATGACGGTCTGATTTACACATGTTGTGGAGTGATTACTACAATAAGTTCAGTTAACATCCATCTTCTCCTATAGATACAATAAATAAAGTGAAAAAAGGAAACTATTAGGATACTTATTCATTAGATATTAACTAGCATGCTTATGTCACTTTAAGTTTACACATCACTTTCAATTTTATTACCTCCACTTGGACTCTCACAAGGAACACCCATAGTATTTGTCCCTATTGATAGCTGAGAAAATAAAGTTCAAAATGTAGGTGTCTTTTTCCACGTCTCGCAGCTTTTAAGGCAGAGCTTGGAACGGAACACAGGTCTCTTAACTCTACATGCTTACTGTGCATTTGCATTGCATCATGCTTTCTCCTATTGAATTTCAGACTTCCCTGAATTCAGTGCTCAATAAACAATAAAAGATTGCTTATATACAGTCAGTTCTTCATTATCTTTATCAACAATAAAGCTTAGTGGTGCCAAAAATGGTAAATCGCAGACAACTGCCCAAATGTTTCAAAGCCTTGCTTGAACATTGTTTTCTTAATTTCTTGAATAGATAATATATAAACATGATAAAAAATTCAAGTTTTTATCCGTCCTTGATTCTATAATATACACATGTAACTATACATATAGTTCTTAAAATACTCACAAATGGTAGCATACCATATCTCAATCCTTTTAACAACTGCAGAATATTTCATTGTTGTATGGTATCACTTAACTGGTCCTCAGCTGAAGGATATTTGACTTTTATCTCATTGTTTTCTATTACAAAAAAGTTACATTTTAATTTTACTTTACACATTTATTCGATTACATATGAGAGTATTCTTATAGGATGTATTAAGATTAGAATATTTACATGTAAAACTTCATAGATATTTAATTTTGATATAATTTATGTGTTAAAAATTTGTATTTGTTTTTGATAGATACTCTCAAATTCTTTAAAAAGAGGACATTTCTCCCAGCTTTATATGAAAATAATTATTTCATATCTCCAATAAAATATACAATCAAATTTTTGTTTTTCTCTAATCTGGCACTTAAAAACTAGAATCATAATATAACTAGAGATTTGGTTATTTCAAGTAAGGCTGAGTAACTTCTAATATTTTGGAAAGTCATTTGTATTCCATTTTCTGTGACTCACAGAAATGTTTTTGCCCATTTTTTCCTTTGAGTTGTTGATTTGTTTTTATTGATTTGTTGGAATCTTTATATGTATTGGAAATATTTTCTCCTGTTTGTTGTTTGCAAGAAGGAGAAAGAGCATTTTCAGGCAGAAGGAATAACAAGTGAAGATACCCTGAGAGGTACAAGAAGAATAGAACAGTGCGCTATTTTCTCTACATTATTATTTATTTTCAAGCAGAAATTAAAAGTTGTTATATAGTAAAAATAAGTTACTATAAGTTAAAATTTTTAAAAATAAATTAATATAAAAATAAGTAAAATTCCTTATTTTTATATTAAATATGTTTTATATTTAAAGTAATGTTAAGACCATCCTAATGTAAGATTGTAAAAATTTCTATCATGTTTTCTTTCAGGATTTATAATGGTTTCATTTTGTTTGTTGAAATCCCTTATCCATCCATAATTTATTTTTGTGAAAGGTACATAGTAGATGTATATCTTTCCACAGATGGCTACTCAATTGTTTTGACAACATCCTTGGACAATTCATCTTTTACCTACAGATTTAGAAGGACAGTTTTATCATATCTTAAATTTCTGTTTGTATTTAAGTCCATTTTAGGACTCTTTGTCCTGCTCTATTGTTCTATCTTTTCAGGCATAATACCTTACTGCTGTAATTAGTATACATTTATAATATCTGTTCTACTCTGGTTGGGCTTACCTTCTCATTACTCTCCTTTCTCAGAATATTTTTGACTATTATTGCAAGTTTATTTTTACATATTAACTATAGACAAACTTGTTCCATTCCAAATATTCCTGTTGTTGTGTTTTTGGGACAGCACGACATGGACATTTTTAATACTGAGTCTTACTAACTATTCATCTGAATTTTAAGGAGAGTTTTCTTGAGGTCAACAAACATGAGGACAAGTAGTAATAATATTCTCATTTTATACAGGAAGCCGAGAGCTTCTGAGGGGTTCCAAACATCCTTATTGGTCAAAGTCACAGAAATGGTGAGTCTTGAAAAGAGCCTAGATTGGATGGTCTCCCTTATACTCTTGACCTTTCTGTCATATAACACTCAGTCTATCTATCCCTTTATGAGAGGGAGGCAGGTTCTGGAGACCAAGGGTACACCTGATGTGGCATGCAACCTTTCTAAAACATGGTGTAGGAAAAGTAGCTTTAGTGTGGGCAAGATTCCACTTCTCTATGGACATGCTATTTCTTATCTGTGAGATCTCAGGAAAATTATTCAACTCAGCTTCTTCAATAAATGCTGGGCAGTACTTAATTGGCAGAGGATTAGTGAGAATGTACCTTATCCCATTTGACCTTTGGAGGTACTCAATAAATGGTCTCCTCCTTCAGAAATGTGAAATACGTTGCCACGTGACACTTGATTTGGGGGATCACTTTGCAGAGCGAAGTTTACCAGACTATTGAAATGTTCCCTACCACTAAAGTTCCAGTCTGTAATAAGGAGAAAGTCTTTGACCCTGACAGGCAGAAGGGCTCTAAGGCAGCCATCACCTTGCTCTTCCCAGCCTCCCCTGCTTAAGGGCTCATGGCCCCAGGCCCCTTGCCTGTGCTTGGGAGCTCATTCTGTCTTCATGGGAAGTTTCCCCCACCTCTGCCTTTTTTCTAAGGCTAATTTTTACTAGCTATTTAAAATGAATCTGCTTAGCATAGGAACTAAAACTTTATAGCGAATAGTAAAAAAAGGTTTAAATTGTTTATTTTTCTTGAAAAATAAAATAAAAATTATGAAAATAAGTCTTATTGAAATAAAATGAACATAATTACAATGATAAAAGATTGAATAAGAAATGAATTAAGATTGATTCATTTTGATATAAAAATTTCAAGACAATTCTATCATTATACATATCATTTATGTCACATTCTTTCATCAAAGCAAATATTTGAAGGCTTCATCAGTTTTTCTAAGATTCTCTCATAATCAAGTGGTGGTATTTAAATAATTTTTTCTTTGCTATAGCCAGATGTTATTATCCCTGTGGCTTTTTTGTTTTCTCAATTGTAAGGGGTTCTGCCTTTGCTGAATTGTCATTCGTCAATGACTTTGCTCATAATTCTAGCAGTTCTCACCTATAACTTTTGTTGACTTCATAAATTCATCTTTTGCAAGTCTAGCAATGTCACTTTGCAATTGTCTTACACTGAAAGTTGTACTGATTTTATAAATTTTATGTCATCTTGATATTGTGAATAATACCCCCACCCTACCCCATGACATTCGTATCCTAATCCGTGGAATTGGTGAATGCTACCTCATGTGGCAAAGGTGACTTTGCTGATATAATTAAATTAAGGCCCTCAAGATCTTATCCTGAATTATCTGGGTGGGTACAAAGTAATCACAAAGGTTTTTATAATAGGAAGGCAGGAGATCATTATGAGTAGTAAATACGATGATGGAAGTAAAAGATTGGAGTGATGCAGCCAGCAGCCAAGGAAAGCCTGCTGCCTCTAGAGGTGAGAAGAGGCAAGGAATGGATACCATTTTGGAACCTGCAGAAGGGCGAAGCCCTGCCCCTCAAGACTCATTTCAGACTCTTGCCTCTAGAACTGTAAGAGAATAAATTCATGGTGTTTTAAGGCACTTAGGGTATAGTAATATGAAATGAATATAGCCAGATGCCAACCAAAGTGCTGACCTCAGAGGGCACAGGATGGGATAGATGAGTTTGTGAGGCGTGTGTGATAAACTCAGTTCATTAGTGAATATTTTGATGACTTTAATTTCTCCATATAGCCTATAACTGTGGAATATGTGTCTATACCAATGCGTGTGTGGACGATAAAAAACAAATATTGAAAAGGCAATTTCTATGAACCCTTTCCCTCTTCTGTCTTGTCAGGAGCTGGGATTCTTCAGAACAACTGGATCTAGTTGGGGAAATGGTTGGAGTGAAAAACTGAAGAAGCCCCAGAGGATTGATGACTGATCATCAGAAAGAGTCTGAAACTCTGAGCAATAAAGGAAAGATGCTGACGGTTAGTGAGAAGTAGAACTTACTGATGCTGAAATATTTTAACAGACAGAAAAAGAACGGGGCCAGCTGTGCTAAGAAGTAGGACTTGGGGGACAGAGGTGAGTAAAGAGGATTTTTAGAAAGTGTTACTATGCGCTGTGTACTGTAATTTATACCTCTTGTCTCCCAACTAGCCCCCTTAATGAAAATTTTCAGTAATGATCCAGTTAGGCTTTTGTGTGTTTGTTTTTAAAAATAGATCTCTGGTTAGGCTTGTTCTAAAGCAGGAGGAGGCACAATTTTATTTGGATTGCATGTTCTCAAAATAATTATTATTATTTCCTACCAGAAGTTTTTAAGCCGGGTCTCTCTGACCTATGTTGTTCTAAGCTAGGACCAACACGTCTGCAGCTTTCTGATCTTTAGCATTTGGGGTAAAGCCCCCTTGTGGATTATCTGCTTAGAGGTGCCTTTAAGGCAACTTGTGCTTTCTGAGCAGCTGCTGTTGTGGTCTAGGCCTTCAGGAAAGAAGCCTTTCTGACCTCAGCTTCATGCTTCTGTTTCTCATTTTCTTTGCTTTTCTGAACTTATAACAGTCAAACATCTGTCACGTTGGCATTCCTTTCTCTGGCTGCAGTCTCCTTGGCCTATCTTATAACTGACTGTTTTGGATGGCTATTCATCTCTGGGGCAGCTCCTATACCATTTTGAAGAGCACAGTGTGGGGATTAGAGAATAAAGTCAGTGAACTGTGTACATTTGCACACAAGAGCCCACATCCTTATACCAGTTCATACATCATCAGCCAAAGTCCGGTTCTGGTCATCAACAGGCGTGATTACAACCAGATTCCTAGGATGTGGCCCAGAGGAAATGCAGACCCACCAGACAATTTCGAAATTGTGCCCTGCGACTTTTAGCCTGAAGCACTTGGAGGCTTCTGGGCAGTTTCAGTTAGATGTCTCCTTTACTGAGTCCTCTGTGCCAGCCCCAGAGAGAAGCAAAGGTAGTTTTTAACTTTGAACTATCCTACTTACATTATTTGGCTTATGGGTGCTGCATGAAATTTTCCTAGAAGGTGCTGTGGGGTTTAAGGATTTCAGGTGAAGTTGAGCCGAACGATTACCGGTTGGTCAGAGAGGTCATTGAGGGGCACAGCTTCCTGGACGTGCCACTGCAGGGCCACGCGTTCATGCTTACCGTTCCCGGCAATGACCCACTCCTGAGCAAGGGGGACTCTGTCCAAGAATTTATGACCTGAACTGATGAAGTCAGGGAGAACATAATAGGATTTATTTTCCTTTAGGCTCTGAAAGTCCTGTGTTACTGTGCCCATATGGTCTATCTTGTCTTGCCAGTGCTTCATGAAACACGGCTGAGTCCAAAGAGTCAGGGCCTCCAACTGGCCCACGTAACTGACAGGCTGTGTAACGGATGTGGCTGTGCCTAGTAGATGTGTCTTCTGGCTCTGGGGGTATAATTAAGTCCTGAGTGATTACTGAGGAGAACTAATAACCCTGGAACTGCAAAATAGGGAAGGAGTTCTTTGTACAAATGAGAAGCAAGCGCTTGTGTCAGCAAATTTTTGACTAAGGCGAAACAAATGGACAAGCCTGAGTTATGTTCTTTTTTATTTTTTATGTGGATTTGGTGAGCAGAAGGGACCTGTTACAGACAGAATCATTTACTAAACAAAGATGAACATTCTTAGATAAAAATCTATGTTTTGCCTGGTGGCTGGCATGCTAGGATTATTTTTGACAGAAAATAAATAGCAAGGTGATATGTGAGATGTGAGAGAAAAAAATTTGGATCAACCCATGTGTTATTCTGTGAAAAGATCCAATCAATTTTATTCCCATTGCCAGAGGAAAAAGTTATGTAGCCACATTGGGTAAGGCTCACTTATTGCTCTCCAATCAAGAAGTAAATAATATCTAAACACTACAAATTGAATTTTTATTAAGAAATTCATCTCTAGTTCCCGTGGGGTTTATGAAATCTTTTAGAGCTTGTGGAGGAAGGCAGTATATCTCAATGTACAAAACCAGATTGATTGAGGTGAGAAATTTTAATTTTTAGGGTCAGGAACACACCTCACCTTTTAAAACAGGCATAATGAGAAGGGAGCAGACAGATGTTGCTTTAAAAGCCATTCTAATTCTTATGTCGTTCTCTATCTATGCCACCACTTCATTGCTAGTTTCATGTACTTAACAAATTGGGATTAATGGCTTTTTCTTGTATAAGAGTTTCAAGGTCACAAATTCACAAGATGAGTAAATAAATAAATTTCTCTCTATCATGACTTTCTGTGTACTTAACATCTATATATTCATTATTTTGTGCATTCATAAGATGACAGTACTGGTATTAAATTTATATTTCCTGTAAAGGATTGTTTAACTAGAAAATATAAGTGGCAGTGCTTAATATAACATTTTTCAAAGATGAACAAGTGGAAATGTTTAGTCTGCTCTTGCACTGCCCATTTTCTCATTTGTTTCTATAAGAACAAATAGTAATAACAGTCGCTATTATTAATCTATATTGAAAATTTGCTATGTGAGAGGTATTTTGCATGTAGGTTCTCATTTAAATAACATATTATTATCCTCCTTTTATGGCAGAGGAAACTGAGGCTCAAAGTATTTAAGAACTTACCAGTGCAATCAAGGGTTTTAAGTATCAGATTCAGATTTTGAACCTGGAATGTCTCGGCTCTGAAAGCCTTGTGCTTTCTATAGTTTCTTACTATTTTTTGAGAACTGAATGCCTCTACATTCTTGCCTGGTGACCTCTTCCCTGGCTTCTGCCAGGTACGGAGGCCGGTGTCTTAGGGCACTGTGAGGAAAGCTTTCTGACATGGTGTCAGGGTAGGTTGGATTTTTCCGTGGTATTAATAACCCTAGAATCTCAGTGGCTTAAAATAGCCAAGATTCATTTTCCATCAATCCTTGGCACCACATGTCCATTTTTGGCTCATTTGATTCATGATTTCCTCACTCAGAACCCAGGCTATACAGAAAGACTCAGATTGGTCAAGGGACTGTGCCAGTCAGACACTGGCTCTTGGATAGCCTTCTGCGAGGAAGTGACAGGTGCATTTCTTCTTGCATTTCATTGGCCAAAGCAGCTCACTTGGCCCTGCCTGATTTCACAGAGAAGGGGAAGTATGTTCTTACCATGCTTCTGGAAGGCAGGCAACAAACAGTGTCAGTAAGTAGCATAATACCACATGTATTCAAAAGAAAACTGTTTGTTTTAGATACACCTTACTTTTAAGAAATTCCAGTACACATGCACTACGATTAAAATGGTCTCCGGTTCTGTTTTAAGGTTCAGAAAAGACAAGCTTGTCCTAGATGTTGTTCTAATTCAACCACCTACATTAATTACTTCCTTATAGAAGAATTCGTTTCCCTAAAAGGGCACTATTTATAATGATTTATTCGTTAGGGAGATTTTAAGGAAGAGATAGAAGGAGATGTAAAAGTAATCAACATGGATATGTTGAAAAAATAATTTAATGATTAGAATAAATTTCCTAGTTCATCTAAGCCTCCCCCTCAAGGGTTCCCATTTATATAATCCATAGGAGAATTTATACTCTTAATTCAAATGAGATAGATCATTTGGTACCTTCATCTGGGATTGTTTTGTTAAAAAAAAAAAAAAAAGGAAGGTGTAAATTAACTCTCAAGTGTCAATTTAAACAAGCCCGTGAGGCAAATGACAGGAAGATTGGTTAGAGAAATTTCTCCAGCAGAGAGGACAATATTCATTGGGACTTGGAGGCAAGAGAAACCTTAGCTGTCCTAAAATAAAAATTTTGTGCAGTGATTGCAATTAATAACCTGTCACATAAAAATAGAATGAAATCATCCGGAACTCTGTCTTGTAGTTTAGTTCAGAATTTGTGATTTTAACTTTGGCATTTAGATTTTTGTGCTTCTTTCGACGTTCGCTAAGCATAGCAACCCCGTAAAGGCGTGCTACAACGACTGCATCCCTTAGCTCCTGCTTTGCAGGGCCCGGCAGTGCTCTTGTGTGTTCTGTGACAGATGCAATCACACAATCAAAGTAATATTTTCCCCCAGGTTTCCTGAGGCAGACTGGTTCTGCAATTTTCCAGTGATTGTTTAGGAGAGAAAGCCCTCAATTTTGTCTTTCTCTTAAATCTTTTCCTCTTAATTCTCTGCACTGTAGTTCCTGGCTTCTCCTTTGCCAGCCTCACTGAAGTACCAAGGATTGAGGGGAAGTGGCCTGTGCCATAAATTGCTCCATGGGATTTGTTGCCTTCCCGAATGGACTCCCACTCTAGAAATCCCCTCTATCTCTTCAGGCCAGTGCCCAAAATAGCTTTCCACACTCGTGACAAGGTTAAAGAGTTAGTTCTCAGGCATCAAAACCAGTGGAATGAAAAGCTGAGGTGACTTTTTGGGGTTACCACACTTCTTTTGTTTTCAGTTCGAAATCTGGGAAATAACTAGTGTTTGTGCATATAGATTTGTTCCTTTTACTTAGTGGCCCCCACAGCCTATGAATTCGCCTATGAATAAGCCTATGAATTCGGTGAGCCATAGGTGATCGTTATTGGTTTTATTATTTTCTCTCCATTCCACTGGTACGAAAATGGAGGCTCTGGGTTATTGGCCAAGACTAACAGCTAGAAAACGCTAGAATCCATTTTTCAGACTCTCAGTCCTGTGCTCTTCTCTTATCCAATGCTGACAATTCCTTGTCAGTAGTCCAGCCATGAGGAATAATAACAAGGAAGCAATAATAATAGTCCGGTGTGCTCCCTTCAGTGCCCCCGTAGTTACCAGCAGTTAGAGACCTGGACTTGCTGTGGAAAGAGCTGCTGTGGGTGGGGTCTCTCTTGTCCTGGGGTCTGCTGCCCTATGCTGGCACAGTAGCCCACCTTTCTTGTTGTTCAGTTTCCTCTGGATTTAATCTTGATCCTCCTCATGCAACATCTTTCAGCGGAGAGTGCCACTCTTAGAGGAAGGTGAGAGACCATTTTGGTTGGCACTTCACTTATGAAAAAGATCAGAGAAAATCAAAGAGAGTAGGACTTGATTGTTTCTTCAACAGTATACTTCTCTGTGTGAAAGCTACTTTTTCTCCTGCCATCTCTTGAGGGGGCACTTGCACTTACCCAGTTCCCAATGTGGTTCTTGCCTCACCTCGGGTCTGGCGCTCTTCTAGTTCCCTTTAAAAGAGTTATCTCCAAATCAGGCTCGAGGAGGCAGCCAAGAGGACTGACGTCAGCGATTTATCACACACCTAGAAGCCCGGGAGCCTCACAAGGAGTTGCGCTGCAAGTCCTCAGGTCCTCCGGGAGCCAAGATGGAGAGCACTCATGACTAGAGATCAGAAAGGCAGGCTGGGTTTGGCAGGGGGGCTGGGGCATGGGTTCATGGTGGGGAGAGGTGGGTTTTCATGAGGGGGTCCAAGTCCACTGGATTAGCTAAAACGACAAGGCAGGCCACCCAAACTTGAGTGAAAGCGCTGAAGAGGGGAACAGACTAGCAAGATGGCTAGTTCAGATTTGGTTACAAACGAAAGGCCAGAGTTCTCCTGGACTAATCTGAGATTTTTATTTCATGATAGAACAATAATTATATGCGGTAGCCCTGACCACTGTCAAAGGAGTTGTCAATTTGCATTATTTCTAATATACCATCTAGGCGTTGTTAATTCAGATTCTTACTTTAATGAGTCTTGGAGCAATTTACATAGATTACAGCTCGTGTCACAACCTTATCAGGAACAAATACTGGGAGAAAGGTACCAGATTACCTTGTATTAGTGGTTCTCAGAGTGTGGTCTCTGGACTAGCAGCATCGCCCGGTGAATCATTAGAAATGTCAATTCTCCAGCCTCATCCCAGACACACTAACTCAGAAACTCTGCGGGTTCCTGGGGCCCAGCGGTCTGTTTTAACAAGCCACCCAGGCCACTGGGATGCATACTGAAGTTTGAGCAGCACTGCCTTCGGTCATAAGTATAAATGACTAACGTCAGACTGTTTTCACTTAAGATCGGCTATAACTGAAATGTTGGCAGGAGAGGGAAAGGATGCAGGAAGGTAAGGCAAAGATTTGAAAGACACATTTCTCTGCCGTGCTCAGAATGGCTAAGATTGCTTGAAGTTTCACCACTGGATAAATTGGGGTAATAACAACACTATACAGCTTAAAGGTGGATTGCCAAGGTCACAGAAGGGCAAGGTGGAAAGTCTGAAGGAGCCGATAACAGCTAGGATTGATCAGGCCTGCTGCACGATTGTTCTAAAGCATGTCATGAAGTATTGCCCTCTGTTCTGACTCTCTGACCTTCTTTGATGTAGACACAGTAAAATTATATCTTCCTGAAAAGGGCAAGAGCAAAATTATTTAATAAAAATTAATTTTCTTGGGGAATAAAAGGAATTGGCAATGTCATCCAAAATGTTATTAAAAATGTTTCTTCAATTTGGGGAATAATAAGTGACAAAGCATCAGAAAGCTTCTTTTTAACCCTTTATTAAAACTATGATTCATGAGTCTTTAATTAAAAAATAACAGACAAAGGCGCCATAAGCATCATTCTAGTCTAGTTATTTCATTCTCGAAAAACCAGCACTTTAAAAAAACACGGTGTTATACAATAATGTGCTTCTGGAGAATTTAGTCCTTATGGCTGGAATTCCTGAAACTGCAAATGAGTCACTGATTGTCATCTTGCGCCAGGGAGATGAAGGGAAACCTGTTCTCAATTACTGGGCAGCTGGTGTGTTTTAATTGTTTGCTTTTTATAAGCAGTAAAATAGGAGTATTTCTTAAGTATCCTTATCCCTATTAATGGTAGTGCTTTCCACACTTGTCGTGTATCACAATCCCCAGGGAGCTCGTTAAAAATGCAGATTGCCCACCCCTTGAGGTTCTGATTTAGTGGGTATATGATTTTTAACAAGCATCCAAATGATTTTGGTGCAGGTAGTTTGAAGACCATGCGTTTTGAAACCCTGCCCAGGGCCTACTCATAATTTATGTGCTCATTATTTGAGCATATCTAAAAGTGACTGACAATTCATAAAAAGTCAGTTTAGTGCAGATAAAAACTTAACTGTGAGCAACACATGCTTATTCAAATAGAACATGGTTATTTGGCATTTGGGAAAAATGAGTCTTACACGAAAAAACAAATTAAAAAAATTAATAGACTATTTTTAAAAGCAGTTTAGGTTTACAGAAAATTGAGCACATAGTACAGAGTTTCCATGTACTCCTCTCCCCTGCTCACAGGTTCCTCTCTTGTTCACGTTCTGGGTTAGTGTGGTGTATTTGTTACAGCTGAAACAATATTGATACCATACAGTTAACTAAATTCCCTAGGTGATACATTATTGTTCACTGAAGTCCACAGATAATATTAAGGGTCACTCTTGGTGTTCTACGGTTCTGTGGGTTTTGACAAATGCACGATGCTTTGTATCCATCATTATAGCATCCTACAGGGTAGTTTCACTGCCTTAAGAATCCTGTGTTCCACCTATTCATCCATGACCCACTCCTCGCCCGGAACTCTTGGCAACTACTCATCTTTTTTTTTTTTTTATTGTCCCTATCGTTTTGGCTTTTCCAGAGCATCTTATAGCTATAATCACATAGTATGTAGCCTTTTCAGATGATTTCCTTTTACTAAGCAATATGCATTTAAGTTTCTTTTATGTCTTTTATATTCTTGTTATTGCTTGATAGCTCATTTCTTTTTATTGCTGAATAATATTCCATTGTATGGACGTCCCATTTTATTCATTCACTTTTTTTTAAGGATGTCTTGTTTGCTTCCAATTTTGGAAAATTTTGAATAAAATTACTATACACATTTGTGTGTATGTATTTGTGTGGATGTTAGTTTTTTAAAACTAATGTTGGTAAATACCTAGGGGTGTGATTATTAGATTATACGATGAAACTATGTTTAGTTTTGTATGAAACTGCCAAACGGTCTTCTAAAGTGGCTGTACTGTTTTGCATTTTCACCAGCAATGAATAAGAATTTCTGTTGTTCCCCATCCATGCCAGCATTTGATGCTGGTGGGGTTTTTTTTTTGGTATTTTTGCCTTTTTAATAAGTATGTAATGGTATTTCTTTAATGTTTTATTTGCAGTTCTCTAATAATATATGACATTAAACATCTTTTTATAAGCTTATTTGTCACCTGTATATTTTCTTTAGTTAGGTATCTAGTTTGATCACATGCCCATTTTGTAATTGGATTATTTTATTATTGTTGAGTTTTAAGAGTTCTTTGTATATTTTGGGTATAACTCCTGCATCAGACATGTTTTCCAAATATTTCATCCAGTCCATGGCTTTTTTTTATTTTTGTAACATTCTTTTATTGCAGAGTAGAAGTTTTTTATTTTCTTAAAGTCAACGTTATCAATTTTTCTTTTTTGGATTATGCTTTAGGTAGGTGTTCAATGTAAAAACTTGTCACAAATCCCAGGTAACAGATATTCTCCTATGTTATCTTCTAGAAGTTTCATACTTTGCATTTTACATTTAGTCTTTGTTTGGGTTACTTTTTATAGAAGATGTAAGGCCAATGTCTAGATTTTTTTTTACATGTGGATGTCCATTTGTTACAACACTATTGTTTAAAAGACTACCCTTTTTCCATTGACTTGCCTTTGTTCCTTTATAAAAGCTTAGTTGACTATGTTTTTGCTGATCTCTTTTTGGAGTCTCTATTCTGTTTCATTAATCTATTTGTCTATTATTTTACCAGTACCACAACTGTCTTGATAATCATTATAGTTTTATAGTGTGTCTTAAAGCCAGGTTGTATCAGTCCTTAGATGTCATTTTTCTTCAATATTGTGTGGGTAGTTCTCAGTCTTTTGTCCTTCCATATAAACTTTAGTTTATATGTTTGTTGACACGCAAAATAGCTTGCTAGGATTTTGATTGGGATTGCATTGTGAATCTGTGTATCAGCTTGGGAGGAATTGACATCTGGAGAATATCGAGTCTTCTTATTCAGGGAAATACATTTTTTATTAAGTAAAAACATTTCTCTGTAAGCTTTAAATATTTAGATAATAAAATACTTTTATAACAATGTTTATAGAATATGATGTTTTCTCTAACTTCCTAAATGTATATGAAATAGATTTTGATCTTTTCCTTATGACTGGGGATTATCATTGTGAGTTTCATTGCTCACTGGTTGTTCAGTATCATTGCTCAGATACAGCAGTATCTACTTCTTAGTATTCTTTCTCTATGTTACATATCTTAGTTACCATTATGGCTACTTGCTTGCATGTTTCTGTGGCCAGCTGGATCGTGGGTTCCTTCAGGGCTAGGATCTTATCTTTGCCATTGCTGTCACCTAAGTCTGGTAGATGCTTTATAAATGTTTATCAAATGGATCTTGAATGTCTCTAACATCCATTTCTCTGTTTTCCTGCTTCTAATCTGTTGTACTTTAGAAAAACAGAAAAATCAACTTTGCTAAGACCCATCTACTTAAAAAAGAGCCAGTAAAGCTCTAAAACAAAGTCCTGAATACAATCTTTCTGAGAGCCATGGGGGTTTTGGTGATGTACAGTCCTACTGTGTGTTTTCAAACATACAGAAAATTTTAATTTTCATGTGCCCTTCATCTAAATAAGACAATTGTTAACATTTTCCCCTAACTTTTTTATCTTGCACTTTCAGTATAATAACACATACATTAAAACAAACACACATTGGTAAAATACCATTTGAAAATTTGTGATAAGTTCCAAAATTATAAATACTTTTACATGCATCTTCGATGAACAAAGACAATGGAAATGCTTTGTTATACTCAAGAAAATGAACAGTGATTGTATATATTCAGTAGCCATTTCATATTTAAATATCTCCAGTTGTTGCAAGGCTGTCTTTTATAGAACCTGTTCCAGGTTCCTACATTGTACCTAGCTGAAATGTTATATTGTGTTATGTGATGTGATATGTTAGGTTGTACTGTGTGGCCTTGGGTAAGTCCCTTCATATCTCTGGGCAGTATAGGATGATCTATAATATTGTTTTGAGCTTTGAGAGTCTATGAGTCTATAATTACAGACCATTTTCGACCTGTAATTTTGTGGTTTATTTTTAAGGAACATTACAAGTAGAAATGTTATGAAGTAATTAGACAGGGACTGATTTAGAAAAGACACCAAATAAAAGCGCAATGCATTTAAGTCAGATTTCAAACACCAACCAAACGTAGGCTTATATTTATGAACTTTTTTTCAGTTGTATTGAAAAATAATTGACATACATTACATATAATGTTTTAGTGTTCCTTCTATGTAGAACTCAGCTGTGTGAAAATAAAAATCTATCCATCTGTGGAGACTGATGTCTTTAAATACCATTTAGCAGCAAGATGAGAGCTAAAGCTGTGGACACCTATCAAAGCCTTTCCAGCACAACAGTCTTGTTCACTGGTATGACCTTGGTCAGGGAGTAAAATCTTTAGACAATGGAATTAATTTCTCATACTAAAATAGTCGTATTTAAAAAATATTTTAAAACTTTTTCTTTTGTAATAATTTTAGACTTTTCAAAAAGTTACAAAAATAAAATCTCTGTACACCCTCCATCCAGATGTTTATATCTTTCATAGCAAAAGGACAGTTTTCAAAATTCCTTAATTTTCCTTAAGGAAAATGTTTCCTTTTTTTTTTAAGGAATATTTCTTTTCAGTTTTATATTAGACTGTCCACTATTCTTGGACTTTAGAAATTCCATGCCCATTTTTCAGACCGGTTAAGATTGTTCTCTGTCACATTCTCATAGCTACCTCTAAAAGTTCTAATCCTATCTCCAATATTTTTCCTTATAAGGAACTACAGAGCAACTAAAAATATGGTAGGCTGAATTTTGAATATGCTGCCTTTAATTTAAACTTAAGGCTTTGTTCTGGAGAATTCCTCTTAGAACAGAACACAGAAGTGAAAAAAATATTAGTAAAGCACTTGACTGTATGATAAAATTGGCTGCAAACTTTAGAAATGAATGTTGGCATTTTAGCTTCATCTCAGAATTTTAAAAAAATTGTTAGTGCCCAGGAGTGCTTAAGAGATTATGGCCTTTACATTTTCTTTTAAGAGCTAAAAAGTCCTGAGAATAATTTACATTCAAACCACTTATTTCTGTTACTTTTAAGATGAATATGTAACATTTAAGTAGTGCTGTGTAATGCTCCCTTCCCGCATGCCCACAGCTGTAGTAGACACATTCTTTACTATGTCCCTCATACATGAGCATTGAGTTTTTAAAAAATGTGTTCTAGACTAAAGGAACTTAGCATACTCAAGCGAAATATTTAAAACTTAATCGTAATTAACCTTGACTTGTGCTATGATTTATAATTAATGTAGGCCTTTCAGCTGCCCGGGTTGAATTTATGAATTCTGATGCTTGTTTTGATAAAGCTTACATAGAGAGACATTTGGAGGTGGAACTGGTGACACAAATGGCTTAAAATTCAGGAATTTGGGGAGGAAGTTATATAAATTCAATGTGGATTCATATTTTATTTTTATGTATACAATTTAATCATTTCAAAATTTAATCAAATATTCCTTATATGAAGTTCACCATTATGTTCACCTCCCTTGGGGGATTAGTGAGATTAAAGGAATAATATTAACTCAAAGCTAAGAAATTAAAATGTGAAAGCCAAATAGTCAGGCTCCAAGAAGTTGCTATAATGAAAGTCTATCAAAATTTTTTTTTCAAATAAGAATTAGAACACTTCCACATATAACCCAGTTTCATTCTTTTCTTTCTTCTTGTTTTCTTAGTAATAGAGAACAGGGGCCTTTGGTCAAAATGGGTTTGTTGGACTCTCAAATACGACTGCAGTCTCATGCTGCTATTTCCATGTCCTTAAGAGAATAAGGAGTGCCCGTGGGTATGCTAACTAGATATCTTTGAGAAGGTTCAGTTTCTTAAAGTAGATTGCCAAGGTAAAGTATAAAACAGGAGGATAAATTTAAATTTATCACTGAAAAAAGCTAAAGTCTTCCTATGTAATAATGTTAATACCAATTAAATGATGTTCAGAATATTTAAAATGTTGGCTGGGTGGAGGAAGACAGAGAGATAACAGAACTAATCCATATGTTCTTGTTTGGATGTGCATATCTGCTAAATAAGAGAACACCTTGACTCAAAGTCGCTTAGACAATGAGGAACATGTATTATCTCACCTAATGGGAATTCCAAATGTGGAGCAGCTCCAGATTGGTTGATTGATTGCTCAACAAGAGCAATCACATTTAAGTTCTTTGCATCTTTCTGTTCTGCCCTCCTGGATCTGTTTGTTTCCCCATATGGTTGCAAGATAGCTGCCACAGCTCTGGGAATCATCGTAGACACAGGGATATCCAGCAGCAGGGGATGTTTAGCCCCCGCTATCATTTTTACTGTTAAAAAGAGCTTTTCCAAGATTTTCTATACGTCACAGTACCCAGAATTGTACCACATGTCCAAGTCCAGACTAATCCTTGGCAATGGGAACAGAAACCAGGGGACGTGCAGGGGGCCCCTCCCCGCCACCTCTCCTGAGCTCCAGGGTATACAGAGGCAATGGGACACCCAGCTAACAGGGGCACCCTCTTAGCAAAGGGGAGGAGAGGACTGGCTTTTGGCATCTTATGTGGATAGCAACATTCTAGCATCTCTAACCAAACTTCAGTATTTAGTATGAAGGGTTTGGGAGAAATTATCAAATGAATTTACCATATGTGGGTCCATGTGTTAATAAACCAATGTGCCAAACCGAACTCAGCTTAGAGACATTGAGGGAAAGAGAGAGAGAGAAAAAAGGAAATAACTCAGTCGATGATGAAAAGTTTAGCTGTGCTCTGAAGGCTGAAGCACATTTGTGCTGTGACCCACAAAAGAAAGGTTAACCTTCTTCCTCTCAAATCTTTCTTTTACTATCTCTAGGAGGGAATTTCTATTTTAAGCTGAATAGCCTTCTGCAAAATATCTGACCATGGAGTTTATCAAAAGGATTCAGAAAAAAAGGATGCATTTTGTGTTATCTTAATAATATGTACTATCCTGAGGCTTGTTTGAAGTTGGTAAACAGAAATATACTTCCAAAAGAGATTTTGGTGTATGGTATATACCTATATGAGAAATGTGAAAATTTTAAATACTTTTGAAATGTAAAAATAAAATTCATAACTTATTAAAGTATACTGAAGACTGGAATGTCATTGATTATTTTTTAAACACTTTGAATTTATTTTTTAGTTTTATTGAGATATAATTGACAAAAGATTGTGTAGGCTTAAGGTATACAACATGATGATTTGATGTAAGCATATATTGTAAAATGATAACTACAAAAGGGTTAGTTAACAGGTCTATAACTTCACATAATTACCCTTCTTTGTGTGGTATGAACATTTATGACCTGTGATTGATTATTCTTAAACTTCACATTGTGACTATGTTTCATGGCTTGGCCCATAACTTATTGTTCTTCCACTTAATATTATAAAATATTATAAATAATAAAACAGAATGCTTTTCTTCATCACCAATGTATGTGTAGTGAATTATATAATTCTGGTGAATTGCCTGTCCATCTCAGCAGACTCTAAACTCTCATTATGGTTTCTGAATTTTTATATAGGATGGGATTGGGGCAGCAGTCTCTTTGAAGAGGAGGAATGTGTGGAGGGCTTGAAGTTTTGGTTTTTCTAGTACTAAAATAATCATGAAAAATCAGGAGAATGGTCGAGAGGGTATACCAGGGGCTGGTTGAGATGACGGAGCTTCAAGCTCCCCTCTGGCTTATGGTGAGCACCTCAACGCTGCGTCTCTAGTTCACTGCCATATCCCCAGCATCAAGCAATGCCATTCTAGACACTTGTAGAATAACAAAATTACCAGAATACTTTTCTGCTTAGCAAAAGTAGAAACTAAGTAATTTGTTACATAAAGTAAAGGCTGCTGACTTTTCCGTTTCCTAATTGTAAATCTTCTAGGAAGAAGAATGACAATTTTTTTTCAACTTGAGTGTTCTCATGTGCAACAACTCGTATATTCCCTCCTTGGGCATAAATCTTCATGTAATTTTTTTTTTGAAAAAGGGTACAAAGGAAATAAACTTTCTCAGTCCTTTTTATTTCTGAAAGTGTGTCTTTGTCTCATCCTTTCATTTGATGGGATCCTTGGGTATTGAATTTTATTTAAAATTATCTCCTGTCTGAATATGTGGCTATTGTTTTGCTATCTTCTAGCATTTCGTGCAATTGATATATAAAATGTTGGTCTTGGAAATTGTCTTCAGTCAAAGGAGCAGTATTTGAATTCAAATGAAGATCTGTCGGAGCTTGTATAGACCACGGAGACAGCAAAGTCTTCAAGTTAAAAGTAGAAAATCGCAATGTAAGTATAAGCAGTAGAGTTTAGTTTTTATAAGCATGAACTGTGTAGTCAGACAAACCTGGATTTGAGCACTAGCTCTCCTTGCTTCTTATTTGTGTGTTACCTTGAGAAATTACCTCTAAGTCTTCAAATGTAGGACATACTAGTATCTATATCATAATTGTTGTGATGGTTCAATGGGAGTGCTCATTCCCTTAGCATGTTGCTGATTTTCATTATTACTGTATAATTAATAATACTTATATAAATATCTTGATTAGAGTTTGTGAGGCAGTTCATTATAGAAGAAGTGCATTTTAAAAAATTATTAAAAAGGATAAGAACATTGAAGTAAAAATTCAAACAGTATAGATGTGAATAAAACAAAAATAAAGATTTCGTTGCTTTATACTCTACTCACTTCCCAGAGAAACCACTGAGAATGTTTTAAAATTTCTACATAAAATATCTCCTACTCGCTAAGATGATTCATCAACTTTAAACAGTGTCATATGACTTCACACCATAAAAATTGGTAAATGTAGTCTATTTTCACATTTCTTTCTACCACACTCTATTCATCCCATGTGGGTTAATTATATATTAGTGTTCCTATTGATTATGTTTAAAACTTTTAAGCCCTATTTCTTGATGTCAAATATTAGACAAAATCCTGGCTTCCCATTATTAATTCCCATTATTAAGTACTTCTACCCTCCTTTTCAATTCCCCTTCCCATATAACAAATTTCTTTTTTGTTTTATATTTTATTTATTTATTTTTAGAGAGGGGAAAGGAGGGAGAAAGAGAGGGAGAAAAATATCAATGCTTGTTTGCATCTCCCCGCCCCCCCGCCCCTCCCCTTTGGGGACCTGGCCTGCAACCCAGGCATGTGCCCAACACAGAATCAAACTGGCGACTCTTTGGTTCTCAGGCTGGTGCCCAGTCCACTGAGCCATACCAGCTAGGGACAAATTTCTAATATCTTAAGATATTGTTACTATGTTTATAGTGTCAAGGTATATAATATTTATGTTCAGTTTGGTAATTGTACCTTTCGAATGCTCTGTAGGTTGATTCTGGAAATTGAAAATAAACACAATTTTATAATGATTATGTAAATATTTCCTTTATAGAACTAAATGGTATGATTGGACCTATGGGGAAGATATAATCTTAATGTAACAAAACTTGCGTGGTTCATAAGAGAATGTTTTAAGCACAAAGCTCAAATGGACTTTAATTTTTTAAAAAATATTTGTTTATTTATTTTTAGAGAGGAGAAAGGAGGGAAAAAGAGAGGGAAACACCAATGTGTGGTTGCATCTTGCATGCCCCCTCCTGGGGACCTGGCCTGCAACCCAGGCATGTGCCCTACACTGGGGATTGAACCTGTGACTCTCTGGTTCGCAGGCCAGCCCTCAATCCACTGAGCCACACCAGCTATGGCAGACTTTAACTTTTTTTTAACAAACTACAATTTGTTTAAAATCATGCCACTTTTTATTTGGACCGCATTCTTTCCTATATTTATTTTTTTCTGCTGACACTTCTAATTGTTTTCTTCTTCTTTTTTATATAAGAAAGACATCATATCTTAAGATTGTCCACCTGCTTAATGATAATATTTCTTTAATACGAATTACTCATAGCAGGTACAGGGGTACCATAATAGGACATAAGGGAAATAAACTTTCTCAGTTTTTTTTTTCTGATGTCTGAAAATATATCTATCTTACCTTCACATTTAATAAGATTCCTGGGTTTTGAATTTTAGGTTCAAAATTATTTCCTTTGAATTTGAGGCTGTTATTTGACTATCTTTTCATTTGTAGTATAACTGGTGATAAATCTGATGCTATTCTGTTTCTCATTCCTACTTAAGAAACTTGTTTTAGCTGTCATCCTGCTCTCTATCTATAAGCCTGTCTCAATTTTGCTTGTTCAATTTGTTCATTAGATTCCGCATATGAGTGAAGTCATATGGTATTTCTCTTTCTCTGACTGGCTTATTTCACTTAGGATAGGTTGGAGGGTAGAGGGGTTGAACAAAAAAGGAAAAGGACTCATGGACATGGACAACAGTGTGGTGATTGTGGAAGGCAGGGAGGGGGTATAAGGGGACTAAATGGTAATGGAAAAAAAAATAAAAACATTAAAAAATATGCTATGAGCCAGGCACAGTAAAAAAAAAAAAAAAGAAAGAAAGAAACTTGTTTTGTTGCTGTTCTTGTTTCCTTTGATTGCCAGGAAGGTGTTTTGGAACCTTCATTTTATCTTTGGGATTCTTAAATTTCATAGGGATTTGTTCCTGTCTCTGCTTGGCCCTCACTGCAGCTCCCAGTAGGAAGACTCATGTATTTTTTCAGCTCTGTGATATTTTCTTCATTTATTTGATAATTTTATCTCTAGGTTTTTTTTTTCCTTACTTTCTGGAACTCTTATAAGATAAATCTGTGTTTTTGAGGATTCATCTTCTGTGGGTCAATTTTTCTTTCATATTTTCTCTTTGTGTTTTGATTGTATGACATGTGACTTTAAGATATTTATTGATCATGCTTTTTAGTTTCCAGGAAAAATTTGTGTTTCATTTCCCTTTTAGGGGGTGGGGAGGTTGTAATAGCATCTCAAATATCTCTGGGAATACCATAGCTGTCTTTCATATCAGGTCAGTTGTTTTCCTTGTTCATTTTGGTCCTCTCTCTTGCTTTTCTTTTGCTTGATCGTCTGCTCAGATTTAAGAATAAATGACAAGGTTGATTCATATAGATAGCTGATGTAGGATTTTTTTGAGCGTTACTGTGGTGAGGCACTGATTTTTAAAAAAAAATCTTTTTTTTACTTGAAAAATTAATGCAAACCAAAACTAAAAATTAAAAGTAAAAAAGGATATACACTCCAAACCATCAATCTCTCAGAAAACCCTACCAACTCTTAACCACTGTTACTAGTTTCCTTATTGTCTTTTTAGAAAGTCTTAAAGTATATATAGGAATATGTATATATCTATATCTGTACCTGGGTCTTTATTTATATTTCTACATTTCTATATTCTCTACTTTTTACAAAAAGTGGTAACAAGTTATACATGTTAGTCTTCACTACTTTTTCTAAAAGACCTTATTTTGCAGAATGTTTGCATGTGGATATACTATTCTTTTACACGGCTGCAGAATTGTACACCGCCTGGGTGTGCTAGCATTTATTGTGCCATTCTCTTATTCACGGGCACTTAGGTTCCATGTAATCTTTTGTATTACAAACATTATTGCACCAAATATTCTTGTACAGACTTTTGATGTTTATTTGTAATAACTTTTAAAAGAGAAATTTCTGGGTTACGGAATATGTGTATTTGAAGTATGATTAAAAAATCTTGTTAAATTAGTTAACGCTTTTAGATGTAATAGTTGTCCTTTGGACAAAAGTCCAAAGGCACAAAAGGATACAGTAAAAATTAAATTTCTTTGGATGCCTCCGGTCTTCCCTCTGCAGCTCTCCTCAGCTTCAACTATAATACTGTTACCATACAGGAGGGAGAGCGTGTGTGTGTGTGTTTGGGAGTGCGTGCATGTGCACATGTGTGTATTTCTTCTTAGGTAATTCCTAGAAGTGAGATAGTTGAATAGAAGATTTGCAAGGCATTTCTTTTTAAAAGTGAGTAAAATTTTAATTCTTATTTGGCTACTTACAAATTGAGCCTCTGGAGCCCTCCCAGCCGAGTGCCGTGAGAGAGGCCCTGGGAGCTCACCTCACGCCTCCTTCAGCCACTTCAGCTGTTCCCAGGCCCACGTACCATCTGGATGCTAATGGTTTTTCCAGGAACACATTTATCCTCGCCAGTATTAGAACAGAGTAGATTCTTACAGTTTTATATAATCTCAATTCCTTTCTAGGGTTGGAATCGTGGCAAATGACAATGAAGAAATGACACATGGCTCCTTTGGGCTCTTCAGCACTATAGAAGGTAAATGGTGCAATTAAATTATTTGCATAACAACATAAAAAGACCAATATTCGATGATGGACAGCTTTCTGTGCAGAACAGTGTAATTGCTGAAATGTTGTTTATCTTTCTCCCTTTTCATTCCTATCAGTTTTGTTTGATGTTGGCACCTTTTTAAAGCTTTCATTTCTCCATCTGTGGACAATCTTGGTTAGTTTCTAATGACTCTCATCTATAGAAAGGCATATAGCCCTTATTACCAATCTTAAAGAGTCAGAACAGTATCAAGCAAGCATAGCTTTTGCATTGAAATTCTCAAGTACAGGTTGTTTATTTTATTAATTTGTATTCTCTGTGAGTTTTGGTGGACAATATAGAGATTTACCTTAGTAAATAAAGCAAGACTGGGTAGTGGAATGTTAATGGGATTTTAAAATGAGGAGATGTGGAATTGGAAACTGTCTGTGCCTCCTGTAAACTGGGACCTTGGGAAAACCAGAACAATATCTCTGTGTCCATTTTCTCACTTGTAAATATTCACAGGATTGTTGCGTGGATTAAAGAGATAATATAAGCAAGGCATATTGTCAAGCACTATTAAGTGTGATATAAAATTATAGTCATAATGTTAAAGTGAGAAATGGACAGAACTTATTAAAATCAACAAGAATAACTTACATTATGATTTCCAACATTGCATATTATGCTGGAGTTTTAGCTTCAGAAATGTTGGGATTTTATAGTTCAATAAGTGGAAAATATGAAAGGCCATACTTTTATTTTTGGATGGGACACCTCAGGAATTCAGATATTTTTGGGCCTCAATGAATGTTGCAAACAGCCCTTTGGGACCAGAGCCCAGGACAGAGATACAGGCATAGTGGGAGACAAGGCCAAGAGGACTAATGAAGGGAGACTGCGGAGGGCCTGGAATGCCAGCTGCAAGGAGACTGGATCTTGGTTTTTGAACTGGAGTTCTGTGGGGCCGTCATGTCTGAGCAGGATGTGGAATATAAAAAGAGGCAGATAGACACAAGAGGGTAAAAACTTCTTCAGTGGCCAAAGATCTGGAAACATACTATTTGGAAGTAACTACTAAAGCAGGAGGCTGTTCAGCATTTTCCCGGGTGGAGGCATGAGTCTCCACAGTTGCTCTAGTGAGCATTGCTGCTGCTGAATCCGCCTCTGCGGGTGGGGATTTGGCCAGGAGCGAGGGGCTCTCCTTTGTATTCTTGGGGGACTTTATAGCTTCGTGGCCGCCTACCTGACCGTGTAGTAGACTTTGGCTGGACTCTGCCTGTTCGCCAAGTGTAAGAAACTGTTCCACCACAAGCTCAGTACACCCTTGAGTCTTTCTCTACTCAAGAGAAGGGGTGGCGGTGTGACGCAGCTCAGCAGACCCAGGTTGTAAGCCTTTCTAAGCCTATTCCTGCAAGGCGTGACCAGGGTTTGTGAGAAGGAAGAAACACCATTGGAGAGCACAATGGGCTGGGGAAGGGGGAAGAGGCTGGGAGCAGGGAGAGCACGGGGGGACCATCACCACAGGCCAGGCGTGACATAGCAGTGTCTTAAGTTGGAGGGTGTAGTAGGGGTGGGGAGGCACAGCCAGATGGCAGAACAGTGTGAGAGAAGAATTGATATTAGATATAAAGGAGAAGCTAGAGGGAGGAGTCAAGGATTCCGTCAAGATTTAACGCTCCAGTGGGCAGAAGAATGGAGACATAATAGTGGAAAAAAGGGAGAAGGAGGAGAAAAGTGGCAATGTCCACCAGGCAGGTGGAATGCTGAAGTAAAGTCTATAAGGGACTTCAGAATTGGAGAGATAGAAAACAGACTTGGAAGTTTTCCATTCCTGAGCCAAAGGAAAAGCCTTGGTATAATAGAAGTTCCTACACATTACATTCCCGTGAAACAAACACTCTTACTTTCATAGAAAACCTTATTCAGATTATAGAAGACCCAAGCTGAGAGAGGATGTTCAGCAACCTGTGTTGGCTCAGCCCGTTCCATGGCCTTCCCCCAGGCCCCTGGTGCAGGGCACACCTTAGCACTCAGATATTTTTGTTGAGTGAATGTGTGATGCCATGCTGGTTGGCAGACCTTGAACGCAGCAATTTGCCCTAGGTGAGACTCATCAATTTTGAGAAGTCACTGCTTGCTTATTCACCAGGTGGTAATTCAACTTTGCTGTGCGTTAGAATCACCTGGGGAGCTTTAAAAACAATTCTGAGGCCAGGTTACATTCCAGGCCAATTAAATCCCCCCGCTCCCAGTTGATTGTAATGTACATCCAAAGGTCTGAAACACCGCCAAATGTCCCCATTTGGGCAGGAAACGCAGTTGATGCTTCTCTTAATGATATTGTCCTTCAGAAAACTGCCCTTGTGCAGTTTGTCTAGGCATTCTCTGCCTAGGAAGCTTGCCGCACTGTCCTGTCAGAGGGATGCAGGAGGTGCAGAGGAGGGAGAGTGCCCGGAGAAGAAACGTCAGGCAGGGAAGAAGAGAACCAAGGAAACACCATGTCATGGATACCAAGAGAGGGGACTTCCAGGAGCATGAATGGTCATCGCTGTCATCAGTATCACTCCCTGATGCCAAATGCTGCCATATCTTAGGGACGGATGGCAAGGACTGAGGAGAAGCTAGAGAGTGTCCCACTCCGTTTTCGTATAGTGGTGTGGTCGGAAGCCAGACTGCAAAACAAGTGAGGAGCAGGACGCCGAGGACACGGGGGTAGCAAGTGTGGGCAGGGGCAACAGGCTGGCTGTGCACAAGCCTCACAGATGTGGCCGGATCAACCTGTACATTCTGTCCTCCATAGCATTCAAAGATTTTTTAAAAAATTAGTTTTTAATATTTAGAAATAAGGAGGTTTCCTATAAAACAGAAGTTTTATTTCTCTGGAAAAAACTGAGAGATCTAGTAACACTGGACCTTCCCTCCTCTTGGCAACAATTGGTTGTCCACCTTAGAAATAACATGTTTTCCCCTGACTCACCCCTCAGTCCACATCCCAATGGTTATCCTTCCCACCGGCTCATTTCTCTCTCTGCATGACCTGCCTGGCCTCTGAGGCAAGTGAGTGTGGGGCTTGGATTTGATCCAAACATCTGTTGGGTGGTTTTCCAGAGGAAGGACAAGAAGGGCCCTGAGCACCACTGGAGGAGGGCAGGCAGAGGTCTGTGTTGAGGTTGTCCTGGGGGCGGGGGTGTCAGGGAATTGGAACAGGTAGGGGTGAGGTGGAGGAAAGGAAGAGCTTCTTGGGATTGGTCTGGAATAAGGAGAACCTAAAAGTGGGGAGAGAAAGGAGGATGTGTGACAATAGAGACTTGGGGGAGGAGAGAAGGGAAGATGAGAGACTATTTGTCTCGGTGTAACAAGCTCCTCGCTGTGAGTTAGGTGGAGGACACAGCACTATGGAGAAGATTTGGAACACTCATAATAGGAATTAATGAAATTGAAACTTGAGCTGGGGTGGCGTTGGGAACTTGACCCTAAAATGCACTACTGAGTACATAAGGATTTCTGATAATTTATTTAGAAACCGCTTTTCCTCATTTATTTGGAGACAACAGTTTCTGTTTTGTAGAAAATTATATGTTGTAGGATTCGCAGTCATCTTATGTTATTTTAAAATCCATCTTTGAAATATATATATATTTTCAAGAGCATTAAGGAATAAGTCCCATATAAACTATTGGCAGTAAAATAAAACCACTGGTTTTATAATGTTTACATTTTATGGAAACTCAATTGTATGTTGAAAAACTTTCTGTTCTGTTATTTTCTAGTGGTATTGTCATTTTTAAATCATGTAAAGGAATAGTTTAAAAGCCCTTCTGCCAAAATATTCAAATGTTGTGGTTTAACCACCAATATTTCTGTTTGACTGAACCCTTTCAGATAACATAAAAGCAATTTGCTTTTATTGAATGGAACAAATGTTTGTTTGTTTCTTAGGGAAATTTTTTTTTGTTATTCAGGTCTGCTTATTTTTAGAGATGGAAGGCATTATATAAGCTGAAATGGTGTTCCACCAAAATTATCTTTCATCAATTTGTTTTACACCACTTATTTTTAATTGATGCTGGCAGCTTCTAGGTTGCTCATGGATAAATTTGTTTTGCTGATTTAAGTATTTGGAGATTGTTGCAATGGAGTCTGGAAAACATTACACATTCTGAGTCTGTATTCGAGGGAGGCTGTGGCTTATAGAAAAACAAGAGGGTAAAAAATTTTATTGTTTTATTGAAGACTATGAGTAGGAGAGTAAGTGATTTTCATAGTAAGAGTTTACATATCTTTTCCTACTTTGAAGAATTGTGTTACACACTGTTTGTACCATTTAATTTTCTTCATAAGGAGGGAAAATTTCTATGATTTATAAGGAGCCTCATAGTTAACTAAATTATATAATTTGAAGGATGTTGGGTGTTGGGGTTTAAAGGGGCAAACCAGTTCATTCCATCTCTCCTCTGAGTTCTGAACCAACTTGAGAAACAGACATAGAAAATAGACACTCAGAATAAAACAGAAAAGGACATAGAGAATTTATTACAGATAAAATTAGAGAATATGGTTTAGATGTGGGGCCAAAATGGACTTCCTACTTCCTTCTCCTATAAGTTTAGGTAGTGCACTGGACCTCCATGGGGGGTGGGTGGGGCAAATTCATTTGCCTACTTACATGTGAAAAAATATAACTTTATAAATTTATCTGTACTCATGAATGATGATCAGCTGAGCTCATCATCATGGTTGAATGGTTGCCATGATAAAAAAACAAAAACAAAAACCCATTAGTACTTTTCTATCTTTCACAGATATTATTTATACCTTTTATAAATATTTTATCATTTGAAATGATAACTTAAAAAAGAATCCAGGTCATCTTTCTTCTTGGTTCTCCGAAGCCTTTGTTTATCAACTTCTAGGAGTATGAATTTAAGAACATGTATGTTTAGCATACAAGGCTGTATTAGTCCATTCTCCAATTCAATTAAAGTCTCCCACTGCCCAAAAGAGCAAAATAATTTATATAATTTACTAACATATATCAGGTGTTTCCTTAACTTTGGGTCTGGCCATACCCAGGAGCTCAAAGGGTAGTGTGTGTTCTCTCTCAGCTGTGTAACTCTTTGCTTTTTGGCTTCAGTTTCTCTTACTACAGATGACTTCCTCTTCCCGACCAGGGAAGATAGTCACATGCAACTGCAGCTACGATTGTCCTTCTAACTCAGGATCCTGGAGGAAATATGCATCTTTCCTGATAGCCAGGCTGGCTACGCAATTCGTGGGGTTTCTTGTTCAAACACCAGGCAAGAGTGTCATTAGAGGTACTAAAATATAAAGTACTTTCCTTTCTTCTGTATTCTCTTGTCATGGTATTTTTTTAAAAAAATTTCTTAATATCTTTCTAAGTAAAAAAAAACTAAAATTTTAAATTATGAGTATGAACCTTATGGGTTATGTTGTACAATGCCAGTTTTTAATGCAAATATAAGATCATATCACTCATACATGCAAGCACTGAAATTGCACACTTTACATTTCATATGTGCCTTTGTATTTTCTTCTTACTGGACCCTGGAAATGTACAAAACAAATTCACTTTTTTTTTTTTTTTAAATTTCACCTCTTGGTAGACTCATATTCTACCAATGCTCTTCAGTTTAAGGAAGGATTCAAAGGAAAAGGAATTATGGGTTGCCCTGTCTTTCCTTTCCTTCTACGTCATCAATTTCAGTGAGTTTGCTAATACAGGGAAGTAACACAAGTAAGAAAGGATAGGATGAAGTTATTTGGTTCTGTTTCTTAAAATGCTGTTCACGTCCTTCTGTATCAGAAGCAAGTCCTGGTTTAGATGGAGAGCACGGCCTCCTGGAGCTGTCGGCACCCGCTCCTTGCACTGTAAGTGTCACGTGCTTACCTGGTGCTCTGAGTCTCACAGAAGCACCTCACAGTGGGGGTCCACTGGAATGCTGTGCTCACAGGTATCATAAATGCTGTATCGCAATTGGATTGTGCATTTCCTCAGCTTCGTGCATACCTTATTGCCCCATTGGACTTATGAAATACGAGGTCAAAGATAAAATTATTAAAAATTTCAGAATGACAACAGCTGAGCATTTAAACCAAGTGCATTGCCTTTTTGAGCACAGGAGCTTTGTGACTTGAGTAAGTCACATACACAAGACTGGAACTGCTAATGGCCCTGAGGAGCTTTCTGATTGGATCTGCTGATAGTCCTGTTGAGGATTCTGATTGGCCCAGCTTGGGTTGTTCATGTACCCGTGAACCCATTGTTGGGTCCAGTGTTTGGAGCATGCCGATTGGCCAAGCCTGGCTCAGTTGTCCACAACCTCCCCAACTAGGAACACTCTCTCAAAAGACCCAACAATAGGTAGACAACATACATTTGTTATAAGGAGTTTCACATCTGTCTGCTGCACATTTATCTCCTGTTAGCGTTTTAATCCTCAATCCACTCACTATTGTCTCAGGAACCTTTTTACATCCCTAGGATATGCCAGGTTCCTGGATAAGGGTGCTTCTGGACATGCTCTTCCTTCTTTTGGGAACAGGTTTCCTCTTCTCCTGGAAAACTTTTACTAATTCTTTAACACTTAGTTCAAATTCACTTCTTCTCTGAGGTCTGCCCTGACATCCACAGGCAGAATAATTGCTTGGACCTTGAGCATTTACAGTTCTTCATTTGTGTATAAGTCACAGCATTGCTGCTTCTATTCCAAAGTACTTGCTTTCTTGTCTACCTCCTCCTCTAGACTCTAGGCTCCTTGAGAGCAGGAACTGTGTCATCCTTCCTTTTTCAGTCTTTTTCAGGTCCTGTGTGAAAAGCTGGTATCATAAAATAGTGTTTTCAAGCCACCTTCTCTAACATCATAGAAGGATGCTTTTATTACTGACTTGCATATTCAGGATATCATTGGGGCCTTCAGGGAATTTTCAGAATCTCCTTTCTCAAGCACTGGGCTGTTTTCTGAGTAAACTGGAGCATATTTTAGTTAAAACTTTTGGAGGAAACCAATCAAATGCAAAACTCTGAGAAGTGATATTTTGAATTCAGATAAATTACAATAGTATATTTTCTAAGGTCAAGCACAGTGTCTGTGGGTGAGTCCTTGGGTACCTGTCTGTGGACCACTTCTCAGCCGGCTCACTGGGCAGATCAGCCCAGACCCCAGGAACTCAGGAGCTGTATCTGCCATGAATATGAGATTGGTCCTGTACCACCTTTCATCTTGACATTTGTTCTCATGTGGTTATGCTCATTTGTAGCAGTCCAGGGGCGCAGGAAAACAAAGGATATGATCCTATACTTACCTTTAGGTCCCCTCTCCAGCTCTGCTTATGTAGAAGCTCCATTCCAGTGTAATAAATGATGAAGGGACGGACTACTGCTCAAAATTCTGCCGTTGGAACATATGCTCCGGAGAAGGAGCAGCCACTATCTCCATGTTAGAAATAGGGGTCAGCTTCAAGTCTGGAGGCTCCCCTGACACTGAATATACATAATTCCTGGGTCCCAAAAAGAGAAAGATTTAAAAAAAATGGAACTAAAGTATACAAGATGAAAGTGGCAACAAGCAAAATTACATAAAAATCAATCAAATATCCATGAGCTAATGATATGAATGTGTGAATTAGGCTGAAGAGTGAAAAACAGCAAAAAGAAATATGATGATTCAGAATTGTGAGAGGAAACCTTTATTGTCACAATATCTGTTTTCTACTTAGCAAAATCGTGACCCATTTTTTTCCAGCCATGCTTTAGATTTAATCTCTAAATCATGACTGTTCTCCAGTGGAATGAAACATATACAGATCATTTTATACAGTCTTACTTAAGATGTTGTTTTCTTGGGATGTATCAGACTACCAGCTACTATTTGCAGTTTGACATCATATTAAAGTACAGCTCCATGTTTTGAATGTGTTTTTGGTTGCTCCATAATCATAAAAACAAGATGGTAAAAGAAACCCTTAAAAGTAAACTAAAATAAAATTATAATTAAGAGACTTTTGGATTTTTAAAAACATATAAAAGTAGAACAGATCGTATGTTTTCTCCTATTTTTTTTAGTCCTAAAAAGTCCATTCTTTTTTGCCAGTTTATTGATTCATAAAACATTTGCCATCCATCATACCTCTAAGAGAACTGAAAACTATGATTAATGTACCTTATAAATATTATATTTGATTGGTCAGGATGCTGTGTCATCATAGAAAAGTTAATCACTTAAATCAATATGGAATTGAGATGTATGGTTAGGATATTTATAAAACCCCTGTCTCTAATCATTATTTGGTGATTTTTTTTTAGTCCTGAAAGAAGATGAATGCTGTATCAGTTAATGACATTTGATTCAGGGCATCTTGTATCTAACAGCCCCCAAGCAGAGAAAGTTCACTAACAGAGATTGTTATAAAGGGTAAAGGAAAGAATATGACAAAAAAAAATTAGAGGTGCCAGGAAAAACAGGCTGTAAATTGATAGTAATGAATGTGAAGTTTTCCTCTTACATGGCAACAATAATCTATCACCTCCCACACCCTGCTGAGATGAAAAAAATCTAATTGGCCTTGGAGATAACATTTGCTAAATGTAGTGTCAGACTAACAGGTAGTTAGAAATGTGTTAAATAGCACATTAATTAAATTGATACTCATGCATTTTCAAAACTTTAAAACTTCCTGTTAAATGGTTGCATACATTTGAAGAAATGTGTAGTATTTTAAAAAATTTATGTATATATTTTCATCCTCACCTGAGAATATATTTATTGATTTTAGAGAGAGGAATGGAGAGGGGTGGGGAGAGGAAGAGGAAGGGGGCAGAGAGAGAGAGCGCACGAGAGAGCAAGAGAGCGGGAGAGGGAGAGGGAGATGAGACAGAAATGCCAATTTGGTTGTGTTCTGTACACATCCAGACCAGGGACTGAACCCACAACCTAAGTATGTGCCCTGACTGAGAATCAAAACGGTGACCTTTGGGTGTATGGATGGATGATGCTCTAACTGAGCCACCCGGCTAGTGTGTGTGTAGCATTTTTGGTAAAGTGGAGATATTTCTAATCCAATTATAATAAAAAAATTCATTGACATAAGTTAAGGATAAAAAAAGTAAAATTGCTTTTTAACCTTTCATAATTCATAACAATAAAAAGGAAGAATTCTTGGGGTGGGGAATTGAATTGAACAATTGAATGTTCATAGGCTTTGTATATCCATATACATATGGAATACAGACAATGAACTATTCAATATTATTCTGTTATTAAATTTAGCATATGAATGATTGCCAGTAATGCAACCAAGAGTTCCTCCTCATTTGGCTGATTTAGCCTGGTCTTTACATTTTGGAATTTTGTAACACAAATTATTTCATTATCCATACAACCAAATGTAAGTACTTGCTTTTGGACGGAACTCTTCTCTTTAAGAAATCAGGTTTAAGAGGAAGGTTGAATTTCCTAATTCCACTTGGTTCCGAATGCACAATACTGGTCCACAGATACACTCACACTAACAGGTACTCTGCGGACAAATGATTCTGTGCTTTCCTGATTTTGCAAGCACCTGGTAAAACAAAGTTAAATGTGTTTCTTCAACATATGATTTCTTAGAACCTAAAGTACATTTTGACTCTGAGAGGAGAATATAGTATTTAGTATTCACCTAAATGTTTTGGCCACGAGCTCTGGACTGAGGAGTCTGTGACTGTAGGATGGAGGAATCTGTTGCCTAAAACCAGTTTCCCTATTTGTAGAAGTCGGTGTATACCTCAGATGAGGGTCATGGTCTGAGCTGTGAATGAGGAAGCTGACTAGTACACCAGGCCAGTTCCTTCAGTCTGAGGAGGCTGAAGGGCTGTCCCCAGAACGATCTTCCATCCAGTCTGGGGAACTTGTACGTGCCATATACTCAGAGCTTCCTCATCCAAACATATCACCTAGGTATGCTTGGGACTGCCTTGAGGTTTTTTGCTATCCCTATTTTTACACCCTTTAGCAAGACTGAAAATATTTTCTGCTGTCTCTCCAATATTATCTGTACTGCTGGTGGAGGTACTTGTGGCAGTGATTTGTGTCATCGGGCCTATCTCTAAGCATACCTGCCTCTGGGCCCTGTGCAAGTAGCCTACCGAGGGCGGTGGTCGCAGCCAGCCGCCTCAGGCGCAGTGAGGCAGGGGCTGCATTGCCTGTAGAGAATTTTAAAATAATAATAAAACCAGGTTGTCTGCTTTCTATTGTTATCAAGCTCCATCAAGTTTAAACAATTCCAGTAATAACAGTCCTCCTCCCTGTCAGAGAAGATGCCACTCCCTAGCAATGGCTTGCTATTAAAAACTATGTTGGAGAAAGCATGCTATATTTTTATATTTTATGCTTTCCCCTTCTACCTGTCTCAAGGGCACTTACATTCATCTTATTTGGTAAAATCCAATTATTTAAACTTAGGAAACTTATCCACAAAAATCTAAACCAGTTTCTCATTGAGTTGCTGTATCTTGATTACTTTATTGAAGGAAAAATATCTATGCAATAAAAAGCACTAGGTTTAAAATACAGTAAATCCTAGGTTTTGTTTTGGGAGAGGAAATGTCATATTGTAGAATTCATTGTTGAATGTAAAGACCTCATTTGTAGTGTTGGCTCTGAAACTTAGGAACCATTGGGACCAATAGCATCAACTTTCTGGGGCTCAATTTCCCTATTTTAAGATGATTAATGAAGGAACCAGTCAGGTAACTTGACGACATAACTGTTTTGACTAATTGTGCTAAATTAAGAGAATTTAAAAAGTCTGGATTAAAGGAATAATAATTGATTATCTAGCTATCACGCTCTTGTTTATTATTAGAAAAACAAATATGTGAAGTCTACTGACTCTCAAATACCAAGCCCTGGGCATTTAAAGATGGTCTCTCAAATTCTAGGACCCTTAAATGGAGGGAGAAGGAATCTCTTCATGGCCCAGAAATAATTCTCTTGCAGACTTTTGAAGGGAAGCTCTACATCCCCAGAAAGCCCTGATGTCTACAGATGGCAAATGCTTTAAAGTGAGACTGACCCTGGCTGGTGTGGCTCAGTGGATTGAATGTCAGCCTACAAACCGAATATTGCGGGTTAAATTCCTGGTCAGGGCACATGCCTGGGTTGAGGGCCAGGTCCCCAGTAGGGGCATGCAAGAGGCAACCAGTTGATATTTCCTCTCTCTCTTTCCTGTTTCTCTAAAAATAAATAAATAAATAAAATCTTTAAAATCAGGCTGAAATTAGCCTACTATGAAGATTTTGCTATTTTTGCTGCCTCTGTTCCCTGCCTCACTGTTTCCTTTAGAGTTTCTCCCAGATCTTTTCCCTGTCTTGGAACTTGGGACTCTCTCGCATGGGTATCCAAATTTTTGGTGTCTCTGGACCACACTGGAAGAAGAAGAGTTGTCTTGGGCCACACATTAAATACGCAAACACTAACGAAAACAGATGAGCAAAAAAAAAAAAAGGTTTTAAATAAGTTTACGATTTCATGTTGGGCTGCATTGATAGCCATCGTGGGCCGCATGTGGGGTGTCCAACCCCTGCTACTAAAGCATTTAATATCCATGGTGGACATAACTGAATTTTTCTGGTTTTTTACCTGCAGTGCAGAGTGGAACTAGGCAGGTAACTTGACAACATAACTGTTTTTAGACATGGTTCCCCAAGATCTTTGAATGTCAGGTGCTTTGTTCAGTGATCAAAAAGACTGGTTTTTCTTCATTCATTTATGCATTTATTAAAAACAAAAAACAAATAAAAAGGATTGCTTGCCTAGTATATGCTAATGCCATTGCCAGGGCCAGGATAGAGCTGGGAGTAAATTCTCTGCCTCTGAGGAACTTGTCTTCTTCTCATGGGATGGGGCTAGGAGAAAACAGATGGAATCAAGATGTACAGACATAGTTTTTGATGCATTTAGAGTCCTTGCATAATAAACCATTTATTCTAAACATTGAACACAGCAATGTGAGAGTAATGTACTTTTAGGGGTCAAAAGTCCCTACAAATATTTCTAGGTGTCAGATAGACGTTATAGTTTTGACTTAGATGTCACAGTCTGACTATCTGTCAGGTCAGGCCAGACCAAACTCTCCCCAGGTCTGGACCTTTTGCTTTTCCTAACTCAGCATAGTCAGAGGCTTGCCTGCCTGCTTGCTTGCCTTTCTTTCTTTCTTTCTTTCTTTCTTTCTTTCTTTCTTTCTTTCTTTCTTTCTTTCTTTCTTTCTTTCTTTCTTTCCTTCTTTCTTTCTTTTTTTCATTTTCTATAGCAGTGTTTCCCAAATCTGGCTATACCTCAGAATCACATAGGAAATCACTTAAGGAATTAGTTTAAAAAATGTATATATGTATAATACATATATATACACACACTATATGTATATATAATGGATATATACATATAAGACATATACTCTAAATTTCTAGGATATATTTAGTTATACTCTAACTTTCTAGGGATGAGGGAACTGAGATCTGTATTATTCATAAAATAAATCCTTCAGGTGATTCTGTTTAAGCCAACTGTCACCATTTTTCAAACCAGATTGAGTCTTTCTAATGCAAGGATTTCTTCAACCTTCTCTTCCGAATGCTCAGGACTTCACAGTATGAAGTACAAAGTATTTGAGGAATCTGCCTACCTTTCCAGTTCCATCTTTCCTTGCTTCATTGCTGGTTCTCTCTGTTTCAGACTCACCTACTGACTTATCTTGGATGCCATCGGCTCTCCTGCTACTGTGTCTTCTTTGAACCTTTCTCTATGTCCTCAAGGTCCTCTTCACTCTTCTTCAGGTCTCCATGTTTTCAAAGCTGTCTCCAGTCCCACCTCTGACCTGAGAACCTGTCTACTCGGCAACCTGAGTGCCTTCCTTTTTATAGCCTTGATCATTTGTGTTGCTCATTCATCACTTGTATTGTAGTCCTTTGTGACCACAAAGTCTAATTCAACTCTTGGGAAGGTTTCTGAGTGACTGGTACATATGATATGTCATTGCCAGCATTTCATTAATGATAATTGAGTATAGGACATTTAGCAATACTCTTTAGAAACCAGTGCTGCTATTTGCTATGTCAGAAGACATTTTGTGAATCCATTGAAGGCATGCACCACCATACGTGTCTTAATCCCTAAAATCATGCTCTGTGCTTCGTCCATAATTATTTGTTGAACAACATTAGGAAAAAGCTGACATTATTATTTCAAAACCTGTGGTGTTGCTTTTTGTTAATTGTTTGGTGCCCGTTACAATGAGGTTTTCGAGTTTTGCTTTCCACCTTTCTGTTCTCATTATGTCCTTTTTAGCACACAGCAGGAGTTTAAGCTGCCCACTTGACACCATGCCTGGTTTCTGTCCCAGAAAGAAGTTGTTTATCATGACTTCAGAAGTCAGGTTGAGTAACCTGAATTATCCTGTGATTAAAGTAATGGATAAACCTTGAGGCGACTCCACAGTGAACATTCTATCAGCTTAAAAAACTCACGGTGCTCAATAAAACTGATCTTATTGGCTATCTGGGCTTGTTTATGGTTATGGGGTTCAGGGCAACACTGAGGATCTAACCCTGCTTCACCAGACAAACTTCTATGTTATATTCTTTCCAAGCACCCTAGCTTAAATTCTTCTGATTTTAATTTTGTCCAAGCCTCATAATATACTCTATCTTCACTGGATATGTTCTTTCTGAAAACTGTCAGAAATAGCCCTTGTTATGTCTGAAGGCAGACATTCTTTCAATTCTCATAACATTCAAGAAAAAATAACTTGATAAAGCAATAGCCTATGCATATTTGGATTTAGAAAGCATATTTTGTTGTTAACTCTGCAGTTGTAAATATTCTTTAGACACACAAATACCTTGTGTGAATGGCAGCCAAACTTTGCTTATGTTGGTGCAGATAGTTACTGGAAGCTGAAAAATGGTTCCTTGACATATTTTACTAAACTATACAATGAATACATTTTGATTATAAATAGACCCTTGAGATTCAGGCTATTTTACTCTGATCTGAAAGCATAAATTCAGATATTTCTATGGCAGCAAATAAAGGCTTAGTAATTATTTATTGAGTATTTTTATAGATCAGATACCACAGGAGGGACTGGGGTACAAAGATGAACAAGACAAGGTACATCTTTGTCTGATGGAAGTCACAGTCTGCTCATACAGACAGATATTAAGCAGAGGATATACTGGCAGCAATTCAGTTACTGTTTTAATAGTGGTATAAAGTAAAAATTTAGGGTGTAGTGAGAGAATATAATTAGAGTCCCCAGCCTCATCTGAGCTGGTGATTTTGAGGGGAGGGTGGGAGTGGAAAGTGATCAGAAAAGGCTCCCCAGAATGGGTGTTTTTAAATACAAGACCTGAAAAAATAATAAATGGGAATTAGCAAGGCAGAGAGAAAGGAATCACCAACTCCACAAATACAATAATGAATGCTTATAGAAGTGACGTATGCTAGAATCTCAATTATGCTCATCTAATCCTACTTTCTATTCGTCCTGTCACTGATGTTAGGGAAGGAGATCTGTATGATCTGTAAAACCTGGTTAAAACAGCTGTTATGAAGAAATAGAACACTGTTAAGGAAACTTCGAAGGTCAGGAGGGAAGACAGAGATTGCATAAATGTTCATAAGGAGAAAGTGCCTGTTTTAAACATTACATGAGGGTTCTAACCCAATCTGATAATCATTTACACTTAACAGAAGAAAATTTTTCTGTGATATTTCTTGAGATATGTGGGTTATAACATATTTTATCATTATAAATCAAATAGTACCTGATATATTATCCAGCTATAAGTAAACACTTAGCTCTTTGGGGGTTTAACAAAATAACTACTGTATTCTCCCTGTGTTCAAAATAATATAAGAAGGAAATAAAGATAGAAAGAAGGAAAATCAGACAGAAAGAAAATGAACAAGATGGGTAAATTTAACACAAGTTATTTTTATTAAAAATGTGTCTAAAATCAAGTAACATCATTTAAAAAAATGTTGAATGCTAATTAAGAACTGGAATCCTTCTACATTGACAAGAACGATGAACACGCTGACTATAAAATAGTACTGAATTTTTTTTTGTCAGTTTGGAACCACTGATATTTTAGGTGATTCTAAAATACAGTTCTTATGTGAAATTTGCTTGTGTGTTTCCTCCCAATTATGAATGCTGTACCAGGTCTGAGGGCCAAGAGTGAGAGAAGGAAGCTGACATCGCAGCTTCAGTCAGATGCTGGTGGAGGTACAGTCATTTGAGCTAGCCACTTGACTTATGCTGTTGAATTTAATTCTAATAGCCACTTTTTTTACATGTGGGAAAACTAAGGCTCAGAGAGCTTAACTAATTTGCTGAAGTATTTGAACCAGGATTGAAAAGTAGTCCAAAGCCCATTTTATTTCTTTTAAATTAAAGAGAAAGTGTTTTTCCCCCCAGAGAAAGAATGCCTGATTTTCTTTATTATTCTGGATTAGTGGTTGTCTATAAAATGCTGAAAGGCCTCATAAAGGCAAATTTACGTCTGGTGTGTGGTTCAAAGAGAATTTTCTTAACTAGATGGTAAAATGTTCCTTAAAAGAGCTGAACATAGAAACAGAACTTGGATTGCTAATGACTTTCTTGTTCGTATTTACTTTAAACATATACTTTCTTTTACTACAAATGTAAAGATGTTTATTCCACAAAAATAGAAATACATAGCACATAAAGAAAAAATTCCAACATGCTACCACCTAAAGACAACCATTTTATTAACATTAACATTTTTTGCTACCCTATTTCCTATGAATATGTATTCCCAGCGATGTATTCATAATAAATATAAAATTTTGTCATTTTCACTTAACATTATAGTATAGTTTTTTAATCTCTTCAAACTATTCATAAAGTTAATTTTCAGTAGGTACATATTATTCCATTGTGTAACTTAGAAATAAGCTATCAAAATTTTTAATTTATATACCAATTATTATGACTCATGTTTAGAACAATTAAGGGAAACAGTGGAATAAGATTAAATATTTTGTTTTGGTGTAAATTCTTCTACAAAATACTTACACTGCTTCAGATTAAGACATTTGCAAAATTGTGTAAATTAATAGTAAACCTCACAGGTCAGACTGTATATATCATCTAGAGTTTGGGAGAAAATTTTGATCCAATTCTTTAAATTTTTCTCTATTTCGGGACAAGGCATTGCTCATTTTCCTGCATCTGAAGATATATTTGGTAGAAATGTGTTTTTATTCTTTGCATTTCGGTTGGACAAAGCAAATAATTTAGCCATGATAGAAAATAGCAAATATATGCCTTTTCTTGCGTATTAATTAGTAAATATTTTACACCTGACAACCTGAAGCAATACGATCCATTTCACATATATAGTTTTACTTATACTCTGACATTTCCTTACCTGGCTGAGTTAAGAGCATAGATTCTAGAATTATGTAGCCTGAGGTCAGATTCTGATTCTACTACTTAGGCACTCTGAGAATTTGAGCAAGGTACTCAACCTCTGACCTCATTTTCCTCATGCATAATGTGGGCATAATGAACATTACTTACTTCAGAGGGTTCCTGTGAGGATCAAATGAATCAAACACGTAAAACATGCAAGTGCTGAATAAATGCCAGCTATTATCATTGTTATGATCATGCCCTTGTCTTTCATTTGGTAACAAGGCTTTGTTAACCAGATCTTTGGTTAACATGCCATTTTCAGGTTGAATCCTGATCGATCCTGCAACGCCATTGAGGGCACAGAACCTATATCCCTCAGGCTACCTGTTGTTTTAGTTCATTACCTAGTGTCAGATGTCTATTTCCAGTTGTTTATTTCTGAGACAACTGTTTGGTTCATTTGCTAATTTGATAATCAGTAATACAATTTGGGACTTTGGAACTCACTGAATGGTGCTGAGACGTCCCTCAAGTAATGGAGCTGATTCTGTAGGTACTTCTAGCATGACTAACTTCTGCCTGCCCCATGCTCCACTGGGAGGGGAAGAGGAAAGTGTGAACTGAGGTCAGGGGTTTTGCTAGTTTGGTATGAGGAAGATGAGATACAAGTTGGCAAATGTTGGTTGGTATTAGACCTCGAATGCTTGGGGAAAGCCACTGGATGCTGTTCTTTAGGTGATGGAGAGTAATAGGGTGAAAGAGACACATCTTTCCAAGGAACCCAGGATATGAGTTGCCAATCTATACCACAAGTCTCCCAATTCTTACGTTCCTAAATTTGATTGATTTCTTTCTCAGAGAATGTGGGATACATTCCCCCTAACAACCAAGTATCCTTGTCATTGAGGAAGGTATTGAGTTGGCCAAAAAGTCCATACTTTTTTCCCATAAAATAAAATACACATTTTTCATTTTTACCAATAACTTTATTGATTTGGATATTTTGAATATGCTGGGATCTCCCAATATTGGCATAGAGGGTAGAGACCAGGGATGCTGCTAAACATCTTCTAATGCATGTAACAGCCCTACAGCAAAGAATTTTTGACCCAAATGTCAATAGTACCAAGAAAATTTGCAAACCACTTTTGACACATTTAATCAGTATACAGCACCTTATTCATATACTACACAAATCTTTTTTTTGCACTTCAGTTGCATTTTTACTTTCTTGAAATAATAAAGCATAATACACTGAAAATGTTGCATATTATCTTGCACCTTCAATATTAAAATGGCTGCACAAAAATTCACCAATTTTGATAAGTTTTTAAAAAAATGCATGCTAATATGACAGCTGTTACAATGCAATCTAACAAAATAGTTTCGAATGAAGTTAAAGACAACAAAACACTACTAGAGCCATTGTACAGAAAAAAGGTAATGGACTTTTTGGCCAACCCAATATTTTGGGGGCAGATAGTTTTTCCACAATCCTCAAGTCTCCTGTGCAGGTAGCTACCTCTTTTGTTTTTAAAATGTTGGTCTTGGACTCCAAAGACTTTTTTTTTTTTTTTTTTTTTGATAATCTATTCTTTGGGAGCTTGAACAATTGAGATTTGACTGTTTTAGAAACATAATTACGAGGATTATTGTTCTTTAATCCCTTAACGATAATAAAATTTTACTGTTTCAAACAGTTATTTGCTAGGCTATACTGCATACACATGTAAAACAGATGCTCCCTATTTCCCAAGTAATCAGAATCCTTGAGAGCTGTGCCCAACGGTGACTGCTTAGTCTAAAAGGCTAATACTTTTATCAGCTAAAGAAGTTCCCAAACATCTTCCAGAACTGAATTGTCTACGTGACAGAGTTGCTGGATAATGAGGGGAAACATTTCCATTAATAATAGAGTACAGGAACTTCTAGGCAATTGTAATGAAGTTAAAGCGTAAGAACAAAATGCCAGAAGGAAGTTGTTAAGCTAAGGCTATCTAATTTTTATTGTGTTTTGCAACAAATTCTATGGAGATTTTATGTGCCACCCCAAACTGAAAGTAATTATATACAGATCTGGATTTCCACAATTTATTCACGCCCTCATTATAGCACTTCCATATAGTGTGGTGATTAACTGGTTTATATCTGTCTTCCCCACGAGATGGCTGATCCTTGACCTTGAAGATGGGCTGCTTATCTGCTGGTCCCCTGCACCTGACATAGGATGGCGTGTAGGATGAGCTCAATAAATGTTTGATCCTTGTTGTGTGAGATCTGTGTTTATAAAAGTCAGTATAAACTAGATGATTGCCAATAGTTAGCGTAGCTCAAAAGAAAATGAATCTCATTTAGAAAACCAGGCTTAGAAGCAGTATTTCACAGGGTATGTCAGAAGGACTGGAGCCAAAACCAATACTTGATCTATTCTCTGCAAGGAGGAGAAGACCAACCACACAATGCACACAAGTTATGCAGTGATTTTAGTGAAAAGTAGATGTAAAGAACATAGAAGATTGATGGATGTTGTTTCAACTGATCACTGATGTAGACCTAGATGTGGATCTTAGGTGGCACAGTGCTGATTTTCTTTTTCAGGTAGCAAGGAGGCAGCAACAGGAGCAGAAAGCAGCTGTGGCTTTGTCCCATATCTAGAGTCTGTTGGGTCCCCAGAACTTCTGGGTGACAGAGTGGGCTGGGGTTGGGCTGGAAAGCCCATGTGAAAACTCTCTCACATGAATGCTTGCCTCAGCTGTCATTCTACACGTTTTTCTGACCCAGGCTATCTTTAGGTTGCATTCCACGCTGGGGCATGATAAGACACATCTGTCTCTAGCTGTGCCCTTAATTCAGGTGTAGAAAGCTCATGCTAGGCAATGATAGGCAAAGGAAAGGGGACCATTATTGTATACTTTTCATAGACCAAAACCTAAATTCACTATAATTTTTCATTTGATTCCGTCTCCACCATCAGCTCTAGTTCCATCTACCTTAGCCTCCTGATTTGTCTCCTGAATACTGATGCCTATATCCAAATCCTACCAGTCAGGAAGATCTTCTCAAGATGCAGATCTAATTGTATTACCCCCAACACCCCTTGCTCTTGCCTCACAATGCTTAACTTTTTGAAAAGTTCCCTAATCTCTTAAGATAAAACCGCAAAGCTTCACTCTGGTCCCCAGGCCCTGCATGGTGTGGCACTTGCATGCCTTGCCAGCCTCAGGTTCTACTAAACGTCCTCCTCCCTTTCCAGTGTCTGCTCATTGCCTCTGGTGCAGTATGTCCCCACTCTAAGGCCCTGGAACATGCAGCTCCTTTTCCCCGGATCCGTCTCCCTAGTCCTTGTTGTCTAATCAACTTCTCATCGTTCCACTCTCAGCTCAAATGCTTCTTCCCCAGTGAAGACTCCACTGTTTGACTGTGCTTTCATAAAACTGTGCCCTTTCTTCAAGGCACGCACCTCAGTGTGTAAGAATACAGTTACTTATGTGATTATTAGATTAATATTTATCTCCCCTCCAGCCTCTACACTTCAGGAGTGCAGGGGCCATGTGTTTTTGTAGTCCCAGTGACTAGCACATGGACAGACACACAGCTGTTGCTCAACAAATATCTCATTCCTAAATGGAAACATGGCAACTACCATTATAGGTGACACATGCTGCCTCCCAGACACTCCTCCGGTAGTTCTTTACGGCTCATACAATCCTTATGGCAGCCGCATTAGGCATGTTCACCATGATTATGCCCATTTTACAGATGAGGAAACTGAGAGAGAGAGAAAGGATGCCCTAGGTTACTCAGTTCCTGGCAGCACAGGCGTTTGCTCCCCTACCTGTCTGCCATGGGGCCTCTGGGAGCGAGGAGTCCTGACACTGAATCTATGAACTAAGGGTTACCATCTCCATTGTACAGGTAAGGAAGCTGAAGCTCAGGGAGTTAAAGTAACTTACCCAAGTTTACAAGTTTGATAGGAGGTGAACCCCAAATCTGAGTGAAGGTCCCCTAAAAACCATGCAGTTTCTTTTGTGGCAATCTTATCTGGGTGTGTACAACATTCTGAATGATAAATTCTGGTCTACAGAAAATAACAAGAGAATCACTTATGTGGTGTTCAAAACAATGCATAGTTTACTGAGCGTTTTATGTGTGAGTCACTCTGTGATGGTCTTTATGGGGCTTGCCGCACTGAATCCCGACAAGGACCCTGTGAGAGAGAAGCGCACCGATGCCTTCAGGAGCTTGGCAAAACTGCGCTGTGTGAGTCCAGGGGCATGAGAAGATAAAAAGCTAGAGGAGTTTGCTATTTGTGTGGCTGGATGCTGATGGCTGAATTAATTTTCGAAGTTCACTTGAGGTTACAGAGAGTGAAATACCAGTAAGGGATGTTTAAGTGGGAGAAAAAGCTCATGATTTATGTGTTTTCCTCTTTTCATTTAAACAGTGCAGACACTGCTCAGGATGGAAGCCATGCAAGGAAACTCTGGTCTGAAATGTCATTTCATTTCAGTCTCTTTACTGTTATGCAGTGTGGTTGCAAGATATGCTAAAATGGAAATTTAGTGCTACTGTATTCTGAGATGTATTTACATGACGTTTTTGTAGTCTGTGGATGTACCTTCTGTTTATTACTAAATAAGCTCTACATTCATCGTTGTTGATTCAATTGAAGACTGATATGCTGACATTGGAAAGATGAAGCAAGATTATATCTCAGAGTAAAACATGCAGCCTAGAAAACAGAAACTTGGAAGTAAATAGTGATATATGAATAAAGAAGCAATTTTCAGAGTTTGCTTTACATGATTCTTAAGGAGCCTATTATCTTTATATCTGTGTATATTATTTCTCACAACTGTATAAAACTAGTGAAGCCTCGTTTAATACTTTCAGATAAGGGTGAGGTTTTACTGAGGACTTGATTCTTCCAGAAAAGACAAGAATAACAAACAAACAAAAAAGTAACAAATTATTGCTCACATTGATTATAATACCCCTTCCCTGCCCCAGGAAGGTTTCTGGTTGTTAAAATCTTAGTAGCAGAGGAATGATCTGTTCAGAGCTGTCATTTGTGTTATTTTTCTCCAAATCATGGGATAAAAATGTCAGGACATGAATGGAAATATTTCTTTTTGAGAAAAGCACATCTATGTTCTATATGTGATATGAAACATGCCCATTGTCCCACATATTCTCTTTTCCTCCATTAACCTCTTCCTTTTGCTTCAGAATTACCAATAAAAAGAAATGACATGAAACTGCATTTTATATTAAAATGGTGGGGATCTCTCTCTCTCTCTCCCCTCCCCCCTTCTCTTTTCACAGAGTTGAAAGATTTTTTTTTTTTTCCCCAGACAGAAGGATTTGCTGCTACCTGTATCTTTGGGCTTTACCTAGCTGATAAACAGCCCGTGGATTATACAAACACAACCGCATTTCCATTATCTCTCCCCGACAAATTACAGCCTGCCGCTGGAAATGCTGTACCAGACAGCAGGCATTGGGTTTTAAACCGTCTCCTTTTTCTTAAATCCTGAAAACAAGGCCATGATTCTTCATATTCAGTTGAAATGGAAAACGCTCAGGCTCAATGCACACGAGGAAATTGCAACCTCGCTCTCTGCCTCTCCCGCCTCCTTTCATTTACTGCTCCCCGTCCCTGCATTGCAGTCCTGCCGCGCGCGGAGCGGCCGCGGGCTGGGGCAGGAACGGCACCACCGCCCCTTTTATAGCCGCGCCGCAGAGCCTCGCTTGAGGTCCTCCTTTACACCGCATTTCGATCTTAGAGAGCTGCTTTCGCTAAGGAGAAGACAGACACATTGCAGAGGTGTGTGCAGCAGGACAGGTTTAGAAGAAAAGAAAAACCCAAGGTTATTCAGTTACCTTCCAGTCTCCTCCCATGCTGCAATTTTGGACCAGGTGGTGGGAGAACGGAAAGTTCAATGGGTGTGATCGATCCGGGAAGCTGTTCCGGCCTGAATAATTTGGTTAGTTTTCTTTGAAGAAAATACTTAATGAAAGAGAGGCAATGTGCTCGTGCCCTGCTCTCTCTTCCCTTTTTAGTTTATTATGAAATAATATCATACTTAGAAATAACTTTACCTGGTCTCTTTTTGACAAAGTGCATTTCTAAGAGATTCTTCTGCTTTGTTTGGGTCTCTGGGACTGAGGGGTGGATTCCCAGCCCCGCCCCCCAACACCAAGGGAAGATGTGCCTAATCTCACACTATCCAGGTTATTGAAGGAGGAAAGTCCTGGTCGCCGGGAGCACGGGCCTCCGGAGAATGGGCCGCTCTGCTCCCCTGTCAGGCCGCTCAGCAAACTCCACTCACTTTGTGGTGAGGGGGTGTGCACCCCATTGGGTTCATCACATGGAAGGCGGTTTAAGTGAGACCCTTCACGCTCTGAGGCTGAGCCTCAGTGGTATAGTGTATCAAAATCTACACCCCGCCACAACCGCACCAGCTGTGAAAATCGAATGGACTGGTGCATGTGAAATACTTTCTAACACAGAATGATCTCTCCAAACAGAAGCGGGTTAGTCATTGTTGATGTTACTATTCATCTCCTCACTCGCCTCCCCTACAATGTATTTTAAACTTCTGTCTGGGTCTGCCTTCTCAAATACTTCTCCTTAGCCATTATCAGGCGGGTAAATCCAATATTTGGTTTGTTGTTAACTCCAGGAGGGAAGGTCCTATATCATTTAACTCAGCACTGTTTCCGTGTAGCCCAGTGCCAAGAACTTCCTAGACATTCAGCAGGTACTGGCTGAGGAACAGCGCCCGGTGCTCAGGAAGCTCAGGGGTCCAGTGCCTGGATCTCTTTTGTTCTTCCACCTCCCCCTTCTGGTCGGGGCTGTCCTTCGCAGACTGTAACCAGGTGGAGATATTTTGGGCAAGCCTGACTTTCAGTCTGGATAGTCTAATGATTTTACTAAAATATCCCCTAGTTTTATTACAGTCTGATTTTCTTAGCACTTATATTCCTTTTAGGAAATCAGGCCAAATGCCTTTACTAAATTGTTTGGTTTAAAAAAAAAAAAAACGCTTTAAGGAATTAAAGATTTGAGTGTTTTTATACTTACTCATTGAAACCAGACCTCTAGCTAAAAACACATGCTTGTTTCATTGCTGACCTCTCATTTGAAGCTAGTTCAAGTGAAGCCTGGATTGGTTTTAGAAGCTTAAAATTAACCTCAAGTCATGCAAGTGAGAAGGAAATGATACAAATGTTCATTTGATTCAGTACATGCTCAGAACTTACAGGGACCTGTGTAATGGACTATATAGTCTATAAATGTAGCACAGCTATGATTTAATGGATTTAAAAATAATCTTTACTAATATTAAATTATTTATGTTGAAATCTTAATAAAGTATGCAACTTTTATGAACTGTGGAATTATTGCACTTTTGTTCTGAAAGTTGTTCCTTGTTCTGTCTTTCACTGATTCCGTGTGTATTACAACAGAGAGCTTTGTGGTTTTTATATTTGAGCATTTAAAGCTAAGATAATATGTAGCACTTTTAATTTCAAAGAACTACAGAGCAAAATTTTTAAAAAAATTCTGGAAAATTGGTTTGGAAAACAAATATAAAGGCTAACATATATGTTTTATAGGAATATATATGCATATATATACACATTATATATATAAGTATGTATATACTTTTTTTTAGAACTTTCATCAGAGTCCTTTTTAGTTCTGAAATTTTATACTAAATAATATCTGTAGCATATAATCACTATTACCCACCATGATAATAAACAAGTAGTTCTTAACATGGATAAATCTCAAAAAGTGCTTTTTAAAAATGAACATTTTATTATGTTCCTATGAGGCAGATGACAATTGCTACTTCATTTTAAATGTAAAGCAGCCAAATGAATGACGTTTAGTTTGTAGCACCCAGAAACCACGTGGTAGAGGAGTGTTCTGCATTGGAGGCTGGGTGGCGGGTCAGCCTCTTCCTGTCTGTTCTTGTGGGCCTCTCAGGCACAGAAAGCACCACATCGGGCAGCCAAGCGAGAATACGAAGACCTGGAGAGTTTCTTTGACTCAGGTTTAAGACAGTAAAGGAATTGAGAATGATTGAATCATACCGTGGAATGTGAGTTGCAAACACTTTATTGTACTATTGGTGTAAATGCAGTTATGTTAAACAAAATTATCAAATGGTGTACCATGGAACTCAGCTATTCACTCTGGCCCCTCCTGACTAGGAATCGATGACTCATAATTTTGTGTCTTTAATTACCATGGGAACTGTTGCCTTTCTGGTCTGGTTTCCATTTCTCCTGTTTGTTCGTTGTTTGGGTTCTCCACATTCTCTTCTCTCTATGCTATTCTGTTCTCGAGCTATTCACTTGTGCTGGAATCAAAACTCTCCTGTTATCAGAACTCTGTTTCCTTACTGCAGAGGATTTTCATTGTATCTGTAGTTATTCAAAGAAAAGACGTGATTTCTTGTGCCTTTATTATCTGTATCGCTTTTGTGGGTTGCTTGCTCTGATTTAGTGTAAAATGTTTGTGTCCTTTATTATTTAAATATAACTTTTCTGCCTATTGTCCCAGTTGTGCATTTTTCTATTTGTATCTGAGTCATCCTCTTGTTCACCTTTGTGCTCACGTGGAGAGGTGGGTTATGGGTTCTTTTGATTTTTGGCTAGGAAGAATAATTTCCGCCCTGGCTTTGGATTGACAGTAGCTCAGTGGGCAGACATGTTGACACCATTACACTTTGTTATAATGGGATTTCACTATTTATTAAGGTTTACATAACATATCTGTCAGTCACAAAGCCTTCACAATTCTCATGAGTCAAGATAGACATTAGCTCTGAATGTAATATTTCCATGTAGGTAATGAACAGAGACAGACAAGTTCAATATTCGGCTTTGTCCATGAATACCGATTTTTCATATTATGAGCTTTTTAAAATGCTTTACTGGTTTGAAGAAATTAATTCTAGAAATAACTGCTTCCTCTACTTTTCTGAGATTGGAAATAGATGTTGATTTACAGAGACTTTGAAAAGCTGTGGCTTGAGTGAGAATACAAATATGTTGTGCTCATGTTAGAGCCATAACCCCTTTGCCTTAGTGTGGTCTCTAGAACTATAAAATAGGCTTAATGTCAGAAGTCAATTGAGAACACATGTCCTCTGTTAATTGCGTGTTTATGAATAGACTCCAAATAAAATGTTAGAAGTTTTTCTTCTCCAGTTGCCTATTTTAAATTGAAATTCAAAGGATAATTTTTTAAAAGAAAACCTTTTATTTTGAAGTAATTTTAAATTTACAGAAGACTTGTAAAGATAGTACAGAGTTTCTGTGTACCCTTAACCTTGCTTCCTCTAACGGTAACACCTTACATAACCGTGGCGCATTTATTGAACCAAGAGATTAATGTTAGTACAATACTATTAACCTATAGGCTTTATTTGGATTTCACAAGGTTTTCCTCCTGTCAAGAACTGATTTCAAAATCATTTTTATTTAGAGTACAAGATTATTTTATTAAAAACGTAATGAAATTATACCTTTGATACATTTGTCAGTTTAATATAGATATATTTTGGGGAGCTTTTCAGGGAAAGTTAATGAAGAATGTTAAATAACTTTATAAAGGTGAAAATAGTAAAACATACAAAATCTTAATTTGGGTGTACAGAAGTGATTATTCTGACAAGTATTGATTATTATTTATTTCCATGGATATGTCTTTCAAATGAATGCCATTTCACTTTTCTTACAAGTCAGGAATGAGGGCATAAGGAAATTTCTATAATTAGCCTTTTATCCTGCAATCTTTAAATTCAGTGACTCTCTCATAAGATTTTCCTTGTAAACATATTGAATTTTGCACATGTGGAAAATATTTCCAGTTCTGATGAAAGATAGAATAATTTTTGATTATAGAGAGTGCATAAAAAGCATAACTAGCAATCTGATGAGTAAAAACATAAATACAAAGGTGCGTGAGGAAATACAGTAATTAATTTTTTTCCATAAAAAAGATGTTACGTCAATCCTCCTATTGTTTTGGTTTTTTTGGTAGCTTAGCAACATTAATACATGCTAGAGGACCATTGCCTTTGGCCCACTTTGCCCTTTTGTGCTCCTTGCGCTTGGTACAGGCATGACACCATGGGTTGCTGGCTTTCAGATGTTTTGTTTCCATACACACCTGAGTACTAGGCTCCATAGGCTATCAAACGAAAAATGAATTTCTACCTTTAAAATGCTCCCGAGGACTTAATGTGCTGAGTCACAGAAGTCATGGTCTCTGGGGCTTCAATAAGAGGGAGGCTTTGCTCTCATCTTTTCTCAACAAAGCAAATGCTATCTAACAATATTAATATTAAAGTGAAGCTTAAATACATACCTATATAAAATACTTCCTAAACTTTAACCCTAGGAGACATGTTGTGATTTTGAATAAGGGAGAGATTTAAATAGGTAAATGCTGGAAAGGATACACAAGAAGGGGAAAGTGAGGGTTATCATTGTGAATGTAAGGGCATAGATTAAAACGTGTGGGCCCGATCACCTACTCTACCTGGAAAAGGAAACCTTAAAATCAAAAGTAGATTTCCTTACTTGTGCATGAAATCCAGGACAAAGAAAACGTAGATTTGCAGTTGTTCGTATGGAAAATAATACAGTAATTAATAAATGATAATGCAAGAATAAACTCTGTGTTTTGCATACCCACAATGCTAAACCTATTTTTGTCCCACCCTGTATTTCAAGGAGAGGTTTACAGCAAAAGCCTGCTTCCCCATTGCTTCCTCTAAAGTTCCATTTGCTAAGGTAAATTTTCAAGGGTGGTGGGGGAGGATCAGTGTTGTTAGGGCCAAATTCTAATTCAGGTATCCCTACTTGGCATTCAGTGGTGCCAGAGCATAGAGTTTGGCTTCAGTTCTATGGCTATTCCTGAAAGGAAGCCTTTTGAAAAGAATTGTTGATGAAAGGCTGGCATATGTATTGATTTTTATGCAGGCCAGTGTTGTGGAGGGATTAAAACAAAGAGCTGAAGTAGGGGAGTTCTCGGAGGCTTCTTTCTTCTGGATTGGTTCTGTTGAACTGGTGCCCGTCATGGTGAGGCCACCGGGCAAGCGAGGAGTGCTTCCCAAGGTCATTTAAATGTATGTTCGCCTTTATATTGGGAAGTTCTCCACAGTCCAGAACTGCCTCTTTGAATTTGCAAAGCCTGATATCACGGGTTGCTATGGTCAAGAAGACCTACTGTGTAGTGCCTTGTTGCTAATAGCCAGTGGCAGTGCTGTATAGGGACTGTCTCTTTTGATTAGTGTTGTGTTCATTTTGGTATTATAGAATAACCTTGTACAGTGTTCGGGAGACATTCCTTAGCTTTCGAAAGGTAAGCGAGGAGGTGTTATTCATTTTGATATAATAAGAGCTCCTTTTTTGGCTCACCTACATAAACTTCAGTTTATATAAGAAAAGCAATGGTGTTCAGTCTACAAGTAATTCAGTTTGAATTACAAAATCTTAATTGATTTAATTTTCTTTGCTGGTATTAGTTGAGAGTTTATCACATTTTATTTGCCTCTGTGAGTGGTGAAGTCAAGCTGGGAACTTCAGGGGGCTACTAGGAAAGAGTTGCTAAAGGAGAGATTGGCTGTAATACTGCCATTTGGTGGGGGGCTGGTGAAGAGTTTCTATTGTTTAGGTGGAGCGGAAGCTGTATCCCTGAGCTTAGGGATGCTCCAAACTAACCCTGGGAAAGAAAATCATCACATTCTGACTGGTTGAGCAAATAATTAAAATTGCAGACAACAGAAAGCTTCCTAGGGTTTGTTAATATCCCATGTGGTGTTACTATGGGATTATGCTAAGGATAAAATGGAATTTAATGGCTGATATTTTTGGCCTTTAACTTGCCACCTTTGTATGGAACCTCATCCTAGTCCCTTCAGCACATGCTCAAAGAGGCATGGGAAGAAGAATTTTACTATATAGGCAGGGTATATATTTTTATGGTTTCTGGTCTAACAGTTAAGCCTTTAATCCATTTTGAATTTAATTCTTGTGTGTGGTGTAAGAAGGTGGTCTAGTTTCATTTTTCTGCATATATCTGTCTAATTTTACTAACATCATTTATTGAGTAAACTATCTTTAGCCCATCGTATGTGCTTGCTTCCTCTGTCAAATATTAATGGCCTATAAAGACATGGGTTCATTTCTGGGCTCTCTATTCTGTTTCATTGATCTATGTGTCTGTTTTATGCCAGTACCACGCTGTTTTTATTACTACGGCCCTATAGTATAGTTTCATATTAGCCTTCGCAACAACATGGATGGACCTGGAGAACATTATACTAAGCGAAATAAGTCATTCAGAGAAAGACAAATACCATATGATTTCACTCATAGGTGAAATCTAATGCACAAACTGAACTAACAAGCACACTAGATACTGACTCCGATGGAGAGCAGGAGGGCAGCTAAGAGGGTAGGGCTGGAGGCAGAGAGATCAAGCAAAAAGGGAAAAGGACTCATGGACATGGACAACTGTGATGATTGCAGGAGGGGAGGAGAGTATACGGGGGATAAAGGGTAATGGAAAAAAATACAATTAAAAAGAAAGAAAATGTCAACAGGAGGCAGGTAAAAATTCGAAAGGGTTTTCTTGGCATCTATATCAGAAATTTTCAACCAGTATGCCCCAGGAATTTTCAAAACATGTCATACCTAACTATTTAGTCAGGGGCACTGACCTCTTTTCCTTTAGATTGTCAAATAAAAAAATGACAACAGCCAATACAATAATAGCCATCTGGTATGAATGAAGTAAATGAATCAAAATTCTACCATTTTTTTGGTCAGATTGGCAAAAATATATTTCTTGGTGTGCCGCAACATTTTAGTAATTAGTTTATGTGTTCCGTGAGATGAAAAATGTTAAACATTGCTGGTCTATGTTAGTTATCCATTACTCTAAAACTTAGCAGCTCAAACCAACAAACATCTATTATTTCAAGTTCTGTGGATCAAGAATCCCAACAAGGCTTAGCTTTTTCCTCAGTTTTTCTCACAAGGCTGCAATTAAAGTGCTGGCTGGGAATGCAGCCTCATCTGAAGGCTCACCTGGGAGAGGATCTGTTTCCAAACTCACTTATGTGGTTGTTGGCAGGATTCAGTCCTCCTTCAGTTTCTTGCCCCATGGGCCTCTCCATAAAGCAGCTCAAAGCATGGCCTCTGACGTCTGTCAGCGTGAGTGAGTAAGAGAAGGCATGCCAAATGGGAGACATGGTCTCTTTGCAATTTAATCTTAGAAGTGACATCTCATCACTTTTTCTGTATTCCATTCACAGAAGGAAGTTTCTAGGTCCAACCCACACAGAGGAGGAAGGATTACTTAAGGGCATGAATACCGGGAACAGGGGTCATTGAAAGTCATCTTAGAGGCTGCTCCAATGTATACTAGGGATTTTCCTATTTTAAAAGAAAATTGAACAGCTTTCACATTATGGAAGTTGTTATTTATGTAGAAGTCACTGACTAGGTGAAGAACATGTCGTTCTGAAGTAAGGTTATTGTTGGGGGAAATGTGGCTAAACCTGGTAGATCATGCTCGATTATTGTGTTGAAACCTTTCTATTCCTTTAGTTTTATAACTCTTGTAGTAAATGTTTTTCCTTGTTTTCTCCTTTACCACGGTTGAAGACCTGCTTGTTAGTCTGAATCCTGCATTCCTAACCCATTGTATCCTTCCCTATATTAAATATCATCTATATTCTCCATTCTTTATTTTTTTACACAGTTCTACAAAGAGATTTGATGTAAAAAAATCTGAGAAGTTAATTCAGAATAATATTTTAGTAAATGATGCTTTTTAAATGCCCTCATTTATCCAGGCCATAATTGTTTTTTTTTTCATGGAATTTCCCTGTAGGCTCCTCATTCTTCAAGTCCTTAAATGTCACTTCCCCAGAATGGTCTTTCTCAACCATCCTCCCTTAAATAGTTTCCACATTCCTCTGGTTTTTTGCTGTATCATCCAGTTTATTAACTTTCTAGCACTTCCTGCTACTTGAGAGTGGCCACCTCATTTCTGTGTTTGTTGTCTCTGTCCTCTCACTAGAATTTAAACTCAATTATGGCAAGGATATTATTTCTTTTGTGTATTGTTTTATAATTAATGTTTAGAACAGTACCTAGTCCATATGAGGCACTCAAGAAATATTTGTTGAATAACCGAATATGGAATTTCAGAAACCAAAGCAGGAATAGGGAGCACTGCTTTTGGCCAGGGAAGCCCTTACGCTCTCCCACCATCACACATGACTCCTTCAAATGTGTGTTGAGTGTGTTTGGCTCAAATAGTTCTAGAGTAGATTCTACTGTGATCAGCTGACATCACTGGCCCTCAGAGTCTGAGAAATTCAACTGTAACACGGTTCTAGTATTAGCTACTATAGTTAGGAGGCTCATAAAGATGTACTTCTAGCCTCAAAAGCTATAAATGTATGATTCTTCCTTTGGGACCAGCAAAAAAGAAAATGTAAGGCTTTGACAGAGGGAACGCTCGACCTTTGCAATCCAAGTGTCTTCTGATTTTTGCAGTGGTGTCCCCTACTGTCAGGTGTGATGGCCGTATTCTAGGGGGCCCTCAAATAATTGTGGGACTGCATGGAAAACGACAGAGAATAAAAACAAATCACAAGGAACCAAGTTCTAATAAATCTGTAGAAGGCAATTGCTTAAGGTTGAGATTTTTTAAAAATTTGAGGATGATCTTGCCCTGAACAGAATGACTATTTAAGTAAAAAGAAAAAAAAGTTTTATTCTTTCCTTGTTCTGGTTTCATTTTCCCTCAGTGTGGAGCGTGACTTGATAGTCATGTATTGTGGTTTAATACAGCTCATCACTGTGCTGCTTTTCCGTTGCAGCAAAGTGGGTGGAAAGCTTGAGGGATTTCTCCTGCAATAATTCCCCAGATCTCATTCCTGGTCAGCGCTGTGCTGCTCATTTCCATTAGCAGATAGTCCTCCTTTTTGTTCTTTGCTTCCAGACTCATAATTCTGTGCTTATCTGCACTGAACTTCATTTGCATTTATTAGCTGGGTAGGTACTTGAAATATCTAAAACCCTTTTATCTGGCTGCTTTGTTTCTCATTATTTGCTGTCTCTTCCAATTTAGTATTAACTGCATACTTGAAATGTTTCTTCAGAAACTGTTGTTCAGATTCTTTGCATACCAATGTAGGGCCTGGAACTGATGTCTGCTGGGATCCCAGGCAATAACCTGGTTCTGCCTTGAAAAGCTGTAATTTCTCACATTTTACTTATCTCACTTGACTGACTGGGGTATGAACTGTTTATGTAGATTTATTCATTTGCTTTTTGGTTGAACTCATGAACCAGTGGGCCACCCTGTTCTGGTAGACAGTGTTCGAAGGAATACAACCAGGAGCAAGACATGGACTGCCTGCCCTCATGGAGCACAGGGCTGGTTTTGTGTAGAGAAATGTATGTACTGCCCGTATCATTTTGCCTTCCACTCAATTCCCCGTTTTGCTGAACTGTACCTTTTTAGGCTTTGGACCTTCATTGACTAGTGTTATACAAAATGGCATAATAAAACACAGGGTTATTTTAAAGACATTATTTCACACTGGTTTGTTTTTATCTTACACTGTGACATACAAATAAATTCTTCCTACCTGTCTGTGTTGGCTGCCAGCTAGTTTGCAGGCACATTGGTGATCCTCTCCCAGAAAATGCACCAGCGCCTATAGCAGGGCTGTAAATACTAACCTCACTAGGGATTTTAGCCTCTTTCAGCTTTCACACCCTTGCCCCACTTCACAATCTCCGTCTTCCAATATTGTAGGATTCCATTGGCTGCGAGAAAACTCAAGTCTTACTTCCTTTTAAGTATTTCTCCAAATTGTCCCAAACTCTTTCTGTCCCGTGAGAGATTATAAGTAAATACATTTTTATTTGTGTGAACTTAGAGGGTGATTGTGTTCTAGTTTGAATCCTAGCTTCCTTTCACCTATCTGTCCCAAACTGGTGTTCTGGGATGAGCCTGGACAGCATGAACAGCAGGATGAACTTGTATACATCGCTTAACCTTTCCAAATTCTCTGGTTCTCATGTGCAAATTCCAAGGATTTGATTAGGCTTGCAAAGTTGTCCTCAGCACTACAATTTTGTGTTTGTACAGTTGTGTGTTTGCACAATTTGTAATTGTGCCATCAGCTGCCTACTTTTTCATTTTAGTTGGCTTCCTGTCTGACTTTCACCTGTCCAGTGCCTTTCAGATCCTGTCCCCGATGCCAGGCTGCAGAGCTGGTAGACTCAAGTCAGGACTCTCAGAGTCCAGTAAGTGAGACAGGGTAGCAAACTGAGCAGTTAGATCCACGGTCCTCTGTCAAGGGACAAAGGGAGAGGCGAGGCCAGGCTGTGAGGGCTGCCAGGAGGAGGGGCCCAACTCAGACCTCAGAAGCCAGCGAAGACTTAGAAGGGAAGGGGCATGAGTAGCATTTGGAAAGACAGAAAGGAGTCAGTCAGGAGGGTACTTTTGGTTTCTGGAAAGTGCATTTGCTAGCATATTAAAATATGAAAGACTCGTTTCTATTCTGACTGTTTGGGGAATGGAGGGGGTGGAAACTGAGACTGGAGAGTCAGCAGAGACTGGATATGAAAGGGTGGTGTGTGCTCTGCTAAGACATTTGGACCTCATTCTAAAGTTCATGGTGATCCTCTGAGTGAGCTTACCTGAGGTGGGCAGATGTGAACAGATTTGAAATTTAGAAAGAGACCCCTCTTATAGAAGTATGGGTGATAGATTCTAGAGGCTAGCTACAAATTTCCCACTCCTAAGAGAGTGCGTGTATTAGGAGCAGGAGTTACTTGATTTCTGACCTGAGTAAACAGATGAAGAGTGGCAGCACCATTCACCATGAGAAAGAATGGAGAGGAGGTGCAAGCTTGTTAAAAGAAAGAAAGTCTTTGTTGTAGACAGGTTGAGTTTGAAGGGCTATTGGAATACTGATGACAGGCAATCTGAAATAATAATAATAATAAAATAACAATAACAACAACAATAACAACTGCAGCAACTTATATTTATTGAATATGTATTAAGTGCTAGTTGCTTTAAATGTATTCTCTCATTTAACCCTTGGGTCGTATTTCTAGATGAGAAAATAAAGTCTGGAAAGGTAAAGTACTTTGTCTAAGGCCATGTAAGCTGGTAAGCAGCAGATGTTACCACTGGACTCCATATCCCACTTTTAACTACAACTGTGTACTGACGTGAGCTTAGGGGAAAAGTCTGGGCTGGACATGCGTGTTTGGCATATTTTATTGGTCAATGACATGGACGAATATGGAAGCTTGGGAAACATCAACATGTTGGGGTCCCTCAGAGGAAAAGGAGCCTATGAGGAAAGAAACAGAGGAAGAAGAAAACCAAGAGAGGAGGTGTCATTCAGAAACACTGGTGATACCAGACACTAGTAGTGTCATCGATAGCAATCTATTTATCGTCTTGAACCTCATCTGTTTTTCTCTGTGAAGTGAGGATAATATTACTTTCAGGCCTTCTCTCATGTATTAATCAAGATGGAACTTATCAAGCACTTAATCTGCCACATGGTACATAGTAAGTGCTCAGTAAATGGTGGCTGCTGTTATTACTTCAAAGCAGGAAGCAACAAAAGAGAGTTTTAAGAAAGAGTAGACACCACTTTTAAATGTTGCAGGGAATTAGATTAATAAGGGGGTAGGGTGGAAACACAGAAAGTATAGTCCAAGATTTTTGTTAGCTATGAAGACAGCAGGAAAAAATTTCCCTCACTCAGGCATCTGCTATTAATTTTACATTACAGAGAACAAATACCTTGGTATCATTTTTCTTCAAAATCAATCACAGTGATTTCTGTGAATTATGAATGTCAATACAAATTAAATGAAATGTTGATCATTTATAATTACTTGAAAATAACATTACATTGAAAAAGTTTCAAGGCCAGTCTCATCATATGGAGCTCTAACACCTGCTGTATATCAATGATTAATGAGAGGATTTGGCAAATGACACAAATACAACTGAAGTTCAAGATTTAAACTTTGTTATAGCACTCTTTTCCCCACCCCCACTTCATGGTATCATTTTACAGAAGCAAGGCAGTTCAGGGCCCCCAAAGTGAAAAGAGACATTCAGATTTGAGCAACCATTTTACTCTTGATGGAATCCTTGACATTGCATAATTTTCTTTACCTGCTCATCACAGATTTTCTCATCTGTGAAGTCTGAAGAATTTGTATATAAAATCTTCTAGTTTAAAAAATTATGGCAACTATTTAATAAAAATTCATCATGTGCCAAACAAGTCATATTTGTGGTCAGGAACCATATTTGGTTCCTATACTTCCAATCTGCAACCTCTGTTTCATACACACTGACAATACATTTTGAGATTTTAGTAAGAAAGGACCTAGGGAGCCCCTACTGGGTGCTCAGCCCACAAAACTGTGCCAGGCATACTAAAGATGGGAGGTCGTTTGAGGCAAAGCTTTTGGCCTTGAGGAAATTAATGGTTCTTGGAAAGAGAGGGTTTACCAATGAGAAACTTAGACTACAGATTTCTGAAACAGTAGAGTTACTAGGACTTTGAGAGTAATTAATCCAACTCTCCTTTTTTATAGTTGAGAAATCTGAATCCCAGAAAGACCCAAATTCACAGGGCTAATGAGTAGCCAAGCTGTCCTTGGAGGAGGCTTTCTGAGGCCCTAGCCAAGGTCTTTTCCCAGTTCTCCACACTGAAATCCAGAGATGGTATATCTTCTCATGATAATGATGCTGCTGGAGTTCAGAGGGAGAGGACAGTTGGGGCAGAAGTCTTCATTAAGGATGTGTGACTAGAGTCATAGCCTGGAAAATGAGAGGTGGGGTAACCATTTATTCGGTTTGAGGGGAAAACATGGAATAAAAGCAAAAGCAAAACCAAATAAAAAGTTAAGAGTAAAAATGCTATATTAGGGTGTATCGGTTGGGATCCAGTCAGGAAACAGAAACTAAACTATTTATGTAGCAGGAAAAATCTAATATAAAATATTACTAACCTGGTGTTAGAGAACTGAAAAGGCCTGAAGGGAGGAAGAGGTGTCACAGAGACAGTGACCGCAGAAAGCAGCACCCATTTCTAGGACAGAACAAAGAGAAGTTGGGGTTACTAGGACTCAGAGGTTTGAAGGAGCGATGCCAAGAAGATAAGACCCAAACAACCTCAGATGAGGGAGTGGTGCTGGTATCTCTTAAGGGGCATGATAAGGCTGACTGGGGGTCTAAAAAACAAAACAAAACGAAACCCCAGCGAACCAGAACTGCAGCTAGAACCAACTAATTGCCCCCTCTGGGGCAAAAACTCTTCTTGATGGTGACAGACCAGGGACCAGATAGGGAAGAGCAAGATCCTTTTCCTTTTCCGTTCCCTTCTCCCCATGCCCCTTACTGGCAGAGCCCAGCTGGCAAAACAGAAGTGTGATTCGCAGAGGGCACAGTTCCAGCCCCAGAAAGCCAAGCTGAGAAGGGTGAGTGAAGCTGAGCGAGAAAAGCTCTTTCATGAGCAGCACAATTAGCCCAGTTGGGCAGCCGTGAGGAGTGTGACCAGAGGGAATGCTCATGTCGGGTGTGGTAGGAGAGAAGACTGCAGAGGTTGGGTACAGGTGACAGACAGAGGCTGGAACAGGTGACAGACAACTTGGAATGGTGGAAAGAGCCATGTAGACTTGAATTTCATATATGACTTAGAGACTATACGGAAAGATGGGATTCTAAATCGTGATCATATTATACTCAGTCAGTTATGTAGATGGGATTCTTTTTTTTTCTTTTATTCTTTAAATTGTTTATTCTATTACAGTTGTCCCAAATTTTTTCTCCCTTTTGCTCTGCTCCACCCAGGCCCCCCCCAACAATCAATCCCCCAATCCCCTCTCAATTGTCCATGTCCATGAGTCATTCATACATGTTCTTTGGTTAGTCCCTTCCCCTTCCTTCCACGATTCCTCCCCTCCCTCCTCACATCCTACAGCTGTCAGTCTGTTCCATGTTTCCATGCCTCTAGTTCTATTTCTCTCTCTGGCTTATTTTGTTCATTAGATTCCAGTTATAAGTGAGGTTATATGGTATTTGTCTTTAGCTGACGGCTTATTTCACTTAGCATAATATTCTCCAGTTCCATCAATGCTGTCGCAAAAGGTAGGAGTTCCTTCTTTCTTTCTGCTGCGTAGTATTCCATTGCATAAATGTACCACATTTTCTGATCCTCTCATTTACTGATAGGCACCTGGGCTGTTTTCAACATTTGGCTATTGTAAATAATGCTGCTATGAACATTGAGGTGCATATTTTTTTGAGCTGGATTCTTAGGGCATATTCCAAGCAGTAGAATTGCTAGGTCGTAAGGCATTTTTAATTTTTTGAGGAAATTCCATACTGTTTTCCACAGTGGCTGCACCAGTCTGCATTCCCACCAACAATGCACAAGGGTTCCCTTTTCTCCACAGCCTTGCCAGCACTTGTTGTTTGTTGATTTATTAATGATAGCCATTCTGACAGGTGTGAGATGATATCTCATTATGGTTTTAATTTGCATCTCTCTGATGGCTAGTGATGTTGAGTATCTTTTCATAGGTCTATTTGCCATCTGTATGTCCTCTTGGGAGAAGTGTCCATTCAGGTCCTTTGCCCATTTTTTAATTGGGTAGTTTGTCTTCCTGATGTTGAGTCGTGCGAGTTCTTTATGTATTATGGAGATCAAACCCTTGTCTGATGTATCATTGGCAAATATGTTCTCCCATACAGTCAGTTCCCTTTTCATTTTGATGATGGTGTCTTTAGCTGTGCCCAAACTTTTTAATTTTATATAGTCCCACTTGTTTATTTTTTCTTTTATTTCCCTTGCCCTAGGAGGTATATTGCAAAAATATTGCTACATGGGATGTCTGAAATTTTACTGCCTATGTTTTCCTGTAGGACTTTTATGGTACCACAACTTAAATTTAAGTCCTTTATCCATTTTGAGTTTATTCTGGCATATGGTGTAAATTGGTGGTCTGGTTTCATTTTTTTGCATGTACTAGTCCAGTTCTCCCAACACCATTTATTGAAGAGACTATTTTTACTCCATTGTATGCTCATGCCCCCTTTGTTGAATATTAATTGAACACAGAGGCAAGGGTTTATTTCTGGGCTCTCTATTCTGTTCCATTGATCTTTCATATGCCAGTACCAGACTGTCTTGATTACAGTGTAATAGAAGTTTAGTTTAATATCATGCATTGTGATTTTGTGAATGTTTTCTTCTTTCTCAGGATTGCTGAAGCTATTTGGGGTCATTTTTGTTTCCATATAAATTTTGGGATATTTGTTCTATGTCTGTGAAGTATGCCATTGGTATTTTAATAGGAATTGTGTTGAATCTATAGATTGGGTAGTATGGATATTTTAATGTTGTTAATTTTTCCCATCCATGAACACGATATAAGCTTCCATTTATTTGTGTCTTCCTCAATTTCTTTCTTCAGTGTTCTATAGTTTCCTGAGTACAGGTCTTTTATCTCCTTGGTTAAATTTATTTCTAGGTATTTTCTTTTTGTTGTTGCTATAGTAAATGGGATTTTTTTTTCTTTACTTCATTGTTGGTGTACAAGAATGCCATTGATTTCTGAATATTTACTTTGTATCCCGCTACTCTGATGATTCAGTTATTAGGTTGAGTAGTTTTATGGTGGAGACTATAGGGTTTTCTATGTACATTATCATGCCATCTGCAGTGACAACTTTACTTCCTCCTTTCCATTTTGGATGCCTTTTATTTCTTTTTCTTGTCTGATCACTGAGGCTAGAACTTCCAACACTATGTTCAATAGAAGCAGTAAAAGTGGACACGCTTGTCTTGTGCATGATCTTAGGGGGCTTCTAGTTTTTGCCCATTGAATATGATGTTGGCAGTAGGTTTCTCATACATGGCCTTTATTATGTTGAGCTATGTACCTTCTTTTCCCACTTTGCTGAGTGTTTTTTTATCATAAATGAGTACTGGATTTTGTCAAATGCTTTTTCAACATCTATTGATATGATCATGTGATTTTTGTCTTTCATTTTGTTTATGTGATGTATTACGTTTATTGATTTGTGAATGTCGTAACATCTTTGCATCCCTGGGATGAATCCCACTTGATCGTGGTGTATGATCTGTTTAATGTATTGCTGGATCTGGGTTGCCAATATTTTCTTGAGGATTTTATCATTGTAGATGGGATTCTAAGTCATGATCATATTATACTTATTCAGTTATGTTCCCTTAACAAAGTCACATTTCTCCTTAGGTGAAAACATGAATGTTAATTTTAAGGAAATGGGTCTTTTTCAGGAGCCAATAGAAAGAAGTAGTAGTAAGTCAAGTCTTGAGGCATCGGAAGAAGGCTTTGGTTATATTACTGTGTTCAGTAAGCCACTGAGCCACACCGGCAAGTGGGGTCCTGCTGCCCACTGCCACCTTCTAGGCAAAATTCTGGAGGCAAAGGTTTGGTTATAAAAGAAAGGAATTTTTATTCAAAAGCAGCACGACTTTGGAATAACAGCTTTCCAGATGCATTAGTCATTTGAGCCTGTCAATGATGGCTAAACTTTTTTAAAAAAATACTTATTTTTAGAGAGGGGAAGGAAAAAAGAGGGAGAGAAACATCAATGTGTGGTTGCCTCTCGTGCACCCCCTACTGGGGACCTGGCCTGCAACCCAGGCATGTGCTCTAGACTAGGAATTAAACTGGTGCTCCTTTGGCTCACAGGCAATCACAGCTTCTCACAGGGATTCTCAGCCAATCCCTTCCTAGACTGCTTATCATTGCCTTGTGTTAGTCAGCTTGTGCTAGTAATTTCTCTATGTAACAAGCACCTCAAATGTTTAAATTACAATAGTTTATGAGATAAATAAGGGTTTATTTTTCCTCAGGTTACAGTGTCTATGAGTCAATGACTTGGCTTCACTTCATGCGTCAGCTCTCATCCAGGCTGGTGGTTAGATTTTAGTCTGCTCCACCTGGTGTCTTAATTCTGGAGTCTAAAATAAAGGAGAAACCCCTGTGTGGAAAAACCCCTTTCTCATGACAGTGGGGAACAGCCAGACTGAACTAAATCAAACCACAAAATGACACCGAATAATGTCTCAATGAGCATATGTCCCATTTGCCAAAGCATATCATGTAGTCAGTTCATAGAGCTACCAGTTGTTTGGTCAAACTATAATCTAGATGTCACTGCACAGGTATTTTGCGGATGTGATTTACATTCACAATCAGTCGACTTTAAGTAAAGGAGATCATCCTCAGTAATATGAGTGGCTATATCCAAGCAGTTGAAGGCCTTAAAGTTTTCTGGAGAAGAGGGAATTTTGTCTCAAGACTCTAACAGAAATTTTTTCTGAATTTCCAGCTTGCTAGCCTTCCCTATAAATTTCAGACTTCCCAATTCCCACAGCTGAGGGGCCAACTGGCCTTTTAAGATAAATAAGCCAATTCCTTAAAATTAACCCCTTCCTGCCTCTCAATATCTCTCAATATCTCTCTCTGTGTAGATTGAAGGATCTATTAGTTCTGAGTCGCTGGAGAACCCAGTCTTATGATTCTGGTGCTGTTTTTTGGTTTGTTACTTTGCCCAGCACAAAGCAGAAGTAAACTATTCAAGAATATTTCTCTAGTATTAGGAGGACTTACCTTTAGAGAATAGAATTCTAGCTATTAATAGAGTCAAAGATAGAAAATAGGCCAGGTTCTGAACCAGGCTATCATATCAATAGCAGAGTTCGAAGCAGGAATATTAGCAAATGGGTGAGTTAGGTGAAAATGTCATAGGTTCTGAGTTGCAGTTTACTAGCAGGAACACTATATAAACCTAAAACAAATAGCTGAACTTGTGAATAATATTCTGATTATATTATAACAGCTGGCCTTTATCAAACCTAGTTAATACTTTAAAAAAAGTATTATTCAGCCCTAGCTGGTATGGCTCAGTGGATTGAGTGCTGGCTTGTGAACTAAAGGGTTGCCAGTTCGATTCCCAGTCAGGACACATGCCTAGGTTTCAGGCCAGGTCCTCAGCAGCGTGTGTGTGACAGGCAACCACACATTGATGTTTATCTCCCTCTCTCCCTCTCTAAAAATAAATAAATAAAATATTTAAAAAAAAGTATTATTCATTTATTTTCATAGAGAGGGGAAGGGAGGGAAAAAGAGAGGAAGAGAAACACTGATGTGTGACACCCATCGGCTGCCTTCCACATGCCCCCAGTTGGGGGGCCTGGCCCTCAACGCAGACATGTGCCCTGACCGGGAATTGAACCAGCGACCTTTTGCTTTGTGGGATGACCCAACCCATTGAGCCATACCAGTCAGGGCAAACCAAATTCAGATTTAATGAAGTAATTTTGGGCTTTAACTTGTTCATCCTCCTTGGTAACTGACACCATGTCTGTGAGTGGGTTTTTTAATTTCTCCATTAATTTAATATTCATTGAACATTGTTATATACAAGACATTGTCCCAAGGATAGAAATAATTAGGACATAAAAGATACACAGTCCCTTCTCTTATGGAGTTTGCATCTAGTAAAAGAGTTAGGTGTGAGCCAACTTGCAGATACCGCTAATTACTTAGTTATGAGTGTGAGAAGTGTTTAAAGAAGTAGAGAGTGCTACAGTAGGAGAGCCCGACTCAGCCTGTGGGAAATGACGATGAACAGAGCCTTAAAGAAAGAATGGGGCTTGCCCTGGCCAGGTAACTCACAAGTGAGGTTGGTTAAAGCGTTGTGGGTTAGATCTCTGGTCAAGGCACATACAAGAGGCAACCAATGAATGTGTAAATACGTGCAAGAACAAATAAATGTCTTTCTCTCTCTCTCTTCTCCTGCCTCTCTCTCTAAAACCAATCAGTAAATAAGATTTTGAAAAAAAACTCTAAAAAAGAAAAGAAAGAATGGAACTGGTGGGGCAGGAGCGGTGTTTCAGGCAGAGGGAATATATGGGAAGCACCTGAGACAATAACAAGATGGACTTATTTTCATGACTTGGAAGAAGGCAGGTACAGCTGGGGTTCATAGAGCCAGAGTGGAGGGGTGAGGTTATGGGGCTGCAAGGGCAGGTAGGAACTTTGTCAAGCTGTGTAGGTCCAGTAGCCACTGTTGCCTGTTTCCTATAGCAACTGGAAAGCCATTGCAGAGTGTTAAGCAGAGGCATGAAGTGGTTGAAGGAATGAAGAGCTGTTTGAGTTATAGATATGGCATTGTACTAAACAGTATTGAAGGACTGGAACACTTGATGAGTCTATACAGTTGTCTTAATTTTAGAGAATAATTTCTTTCCTGGTGCGTGTATGTATAATTCTATAGTGTTTTTGATCCATTTGCTATAAATGAACGTCTTAACATGAGCAAAAATGGAGCTGAAATTTATAATTAAAAAAATACAAAACAGTGCCACTAATTACATATAAGGACCACTTATTAAAGAAATATAATTAATATTTTAGAAAAATGAAAGAAATTTTTCCAAAGTAGTGATACAGATTTAATTATTGAAAGTTAGTAATACATATAAGAATTCCTAAAAAAATTTTTCCAAGGCTGCCACTTTAATTATAAACCATCATAATATCTGCACATTGTTCGTAATGAATGGTTGAATCATATATAGCTATAGCTAATTAAAAACCATTACAAATGTATTTACTCTTTTTAAACATGTTCCTAATTCATTACAAATGGCCGATTGAACACTTCCATATCCATTACACTATTATATTTCCATTCAATTTACTATTAAGATTTCTTGAACAGCTACAGTGTAATAGTAGCTATTGTGCATTATAAATATTTCATCATCTCTCTATGGTAATCCATTTTTCATTTGCTTGCCAAAACTTATGAAGTACTTATTAAACATTGATAAATAATATTACAGCACATGATATGAAATATTGCTGTCTTGCAAATCAGCTTATTGGTAAACCTTGGAGTTGGCGATACTTTAATCTGCATTATCCTGGCTTTATGCTTCATTAGAAACAATGAATATTGCTATGTCATTGGATTGGGGGGAGAAATGAATCACTAACAGTGAAATCTTCACCGACTTAAACAATTTTCTTGCTCTACAGAGTTAATTAAGTGCCTGTTAGTCTGTGAGGGAGGGTGAGTAGAAATAACAGTGTTCTTTTCCATCTAGAAACTTCTCAGACTCATTGGAAGTCTTCAGGCCTTCTGTGCCCAACTTCCCCTATGCATTTGCTTTATTTTAATCTCCCTTTTGTCAAGTTGGGCATCATCCTGTTCAGTGTTGCCATAGTGGCTTGGATTATTTTGCTACAAGTTCAGATGGACATTTAATTGTCTGTGGCAAGTAAGAATTATGGATAAGAAAATAAAATTCTCTTCTATGTTATAGTTAATAGAATCACAGAATGTTAGAGTTGAAGGAGAATTTTTTAAAGCACTTAACCTAGGATGCTATATATGTGCTACACAGGCCCTCACATGTTCTTTCCAGAGCAGACATTACTAATTGAGCAAAGCACTCCTTTCTGCTGAGTCTGACTTCAGTCTGAGAATTGAAACACACTGCCTTCCAGGCTGCCATTACCAAACAACTATTAATGGGACTTCAGGTGAAATCTATTTACTGTGCCTGATCATGTCTAGCTTCTCATTATACAGGCAAGGAAATGAAAGCTGTTAAGAAAGAAATTATTTGGCCAAAGTAACTCTTCTGGTCAGGGATAGAGCGAGGGTCCAAGTCCAAATCTTTTATATTCTAAACTAGCATTTGTCTTATCATTCCTGATACAACTTTTCTTTTCCTATACTTTTACCCTCCAAAGGCCCTTCCAAATGATCTTCTCTAGGTTCCCATGCAATTTCAATGATGAAAATTGGAAATCATTCTTAGTTTCCCAAATTAATTATTTGAATTGTGTTGTCAGTTTGTTTTCTTCCCAGGTTTGGTGCTTTTCTGGAAGACTATAGATGAAGTATGGATATTCGGCAGTATTCATGGTGGAAAAATATTTTTCTGTATTACATGCATGCATACCTGATAGAAAATTATATAAAATGTCAATTATATATTATTACTATTCAACTACAGCCACTTATCTTAATTCTAAATTTAAATTCATTTTCTAATGCGCAACTGAATAAAGGCTTTTTTAAAAAAACTAGTGCAAAATATTCAAGAAAGCATGATTTTCTTGTTTATTTACAGGAAAAAGAATGACAGACCTTAAATAATTCCTTGAGAAAAATATGAGACTGTAGGGAGAAAGATGTTACTTTTTCTTTAGAGGGGGATAACAAAGGAACCACTCTGATTATATTTAAATAGATGCTCAGTGTGGTACCAACTTTATGGGTGCTGAGAATTGTAATGGGCCTCCTATTAAAAATCACATTAACCCTCCATTGACTCTAATGACTTCTGTCTTTTGGGAGTAGGGTTTCTTTCTTTATTCCATATGGGACTTATTATCCTGAGGGAAAGTTAATAAGATCTCTTCCAGACCTGCTTTGCCATGAAGCCTTGTTAAATTCCAAGACTAATAGGAAATGAATTGAGCTAATAAAAAGATACCTTAACAGTTAAAAAATCTTGGGGAAAATTTTTGGAAAGACAACTGGCCATAGCATTAAATAACAACCTCAAACATTAGCTACAGGGCTCATAATGATTTTTTAAAAAATAAGTTGCTTGTTCTGATGATATGTGCATATCTTCTTCTTTTCTGTATTCGCTTCATGACTATTTGGGAGGCATTCATGAAACTAAGAAGTAGCTTGTCAGTTTGCACAAAGTGCTGATAATTAACTTCTTAAGGCACCTCTACTGTAGGGCAAAAAATAGGCTCGATAAATTTATACCATGTCATACTATATAACAGAAACTCATGCATCCTCTGATTTCAAACAACGCATCAGAAACAGGTTGAGTTTCTTGACAAATATAACCCAGAATTGACATTTATATAAGGTCAATTCACTTTATAACAGTGATGACTCACTTTGAGAAGAATGTATAGTAACAAACGTAGCAGGTATTTTGAGCTGAGTAGGAGAGGAAAGTCTTATAATTTGACATTATTTTCAGGGATTCTTGGAAAAGTGAAGTCTAAGTCACAGGAAGCCCAGGGACTTCAGTTGCTACTTATGGACTCCTGGGGAGCTCAGGTGAGGGAGAAATGTCATCTCAACAATTTGTAATGGGTTGATTGGCACAAATAGTGTGATAGGGATCCAAGGAAATGAGGGAAAAATGTTTCCTATCTTTTGAAGTAAAAAGAAAACAGTATGATTCTGGATTTTTTTAAAAGTTAACAAAAGTAAACAAGATTTCTTTCATATCTCTTCTCAAAGTGATGTATTCCTTAAACATAAACAATGAAGTGAAGATTTATGTTCCTTATAAAGTATCCCTGACTTGTCCATTTCTATGAATACCACGGCTACTTCTTGAGCCACTGTATTTTTCTCTGAATAGAGATGGCAGGAATTTTAAGTTGATAAGTGTTCAACACCAACAGGAAGTTACGAAGAACATGATTTGGAGATGACCTTGATTCAAAGCTCAAATATGCTTGTAGTTTTATACTTTTGGACATGTCACATAATATTCTACACCCTCAGTTTTTCTCATCTTTAAAATGGAAACAATAATACCAGTCCTGCTTATTCCACAGGCCGCTGTGTCACATGGGTAGAGATCCTTCAAAGAAATTGGTGATAAGTGAAGAACTAGCCGGTTTTAATCAGAAAGGGAGTTCCTGATGAACTTTATTTTTATTTGAAGAGTGTATTGAATTTCTCTTTACATTTCTTTTCTTTTGACGATTGTTTGTAACATCCCCCTGGACTTAAAATGTTATCTTGAAGAGGGACCTAGTGATTGGGAGATTCAAGAAGCTAACTGGCCTGCTGTTCATTCCAGAAGTTCATTTCATACATTCCTCCTTCGTTCTCTTGTATTTCTTTATTATTTATGCTTTATTATAAACCATGCTATAGATGGGCCCATAAACACAGAAGAATCAATTGTTCAATATCTTTGGTGACGTGGATACATTGATATAACATCTGTAGCAATGAAAAAATTATATGATAGCTATATTACCATTTTGTTGTTGGTTATATATTACACGCTTACAATCACTACAAATAACACAACTCAGGAGGAAAAGAAAACTCCATGTCCAAAGCCCAATCTCAAATGCAAACACCAGAGCTATTGTGGTAAGGGACTTGGTTGATTTTTACACCCCTTCATTTGCTTTATTGTTGAGTATATATTGACAACAGTGGCAGCAACAGCAAGCAGGTTGTACAGCGCTGTCACATGCCTGTTGTCGGAGGTGTGCAAGGTGCCAGGCACAGAACTGGATGTTGAGACACACTTTACATTTACTCCTCCTAACAACTCTGCCAGACACTCCTTACCGATTCCCTATTTTACAGATGAGGACATGAAGCTCAAAGACTTAAATAACTCACCAAAAGACACATAGCTGGCAGGTAGAAATGACAGGATATGAAGCCATGTTGGGCTGATTCCAAGTCCAAACGATTTAGAGCTGTACACTGCACTGTAACCCCCCCGCCAACTGGATGCCTTTTCTTCCTTTTCCAAGATACTTCTTGTATAACTTACTGGAATCTGAATCTTCTTCACTGTGTCATCTTTATTTCCTTTTTTTCTTTACTGGAATAATAGAAAGAAAAGAAGGAAGGAAGATAAGGGAGGAAAAGAAAGAAGAAAAAGTGAAAAAGAGTAAGGCTCATTTCAGTTAACTCAGTTTTTGAGGGTTTTAGTTCTTATTTTTCAACAGGATGATATACTTCTGTTTTAAAAAAATTATCTGCTCTCCTTCTGTAACCAATTTGTTAATCATGTTTTGGTGACTGATTTTTGGGCACATTTCCCAGAAACTTTAAGGCAACCTTTAACAAACACTAATAAGTCTATATGCAGAACTAGCCTATTATTATTCATGGACAGTATTACGAAGAATTAAACTTTTGGAAACTGCACCAAACACATACAGCGAGACATGAAAGTAAGCTGAATTTCCATTTGGTTTGCTTCTTGCTGAGCCTTCAAATTATAAAGTGAAGCAAAGCCAAAAGATTAATACAATGAAAACAAAGATTGGGAAATTAAATGACACGATACAATTTTCTGCCTCATCGGGCTGGCACCAATAATATGCAAAGGGAAGTCTGCTTAGTGTTGGTTAGTTGCTATATAAATGCAGGACAATCACTCTCCTTCTGGAGGCAGACTATTTTCTTGAATCATATAGCCATTGACTCTTCCAATTACCAGAGCCCCCACGCACAGTTCGGCTTTATCTTTTTTTTTTTTTTAACTTTCTGCTCAACCACAGTATTATTATTATTAGTGTTTCCACAGGTACATGCTTTTACATTATCTGAAAAATTTCAGTGATAGCTTCCGAGCATACGTAAAAACCTGGAGCCTATTGCCACACTCATAATTCAATAATAATAATATTTCATAAAATGGATCTTTATAGGTACTCGAAGGCCATAATAGTCTATCTTTAAATTATGCCTATCAGAGAAACATTAGCTCATGGTTGATATCTCACATTTGGGCTTCTATTGGCATGCCACCGGTAATGTATCATTGCTGATCATTGTCAAGATTCCTTCCAAAGAGATTTGTGTGATAAGAAACTGCTTAAAGCTACTCCTAATGTTATTTGAAATTACTTTTATCACAGTTGTATTCAAGGGCTGTCATGTCCATACTACCAAAATTCTCCAGATGATTCAGACATCCTCTGGAGAATTAAATTGTTCATTAACTTTCAAATTTTCCTCGAACACTGCCAGACAATATAAATCAGTCAACAGTAATCAATCTGCTGTCAAGTGTGGAGTACCATACTTGATTTGAAGAAGGTAAAATACAGAACAGACTGCTGCAAGCCTCCAGCCTTTGGAGAGAAATAGTTCTTTCCAATATAACCTCCAGGTCATCTGCAGCTACCAAACAGAAGCCAAGAGAGTAGACACCCACCCACTTCCCACAGGGTCCAAGGCCTTCAGTAGGATTCTTGCTCTTTTCTGTCAAAGACAAATCCTCTCAAAAGGGAAAAATGTACATGACTGTGAGCCCATATGTGCATGCACGTGTTTTCATTCTTTGTTACAATAGATGGCAAAATGTTCAAAGAAAAGAATATTTACTATAGAGGTTAATCAACTTTCTACTTGTTTGGTGGACTTGACTTAGTTATTGCACTCTGGAGTTTCCTATAAATACTTATTTTTAGAAGTCAATTTTAGACTTTTTTCCCCTTTAGATTTCTCAAAAGCCTCTGGAGATATTGATTTTCAGTTTTCCATTTAAACAATCAAAGTGCTTAAAAGATGTGTAAGTCCTTTTACATAAAGCCTAGTGGAAATCAAAGCTGCTGGGTCGTCGAGCATCCAGGAACAGAGGGGAATATTTGAGGTGAATCGCATGGAGTAGAGAAGAGTGGAGAGAAAGGACCCATGTGGCTGCTAGATTTTATTTTGTTTCCTTTTTGCTGTTTTGAATTTTAAAATTAGTAGCTTGGGATTCACTCAATTTTTACAAAAGCAAAGCAAAACAAAACAAAACAAAACATGCATTGTTTTTATTTTCTGGCTTCCTTCAAAGTTGTCTCTTGCTTGCCTCCCAAAAATGATTGGGATGGAGATAGTCAAAACCCACTCTGTGGTCATCTGCTTCGAAACTTTCAGATTTAGTAATTTTGGAAACATGATACTGAACCCTGAAAATAGTGAAGCTGAAGGACTTCATTCCTTCATCCTGGCTCTTCTCATTATTAAGTTTTTATCTTCTTAATAGGAATAAACCACCTTTATTCTAGAGAAAGGATATGTCATATTTTGTACAAAATTTTGAACTGAATTTAGGACCCACATTATTTCACTTGAGAGAAATGCACTGAAATGTGTAACCTTGCCTCTTTGGACCTCACAGAGTGCACAGAGGTTGAAGAATTTCTGTTTGCTTTATTATTAAAATGAAAGCTTTAGGTTTTCCTCACTGCCTTTCTGGAGATAGTATGGCATGAGTGCATGCGTGGGTTCTGTGGTATGACTGCCTTGATTTGAATCTGGTCTCTACCACTTACAGTTATTGACCTTGAGTCAATTACTGCGCCTCTCCTTGCCCCGATTTCTTCAGCTATAAGATGGAAATGATGTTAGGACATTTATCACAAAGTCGTTGTGAGTACAAATTGAGTTATACATGTAAAGTGCTTAGAAAAGTCTCTGTCTCTCATCCCAGATATTTTTCCTGGTCTAAAATGTCTTAAATAATAAAGTAGTTCAAGAAAAATAGAGGTTAATAAAAAGATGATGACAAACCCTTAATGATTAGTAACAGTTTTCTGGGCTGTGAATGCTCCTTTCGATTTTCCTGATCCAATATTTCAGAGGCTCTTGATGCTTTCATTAACTTGGTGGAAGAAAAAGAAGGAATGAAATGCAAAAGCATAGTGGGCAGATTTTTTAATAGAGTGTCTTCTCAGATGAAGAAGCATTACAAGTGCTTCTGTCTTCAACACAATCTATTGTTGCTGAATGTAATAATAAATGCATTTTGGCTTCATCCACTTTTTTTGGTTCAGTTAAAGAGAAACATGATCCTTGGTGTATTGTCAAGAAAAAATTTTTTAATAAAATTTCAAGGCACCTAACATTTCTACAGTGCTACATATTTGTTCTCATAAAAAAAAGAAGATTGTATACTGAAAAGAGAAATAAAATAAAGATAGAGTTTGGGAAGTTTCTTAACTTTCCAGACCATATCTATATTTTTGGCTATTACTAAAAAAAAGCTATTGTATGGGACTGATGGTAGAAATGACTATGATTTCCTTGATTTTAGCTAAATTTTTGCTAAATAATTTATCTCCAATGGTCTATAAATTGATGTAAATGTCCCTATTCTTGGCCCTGCATGATTCACTCCTGTCGAAACATGTTTTTGTGATGTGTTGAATTTCCTGTTTCTGTGACAATGATGGAGTTAGCAGGAATTTTTTCCTTGAAAATGTAAAAATATAGGCAGAGTTTAAAAGTCTCTAGGATTTATTTTCATTTAAATTAAAATATATTTTGATGATGACTCTGAAAATGACACTAGTAAAACTCACACTTGTTTTTGGCCTATGCAAACATAGTTTCAAAATGTCAATGGTGGTTCAAAAAAGAGTCCCTTTCCTTTCACTTAATTGACACTCCATTGAATCACAGAAATAGGAGTTAACTTTGACAGAGTAGTAATTTTCAAGTAAGTGACCCCAGGAAACACAAGGTCAAACTACCCTAAGGTTATTGAGTATAGTTTATAATGTTCAAACTCTTACTTCAGTGAGTACACCAGTCAGTGAAGGGTTAAAGATGAGCTTGGCAAAAGGGGGAGGGGACTTTGGAGGCCATTTCCTCCAGCTCTATTTAGCATTCATGGCCGGTTGAGTCACACCAGGTTTTATTAAATGATGCATAATTCAGTGATAAATTGGTTTAGCGCTGCCTGTTACAAGTCAGGTCTGAGGTTTTACTGGGGTCAGTCTAGAGGCACTGTGGCTGTTTCATGTCATTAGTTCTCATTCGGTTGCAATGTGTAACCACTCTAGCACATGTCTTTCATTAGTGGATACAATGCATGCTTTGTGTGTGAACATCCTTAGATGGTAAAAGCCAATTTAGAGCTTTCTCACCTTCCTTTTATGTCAGTGGATTCCATCAGACCACATGTGTGTGGAGCTAAAGGTTTTTGTGGTGGGGTCAGGCTCATTTCCCATTTGCATTGCACCCTGCCCAGCTGATCCAGACTAGAAGCTCTCTCTGAAGTTAATGGGTGTTGAGCACTGGATAAGACCATAGTGTCAACTTGCCAAACTTCCTCCTCTCTGGAATTCAGAAAGCCCTTGTAACACTACTTCCTTCATAAAGGTTTCTTTTGCTAAGTGGAAGACAGAGTGAGTTATTTTTTTCAATTAACTCAGATATAAAGCCCAGACTTTTGTTATCTATCAACACATATACCCCTTGCCCGCCCCCTGCTGGTTCAAATACTACTAACAATGTAATTAGATTTTGGTAAGGTTCCTGTGTGGGCAAGTAGTTACCTCCCTGTTAATTAGTTCCTTGTGGGCATATCCATCAGTAATTAATACAAAGCTAGGGATTTAAAACATTTGTAGAGAGTCTATGTTTAACAGTGAACACGTGGGCATTTTATAAACTAGACAATGGTTTCTGTCTCTCTCAATTTTTCCACCTCTTTCTTAGAATTGTATTTTTCAGTTGAGGTAGATAAGTTTGGGAAGATAGTACTCTAGCTGTGGTAGGCAGGTTCTGTGAGTGAATCAGCTGGTCATCCCTATAAGTGCAAAGTGCGTATCTGAATACCTGGGATAGTGGAAAGAATAAAGCTTTGAGTTTAGACCAATAGGGGTTTACATCTGGGCTCTATCACTTTTTGTGAATGTGATATTCTAGTCTGATTATCTGAGTCTCTGTTTTCTCAGCTGAAAAAATGGTTATACTTCTCTCTCAGGTATTATATGTATTAAATGAGATAATACATTTAAATATGCCCAGGGATGTGCCTGACATACAGTTGGCACTCATTCTTTCATTCAATAAGTATTTTGAGGACCTGCTATGCACCAGGCACTGTTCAAAGCATGGAGGATACAGTGGTGAATGAAAGACACACACACACACACACACGCATGCACGCATGCACATACACAAATATTTATAGTGAAATGAGCGAGATAACACACATAAGTAAATATTGTAGCATATGGAAGGTAGGGTAAGTGCTATGGAGGGAAACAAAGTAGGCTATGGAGTAAGGAGTGCAGGGCCATTCTAGTGCCATAGGATGGTCAGGAAAGGCCTCTCTAGGAAAGTGGCATTTGGGCAAAGACTTGAAGGAGGAGAATGAGTAAACTATGGGTATGTGGGGGAGGAGAATTTCAGTAAAGGGAACAGCCAATAGAAGGACTGTGCTTGACATGGCTTAGCCAGTGGGGCGGGGACAAGAACAGTAACAGGGTAGGCAATAGAGATCTTTTGACATACGACTTTTAGGTCATTATGAGGATATTGGCTTTCATATTAAATGGAGAGTAATTGGAGGGTTTTGACCAGAGGAGTGATGTGATCTGACTTAGTCTGTTAATTAGAGTTCCCCTGGAAACAGGCTCTGAGATGTATAGCTGTAGGTAGTATATTTATTTTGGAAATGTTAGAAGCAACACCTGTGAGGGCGTTGCGGGGTCCGATTGGGCAGATGGAGCAGATGAAATGCGATCCAGTTGCTCCAGAGTCCTCAGCTGACCCACAGGGAGTCCTGGAGCTGGCATGGCCCTTCAGAGTGGTCTCAAACTGGGGAAAAGGGGTGATGCTTTTGTGCTCCCACATTGATCACTCATTGCTTACACCTTCCAGGAAGGTGAGAACTTCAGTGAGGCAGCTCTTGTTGGGAGAAGGCAATTCCAAGAAGAAGACCCAGTATAAGCCCTTGACAGCCCACACTCCCAGTTGCTGGGGTAGCAAGTATCCCAGGGGGGATCTGGGTGGTGCTCCATAACGCACCACACCTAGGTTTGATGAAGACTATGCTGACTGCTATGTCGAGAAGGTGCCACCAGGGTAAAGGGGGAAAGGAAGACGGCCCGTTAGTAGGCTATTGCAAAACTCAGGAGAGGAACGATGGTGATTTGGATCAGAGCAGGGTGATAGCAGTGCGGGAAATGAGAAGGCACAGGATTCTGGGTACATTTTGAATAGAATGCTGGCAGAATTTAGACATGCCGAGTCGGAGGTGCCTACTGCACATCCAAGTGGGTGTGTTGAGTAGGCAGTCAGATATAGAATTTGAGCAAGAGAGGTATTTTGGGAATCCTTGGCATGAACATGGTATTTAAGATTAGGAAACTGAAGGAGATCACCAAATGCAGTGAATGTATAAGAGAAGTTCTAGGGATGATCTCTGAAATCTGGCTTCCTTTGGCTACCTTTATGACTACTACTAAGTTCCCTCCCTAGATAAAGAAGATCCTCTCACAGAAATAATATTTCATCAAATATCTGGGTACCCTGTAATCCTGTCAAATTGACACATAAAATTAACCATCACAGCATGTAAGCCTAGTGCTTAGAGCATAGTAACTACTCAAGAAATGGTGGCTCTGATGACAGTCATCCTTATTCCCCCGTAAGAGCTGCGTTAGGAAGGAGAAGCCCCAACACCTACCTGAGAATCTTCCTTGTTTATGCCCCTTGTACCCTTTTATTTTAATAATCTGTTTATCGAGCAATCAGTATTCTGGTGCCAAAAGAATTTATAAGCCAATTAACCCAGGTGGCTGGGTACTTCCAGCAGCATAACATTGTCCCACATGTCACAGCTGGCGCAGGGAAAGACGAATGCATGGCCTCCAGAGGCTCATTATTCATCGACCCCTTTGCCGTAAAATGTGCTACGTCTGTGAAGAATCCCTTGGTTGTATTTTTATTTTACAGCACCCTGCATTGACCATTTTGCAAAATAATGATCTTCTCCTTATCAGCTCATCTGCTGCCAGTCAGTAATTTATCTGAACGGATTCTTTCAGCATCAATATACAGTACAGGTCCCGGTGAGGTATTGGCTGTAATAATGGTGGGCCACTGTGTGGCAGACAGGATTTAAAGTACCCATCACTTACACGGGCAAAATGGATGCTAAGCAGAGATTGCTATTTTCTGGAAGGAGAAACATCTGGAACTATGTATAAATTGTTTCCAGAAGAATATGCACCTTTGAATTTGTGTACAAATAGGGATGCTGGCATTTACTTGGAAGTTTGGCTTGTATGCATATTTAAACCTATGCTTTTTGTTTGTTTTATGTCTGAGGAATGATGTTTCATAGAGAGGGAGCCTGAAATAATATAATAAGGTGTGTTTAGTAACTTTTGGGGGGAAAAATGCCTTAGACTATAACTCTCTTCTACCTCCTTTGTGTTTCCCCCCACACTGAAAGCAGTAATTACTCTCAAGACTTCTTCACATAAAGGTTTAATTTTTATTCCCATCTCTGGTCCTCTTTCCAATTTAAAATGCTTTTGGAAGTCATTTAGGAAGATGCTGAACAGAAGATCATCCTATGTTTATTGTCCTAGAGTAAGGCCAAGTATTCGCTGACTTTGTTAGAAAGCTACGGTGTCCACTATTCCTGGGGTGGAAATGCAATGGAAGCTGTGGGGAGTGAAAGACAGCGCTTGGTTGTTGGGGAGGCAGCTTATCACCTCCCCAGATTCCTGCGTTTGCCTTCTTCAGAGGACAGTTTTAAAACCTGAGTGGTAGATGATGACTTGAACTTCATGTGTTGCCCTCCCTCCCCACCCCTCAGCCCCATTGCCTCTTATTTCAGCTGTTAGTGTGGAAAAATTGAATGGGATTTTTCTACTTCATCTTGAAATATTTGAACTACTTGTGCCAACATTGATTTTGTGAGTGGTCACGCTGGTCATTGTGACAGATGATAGAAACCATTTGGCTTCCAAATATTTCCACACAGCAACTTTTCAGAGTGATTTTAAATGCATAACATTTAAACTACCCTAAGCCAATTCCAATGAATGAGTTTTATCCTTCGAGTATTTTAACTTCCTCCCCCTGCCCCCAACACCGCTGTCCTTGACCTTCTTCTAAGTTTTCTAACACAGATACTCAAGGAATAGCTGATCAAAGGTTACTTGGATCTTGGGGGTATTTTTGAGGGGAACTGGGGGACTTAGCTTCTCTGTCTCTCACGCCCCATGGCTACCTTTGGTACTCCTTTAAGTTTGTGATCAAATTTAATAGAATAATGGATTCATGAATCATGATTGTGAGATTAAAAAAAAAAGATCTGTCATTGTCAAGACAGGGGACAGTGGCGTGAAGCATTTGCCAGTGTTTGACTGCGGATTATATGACAGCACACAGACACGTGGAGGCGGCAGTGCACCGGCAGTGAGTAAGGAAGCTGGGCTGCCCCAGGGAGGGCGGATCATGGCTGTGTTTGCCGTCCGAATGGATGGAGTTGCCTGCACTCCAGGGAGACTGTGGCTGACTTCCCAAGTCCTATGTGCATGATTCTCTTGGTAAAAGGAAATTTTCCTGAAATGGGAGTCTAGGGAAATAATTATTTCTTCATGCTGCCAAGACTTGAGTGGATGTTCATCAGTCTTTGTTTAAATTCATAACTTGTGATAAAAAGTTTTAAGGTTGCTTTTGTTCCGTTGTGAATATAATTATGTATTTGACTAGCAGTTAAGGTATAAATAATTCACTTTTGAGCATTTTGTAATTAGCCGAGACATACATGCTAGATCAAGGATTTCACTGATTTTCCATAGGTTTTGTGCTTATTATTGTTTTCCTTTGATACAATTAAAATTCTAAATATGCTCAAGCATATGTGCACGTGTAAACACAAATGCTCACATAGGCAGGAGTAAGGAATATCATATGCCTTGTCCAACCTCAGACGAGGCTACAAAAATTAACGAACAGGGCCACCCTGTCATGAATCCTAACTGTTTCCTGATAAGATAAACAATGACTCTTAATTAGAAGCTAAAATTTTTAATTAAGATGATTCTGCAGTAATTATCTCAGTTGTCTGCTTCACTGGATTTTAATGAAAAAGATTGATTAGGTATGAAACTAGTAGCGTAATTAAACATTCAGGGTTGTTCTGGCCACTGAGGGGAAAGTGGTGTGATTAAACCCTAAAGTGCGTTCCTTAACGAGGTGTTTTGGACAGTCAAGTCTGGTGCAGTGTCAGTAAGTTTCATTTTTTTATGAATAGCTTCAACATCTTAAGGTAAAAACGGGTACATCACAGCTGGCTTATTTACACAAAAGCATTTGATAAGCACTTCCGGTGTGCCGTAGTGATACAGGGGCATAAAGTGCGGTCTTTAAAATTAGATACACTTGTTCAAAGTCTCAGTTCTTTTAATTAGCAGACCTGGGATACTGGGAAGCCCCATAACCTCGCAGCACATTATTGTCCCATCTGTAAATGAGATAAATACTACTACTTTATGTGGTTTTCAAGTTTGTAAATGAGTCAACAGATATTTTGCCCTTCCTGCAGTACCTGGTACTGACTAGATGCTCTATAAATAGGAGCTATTATTACTATAGGTTTTATTTTGAAAATGTTCTAGAATTTTCTCTGAATTGGTCAGTAAATGCAGTGTGTAGACTCTCACTAGTTTACACAAATTTAAGCAAGTGAAAGAGGAAAAAAAATGGTGTTGGTAGGTAGTACTGAGGACTAAAAAGCACTATGATATTTCTTTGTAAAAGTAATGAACAGATGTCAGAAGTTCCAACACAAACAAATGTTGGCAAGACTGTGGAGAAAATGGAGCCTTTTTGCACTGTTTGTGGGAATGCAGACTAGGGGAAGCCACTGTGGAAACCAGTATGGCGATACCTCAAAAAATTAAAAATGAATCTGCCTTTTGACCCAGTGATCCCACCTCTGGAAATATATCCAAAAAAACCCCCAAACACTAAATATTCAAAAACTATAAGCACCCCGATGTTGTCGTGTTATTTACAATCGCCAAGATATGCAGCAGCCCAAGTGTCCATCAGTAGATGAGGGGATAAAACAACTATGGGATATTTACACAATATGATACTATTCAGCCATAAAAAAGAAGGGCATTTTACCCTTTACAACAGCATGGATGGACCTGGAGAACATTATGCTAAGTGAAATAAGACAGTCAGAGAAAGAAAAATGCAGTACAATTTCCCTCATATGTGAAATCTAATGAATAAACTGAACTAACAAGCAAAATAGAGACACACGCATAGAGAGCAGCATGACAGCCAAGTAGAGGAATGTGAGGGGGTGAAGGGATTGAACAAAAAGGAAAAAGGACTCCTGGACATGGACAACAGTGTGGTGATTTCAGGGGGGAGGTGGGTATAAGAAGCCATATGGTAATGGAAAAAATACAATAAAAATTTAAGAAAAGAATGACGATAAATTAAGCAGTCAATAAAAAGAAAATTAGAATAAAAAACAAAGTTCAATGAGCAAATGTTTTCAAAATCTGGAGGAAATTCTTCCTTTTTCTCTTTCGTTAGTAAGAAATGCAGAGTAATTGACTTTTAGATTGCTTAATTTTCTTACCTTAGAATGCAGTGTTCCATTAACACGTTTCTGGATCTGCTAGGATCAATTCTCATCATCTCAATCAGTCTCTGTTGACTAAACATACTTCCTTTGCTAGGAAGTTGGTGTGGATTAAGAAGGTGTGCGTAGTATTGGGTGAATTAATGCATCCTGGCTTCATAGACACAGCATAGCCGTATACTCCTGCTTTCCTTCGTGTGGTGGTGTAACTATCTGAGCTAATCATTTACTGACAGAACCAACAGTGCTGACCAAACATGAGTGAAGAATAAAGTCACAATAATCCAGGTAGGTTGAGGTGAATAATCAAATACTTCAATGAGCACAGAATGAGTTTCAGGCAATTAGGCCCATGAGGTGGCTAAATTTCTGTGCTGATGAGGTGCTAAGTATCCTTGAATGTTGGCATTACAAGCACTGCATTTGAAGCCAGAGGGCTCTGGATTTAAAATTTAGGTCCTTGATTTATGAGTGGTATAATCTTGTGGAAGATACCCTTCCTATCTACTTTTATAATGGGAACTCTGGAATCTGTACGTTTAATTTCATGAGATTAAAGTAAGAATCAAATGTAACAGTGGATGTAGAAATGTCAAATCATGCAAAGCATGATTCATTTATTCCTGTATTTATTTGTTAATGTATTGAACAACTGATATTCAAATGCTGTGCCTGGTAGGGAAAATTCAAGCATGAATAAGATACCCCCAAGTCTTCAAAAGTAGTCATTCTAAGTGGGGAGATGTATAAATAGATAGAAAATTACCATTCAGTGTGATAAACACCAGGCTAAAAGTATGCCTGGAATGTTTTGGAAGCCCAGAGAAGCATCTAATCGAGACTGAAGAGTTAGGGCATGCTTCCCGGAGAGAGTGACACTTGATCTGAATTCTGAAGGAAGGACGTTAGCTCAGAAAATCAAGGAATGGCATCCTGGGAAGAGGGAACTGCTTGACCAAAGGCTTGCAGGTGTGCGTGAGAGAGCGGGGCATGCAGGCAATGGCTGTGTAAGGATGGAGCCTGAGGTTTCCCTCGGGGCAGGGGGAGTAACAGAGACAAGCAGTAGGCATGAGCATGTGAACGTCATCCTGAGAGCGTTCAGGTATCATAGAGGGGTTTTAGCAAGGTGCATGCATGTTCAGATTTAAGTTTTGGTAATGTTATTTTGGTAGCACTGTGGAGGCTAGATTAGAGAGGAGAGATTGGTGAGAGGGAGAAAAACTGAGAGATGTGTTCATTCTACAAAAACTTTCTACTGTCTAATAATGGCCCGAGCAGTTTATAATGCGTTGGCAGAAAAAGTCATGTGAGACATGATGCCTGCCCTCAGTGAGCTCATGAAATATTGTCACGGATGCACAGGTAAAACATCACTCTCAGGGCTCTGTGGTAAGTGCGTGGCTGAGGCTGTTCTGAGTTACCCAGGTGAGAAGGGAGGAAGAGCTGAACTAAAGCTGTGGCAGTGGAAGGGGAGAGGACAGGAATGAAGAGGTGTCACTGGCAGGACTTGTTTATAAATGAACAATTTACTATATACCTCATTAGTTGTCTGAATCTTGACCAGAGGATAGGAAGCTTTTCCGCTTGGGCATCCGGACCCCCCAGCTCATGGTACACGCTGTAAGCCCCATCAGACTTTGATCAGGATCCCCCCTAACCTTGAACCTGTGATAGTTCCCTGGATATTTTGGACTTCTGGACTCTGCGTGCTATTAAGGAATTACACAGAGATAAGGGCTGTGTTGTTAGCCAGTTTATTTAATTTCATATTAGGAAGGACAAACTGTGCCTCCTGCATTTTGCTAAAAAAAAATTTAAAAATAAAAAAGTACTGCAACTTTAACTGAGCCACGGAGGGCTCAGTTCTGTTGGGAAGGAAGGTTGGCTTATCCCAGCAGACCATGGTCCTGCAAGGTGCTTAGTCGAAGGCAGGAGGAATGCAGGCAGGTTGCAGAAGGGGCAAGACCTAAGTTCCAGCTCCAGCCTTGTATTCAATTGCCGAGATGAAAGAGGTAGCTTCCTCTACACTTCAGGTTCTTTTTCTTTTTCACTGCATTCACTGCATGGGTGTTTGAAAAGTTAAAAATTACTAGTCTCCCCTCTTGCCCATTCTGGCCCTTTTCTTTTTCCCTTCTCTAATACAAGTTGTGTGGTCAGCTCATTAATATTCTTTCATGATTGTATATTTAGTGTGGTGACAGTGGTTAAGTGACAGAATGACAACAAGTAGATGTGGATAATTTCACAAGAGATCTAGAGGAGGAAAAGATATCACCTCGATATTGAGGTTTTTAAGACTGGCAGGAAGCTCTGAAGCGACCTGGCAAATTCATCTTTGGATGTGGCTGTTAAACTTGACATTAGGTTCTTATCTATTTGGGGAATATTTGGGATTGTGCATATGGTGATTAGGTTATATTAAGAGATGGTCTTTTTAAACCGTCAGATGCAAAATGAAGGCTGCTTGTGCCAGACACATTGTAGGCATTACACAAAGTAAATCAAGTCATTTCTAATGAGCTAGAGAATCCATGAAGCAGCTTGGCTATGAGGTGGGCTGGATAGTTGCTGTGAATTATTAAGATGGCAGAGACAACCATGCGCGAGGAAGCTCGGCTCAGCAGTGGGCATCGGGGCAAACAGTGCCCTGCCCATTTCATTCTTCTCTCCTGTATCTGATGTAGACTTCCCCTGAGAGAAGAAAGGAGTGGCACACACCCTTCCTTTATGGGGTGTTAGCTAATGCTGCCTGCATAGGATGACCATGGTGGATATTAATGTCACTCTGTTACATGACCTTTTTTGGAGTGGGTGGTGATTCATTATTTAAATTTGGAAACATGGGAGACAATTTAGGAGACCTTAGGATGGGAAAATACTGGACCCTGAAGAGTCTTTAGAATTTGTGAGTGATGAAGCCAGTTCATTTATGTGATGTTAACATGGAAAACACAAAGGCTTATAACCTGGTCTTCTCTTCTCATCAAAATATTTTATAAGCATTTCATATCACTTATTTTGCAAATAGAATGTTCAGTTTGTGGCACTCAACAGTTAATTGTCCTTTTCCTGTATGTGTTAGCAAATGGCATGGCAGATGGGAAGTGAGTGACTGTTTTACATTAGTGCCTAATTGGAATGGAGGTTTTTATTAATTTATATAAAAAGATCACTTATGCATAAGTATAAATTACAGAGGCAGGTGCATCTTTTATTAATATGTAGAATTGAAGATTTAGTTATAAAAATGTATCTACTATTGGAATTAGACTTTATCTTCCATTTCTCTGTGAGCTCTTCAAAGCAAAGAATGGTGTCTGTTTCACTGTGCACATAGTAGGCATTCAATGATTTGTGTAAAAATGAATTACTTTGAGTTATAATGATGTATCTGTCATCATAGAATCACGCTCAGGAGTGTGATTGGCATTCAAATTCTTCACATATTTTGTAGGCAATATGTTGTTACCTAGGTAGGTAGTTTTTTTCAACTTTGACTCTTCCTTTTTATTTTCTTTAACATTTTAGCATTAAATATACTTTAATCAATAATATACTTTACTTAAATATCATTTATTTCTCATAATGTTGAAATCTAAATGTACAACTTCTGAGAATTTTGAATGTTTCATAATCCACAGTAAACATCATTCATATTGTCATTGTAATTTTTTATGTGATCACACTGAACATGTGAAGTTTAATGACTCCCTATGTACAATTGCTTAATGGTACAGCTCCTGAGTGATGTTAATAATGTTTTTAGCTCCTTTTCCTGATTGTATGTAATTTACTCCCATCAATCTAATTCATAACCACTAAGGAATGTGACTGGCTTTTATTATGAAAATATGGACACCTAGTAAAAAAAAAGCTCAACTAGCAAATAACTGAGATAGAAATAGGAACCATGTAAGGAATTATATATGTATATGCCATCTGAAGGATTCAGGTACGCTAAAGTTTGAGAACACAAATGTACTAAGCTGCTCTCTATGTACAGCGAAGGGTGTACTGTAAAGATGGCCGTAATATTTGGAAGAAACCATTTCTGTGACCTTTCTATGTATAATTAACCTACTGGAAATTTGATAACTTTGGTAAAATAATCAAATACCTCAGAAACAAAAAAAAAATCATAATTCCCCCTATGTATAAAGAAAGGCAGAAATAGAGTGAAAATTTTTTTTAGTGCCTCATAGGCATATAGATTTTAGTCTATTGAAGAGAGTGTTTCTGTGTTTACTATAAAGGATTTAAAATATTTAAATGATGAGTGTTGTCTTCATTAAAGAAGGATGCTTGATAAAAATTAAGCTTTCTTTAAAATCCAATCTTAGCATAAATATTGGGATAAAAATTAATACTAAGCCTGACAAAAAACAATACAAAACAAAAACAAATTTCCTATGGGTAAAAAGGGAACATGTATATATTTATCTATTTTAGTAATTATTAGAGATCTTGAAAATGAAATATATATAAATAAAATTAGAATACTTTATAAATATCAAGAAATTCTGTTTCATGTCTTTACATACTATTTTAATACACTCTTTACTAAGCTATAGGAATACAATAAAATGATGTTCTTTCCCATAGCTACTTGTGAAAGGTTTAAATGATTCTAAGATTGTAAGGTAGTATTGACAAGAAATGAATATGCTGAAGACACTACCATTTTGGAGCTAATTTTAGTAGGTTTCTGATCAGAAAGAAATGAAAAGATTTTTGTGTAGAATTAAAACCCTCATCTTTGGGTTTCAAAGAGGGAATTATAATAACTAGGAGCAGGTTTAATCTACAATTTTCATAGCAGTTATACTGATAGAACAAAATGCAGAGTAGGAGACATTATGGCTTTCCCTTGCCAAGTTTCATAGCTGCTGGCCCTATCAGATACACCCAATGTGAAAAATAACTCGTAAGTAAAGAAGAAATGATTGAACTAGCAGCCAAGTGCTTACTAAATCACTCTTCAGAAATAAGTGTCGGCCACCTAGGAAAATCATGACCCATAGAGTGTCAAAATTATGCACATGAATCCTGAGAAAATGGTTCAATGGCCAAACTGTCAGACACATTATTCAGTCATGCAAACATTTGTTTCTTCCATTCAGTAACTATTTAATGAGTGTTACTTTGTTTCAAGCATTGCTCTTGGTGCCCATTATGTAACACTGAACCAGATGGCCATGTTTCTTGCCCTTATAGAACAGTCTTGCTGGGAGAGAAACCATGAGTAAATAGCCATTGTATTGCAGTATCCAAGAGGAGGAGCAGTGAAGTGGCACCTGATCAATATTTGTACCTCACAAAAGACATTTTGAGAGAAGTGTACTACATGGTGATAACCACACATCATGGCAGTCACTGTCATCAGAACTGGTTTTGGGTGCTAAGGGAGACAGCCAAAATAAAAACAAGCAAAATCAAATAAACAAATGATCAGAACATACACTCACGTTCTGATTAATTAATTCTAGAGAAGTCTGAGACTTTGAAATGATTGTTAAATGAATAGAAATGTGTTAGACAAAACTGGAGGTAAATAAAATAATGCAATCGTAAATCCTATCAGATTTTATGGAAATAAAAATATAGCCAATGAAATACGAATACAATGTATTGGATAGACTCTAGAAGGGATACAGGCAAAAAGAGAATAGTGAACTTGAAGATAGAACTAAAGTGCTCATTCATTATTCAGCAAACACAAAGAAAAAATATGGAAAGGCAGCCAATTCTATGAAAGATTAATCGAGAAGTTCCAATATATATTTAATATGTGTTACAAAGTGAGAGAATGGAAGAAATATTAGAGAATCAATATTTGAAGAATAAAATTTCTTAAATTTAACATTATCACTCATGCTGAGTGTAAAACTGTATAAATCTTAATAAATTTTCTTTTCATCATAATGGTAATTAAGAAGAAAGGAAAATCTTAAGTTATTAAAGAAAATACACTTATTATCTGCAAATCAACAAATATTAGACAAACAGCAATATTTTACTCTGTCACAGTAGATACCAGAGAGAATGGAGTGGAATCCTAAAATGCCAAGAGAAGATATAAGTAACCTTAGAAGCATAGACCCAAAAACATGCAAAACTGAGGGCAAAATAAAGAGAATTTGAGATGCATAGAGAGTAAAAGAATTTCTCATTCACATCCACTAAAAAACTTTTTCCTATGGCAAGTAAAAGTTAGCAGAGAGCAAAGATGTGGGCCATGAGAAACAAGAATAAATGCAGAAATTAATGAAATAGGTTGGCACATTTAATTAAATATTGATTGCAAACAGTGTTTTCTTTGTTTAAAAAGTTAAATGTGAAGCTCTATACAAAAATAAGTTGTGGGGCTGCTAAGGGTTCCGAGTGTGCTATACTCATTGTTTTAATGATGAGCAGGCTGGAAGTACCTCATAATTCAAGATCTTGCTAGAAAAATTTTTTAGTTGCATTTGGATCCTAATGTGCTACAGTAAATCACCAAAATAATAGCAATGCAAATAGCTTCTAAATGAAGAGAAGGAAACAAAACGAAAAAAAATCAGATAGTAGAAGTAAGTCCAAGCACACCGTTAATGCCATGATCACAATAATCAAACTCCATTTCCAAACTCATTATGTTCATTGTGTACATTGATCAAACTCATGTGTTCAAGTAGGATTATCAGGTTGGTCAGGTTGGTTGTAAGACTCTGCCTGCCCTGCAACCAAGAGGAATACCAAAAGCAAAATGACACTAAAAAGTTGAAATTGCAGGGGTACCAGAAGATTTAACATGCAAAAACACAAGTTAAAGTAAACTGAGGTCCTCAGGCAAAACAGAATCTAGAGTAAAAAAATAGAAACACTACCAAATAATTTTAAAAAGAAATAACCTACCAAGATGTCCCAACAATCAATCTATATGTATGTATATAATAAAACATACTCAAATTATATAAAGCAAGAACTGAAAGGAGTAACCAATAAGCCCTCAATTATAATGAAAATGATAGATTAAGAATATAACATTCAGTAAAGTTACAGGAGCATTGAAAAGTGAAGTCAATAATCTCTCTCTGAATCTCTATCTCTATAAATACTACATGTACTTTTATAGCTATATACCTATATCATCTTCAATAATGACCTTATATAATTTATGGGTTATGGAGGGAAACAGTGTAAACACTGTACAAAAATAGAACTACTATGTGAGGGGTGACCTAAAAATCCCCAGAATTTATTTATAAAAAATTGTGTATTTATTCTTACATGTTTAAACTTCAGTCACCTTCAAAGTACTCTCCATTTGATGCAATACACCTATCGAGACATTTTTTCCACTGCTCAAAACAGTTTTGAATTCATTGATTTTGCTGCCTTATGTGCTTCTGCAATTTCTTGTTTCACCTCCTCCACGTCTGCAAGACATTTCCCTTTGAGGACTGTTTTCATCTGGGGAAACAAAAAAAAGTTGCTTGGGGTGAGATTGGGTGAACAGGGAGGGTGGGGCACAGGGCCATGACATTTTCAGGCAAAAACTGCTGAACCCTCAGCATGATATGGACAGGTGCACTTGTAAATCACTCATCATGAAATAGGCAAAAATATTGAAGCAGTCTTCAAAAAAAATTTACCGAAGCTGAATGTAGCCTCTCACAACATCACCAGCTGGCACACTGATACAGGTGGGTTCTTGGAATACTCAGCAGGGGAAGCCTGTACTACAAGGGGCCTGCCCTCCAGAAGATAATTCTGGGTTTTTTTGGGTGCTCCCATCATATATCAAAACTTGTGAGATTCAGGTAAAATAGTATTTAGAGATAACTTTCTTAAAAAAAATTCTGAAAATAAATGATTTATGTTCCCCAGAAACTAGAAGAATAAAAACAATAAATGAACATAAAACTATTAAAAAGAAAAATAAAGATGAGAGAAAAATGAGTGAAGTAAAATTTTTTAGAAAACACTGAAAAGATCAACATAATAAAAACTAGTAATTTGAGGGAATTAATTCTATAACAAATTCCTACCAAGATTGATTGAGAAAAAAGAAAAAGGCATAATAAAGGAACATGAGATTTTTTTTGAATGAGAAAATATTTAAAAAATGGGTTATATAGGCATATATTAAATGGATGATATAATTACAAATAGAGTGAAGATTTTTAAAATCATAAATGAATACTATGAACAACTTTATACAGATGTTTGAAAAAACAAAGGAAATGGAGATTTTTAGAAAAATACATTACCAGGGTCAACACAAGGATAATTAAATGGATAACTATTAAAGAAATGGAATTACTAATCCAGGTCTCTTTTCCCCAAAGACATAAAGTCAAGATGGTTTTCTAAGCTAATTTTACCTAATCTTTAAATAATGGAAATTTTTATTTTATATGCACTCTTTCAGTGGCTCAAAGGAGAAAAAAATCTTACCTAACTTATTTTGAAAAGGCTAGTATATCTTTGATACCAAAACTGGACAAGGACAATAAAAGAAATGTAAATTATAGCTTCAATCCTTTTTTAGCTACGTACAAAGAATCATAAAAATAAAAACCGAAAAATCATATTTCAGAAATGTATAAAAATTGCACCACAATAAAGTAGAATTTCCGAAAGAATGCAAGGCTTTTGAACTCCAGAATATGTATAGATGTTTTATGTCCCATATTAAAAAAATTGTTGGGGAACACTTCTTATATTTTTGTACATCTTGCAAGCAGACACTGATTGACTCTGGTTTGGGAAAATTTTCTAAACATGTTTGTGAAGTGAACAGCCTTGGAAAATAAAGATAGTGTCTCCCTCTGGAGCAAAAGGTAGGCGTGCTTACTGTACAGTCTAATAAAGATAATGTCTCCCTCCGGAGGAGAGGGCAGGCATTTTATGGTTTGGGTCCCTTAAGCTCAGGGTTTCTTCCGTAATAATGTAGTCCACTGCCTGTGCAGGCATCCTCGCAGGACCATCTGAGATTTTCCCAGGAGACCTAGGGGCAAGAGGACCTGACAGAAATATGCTGATATTCACTCTGCTTGCTGTGCCATGGGGAAAAAAGTCTTTTGACCCCGACCCTGGAGTTCCATGTCTTCTGCCACCATCTACAAAACTGCGGCAGGCTAACTTGTGAACCCGCAATTAAAGTAAAATCTCACACCCTTCATAGTTCTTGGTGCTAGTTAGCTGCAGAAAGAGCATTTGGAAAAATTCAAAATTTATTCATGACACATTTTTTTAGCACACTAAGAATCAAAAGGAACTATCTTAATATGCTAAAGCATATATATATATATATATACACACACACACATATATAACACCTACAGTAGGCATAGTTAATAGTGAGATTTTAGAATGATTTCTATTTATGTTGAGATCAAGACACAGAATTTGGCCATCGCTACTGATAATTAGCTTATGCTGGAGATCTTTGACAATGAAGCAAGACAAGCAAAGCAATTAGGGGTATAAGGATTAAAAAAAGATAAAACATATTAAGGAGAAAATAATTCACGGGAGTCTATTGGCAGACTAATAAAATAAGCATGTTCAGCAATTGACCCAGGCTTATGAGCAGACTTGGAGTTAGTATGCCTGTATTTCCTGCTAAACTCGGGACAAGGTTTACATCTTGCTCACCTGGGTATACCCAGTACCTAGATCAGTGCCTGGCACATAGTAGATGCTTATCAAATTGTTGAACAAATGGAAATATTGGATACATTGGAAAAAATGGAAATATATGAAATATATATGCATATGTAGTTCTGTATTTTCAATTAATAGATGAGGAGCCTGAGACTCAGAAAGATTGTTAGGTTCAACTTTATGTAGTCTCTTATTAATAGGGAAAATTCAGATATTTTGAATCCAAGCCCATCTTTTCTATATACCTATGTACCACCTTTGATGCTAAAGTGATAGGTTTTTGTTTTTTTTTATAAATTAAAGAGGCTCATGAATACTTCATATGATTATAGCACTGATCAGATTTAATAAAACAAAATAAGAACTTTGTTTAAGAAACAACTTTTTGGCTTTTCCTTTTTCTTACACCTCTTTTTGGATAACAATTTTAATAGGCTAAGTAGGCTAAATGTAGTTTCCCCTCAGTTTAATGTTGAAGAATGTCATTAACTAGGCATAGTGCCTGGTTTATCCATGGAAGATACATAATAGGTTGAATAAATTCTGGGATCAGCATATTTTTGCCCAAATCATCCTAAGTAATTAGTTTCATGGAATATTGCCTGGTTGGCTTATTCACACTCTTATCTCCTCATTCTTAGCACTTCCAGGAATGTTTGTCGTACTGGGTAGGTGTAATTAACACAATACTAGATATAGTCATTTAACAAACCTCTCTGCATCCATGCCTCTGCATTTTTGATCTTAGGAATATCTGTCAGTCGACTTGACGGCTAAAGATAATGGAAGTTTCTCCATTCAGACTTTCTGAGCTTTGCCAATGGGCTTTTCTGCCTCTGGCTTCTGGTAGGTTTGGCCAATGTCCCTCCTCCTGCCATCTCTACCCCAGCAGGAGATCAAGGCTGTCTGTACTCCATACCTGTGCTGTCCAGCACAGTAGCCACTAAGCACATGTGGCTACTGAGCACGTGAAATAGGGCAAGTCCAAATTGAGATATGCTGTAAGTGTGAAATACACACTGGATTTCAAAGACTGGACTGTAAAATGTCTCATTAACAATGTTTCTCTTAAATTTTGAAATGATGTGTTGGATTAAATAAGATGTTTTATTTAATTTCACTTTTCTAATTTTTTAAAAAATGTGACTATTTGAAAAAATTAAATTACATTTGTGGGTCTCATGCTGTTTCTCTTGAACAGAGCTGGTCCATGGACTCCTTTTTCCTCGGGGGCACTTGCTGTCTTACTCTCACCTCGGCCCGTCAGGCCCAGGCAGGACAGCTCTCCGGGGGCCGCTCCGCGGTTCCGCATCCTGCCAGGGTGCTCCCTCCTACCCTCCTCGTGCTGCTGGTTTTGTAAAGAGCATTTCTGTGAATAACCCTTCCTGAACTTTTTTCTCATCATTCCATTTTCTCTTGGGGCTCTGACTGATATACTGGCTATTTGACATAGGGCTGGTAGATGCTCAAATTAACTCTGGCTTCCACCTTTGTAGAAATTGTTGATAGAACATTGTTGATCTACTTCTTACCTGATTAAAGAGGACTGTAAAAGGTTATAGTATGAATGCACTTTCACCATTATTAATATAAAATAACATTATTTTCGTATCTGTTTCCTTCACAACCTTCACTTTGATTAGACTTATATCCTCAGTAGGAATAGAAAGATTTGAAACTGACATTTCACTGTACAGAAAGACAACAACTCAAAAGTTTTTTTAAACATTTAAAGCCTCCTTTGGTATTTATCTATCCAATAATATCCAAAACATCAATAAGGTCCAGAAAATGGTTTTGGAGGCTAATGTAATAATGTTAATTATAGTACTAATGACAATAGTAATAAAATCATATTAGCATATTTGGATTTTTTTCTGCTCATTCTAACTCAGATCAGACTGTGTGAGAGATGCGATAAATAGAAATACAGGAGACAAAACAGGATAGAGGGTTGGATAAAATTAACTTAATTCTCTATTCTTCCCTTTAGTAACAACAATTATACATATTTTACTGCATCTTTTGTAGAAATAAGGGCCATTCTTGAGTTAGCGTCTAGTATTACATCAGAAATTGTGACTCCAGTCCTCTCAGCACTTTCTTTTTAAAATGCTTCTCAATTTACTTTTCTCACAAAATTTTTCAGAGATACTTTTTTTATTGTTGTTTCTAGGATTACTGAATGTTTTTGTAGGGAAATACTTTCATTCCAAATTGACACCAGAGGACAAACTGCAGACATCAAAATACCTCACATTTGTCTAGACTAGTCATTTTGTGGCAGTAAGTTTTCTGAGGCCTCCAGATTCCACAGCCCGGGGGCAGGCAGAGCTGCTGGGAGCAGGCAGGCAGCTGGGCACTAGCTCCTTCTCCCTGCTGCCATTTTTTTCAACCAGAGTAGCTCCAGTTTCACACTTAAGACTCACATGTTTAAAAAAAAAAGGGTTAATTTTGCTTTAAAATAGATTTACATTCCCTGTGCTATCTTCCTCCTCCTCCTTTTCACTCCAGTAAAACATCTTTTAGGATTTGGTAGGGGAGGAGCACTTTTCTCATTTCTAAGTAAGGAAACTTAGATTCAGCAAGTTTAAGTGAGATTGTCCAAGGTCACAGAAAAAGACAGAGTGATTTTTGGCTGGACCTGGGTTCAGGCCTCCTGTTGTCCATCTGGAGTTCTTGGAAGTTCACCACAGCACTTCTCCCTCCGGGCGACACTGATCGGTGTGAAGCTGGGCCAGCCATCGGCGGTGGAGTCTAGGTGAAGATGTTTCTAAATGATACCAAAGCAATTGGTCTAACACCAATCAGGTGCTTAATTGCTTATGTTATAAAGTACTGAATAGGTCTTTCAAGGTGCCTGCTGTATTAGATCACTCCCTTCCAAAAAGGTCTTGTGCCTTCCGGGACAAATTCCTCTTCCTGGCAGCAGGCATCAGCCACTGACACAATCACAGCTGATGGATTAGCATCTGGCCAGAGAGAACTTGAACTGTGTGGCGCTCTTCTTACTGGATGAGAAATGGCTAATTCAATCAGATTTCTTTCTGATATGTCTCGTTTGAACAACAAGACATATAGCTAGTGGCAGGAAAGTTCACAAAAATAAAGCAGGAAAGAAGTAAGCATAGCGCAGAAGGAAGCGAGTACAGCAGCAAGAAGTCAGTCTGTTGAGTGGGAGAGTTGAGAGGCTCAGTCTGAGCCTGTGAGTCACTGGCAGTGGTTCTCCAAAGGTCCGAGTGCCCATCTCTCCCCGTCTCTGTATTCAATGACAATGCATTGGTAACTTGAAGTTGGCCTTGAAGGGAATGTTTTACACAAGAAATTAACAAAAGCCTCAAATCAGGGTTCCTTATCTACAGCTTGTTGTTAAGTATTTTGCAGACAGCATTGTGCAGAGCATTTGGGTCACCAGTGATGGATGTTCCTTAGGAGGGAATGGCGACTAGAGTTACTGTTGGGTTGCCAGAGCTCCTACTGTGTGTTTAGAGGCATTTACTAATCTTAGTGAGCTGTGCGCAAAGTGAACTGTTGGCTGTGTGGACATTATATTTCTTTCTTCCAGGCCCTAATTTTCCAATTTAGGCAGCCCACATCCCTCTCTTCTCATTCTCTCGCTCTCTCTCTCTCTCACCTGAAAGACCTTAACAGTCTTTATGGTGCCAATCAACTGATTTAGTTGATATTCACACCTCTATTGATTGTTTTGGTATCATTTTCACCTGAGGTATGGATATATCTGTATCCTGATCAAGTTAGGAAATTCACATGCTCTCCCTCCTCAGGTCTAAAAGCCAGCAGGACTTTATTTCTGAATGATCGGTATTGAAAAGTTCTTGCTGTGTTTATTTGCAATATGAGAAATAACCTTCAGCATGCTGACCTGTTTTTTGGCTTTGCTTCTACATTGTTACAACAGAAAAGAATGATCAAATCTGTGTTGGTGGTGTGAGGGATCTCATTTTTCATCAAGAAAGCCATACCCAACAGCCCAAGTCAGCCTGGGGTCTTCCCCTCTGCAAGGGATCTTCTCTCTACTGCTCTGATTCCTCCCCCTGTTAACATGTTAGACTCAAAAGCTGACCTGCTGTAGGATACCTTTCCTATTAAATGCAACAGTGTTTGCGCCTTTGCTGTTTCCTTAATGCATTTCTCTTCACCCTTCTCAATAGATTCATACTGAAGTGGTTCTTAATGGTTTCCCATATATATAAGCTATTATTGCCCCAGTTAAATTACAAATTCCTGAGTATTGGAGAAATTGCTTTTCTTCTATTTCTTTTGCTGCTTCTTATACTTAATGCCCAGTTTGTGGTTATTAAATAATTAGAAGAAGAAAATTTTCATAATGACTTTTAGCATTCAGTGCCTCGCATGAGCAAAACATGTGTTCTGTATTAGCTCATTAAATCCTTACAGCAATTCTTGGAGGCAACTATTATAATCTCCATTTCTGGGAGGGCAATGAAGACATCCAAGAAATTCAGGGTAGTAAAGTAATTGCTTAAGGTCCTATAGTAGATGCGATTGGGTGTATGTTATCATTGTTCCAACTTTGGGAGAAGATATTGAGGTAGTTTTCTTCAGTTCCTTTCTAGTACAGGTGATTTCCCTTCCACACAACCATCATCCCATGTGTAGAAAAAGGTAATTAGGAGAGCAGTCTTCAGAACCTGGGGTCCCAAGTGGCTTCATTCTCTGGTGAAGCTTGTTTTGGTTCTCCTTTCCTCCAGAGTGGATGAGATTTTGACAGTACTGACTTTTTATTGAGGTAAGTAGGGTTTCTGTTCTAGGATCTGTGCCTCAGTTGACGCACATGCTGTGGGTACCTTCTGCTAATGTTTCTATGTCTTCTTCTGGAGCCTGGGACCAGCCAGCATCCTCAGAGTTATCTGAGTGGGCACCGCAAAGCTGGACTGGAACCCATATGGGTCCTGACACTCTTTGACCCGATCTGCTGCTAAAGGGTTCAGTTAAGGAACTCTGGGACTCCAGCCTATGAAGTTGTCCCCATGACTGGGCTAGTCCCCAGAGGGCTGCCTCGTGGGCAGATGGCTCCTGCTGGGTAGCATGGAATATTTTTTTCCACAGGATTGCTCATATAACTAGTGGCATGCCGATTCTGGGTGACTTTAACGTCGAACAGAGGATGAAAAATCTTTATTATATTGATTAGACTATAAACAAATACAGAAGTACCTCTTATATACCCAATATTAGAAATCTTCATTGATAAATCACTATGCTTCACATGGGCCCATGAATTTCGTAAAGTATTTTCAAAGTAAGCCTTTTATATGGGCAGAGGCATTGCAAACCAATGTTTTCCTGGGGTCCCGTACACTCTCGGCGCAGCTTTGTCCTTCAGGGCAAAGTAACCTGGCTCTCGAGAGAACCTAGTGTTCCTGGCTTCCTCTGGCCTTAGCTTTTGAGTTCCAAATACTTGGCTTATGCAAATCAAAAACATTGACTTTTAAGAATATAGCTTCTGGAGTGGAGGAGAGAGAGTTAAGAAAAGGAATACTGTCAGCCAAAAATCTTAAAGTGAAATGTATCATATTATTGAATTACAAGATTCAAAAACCAGTCTGGTATGATTACAAAGTCTGTGCTCCTTACACTTCATGACACAGATGCAAATTTTATTCGAGGTCTTTGCATAATCACATTGTTGGTCACCACTCATCACAGTTAAATTGATTCAAAAGATTGCATGAAAATAGTCAGCCTGAGGAGACTTCCTAGTTAGCCAGAGAATTGCTCCATTTTTCTATCACTGAGAGTCTAGGATGGATGTTGAGCAGGGGCCTGGAAGAGCAGTATAACCTAGTGATTAGATAGATGGGCTCAGAAACCATATAGTCCAGGGTCAAATCCCTGCTCCATCACTGACTCATGATATAGCTTAGGGCAAATTATGCAACCTCCCTAAACCACAGTTTCCCCATCTGTAGAAGGAGGATAAAGGTAGGGTGATACTTCTCTCATAGGGCTGATGTGAGGATTAATTAAGATAAAGTACTTGTTAAGCCAACTCAACCACTGCTAGAAAATTAGCTTGTATTTGTAAAAGGAAGTTTTGCTTTGTTTGTGTGCACAGTTTTAGCTTATGAACACCTCCCTTCGTTGCCACAGTCATGCTTGCAGCTGGGCGCTTGACACTGGGATGTGTGCAGCAAATACTCAATGTTGTTCCATAAACAAATGAGCCAACTCCATTGAGACGGATGAGTCATTCCAAGAGAAAGGGGGAAGGCTTGAACACAGAGGGATGGGCTTTCCAGCAGTAAATATGGAATATAAGAAACAATGAGAAAGTCCAATTTTCATGGTAAACAGACCATGTCCAGTGTCTTTGCTATTGACCAGAGAGGCCCCTGATTGCAGCGAGAGTCCCAGATGGTGAAGCTCCTGACTTTTGATCTCTTCATTGTCTTGTGACCACAGGCTTGCATGGTGAGCTTAGCTATTAATTGTGACTTTGGCTGACCACTGGGGATTCCTATGGACAGAGTCTCTAAAGAATGCTCGTTGATTTTCCCTCTTGTGTACCGTTATTTTATTTCCTGCTCCATATTTTCCTGGCCTTGTTCCTCAGCTGGCTCATACTACCTAAGACTTTCTCAAAGTCAAAGTGAAAAGAACTTGCTGCTGAGGCAGTAAATTGGGGTCCCAGCCCTATTTGAAATTTTGTGACCTTGGCCATATCACCTGAACTTTGTCTTCAGTTTCTTTTATCTTAGACTTTGGTGTCGTAATAGCTACTTCACATGGTTGCTGTGGGGTATAATGATGTAACTGATGGAGAAGCCAAAAAAGGGCGGGAGGTGGAATCTCACACCAAAATATCTGTATAAAATTTTCATGTGGGACATGCATTTACTATTGGAAAAAAAAATCTAGTGTAATTTCCTGTAGTTTTAAGGAAAATAAGAGAAGACCCTTATAGGTTAATTATTTTGCTGAGGAGAAATAGATTATAGATCCCTGAGGCACAAATGGTTTTGCCCAGATTAGAGGATTCTCATACTCTCTTAAAAAAAGATAAATTATTGTCTTAATAATTATGAATCATTATTAAAATTGAATTTTGCCAGAGGGCCCTGGTGGAATATTGGTTTTTAAAAATCAATTTCTTCTTGAAATCTTAGGAAATTAATAAAGACATGTAGAAGAGGAGATAAAAGCTCTAAATATTTAATTGAAAATATTAGCTTTGTTTTCATTACTCTTATATAAACTTGACAAGTGACTTTTCGTTGAATTTAGTTTATTTGTTTGCCTATCATTGGAAGGTAAAATTTATTCAATTATTATATAATTGGCAAATTTTAGCTGCCAATTTTTAAAATAATCTTTGTACCACATTCTTTAATTTACTACTGGATAAAATACAAAACTATATGACATTTAAATACTGAGCTTTCTCTTATATGTGTGTGACAGAAACCTATTCATGCAAAATTCCTTACATAACATCTACAAAGCTTAAGTTTACATTTAAGCTTTTAAAAAATGCTCCTTTTCTTTGTAGTATCGTTGATATTCTTGAAATAGTTTTCAAATTTTTCCACTGAGGTATGATACTTCAAGAAAGTAAATGTAAATGTGTAGGTGGCATTCTTTGCTCAGGCTTTAGTTTCCTTATGACAGAGATCAAAACCCAGCAATGAAGGTAATTATGGACATTCTGAGGAATGTCCCTGTCAGGCTCTCCTATAATGTTATCTCTGACTGCATGTGCAGCTACACTTGCCTTGGCTGCAACTTAAGGTCAATGACAGTGGCTGAGACCTCACCATGAACTTTTAGTTAACTTTTAAGGCAAGAGAAAAAGTGGATCTTGGGTTGAGTGTAGGAATGTTACCAGGTGGCACTGAAATAGCATCATGCTGCAGATCCTTCACAGGATTTATGTTCCTACCAAAATTCTATAATCGAGTATGATATTGCAGTGGGTTAAGATATTTAGTAAGATGTCTGGATGTACTATTTAGAAATAAAGTATGATCAACACATTTGGGGTGTTTTTCTTTCAGAGTATTTTAAGGGCCTTAGGGAAATGGGATGGTCAGAATCATTTTTACAACTGTTTTGAAGCACAGTATAAAATAATGCTTTTAGTTGTTGTTTTTGATGTTGTTGCTTATATTAGTCTCTTTCTCTTTGTTGGAGCATAAATTCCAAGAATGCAGATATTTTTATCTATCACTGTATTACCAGTGACTAAAATAGTGCTTAATTCAATAAATATTAGTTGACTGACTGCTATGGGGGGTAATTACGTATTTTGATTGAATACTAGAGGGAGGTATGCATTACCCATAAATCAGATGTAAGCTCAGGGTTAATTTAAAAATCATCCACTTGTGTCCTGTTTAAAAAAACATCACAAACTATAGAAGTATACTCAAGAAAGCTATAAGAAAAAGATTATTTCTTGTGAAATATATTGGCAAAGGGCAAGTTTAGAGCTTGGAAATTGTTATATTAGATGAAAGTGAGAAAAACAAAGATTTGGAAGGATGAGATATTTGAGATGAATAGACATCCCACATTCAGATATACAGGGCAGAAGAGAAGAGTATAGGAAAGGAAGAGGAAATTCCTGGAGGTTGGAAAGGGAAAAAGGAAGCAGGAAAGAAGACTGAATTTAAGTGAGACCTTACAAGGGGGAATGATGGAAGAGCAGTTTCTAGAAGCACCAAAATAAACAATGTTGACCATAATGGCAAGAAATTCAGTTTTAATTTTGAAGGTAATACAAAATCAAAGGGGAGCTTCAGATATGTAAAATCATGACAGCAGGGGAATACTGTGTAAGTAATATCTGGAACTGATTTTTTAAAGTGGGAGAGGAGAGTATGATTATCATCATGGAAAATATGTTTCTCATATGTGAGGAAAATATTAACCTGCACTGCAAAGTTAGCTTATTATTTCAGTCCTGGTATTCTACCAGAAGTTGAAAATATTACTTTTTTTTTTTTACCAAAACAAATGTGAAATGGTTGTGTTCGCAAATCACAAATGTTATATTCAGTAAACAAGTTGGCTGTCTTTCAATATTTGCAATGAGGCTGCCAGGTCAAGATGGAGGTGTAGGTAGACAATCTTCACCTCCTTAAAGAGAATTATAACTAAATCTCAAAACAAATAGCACCTACAACTATCAGAAAATTAAACTGTATTGTCCAACAGCCAAGGATTTAAAGAAGCCACCTTCATTCAGACAGATAGGAAGAGCAGAGTTGCAGAGATGGGAGCAGAGAGGCAGGGGCAGAACGAACACAATCCCACCTTCACATGTGGTGGATAAAAATCAGGGTGGATACCTTGGGAGCAAGAGATCCCAGCCACAGGTCAGACTGCATAGCACAGGGTTCCAGCAGTAGGCAGATAAATCCCCATAACTTCTGGCTGTAAAAACTAGTGGGGGTTGGGGTGGTAGAAGAAATTCTTGGATTTTCAGGAAACTCCACCTAAAGGGCCCATATGGTCTTAAAACATATGCAAACCAATCCACTCTGGGATTTAACACAAGAGCAACAGCTGGAAGGGTGCCAGTCACATACAAGGAGTGGGTGAAGTGACTGGAAGTGGGGCAACTGCTAGGCAAACCTCTAGAAGCCAGGCAGTGAGTGGCACAATCCCCTCTCCAAACCCTCCACCCCACACAGAGCAACAAAACAGTGAAGCATGTTGCCCCACCCTGGCAAGTACCTAAGGCTCCAACTCACACAATTTACAGGTGCCTTTTCTACAATAAGCTGCACTACAAAGAAAGGAAGTCAAAGAAGCTCCACTTAATACACAGAAGCAAATGCAGGGAGGCTGCCAAGTTGAGGAGACAAAGAAATATGGCCCAAATGAAAGAACAGAATATTACCCTCCAAAAATAACTAAATGAAATGGAGATAGCCAACGTATCAGATGCAGAGTTCAAAACACTGGTGATCAGGATGCTCAAAGAACTCCATGGGTACAACAACAACAACATAAAGGAAGAAATGAAGGTTACACTAAGTGAAATGAAGAAAAATCCACAGGGAAGCAAGAGTGAAGGGAAGGAAGCCAGGATTCAAATCAATAATTTGGAACATAAGGAAGAAATAAACATTCAACCAGAATAGAAAGAAGAAACAAGAACTCAAGAAAATGAGGATAGTATAAGAAGACTCTGATACATCTCTAAATGTACCAACATTCAAATCATAGAGATGCCAGAAGGAGAAGAAATTCCTAGAAATTGAAAACTGATTTGAAAAAATAATGAAAGAAAACTTCCTTAATGTGGTAAAGGAAATTGACATACAAGTTTAGGAAGCACAGAGAGTCCCAAACAAGGTAGACCCAAAAAGGACCACATGAAGACACACCATAATTAAAACGCCAAAGGTAAAGGTAGAAAATCTTAAAAGCAGTGAGTTACCTTCAAAGGAGTACCCATTCTCAATTAGAATTGAAGGGCAGATAAGGTGCTTCCCAGATATGGCAAAGGAGTTCACCATCGCTAAGCTATTATTACATGAAATATTAAAGGGACTTATTTAAGAAAAAGAAGATCAAAACTATGAACATTAAAAAGGCAACAAATTCACAACTATCAACAACTGAGTTTAAAAAAGGACAACAAACAAACAAACTAATCAAACAACTAGAACAGGAACAGATCATAGGTATGAGATCATTTGGAGGCTTATCAGCTGGGAGGGAGAAAATGGGGGAAAAGGTGCAGGGATTAAAAAGCATAATTGGTAGATACAAAATAGACGGGGGGATGTTGAGAATAGTATAGGAAATAGAGAAGTCAAAGAACTTATATTCATGACTCATGGACATGAATTAAAGGGGAGGATTGTGGAGGGAAGTGGGTGAGTTGCCCCACTTCCAGTCTTTTTTGGGTCTACCTTGTTTGGGACTCTCTGTGCTTCCTAAACTTGTATGTCCAGTGATGGAGGAGGGCAAAGGGGGAAAGTTGGGCCAACTGAATAACATAATAAAATATACTTAAAAATATTTGTAATGAAAAATATAAGCAATTATTTACTTTTCCCTTCAATTTTAATAAATTTTTATCTTCTCTTTAAGACGTTATTTTCACATATACTTTCCTTTGCAAGTTTTCAATTCACGCACAAGTTCAGAAGTATTTGAATTAAGTTGCTCTGGAGGATGCTTTGAAAAAAGGAATCAAATACAACCGTTTTTTTGCAGGGGAAGAGGATGGCGCAGTGTACTATTTTGCCCTTTGAGAGTTTTGTATTGTCCCCTTTTTATATCAAATTTCTTTTAGCCAAGTAACTCAGCGTAAAATCTAAGAAAAAAAATCTTAGAGCATGATAGTGTATGCATTGCAAATATAATTATTTGCAGTGACCCAAGACAATGAGCTTTCAATTACTGAAAAAATTCCAGTACCCATCAATGGACTATGAGCTAGCATTTAATGTGTTTAATTGTCTATACTTGAGGGCTTTGCATACATCATTTCCAATGCTCTCAGTGTCTGTTGAAGGCAGTACCCCAGACCTTAGTTTTTGGACCTTCCCACTCCCCTCAGATTTGGATAAACCGTGGATTATGTTAACCTTTCTTTATTATTATTACATTAGAATATAAGAATCTAGTATACTATTCAGATTCTAAACTGTATATTACAAGTGTTATATGTTAATAACTGTTAATCATTGATTTAGTTACAGGTAGCATGCACTGTGCTAAGTGTTTGACATAAGGTATCTGTCGAATCCTCCCAACCAACCTGTGAGATGAAAACAAGTGATTCTTTCACGTTCATCCAGCTGGGTCCTGAAACCTCTCCAACTTTAGATTCACAATCTCAGTACAGGATAGATTGCCTTCCATCATAGCTGTTGTTCCACTTGATTTGTTTTAGAAAGGTTCTTTATGTCTGGAATCGTATAATGGCAGCTGAGTCATCATCTAGTCTGAGCCCTTCATGTAATGGATGAAAAATAGCAGTCTGGAGAGGTTAAATGACTGACCAAATGTCACCTGGTGACAGCTCTCAAAATGAAACTGAGGGTTCTTCGCTCTTCTGTCTCTACACTGCTTTACTGCTGCCTTTAAATTATTTGGGAGTGATGCAATATTTAGGATTATCATTTTTCGTTTTGAAATAATGAATCAGTACAAAACTTATCAGCTACCTGCATTATTTGAAGAGTGTTCAATGCTGTCAACATGCCCTAATTCGGCACCCCAATCACGGAGGCAAGATGCAGATGCAGCCTGCGGTCAGCTGGTCAACCTCAGGGCAGGCTCTCTGCAGCAGCCTCCAAAAAGCAGAAAGTGCAGGGAAATCATTAACATCAGAAAATGTAGATAGTATTTTCCCTGAATTTTGATGATGTGGTAAGGTATTCATTCTGTTGTGTTTCAAATTTCTGGACTGCTCTCCATTAAGGCTTTAGTACTTGCTTCTGAATCAAGCAACCACTGAATGATGTTTATTGACAAAAGTGACCAATTCACTGAAGCAGGGCTTTGTAACAGGAATTAATGGCTATGTAGCTACAGGAAGTACTGTGCACATGCAGGCATCCACTGTCATCACTTCAGACTGCCTTTGCAAATTCATACTATATATGTACAGAGATATAAAAACTAAAAACATTGAATAAATATTTCAAGCAATATCTTGTGTAGATCCTGGCTTAATGCCCCTTTATATTAAATGGGGCTCTTGGTAAAATGCTATCATGAATAAATGCTTTGAAAACAGAGGTAAGACAGGAATTGCAAGAAAGACAACTACGGATATTTATTATTAAGTCCTAAGATGCATCACTGTTACCATATTTCTGTCCCATAGAGGCATACTTAAGTCTAATTAGAAAACAGTCTTCTAGTAGCTGGGAATACAGAAAACCTAGGGCAGAGTCAGGTGGCATGTCACTGTGGTCATCTCAGGCCATCCCTACGTGAAAAAAATGAAGTGGGCAGCATCTGAGTGAGCTCTCTGACCCTTAGCCATGTTGTTGCAGAGACCTGGCATTCAAAGTAACTTGGAACATACACAGAGAAGTCAATATCAGCCTAGAGCAGTGATGGACAGAGACAGTGTCTGATCCATAGAGGAGTGAAGAAATAATTCATGGACAATTCTAACAGATTTTTCTTGCAGCCATACTTAAAGAATGACTTTCACCACTTTTTGGGGGGCAAGGATGAACAGGAAATTGATATGAGACACCCTTTGCTGTCTGTCTCCCTCCCTCCTTCCCTCCCACCCTCCGTCCCTCCTTCCCTCCCTTGCATTTCTGTTAACTAGTGCTTAGTGAACAAAGATATAAGTGAATATGATTTTTGATGCTTACTCTGGGCTCAGTCTTCCTCAGTAAGGCTTTGGGCCATCTATCCACATGGTAAAAGAGCCCCAGGAAAGGTAAGAGGTGAACACCTGACTTGATCCCTCCTTGATTATTCTGGTAAAGACTCCAGTGTCTAAAGTGGTAAAATGGCCCACACAATGACCCCTACACAATTTATATCTACCTGAGTGTTATAAACACAGGCATTTTATACAGAAACAGTTTAAAATTTCTGTACAAGGGAAAAGATGCAAGGGCTCCTTTTTCCTTTTCATTATATTGGAGGGATATGTTTAACTTGTAATATTGCCTCATATTTTCTCAGTCGTTCTTATTTTCATCCTTACACCTCTATTTATACTATTTCTCATTATGGCTGTTACAGTTATGACTTTGGATTGTCTTTAAATATTCTTTGTATTTTAAAGTATGTATCATGTCACTTTTTAAACACCTTCTTTCCCCTAAGTTTCATTATAATAAAAAAAGAAAACAATGTTTGGCCTACTGTATATATAAAAAATAATATTCTAGTACCTATATTTGCTTTTTAAAAAATATATTTATTTATTTATTTATTTATTTATTCTTTTGAGAGAAGGGAAGGGAGGGAAAGGAGGGAGAGAAACATCGATGTGAGAGAGAAACGTCGATCAGTGGCCCATCAATCACATCCTCCCTAACCCGGACAGAACCCACAACTTGGGCACGTGCCCTGCCCAGAAATTGAACCAGCAATTCTTTGCTTTGCAGTACATCGCCCAGCCAACTGAGCCCCACTGGTCAAGGCCTCCATTTACTTTTTAAAACATGACAGAAGATCTAAATGGAAAACATTTGGATGTGTGGAAGACTAGTTAGTGTATTTTCACAAATCTGTTTCTACCTGGCTCCCAGCATCCTGGCTAGAGACTTTCTCAGCATCTTTGAGGCTGGAAGTGGCCATGAGACTATGTTCTCATTTAAAGGGAATAAAAGGATATGTGTGCAGCTTCTGTCCCAATTGCTAAAAAGAACTTGCTTATCCTTGACTTCCTCTCATTTTCATTCATATATGTTGGAATCTGGATATAGCTGATTCCCAACTTCAACTTGCAGATGAGACCAACAGGTAATGTTTTCAAATTTCCCACAGATAATTATTAACCTTTGGGATTTAGGATGAAAAATCAACTTCCTGAGAATTCTTGAGAATTTCATAAATTGCAAGTTATTCTGTATTTTTTACTATACTTTGTGTATTTTTAAATACACAACAATAATGTTGAGTGACCACAACAATAAATAATGAATATATTTTCTCTAATAGGATTATATTAAAAGTTTCAGAGATTTTCTCTTAAAAATGATATTATAAATATAAACCAATATACTGTGGCAAGATTATGTACTTCACATAGAAACAGCTTTACCTGATAACAGAAAGCATTAAAAAGGGAACATTAACACATTATAAACTCTGAATGATATCATTTAAAAAAGAAAAGATGATACCACAAATATTTAGTATTTAAAAAATACCATTCTTAAAATGATATTTTAAAATATACAAAGCATTATTTGACCTATCTGATAGTCATGCTCTCAATTCTCTAACAAATAATGCAGTGGTAAAATTTTATTTTTCATTTTGTGTTGGCATTGCTTGGATTGTTGAAAGTGTGCCCAAAAGCATCTTCAAGTTGGTTGTTAGGATACATGTTTCTTTCCATAAGCTGTTGTCTTTTTTTTTTTTTTCAGAATGTTAATTCTTTCTTTCTTTATTTTTTTTAATTAATTTATTTACTTTTTAAATACATTTGTCTCTGCCTTCCCCCCACCTCTTTCCCTTGCCCCCTCCCACCTTCCCTCCCTCAGCTCTTCCCCTTTGGTTTTGTCCATGAGTCCTTGCTATATGTTCCTTGACTTTCCCCTTCCCTTCCCTTTCCCTGCCCCCGCCTTCCCTCTTGTCTCTGTTGATTTCTTTTCCTTTCAGTGTTGCTGGTCATATTTTCCTTGCTTCTTTGCATTGTTGGTTAGGTTCCGCTTATAGGTGAGATCATATGGTATTTGTCTTTCGCCCCCTGGCTTATTTCGCTTAGCATGATGCTCTCCAGTTCCATCCATGCTGTCGCAAAGTTTAGTACTTCTTTTTTTCTTTCTGCTGCGTAGTATTCCATTGTGTATATGTACCATAATTTTTTGATCCAATCATCTACGGATGGGCATTGAGGTTGCTTCCAACACTTGGCTATTGTAAATTGTGCTGCTATGAACATTGGGATGCATAGGTTCTTTTGTATTGGCGTTTTGGTGTTCTCAGGGTATAGTCCCAGCAGGGGAATCGCTGGATCAAAAGGCAGTTCCATTTTCAGCTTTCTGAGGAAATTCCACACTGCTTTCCATAGTGGCTGCACCAGTCTGCATTCCCACCAACAGTGGACTAGGGTTCCCTTTTCTCCACAGCCTCGCCAGCACCTGTTGTTTGTGGATCTGTTTATGATGGCCATTCTGACCGGTGTGAGGTGGTACCTCATGGTGGTTTTGATCTGCATTTCTCTGATGGCTAGTGATGCAGAGCATCCTTTCAAATGCCTCTGGGCCCTCTGTATCTCCTCCTTAGAAAAGCATCTGCCCAGGTCCTTTGCCCATTTTTTGATTGGATCGTTTGTCTTCTTGGAGTAAAGTCGAGTGAGTTCTTTGTATATCTTGGAGATCAAACCTCTATCTGATGTATCATTAGCAAATATATTTTCCCAAATGGTTGGCTCCCTTTTCATTTTGCTGATGTTTTCTTTAGCCGTGCAGAAGCTTCTTATTTTGATGAGGTCCCATTTGTTTATTCTTTCCTTTATGTCCCTTGCTTTAGGAGACATATCAGTGAAAAAATTGCTGCGTGGGATATCTGAGAGTTTCCTGCCAATGTTCTCCTCGAGGACTTTGATGGTGTTGCGACTTATATTTAAGTCTTTTATCCATCTTGAGTTTATTTTTGTGTATGGTGTCAGCTGATGATCCAATTTCAATTTTTTGCATGTAGCCATCCAGCTCTCCCAACACCATTTGTTGAAGAGGCTGTTATTGCCCCATTTTATGCTTCTGCCCCCTTTGTCGAATATTAGATGTCCATAGAGACCTGGGCTTATTTCTGGGCTTTCTATTCTGTTCCACTGGTCTATGGGTCTGTTCTTGTGCCAGTACCAGATTGTTTTGAGTATAGTGGCTTTGTAGTAGAGTTTGATGTCCGGTATTGTGATCCCTCCTACTTTGTGTTTCTTTCTCAAAATTGCTGCGGCTATTCGAGGTCGTTTATGGTTCCATATAAATTTTTGAAATGTCTGTTCTATTTCTGTGAAATACGTCATTGGTATCTTAATAGGGATTGCGTTGAATCTATAAATTGCTTTTGGTAGTATGGACATTTTGAGGATATTAATTCTTCCAATCCATGTGCACGGTATATGCTTCCATTTATTTGTGTCTTCCTTAATTTCTTTTTTCAATGTTGTATAGTTTTCTGCATACAGGTCTTTTGTGTCTTTGGTTAAATTTATCCCTAGGTACTTTATCTTTTTTCGTGCTATATCGAATGGTATATTTTTCCTGATTTCTTCTTCTTCTATTGCATTGCTGGTGTACAAAAACGCCTTTGATTTCTGAATGTTGACTTTGTATCCTGCTGTTTTGCCAAATTCACTTACTAGGTTGAGGAGTTTTTTGGTAGAGTCTACAGGGTTCTCTATGTACACTATCATGTCATCTGCAAACAATGATAGTTTTACTTCCTCCTTTCCTATTTGGATGCCTTTTATCTCTTTCTCTTGTCTGACCGCTGTGGCTAGGACTTCCAATACGATGTTGAAAAGAAGCGGTGAGAGCGGACATCCTTGTCGTGTTCCCGATCTTAGTGGGAAAGCTTTCAGTTTTTGCCCGTTGAGTATGATATTGGCTGTAGGTTGTTCATATATGGCCTTTATTACGTTGAGGAATGCCCCATTGATTCCCATTTTGCTGAGTGTTTTGATCATAAATGGGTGCTGTACCTTGTCAAATGCTTTTTCTGCATCTATCGAGATGATCATGTGGTTTTTGTCTTTTCTTTGATTTATGTGGTGTATCACATTTACTGATTTGCGTATATTGAACCATCCCTGCATCCCTGGGATGAATCCCACTTGATCGTGATGGATAATCTTTTGAATGTATTGCTGGATGCGGTTTGCCAATATTTTGTTGAGGATTTTAGCATCTATGTTCATCAGCGAAATTGGCCTGTAGTTTTCTTTCTTTGTAGGGTCTTTATCTGGTTTTGGGATCAGGGTGATGCTGGCCTCATAGAATGAGTCTGGCAGTCTTCCCTCCTCTTGGATTTTTTGGAATAGTCTGAGAAGGACAGGGGTTAGCTCTTCCTTAAATGTTTTGTAAAATTCTCCTGGGAAACTGTCTGGCCCTGGGCTTTTGTGTGCTGGGAGTTTCTTGATTACTGCTTCAATTTCCCCAACTGTTATCGGTCTGTTCAAGCTTTCTGTTTCTTCCTCCTTCAGTGTTGGAAGATTATACTTTTCTAAAAATTTGACCATTTCATCAAGATTTTCAAATTTCTTGGCATATAATTGTTCATAATAGTTTCTGATAATCATTTGTATTTCTGTGGTATCAGTTTTTATTTCTCCTTTTTCATTTCTGATATTATTAATTTGGGTCCTCTCCCTTTTTTTCTTGATGAGTCTGCTTAAAGGTTTGTCAACTTTATGAATCTTTTCAAAGAACCAGCTTCTGGATTGGTTGATCCTCTGAATTGTTCTTTTTGTCTCTATGTCATTCAGTTCTGCTCTAATCTTGACTATTTCCTTCCTTCTACTTGCTCCGGGATTTATTTGTTGTTGTTTCTCCAGTGCTTCAAGTTGTAGTGTTAAGTCTTTTATTTGAAATGTTTCTATCTTTTTAAGGTAAGCCTGTATTGCTATGAACTTCCCTCTCAGGACTGCCTTTGCTGTGTCCCATAGGTTTTGGACAGTTGTCTGTTCATTTTCATTTGTTTCCAGAAATTTTTTGATTTCTTCTCTTATCTCATTATTGACCCATTCATTGTTTAATAGTGTACTGTTCAGTCTCCATGAGTTTGCAAGTTTTTGAAGTTTCTCTTTGAGGTTGATTTCGAGTTTCAAGGCCTTGTGGTCTGAGAAAAAGTTTGGTATTATTTCAATTTTCCTGAATTTACTGAGGCTTGCTTTGTGTCCTATCATGTGGTCTATCTTTGAAAAACTGCCATGAGCATTTGAAAAGAATGTGTATTTTTCTTCTTTGGGATGTAAGGTTCTATATATGTCAGTTAAGTCTCTTTGATTCAGTGTGTCATTCAGCGCCACGATGTTTATTAATGTTTTGTTTGGAAGATCTGTCCATTTTTGACAGTGGGGTGTTGAAATCCCCTACTATCAGTGTGTTGCTGTCTATATCTTTTTTGAAGTCATCCAACAATTTCCTTATAAACTTGGGGGCTCCTATATTGGGAGCATATAAGTTTACAATGTTGATGTCTTCTTGATAGATTCTTCCTTTAAGTATGATAAAGTGCCCCTCTGGGTCTCTTTTTATGGCCTTTGCTTTGAAATCTACTTTGTCTGATACAAGTATGGCAACCCCAGCCTTTTTCTCATGTCCATTTGCTTGGAATATTATTTTCCATCCCTTTACTTTCAATCTGTGTAGGTCTTTTGCTCTGAGGTGGGTCTCTTGTAGGCAGCATATGTGTGGGTCATGTTTTCTTATCCATTCAGCTACCCTGTGTCTTTTGATTGGGGCATTTAGTCCATTCACATTGAGAGATATTACTGATAGAAACTTACTCATCTTTTCTCTTTGTACTTGTGTTCCTCTCTGTCTCATTCTTTTCCTTCATCTGCTTAAACCAGTCCCCTTAGCATATCTTGGAGTGCTGGTTTGGTAGAAATGTATTCTTTTAGCTTTCTTTTGTCTGGGAAACTCCATATTTCTCCTTCTATTTTAATGGAGAGCCTAGCTGGGTAGAGCAGCCTTGGCTGTAGGCCCTTGCTTTTCATGGCTTGGAATATTTGTTGCCATTCCCTTCTGGCTTGTAGTGTTTCTGTTGAGAAGTCAGCTGCTAGGCGTATCGGGGCCGTCTTGTATGTTACTTTCTCCTTCTCCCTTGCTGCCTTGAGGATTCTCTCTTTGTCTTTGACATTTGCCATTTTAATGATGATGTGTCTTGGAGTGGACCTCCTTGGGTCCCTCTTGAGTGGGGTCCTCTGTGCCTCCTGGATCCATGAGAGCCTTTCTCTCCTCAAATTAGGGAAATTTTCCATCATTACTTTTTCGAGGAGGTTCTCTATTCCTTGCTCCTCTTCTTCTCCTTCTGGTATCCCTATTATATGGATATTATTGCGTTTCAGGTTGTCCTGCATTTCCCTAAATGCTTCTTCATTCTTTTTGAGCTGTTTTTCCATTTCTTGTTCTTTCTGGGAGCTTTTTTCTACCTTGTCTTCCATCTCACTGATTCGATCCTCGGCTTCATCCAGCCTGCTTTGGATTCCTTCTACTGTGTTCTTCAATTCAGAAATGGTATTCTTCATATCCTCTTGTGTCTTCTTGATAGTTTCTATGTCCTTTTCCAGGCTGATATAGTTTGCTGTAAGATCCTGATAGTTTCTCTGCAGTTTCTCATAGTTATCTTTGAGTTGGCTGAGCTCATTGAGCTTCCTTAGAACCATTGTTTTAAATTCCATATCTGATAGTTCCCTTGCCTCTATTTCATTGAGCTCTCTCTGTGGGGAGTCCCCTTTTCCACTCATTTGGGGGGAACTTCTTTTTCTTCCCATTTTTGTGAGAGTCTGTTAAGTATTTTTGTCCTTTACTTTTCTTTCTGGGCTTGCCTCTGATGATGTCAGTTGTTGACCCTATAGGGCCTTGGGTTGTTTGTTTGAGCCTTTCAGGAGTCTAATGCCTGTGTCTGACTCCTGCTTGGAGCAGCTCTGTGACCCCTTCGGTCAGGGCTGGGCTATTTTTTGGGATCTCTCTGCGCTCTCACGAGAGCTCCTTGAGCGCGTTCCCAGCGCGGCAGGGTCCCCCACCGGCCTGGGCTCGCATATGTTTGCCCCAGACCAGGGGGCTTATTCGCGACCTCCTGTACTCATCTGGCCTCCCTGGCATGCGAGCTTCGCGGCACTGGTCAGTTTAGGGTCTTCTATTGTGTGTTTTCCCCGCTTTTGGCTCTTTGGGTGCGTTGCTTGCCCTCGCCAAATGGGGACTACGGAAATGGGAGGAAATCAGCTCTAGGACTCTCCGGTTAATCCTGTTTCTGGTCTCTCCTCCAGGGACTCTGGGCAGCTCTACTTATTTTGTGGGCCGCTCCGCAATCGCGGCGGGTAGGTCAATTTACGCCTGCCCTTGCCGCTCTGTGCACTCCCTCGCAGGCCCTATGGGTGCCAGTCTGTGTGAGGCCTTGCCGGCAGGTGCAAGCCTTCGCCAGCCCGCGTGGGTCACACACACGCTTGCCAACCCTCGCCAGTCACTCGGCGCAAGTGTGCGCGCCTGCTCTGGGTGTTTTGGGGGTGTCTATGTGTGCTTTTCAGCTTTTGGCTCTTTGGGGGTGTGGCCTCTTCCCGCGCAATGGAGACTTCGGCAAGGAGAAGGAGTCGGGACTCCCCGGTTCCTCCTCCCGTTCTTTCCCCAATGCCTCCGTTTCTAGTCTCCCCTCAGGGGCCTCTGGGCAGTTCTGTGACCCCTTCGGCCGAGGATCCAACCCCTGTGCGGACTGCGTTTCAATCGCAGGCAGTCTGGTTCATGCGCGCCCCGCTTCTGCCTCTTTGGGGTCGCGCCTTTCCAGCCCACAATGGAGACTACCGAACGTGGAGGGAGTCGGGGCTCCCCGGTTCCTCCTCCCGTTCTTTCCCCAATGCCTCCGTCTCCAGTCTCTCCTCAAGGCTCTCCCAGCCAGTCTGCACTCAGCCCCCTAGCTCACAGGCGTACAAGCTGTGTGCGGAGCGCACAAAAGGCAGGTTAATTGATTCCCTTATGCCTGAGCGAGATGGTAGCTGCAGAGTGGGAGGTGCGTTATCACCCGGGCTCCACCGGCCGCAGTGTCAGTTCTCTTCACAAAGTTTTCCTCACCAGTCTTTTCCCAGGCACCAGCCCACCCTGCTGCCGCCTGTACCCAGCGATCAAGGAGGGTGGCTGCCGCTGCAACTTTTGCGTTTGCCCTTTAAATGTCTCTTTGCATCCCCAGCCACTTGTCTCTGGCAGAGAGCGCCCCTAAGCTTTTTGGGGTTGCGTTTTGTCTGTATTTTCTCGGCTTTAGCTGCTGTAGTTTAGGGGTTCCTGTTTATGATTCAGACCCCGTTCTTCTCGGGGGGACGCTAACTGGCCGTTTCAATGTCCCTCTGGTGCCAGTGCCCGTGCGCACCCAGCCCACCCTCTCGAGCCTCCACCGCAATTCTCACCCGTTGGGATGTGTGAGAGTCGAATTCACTGTCCGCGGCACCAAGGCTCCTCTCCCACTATCGCTCCACTGCTTTCCAGGTGATTACTCCATTATTTAGTTGCAATTCCAGTTTGGTTTTGGGAGGAGGTCAGCGTGACCCCCCTTCACTCCTCCGCCATCTTTTCCTCTCCGCTGTTGTCTTTTAGATGAAAATATTTGATCTGCTTGCCCTGATTTTTGTGTTGCTTTGAGATCAAATAGTTTTTTGTAATTTAGATTTTAGATCAGTTTCTGATTTAATGTTGGAGTATTTCACAATATTTATGTCTTCTCTTTGCATTTCTTCTATTAACATATTTTTGAAGAACTTTAGCCTATAAGGAATCTTCAAACAATGGAAAATGCCAGCAGACATTAGATGAGTGGAATTGAAATAATGTAACATTTAGCTCTCCCAGCAAGGTTAACAGCTCTATGTTAAATCATGTATTGAAATTGCCAATTTAAGGACTTATTTTACTTCCAAAACTTTTGTAATGCCATTTATAAGATTTGTAAAAGTATTCTATGCGTATAACTAATTGACATTTATTTTATTTGTGAGAATGACTCAGCATTAACAGCAGGCAGGGCCAGGAATATACACAACAGGTTGACAATGACCAAGAACACTCATATTTACCACTATAGTTACCACTTTCCTTTGGAATCCTTTGAACCAGTGATATTGTATTATATTGAAACATTTTAATTCTCTTGAGAAAAATTATATTTTTTCTTGTTTTACTAACTTCTCAACTGGTTTTTCTCTGAATTCAGGACTTGGAAAAAAACAAATATTCCTCAGGGAATGCTAGTAGAGAATTCCCCTGGAAACACCAGCAGAGAGGATGGTTTATGAACAAAATCACCAGAGCTCCCAATGGCCTTGGAGAGGAAAGCTGCCTTGTAGTCTAGAGTAGCTCAACAGTTACCTGACTGGGAGGGGAGCATGAGTCTTATTTAAGCCCTTCTATTTTGGGGCCTCTTTGTTACAGCAGACTTCTCTTTAGTTGTTTCAGAAATTCTGTTAACGGTTTATCCAGAACTACAAGGATAGCTTCCTCATAGCTTTTTCAGAAACTTAGGTAGTCTTACTATAATTTCGAAAGAAGCCCATTTTAGAGATGATCCAGTTCACCTCCCCCCATATGATAGATAAGTTTAGTCCTAGAGATAGGAAATGACCTGCTCAAGGACACTTTAAATTTTTTCAAATTAATAAACCATAGTTAATATGGAAAGCAGTTGTGTCTGTGTAAGTTAAGATATAGAAATATACAAAATGTCTTCAAATATGAAGGATAAAACTGTAATTTCTTTGTAATATTTACACTGGTACAGAGTGCAGTACAATGAGTAGTTATAATTTAATTTTGGCTTAGTGTCTAGAGATCCCCATATGGAATGGTATGATGGGAGTAAAAGTGAACTAAACTATATGCTAACTACATTACGTGTTATTTTACTTCTTTAGTCGTCACAAAGATCAATTTTATAGATGAGAAACTGAACATTTGAGTGTTTAAGAAATTATCTTCAGGTTGTACAATGTATGGCAGAGCTGTGATTTTTGGATAAATAGGTAAGTGTGTAGTAAGTAAACTTTAGGAAAGAATAATATAATTTTTAAAAGTTACCAAATAATTTTTCATTATATTCTCTTGCTATTATAATGTCTAATATTAGTATCCATGGCAATCCCTTAACTCACTGCAAAGGTCCTGAACAAGATCACAAATGAGAAAATGAGGTGGATGGGTCTTGATATTGTAAATTCTTTATTGTCTTTCACCTTTGGATCCTGTGAATTTTTAAAGTACACAGTTAGTAAAGAAATAAAAAATTATTTTGTGCAACCAAAGTTCAAGGTAGTTTAGATGAAAATGGGAAATAGAACTATGAAAAACTACAACTGAATTTTAAATGAATATGAGACTATTATAAAGCAATATTGATGTCTTAAATCCTGAGCTCCACATTAAGGTCATAGTAATGGCTTAGTGTTTTATGAGTCTGCGAGCTGTAAGTGACATCATCTCTTTAATCTTAACTTTGCCTGAAGCAAAAATAAATCTTAATGTTGTAAACTGTATGGTAACATAACTGCCTTATACAGTAGGGATTATTTTTTCTCTAAGTGTCACTGGTATTTTGCTGTGGCAAAAAAAAAGGAAAGAAAAAAAGAAAAAGAAATTCCAGTTTCTTTTGTTGAAGTGGTAAATATTTCCCTAAGTTATACTGAAAAATAACTTATGGACTGAAGCTTTTTAATTTTTGTTTCTGCATTTAATTATTTTGTAATTATGGTGTATTAACAAGTCAGGCTACATGTTTAAAAACATTTTTGCATGGTCACTTAATTGCTAGATTCCTGGTTAATGTTTGGCTGTTACATTTGCGCATTTTAAAGAGGAAGTTTAGAACCAAGTAGGTACAAGGCACAGACCAGAAAAAGGCTCGGCAGTCTTGGAAGAAAGTCAAAGCTGAAGGAAAATGGGGGCATATTCAGGTCACAGTTTGCTTAGAGACGTTCAAGGACTGGTTCCTCTGAAGAAGGAAAGGCTTCAAATAGTTAAAACTCACAAAAAAAAATAGTTCTTCTAATTGTATAAAGAAAAGCAAGTGTTAAATAAGCAGGATTTATTAACAGGATGAGCTCTTGATTTGTAGTTAGAATTCAATATTTCATTTGGCCTTTGATCTAAGTCACATGGTTTATAATTAGATTTATGTGTGATTACTTTCTTAACAAGGAATTATATTTTTGTAGGAAAAATTCAACCACATGAATTCTGAATTTTATCCCTTGTTTTTCTCTGTATATGTCTGAAGAAACTCTATGCATTGGGTCTAAGCTTTTGTGAACAGACATTTTAATTCCTTGAGTGAAAACTACTGATATTGCACACATACCTGGCATTCTTCCTTCAAATATGCAAGAGGCTTTTCTGTTTTGTGAAAAGCCATAATTGTAAAGGAAAGACATTTCTAATCCTACTATCTTGTCAAATTCTTTTTTCCTAATGAGGAAAATGTTAATTTAATTGGATTTTAATTAGAATATGAGTTTTTAGGTTTAAATTTTTTTTTTTAGTATATGGAGTAATAATGTTTTTCCATGAAAGTTAAAAAAAATTATTTACTGATTTTAGAGAGAATGGGGTGGGAGAGAGAGAGAGAGAGAGAGAGACAGCAGTTTATTGTTCCACTTATTTATGCAAACATTGGTTGTTTCTTGTTTTCTTTAAATTTTAAAGTAAGGAAAGTAAGATTAATATTTTAATATTAAACTTTCATAATCTATGAAAATATGAAAATAATTAGTTGCCTATGATTGTAAACTAACAGGTTCAGTTGTTTGATTGAAAAGTTTAGGAACACCTGACAGTCCATATAATAACATGGGAAACATCAGAGAGGCAAGCCTTGGGGAAAATGATTATAATGCAGTACCAGAAAGGTAATTATCCATACTGCACCCTTGCTGGAGGATGACTCTGTGAACAAGTCTGGGTTGGGAGAGGAAGGTCAGCAAAGCTCACAGAAAACGGAGATCCCAAGAACCAGAACTTGACCATGTCTCTTTAGCAATATTCTAAAGATGGATGAGAATGGGTGGGTGCACACACGAGAGAGGTGCTCTGTTGCAGGTTTGTGACCACTTCTGAGGTCTTGCAGTGGCCATACGTCTTTTAAGATTAGCCGTTTTCTTTTGTTGCGTCTGTCAGTCAGGGTCCCAACAGAAAACAAATAGCGCACTTAAATCCAGATAATCCAAGAAAGCCATATTTTTAAAGAGACTATATAAAGGTGTGAGTAAGAAAGATGTCAGGGAATTGCAAGAGATCGTACAAATGCCCAGAACTGGCAGTGAATGTATCATCACCTGTAGGTGTGGAGGGTAGAGATGAGGGAGAAGTTAAAAGAATGTGGAAGGAGAGAGTTATGTGGATGATTTTGGCTTGAGAGATGACCTTGTGGTTGGGGGTCCTCTCCAGATAGAGGCAACCTGAAGAGAAGGAGCAAGGGAATAACTACATTCATCTCATTTTCCTCCTTCTCTCTGATTTCCTACTTGGGCTTCCCAGCCAGAAGGAGGAAGGTCCAGGATCTAGTGATACAAGACACAGAGGTCAGCTTATATCAGAAGTGCAAAAGGGACAAGCAGGATCATGGTTTGGATGCTCCTCCACTTACGATGGGGTTACATCCAGAAAAATCCAATGTAAATGGAAAATATTGTAAATTTAAAATGCATTTAATCTACTGAACATCATAGTTTAGCCAGCTTACCTCAAATCACTTTCATTAGCCCACAGTTGGGCAAAGTTGTTTGACACAATGCATACACTGTAAAGTTTGATTACTCTTGTGATTTACTGCCTCCGTCCAGCATCAGGAGACATCATACTGCCTATCACTAGCGCAGGAAAATATCAAAATTCAACATTCAAAGTATAGTTCCTAGTGGATGCTTTTACACCATTATAATGTGGAAAAACTGTAAGTCCAACCATAGTTAAGTTGGAAACTCTTTGTAGTGTGATTCTATGTATATACACATGTACACCCAATTGTGCTAATTGTTTTCTCCCCCTGTTTTACTGATACCAGCAACAGAATGTTATGAGTGGAGTGGAGGACATGAGAATTCTGGTCAATAGAAAGAAATATATCCTTTGAATACTAGGTGGTAGAATTTAACTTATGAGTTTGAGGTGTGTAAGTCACCTGGATGAATCCTCTCAGTTCCATAGTTCTGATAAGGCTGAGGTCAGGTAACAGTAAATATAGTATGGCTTCTGAGCTCTCTGGGGGAGACTGGTTCTTGGGTCTTCTCATGGGAACACTCAAATCTTAACATGGACCACTTCCAAAATAACCAAAACAGAATAAGCTTGGTAGAACTTGCTTTATATTTCTCAAAACATCTCACACTGAATCTAGTTCTGTTTTGGAATTTTTAATATTTTTTGATCTAGATGGTTAATAAAGCAAGTACAAAAATATAACAAATGAGATATCTTTGAACTATAGTTTCCTGAATCCATAAAACATGAAATTGCTTCATAGGTTTTCCAATGTGCCTATGAAAATTCACAATATGAATTGACTTTTATTGTATGCTCTAAATGAGAAATAGAATAAAGAGCCCATTTCTTCATAAAAATGCTTTCATAACCTTGTATGCTATTTAATGACATAATTGTGTATTAAAAATTCAGAACCCTCTAGTACTCTGCAACTGGAGTATTCATTTCAAAGTATCATTTTAATATTGAATTTGATTCAAGTAGAAGATTTCCTTGGGAGTAAAATTGTTTTTCCATATTTATAAGTTTATTTGATTGTGGATAGATTTTCAAAAGAATTTGCCATTCTGACTTTACCTGCAAGAATAAAGTAAATTTTTTCAGAATTTGAATATTGATTTGAAGCCTTATAATTATTGGACATAATACATGGAAAATGCAGAAGGGAGTCCATGCATTCACTTAATACTTAGTGACCGCTCACCATGTTCACAGCACTGTATTGGGGGCTGGAGATGCAGAGACGGAAACCATAACCTGTGTCCTCCTAAAGTTTAGAGTCTAGAAAAGAGAAAGACAGAGTAAGAGGCAACCACTGTCTACTATGATCAGAGGTCTAAGGAATGTGACCAGAAGGATCTATCCTTGAACTTCAGTAACATGAGCACTAGATTTTTGTTGTTGTTATCCCGGTTTCCTGCAGCTCTGTCCATTTTTTTTTCTGCAATACATTTTCTCTCTGTTGTTCAGAATGAATAATTTCTATTGTTCCATCTTAAAGATCACTGATTTGTTTTCCTGTTGTCTCTGTTCTGCCATTGAGCCCATCCATTGAGCTTTAAATTTTCAGTACTGCAATTTTCAGTTCTAAAATTTCTATAGGGTTCTTCTTTATAAATCCTTTTTCTTCGTTGGAGATATTTATTTCTTTGCTGAGAATTTCTATTTTTTTCATTTGTTTCAAGAGCATTTGTAGTTTCTCATTGAAACAGTTTTATGATGGCTACTTTAAAACCCCTATGAAAGAAGTCCAGCTTCTGGGCTGTTTCAGGTGGGAGGCGTCTGTGGATTGCCTATCCTCATTTAAGTTGAAGTTTTCCTGGTTCTTGGTCCGATGAGTGATTTTTTTTTTTAATGGTATCCTGGTCATTTGGGGTATTGTGTTATGAGACTCTGGGTCTTACTTAAATCTTGTATTTTAGAAGGCCTCCTCTGACATCAGGTCAGCAGGGGAAGGGGTCGGAAGGGGTCGCTGCCTCTCTATTGCCAAGTGAGGTTCCCCACTTGGTTTTCCCCGACACTCTGGGTGGGGGAAAGATTGTGGGATTCCTCATTTACTGTCACGTGAGTGTGGGAAGTCAGGTTCCACAATAGGCCAGCACTGACATAACCTAGTGTGGAGGAGGGGTGCCTTATTACTTCTACCCCCTTGGACTCTACTGACACTGTCTGGTGGGGCCTTCTTGCTGCTTGAGAATTGCCTCCTTACTACCAGTTAGGGATTAGAGTCCAGGCTCCCCATGTGGCCTCCAATGACAGCACAGGAGAGGAATCTCTTTGCTGCCCAATGGGGATGGGAGTCCTAACTCCCTGCTTCACCCTCTGTGTCACCACCACGGTGGGGATGTTGAGCAACATTACAGCCCAGCAAGGGTGGAAGGAGTGCTCCCCACTTAGTCCTGTTAACAGGCTGTTGGTGAGGTTGCTGTTTTTTCTAAGCTCTTGGGCTGGGGTAGGGCTTCTGTCTAAACATTTCCTGTCTTACTAGTCTTCAGTTTCCTGGTCCTTTGGCTGAGGGCACGGTTTTGGTGGGGACTCTGTTTTTTCTCTGCTGTTGGTGTTTCTGTGTTTCTGGTTTCTCCAAGTCTGTGATATATGAGGCAAAAAGAGAAGCCAGGGAACTCACTGCTGTGCTGTTTTTTGGGTCTGAAGGCCCCTAGCCCATCTGCCTTCTCCTTTCCTCCCTTCAGAGTCTTCTTATTTTTGTTTCATATACAGTAACTGGGTTTTTTTTGCTGTACCGTAGTGGAAGGAATAAAGAGAATTGTTTGATGACATTATTTTGACTCCCAGATTCAGCCATGCCTAAATATTACCTTTGATTTTTCAGTTACAAAAGTTGATACATTCCCCTTTCATTTGTTCAACCACTTTGGTATTTTTTTTGTCACTTGCCACTAAGGTTCCTTGGAGTGAGCAAAGAGTCTGGGAGCAAAGAGATGGCAAATGACTAGGGTCTTCTTGCACTGGAATGCAGGTCTGTTGGCATCAGTCTTTGGGCTAAACTAGACTTTGGTTTCCTCTAACATGAAATTTTTTAAAACCGTGTCTCTTTCAACACTGAAGATTCTGAGAATCCAAAGGTACTAGTTACATGGGCTTTCTTCAACCATACGATCACTTTCATCCAATTGTATCATAAGCCAAGTGAATGAGGGTGGTGGGGAAAAGGCACTACTCTAACAGCTTGCTTTTCTCACTAATGAAATGAGCAACCTAGAACACATCCTTCGCTCTCTTTATGCCTCAGTTTCTATTTCTGTCAATTGAAGGGGTGCATTCTAGTTTGTAAAATTTGCCCTAGCTCTCAACATTTCTATGCCTACAAATGAGAATCGAAGAAAGTGAGGCAAAACATTTTATACTCCGTTTCTCTGTGATTTAGAGTAAAATACCAGAAAATTAAGGTTGACATTATTTATTGTAACTTACCTTCACTCGGAATGCAAGAAAAGGTTATTACTGTGCTAATACAATGGAGGATGACATTTTCCCACAGAGCAGCAGTGAGATCGCAGTAAAGAAAATAAGGAAACTGGAGGTATCCTGGCCATCTAAGGTCTCGATTTTGGAGCGATGGCATCTGAAGGTTAAGGGCTGTCAAATACATTGCTCACAGTTTAAAAATTTATGCCAGAGATAATGTTCATTTAAATAACTTAATGCAGGGAGAAAAATGATCAAGACAGAATGCTAGATAGATATTTCCTATGCTATAATTATTCATAGTAATAGTAGCCTCAAAAATAGAGTTGCAGATTTTCTTTTGTGTGATTTTTTTTAAGGAAGCTTTTTTTGGGGGGTGAGGGGACAGTTTTAGACAAAATTGAGAGGAAGGTACACAGATTTCCCTTATACCTTGCCCCACACATGCATAGACTCCCCATTATCAACATCCCCCACCAGAGTGATACCTTCTGTTACAATTGATGAATCTACATTGACACATAATTATCAAAGTCCATCGTTTACATTAGGATTCACTTTAGTGTTGTCCATTCTATGGGTTTGGACAAATGTATAATGACATGTCTCCATAATTATAGCATGCTACAGGGTATCTTCACTGCCCTAAAAATCTTCTGTGTTCTTCCTATTCATCCCTTTCTCCCCTCCTTCCCCTTGCACCCGCTGCCAACCAGAGATCTTTTAGTTTTCCCTGTTGCAGAATGTCTTATAGTTCAAATGATAGGGTATGTAGCCTTTCAGGTTGGCTTTTTTCACTTAGCAATATGCGTTTAAGTTTCTTTCCTATGTTTTCTTGGCTTGATAGGTCATTTCTTTTTAGCATTGAATATTGTTCCATTGTCTAGGTGTACCACAGTTTATTTATTCTTTCACTTACTGCAAGACATCTTGATTGCTTCCAAATTTGGGTAATTATGAATAATTACTGTAAACATGCATGTACTGGTTTTTGTGTTGATTTAATCACAACAAATACCAGTAAATACCAAAGAGCATGACTGCTGGATTGTATGGTAAGAATATGGTAAGAAAACTGCCAAATTATTCCCAAAGTGGTCATGCCATTTTGCATTCCCACCAGCAGTGAATGTGAGTTCCTATTGTTCCACATCCTCACAGCATTTGGTGTTGTCAGTGTTCTGGCTTTTTGCCATTTTAATAGGTGTGTAGTGGTATCTCATTGTTTTTTAATTTGAAATTCTCTTTTGACCTATGATATGGAGATCTCTTCATATGCTTATTTGCCATGTGTATATCTTCTGTGATGAGGTGTCTTTTAAGGTCTTTGGCCCATTTTAAAAATTGGGTTGTTCTGTTCCTTTTTTTATTGTTGAGATCATATATATATTCTTTTTTGATAACAGTCCTTTATCAAATGTGTCATTTGTAAATATTTTCTCCCAGTCTGTGGCTTGTCTTCTCATTCTCTTGGTGTGATATTCCTTTGACTATTCTCTTTGGCATTAATGTGAGTTTTTACTTGCGTATGTGGTCCTCTCATTTGTATTGAATATGGGCTCAGTGGTGGAAGGAACTGTCGGTGAAGGGATTTCAGGAGAAGAGTCTCATTCCTCCTGTTGACTCCTTAGGGAAGAACCAGTAAAGTGTGAACAAGAGAGACATTTGCCTGTCTACAAGGCATTGCCAAGTGTTGATTGGGCCAATGCATAATTCTGAAAGCCAGTATTCAGTCTTAAGTCAGAGAATTAATTTTTAGAATTTAGAGGAGGATGAATTTTCTTATCTTTCTTTTCCTCTTATTTTGAAGACAGCCAGAAAGGAAGTTATGAAATCCATGGAATTTAAGGTGAACAAAATAGGCTTACATTGAATTTGTGGTGAGTTAAAATAGTTATTGTTGCGGTTAAAACATCCTGTCCTACTTTATAGATCAAGTTTTTTTCAGAGAAGGGATTCATTTTAGAGTTAAGAAAATAGAAAGCAGGAGTTTTTCCTTACCAAAATAAACCAGGGCAGTTGTATTGCATCCAGGAGGCTTAGGTTTGCTTTCTCAGATGCTATTCTTTGTGGTTGGCAAGATGCTCATTTCAGTTATGGAAATCTTTAAATGAAACACTCAACTGTTCCTTCCTTGCCTTGGTAACAGGCTGCCATTCAAGATTGAATGGTGCAGGATTGATTTTAAAAATTGTGATAAAATAAAGCTGCTCATTCAAAAGAGTTAACAACAACAAGTTAATTATTTTACATTTTGGCCTTTAAAAATAAAATTGGCTTTTATGGCCATTAGGCAATTGAACAGACATGTAAATGTGATGGCTAATGCAGTGACAATTTATGCTTTATTTTCCTACTTATATTTATGGATTTGAGTGACAAGATTGCTAACATCACAATTGCCAATATGTTTTAGAAGGAAAAGCACAATAAAATAAGTGCTCCAAATTATTCTAAAAAGTACTAGGTGCTTTTTAGCTTTATGAAAATGAGTAACTATGTAATATGATTTATATTTTATTATTTCTTCGGATAGAAAAATAGAGAGTAGTGAGTGAATATGAAGCTACTTTGTTGAGAAGAGTGCCAGATGAATGACAACATCAATTTCTTATATTGTGATAGGGTTCTTCATTCTTTGGATGACTGATTGATTCACTAATGCATGGCCTTTGTCTTCCCATTGTTATCACCTCATCTGCAGTGACATGCATGGCTGACAGCATCTCTGTCAAATGCCATTAAAAGTGTTTACTTCTGTGCACAAGAAGCTGAAGCAAGAATGAAACTGATGGAACTAACAGAAATTTGGGATTAAAAAGTCACAGGTTAGTCTAACTCAAGTTAATAGTATATGTTGAAATCAATGTTTTGAGACCTCAGCAGAGACATCCAAGCTATCTTTGATTTCAGTATTTTTGAGAGAATTTGCATTTTCTTTTTCAATATAAATTGATGGTGAAGGAGCTACCCAGGTTTTCCAAGATGTTTTGACATCTTTGCTTACTAACAGAGATGTTTATCATCATAGCTGTATGCAGCTATGCAAATGGTGAAGGAGGGTTGGACTGTGTAGGCTGTATAGACATTGGAAGGCAGAAGAGCACAGACAGCACAAGGCAACGGACTGCGGAAGAGGTTAGAGTCCTTTTCCCTTAACCTTAGATACCACGACCTTGCTCATCCATAGGTGGGTCACTTGGCTCAAGAGGAAAGGAGATTCAACAGTCAACAGTTGTAGTGGGCCTATAGTGGTTTCTCTGAAAGCAGAAGTGAACTAATTCCAAAGCAACCAGAAGTACTTTGAGGCAGAGAACAGGAAAAAAAAATGGTGTAATTTGAAAAGAATTAATCTTAGAGTCAAGGGCAGTGGTACCCCATGAGCCTCATATGAAAGGAGGAATACATTTTTAGGCTAATATCTTTCATTATTTTCAGACCTCTCTATATGCTCTATCCTCTTACAGCTGGGTATATGTGCTGTATATTTTCTGTTAATGATACCTCAGTGTAACAGCTTATGAGAAACTTTGTCCAGCCTCTCTGATATGACCTGGAATGCTACATATAATGATGACCTGACAATATCCTAGGAATTTCTTGGAGGAGATTCAAGAATTGAATTTTCTTGTATGGCTATATTGTATATATGTATGTATATATTTATTGCATTTCTTAATAAGAATCTATTTTCTTTTAGTAATTTCATCCCAAACATGTCAAGTAACAAGATTATCCTTTTATTTTATTTTTCTTTGGGGGGGAAACTAAATGTGTAACTTAAATATCACAAACTTATCTTTGAGAAGATTTGCAGGTATATTTTTTTCCTGTCCTGATAACTATGGCAGAGTGTTGTAAATTGCCACACTGTATTAATATGAAAAGAAAAAGTGAGATCCAAACATGCCAAGGTGACTCCATTGAAGAAAGCACTTGATTAAAATTTGGTTATAACAGGAACTGACTGCTTATTCCTTCAGAACTATTTCAGCCATTTCACCACTACCAGACTCGGAAACTAGACTTTTAGGCAGGGCATGGGATAGCAGAATGTCTAACCCCTTTTTCTTTTTATTCCTGTGGATTGTCTTTTGATCCCCTTCGCATATTATTTATTTCTTTTCTGAGGATGAAGAGAAAGTAATGAAAGTAAAACTGCATATTGATTTGACTAAAATGGAGTTTTTAAACAACATAGATTATAATGTATCCAGATAGTCTTTTGTTTCTACTAGACAATGAAGTTGTAGTAGTAAACAGTTAGGCTAGAGTTATGAGATTATTCACCTAGTAAAATATAAAGATAAATGTCATTAAATTATATTCAGTTTTCCATTTGCCAATGTGACATGGGAAGAAAACACTGAATACATCAGATTTTTCAAAATCTAAATACTTTGCCATTGTTATCAACCACTATTTCAAGTTGTGTTTTTTTCTTCATCTGTTGTTATATTCTGCAGGATGAAACTTTATTATTTGAATTTGTATTATTCCATCTAAACATCTGATCTATATGTTTATTTTAGTAGTTTGATGCAAAAACAGAAACAAATGTGCTAGAATGTTATATTGAATCCATTCAAAGGACTTGAATGCCTTTTGTAAGTAAGGCACCAAATCAGGCACTGGGAGAATTAGAAAGCTGTGTTGAGCTGGCCTTAGAGTTTGGTGAGGGAGTTACATGCACAGACCTCAGGTGCAAGTTAATGGCTTGTTCATACATTAGTGTTCATTTCTGTTTGTAAACATAATCATTAGGTAGAGCAATTATTTTGGCCTTGATTGTCAGTTTCATTATTGGTAAAATTGAAATAATCTTAAATTAAATTTCATTGCTATATCTTCTATGGCACTTTGAGCATATCCATGTTGTAGCACATGTTAGATGTCCTTCTAAGTGGAATGTGATGAATTTGAGGTGGGGCCATGCTTCATTCATCCATAGGGCCTGGATGTTTAGTTCATAGCCTGACATCTGATAGGTGTTCAGTGAATATTTGCTGAATGATTTAAGGTATTTTGGGGCAAAACATTTTAAAAAAAGAAAAAATTACTGCTAACAGTGTAAGTCTAAATTGAGGTCCAATTTACAAACTTATTAATTGCATTTTCTTGATTAGATGTTACCTGACACATGTATCTCTATTATGAACAACCTATAATCATTTTGTAGAGTTTTTAACATTTGGAAAGACTGTTTTTTCCCTAACTCTGAAGACCTTGACAAATACTTATTGCTTTAAATGTTAGAAATGTTTTTCTTCTCTTTCTCCATTAAAATTAATATTGCCATCAAAATTCTTACCTTTGTTTCTAATGGGCAACAAAAGTTTACCACCAGAGTTAAAAAGAAAGCCATTCTTTGAACATTTGAGTATTTCTAACACTCAATCCCTTTGATTCATGTATTTAAATAAAGCTGCAGAGTGTGCCTTTTCTCCCCATATACTGTTATGTTATACAATATGTTTTTAGTACACTACAATGTTATTTTTTTATGATGGAGCATATTATCAGTAAATAAAGCTAGCATACTGTTATCTGAGTAATTTTCATTTAACTAAGTCTCATCGTATTCTTTTGAGAGGAAAACTGAGGTTGAAATTTTTTCACAAGTCCTCCTGGAGTTTCTTTGATTTTTCTTACATCTGAGTAGAATTACCAGTATAAAATTATATACTTGTGCTTTGTAGGTTGATAATTTTAATGTTAAAGACCTAAACTCTTATTTCTTCATAATTTGGTGTGTATTTGCATAATTGTTTTTTTTTTTTTTGGTAGCCAGTATTAACTGAATCATTATTATATGCTAAGTGCTGAGCCTGGTACATGAATTAGCTATATTGCTGGCTTACTGAAGAGAAATAACTGCTATCATTATTCCCACTCTACCGATGATAGAAATGAAGCTTAGGGAGATTATGTTGCTTGCCCAATTAACATAACTAGAGAGGGGCACATCTAGGACCTAACCCTATGTACCTAAATTTGCATCCTGACGTTTTAGCCTCTGTGTTGTACTGTGGAGTGTGAATGGATTCTGATAGTTACTGTGGAAGTACAGAAGAGCATTCTAATGTCTTGACATAAAATTATAAGGACAATTACAATTATATTTAGCTAAAAAAGTAAGGGTGTGAGATTGTTCTGATTATTCGGTTCAATTTGTACTTTGGCTTATTCTTTTTTTTTTAAACATAGATTCACCTTTTAGTAATTTTTAAGTATTTTTTTTTCATTATGCTATTACAGTTGTCCCATTTTTTCCTCCCTTTTATCTCCCTCCGCCCGGTACTCTCATTCCCTCCAGTATTCCCCTGCCCCTTAGTTCATGTCTGTGGGCCATATATGTAAGTTCTTTGGCTTCTCTATTTCTTATACTATTCTTAGCCTCCCCCTATCTATTTTGTACCTTCCAATTGTGCTTCTTATTCCCTGTACCTTTCCCCGCATTCTCCTCCTCCCCATCCCTGCTGATAACCCTCCATGTGATCTCCATTTCTGTGATTCTGTTTCTGTTCTAGTTGTTTGCTTAGTTTTTGGTTTTGTATGTTTTAGGTTCAGTTGTTGATCATTGTGAGTTTGCTATCATTTTTACTGTTCATATTTTGATCTTCTTTTTCTTAGATAAGTCCCTTTAACATTTTATATAATAGGGGCTTGGTGATGATGAACTCCTTTAGCTTTACCTTATCCAGAAAGCACTTTATCTGCTCTTCCATTATAAATGATAGCTTTGCTGGATAGAGTAATCTTGGATGTAGGTCCTTGCTTTTTCATCGCTTTGAATACTTCTTTCCAGTCCCTTCTTGCCTGTAAGGTTCTTTTGAGGAACCAGCTAATAGTCTCATTGGAATTCCTTTGTGTGTAACTCTGTTTTTCTCTTGATGCTTTTAAGATTCTCTCTTTATTTTCAACCTCTGGCATTTGAATTATGATGTGTCTTGGTGTGGTCCTTTTTGGTTCCAACCTGTTTGGTACTCTCTCTGCTTCCTGGACTTGTATGTCTTTTTCATTTGCCAAATTAAGGAAGTTTTCTTTCTTTATTTTTTAGATAAGTTTTCAATTTCTTGCTCTTCCTCTTCTCCTTCTAGCACCCTATGATTTGAATGTTGGAATGTTTAAAGTTGTCCCAGAGTTTCCTAAGCTTCTCCTCATTTCTTTGAATTCTTGTTTCTTCATTCTGCTCCAGCTGAATGTTTATTTCTTCCTTTTGTTCCAAATCATTGATTTGAGTCCCAGTTTCCTTCCTTTTATTATTGGTTCCCTGTATATTTTTATTTATTTCACTTTTTATAGCCTTTACTTGTTCCTCTATTTTGTGGCCATACTCAGTCATTTCTGTGAGCATCCTTATTATCAGTATTTTGAACTCTGCATCTGATAGGTTGGCTATCTCCTCATCAGTTAGTTCTTTTTCTGGAGTTTTGATCTAGTCTTTCATTTGGGCCATATTTCCTTGTCTGGATGCACCTATTATGTTGTAAGGTGCAGAGCCTTAGGCATTCACTAGGGTGGGGCAACCCACTTCGCTGAGTTGTGGTACTGAACGTGGGGGAGGGGTCAGAGAGGGAAGAACAATGCCACTTGCTTGGCTTTTGCCCTGCTTTCCGTTTCTTCCCCTGCTGCCCACAAGTGAATTGCACTCGTCGAGGTGCTGCCCTGGTGCTGACTCCCTGGTGGGTGGGCTTGTGTATGTTCTAGGACCCCATGGGTCCCTCCAACTGACTCTCCTGTGAGACTGGGTTTCTCCTACTTCTGCAACCCCCATAGATTTTTATAGCCAGAAGTTTTGAGGCTTTATTTCCCGGTGCTGCGACCCTGGGTTGTGTGGCCTGCCTCACTTCCCAGTCATTTATCTGCACTCAAATGTGGGACTGCCCAGTCTTCCAGTCACTGCCTCACCTGCCCAGTCCACCAGCCACTGCTTTGCCACACATCCTCTCCACCCGAGCTGCCTGTCTCCACCCCTCCTACCAGTCTGGATGAATGTTCCTTCTTTAACTCCATGATTGTTGGACTTTGATACAGTTCAATTTTCTGGTAGTTATGGTTGTTTTTTGTTCTTAAATTGGTTGTTATCCTTCTTTTGGTTGTGCGAGGAAGCGAAGCATATCTACCCTATGCCTCCATCTTGGCTGGACTGTTTTTGTCTTATTTATGTTTGTGTAGATCCTTTTTTTTCCTCTGGAAACAGTATCTTTGGGAAATAGCATAGAACCTTGGCAGTTGTTATCAGATGAAATGCTTTCAACTGCAATAACAAATTTGTTATAAAAATGATTTAAAGAATAAATATATTTTTATTGTGCATAAGTGGAAGCCCCAAAGTAAAGTGGTTTCAAGGTCAGACAACTGAGCAGCTCAATAACATCATCACGAATCCAGATTTTTCTGTGTTTCTGTTCCGTTGTCCTCAGTGTGTTGGCACTTGTCCTCAGACTTGACCCTTGTTGTTTTAAAATGGCTGCAGCAGCTTCCAGCATTTCTATACACTCCAGAGACAGAAAGAAGAATTGTTCTGACATGTCTTGTTTTTAAAGTAAGGAAATTTGTTTCCAGGAGTCCCCCAACATATTTCCTTGATGTCACTTTTTTTTAACCCTCACCCAAGGATATATTTATTGATTTTTGAGAGAGAGGAAGGTGGGGACTGGGGGCAGGGAGAGAGGGAGAAGGGAAGAATGAGACGTCAATGTGAGGGAGAAACACAGATCACTTGCCTCCTTAATGTGCCCTGACCAGGGATTGAACCCACAACCTAGGTACGTGTCCTGACCAGCAATTGAACCCACAGACTTTTGATGTATGGGACAATGCTCCAGCCAACTAAGCCACCTGGCCTGGGCCCCTTCATGTTACTTTTGCTAGAATGGTATCATAAAACCATTTTGAAGTCAACCACTAGCAAGGAAAAAAGAGTTGTCTGACTGGCGTGTATTAATTTAATTTTACCCTCCCTACGATCACCCCCAAGGCTAGAAGTAGTCCAGGTACATGATCAGCAAAAAGTGACCAAAACTGCAGCTCTTCCCAAAGAACTGTGTGTGTGTGTGTGTGTGTGTGTGTGTGTGTGTGTGTGTGTGTGTGTGTATTGGGGTCCAGGATGTGAATGACTGTTGGGTAACACTATGTAATGCCTGAAATAATTTTCTTTTAGCATGAAGAGTCAGGATTTTATTCTAAGAGAAGATTGTCACATATACTAAAATCTAATACCCAGTCTGGGGCAACCATGTTAATATGGTTGTAAGGTTCTAAATAGTTATTAGTGGCAGTTTGGTTACAATGAGAACCAGAATAAGGATGATCAAAGATTCTATTATCAGCAGTTGACAGGGTCTGACACATTTTAAACAAAGCCCTTTGTTTTCATCTTCATTCCTGACAAGTAGCTTGTCACTGGCATCTATACAGATGATCTTCTGGACACGCCTGCAAGTCATGGGGAACGTGGTGAGTGGAGGCCTCTGTCATTCACCTCTCTGTTCATGGAATCAGTGCATAGTGAGTTAGTAATAGCTTAGTTAGTTTAACTTATTATTTTGTAAGTGTTGGCATCTTTGCAAGTTTTATTCTGTTACTATGAATATTGAGAGGTTGATTGAAAAACTCAAGAAACATTTTTCAGGCAGTGTGGATGTGGGTATAGTAAGATATTCCATGGACATGTGTTACTTAACTTTGCAGGTAAAACTATATGTTGCATGCAGAAAGGAATATTGAATAAGAAAAAAAGGTAGCTTTTGCTTCAGAAAACTTAGTGTCAATAATAATTGATTACTTTTACAAACAAACTTAGAGAATTAATGAGGGATGATGTACTTAGGTTCTTTTATCCCACTCACTACAGGGTACTCTGATAGACTTTTAAACATGCCTCTGATTTAAATTATGTATTAATTGGTTCAGGCACCAAGTCGAAAGGCCTGGCACTGATGATAAAGCCAGGTAAGCAGTCTGATTAATGAAAGGAGCTGGGATGAATTTGCTACAGGAGCTAAAGCACTTTGTCTAGAAGCACTAATCATTGTAATTTATTACAGGAAGCTTCTTTCATGGCCATGAGTCATAGCTGTTATTTCTTCTCTAAGAATATATTGACTCACATGTGTAAAAAGATTTCCCAGGAAAAAAATGTTTATTTTAACATTGAAAAAACTATAGTTTTTTTATTATTAAAATGAAAGATGGGTAAAATAAGGTGTGGTGCACAAATATATATATATATTATATATATATATATATAAAATATCCATCCATATTGAAAACTTGGTTCCAGTTAGAACAATAGATGCTGCATTGCATTACCATTACATATGCTATTAAAATGTTGTAAAACATTCTATTATTCTTCTAACTATAATAAGTCCTTATCATTCTTATATTGTGAATGAGATCATGAAGAGAATGAAGAAAACTAAGGATATTTAAAAGGACCTCACAGAAGAAGAACTGGAAAGAAAAGATGTACCTGCGGGCTGTTCTTGGTCTGATCGTGTAGATAAATATAGTTTGTAATATAAATATGTTATATATATCTTCCTGGACCTTCAATAGTTGTTTGTGAGTTTCTTTCTGTTCTCTGACTTAGAGACATACTTCAGCTATGTCTATAACATAATATGTTACAGTTGTGTTTATAACCTAAAATTTCCCATTTTATTTCACATTTTGTATCAAGTGGAGGATTTGGGCAAGAAACAGGCAGATGGTTGGTTTGTTTGCAGCTGCCCAAGCAATAGAGTTGGAGTCTCCTTTACCCTTCTCAAGCTGCATGCTGTCTTTCTTCTTCAGTCTCCTTCACATTCATTTTCTCTTTTCCTTCCCCTCGTCTCCCCTCCCCTTCCTTCACTCTTCTCCCCTCCCTGCTCCTTCCTTCCCCTTCTCTCCCTCTCTCTTTCTTCTTTACAACATTTACTGAAGTCTTGAAAGTTCTTGTTCTGTTTTCTTGACACCCAGTAGCATTAAGCCCCCCCAGGGCCTTGCCTTCAGTGGAGACGAATCCCTTTCAGCCAGCACTGTTAAAGCTGTATTTAGCTGCCAGTCTTCATCATTCATAGACAGGTCTAAACAATTGTTTTGTAAGCAGTACTTCTATGAATTCCTAGTAGTGAGGGAAACCCACTATAAGGTTTTCTTTGTGAAATTCTCTTCAAACAGAATGTGAAATCTTAAAGGTGAATAGAAGTGAAGAAAAATGGGATAGCTAAGATACTTTGCATTTGCAATAACAGAAATGTGGTGGTGGTGATGGTGCAGCTGTTGGTGGTGGGATGGGCAAGTAAAAGAGAGAAAGACAGATGAAGGGGAAACAATAGTCAAGCAACTTGAAAAGATGGCCTGATGGACTTTAGTAATAGGAGTGTCTGATGCTCTATTTGAAATTGTTGTGCATTGCTGTGATGTCAATCTATCAGCAAGAAATCTAGGTTATCCCACATGACATCTGAGCGACATATTTATTAAATATCTATTTGAAGAGCACTCACAGTGTGCTTAGTGGTGTCCATAGTCATCAGTGCTTTGATGAACCATAACACAGGGCAACTTGCAGCACAGAGGAGGGGCTGCTGACCCAGGCTGGGGTAAGCTTGGTTAGTCCTGCTGGAATAAAAATTCCTGAATGTATTCTTGAAGAATGTGTATGAATTGAATAGCCAGTGAAGAAGGGAAAGATGTTTTTGCCAAGACATGGAGGTGAGAGAAAGAATTGTAGGTTGTAGGTGGTTTGGTAAAGCAGGAGGGTGGGGTGTGCTGCTGACTCGTTCATGACCCCGGTTGTGTTAGTCAGCGCAGACTGATGGCTGTGTCCTCATGTGGCCTTTCCTCAGTGCCTCTACCTGGCAGGGGGTGGGGGTGGGGTGGGGAGGGAGAGAGAGAGGGAAGAGAGAAAGAGAACCTGTTTTTCTTTCTTTCCTTATGACCTCAGTTAACCTTAATTACTTCCTAAAGGCCTGTCTCTGAATATAATCACGATGGGGATGAGGACCTAAACATCTGAATTTGGGAGACACAATTCAGTTCATAGTACCAATCATGGTGGGTTTGATATATCTTGCCATAGATCTTGAACTATAAGGAAGAGGAACCTATTTTAAGGGGAGTTAGATAACAATGATGAGGATGATGATGATGATAACATTGTAATGATTATTATAATAAACTATAATAGCTTTACTTAATTGAATTCTTCCAATGTGAAAGACACTGTTTTAAATGGTTTGAGTGCATTAATTTTGTTTTGTGAATCTTTCTAATAACTTTGAGGTAGCAGTATAGATGAAAATACTGAGCTACAGAACCTTGCCCAAGATCCTTACCTAAAAACCAGACTTAACTCTAAGAAAGGCCATTTTGATACTGTCATTCATGTATTCATTCAGCAGTAACATTATCTCAAGCTTTTTAACATTGCCGAGGTATAGATAGACCCTCATGACATTTTGAGAACAAACATTTAATGCAGAGGTAGTAGAGAAGTAAGCAAATACATACACATAATTTATAATGATAAGTGCAAAATGTGGAGAACTGATTTAAAAGAAGAGAAACCAGAGGCAAGAAGGCCAGCTATAGGACTATGACAGAGTGTAGGTGACAGACAAATGACAAGAATTTAGACTTAGAGCATCAGTTAGTAGAGGGGCAAACAAGCAGGGAAGGCTTGATACTGATTTAAGAAACAAAATTTGCTAATGTCAGTGGACTCTTCCTTTGTGGTTTTCTCTGTGGACCTCTGTAATCCTGGGGGAAGGGAGACAAGACAATTGTCTAGTTCATATTTTTATTCAACTATGATATCAGTTGTGACATGTGAGAACATTTTTATCTTCAGCACAAATCAAATGGATTATATTTTGATCAAAACTTAACCATGTCTCCAATTTTAATATTAAAAATATCATCCAACTTTTATTGCTCTGTATGCTGCCTCTCATATCCAGTTTGTTTCAAATACTCTTCCCTTCATTAGAATAATCTATATTTGTAATAAGTAATCAAGTCTTTATTATAAAGCAAGTAGAGGAGATCTGCGTTCCCAATTCATTCTTGAATGTCTTATCTTCTTGTGAGCGCTCAGCATCTAATGTTACAGAATTTTCCAAAGATATTCAGCCTTTACACAATGTCCTGACTTTTAATGGTATGATTTGTGTTCATACCCATGCCAGTGGCAGACCAATCATGTAAGCCCTATATTAAACTAGAAAATGTGGGAAAACAAAATATTCTGAAATAACAGGGAGCTTCACATATTTTAATTATTAATTAATTAAAAATAATTGTTAATTAGTTTTAATTATTAATTTTTATAGAAAGTCAATGAAACATAAAACTGTCATTGACAAGGCGTCACCCTGGAGAACAAAAAATAAAAAAGAAAAAAAAAGAAACACAGTATGTCCTTGATTCTAAATACCATATGTCCTCTCCTGCAATTCAGTGTTTCTGAGATGGAGACTGGACATTGATCTTACATTTGATGGCAGCAAAGAATTAAAGACAGCTTTGACTCCAGGTCCCCACCAGTTAGATAATAAATCGAGAATAACATCTTTATTTACAATTAAAGCTCCCTTCATCAAAACTGAAGACATAGTAACTGAGTGTGTGTGTTTGTGTGTGTGTGTGTGTGTGTGTGTGTGTGTGTGTGTATGAGAGAGAGGGAGAGACAGATACAGAGAGAGAGGAGAGGAGGAGAAGGGGAAGAGGAAGAGGAAGGGGAAGGGAGGTAAGGCAAGAATGGCCACACTCTACTGTTGATGTTGCCATTCAATGAAACAGACTCTTCTGGAGAGGAATCGGATATGCGGGGCAAATGGTCAGGTTAGTTTCGGATCATGTAGGGCGAGCTTTCTGTACAGCGTCAGATTCAGATGTGGAAGCCTGAAACTCAGGGGAGGGCCTGGGGCAGAGAGAGATCTGGGTGCTTTGCGCTCCGTTAGGGAGCGGTGCGGGTGCTTTGGTCAAGGTGCACAGGGACATCTAGCGCAGTGTGAGGGATGCGGAGGGACACACACTACCAAGGATTTTCCTTTGCCATCAATCCTCTTCAGAGAATGGAAATGCAGAGGCTTCTGGGAATCAAAGGAGTGAGAGTAGAGTGACACAAAATCATAATGATTTAGGGTTGGGTGTATACTTTGGATTATTTGTTTTAACCCCAAGCACTGATGATGTTTGCAGGGAGTTTTAAGATCCTCACTTTGCAAAGCCCAGTACCTACAGTACCTGGAGGATTAGCCAGTACATGGTGATTAATAACTACTTCTTAAATAAATATTAAAGGGGCCTCATTACCAGAACAATTAAATGGTGCAATTTTTATGCTTTACGAATCATCACAAAATACTACATAGGTGAATAATGAAAAAAAAATTGTGCAATTCCTATTAGCCTCAGTCAGTTAGTGTTAAGTGTGGGTCCTATTCTTCAATCTACCTCACATAGTACAGTGATTTTCAACCTTTTTCATTTTGTGGCATACATAAACTAATAAAATTCTGTGGCACACTAAAAAGTATATTTTTTGTCAATCTGACAAAAAATAGGTGTAATTTAGATTCATCCACAGCAGATGGCTACTGTTGTGTTGGCTGTTATTTTTTTAAATTTGACAATTTAAGGGAAAAGAGTTCGGTGCCTCTGACTGAATGTTTTAAAAATTCTTGCAGCACACCAGTTGCAAATCGGTATTATACACGAACAGCAGGATATGCGCGCGCGCGCGCACACACACACACATACACTCACACACACACTCACACAATAAGAATGTCAAAATATTTTAAATATGAAATAGATACTAAAAATTTAGTTTGAATGTAATTTGGAAATTTGGAGGGGATTTTCTTCTACTTGTAATATTTTCTTTAAAACAATGAACAAAGCATACTGTGATATTTGGCACCAATTGTGAATTTCATATATGCATACCTTTTTAGAGCCAGTGTTGTCTGAGGTATCCCAAGGTTTCAAAAATGAATGGAAAGTTACAAAACACTCTCTCCGTATCATGACCACCATCTTAGCCTCAAATTGAATTCTAAACCAGTATCCTCAAATGGCTCTTCTGCAAAGGGTATTGGCCATCTGGAGGGACTCTCATTTGGCCTCTGCTTTTGGCTGATAATACTTCCTCAGGGAAAGGAACATAACTCATAGTATAATCCACTAAGGCTCCCAATTTCTTGAGTATTTCAGGTTCTCCTTTCCAAAGCATAAGGTCAGAGAATAAATCACCACCACAGAATGTCATGAGTGACATCAGAGCCTTTGTGAAAAAGAACTTGGCATCATACGGATATACAAAGGCAGATATAAAACCTAGAGAAAGCCATATGTAACTGTCATGTCAGGAAGGAAAACTTAAAATACTCATGAACTAAGAGAGTTTGCTTTGTAGTGACCTTAACATTAACTTCTCTTCTTTACTGGTAGGTAGATCCATCAAAACTTGAAATCTCCTTGCAAAAATAGCATATTTAAAATCTTCAAGGAATGCATTGATTTGTAGATTTTGGGAGCTATACAGTTCTTATCCCCTTAATTCCTTTCTCAGAGAGCTATGGGGTTCATCTATTTTCAATTTTAGGGAAAATTTCCTAGTCTACAATTTCTGGACTAGTTCCTTGATTGGGAATATGTGCATGTTCTTTGTGAAAAATCCCTCCATTAACCAGTGAATTTTGACCTTGACTTAGTGTTGCTTGAAGAACTCTGGCTTCACATAGTTGTTCTAACTTTTTGATATGTGAAAACAAATGAGAGAAGCTTGCAATACAACTTGCTTTGAATGGCCATATATTTTGAAACTTGCTCAGGCTGGTATAAAAAAGACAGAAAGCTAAATCAGCCCAGCTCAGTGTGACACTTATGAAGAAAGACTACTTGTTCCAGAAATAAAGCTAAATCTACTTACGCCAGAAAAGCCTACCTTAGGAGTGGAGTCATAAGGGCAAAACTATTTCAGAACAGGGATGGACTATTTCCAGTATCAAAGGAACTCTCTGATTTTCTTCCTTTAAAACTTAGTTCCCCTTATAATCTTACCCAGAATAAGGTTTCAGTTTATGGTGAGAAAAATGGTTGTTTGAAATGCATTATATTTTTTAGCTAAACTCTTCCATGACTTTAACTGGTGTGTATGTGTATAAATAAAGTGAGAATAATTTTTTATACCATTGGCTGTTTGGGTTTTGTTTTCATTTGTAATGGTTAACTTCATATATGATGGATTTATCTGACCCACAATTTTCAGTCAGTTTTGGTATTTGTTAGCACATATGTCAGACTGTGTACTGGAATGGCAAGAATTAGTTCATTCACAAAGAAAAGTGTAGCTTTTATATTTGGCTTTATAAAAATAGAACAAGTTGAAATTCTGCTATGTCTATATGGTATTAGAAAAACAAACCATCCTTTTCTTTTAATTATGTGCCTTCTTGGATGGAGCTCTGGGATATAAAACATTTGGAGCTAAAGAGAACACACAGCAGCATGAGTCAGTGTTGTCAAATGAATGTACAAGTGAAGAACACTAAAACTACATAATGAAAAGTTTTTCCCCTCATTTAATTCTAATATGCTATAACACAAGTATGTTATTGGGAGTCTTTCCACATGTAATGGAACTATTGAGAGATGAAAAATATTTCAGTAAACTGAAGGCCAGGGAAGGACAGATAAAAGAATACTCAATTCCACAGAGAGTTTTATCAGCTTACCACTGTTTTGTCTGTAGTTTGATAATAAGATGGAAAAAAAAATCTAATACTTAAAGGTCTGGTGAAAGACTACATAACTGCATAAACATTTTATTAATTATGGAATTAGCATTTTTTATTTTCAAAATACAGTTTGTGATTTTAAAAATGCAACAATAATTTCTAACACTTAGAAGATAGCCACCTGCAGCCTGTCCCGTTGTTTCTGACCTGACCTGTATCCTGAAGCAAGGCCACTCTTCAGTTTGCTCTTCCTCTTTGAATGCCAGCCTCTTTCATGAATAACAATCTGTGCCATTAGTAGAATTGTCTTAATGTAATTCCTTGTAGCAAGATATCTCGCAAGGCTAATCTCTACTTTCAATTGCAATTGCCCCCATTTTTCTCCCATTACTCTCCCCCCGCCCTAACTACTCCGCACCTCCCACATTCAGCCCTCCCTCCACGTTGTCTTTGTCCGTGGGTCCTTTATACATGTTCTTTGACTTGGCGTTTCCCCTTCTTTCCTCAGTTATCCCCCTCCCCTTCTCCTCTGTCAGTTTGTTCTTTATTTCCTTGTCTCTGGTTCTATTTTGCTCACTTCTTTGTTTTGCTGATTAGGTTCCACTTATAGGTGAGATCATAGGGTATTTGTCTTTCGCTGCCTGGCTTGTATCACTTAATATAATGCTCTCCAGTACCATCCATGCTGTCATGAAGGGTAGGAATTCTTTCTTTCTGCTGCGTAGTATTCTATTGTGTAAATGTACCACAATTTTTTGATCCACTCATTTACTGATAGGCACTTAGGCTGTTTCCAGCACTTGGCTATTGTAGATAGTGCTGCAATGAACATTGGGGTGCACATTGGTGTTTCTTAGGGTATAATCCCAGCAGTGGAATTGTAATCTGTATTTTCTTGCACACGGTCCTTCCATTACCCTGTCCTAGATTTTCCCATTGCCCTGAGGAGAAATAGATTTGTTGAAGATATGCAAAGAGGAGATTTATAACATGAATAATACTTTTGAAAGCTAAGTCTTTTTGCTAAATGTTTTGTTGGGATAAGAAAAAAACCTTGAAAATTAAAAAAAAAATTGAAACAATTGTTCTGCAGTGCCCTGAGCTCTATGTAAGATGCCCTTGTAGACACCTCTTTATCAGTGTCCCTGGGGTCTCAGAGGAACCTCGACCCAGAGAGTGAGTCCCTTGGCCTCCACAGTCAGGGGACTGAAAGTCTCTTAACACTTGTTCTTGGGAAGGATTTGAAAGTAGGGATTACTTTATTTATTTGATTATTGTACTAGCTTTTTTCCCTGTAGCCTTCTAAATATAGGACAAAAAAAAAATCAATTCCAAGAATAACCCTAACTTCCATTGATAAAGAGAATATTATAACATAATAAAAATAACCAATTTATGAGAATAACCTTGCATTGTAAATGAATTGCTCATTCTAGGTTAAGGGCCACCACTGATGGCCAGATGGAAGTCATATTAGAATTGAACACCCCCCCAAAAACTTCAGAGTTTACTTACTTTTGCCAGAACCCTGGCTATTCCATACCTGACGTTTGTCATCTACTGTCCTCTTGAATAGTTTCATCGATAAAGAATTCCTCATTCATGTGCCAGTCTTTTTTATTGTTTTCACTCCTGGTAGCTAAGGTTATTGTATTTAAAGTTCCATAACTGGTTTTGAATGATATCTGTATGGAATAAAATATAACTCACTGTTGAACTGAAGGCCCTGTTTATTAGCCAGCCAGAGAAAGGAAATATTTTGGGGAGAGTTTATTGTATTTTAATACTCTATCTTATTAATACTTAAAGATCTATCTGAAAAAGAAGCAAAAGTAATTAGTGTCTTTTCAATTGATGTAGAAACAGAAGCCAAAAGAAGTCATGTAACCTCAGTATGACACCATCAATGGCACAGGCGGGAGAAGGTGGGACAGGGCAGTTTCAGTGGAGTGGGGATTAAGAAGAGAGATTATGAGAGTCTGAGTTCAAGAATCTGGTTAAATAAATCACAATATTTTTATAATGTGAAATATGTTTACTTGAAATACTAGCAAATGTGCCCCATAAGAAAGTCTCTTTGAATAAATAAACATGCATCACTGGTCAAAATTCCTAAAAAAAAAGAATAGCATGCTATGTAGTTGGTACTCTTTTGAGGGGAGTACCTGTGGCCCAGAGAAGTTTCTGAGGGTGTGATTGGCAATGTCAACCCACAAACAAGAAAACTACAAGTTGAGAGCTGGTCATAGCCCTGCTGGGCGGAGAGGTGATGGCGGTTGGGCCTTCAGGTGTTCGGAAGAGCAGGGGAGCACTTGGGTCCTGTCCTTAGGGGTCCTGCTCTAGCACCTTTTGCAGATGAGAGGCACCTCATTGCTTTACCTCCCAGCAGATGGTATAGGAAAGGGAAGAACAATTTTGTCAGCCTCTGGGGTCTCTCTAATGATAGAACAGCTTTATCCCTTCAACAGCATTTGTCAGAAGCTCAGTCTTGGGTTGGAGTTCTGGGCATTGGGTGGCTAGGGTGTCAGGAGACAGGGCTGTGCACCAAAGAAGGAATGCTGGCCCTTGGCTGTGGAGCTTTGGGGGAAAGAAAGGAAGAATCTGAGGCTCAGAGGAGAAGGTGTTGATCTAGCACTTGCACACAGTGCATTCAATCCTAGGTGATGGGGAAGGTAGGGGCAAAGGATAGTTTGAAATGCCAAGGCCAAACATCAAGCAACACATTGAGGTCAGGGTTAAGAGAATAGGGAGATGCCCAAGTGGTCACCATCAGGAAGGAGTGTAGGGAAAGATGTCCTGAAAAATCCAGGCATTATTTCTTTTGATCTGGTGGTCATAAAAAATATTCTTAAAGCAGTGGTTCTCAACAATGCTGCTAGGGGGCATTGTGGGGAGCATTTGGCAATCTGGGGAGACATTTTGATTGTGGAAACTGAGGGTGGGGGAAGTACAAGTGACATCTAGTGGCTAGAGGTCAGGGAGGCTGCTAAACATTCTACAATGCACTGGATAGACTCCATCACAAAGAATTTTCCAGCCCACAGTGTTAATAGTCCCAAGTTGAGAATCCCTGTCTTAATATATGGTCCTGCAGTCATATTGAGGCTGGAAGAATTTGCATTTCTTACACATCGTTTTCTCTGAGGCTTCTTACTAAACCTTCCTTTCTAAACTGAACTTTGGCCATATGTCTCAGTTCCTCACGTGGGCCTGTGACTATTACTATGGGCTGGACATTGCTCTATGAGGCCAGTGTCGTGATGGTCACAGTTGATCTTGACTATCATCCCTGCTCAAGGTGATGTTGGGAGTGCCTCTTACTCCCTAGTTTACTCATCTAGCACTTACCAGCTGACCACTGCCTCTCCTTTTGGCCACCTTAGTGACCTTCTGATCTTTGCTTTACCTGTTTCTCAGGTGACTGTCTACCTGATAACATCAGTGCTGACATTGATCTGATCCCAACCCCTCACCAGAGGTAAAAATCGAGGTCCTCCTACTATGTACTTGTCCAAGGCCAAATGATCTGTAGTATAATATACATTTGTTTTTTTCAGAACCACACTGAGGCGTGGGCTCTGAATTTTATGTTTTCTCCGTATCTTCTCTCTCTTCCACATGCAAGAACTGCTAAGTAAGGTTTGTATTAATTTTTTCTTGCTGTAAACTCTCAAAACTTTATTTACCTAACTTCTGATGAAGTGTTTGCATGTGGACCATGCTGTGAAAATAGACATATATTTTAAAAGCTTTATTGAAAATCACTGTGGAAGATCAAGGTGTCCTGTGGAGAGGAGACACTTCTATTTTCTTGAGGAAGGGAGGAGCCAGCATGCAGAGTGGGTAACAAAGGGTCTGTGGTTATTGACATGCTGATGTGAACTTGGAGAAGGGCCTGGATAGCTTTCCTCACCTCAGTGGGCAGGGGGGGGGCCTGTCAATCCATAGTGATCTGTGCATGTGGTTAAGATATCACTGAGTTTTCCTGTCTAGTTCTTTCTATGAAAGGAAGGAGGGGTCCAAAGCTCGGGAGTATGTCATCAGTGTTCTTAGACTGACAATGAGGTTCTAGGGGAGGTTAGGGTGAAAACAAAAGATTCCAGGCATGCCATCCAAACCAACCCAGGGACAGATTTTTAGGGTGATAACTATATTTTTGTGTTTTGGACATCTGTGCCACTTAGACTGTATGTGTCGAGAGAGAAAGAGAGATTAAATATTTACTGAAAAAATTCTAATACTGCTTAAATACACATGGAAATATTTTCTTTTTACACTTAAGTCAAAAAAACTAGGATACCAGAGGGCCCTAAGAGCTGGGGCTGGGGCTCCTGGGATCTTGTTTATCTATCTGGACCCTTGGATGACTATTTTCACATTTCATTCATTCCCCCAAGTTTAAAGAATTTCAACTGTGCCTTTTACTAATCTCAGTAAGCAGAAGCAGATTTTTTTTTTCTGGTGGATATTTGATAATATAGGGGAATTCAGTTTTTATAAAGACTTTACTGTGTATTTCTGCATGTGCCCATTTTGTCCAACTTATGAATGGGCTGTGTTCCAGAAGTTGATTTAGATCAGGATTTCTTAACTGACCAGCATGAAAATGGGCGTCAAGGGGGCACTGAAGTCCCTCAATGTACAAGCAAACTTTTGCATGTATGTGCAGATCACCTATTTTCTGACCAGGCAAGTCCACCATTTGCTTGGGATTCTGAAAGGAGGCCCTGACTCCCCAATGTTAGAAACACTGTTTGGTAATCGGCTGTTTGGAGTTTTGAATGCATAAGTTAGAATTGGATTCTGCCTCAAGAAGCTTACAGCTTAGCAAGAGAGATAAGACATGCATATAATAAATAGCTGTAAAGCTTTGACAAAATGTTCTAACATTCTGAGAAAAAGAGATGACTTTGTGCCATGGGCATCAAAACAGCTTAATGTTTTTTTCCAGAGTGAATCAGGGGCACAGAGAAGAGCGAATGAAGGGAATAACTTTAAGGTAGTTAAGGAGAGTGACCCATTTATATGTGAGATGTTGACAAGTTAGGCATTTTTAAACCTTTGCCTTAATGATATGAAGATAGCCAAATTACATTTATGGCTACAAATAACATTTCTCCATCAAATGTGAAAAACTGAAAAATGAAACAATACAGCTATACTGATTTCACCGTTCTCTCCATTAAACGGCATCTATATCATTTGCTAAGAATACATTAAAAAGCAGACATTGTACTTCATTTCTCAGCATTGTGACTAGATAGGCTCTCATGAAGTCATATTTAGGCAAGGAGCGGTCTGTGTTTTTGCCACAGCACACTTGGAAATTGCAAGGAAAAGCAGGGCGTTCTCTCTCCCCACTTCTCTGTTCCCCCATCTACTCTACTCCTGCATACTCTAGCCGGAAGTGACATTCTCTGACCACTAGGTGGCACCCCTGCACAGCAGAGCCGAATCTTGCTTTACCAACGGCGGCTGAGCAAACCTGGTCTCCACAACCCCTGAAAGGGATGGCTGCCCCTGATAAATGAGCTGGTGAAGGAGGCAGGAAGTCAAATAGAGTTGTGTGAAAGAGACTTTCAGGGAATCAAATTGACGATATTTTAGGTGACAAAAAGCAGAAACTGCCTGTCTTTTCACATTTACATTTTTAAAAATGTGAGATGCCCTCAGGCATGATGGTCTCTGGACCGCAGGTATGGTAGATAAATTAATATGCTCAACACTGAATTTTTAACTTCCCTTAAAGCTGGCTTTCCTTCCACATTTCTGTTTCTCTTCGTGAGACCTCCTGCTTTCCGGGCTGCTGAGCTAAGTGATTTCTAAATTACATCTTTGATTTTTCAGTTTTTTCTTTCCTCTACTTTATCAGCAAGTTCTGTTGTTTGTTTCTTCAAACCATCTTCTATGGGCCTATCTTCAGAGATCCTCTGTGTCCCCTTACTTTTCACTGCCATCATATCTGTGTCATTTAAATGGTAACTACACAAATACAGATTTATCAATATCTTTGGTCTAACTCTATTCTTTCCCCTTTTGATAAAGCCTTTTATTACAGTCAGAGCTTGTAAAATACCATTTAGTCACAATCATTCATTTATTCATTGATTCATTTTTATTTACTCTTTCAACAATATTTTCTGAGCTCTTCCTGAGATACTGTTCTAGATACTACTTTAGATTAGGAAGAATTCCTTGAAGATCCATGAATATGAGTTTCCACCATCAAGGAATTCCTATGCCAGTCCTGTGCTCCACAGCGGACAAGCTTGTAAGAGCCCTGAAGATTGGCAAGTGTAATTTACTTTGTGGTGAACTGACTTGATTGACTGAAATTTAGATAATTGGCTGTTGAGTTGCTCTTTTCTATATTTGTCATTAACAAATTGATTTTCTGTAATTTAATCTGCTTTCCAACATAATAGATGCACAATACATACTTGTTGAATGAATGACTAAAAGGACTCTAAACTTCTCCATCATTTTCATCACCATAATCCCAAGAAGTCCAAATAATATGGAAAACTTGCAAATCAACGGTCTTGAAATATTTTTTGAAATTTCCTTAGATGGTTCTGATTGTTCCTAGGCAAAAAATGTAAGACTAATATAACAAACACCTATGTACCCTGCTTTTTAACATTATATCGTTTTTGTCATATTTGCTTCAGATCTGTTTAAACAACTCAGTTCGTATTTTAATCAAATTCTCTGTGTGAGAAAGAGTAAAATTTTAAAAAGAAACACTTGGTATACAAAGCAGTACCACTTTGCCTTCTTTCTCATAATTTCTTGCTCTCCAGAGGCAACAGTTTGCAAATACTGTATTACTTATACATTTGATTCATAATGCTAGTCACTCATTATTTTTTTTTTGTTTTGACTCCCACTATGGAAGATGAAGATAGTAGCTGTTTTTTTGTCTCTTCACCCCTATCCATACAATATTTGGGACATCCTTACACAAAGAATTATTAGCTATTTATGTGAAGTTTAAATACAGGGAGTCCTGTATTTGTTTGTTAAATCTTGCAACCCTTACCTCTTAACCACATACACAAATATTTTTCACCCCAAGCTTTAAATTTCATTACATCTTAATTTTGACTTGACCACTTTTTAATGTTTACATTCTAAGGAGTTTACAAATACTAATCAAAACTGAGCTGTAGAGCATATAAAATATCATTAGTTTTCCTTCCTGTTTTTGTTTGTTTCCTTAGGTTGACAGTTGGTTTTATGTATGGTTGATGTTCTTTGTATCTACCACTAATTTACCCTCACCCCAGTAATGTAATTCTGGCCTCAATATGTTCAATAGATGTTTCTCCTGGAGACTTCTGTTCTGCTCTAGTCTCATGAGATTGTTCCCTGACCCTACAGGGCCGGCCCATTGGGGAACCTTGGGACTTGTGTTGCTGTTCTCCTGTGAGGGATTCCTTGGCTTTATCTTTGTTTACGCCCTCACTTTGGTGCAAATTCAATGAGAAAGTATGTCTAGAAGGTAAATGGATTGAGAATTTGCACATGTGGAAATGAGTTTATTCTATACTAGTACTAGTACCTGACTGTTCTTTTGGCCAAGAATAAGAGTGTATGTTGGGAATTATTTTGAATATTTGTCATACTGCTTTCTAGCAATGTTGCTGGTGAGAGCTAAATGCTGTCTTGAGATGGGCTTCCTTCTGTCCCAGGTGTTCTGAAATTTTACAATGTGTGTGGCCCTGAGAAAGTCTATATTCAGTTGTTCTGGGTTCTTGGTGGATATCTCAGCTTCCATACAAACTTAGGAAAAAAGTTCAAACTTAATCAACCAATAAATAATATTCAGAACCAATTTCTACCAAGAATGTAAACTTTTACCTTAAAGTTCTCAAATTGCATATTTTTTCTTAATATTTAACACCTTGAGAAGATCTTTCTTGAAAAATATGGTACTGAAATGATTCCTAATAAAACTCCAAAATATTTTGGAATGCAAGTTACATTTTTATCTGTCACTGCATCCGCCACCCCTCATTTGAAATTTAAACCCAATTTAACTTTAAAATCTAAGATTCTAAAAATTAAACTACAGTGGTTGCTGCCTAATGTTAACTTTGTCAAAAGCAGAAAAAGACAGCCAAATATTGTAACCACCTGTATTTAAAGTTATGTGAATTAACACAATTTTCCCGTTTTAAGAACCCTGAATTTGGTCAGATTTAATTTTGTGGAAAAGGAGGGCCAAAAACTACCAAGACTTTGAAGTCTGGTGTGGTTTTGAATTACGGTTCCCCCAATAATCAATGTGAACTTAGAAAATGTGCTTAACCTCAGTGAATGTCACCTCTTAAGTGGTTTCTTTTAGGGATAGCAGATAAAAAATAACAATTCCTGAAGTGCTTTGTGCCTGCCACCGAGCCCGCACTCACTGAAGCCTGAGCGGGGCGGGGGCCCAGCTCCGCAGGCTGTGCGCGAGCTCAGCGTGGCCAGGTGCCGGGATAACAGGGTGGAGCGCGCTCCGACAGCTTGCTCTCTTTCTTCTGCGAGGGAAATCTGAAGAACTTTAGAGAAATAATATTCATTTCATAGCTGTCAAATATCTCATTACAATTTTGGGGTATAATGAATGTTTAAATATTAAAAAGAACAATTTGGGGAAATCAATCATACATTATTTTTGAGAAAATTGCTTTAGCTGCACCAAGTTGATCAAAAAGAACATAATTTTTTCCTAAAGATTAATGGGTTTTTAGATTATTTCCGAATAACATCTTCCAAAGAAAGTGAATAAACATCTATTTTCTCAGCAATAGTACTTTTCATAGTATTATAAATTAGAGACTCATAATAGTTAATAACTTTATGAATAATCTATATTTTGAAAGTACTGTACTGATAAGTTGCATATATAATATGGTGCCTTTTTAAAGTATATGTTATGGTTTGCAAAGAACCAGTTAAATTTTTCATTGTTGTATAGCTGAACTTAAATGATAAATACCTAGCAACACAATACCTTGCAACTGATGATATAAAAAATTTTATTTAGCAAACATCTGCCAAAGATATTTCCATTATCAAATATGATTTCTGTTTTTAACATGAAACAGTGTTTTTCTATTATCTTTTATCTCATCAAAGTTCTTTGAAATGTCTGCTAGCATTTGACTTTGGTTAGTGAATTTGTGAGACTATTTTTAATAGGATTATCAAAGGAAAATATAAAAAATAAACACTATGAATATTGATAAGCATCTGATTATTTACATGTTAAATAAAAATGAAGAAAATGTACTGGATTTTCATAGTAAAAAGCCATAGTTTTTAGGGGAGTGCAGATTTTGGTCTGTGCCTTTCTTTTGCGAAACTGAGTTTTAGTTGGGGGTTTACCTTTACTTTTATTTTTTAAAGACAGCTGAAATTCCAAGCAGTGTTGCTGTAGTGGGCCTGAGGTTCTTTCACATCACTGCATGAGGACATTTTTCCACGCCACCAGTTCCCAGTGGGTGCATTTCACCCACCTTAAATGGATATTTCTAAACATTACCGTTTCAACCAAAGTTATTTGATAGATCGCTATTATTTATTGATACTGTATAAGTCTTGCTGCCAACATAATCTTAATAAGTCATTACAAGTCCACTGGGTAAGCTATTTTTCCATTTCTTAAGCTTTAGTGCCTGTGCTCTATGGATTTGGCATTTAATAAATCACTAGAGGGCCAGCAAACACATTATATTCCTGTAGTTGAGACTGTCTAGACAAAAGTGCATAGAGAGATCTTTCCACTCTAAGTAGCGGGAGAGCATTTGTTCACCACAAATTGGTTCTGAATCAATTGTTCAGAAACTTGGCATATCCATGGATCCGGGAGGAGGGCAAGACTAAGTGCTGCATGGGGTGCTTTTCTGCCTCCTAGTTTAATTGAATAACTGAGAAGCAGTGCCGAAGAACAACAGTCCTGTGGGAAAATGGCCTAGAATTTTACCTTTTTCAGATTTGAGAGTTATTATACCAGTTTTTCTCTTATATAACCTTTGTTGGCAAAATCGATGAAAGGTTTCTTAAAACAACTAAACGAGTGATACTATTGAGTGCAGCAAGAAAAAAAAGGAAGGAGAGACTATGATTTCTCTTTTGATAAACATATTGCATGTATGTTATGTTTATCTGTTCTGTGGAGCTTTATTGTGTGAAAGAGAGAGAGAGAGAGAGAGAGGGAGAGAGATATTGATTTAGTGAGTCTTAATTATTCAGGATTGTATTAGGGCTTGATTTTGTCCTTTAAACTAGACCACTGGTCATCCTCTTAACTATTACTGTGCTTGGAAGTGAAATTAGTACATGGTGAATTTCTAAATAATATGAGTTTCTGTGTATTCCTTGAACTAATCAGACTTTTCTACTACTGTTGCTTCTTTTATTACTTATTTTTGCCTTGCTGTTCTTTCCTGCTGGTTGTGTAGCACCTAAAATTTTCTCATAGAGTATCCTCCTTGATTGATTTCTTTACATTTAAGGTCTTTGGCAAAGAAAATAATTATGAAAATAACTCCAGGATCATTCAGCTATTAAAACCAAAGATATAGAATTTGTATTCAGAATCATTTGGATTACATATCTTCATCATATATTACCATAATACGATATTTGGCCCCTTAATGAGATTTTAAATTTTTGGTTCTATCTGTACATAAAAAGAAAAAGTATACTGTGTACTGGGATATCCATTATTTGGAAAGTGTTCATTCTACAGGTGATGTGTAAAGTGCACTGGTTCAGCTGTATAAGAGTTGGTTTGACTGTTTTATGTATAAACTATTTTTCATCCTAAATTATTTAATTTTTGTGAATATGACTCAAATTCTGCCTTCGTTTCTGCTTTAATTTCGAGATTTGAATGTTGAAAAAATTGTCGAAGAAGTAACTAAATAAACATATTTGAAGGATACAATTAGGCAGCACTGACACTCAAATTTAAGTCTCATGTTAACCTGTGGGCAGAACGACCACCTTCCGTCATGAGCATTGTAGGTACTTATTGAGATTTAAGAAAAATCAGAAACCAGGGGTTTCATATTTTTTATAGAATGAAATTTTGCAGCAGTAATAGTAGAGTTTGCCCTGGCTTCTCTAAATTACAGTGTTTTTTTCTTAAGTTTAAAAACTTTTTTCTTTATTGTTGTTCTATTAGAATTGTCCCAATTTTCCCCCATTGCTGTCCCCTGCCCTGCCCACCCCCTCTCCCACCATCGATCTGCACCATGTTGCCCATGTTCATGGATCATTTATACCTGTTAATTGATTAAACCCGTCCCCTGTTTTCCCTCCTCAGCCCCCTCCCCCGCTGCCTCTGGTAACTGTCAGTCTGCTCCTTGTTTCCAAGCCTCAGGTTCTACTTTGCTAGTTTGTTTGGTTTGTTCATTAGGTTCCTCTTGTAGGTGAGATCATATGGTATCTCTCTTTTGCCATCTGGCTTATTTCACTTAGCATAATGCTCTCCAGTTCCATCCATGCTCTCGCAAAGGGTGGGAGTTCCTTCCTTCATTCTGCTGCATAGTATTCGGTTGTGTAAATGTACCATAGTTTCCTGATTCACTCATTTACTGATGGCCACTTAGGCTGTTTTCAGCACTTGGCTATTGTAGATAGTGCTGCAGTGAACATTGGAGTGCATAGGTTCTTTTGAATTTGTGTTTTGGAATACTTAAGTTATAATTCCAGCACTGGAATCACTGGGTCAAAAGGCAGTTCCAATTTTAATTTTTTGAGGGAATTCCATACTGTTTTCCACAGTGGCTGCACCAGTCTAAATGGACATTGCACTAGGGTTCCCTTTTCTCTACATCCTTACCAGTACTTGTTCATTGATTTGTTAATGATGGCCATTCTGACTAGTGTGAAGTGGTATCTCATAGTGGTTTTAATTTGCATCTCTCTTGATGGCTAGTGATGTTGTGCATCCTTTCATATGCCTGTGTGCCTTCTGTATGTTCTTCTTGAAGTGTCTGTTCAGGTCCTTTGTCCATTTTTTAATTGGATTCTTTGTCTTCCTGGTGTTGATCATGTAAGTTCTTTACGTATTTTGGAGATCACACCCTTGTCCACAGTATCATTGGCAAATATGTTTTCCTATATGGTTGGTTACCTTTTCATTTTGATGATGTTTTTGTTAGCCATGCAGAAGCTTTTTAATTTGATGAGTCCCATTTGTTTAGCCTTTCCTTTATTTCCCTTGCCCTAGAGGATATATCAGCAAATAAATTGCTGCGTGGGATGTCCGAAATTTTACTGCCTATATTTTCCTCTAGGACTTTTATGATGTCATGGCTTGTGTTAAGTCCTTTACCCATTTTCACTTTATTCTGGTGTATGGTGTAAATTGGTGGTCTAGTTTCATTTTTTTTGCATGTACCATTCCAGTTCTCCCACCACCATTTGTTGAAGAGGCTATTTTTACTCCATTTTATGCTCCTGCCACTTTTGTTAAATATTAATTGACCATAGAGACATGGGTTTATTTGTGGGCTCTCTATTGTGTTCCATTGATCTATGTGTATATTCTTATGCCAGTATCAGATTATTTTGATTGCAATGGTCTTGTGATATAGTTTGATATAAAGTATTGTGCTTCCTCCTACTTTGTTCTTCTGTCTCAAGATTGCTATGGCAATTTGGGGTTGTTTTGGTTCCAAATAAATTTTTGAAATATTTGTTGTAAATCTGAATGATGTCATTGGTATTTTAATAGGGATTGCTATGAATCTATAGATTACCTTGTGTAGTATGGACATTTTAATGAGGTTAATTCTTCCAATCCATGAACACAGTATATGCTTCCATTTATTTGTATCTTCCATAATTTCTTTCTTCAGTGTTCTATAGTTTTCTGAGTACAGGTTTTTTACTTCCTTGGTTAAATTTATTTCTAGATACTTTATTTTTCTTGTTGCTGTAGTAAATGTCTTTTTCCCCCCCTAGTTTCTCTTTCTGATATTTCATTGTGGCGTACAAAAATGCTGTCAATTTCTGATTATTGACTTTGTATCCCACTGTTTTGCCAAATTCACTTATTAGGTCAGGAAGTTTTTTGGTGGAGCCTATAGGGTTTTCTATGTATACTATCATGTTGTCTGCAAATAATGACAGTTTTACTTCTTCCTTTTCAGTTTGGATGCCTTTTATTTCTTTTTCTTGTCTGATCACTGTGGCTAGAACTTCCAGTATTATGTTGAATAGAAGTAGGGAAAGCGGATACCCTTGTCTTGTTCTTTATCTTAGTGGGAAAGATTTAATTTTTACCCACTGAGTATGATGTTGGCTATAGGTTTCTTGTATATGGGCTTTATTACATTGAGGTATAATCCCTCTATTCACACTTTGCTGAGGTTTTTTAAAGAATCATTAATGGTTGCTGTACTTTATCAAATACTTTTTCAGCATCTATTGATATGATCCTGTGGTATTTGGCTTTCATTTTGTTTATGTGGAATATTACATTAATTGACCTGTGAATATTATACGATCCTTGCAACCCTGGGATGAACCCCACCTGATTATGGTGTATAATCTTTTAAATTTATTGCTAGATGAGATTTGCCAATATTTTGTTGAGGATTTTTGTGTCTATTTTCATCAGTGATATTGGCCTGTAGTTTTCTTTCTTTGTTGTATTGTTACCTGGTTTTGGAATTAGGGTAATACTGGCCTCATAAAACAACTTTAGGAGTCTTCCCTGTTCTTGATTATTTTGGAATAGTTTGAAAAGGATAGGAGTAAGCTTTTCCCTAAATGTTTGGTAAAATTCACCTGTGAAACCATCTGATCTGGGGCTTATGTGTGCCAGGGGTTTTTTGGTTACTGCTTCAGTTTCACTAGTTGTTACCAGTCTATTCAGGCCTTGTGCTTCTTCTTGATTCAGTTTTGGAAGATTATATGTGTCTAGAAATTTGTCCATTTTGCTCAGGTTGTCAAATTTCTTGGCATATAGTTGTTCATAGTAATTTTTTACAATCCTTTGTATTTCTGAGGCATTGATTGTTATTTCTCCTCTTTCATTTCTGGTTTTATTTTTTTAAGTTCTCTCTCTTTTTTTATTGATGAGTTGGTTAAAGCTTGTTGATTTTGTTTATATGTTCAATGAACAAGCTCCTGGATTTATCGAACTTTTGAATTGTTCCTTTAGTCTCTATGCCACTTAATTCTGCTCTGATCCTGATTATTCCCTTCCTTCTACTTGTTCTGGGCTTTGTTTATTGTTGTTCCTCTAGTTTTTGTAGATGTTGGGTAGGTTTTTTTATTTGAAAATTTTCAATCTTTTTTAGGTAGGCCTGTATTGCTATGAACTTTCCTCTCAGGACTTCCTTCACTGTGTCCAATAGGTTTTTGGGCTGTTGTGTGTTCATTTTCAAATTTTCAGAAACTTTTTGATTTCTTCCTTGATATCATTGTTAACCTATTCATTATTTAATAGCATGTTATTCAGTCTCCATGAATTTGAATGTTTTTGATTTTTTTTCCTTGAGGTTGGTTTCTAGTTTCAAGTCATTATGACCCAAAAAGGTGCTTGGTATGATTTCAATTTCCTTGAATTTGTTGAGGTTTGTTTTGTGTTTTACTGTAATGGGGTCTATCTTTGAAAATATTCTATGTGCATTTGAAAAGAATGTGTATTTTGTTTCTTTGGGGTGAAACATTCTGTATATATCAATTAATTCCATGTGATCCAGCATGTTGTTCAGTGCCACATATCCTTGTTTATTCTTTGTTTGGAAGAGCTATCTGTTGTTGACAGAGGGGTGTTAAAATTCCCTACTAAGAGTGTGTTGCTGTCTATATCTTTCTTAAAGTTCTCCATGATTTTCCTTATATATCTGGGTGCTCCTATGTTGGGTGCAGATATGTTTACAATGTTTATGTCTTCTTGATGGATTCTTCCTTTGAGTATTATGAAGTGTCCTTTTGGGCCTCTTTTTTATGGCCTTTGTTTTGAAATCTATTTTGCCTGATACAAGTATTGTTACTCCAGCTTTTTTTTTTTCTTGTCCAATTGCTTGGAATATTTTTTTCCATCCCTTCACTTTCAGTTTGTGTAGGTCTTTTGTTCTGAGGTGAGTCTCTTGTAGACAGCATATATGCATGTCCTGTTTTCTTATCCATTCAGCTACCGTATGTGTTTTGATTGGAACATTTAATCCATTTACATTTAAGGTTATTATTGATGGGTACTTATTCATTGCCATTTTTTCCGTCTGTACTTGTGTTCCTCTCTCTCTCTCTCTTTTTCTACATCTCCTTATAGCAGTCCCTTTAGCATTTGTTGCATTGCTAGTTTGGTGAAGATGTATTCTTTGGGTCTTTTTTTTTTTTTTTTTTTTTTTTTTTTTTTGTCTGGGAAACTCCTTATCTCACATTTTGTTCTAAATGAGAGTCTTGCTGGGTAGAAAAGTCTTGGTTGCAGGCCTTTGCTTTTTACTACTTGGAATATTTTTTGCCATTCCCTTCTGGCTTGTAGTATTTCTGTTGAGCAATCATCAGATAGCTTTATCAGAGCTCCTTTGTATGTTACTGTTTCTCCCTTGCTGCAGATTCTTCCTTTGTCTTTAAATTTAGCCATTTTAATTATGATGTGTCTTGGAGTGGGCCTATTTGGGTTCATCTTGACTGGGAACCTCTGTGCTTCCTGGTCTTACATGACTTTTTCTCTCATCAAATTAGGTAAGTTTTCTGTCATAACTTTTTCAAATAGGTTTTTTCTCCCTTGCTCATTTTCTTCTCCTCTGGTATCACCATGATATGGATATTATTACATTTCATGTTATCCTGCAGCTCCCTTAAACTCTATTCATTTTTTTTTAAGTTTTTTTTTTTGTTTTGTAATTCTGTTTGGGAATTATTTTCTACCTTGTCCTCCAGCTCACTGATGTGATCCTCTGCTTCATCTTGCCTGCTTTTAATTCCCTCTACTGCATTCTGCATTTCAGATATTATATTCATCATTTCCTCCTGGCTTTTATTGATAGTTTCTATGTCCTTTGTCATGCTAGTGTAGTTCGCAGTAAGTTCCTTGTAGCTTCCCCAGAGTTCTTTGTAGTTCTCACTGAGCTCATTGAGCACCCTTATAACCATTATTTTGAACTCAATGTATGATAGTTTGCTTGCTTATATTTCATTTAGTACTCTTCCTGGGAATTCCTCCTTTCCTTTTGATTAGGGGCTCTTTGTCTCCCCATTTTAAGTGATTTTTCTTGTTTGTTTCTACTTCTTAGATTGATTTGCTTTGACTCCCTCTCTTTGTGGTGCGATCTTCTGTGTGGTAGGAGACCTGTGGGACTCAGTGGTGAAGCCTCCTGGATCTCCTGAACTTGATGCTCTTGGGAGGTATTGGGATGCCCTTCATGCCACTTATGTATGCTTTCTCGTTGTAATTGGGTTTTGGTTTTTTTGGGTGGGTTCTTCCCTCTGGCAGGCTGACTGATAGACACTCCACCTACCACATCTTGTACATTGTTGTACAGGTGCAGCCAACAGAAAACCAAACAGCCCAAGAAAAAAACCCACACCTACAGAATTAACCCCCACCCACAATCACAATATCAATGGCAAATGAGCCAGTATTAATAAAGGTGTAAAGAGATTAAGACTATTATAAGAAAGAAAAAACAAAATGAGATGACTAACTGAAAGAGAAATGATTTTGAGAGGGTAGATGGAGGAGCAATAATAAGAGTAGGGAATAGGGACAAGGCAAAGGGAGAAAGAAAGAAAAGTTTGCATCATAAATAAAAAAGGGAGGGAGGGAGTAAGAGAGGGCAAGCGTATAGTATTAAGTTTAAATAAATTAAAAAATAAAATAAAATATATAAAGATTTAAAAAAGTATTGAGACAGAGAAAACAGAACAGGAACCGAATTGGAGAAAAAGACCTACCACAGCACTATAAACAAAAATGAGGAAAGATTAATATAGGTGGGAGGGGAATAAGAGGGGAAAAAAGGAAAAAAATGCCTAAGATATGTGTAGAGGAAAGAGAAGTGATTTTGAGATGATAGAGGGAGAAGGAATACTAAGAGTGAGGAATGAAAACCAGGCTAAGACATGGAAAAATTAAAATTTAAAATGGGAAAAAAAAAAAAGAAATGGCAGGAGGAAGGCAAAATGGAGTAGGAGAGGGAAATGGTAAAACTTGAGATTTGAAATAAAAAATAATGAAGACCTAAAAATAAAATTTGAGAAATGCAACAACCAGCACCGTATCCACAACCAATGAGCAAAGATTAATAAAGGTGGAAAGAGAATAAGGATATTTTAAGAACAGGAAAAAGAATGTCAGTTGACTAATGAGAAAAAAATGGTATGGAGAGGCTGGAGGGGGGAGAAATAGTAAGAGTGTGGAATGGAAACAAGTCATAGCAAGAGAGAAAATAAAATTTAAAACAAAAAGAAGAGGAAAGAAGAAGCTAAAATGGAGTAAGAGAAGGGAAGAGCAAAATATGAGATTTGAAATAAACTATAATATAAAAACTAGTGATTTAATATGCACACACTTGAAGGACAAGAAATGAATGCTAAAAACCTAGGCAGGGGAGAAAATAATGCAAATGATGGAGAAAACCATGGTGGAATTCGTCTTACTGTGTTCTCTTTCTGGATCCGCCCTGGTGATGCCAGATGGTGTCCCAGTATGGCTCTAGGCAACCTGTTTGGGGCTACTAGCGATCCACAGTCTATGACTATCTCCTTCTGTTGTTAATCTAATCAATCTGTAATCAGCAGTCAGGCTTAAGCACCACAGGGTGAGGCAAAGTAATTCTCACAGGTGGGGCTATTGCTTCCCTTCAGGCTGATGCCACTTGGAGAGGAGTGGTCTGGCTGAGCAAGGAGGCTCCTGCAATAAGGGAGGATGACTCAGCACAGGGATCCTGGTGGCTGCTCTCTCAGTTCTCTCCCCGGGGCCTCTGTCCTTTCCCCAGAGTCTCCTCCAGCATCTCTAGTCCACTCTGCCCTCCTTTGCCAGAGCCCAGGTAAGTGGCTGCAAATGAAATTTTATGTGTTGGCCCTTAAAAAGGCTCTCTGTGACTCCAGCTGTTTCTCCCTGGCAGACAGAAACCCTGCCACTTTTCACACCTGGGTGTTATCTGGGTTCCTTCCCTGGCTCTGGTGCTGTAGGCTCAGGTGCCCAGCTTGGGGTTTAGATCCCACACTTCTCACAGGCATGCCCCTGGCTGCTGAATTTCCCTCCGGCACTGCAGCTGTCACTCTTGGGAGCCCAGCCAGTGCTCTCACTTCTCCTCTGCACTCCGTACTGGTCACGTTGTGGTGAAGCAGTTTCTGCCGTCTGTGTGTGGTTTAAGGCTTCTCTCCAGCAATTGTTCCTTTGATTATTCCAGATGATTTCTCTACAATTTAGTTGTAATTCCAGATTGGTCCTGGGAGGAGGTTAGTGTCGCTTCTACTTTATCCTCTCCTATCTTGGATCTCCTTCCAGTGTTTCTTGAAATGATTATGTGCAGCAACTCTTGTGGTTATATCCTCTAGGTTTTTGACTTTAAAACACTATTCAATCCAAACTCATAAATGCGTATGTCATCTTCTAGCTAAGTGATTATGGTCATAATCAGGCACTCTTATGAAACTGATTGAATGAATTGTGACTGCATGTCAGAGTGTTGTGTTCATAGGGTTAGCATTATGTGGAGACATTGAATGATCTGGAGAGGTAGGATGGGTATGCAGAAGGCTCTTCGTGTATCCAAGTGACTACTTGACACATCCTTTCTTTAAATATTCCTCTTAGACAAGAGTTCTAGACCTCTCCTTGGAGGAAGTTTGGCAGACTTCACTTCTGTAATACATAGAGGGTTGGGCTAGGAGGAGATCTTGGAGACTTTGGAAAGGGGAATAGGGGAAGAAGAAAGAAATTTCTGAAAGCATTAATTGGGGAAGAGGGAGCAGGGGTGGAAAGAGGCTAATTAAAGGAATAATGGTCTTAGGGAAAATTTTCTCTTTGTAGCTATGACTAGTTATTCTTATTTAAAACAATATTTTTGACATCCTATTTTTATATTTAGAATTCAAGTTCTCCAAGGACAGAGACTTAAAAAGGAAATATTGAGTGTTTGTTTTTCATAATTAATAGTAAAACATCACCCTCTTTTACTACCAACATCACTAGAATAAAAATTTCAGAAATTAACTTTTCTTCCAGTCAAAAGGAGAAAAGACAGAAAAATGTCCTATAACAAGAAAATGTTTCTTTTAGAAATAAAATGTAAAATCCTTTGGAAAAGTGTTCCTTCTTTCTCTCTTTTCCATATGTTTTGAGCATATGGATGCCTGGAATAAATTCAACCTAGAGGCCATTCTGAAAAGGCAAAAAACCCAAAGAATTCTTATGTATGATTGGCAAATCTCAAGAGTGCTAATTTAGAAGAATGCTAACAAATAAGGATGCTTCTATGAGTTTGGAATGCTTATTTAAATCTTCTTTCAACTGCCAGCTGAACTTATAAACACTTTGGACAGGCTTTGCCGGTGTGTATTGCCCTCTTTCTTTGTCCATATCTATCAGTGCTGAGAACATCTGGGGCGAGTAAGTACTTGGTGAATCTGGATCACATGCAGATAGTTAATATGGAGAAATCGTGGCACCTGATAACCTAATTATTTGCAGACCTCAGAGAACTTTATTGGCGTTAACTTTCCTGAAAGAGATATTCTGTGAAGTAGGTGCCAAGAATCATGAAACTACATCTCTGAAAAAGTATTCCAAACTTTTTTTTTTTTTTTTTTTTACAGAAGGGAAGTGAGGGAGAAAGAGAGGAAGAGAAACATCAATGTGTGCTTGGTTCTCATGTGCCCCCTCCTGGGGTCCTGGCCTGCAACCCAGGCATGTGCCCTGACTGGAATTGAACCGGTAACCCTTTGGCTCACAGGCCGACACTCAATCCACTGAGCCACACCAGCCAGGGCAGTATTCCAAACCTTTTGGTTATAATAATAACATGGCAAAAATGTCTGATATTTTTATATCACTTCTTTGATAAATATTAAAGTATGGAGTGTTATTTACACTTAATAGTGCATCTCAATTTGGATCTACCACATTTTAAGTACTTAATAGCCATATGTGACCAGTGGCCACTTCTTAAACACTCTTTAACATCCAAATCATTCATAAGCAGTTGACAGAATGCCCTTCTTCTTATCTCTCCAGGTAATATATGTTTGATTTGTGGTAGTCTCCTGGAGATAATGCATGTGCTTCTTTGTTTAACCAGAAGTGACTACTAGTGAGGACTTCCTGGCAGGCAGGATTGCAGAGAAGGACCTCTGCTGCAGATGTATATCTATTGAGCATCTGGCCCTGTGGCTTTCTCAGTCTTCCTCACGTTGGACCTTGCCCTCTACTCCTTCTGGTGTAATACAATGACCCACACTCCTCTTTGTAAATTAGAAATGAATTGTCAGGATTTCCTCTGGTGTTTAGCATATGGATTTCTAGGCTTTGGGTGTTATTGGAGTTGCTATTTTATAAAATGCCCAGTTCATTTTTGATCTTGTCTGGTCAACCAAAAGCTAGAAGATGGGGTGTCCAGGTCCTGGAGGGAAGAGGTTTTATTGCAGTGGAGATGTTGTAGCTCAGGTTTGCAGGGGAAGCGGATGGGCGGGTTTCATTTCTGTAATCTCCCCATTCCTTGACTTCCATTCCTACATTTCAAAAGGCATGCCTTGTTGCACTCAAGTAAAGTAAAAGTAGAAAGGCAATTAATAGTATCAATTATAACCTTGAAAGGAAAAAAAGTTCAATGCAGAAATTGAGACAATACCATAAAAAATAAAACAGCCCTTAAAATAATTCTCTAATGGCTGCTCCAAAGCAAATGTAAACCTTTATGCAAAAAGTAATTTAAATGATTCATAGTTAAAGTTGAGCAAATTTATCCAATCATCAGTCAGTATGCCAAATGATGGTTTTAGAGAATTGCACATTAACGGGGAAAATCAAGTTATTTCACATAGCAACTGGGTTGTTATCCAAATTGAATACCAAAATGAGAAAAGCTATGTTCTCCACGGCTATAAATCAACAGCAGCGGGCTCTGCTGCAGTTTTAATTGGCAGCGTCCTTCCCCTTGTACACCTAGCTATGGATTCAGGAAGTATCTCTTTAGCTGCCTGGACATTTTTATAATGCTTATCATTATAAAACTGTAGAATCAAAGAAGGTAAAAATGGGACCACAGGAGACTAAAGCTTTGTGAGATTGTAAATTATAGGCTTCAATGCCATTAAACCATTAAAAAATTCAATGTCTATGTGGTTTCAAAGCCAATTTTTAAAGTCAAATACTTACCAATTAATGCAGAAATAAATGGGGCTGTTATGAGAATTAGTCTTCAGCTTGAAGAAGGTTTGCTTCTAATGTCAAGGATTTGTCCTAATGAATACTGGAATCAGTGACTATTTCCCAGCAGAAAAGGAAATTATTACACGGTCTTCTTTTTTCAAAGGCAGTTGGTATGCGATAAAAGGACTTAGTAGCACTTAACATTTTCAATAGTTGCTTTGAAAATTTGATGAAATTCATACAACTGATAACACAGTCCTTTTCTAGAAGCTACTTGGGGAGCGCCCTGCAAAGATGGAAGTGCTTCCTTACAGTTAACAGATTGCTAAGACCCTGAGAGTCCAGGGCACGCATCTTGGTGATGCAGAGTAAGGGTTTCCTCTGATGCCTGAGGCCCAGAGCTGCAGCAGTGCTCCCTACACGCATGCCAAGGTGGCCAGAGGAGGCCTTAGGTTTGGGGAACCAGGTAAAACTGGATAATGTCTTACTCAGCCGACTCCTCGTCCTGAGCTTGCAAACACCAACAGTGATGTCTCCGGCCCAAGGATACCATCTTAGGAACTGAAAACATTTCAAATTAGGAGAAAGTGAAATGAGATTTTTTTTTTTTTTTTCCTGCAGTTTGTGCAAAAACAAACGATAGTGGGCCAAGCACAAGGTGGGTGAATAGAAAGCCCAAGAAGTGATGGGTCTGCCCGGAGTGTCTCCTCCTGGCAAAGGGGCATCCACGCTCAGGGAGAGCCGGTCGTGGCACCGCAGGAATTTTTGACAGGTCTCAGAATTCCAGATGTTTATGTGAAATGGCTTGATTTTTTCAAATTTGGCAACAAATTCAAATAAAAAAACCAAACAAACTGCAGTAAGAAACTCTTCGTGTGTGTCCAAAGAAACCAGCCAGTGAGGCAGCTGCAACTAGCTAGGCTTTGCATTATAATCTCTGTTTCAGTGCTTTAAAAAAATCCCTACACTTAAAGAGAAAGAAAAGCTCCATGATCACAATTTTCTTTTTGAAAAGGGTTTAGTGTCTTAAAGTAGGCCTTAATTATTCATCTGTTTTTATTTTATGCAAGCTGTCTTCTGAGTCCATTTTACTTTAGATTGTTTTTTCTGAGCTGTGAAATACTCTCAGAATCCTCAGTCATTTAAGTTCTGCCCTGAATGGAGATTTTATCATAAAGCTATCTTTAATTCCTTTTCCCTTAAGCCATCTCCTCCCACGTATTTTTTAAAGCTCATCAATATAAATGTTCCTGTCTGTCTTATTTGTTTGTCATGTTTACAAGGGGTAAAAGGAGATTGATTACAAGGGTCATAAAAGTAATGATGCATTTAATGAAAGCATGTATTTTATAGATAAAGTAAACCTTAAAAAATAACTTGAAGCTGGTACCCAAATTAATGGAATGAAATGACCTTCAGAAACTAACTTATTTATACACAGGTCATTTGAGCTCTTTGCCTCTTTTTATTTATTTATTTTTTTAATTTGATTTTTTAATTTTGGTTTTGATGATTTTATACGAGTTACCCTGAATCCTTTATAAAACCTTAAAAATTTCTGTGGAGCCTTGTAAAATTCTAAGTTTTATCATTGTTATGATTTTTTAACTATATATAATTCAAATGACTTGTTGCTATGGATAAATGCTTCAATATTTCCTTCATTTAAGAAATACTTTCTTCATTTAAAAAATTTATTAAGTACCGCATATAGGCCTGGCAGTGTTCTGGGTACCAAATCTCCTGCTTTCATTGAAAGATTTAAATGGGGAGATTACTTTTCATTGGGGAAAAGCCAAAAAAAAGTATATAGAATTGACCTTAGTTGAAATCCAGTCTGGAAAATGGAAACAAGCCCAGGACTTTTAAATTCAGGGAACTTAACATGGGAAGATTGTTGTATTGATGCTGATTTATGACCTTGAATTCTATGTGGGAGCAAACTATCAATTATGTATGAGGGTAGAATGAAGATATTCTCATACATGCCAGGACTCCACAACTGTTCTTCTCAGGCTCTCTGTCTCAGAAAGGGTACTGGAGGATATTCTTCACCAAAAAGAAAAAATGGGGTCCAGGAAACAGTGGGAAGAGCTTAGGAATATACAAAAGAAAGTCCTAGGATAGCTGTTCAGCAGTTCTCGAGAGTAACCACAGCGGACCAGAGCAGGATGATGCAGGAGTCGGGGAAGCAGAAAGGTAACAGTTGGGAAGAGAGAGAATAGAGTAGCTATGTAATTTAATATGAAAGACCAAATGAACTATACACAAAGAGCCATGTGGGAAACAAAATTAAGAAGCGTTTTTTTCAGATAAATGAGAATCTTTGGGAATGATTAGAGATAGAGACATTGAAAACTAAGTAAATAAAAACGACAATTCTGTGCTTAAGAAAAAATCATGAAGTTGTGCAAGAAAGGAAATTTAATCACAATACATCTAATGTTGCTCATCAGCGAACACTGATGATTAACTTAAAATGTTATGAAATAATTATCAGGGAAAATTGGGAAAGGAAAATGTGGTAGTGGTATAGACCTCGATCCACATTTACCACAAAGGGAATTGTTGTCTAAGGTTGATAAACCAGAACACAATTTATTATTATTCAAAATGAGGAGGTCTGTATTACAATGTAGCCCAAAGAATGGAAAGTTGCTGCTTTGCAGTGTGGACAAGAGAGCGTGGCATTCAGGGCTATCTTTTGTTTTAAGCCTTTACCATTCAAGTATTATCTTTTAAACTAAATAATAATTCTCACCTCTCTTCTTAAATGTCTTTTAAAAATGCCAGGAAGTATCTTGAAGAGATGTGACAGATACAATATTTGGTTGATACTTCTTTTATACTTCCACCTCATTTAATTCTTTCTTGTGGATTTGTCTTATTTTTTCTGTGAGACCAGAAGTTCTCAAACTTTTGTTTTTTTGAATTGGCACTCACAGCAGTAGAAAATGAGTCTTTTATGTTGGGTAATTTAAAATGGAGACTCTTAGTTTTATGATTTCTGTGGCACCTGATGGGTGCTCGAAATTTTTGTTTGTTAGATTTCATTGAATATTTTTTTTAAGCTGGTTTTAGGATCTAGACCAAAAAAAAATTTTTTTAAATAGATGCCCTAATTTTCACAAAACAAGGAGATGGACAAGATATTTTAAATTCTTTGACTCTTTCTTAATCTTGTCTAAGATGAAGACCATCTGAACAAACTATTTCATTTCACAGGTGCATCGATTTAGTGATCTGGAATGCATTTGGTAGCTAAACTTCCCGGGGCCCATGAAAGTGAGTCATATGATTGTTTTATAGTGGAAATAGATGATTGATAATACCTACACTCAACTTCTCTAGGAAAAGGTAATATTTTCATGTTTTGTATCATCAGGCTCTAGGGTTTTAATGACATATTTTTTATGAGTGCCTGGACAGATCTAATGCTCTTTCCTGAAAGTGGTCTGGTGCTGTTAGCAAGAATATCCATAGCTCTCCACTAGGATGGCGATGTGTGAGGTTATATTTTTCATATTACTTGGACAATCTATGGGAGGATCCCTGCCATGTGGTAAAGAGTTTTACCCTTGGGAATTGCAAATTTATTTATTCTCAATGTAAATATCTGAGTGCTTTCTATGTGGTTGACAATGTGCTAGGTGCTAGAGTTATGGTGTAGAAAGCAAAATATGCTTGCATCTTTTAAAGAAAGACAAGCTATGTATAAGAAGTACCATACTAGAAGTGTCCAAAGGATGATTGAAGAGATGATTTCTCTCCCAATGCAAAAAATCTCTTATAGTATAATTTCAGGTTTTAGGTGCCTCCATAACTAGGTGGGAGAGAGATTTCTGGTAAAGGAGGACTTCCAATTAGGCCTCCATTTCTGTTGCCTGCTATCACAATCAAATTGATATTTTAATCAGCAATCCAAAGCTCCTGAACTTCAAGGAAAGGCCATGGATATTGATCTTGAGAACTCTTTTCTGTGGCTTCATACTAAATGCCTACTCCTGTAGAATAGACTCTCTTTGCTGTAGTACTAGGTCAAGCCTGAGATCTGGAATCCTCCATGTCTTTGCTGTGAAACTTGAACTCTGCATAGAAATGCCTTCACAGAGTCAAAATTTAACATTAAGTATTGACATTCATCAAATACAGGTATGAAAAAGACTTTTAAGTTTCTGGGTCTTTTGCAAATCTCTATTTGAGGTCTAACTGTTAATATTTTCTTTTCTTTCTCTAAGAATTTCCAGTGACAAAGTTTTTCAGATTTCAGATCTCCATTTAGTAGGACAGGACCTGATCCATAGTAGTTGCCAAAGAAATATTTGTTGAATGAGTGAATGAGTGAGCTAATAAATATTGAGTCTACTATGAGGCAGAGTCTGTTAGGTAATTGATATGTTTGTTATCTGATGGATTCCTGTGATAGCAAACTTGTTTGTGGTAAAAGTTATTAATAAAGCTCTGAAAATCATCATGCTTCCTTTTTACATTTCTGTAAAAAATATCATTGTTTCCTTATGCTCAGTTCATAGGCACAACTACATATGCTTGTGCCTTTTTCCTTCCCCACCACAAATGTGCACATGTTCATGCATGCATGCATGTGCATTGAGCATGTGCACACAGACATGCACATACACAGCTTTTCTTGACCTTCTCTTTTGAAAATATACGGAGTGTAGGTGATAAAGGACTAGAGGGACTCACACTGTACATTGCTTCCATGTATCTTTAATTCTTCTGTTTTCTGTGGTAAGGATTGGTTTAGGGACAACTTTTCAGCCTTTTAAGTCATATATATTCAATAAGTCTCACTGAAACATAGAAATAGCTCTGGAGCTAATATCAATTTGCTCTTTTTTATGTAGGGGGGAAATGCTGTTATTCATCATGGGTGGAGTATATGTTATTTGCTCTTATTTCAACAACAAAGTCATCATACATGACATGAGGCTGTATTTCTCAATCAAGAAGTAATGGTTTTACCCTTCCCATGTCATAATTAGAAACAATTGGGGTGATCGTAAACCATGTAGATTCAATAAATATAGCAATATCCAGTAGTATTCAAAATTACACTCAAGCAATTATACCTGTTTTTTTTTCTTTATATTCAAGTCTACTGAATACAGAAGTTGGGGTTTTAAAATATATTTCATTGACTATGCTATTACAGTTGGCCCAAGTTTCCCCCTTTCCCCCCCCTCCACCTTGTACCCCTATTCCCTCCAGCAATTCCCCCCTTAGTTCATGTCCATTGGTCATGCATATAAGTTCTTTGGCTACAACATTTCCTATACTATTCTTAACATCCCCTGTCTATTCTATACCTATCAATTCGCACTTCTTTTTCATTTTTCTTTCTTTTCTTTTTTTTAGAAAGGGGGAAGGATGGGAGAAATAGAGGGAGAGAAACATCAATGTGTGGTTGCCTCTTCTGTACCCTGTACTGGGGACCTGGTCTGCAACCCAGGCATGTGCCCTAACTGGGAATCGAACTGGCAACCCTTTGGTTCACAGGTCAGTGCTCAATCCACTGAGCCACACCAGCCAGGGCCCAATTTGCACTTCTTAATCCCTGCACTTTTCCCCCCAATCTCCTCCTTCCTCCTTCCAACTGATACCTCTTTAAATGACCTTCATACCTATGATTCTGTTTCTGTTCTACTTGTTTGCTTAGTTTGTTTTTTTAGAATTAATTCTTGATAGTTGTGAACTTGTTACCATTTTAGTGTTCAGAGTTTCATCTTATTTTTCTTAAATAAGTCCCTTTAATATTTCATATAATAATAGCTTGGTAATGATGAACTCCTATAGCTTGACCTAATCTGGGAAGCACTTTGTCTGCCCTTCAATTCTAAATTATATCTCTGGTGGTTAGAGTAATCTAGGTTGTAGGTCCTTGCTTTTCATCACTTTGAATACTTCTTGCCAGTCCCATCTAGCCTGCAAACTTCCTTTTGAGAAAGCAGCTGATAATCTTACGGGAACTCCTTTGTAGATTACTCTCTGCTTTTCTTTTGCTGTTTTTAAAATTGACTCTTTATCTTTAACCTCTAGCATTTTAATTATGATATGTCTTGATGTAGTCCTCTTTGGATCCATCATGTTTTGGAATTCTCTGTTCTTCCTGGACTTGCCTGTCTATTTCCTTCACCAAATTAGGAAAGTTTTCTTTCATTATTTTTTCAAATAAGTTTTCAATTTCTTGCTCTTTCTCTTCTCCTTCTGGCACCCCTATGATTGGGATGTTGGGACGTTGGTACATTTGGAGATGTCCCAGAGGCTCCTTAGCCTATCTGTTTTTCTTATGTGTACAGAAGCTTTACAGTATTCTTTTTCTTTGTTACCTGAACTTCTCAGCTCTTTTTATCCAAATTTAGTTGCCTCAATTCTAGAATTCTTTAAGTGCCTTAGGTTGAGCAGGTCTTCCTAAATGTAAGACCAGTACATTTCACCGTACCTGCAAAACAATAAATTTGCCATAAGTCGGGAATTATGGCACATTTCAGATGGGAAGTATTTTAAATCCTGAGGAGTTTTTCTGAATCAGCTTGGTTTTCTTACTAGGAAGACTTTTTCATCTTCTGAAAGTACATGATGGTCCCAACATACCTTCATAAACCTCCAGTGAATGTACAAAGGATGTTTTACAATGCAAAACTGAAAAATAAAAACCAGGACATTTTAAAGCATCCTTTCCCACAATCTATAAGACAACTCTAGAGAACCACAAATATATATTAATAGTGTTTTCAGAATTTTGGGATTTGGGATTTGGGATCTGGAGTCAGCCTCACATAATTTGGTCTTTACTTCAATCACATTATATGACAAGCCTAAAAGTGCATGCAACATTATTTCTCTTGAAAAATAGTGTATTGGGAGTTAGGCAGATAGAAGGGGTTTTCAGACAAAGGTTATCCCCTTTGTCCTGGGCCTTGATTTTGAAATCTGAAGTTTACAAATCAAAGCTTATGTCACAAAAGCTACATATGGCTTCAAAATATTAGCATTTTTCAGGGTTAGATAAACCAGTAAGAAAGATCTTGAAGAAAGTTTATCTTTGTCCAGTCTGTCCCCTGGGGAAAATCAAGATAACCACTTTTCCTTTATTTTATTGGGTTCAAGCAACCATGTGAAAAGCTATGTAATTACCAAGTAAATATTGACTGTGTAATTACAGAGTAAATACTATGTTATGTACACAATAAGTAGCAGATAGTTATTTCTGCCTCCTGAACTACTATCTTCTGGTCATGTCCTAGCAAATTTGAAACCTTGAAAATTTAATGGTGATTATGTTTCTAATACCTTTCAATATTCTTTCTGGATAATCTACCCATTAGTGGATTTATGTAGATGGTAATGTTTTCTCAATTACAGTTATTTTATGTGTCAGTCTAATTTGGTTCTCTATACAGTTTTACATGGATAAGCAAAATAATACTCTTTATAATGTTTTATAAATTTGAGAGGACTTTCACACATACTTTCTATCTCTAGGCAATAAATAGATTATTATTCCTAACTAAAAAACCCCGAAAGTCCAGAAATATTACCAGACTTGTTCAAGTTCATACACTTGAACTTTTCATATGGGGGCTGATATGTCATTTCTTGATTCTTTAGCCAGTCTATATTTTATTTTTCATGTTCCATCTACAACAAACATGTATGGATGAACTGCTGTGTGTCAGGTGTTGTGCTAGGGAGCTGAGGATCTGCTACCCCTACAAACACTGTGCAGTTAATGAGCCATAGGATGGGAGAATTGGATGGTTAGTGCCAAACCTGTTGCAGAGATCCAGAGCCCAGGGCAAAGCACCTGGAACAGAATGGAATGCAGTACATGAGGGATCGTTTGCAAGGTGGTTTATGTACATTTGTCATTTTTAATTGGCCCTGTATCAGTAGCTTCTTTGAATCATGTAGGAAGAAGTCTGAAAGTCTGGGGCACAGGGCAGTATAGCGCCTCAAGAATGTAATCAAGGAGCCAGTGTCCTACTCACTTTCAGTGATACCGTCTTTCGTAACGCTTGAGACGGCTTTGGCACGACTGACCTATGTATTACTAAGACCCACCCCTTCCCAGCCATTGTTTATGAGCAATTGGAGTTATGAGCAAGGTGGAGAAGACTTGTTTTTTTCAAACATGAAGGACTTGGTATTGGGGACTCTTAATGGAGCTAGCTTGTAGACTTCAGGCAGAGAGCCCCTCCTTTAAAAGTGGTGTTTCCCCCTCACTCTCTTTTTGCTGACTGGTACCTGTATTCTGGTTTATTCCTCTCCTTTAGGACATAGCTGAAAACATCAAGGAGTCAGCAGATGCCAACTTTATGGAGAATCTCGCTCCCTGTGTTCTAACGCTGTCTTGGGCGCTGCCTGTTCTGTATTCTGCATCCAATGGGTGACAAGTGCGACCAAATGTCTCACCAGGGTGGTTTAAAGGCCAACAAATTCCAGGTCCTCAGTGACTTAATTCATAATCCTCACTCCTGGTAACCAGATTCTGTCGTATTCAGGACTGAGATGGCTGTGAATGACATACATGTGACCAATGCCCTACCAAGGGCCAGCCTCATATCCAGATAAAAAGGAAGAGATGCAGAAGAAAAAGCACTGCTTCTATTTTATAGGTCAGAACTGAGTTGCCACAATGGTTTCTAAGAAAGTGAGTTTTAGAAGACAAAAGGTGTTAGAATGAAAACCTTGAACCTGCCTTAAACATCCAGCAGCTAAACCTCTTTTCTTGTGTTTCTAATGTTCTTTGTGGCTCAGAAACAGAACCTGAGCTCTGCCAATCAGATCGACCCACCCAAGACGTTAAATTGAACATTAGTGATATGAAGAGATGAGGATGGTGCAGAATCCATTCTGGTAAGAGAGATGGTGGCAGTAGAAGCAGTAGTTGAGTGATCTGTATACCTATTCCCCAGAGAGGTGCACAGGAACAACAGTTCCTGCAAGCAGCACCTGGGCCCAGCAATTTTGGTGCCTGTGATATGCGCCGTTGTGACTGTGCCCTGAGATGGTGGCAGTTGCATCCTCCTAGGACGGGTAGGAGCTACAGCACAGTTTGGGACATGGTTCCTTGTTCTCTGATCTCATTCTTTGGCCTTTCTGGACATGCTGGGATTTACCCAATATCACCAAATGAACTCTGAATCTACTTAGTTGTAGTTAATTCAACTATTTGCATTTTGGCACTCTTAGACAGGGAGTAGTATAGCTGGGTAGTCGCTGGAATACGAGGGGACCAAGGACAGGAAGGAGTAAAACATGACTCTTATTCTGGCATCAGGTAACTAGAAAAATGATAGCATCATTAATTAAGTTCTAATAGGTAGTAACATGGGGCAGAAGTTGGGAAGTGCAACCTGTTGGGGACATCACAGGGCAAAAAATCGAGCAGACTTTTGGTGAAGAGCTTGTGAGAGAAATTACAGCTGAGTATATAAGGAACCTGAGATAAGTGGCCAGACCCCAAAAGTTTGGGCTGGGTTGGACGGTTGGTGAGAATTACAAAGTGGATGCAATTTGAATGATTGCCATTTGGGTTTTTTAGTGAAATAATAAATAAGCAAAGGGCATATGAGATAAGGATACAGGTAAATGAGTGGACTCAGGTCACAGATGCCACCTGCTTTCCTTGTGGAGGTGAGTCCACAACTCAGTGGTCAATAGAGTCCTTATGGAAAGAGAAATCTTTCAGGTTAGAGAGGGCTAACCTGAATCCAGGCCATGCCATAGTGATATACTTTTGTGTCCTGTTTCCTAATGTATCTTTGGCCTTACAGCAGGCCTTGCCCTTCCATCAGAGAAGTCTGAGCATTTTGTTCAGTTTAAGTAAACAGATATCCTGACACTAGAAGATAAGGCTGCAGTAATCAGCTTAGGACCTTGTTGAGGCATTAAACATCGATTAATTACAAAGAGCACAAGAGCCAGAGCAAAGAGCATCTCTATTAAGCTGGCAGGGTCTGTAAGTCTTGGACAGCAGAAAAGAGATGGTAGCAGTGACCTCAGGGCTTAATGGTTGAGGCTCACAGTTTTTCACTTTGATTCACTAGCGGCATATCTAACAGCATCACTAGAATCTGCTAGAAGAGATAAAGTCTGCAGCTAAATACAATGCCAGGTTAAAATATGAAAGCAGATTCTGAGTTGTCCAACTGGGAGATGGGGTTGGCATACACATGGTAACATTTTTAGGGAAAAAGTCTAGAGTCAGTAGAATAGAACTTTATTCCTGCATCTTCTAATAATACTTGTATGCTTTCCAGAGATGTTTCTCAATTTAATCCCTGGAAAATTGCTTCCATATATTAGATCAGCAGAGAGAATTTGATTTAGGTTTCAAATTTTGACAATGGGTATGAAAAAGCTTGGCTAACTATTTACAGTCTGGGTTCAGGGCAAGGCTGCATTTCCCAGGCTCCCTTGCAATTAGGCATGGTCATGTGTGGAAGTGATGTGAGCCATTTCCAGTCCTGACCCAAGGACTCTCTCATTCATACACCTCTGTGCAGTGGAAGGAGCTGGGTCCCTAAATCACTACAAGTAGTAAAGATGTTTGCTGACCAAGAACATCTATATTGGACTGTAGGTGAGAAATAAGCTTCTCTCGTGTTGAACTGCTGAGCTATTGGGGTTTATGTGTTACCTTAACTAATGCAGACTGTTATAAAAATATCAACAATTTCACGCTTTGTTTGTATTTACCTTGACTCTCTGAAGTTCAACCAATGTTTAGTAAATCACAGCGCTCTAGTGACACATCTAATTAATCACCTCAAGTTCTTCTTGTCAGAATTGTTTACATTCTTCTCTGACTGTTGGACTCCATCTCTCTGCAAAATCTTTTATTCTACAACTTCAGATCCATTGGTCACTTGGGTTTAATTCCATAGTATAAGAGAGAAATATGGACTAGACATTTAATTGGGAGAGTCAACCACATACATGAAGCTGTTTAAACTACAAGTTTACTCAGGGATCTACATAGAGGGAAAAGATTAACATCAATGGCTGGGCTGGGGCAGAGGCCCTCAAAACTACCTGTTCACACAGCTACCCTCAGTTTATATGGATCTGCTCTAACCTGACAACGTATCTGTTTTGCAGATACTTCCTGATAATATGGCCTGGATCTCTGAGCTTCCCAGTTTAGATTTAGAGAATTAATGATGGCAGTCCATATATTACACTAGATCAAGGTCTGGCAAAACTTTTTCCATAAAAAGCCAGATAGTAAATATTTTAGGTTTTGTGGCCTGAATGGTCTAACTACTCAGCTTTTGAAAGCGGCCACTGACAATGTGTAGACAAATGAGGCCACGATGTCCTAAGAATTCTCTTTCTAAACATAGTTGGCAGACCTTTGTTTGCAAACACCTGCACTGGATGTCCAAATTTTGTACCTGGATTAAGCCAAACCACCAAGGGGTTTGTACCAGAGGGCATTTCTTGGGTCCTTTTTGAATCGGGTTTACAAAAGTGTGCTTTGATATGATACACCCATATCAAAGGGCTGAGGGGCTCTGTAAGAAGCAATTTTCTGAACTGGATGTCCTTGATTATTTCCATAATTAATTACCACAGGGTGCTGGCCTCCGTTAGGTGATCTGCAGGACGAAAGCCATGACTCCCTCAGTAACTGTAAGTTGCTGTCTATGGATGAAGTGACTCTTAACCAAACATGATTATCTCTTGGCTTTGGTGGCAAAAAAGCTCAAGGAGCTGCAGTCCCTTAGCAATCACATGTGCTATCTGGGTACTGATGCCGTCTTGCCTTTAGCTTGAGCATCTACTACCTGCGACGTGACAGGCACTAGGGAACAGTGCCCTCAGAGAACACAAGTTCTTTCCAACTTTATTTTCAATTGTCTCTGGCTTTAACACTATATTTATTTAAAAAACATATGAGGTTATATATGTTTATATGACCTGCATGAAATCCTTATTTGGAGTGAGGTCTACTATACAAGGACAGAAAAATGATCTGTTTTATGTACCACAGAAGAGGATGAACATTAGCCTAGTACATCCTATTTGAAGAGATTGATTCCCTAATTCCCTAGCATTGTAGACACATCACCCATCAGAAGAGTTGTGCTAGCTCTTGCCTTATAAACAATGGGCCTGTGTCACAAAACTTTATAATCCACATAAGGAATAGTTAGGTTATGACTCCACTCTTCTATTATTCACTAGTTAACAGTTCTATTTCACCTGCAGGAACTTAAAAATGACATAAAATCTTGGCAGGCCTGGCTCAATAGGCCTGGTCTTTGGTTCTGAGCTCAATTATTATATTTGTGCTGAGTTCTTGCTATGAGTTCCAGGGTTTTCATGCTCATCTGGAACCTTCATTACAGTAAGTAAACAAAGGAGGCTATTGACAAGGTAGTTTCAGACTTTGTCAGCTTAGATTAAGGGTTCTGAATTTGGAACCCCTGAAACTCTAGAGGCACCATAAGTAGGTTATAGAGAATCCATGAACCTTCTATGTTATGTGCATTATTTTATATAATACATATGTTAATTACTTTCTGGAGCAAGTGTCCTTTTTTTTTATTGGCATTCTCAAGGATATCAAGTGAAGATGGCCCAGAGAGTTTACATCAGTGCTTTTCAAATGGTACACTAAAGTGCCAGTTTTTCTTTTTTAAAATTTGTAACCTAGTTAGATCACTATTTTAAAAAAACAACAAACACTGAAAGGAAAAGAAATCAACAGAGACAAGAGGGAAGGAGGGAGGTGGGGCAGGGAAAAGGAAGGGAAGGGGAAAGTCAAGGAACATATAGCAAGGACTCATGGACAAAACCAAAGGGGAAGAGCTGAGGGAGGGAAGGAGGGAGGGGGCAAGGGAAAGTGGTGGGGGGTAGGCAGAGACAAATGTATTTGAAAAAATAAATTAAAATAAAATTTAAAAAAAAAATGAATAACTAGGAAATGAAATGCTGCATGTTGCAGTAATATAAAATTACCTATGTTTTTAATGCCTATTCTCTGTAACTGATGATGAATTAGATATATAAATTGGAGTGGAAAGGAGTTAAAGTCTATGCTACAAATTATAGCTTTGGCAGCTGGATAGATGATGATGACACGATATGATGTGCAAAAGGGGCAAGTCTGGGTAGCAAAATAATGAGTTTAGTTGAGATCTAGTAAGTTTAAAGTGTCTGCATGACACTCATGTGGCTATTACCACAGATTCAGCAATATATCAATATATGTTAGAAATTCACACTGTAGAGAGAGATACTAACCTGAAAATCATCATTAGTTGTTGACATCATGGAGCAGATGACATTACAATAGGGAATGGTGTCGAATGAGGAGAAAAGAGGGCTAATGAAGTGAGACTCATGGAATACCAATATTTAAAGTATTGGCAGAGAAACAATTGCCTGGAAATGAAATGGAGGAGAGATGTTCAGAGAAGTGGGAGGACACAGTTTGGAGTATTGCAGAAAAACCAAAAACCAAAAAATGAGTTGTCAGAAAGTAGATGTAAGATTCTGCATAGAGGTCCAGCAAGACATCCAAAAAGAAGCCATTGGATTTGGATATTGATACGTTGAGAGCAGTCTCTGGGAAGTGTCAGTAGCAAGGAAAAAGCCTATTCAGAAATTTGAGGAGGAAATGGGAGGTAAGCAAATGAAACTGGGCTAAAAAAGCATTTTTTTCCCCCCCAGGAAGTTGAATAAAAAATGCTTTCCTGTGATACAGATAGAAGACGGAAGAGGGAAAATGCAATATTTTTCTTGAGAGGCAAAGTTAGGCAAAGGAGAAGCAATTAGAGGAGAAAACAAGAAAAAGAGAGCAGGAGCGTTAGACAGTTCCTGTGGCTGGTAGAAGAGGGCAGAATGGGAATTATAGGTACCCAGGTCAGATATGAAAAGTTAATGTTGGAAGTACTAGTTCTCTTTGCTAATTTAGATAGCCACATTTTCACCTGCTGATTTACTGGCTCTTCTCTGTGTGGCTGTTAAGTGCTTAGCTTCTGTCGTATCATCTTCATATTTTTTTCAAAGGTAAAAAATGAGATAAAGTATACCATGGAAAAAGGCACCTGATTGGCTGTTTGAATCTTCTTAGCTCTAAGTACTGCTTTGGCCTCACCTGTTTTGTTCATGACATGGATTTCTAACTCACTACAAGCTCACTACTAGGGAAAATGGTTATTTTCAAAACTAAATTGATTGGCACTGTCATAATTAACATAGAAGCAGGTATAGTTTGGTTATGGTGAGATTTGTCAAGTAGGTCTTTGTAATAATACATAATGTTTTGAGTTCAGAAAGTGTATATTTATTTTCTACAGGACTGATTTTAAGGACATTATCTTATTCTTTATCATTTATTTTTATCCCCTAGAATTTCTGCAGAAATAATTCCTCCTCTTTAAGGTGTCTTAACAGCAGCTAGTGCCCAGTTCAGTCTAATGTATTCTCTATGACACATTAAAAATAATCAATGTGAGTACGAGATAGAGGCTAATAGAAGAAGGGTATAGCAGCTTATTGTTTCTAACCATTTGCATCTTTGTTGGCATGTCTATTGACAGCATTCACAGATGAGGCCAAAGATGGAATGGGCTCTGAGCCTACTCTGCTTTTAAGCCCTGGCTGAAACACAGTCTTTAAATCACACTCCAAAGTACAATTACCAACAATGAATGTATACATAATAAAGACAGGGGAAAGCAGAAAATGACTTGCAAAAGACAAGAGTGATCTTTAGAGATACAGTCTATACTACGCCTAGGAAGCCCTGATAGTATCATTTTGAGAAAGCTCCCCGCTGCAGGAGGCTGCCACCCTTGATTTTACCTCCTTGTCTCCGGTTCCAACTTGGAAGTAACCAGACCTCCTTTTCCCTCGACTATTCTTCAGAGAACCAAAATATTTCAAACTATAGCTTTATTTATCCTTTTCCAGGAGGAAATTATAGGGGTTTGGGGGTTGGGGGTAGACCTAATGAGTTTATTCTCCAAAGATCGTTCTGGTTTCTTTGTATATCTAAAACCACTTAGTTATAATCACAAAGGGCAAAGATAGTGATGCATTGTGTTGACGCTGAAGAAAATCACTGACCTGAGAGAAAGTCTTTCCTATGCTAAACTAAACTGTAGTGGTGGTGCTTTTTATTTCTCTCAGGACAGAGTAATATAATTGGTCCCTGTAATACACTCACCGATTTGTTCATCCTTTGTTCAGAATCAATGTTTATTTGGGAATATGTCTCACAGAATAAGCTGGCTTTGGGATAAAACTGGGAATATACCGATGAAATGAACACAGGAGGAATAAATGATACAATTAGGAATAGTTTAAATATGTACATTTACAATATGATAATTTACAAGTGTTAATTACATTAGAACACATCGTGGGCTGATTTTCTCAAGGACGTTTGTGTGAAAAACGAACATTTCTGAATTAGAATTTCTGTCATGAAGTAGAAATAAGAAGGAAGAACATGTTTTCGAATATGCAGTGAAAAGATCACCCGCTTCTCTAAAGACCTGACACTGACATTCATCTTAGTACATAAAAGAGGAAATGCGCTGAGGATGGGAAATGCAGGAGCTATAACAACAGCTGGAGAGGTGACTGTATATCTAACGGATTGCTCGTGTGTAACATCGGTTCTCCACTGAATTTGGCGGGAAAGTAATTTGCAGAATTAAGACAGCAGCATTAGTGTTGTGTTCTCTTATTAAAAAATGTCAACAGCTCATTGAATGCAGGAAAATTTTAGGGCTTTTATTTTGCAGGAAGCCAATATAGTAGCTACAAAAGTAATATTACTAAAATGAAATGCATTAGGGAATGTGAACGGCACAGGTTGGCACATTAGTTTGAGTTATTCAGCCAGTACTCGAAAAGGCAATACACCGTGTCTCATTTGAATGACAAGGCAGAGAAATCCTAAAGAAAAACAGCCATTGTTTTTGTTGTTGTTATTGTTGTACTTGCTTGTCTGTCATTTTAAAAATTAGCTGTATTTAGCCAAGGCAGTTTTTAAAAACTTATTGTGAATATTATTTTATACAACTGTAAATTGACTCTCATTCACTCATGGATTTTAAATGATGTATTCTGCCTGTCAGACAACCTGCTCAAAGCAGAGAAAAGTAACCTGAGCTTCAGCTAGTAAGCCCCCGTTGCAAGTCATCCTTGCACATTAAGATGAAAGGGTATATAAACAGCACTTGATAAAATTGCAAGAACTTGTATATAAATTTAATTTTCTCTGCAAATGTAGTTAGCATTATTTTTCCCCACTGGTTTGACATACTATTTTTGAGGGAGGAAAAAAAAATGTTTTTGCTACCATGGCAACAGTATCCTGCTCTTGCTTTCCATCAAAAGCCATAGTTTCTGAGCATAACTAGGAAAATTGAAATGTGGATAGCTCAAAATCAAAATGATAAGCCAAGCATGGTGAGCATTCATCTAAATGAATATTTGTGCCATTGTTTTTGCACTCACGGTAAGACTGGAACTTTCAAGGTCAACATATTTGTTCATAGTTTTCATAACAGCACTCATAAAAGATTATTGTCACTTACTGGGCAACTACTGTTTTCATTAAATGTCTTATTAGCATGATTTTCCAAAGATGATAGGAAATTAAAACACTCCATAGTTCAGTTTATTTTATGGTGTTGAGGGAATGTAATACAAAGAAAAGGCACACATTCCAGTGAGCTTTGGGAAAAAAACGATCTGCTACTTGACTTGGAGTGTGTGCTGGGGGAGGGAGCATAGCAAAGGCTTGTCGAGAGGCTGATGGAGCTCATTCTATTATTTGTTTCAGGCATGATTCTGAAATGGTGCTTCTCTCTGTGATGCCCTTGTAATTACAATATTATTTTTGTTTTCCTTGATCTTCCACAGCCTGTGCATATTTCAGCTTGCAAGGTAAAATATGTTTTTCCTCCATGGCCACATTCTAGAATCTTCTCTGATTCTACTCTGACACCTCCTCTCTCTTCACCTTTTCCTTAGTCTCTGTCCACGTTGACTTCAGATCTGGAACCTGTTTGCCTAACTGCACTTGGATGGGCGATCAGATTCCTCACTGGCTAGCCAGCCCTGACTTGGCACTTACCTCAAGTAATTCATTTGGAGGGCATGCACCACTGAGGCCATCTCAGAGAGGCTGCAATGTGCTGCCCAGCCCTTTGGGATGCCGCCCTGCAGGGGTCTGCTATGTCCTCTGCGTCCACCTTGGCCGTGGAAGAGCACAGAGGAATATCCTTATGGGTCACAGACTGACATGGCCCTCACAGCAGATTTGCCACCTTAAGCAGATGGCTATGTGTTTTTCTGCCTCATCAAGGGCACATCCTGCTGTATTTGGCAAATTCAAAGCTGCTTCACAGATAAAACTGATGAATCCAGAGTAAACTGGAGTTTACTTTCTTGTCCTGTACTATACTCAGACCTCAAAATAATCATTCAGTTCCACCTTAGTATGATTACATGTCCAGGGAGATGTTTGTTGTTCTGTTGGATCAATTCTCCATGTTAGAATGAAAGGAGCACCAGGTACTGGTTTGAGAGTCTTGGTCCTGTGGCAGCAGGAATCGGCTTTTTACGCGGCTGCTTTAATGGGACTAATGAGATCCACAGGAAAGACTTTGTAGTTGTCTAAGTGCCCTCAGAGTTGGGTCATGCCAAAACTTTAATTGCCCCCTCTGTCACTTATTAAGTATAGCACTTTGAGTAAATTATTAAGCTCCTTTGAAATGGAGATGTAATGCTTATGCTGGGCTGAGATGCAAATGACGTAACACTAGAGCAGTACTTAGCACAGAGGACATACTTGTATTAATTTCTCTTTTGTAATAGGACTGAAAAGAACTTGAATGGAGTAGCAGGGTAATTGTGTGTTGATAAACTTCTCTTTTCTTCCTATCAGAGTATCCTCAGTTTAGGAAACATTATCCAAGATGGAACACTGTAGACAGAAAATGCTCAAATACTATTGGTTTGACTTATTTAAAAAACAGAAACAGATTGATTCTTAATTTTCACATCAAATTACTTGGTAGTTGTGGAAACTAAAAGAAAAAAAAATAAATGTGATATTAGAGCCTGAAGTAATGAACAGGTAGTGACCTTGAATTCCTCCTCCATTGGCCTAATAACTCGTGAGGCAGAGCAGGGCGTGTCTGAGGATTGTGAAATGCTTGGCCTATGGCGTGTCCAGTCCATTCCTTTCAGTCTTCTAAGAATTGATGTGAGTTGCAGCCAGATCAATTTGGCTGTGGCAATTGCTATTGATTCTGTAGACAGGCAAAACGAATGGATTTGCGATGTCATAGAATAGTTCATTCGCTTCTTTTAGATACTGTAGTAACCTAGAAAAAATTGCACAGCGGTAAGAGCCAGGAAATGTGGTCTCCTCTCCTGATCCTTTCTCATCTTCATCTGGCCTTATGTGGCCACCAACTAAACAGCTCCATGTCAGTGTTCCCATGGAGCATTTGAACATGTTGTCAGACTCAACTTCTCTCTTAATTTACTTCCTACTTGTCCTTAGGGGTACTATCATATAAGCTGGAATATGTTCCACATTTTCTTTCTTTTTCCTCTTTTGCCTGTCTCCTTTATATCCTCCACCCTCCATCCCATTCTAATCAAACACCAACTTTGTTTCTTACTTAGGAATATATCTCAAATCTCATCAGGGTTTTCTGTACCTTGCCAGCCTTCCTGCCTATACTGTAAAACACTTATTCTACTTGCGACCTTGTTGGATACTGCCACCATTTCCTCTCTTTATATGCTATTTTGATTACTTCGTTCCCTGACTTATTCTCCAGCTCTATATGTTCCCACCTGTTGTAGCACCTTTAAGAAACTCTCCCATTTGGCTGACTGCAGAAGATGAACATTTTTCTTTCTGTACTTCTTGGCAAGCTTGATGTGACAGAGATAGAGAACAGTCCATCCAAATGTATGTTTCTTCTTTAAAACCTAAAGTTGTCACTGAGAAATGACAGCCTGGGCAGGAGCTACATTTTCCAGTGTCCGCTTAAATCCAGATACGGCCATTAGCTAGTACTTACAGTGCTATGCACGAGCAAAAGTGTTGTGTGTTTGCTACAGGCCAAGGTGCTTGAGAAGTGGGTATATCTTAGGTAGATTCTCATTTTCCTTCTGTTGGCTGAGAGAGAAGACTCTGAGGCCTTGGATGACAGTGGTACTCCAAGATCAATGACCCTAGATAACTGAATCATGTGGAGGAAAGATACTGAGCAAGGATATCTGCATTGAACTGTAACACGAGCAGACCATAAATTTGATAGTTCTATATTACTGAGATTTTGAGGTCCCCTACCACACTACCCCTATCTATGTTCTTCTACCTTCCTAGAAAACCCTTTTTGTGTCCTTCTACTAATCTGGGTTTTACCACATTCATAGAGGCAATTCATGCTTCACTGCTATTAAGCCTTTCTTAATTATCTCAAGCCAATTTGTTTTCTCCAGTCTTTGAATTTCTTCATTGCTTATTTTCCACGTTGTTATTTGGCTTTTCTATACTAATTACTTTTTTCTTTATTCTTACAACAATTATAAAAGTAAAATCGACTGTGTTTTCAATTGATAGGAGAGCCAAAGTTAAAAAAATGCATATATATTTTGTTTCCTTAAATTTAGCATGAAGGCAACATAGCTTTGATTGCCTTCAAAGAATGTCAGATATCTTTGGTGTTCTGTATTATTCAAAATGGCTAATGTGCAGGATATTATTATTTGATATATTTGAGTTTTATTTATCAGAGCTGAGATTTTTTTAAAGAATAAATATGCGAATATAATCAGGTACACCAAGCATCTTAATAAAAGAGTCTACAATGACTCTAAGGCTGTAATGTTCAACACCAGCTAAGGAACTGCCTCTCAAAATGAAGAGAAATGTTCATGTAGAACAGCTCTGTGGGGCAGGCTTGGTCAGTCCCGGAATTCCATCTCCTGGGTGGACAGCTAGGTGGATTTTACCTAAAGGATTTTACCTGCATGGCTAGAAATCAATGAAGATATGGCACTTCTTTCCTCACAAAAAAGATTTCATTTTTTAATAAAAGAAGATCCACATTTTCTCCCTTAGGTAGAGATAAGCATTAAGACATGAATAAAAAAGTTGAATTCTTTTAACTTACACTTAAAAAATATCAGATTGTTTCCCAACTATTATTAAAAATATAGTAGGAGGTAAGAAACATGAGAATGCTAAAGTCTAATACTTGATGTGTTTTTTAGTTTTATGTTCTTGGATACCAATGTCCTCCCAACAAAATGACTAGGTAAGGTCTCACATTCCCTCCTTATCTTTAATAATATCACTACTTCTTTCTTCTTCCTTTTAATAGGGTTTTGCATTTTTACTTTTGTTGTTGGCTGACATTGAAGAATAATTTCTTTTTCATAAAAAAGAACAGTATGAACTTTTGCAACATAAATGCTAAGTATGTTAGCAAAAATAATGCTGTAATTTAATAATGCAGAGGCTGTGCCAAGCAGTGTAAAACTGAACAATGATCTAGTTTGAATTTGGATAAACTACAGTCCAGGTAGGACATTCTTTATTACAGAAATGTCAGAAAGATATATTTACAATAAAATTGACTAATGGAAAAGTGAAATATAAAATAATAAGCTTAGCTTCAGTGTAGTCATATTGATATAAAATTCTAATAAAGTGGTCAAAAAGGAGACAAACTTGATTGATTGGTAGTATATCAGAGTCAAAGTAAACTTTAATTCTCTATATTTTCTTTTTAATTAGGATAAGAGCAGCATTGTGGATTACAGAAAAGTCATTTTGTAGTGGTATCACCAAAAGAGTTTGTGAGCACGTAATAATCTAATAAGAAATAGGATGGAAAGATCTTTTTGAAAAGACAGCTAGCTGCATGCCTAAGAATTTGATGCATTCTAAAATGAATTTTATCTGTGATGCAACAAGATGTGTTCCAAACAAGAAAGAGAAAATTAAATTTGGGGAGGAAGGCATTTTTTTCTCTGAAATATGCCTGACTCAATTTAGTTTATAGATGGTCTAATGAGAATAGTAAAGTTCTCAAAATGTTCTTTTACAGAATTTATCTGGGCTGGAGCCATATAGAATAAAATTGTTTTCTCTTTAACTTGTATAAAATTAACAATTCACAAATTTAATTTTTGAAATAAATTACAAAACAAATGAGGAACAATTGCTACTGAGCTGAAGAAACAGAATGCCAGAAATACCACCACCAAATTATAAATTCTTAGTAAAAAGGACAGGTACAGAAAAAACTATGGCTGCCTGTGGTAAGATCTGAAACATCGATGTGATTTAGTGGAAAGTTACTGCTTTTTGGTAGCAACCAAGCCAGTGTCCCTAATAAAAGCAGATTGGTAATAAAATGAACCAATCTGCTGTGCTCTGAAGGAAAAATAATATTTATTTTTATTTAATGCAGTGTGTTGAAAATATAAATTTACCTTTTTGTATGTTTTTTTGTAACTTTTTACTACGTGGCCTTTTGCCTCATTTGTAAAATTTGCAAAATAATTACTATACAGGTGGTCCCTGACTTACAATAGTTCAACTCTTATTATTTTCCATGATAGTGCAAAAGTAATATGCATTCAGTACAAACCATGCTTCCAGTTTAAATTGTGATCTTTTCCCAGGCTAGAGCTACGTGCTCCAATACACTCCCGTGATGCTGGGCAGTGGTGGTAAGCTACGGCTCCCAGTCGGCCCCGGGATCACAGGGTTAGTAACTGGTACTCTATAGCATACTGTATTGCGAGCGTTTTTTGTGTGTTTTGTGTTTTTACATATCATCATGTCTACCAAATGCCCCTGTATGTGCCCGGGTGCTTTGAGCTGTGTACATTTATGGAAAGTATCTATATAACCATTCTTTTTTTTCACTTTCAGTAGTCAGTAAATTACATGAGATATTCAATACTTTGTTATAAAATAGACTTGTATTACATGACATTACCCATCTGTAATGTAAGTGTTTTGAGAACATTTAAGGTAGACTACGCTAAGCTATGTTTGGTAGGTTAGGTGTATTAAATGCATTTTGACTTGCTGTGTTTTCAATTTATTGTGGGTTTATTGGGACTTAACCCCATTGTAAGTTAAGGAGCATCTGTATAAGGTACCAAAAGAACTCAGAATAGAAGATTCAGTCAACTGATTTTCTTTTCTTTCTTTCTTTCCTTTTTTATTTATTTATTTATTTTTTTTATTTAAACTGATCTTTAGTATCAAGAGTGGGCCCACCGTTCATTTCTGGTCAGTCATTGTCCTTGTAGGTGAGCATTTTGTGCTTGGGCATTCTCCAAAGCTTCCTTTTCTTTTAAAAATCATCTATTTTCAAACATTAATGCTCCAGTGCTTGGATCATGGCTATATCATGGTTCTTGGGATCTCAGTTAACATGAGGGGAGTCAGTCAGGGATCCTATTCAGCCTGAATACAAAATTAGTCCAAAAGTTAAATGTCACTGAAATATTCAACAATAAATACTTATTATCTGGATGAGGTTTGTTAAACACTTATTTTCTTCAAACCAAATTCTGTTTCAGTCAAGGTTAAACATGAAAGCAGAATATATTTGTATGTATGTATACAACATATACATACATATTATATATAAACACTACATATGCATTTTAAAATATTTTTGTTTGTTTTTGTTTTTTTATTAGTGGGAACCGGCTTATGAAAATGTGGGGCTGGTCCAACAGTCTCTCCAAGGCTGCTGTCTCCACATCTGGGCTTGGGGTTGAGGCCCACCAGGTGGGCAGTTAGAAGGGGACGATCACAGGCGGGCGGGGACACGCAGCGCCACGCTGAATTCCACAGCCATGAACTCAAACCCCATTTGTTCTTGTTGCCTCTGGCCTTAGTGACAAGCCTATTCTGCAGAAGCCGGGGCCTTTTGTCACAGACTTAAACCCAGACACTTGGCCTGGGAGTCATAAAAGCTGAAGGAGGATCCAGGGAAGGTAGTCAATTGCAGGGCCAGATGTTGCTTCACTCCAAGCAGATCATCGCAATACATATCAGCTACAGAACGGCTGCATCGGTCCTCCTCTTCCACTGTGCACCCCAGTTAGCTCAGCTGGGGAACAGGTATATCCCTTCATAAGGAGCAGAAGGAACAGAGTGAGGAAACTGGCCCAGACCAGACAAAGAGGAATGTGAGGTTATTGATATAAAGGAATATAACAGTGGGCGGTTTATGTTCTTAAATAATGTTTATTGCCATGTGATGTGCATTAAGTATTCCGCCCACATCTCTTGCATAGCTCATGTGGAACAGCCTTCCTCCTGAGGGTATGCCTCTTTGCTCATTATTGCTATACCCGTTCTCTTTTGAATCTCACCTCTGTTTCAGCAGTGTCTAAAGCACGTGAATTCTACCACATACCTATGTATTTTTGGTGAGTAGAGTGTCAAGTATTTGACAAAAAAAATTACAATTCAGTAGTGGAAATAGACTCATCACTAATAGAAAATGTCATAGTTGACTTTTGTATTATGGTTTAAATTTAGTGGCTGGTACTCAGAGAGAAAAAAGGAAGCAAATGGAATTATGAAAAGTGAATGGAATTAATTTTTTTGAAAGCCTAAGGAATTGTGAGGAAAGACACAGCCATACAGATGTAAATGCAGCTTCCAGTAAATCTCATTTCTCTTAGCCATAATTATGAAAAAGCCCTAGAGCATTTCAGTCTGTTGTGAGCTGCTTTGCTGTTTTTCACAACAGAGACAATTTCAGTTATCTTAGAAATCGGAGCTGCCTTCAGCCCGATGCCCTGAAGACTGCTGGTACTGTGTGCAGGGTCAATTGTTGCTTAAACTACTTTTGGAGTCTATTCAACATGACAAGCAGATCAATCTTTTCGATTCAGAACTGATGAAATTCTACATTTTAGAAAGCATTGCCTGGAGAGTATGAATTCAATAGATGTTTTTTAGGGCATTTAGTGTTTCTTTTGGCTATTTTACCAGGGCCTCTAAATGTAGAATGTTAAGCCCATTTGGAGCTTTTAAACAAGCTTAGTTCTCTTCAATATATTGTCAACATATTGTTCCAGAATATAAGAAATTAATCTTAGAACATTGTCTTGTAGTGTAACCAAGTATTGAAGCTGATTTTAAGTAGTTTGCATAGAATAAAAAAATTAACATTACAGCTGTACTGACACCTTTTTAAAAAAACTTACAAATCATATGTTGAGGTATGCATAAATGAAAATGCTAGGGTAAAATATACTATTTCTAGGCTCTAGCAAATAGGATGAAAACTCACATTGTTTACCTTTTAGACTTACATTTCAGTCAAAATGCTTTCCTACTTGAGTCACAGTAATTATACCTAAAAACATATTTGTGTACGAGTGGTGCATCTTAGACAGAAAGGAGAAGGCAAATAGGCAGCAGCGGGACAAACGACACCTGCAGTATAATCAGCTGTGAAAACAAAATCTTGAGTTTTGTCTTTATGTAGTTAAAACAATGACTCATCCTACTTAACAAAAGAATTCATGGAAAATTTACATTTTTTGTTATACGTTATAAAATGGTTTTTAATGGATTTTTGACTAATGCAGAATTTACTCACCTGATTTCAGCCTGGAAATCGGGCTATTATAATGTTAAAAAGATGCCCTTGAATCAGTGTAATGACATAAGTGTAGGTAGGAAGCAAAGGGCATTGACCTGCAATCCAGTTATGATGGCAGAATGGCCTTAGTAAAAAAAAGAAAAAAGAAAAAAGAAAAAAAAAAAGCTTCTTCTGTATTTAAAGAGAACAGAATAATGTTCTTGGGAAGTATAAAAAATTTGTATAGGAAATTTTGATATGGGTGGTGCCCTCCAGTAGCTCATGCTAAAATAAAGCTGGGTCTCTCCTTACCCAGTTGCTCTATTCATCCAAATGCTAAATCCATGATTCTGGCATTGACATTTTGGGTAAGCAAAAGTTGAATAAAACAACTGTGAGTAAGTGAAGAGAGATAGTAAACACCTTTGGCTGGACCACACATTTATAAGGCACTGTAGTGAATTTAGTGTAAACAATTTCTAACGACACTTATTTGAAAAAACCTCTGGTTTTAACATCAGATATCTTGATTATGAAGCTCACGAAATATTACAACATTTTTGACAGGTGTACTGATGTTGTTTGCTCTCTATTATATTTGAAGTATCATTAAGAAAGGTTTAAATATGTGAGTAACATAACCCTCCTGCCTGTGGAGAGATCAGACGTGCTCCAAGCCTGGTTTTTAGCAGAAGAAGATGCTCTAAACCATTTTTAGACTCTGCATTTTGATTGGTTGATGATTTGACTTCTCAGGCTGCTGAGGCTGCAAAAAGGAGTGAGGAGAACTAACCAGCCACTAAATTTTGAAACACCGAGGAGGTCTGAGAAACCAGGGTTATTATTATCTCTCAGCAAGCACATAAAACATTAAACTTTTTCAGTTTCATTTTTGTGACAAAGATTTTTGACAAGAACATAAAATAAAAACTGCACAAATTTTCTGCTGCTGACAATTATTATAACGTGACCAGGGAATGGTATAAATGTCAAACATTTCTTGAATCAATGTGAAGATTGTGATCTTGAAGACATCCACAGACACTGCAAATGATTTCAGTAGAATTTTCCTGGTTTATGATTATGTTATTGGAAGAGGTGAAGGGATATCAGTATCACGCCTGACAAAGAAAGAATTTTAAACTCGCCACCAAATTCAGAGGAGTAATAGATTGTCACAGAATTACAAAGCTTATTTCTGAATCCTCCTGCAAAGTACATAAAACAAGCCCAATAATTTCCAAAGACCGTCATATAATAACGTTTTGGTTCATGTTAACTCAGTTTAACCCTTTGATGATTTGAAAAATTTTACTAAATCTTTCTACAGCAGTCACACATGTTATTTTTAGTTAGCCTCTCTTTACCAATGGCTTTTCATGGACTTATTTTTGGTTATAGAATAATGCCTCTGTGTAAAATACCCATGCCTTCTTTGGTTATTGAGACCAAGTAGAGCCTTTTTAACCATGTGATAGAAGACCAGATTAATAGAAGTGGGCATTTGGGGTCCAACTGATACAAAGTAGAAAGAAAACACAACTTTAAACAGGCATTGAAAAACAGAGAGTGTATATTATCCAAAATATTTACATCTTAAAATTTCTTAAAAAGAAGCATTTTTTTAACTGCCCCTTCCTGATCCTGGACAGCTTGTCTGAAGAGTCCAAGAAGCCACTAGGGGAGGCTCTAAGACAGCTTCCTATAGATTAACCGGCCAACTGCTTTCTGGCCTTGAGATTTCATCAGTCATTATAATCTCCTTAAAAATGCTAACATTAAATATGAGGCTTAGAAAATTAGCTTTAAATGGTACCATGATATCTATTAAAATATGTAGTGCATACACACATGTTCCCTTCGTCTCTGAAATGCTTCATAAATGAAATCAAATATAAAATCCTATGAAATATCAATGATTGTGTTCATTTAATATTAAAATAATTAGTTGAAGTATGAAAAACACATTTACCTTTTCTGTACATTGAAGCAGTCTCTGCTAGTTGATTTAGCTGTTAATTATTGACATTTCTGAATGGACGAATTGTTCTAGCATCAGGGGAATGAAACCTTTGTTTCAGCCGAGGCTTTTCACCTTATCAAGCAGCTTCCTCAAAGGAACTTTTGGATCTGGGTGATATGACACTATTCTCCCTCTCTCTCAACCTCTCAGTTAATAATCCAGTAGCCTGCCTGGTATTCTGTGACATTTGGCACACACATGAAATGAGTTTTTTTTGGGTCATTGATGTTTCTCCATAGTTGAAAACTACTCTATGCTCTAGCTTGGCAAATTTATACTGATCATTACAAAAGCCAGGACTAGAATATTAAAAATGTAATATAAAAATGGGGTGAACTAGAAGAACTCCAGGGAAGATACTGCATAATACCTGGTTTCTGCACAGGAGTTTCCGTGGCTCTGCATTTTAAAGGGCTCTATAGTTTTGTGAAGGAGAAAAGGACAGAAATGCTTTTCTGGTAAACAGAACATGGATATAGCATACAAAATGACTTGTAACTGTCTCTTTGAGGCCAAATCATTCATGGTTTCTTATCTTTTAATTAATTTGAAGGAATAGAAAAATTAAACTACAGTAAATTATAATTTTGCTTTCATTCCTTTTTTTTTTTTTTTTTTTACAAAAGCCTTGTAGGCTGTTTTCTAAAAGACATAGTAAAAACCCTCTTGATACCACTCTTGATTCTGCATCTTTTAAAGAATCAAGGGCTTAACCTTGTTCTTGACAAGGAAATAGCTCTATTGATCTAATACCTCATCATATATATTATGATATATCATCTATTAAAATGGTTTTCCTGAAGAATTTTAAAAAAATAGGAAGTTTGCAATTTCAAAATATCAAAGCAGTAAACAAAGTCATATTTTTGTCATCTTGCATATATGGCTATCCCTAATAAAATATTTAGACTGAATGTGTATATACCAAAATTTTTAATATATTTTGGGTGAAAAATATTAACAGAAATTTGTACAAGTTCTTGGTTATCTTGGAATTTGCCAATGATGGATACTTTTAAAAATATATTTTATTTATTATGCTATTGCAGTTATTCTAATTTTTCCCTTTGTTTCCCTCCACCTGATACTCCCGTTCCCTCCAGCAATCTCCTCCCTTAGTTCATGTCCATGAGTCATGAATATAAATTCTTTGACTAACATTTCACATACTGTTCTTAACGTTCCCCTATTTTGTACCCACCAATTTGTACTTCTTAATCTCTGCACTTTTCCCCCCATTCTCCCTCCTTCCCCCCACAACTGATAACCCTCCAAATGATCTCCATACCTATGATTTTGTTTCTGTTCTGCTTGTTTGCTTAGTTTGTTTTTTAGATTCAGTTTTTGATAGTTGTGAATTTATTGCCATTTTAATTGTTCATAGTTTTGATCTCCTATTTTTTTTTCTTAAATAAGTCCCTTTAACATTCCATATAGTAATGGCTTGGTAATGATGAACTCCTTTAGCTTCCCTGGAAGGGAAGCACTTTATCTGCCCTTCAACTCTATATGATATCTTTGCTGGTTAGAGTCATCTAGGTTGTAGGTCCTTGCTTTTCATCACTTTCAATACTTATTGCCAGCCCCTTCTAGCCTGCAAAGTTTCTTTTGAGAAAGCAGCTGACAGTCTTATGGGAACTCCTTTGTAGGTAACTCTCTGCTTTTCTTTTGCTGCCTTTAAGACTGACTCTTGCCCTGGTTGGTGTGGCTCAGTGGATTGAGCAGCAAACTGTGAAGCAAGGGGTTGTGGCTTTGATTCCCAGTCAGTGCACATGCCTGGGGTGCAGGCCACGTCCCCAGTGGGAGGCACATGAGAGGAAAGCATTCATTGATGTTTCTTTCCCTCTCTTTCTCCCTCCCTTCCCCTTTCTCTAAAAATAAATAAATAAAATCTTAAAAAAAAAAAAAAAGACTGACTATCTTTAACCTGTGGCATTTTAATTATGATGTGTCTTAGTGTGGCCCTCTTTGGGTCCATCATGTTTGGGACTCCCTCTTCTTCCTGGACTTGCATGTTTATTTCCTTCACCAAATTATGGAACTTTTATTTCATTATTTTTTCTAACAAGTTTTCAATTTCTTGTTCTTTCTCTTCTTCTGGTACCCCATGATTGGGATGTTGGTATGTTTGAAGATGTCCCTGAGGCTTCTTAGCCTATTCCCATGTATATATATATATATTTTTAAATTATTTTTTCTTTTTGTTGTTCTGATTGGTTGTTTCTTGCTTCCTTATGTTCCAAATCATTGATTTGATTTTCAGCTTCATCCACTCTACTGTTGGTTCCCAGTAAATTTTTCTTTATTTCACTTAGTGTAACCTTCATTTCTGCCTGGGTCTTTTTTATGCTGTTAAATAACCAGTGAGTTTCTTGACCATCCTAATAACCTGTGTTTTGAATGCTGCATGTGACAGGTTGCTTACCTCCATTTCATTTAGTTCTTTTCCTGGAGTTTTGTTCTGTTCTTTCATTTGGGCCATATTTCTTTGTCTCCTCATTTTGGCAGCCTCCCTGTGTTTGTTTCTGTGTATTAGGTGGAGGTGCTTTGACTCCCTGGGTCAGTATTGTGGGCTATTGTAGAAAAGCACACCAGTAAGTTGGATGGGGTGGAGCCTTAGGTAACTGCCAGAGCTGGGCAACCTGTGTCACAGCTCTGTGGCTCTGTGTGGTGGAGAGCTCAGAGAGGGGACAATACATTCACTGCCTGGCCTCTGGAGTTTTTTTCCAGGAGGAAGTTATCTCCTGGCACTCATCCCGAAGCCAGTCACTTCAGTTTCTTCCCACGTGCCACTGGTGCCCTTCCAGCTGTTCCCCTTGGTGCTGAAGCCCAGAAAGAATGAGCCTGTGTTAGTCCTAAGCCTGTTGTGGGACCTTTAAGAGAAGACTTCTGAGAATCCTGCAATTTCTTCTGCCCCCCACCCCCCGCACTGGTTTTTTCAGCCAGAAGTCATGGGGACTTATTTTGTGGTGCTGGAACCCTGGGCTGGGAGGTCTGGTGTGGGGCTGGGATCCCTGGCTTCTGATGAATCCTTCCCAATTTTTATCAACCACACGTGGGTATGGAACTGCCCTTCCCACATCTCTGTGCCTCTCTGCACCTCTCTGTACCTCTCTACATATCCACCCCTCCTACCCATCTGGATGAATGTGGCTTCTTTAATTCTTTGGTTGTCAGACTTCCACACAGCTTGATTTTCTGATGACTCTGGGTGATACTTGTTTTTGTCTAATTGTAATTTTTGCTATGGTTATGAGAGGAGGCAGACATTACTGTACAATGAGGGATCTTTGCGTGTTTTTAGGCTGTACCATTTTGGTGTACTTTTTGGGTTTCTGTGTTTTCTTCATAATATTTTTCTATCTTTTTTCTTATGTGAATGATGCATGGAAATCAGGGGATGAGAAGTGAGACAATGTGTATAGCACATAATATAGAATAAGGGGAATCATCTCCCTCTTTGGAAGGCTGGAGCTGAGATCTGGTGAAGGGGATGAGGCTGGTGCATAAATTCTCATCTATTTTCACTGCTGCTCATGGGCATTTTTTGCTCACTTTCTGGATGTTGGGTGAGTTCCAGATGATAGAGCCCTGATATGTACTACATCTGAGTCAATGAAGGGTTATGTCTCCTTTCCTCACTGGATGTCCCAAATGTGAGACTTGACATGTCACTAAATGAGAAGATACTGCCATTGCCTAGAAATGCTACTCTTCCACCCTAAGCTCCAGTATTCCATTCTTTGAACCCATTATCATTTAACTATCTTACTTCTGTTCCTTCTCTCTGCCCCTCCTCGAACTTCTTTGAAATCTGAGGCCTTGACCCGTCAGTTTTTCTTCACCAGCAGCTTGCTTTGGTTTTGCCATCCTCCCTAACCAGAGTAGATGACATAATCTCATTGTTATAATTACATTATCATATTTTGCTGTGTATAATGCACTCCTGTGCATAATGCACACCTGTGGTTTTGGCTTAAACTTTCAGGAAAAAAAATTTTTCATTTTAATTTTTAATTCAATTATGTATATTTAGAAACAAAACTGATTATTGTATTCCAGGGTATTACTTTGTATATAGTTATCATTATTGCTTCCTAGAGTTATACTTTTAATGCATGTGCATAAATAAAAGAATTAAAAACATTTATATAGATACAGAATTAGCACTCCCCATGTATAATGTGCACCCTTATTTTTGCCTCAAAAATTTGAGCAAAAGTGTGTGCATTACACATGACAAACCATGGGTATTTTAAAAACTTTACTCTCTTACTTATCCCCTTTATACTTTTGTTTCACTCACCTAAATTATTATAACTGTATGTTGGTGCAATTTTTTACCACTTGGCTCTTGAGCCTGATGGTGGGGGGAAGCAGAGGTGCAGCAAACAGATCTAACAGACCTAGAAAACTCTACGACTTGGGGACAGTAAGACATCTGCAAGGACTGTCAACCTCCAATGTGTTGCTGTCCGCCTCTCTCTTCCCCAAGCACCACCACTACTCTAATTTGGTATCATGTTCTCCCACAGCCTCTTCACTGCTGGCAAACCACTTTATCTCCTACTTCCCAGAGACTGTGAGGTTATCCCAATCTTTTCAATTTCTTGAGTACTGCCATCACCCACCTATTTTTTCTTTCCTTCTTTTCTGTGACTTTGGTGGATGAGTTATCATTCTCTCTCTTTTTTTTTTTGCCTTCTTTATACCATTTCCTATTCCTCTCTTCAGCTTCTCAGCTCATCAGTATTGTACTATCTCACTTCCCTTTCAATCCTCAGGAAAATTTCTCTTGTCTCCCACTGGCCAAATCTGGGTAAATTTGAGCATCAAAATAACTAATGAGGGTAGTCTCTGGAATAAGAGATGGATGAGCCCAAATTGATTTAAAAATACATGAAAAAAAAAGAATAAATAATGGAGAAAAAGGTGTTTTTTTTTTTTTGTTTTTTTGTTTTTTTACATGCCAACAAATAGAAGACAAAGTTGAATTAGAAAACCACAGTTTGGTAGTCATATTGTTAATTGTTTCAGGTAAGGATCTTCTATGGATGCAAAAAAGTAGTGGGTGAATGTTTTGGGAGTAAAAATTTTCCCACAAGATGCTAACTCATTGCAAGGAGATAAGTAACTTTACAAAGGAGAAAACTGGCAGACACCACCTTAATTAAATGCTCACAATTAACATCTTCAGCAATGGGATAGATAGATGTCTGTACTTCCTAATATGATGCAGTGAGAAAGCCACAATCTCATTTTTGTGCTCTTTCTGTAAAAAAATGCATAATATTAACCTTATCATGAAACAACCCTAGAAAAACCTAAGTTAAGGGAGAGTTTACAAAAATAAATCGTCTCTAGTCTTCAAAAATGTCAAGGTCATGAAAGAAATAACATGGGGCTTCCAGATTAAAGGAGAATACAGAAGTATAGAAACTAAGTAAAAGTTCTTTGTAATTTCAAATTGGAGCCTGGACTAAATTTTTTTCCTAGAAGTCATTAGTGGGACAACTGGGAGCAAATTTCAAAATTTGTATGAGGCCTGTTTATTACAGATTGCAAGATTATACTAGTGTGTTGGTGGGTTTATTTTCCTGGTTTTATTGAGATACTATTGACATATAATACACATAAGTTTGAAGTATAAAATATGATGATTTGATACATATATAGTGAAATGATTATCACATAGGGTTAATTAACTGTTTCATCCCCTCATATAATTTTATTTTCTTTTGTGTGTGTGTGTGTGTGATGATAACATTTAAGACTTACTCTATTAACAACTTTTAAGTATATAATATAGAATTGTTCATTATAATCACCATGATATACATTATATCCCCAAAGTTTGTTCATCTTATGGCTGGCAATTTGTACCCTTTGCCCCTCATCTCCCCCTTCCTTCTACCCCTCAGCCACTGGAACCCCCCATTCTATTCTGTTCTCACGAGTTTGGCTTTGTGAGATTCCACATATAAGTGAAAACATACAGTATTTGTTTTTCTCTTTCTGACTTTATTTAGCATAATGCCATCCAAGTTCAAAGTTCATCCATGTTGTTACAAATGGCAGGATTTTCTTCTTTTTAAAGATTGAATAATATGTGCTTATGTATACATGTCTATGTTACATATATCACACATACCCCCCTCGTACCTCGATATCACATTTTTTTTTTTTTATCCATTCATCTCTCAGTGGATGCCTAAGTCTTGGCTATTGCAAATAATGCTGCAAAGAAGATGGGCATGCAGATATCTCATCAAGATAGTGATTTCATTTTCTTTGGATATATACACAGAAATGGGATTGCTGGGTCACATGGTTGTTCTGTTACTGAACAGCACTTGGGGTCCTGCTGCCCACTGCCACCCTCCAGGGGCAAAGTTGTGGTGATAAATGAAAGAGTCTTTATTCAAAAGCTTCACAATTTGGAATAACAGCTTTCCACAGGTGTTAGTCACTTAGGCCTATCAATTAAGGCTAAATTCTTAACTCTTTAGTTACAGCTTTAATCACTTAAGCCTATCAGTGAAGGCTAAACTCTTTAACACCTGATTCTCCTATCATTTCCCCTGTCAGTTTTAATTATCTTATTTCTATAGGGTTAGTTAAAAAAACTAAAACAGTATAAAATACGAAAGCTACACAATTTTGGAAGAATGGCAGGCTTCTGCCTCAGAGCCTGTTCTCTCTAGAACAGCCAAAGAAGAATAACCCTGCCACCCTCTGCCAGGCCAGCCTGATCTAGGCTGGGCCCGGAGTTCCTTCCCATCCAAAATATAGTCTGTTGTCCATTGGGAAACGCAGGCAGCTGCAGCATGATCACCCAAGCATCCTCAAGGAAGAGCCTGAGAGCCAGAGAGACCATGAGCCGGAGAGCCAGCCCTTTTTTATTTCCCTGTGCTCTGGATGCCTTCAGCTTCTCAGCCTGTCCCACACTGCTCACCATTGCCTTAGCAAACTCCTCTTACGGCCCCTCCTTACTTCTCCCCAGTGATCTGATCAGATCTGTCTGTATCGGTTCTATTTCTAATATTTTGAGGAATCTCCATGCTGTTTTCCATAGTGGCTGGACCAATTTAGATTCTTACCAACAGTGCACAAGTGTTCCCTTTTGCCAACATTCTTGTTAATGATTTTTTTTTTAAGAACTTTTATGAGTTTATTTGAGTCAAACTGATGACAATTGCCAGGGAGCAAAATCTCAATGGATTGAGAAAATGCTCTGGAAAATGGCAGTTTTGCACTTTGTTTTATGTATTACGATCAAAAGAGGAGTCACAGGGGGTTACATGCAGTCCATTGGTGATAGATTAGGGAGGCAGGAGAAAGCAAAGTGGGGAAACTTTGGGACTGGATGGAAAGGTAAAATGATAGACACATACTTCTTTTACTTAGGTGGGTACAGGATAGTTAACAGCCAACAAACAACATGATAACAATAATCACGAGGGGATTTGTGGCCTCTGCTCTGGTGTGGTGGTTGTGCCCCAGGGGATTGGAAAAAAGGGCAGTCACCTGGCATTACAAAGGTATGTTATAGATGCAAAAAGACAATAAACAGGCTCACTGAAGGTAAAGATTGACTTTTCGTCAGGGAAGATTCTAGCCTAGGGCAATGACTGACCTCCACGTTCTGCTTTTAGTTAATAAGTTTTGATTTCAGACCATCCTTTGTGGTTACTTTAGGTCTCTGAGTTTGTAAGGCTGTCAGACAGGACTCCTCTAAACTTGTCAGGTTTTGTATATGACCCCTTTTCCTTCACACATCCCCCTTTTGGTCATAGATGAATCCAAAGGAAGGATTGATGACCAACCTTTTGACTGAATAATGAAATCCACACTAGGAGGGCTCATTCCTAGGAAGCCTCAGTGCCAGTGTTTGTCTTGCTGAACAATGGACCATTGCGGATGGGGAAAGACCATAACCTTGAATGAAAGTGTAGGCCAAATTTTTTCTGCAAAGTAAAAGGTAGGTAAATGGGAGACACTCAGGTCTTATAGGCCTTTATTAAGAAAAACCCTCTAGATCATTTTAACGTATGAGCTATCACAATCCACGTTTTGTTGCCTGTCTCACTTTTCTATATCTTGCATCTAGTATAACATTCACTAATAGTTTTGTGGGCTTACCGTACACCTTTTCAGTTTTCATAATTTGACCATTAAGTGGGGTTCTATTTACTATGGCCCATTTACTTACCAATGGAAGAACTCAGGTGTTGTTATTAAAATGATTTCCAATAGTTGTGAAATTGGAGGCTGCAACCTTGTTTTAATCAGGACCAAGTCTGTAAGAACACGATGTTTTAAATTACAATTACCATCTAAAAAATTCCAGAGGCCAGGAGAACAGGAAAGGTTTTATAAGTAAATTTTCATGTGCCTCAGCAGTAGTTATAGATGGCTATGCATCTATAGTCATTTCAGATTTTATCTGAATTAATATAGTTAGTAGTATTTGCTGGGTTAGGGGGTAAGCACTTTCAAGACAACTTATCTTCTTTAATATTTCCTAAAAATACATACATCTGTTTCTTTCCTTTTGCAATAGCACTTCTTCTCAATTTGAAAAACAGAAGCCCATAAAGAGTATTATTGATAATATTAAAATTATCTTATATACATTCAGCAATTAACAGTTGGGCTGTATATACAAGGTTTGAGAAAAGTCTAAAGAACAAGTATGGCTATTATTATTAGCAGACAGGTAAAGACTAAGTTTAAAATTAATTTGTAGGAATACAGGCCTTGCTGATATTTTGGGAGAGCTGTCTGTCTCCAGGGTCAGCGGCTTCTCGTCCTTGGGTAAGGTGGAGGCAAGTGTCAGAGGCTGCAGCAGATGCACATTTGTGGTCGGGCCCTGCTAAGGTCCCTTCCAACAATGTTGGAAAGGGAGTCTTTAATGTCTTTTTTCATGGACAGAAATTTCCTAGTTGCAAGTTATGGTCTTTGAAGTCATCTCCCTGGAGCACACTTGTGAAATATTACTAATTTATTAGTCCCTATAAGCTAGTTAATGAGCCCTTGGTAATAATGTAGAATGTCTCTTTTTAGTAAAGTTGATTCCTATGTCCCTTCATCTAGATTCATAAGGCAGCTGGTGACTATTTCATAAGGAGAAAGGCCATGTTTACCATAGATTTCAGGCTGAGAAGTACCATAAGGAGAGCTTCTTGGCCAAGGAAGATTAAAAACTTCTGAAAGTTTACCTAGTTGAGTTTTAATTGTACCACTTGTATGTTCTACCAATCCAGAGAACTGGGGGTGATAGGCACAATAAAAATACTACAGAATAGGCCAAATATCGCAAATAGATTGCATTATTTGCCTAGTAAATTGAGTCCCTCAGTCACTAACTCAGAGGGAATTCCCCAATTGGGAATTAATTAATTAAAAAAAAAATTACCTACTATGGGAGCTCCTGCTCTCCTGCAGGGGAATGCCTCAAACCATACAAAATCATAACTAATATTTTTTTTATATGCTTGAGATGGTGGCATTTGGATAGAATCCAATTACCATACCTCAAATGGATCTAAAGGAAGTGGGAAATGTCCTTGAGACCATGGAATGATTTTTCAGTGTTATTTTTGGACAGATAGAACATCTGCTATACACTTTTTGAGCTATAGTGTCAGTAATATTGTTCACTTCATGAAATCATCTTTTAGGACTCTAATGTTTTAGTTCATGTACATGTGAAAATATAGGTAATTAAGCTCCTATAGGGAAGATTCATTTCTGATTTGGTCCAAGTTATATCTGTTTTTCTGGGACAAAGTTTCCCACTTTTGTTGCCATATTCTCTTTTCCTCTGTAGCTGTCCATTGGAACTATAAAAGAAAGTTTTTATTGATTTAATAGAAACAAGGAGCATCCTCAGGTCTGGATAATTTGATGTTTAATGCTCCTGTTTAGCCGCAGCATCAGCTAAACAATTTCCTTTTGCTTCCATGGTGGCAGCTTTAGAAAGCCCTGAAATTTTGAATAATTGCCAATTGTGTCAATTTCTATATGACATCTAATAATTTCACAATCTATTTTTCATTTTTAATGAGCTGTCCTGAGAAAATTAAGAAGACTTGCTGCTTCAACAATATTCTAAAGTTGTGAACTATACCAAAATCAAAGCTATTATCAGTGTAAATACTGGCTATTTGATCTTTGCCAATTGACAAGTCTAAGTTAAAAAAATCAATTAGGCTTGTTGGGCAGATCTTATTCAGGTAAATAAGAACTTTCAGTTATGTCCACCGTGGAAGTTATTGCATATCCAGCTTGGTAACATTCCTGTTTATCTTTCAAAGATCCATCTGTAAACCCCATTAAATCAGCATTATCAAGAAGTTTCCTATAAACCATTCCTAGGAGAAAGAAGGCGGTCAGGTCAGTTTGGTTTTAATAAGGCCTATAGAGGCTGGGCCACTATAAAAAGTTTGGAATCTAATTGTGACAATATTAAGTCAAACCCAGGAATCCTCTAAGCTGCTTTCTTATTTTTGGAAGAGGAAAAAATGGGATACCTTTGAGTCTTTCAAGGTTAATTAGTAGCCCATGTTTAGATATTAGATAACCAAAGTATTTTACCTGGGGTAAACAGATTCAGAGCTTGTCCTTTTGGGAGTCTAGTGATTTCTTAGAGCATAATCTAAATTGTGTACATATTGAATTAGAGTTACATTTCTAGAAAATTTAACATCATTTAAATCAGCTTTTAGTATCTGGGGCATTACTGTCCAAGTAAACTTGTAATCTTCCCTGGTGAAAACAAACAGAACATGGTGGTGGTTGTTGTTGTTGTTGTTGTTGTTATTATATTGACAAACTTCCCATCTAACTTCAAGCATCTCAAATAGGCCTAATTAGTTTTAAAAAAAACTTATAAGGAGAGAGAGTAAGTTTTTCTAGCACTATTTATTGAAGAGACCATTTTTTTCTCATTGAGTATTCTTGGCTCCCTTGTCAAATATTAGTGGACTGTATATGTGTTGGTTTATTTCTGGGTTCTTTATTCTGCTCTGTTGGTTTAAGTGTCTGTTTTTATTCTAGTACTATACTGTTTTGATTACTGTGGCTTTGTACTATATTTTGAATCAGGAACCTTTGATGTCTCCAGCTTTGTTCTTCTTTCTCAAGACTGATTTGTCTATGTGGGTCTTTTTGATTCAATATAAACAATTTTAGAGCTGTTTTTCTATTTCTGTGAAAAGTGCCATTGAAATTTTGGTTGTGATTACATTGAATCTATAGATAGCTATGAGTAGTATGGACATTTTAACAATAGTAATCTTTCTTATCCATAAACTACAGATATCTTTTCATTTATTTGTGTCCTCTTTGATTTTTTTCATCAATGTTTTACAATTTGAGTGTAGAGATCTTCTACCTCTTGTAAAATTTATTCCCAAGTATTTTATTGTTTTTGATGCTATTGTAAATGGGACTGTTTAGTTTTTCTGATAGTTCATTGTTAATATATGTAAATGCAAATTATTTTTGTGTTGATTTTGTATCTGGCAACTTTACTCAATTCAATTATTAGTTATAAAATTTAAAAAATATTTTATTTATTTCTTTTAAAGAAAGGGATGGAGAAAGCGAGGGAGAGAAACATCAGCTTGTGATTGCCTCTTGAGCACTGCCAACTGGGGACCTGGCCCGCAACCTAGGCATATGCCCTGACTGGGAATCGAACTGGTGACCCTTTGGTTCACAGGTTGGCACTCAGTCCACTGAGCCACACTAGCCACAGTTAGTTATAATATTTTTTTTTGCAAATTTTCTATGTATAACTGTCATCTACAAACAATTTTACTTTTTCCTATTGATTTGGATGCCTTTTATTTCTTCTTGCCTAATTGCTCTGGTGAGAACTTCCAGTACTATGCTGAAAGGAGTGGTGAGACTGGACACCATTGTCTGGTTCTTGATTTTAAAGGAAAGCTTTCAACTTTTGACTATTAAGTATGTTTGCTGTTGACTTGTTATATATGATATAACTATGTTCTGGTATATTCCTTCTACACCCAATTTGTTGAGACCTATTTTTTATTTTCATAAATGGTTGTTGAATTTTGTCTAATGTTTTTGTTTTTCGCATCTTTTGAGATGATCATACAAATTTGATCCTTTATTCTCTTAATGTGGTATGTCATACTCATTGATTTGTGTATGTTGAATGATCCTTGTATGCTTGAAATAAATTTTATTAGATCATGGTATATGATCCTCTTAATATATTGATTTCAATTTGTTAAAATTTTTTTGAGAATTTGTGCATCTATGTTCATCAGAGATACTGGCATATAGTTCTCTTTTCTTGTGGCCTTCTTGTTTGGTTTTGGTGTCGGGGTAATAATGCTGGTCTCATAAAATAAATTTTGGAGTGTTCCCTCTTCAATTTCTTTTTTTGGCAAGATTTTGAGAAGGATTGGTGTTAATTCTTCTTTAAATGTTTGGTAGAATTCACCAGTGAAACCTGGTCCTAGGTTTTTATTTTATTGGGAGGTTTTGATTACTAATTCAACTTTCTTAGTCATTATTTCTCTGTTCAAATTTTCTTTTTCTTTATGAAATGGAAGGTTCTATGTTTATAGGAATTTATCTGTTTCTTCTAGTTGTGCAGTTGTTGGTATATAACTATCTGTGGTAGTTTTCTGTGATCCTTTTTTTCATGTGATATCTGTTGTAATGTATTGTCTTTCATTTCCAATTTTATTTATGAGTGCTCTCTCTTTTATTCTTGGTAAGTCTAGCTAAAGATTTGTCTATTTTATTTATCTTGTTAAAAAGCTTTTACTTTTATTGATTTTTTTTTTATTTTCCTAGACTCAATTTCATTTATTTCACTCTGATTTTTATTTCCTCCCTTTTGTTAACTTTGGGCTAAATTTGTTCTTTTCCTAGTTCATTGAAGTATAAAGTTATGTTGCTTTTTTGTGATTGTTATTTTTTTCTAAATGTAAGCATTTATTGATATGAACTTTCCTCTTAGAACTGCTTTTGCTACATCCCATAAGTTTTTGTGTGTTGTGTTTTTATTTTTGTTTGAAGATATTGTTTGACTTTCCTTTTAATTTCTTCTTTGGCTTATTGATTGTTCAAGAGTGTATTGTTTAATTTCCACATATTTGCAAAATTTCCAGCTTTCATCTTATTATTGATTTCATACCATTGTTGTTAGACAAGATGTGTGTTACGATTTTAATCTTATTAAATATATTTTCTTAAATTTGTTCAGACTTATTTTGTGAATTATCATATCCTGAATAATGTTCCATTAGCACTAGAGAAGAATGTATATTCTACTGCTATTGGATGGAATGTTCTGTATATGTCTGTTGATGTATAGTTCAAGTCCATTGTTTCCTTATTGATTCTCTATCCGAATGATCTGTCTATTGTTGAAAGTGGGGCATTGAAGACACCTACTATTATTACATTGCTATTTTAGCATTCAGATTTGTTAATTGTTTAATACATTATGGTGCTACAATTTTTGGTTGTGTATTTTTTATAATTGTATTTTCATGATGAACTGACCCCTTTATCATTATATAATTACTTTCTTTGTCATTTATTTTAGCTTTTGACTTAAAATCTATTTTCATATATATATATATTCATATTCTTTTTATTTTCATTTGCATGGGATACCTTTTTCCATTCCTTCATTTTGGGCCTATGTGTCCCTAAATTTGAAATAAATTTCTTGTAGGCAACATATTTGGGTCTTATTTTATAATTCATTCAGCTACTGTATGCCTTTTGGTTGGGGGATTTAATCCATTTACATTTAAAACAACTATTGATAGATAAGGAGTTACTAATGCTGCCTTATTGTGTTCTGGCTGGTTTGTAGTTCCCTTGTTATTTTCTTCCTCTCTTGCTCTTGTTCTATGTGAACTCATATTTTCCATAGTGGTATGCTTTGACCCCCCTTCTTTTTTTACCTTTATTGTATTTATTGTAGGATTTTGCTTTTTGAGGCTTATATAAAATGTCTTATAAATATAGCAGTATATTTGAAGCTGATATTTTTGATTGCATGTAAAAACTCTATCCTTTTACTACTCTTCCTTATATTTTATGCTTTTGGTGTCACAATTTACTTTTTATATTGCATATCAATTAACAAATAATTGTAGGCATAGCTATTTTAAACACTTTTGTCCTTAAAACCTTTTACACTAGAGGTAAGTGACTATATACTTACCTTTACCAGTTTTTATAATATTTTTGTTTTCATGCTACTAATTAATGTTTTTTCCTACTTCAGCTTGAAGAACATTTTAAAAGCATTACTTTGTAAAGTGGTGGTGAATTCCCTCAGTTTTTGCTTATTTGGACATTCTTTATCTCTCCTTCATTCTTTAAAGTCAACTTGCTGTGCACAGTGTTCCTGTTTGGCAGTTATTTTTTTTTCTTTTAGCACTTTAAATATACCATCCCACTGTTTCTTGGCTGGTGCTGTGGTGGGCTGGCTCTGAAATCTATGGTGAAGTCAGGTACTCACTTGATCTCCTTCTCCCACAGCGGGGATGTTTTTCTTTGCACTGTGTGCTGGGGCTTGAAGGAGAGCTTATGATGTAGTGTGAATCTGTTTCCTGACCTCTTCAATGCACCTTTTCCTCTGTCTATGCTTTGCCCAGGTGCTGTAATTCCTCACTGAGGATCCTAGGTAATTTTGAAGATATTTTTGTGCATGGATAATTGTTCAATTTGAAGTTTCTGGAGGAGTACTAATGCTACAAATTTCTATGCCACCGTTTTGCTGATGTTACTATCATCATTAGAGCTGTATGTGTTAATGTCCTAATTTTGATAATTGTACTGTTATATCATGCAATGTAACTATTTTTTAGCAATACATACTTAAACATTTGAAATGTTATTGTTAAAAGGGCATCATGTCTGCAACTTACTCTCATATGGCTCAAAAACACACACATAAAAGCAAATATAATAAGTTGTTGACATTTGCGGAATTTGGGTGAAGAGTATATGGGGATACTTTATACCATTTTTATAGCTTTATTTGATGTTTTTATTTTGAAATAAAAGTTAAGAATATAAGCATTATTTTAACCATACATTTCTCTCTAGACATTACATATTATTATGTTTTTTCTATATAGTCAAAATTGTTGGGAAATTACTCTGCCATCCTGGTACCCACCTCTTTATTTTACCACAATCTGGATTACACCTTTAAATTAGTGAAATTTTTCCTTCAAGGTGACCAGTTATCTCCTAGTTGCAAACTTCAATGAAAACCTTTCAGTCCAAATTTTAATTCACTACTTGACAGCAGTTTACATTGTTGACCTTCTTCTTGATAGCTTTCTAATTTCTTAATCTGCTCACATATCACACATCAGGGGCATCCCTTGTCCAACTGTTCCAACATCAGTGTGCCACTTTATCTTTTCCCATTTTCCTCCCACCTGCCTAAATATGCCCTCTTTCCCACTCTCTTCTGGGACATAACATTGCAGCCTATCTGTATACCTGAGCCAGAAATCACTCCTCCCTTCCTCTGCCTTAAATCCCTGCGTTCTGAAAATGCCTTTCAATTCTGCCCCTTTATCTTTATTTCCATTTCTATGTCTATTACTTTAATTTAGGACTGCTTACTTTCTTGTGTGAGCTACTTAATCATACTACAGATTTTGGCCTCTGAGTGTGTTAACTTGGATTTCCCTATTGTGCAAAATCGGGAGGGGTCATCACTCCTTGAGACTCAATTTCCTCATCTGCAAAATAGATCTAATGATCTGGACATACGGGCTTTTTTGCCAGCATCAGATGAGGTAAAGTATCAGGCAGCTTTTGTTAGCTCTGGAGGATTATACCAATGCTAGTTTCTTTATTCCCTAACCTCATCTAATTTTCTAGAAGTGCACTTTCTATACTGGCTTTGCTTTCACAGAGTGCCTGCTGCCAGTGTGGTCAGGAGAGAGAGCGTGTACAGATGTGAGGGGTGTGAATAAGACTGCTGGTTCAGATGAAATGCCTTTCTCAGAGCACAGAGATCCACAGAAGTGCTCATGTCTACCTCTTGACATTAAGCAGTCAATATCCACGTCAACTATACTTTTATTTACAATGATATTTAGCTTAAAGCAGGACTTCCTCAACTCCTTTCTTGTATTTTACAGAAGTAGCTCCTCTGGTTTTTTCATTAGCTTACTAAGGAACAAATATACCTTGGTAGAGATTCAATAAAATCAATTAATTAGGCAACCCTTTTAAGCAACAATAGAAACAGGAGTCAAGAGTTGTGTTAATGCCTTGTCTTGGGCAGACAATGCTCAGCACTTGCTCATGTACTAAAAGCACAGTCACACAGGTCAGTATTATGTTTGCTGAAAGACTGAATGGTTATTTTACTGAATGGGTGCTGCAGCTTTTATGTTGGTTTTATATAGCTAATTTAATTGTTGCCAGTGGCAACAGTAGGGTTCATTTCAGCTACTGATGTCATTTATGCTGCAGAAGCAAAGTCTGTGCCAGCGTTTCCATTAGAAATCCTTGTGTTTAAAAGAATACTGATAGATTGAAGAAACAAATGGAAAGAGGGAAGCTTCAAGAATTCTGAATAGATGTAAATAGGGCCCCTCCTGGCTAAAAAAGATGAATACTCTACAGTAATTTGTTCACTCATTCATTTGACAAGTATTTACTGAACACTTACTATGCCCTAGCCAGTATGCATGATATAAATGGTTGACAAATTATAGTCCTAGGTGCCCTGGAATTTATGATGTATAATGGAAGACAAATGATAAGTAGATAGCAAATAAGTAAATATATAATTACTAATTGTGATTAAGTATGAGGGAAATAAATAGATGCTATAAAAGATTTTAACTTAATTGGGAGGTGGAAAGTATATACATTGAGTTAGGGAAACCCTCTCTCAGGCTGTGTTATTTCAACTGAAATTTGAGGGGTGAAAAGAAGTGAATGGTGGGCAAGTTCTAGGCAGAGAGATCTGCTTATTTCAATTTCCTCATACTAGAAGTAAGTTTGCAATATTCAGAGATACAGCAGGCTGGTTGGCTCGGCAGGGTTGATTATTCATTTCGGTCATCGTGAATTTGTAGTGAAGTTAATATGTCCAGTGTTTTGTTGTTATTTTTCTCTCACATTGTTGAGCTGCCCAGGTATAGGTATGGAAAACTAAGAGAGGTGGGTTCATTCAAAGTTGATGTTCTTTTTCTTCTGTTAGTGTGATAGGGAAGAGAGAGATGAGGAGTTGAAGAAGCACAGAAGAGTACAGGGGAGTACTGTTATGAATCAGCCTTAAGACCTAATATAAAGAAGGATGGAAGTACAGACACAAGAGATTGTATGTCTATAGAGTATGCTGCAGGGTCAGTGAATTTACTGTAACTAGAGAGGTAAAGACAATGTCCAATGGGATGATTGTGAGAATGGCTATGTGAGGCCGAAAGGAAGAAATAGTTTGGCAATGGAAAGTTATGTATATGGGAATGTGTTTGAAATAAAGACTTTTCACTTAGAGGGATTAAAGGATGTAGTGTCCTCAGCAGAAGTTTTCCTGTATTAGTAGTTTTGTTTTCTCTGATTTGTCTTCATAGTTCCATGTGCACATCCATATATCTTGCATTTGAGGATATTGGCCACTTCTCTTTCCTTAACACACAGTCACATCTGAGTCTGTTCCTTCAAACCTTAAAACCTTTTTAGAAAGAGATCCATTTTCATTAAAATTATGTGTTTCCTTACCCCACTTTTTGGAACTTTACCAACTGATTTGTTAGTTATCAAGAGAAACAAAAGTAGTTAGATATTAATTTGGGATGATTGTTTAATTTGTTATTCCACATAATACATTCATATTTTAGCATAAGCTTTTAATAAGTTAAAAAAAAAAGTACCTAATGTAGAAATTCAAGCAGAACATTTTTTTTTTTTTGCCTCTTTTTCCGATTCGGGGTAGTTATTTAATTTACTTATGAGTAGAGTCAATCTAAGATGATCAGATATGAGAGTCATTATTTGAAAGCTATAGGAATTGGAGCCGTTACTTACTATAGTTTGAAGTGAGCTCAGAAACTTTGTCTCAGTTCCAACTTTTGTCTTAAGGAAATGAGGCATAGAAAACAAAATTAGTTGCCTTGTCTAGTTACTCTGCTGGATAGCTATTCAGATCCCAGTCTATACCACACCATATACACTATACTTCTTATCTACTAGAGAAATTAAAATTAAACCTTGTCATATTGGTGAAAGAATGTCCTCTTGTTAAAGACATCCAGAGACGAAGGTCCTACAGTCTTCTAAAATACTCTGTTCAATGTTTAGTAACTTTAACACCAGGAAATTGTTCATTACTGTTTAGCTCAGGGTAGTGGAAAGAACACTGGGTATGAAATGAGACATGTGGTTGCAGCTAAGAGAGGCAGCCTCTTCCTCATATTCATGCCTGTGTGTAATCCCTTACCTTGGAGTGTAGGCTGGACCTAGTGACTTGCTTCTCATGAAGAGAAACCAGCAAATGTGGAGGATATCACTTTTATCATTAGGTATAGTAAGAAGGTGTCAGTTATCATGGGAACTCTGCTCTTTCTTGGACCACTTTCTCTGGGTGAATCCTGTTGGTGTTTTGTGAGGCAGCACATGGAGAGGCCTGACTGGCAAGGAATCAAAGCCTGCCGACAACCCCAGGAGTGAATTTGGAAATTAATTGCTCTTCTGCTGCCCCCACCCCCCACTTGCTGCCCAATCGAGTCTTCAAATGAGATTGCAGCCCTGGCTAACAACATGGCTGGACTGCAATTCTATCTAATTCTAAGCCAGTTCTATCTAATTCTATCTTTAATAGTGATAAGGAATAGTCAGTGAAATTATTCTAAAAATAATCCTTAAATATGAAGACAATAAGAAAGCCTGTAGCCTCCTTCTAATCCAAATGTGTGAAAAGAATATAAAACCTTTGATGTTTAACAATTAGGTTTTATGTTTTTATTCCTTGATGGTAATTTTACTTATTTTTTAAATAATAGCAATACTGTGTTAAATCTGATATACCTAAGTCTTAATTCTTTATAAAATCCTTCAAGAAAAGATGCAAAGACGGATTTTTGTCAATACAGTTCGACAGTGGCTTTTAAAGCTTTAATTTCAAAGTAAACACTACCATTGGTTCTTATTTGACAGAACAATCACAAAGACTCAGTTAATTACCCTAGGTAATTTGAGAACCATGAAGATTATATCAAAATGTGTTTTCCTTATCTATTTACACATGGCATTTTTGATATGGGAATGATCATGTGGTCAGAAAGCATTTCCTCTTAAGATGCAGCAGCGGTCTTTGTGCTGAGTGCCCATTAGATGGCCAATGTGTTCTTATTGATACATGTATCTAGGTCCCAGCATCTGTTTTCCAGCAGAACAGAAACGGCTCTGTTGGCGTGCTGGAGGGATGAAGCCAATTAGCCTCCAGGGAATCCTGGACTCCATTCAGTTGTGGTAGTTGTATACAGCAACTCATTAAAAATAGTGCAAGTGCCGTGTAAAACCTTCTCTGGATATTGATTTCTACTTCTCAATATATTTATTTGAATTGGAGCCCTGATTTTCTCCACACTGTGGGCTATGACCTCTCCTGTGAAGCCAAAGAAATACATTTGTTTGGTTTGCTTTGGGGAGGGGGGGGTGTGTGTGTATCATGTGTCATGCTGGCTAATTTCCAAAAAGGATGATTGTGCCATCTTATATTAACTTTGCCACTTCTTTGTGTTATTAAGCTACAGAAGTTAGCCAGGGGTGGAACCCGCATTGTAAACAAATATTCGTAATCTTTAGCACTAAAATGGCCTAAAAACAGATATTTATGAGCCAAAAATACAAAAGCAGTCTGCTTCTAAGCAGCATATACATTATCCTTTATTTTATGTCTTGTGAATTGCACTCATTTTCTATTTCCCTGAAATTTGGTAAGGATGCTGGGTCTTAGCCACTAAAGTCCCAGACCTCTTCGGTTTTCCAAGACTGTGATTCAGGCTGATCAGCGAGGGCGATGCTGGCAGGGCGGGCAGGCCGCTCCCCACCACGCAGTGCCTCCTTTTGTCCTTGACAGAGGCCATGTAATGAGACCACTCACTGTGCACTGTGATAGCTGGGCCAGTGATGAGGTGACCCGGGGCTCAAGGCTCAGGGAAGACCACCAACTGCTTTCTGCTAGGTCAGCCACCATCTGTCAGCTGGGAAGAGTCTCCTGTCAGTGCCAGCCTGGGGGGATTCAAAGTGCTGACCTGGAGGGGAAAGAGCAGAGCTTCTCAAGAACTCACCCTATTTGCATTGTAAAGACAGAGAAGGAGTTGACTTTGGGAGGCAGCCCAGGTCCCAGACCTCCCACAAAGAAGCAGATGCCTTTAAAGGGGTGGGGGCACAAGGCCAGACAGAATTCTCCTTCTTATTGATTCACTGCCCGATTTTCTCCTTACCGCTCTAAAACGCAGAGCCTTTCTTTGTTAAGAAATGTGCTTTAGACTAGGGCTTAATGCTGCATCGCGTTGATTTTTTAAAAAAAATTTTGACTTAGTTTCATGAATCCCTCAACCTGATGTTAGGTAATTTGAAAATAAGAAAATAAATAACTTAGGTTTCTCTTTAGAGATAGAAAGTGACTTTTAATCCTCTAATGTGTTCCTCAGTCACCACCAAGCTTAGGGAAGAGAACAGCCTTAAAAACAGAAAGCTTTGCAATGATTGGGAGGCAGCGTGTGTGCTAGAGAGAGAGGGTACCTGAGAGCATCATAAAAACGGGTGAGGTGCTCCATAGATGTGCGGGTAGTTATTTATTACAAAATAAATTATGTATTGACATGAGGAATTACACTATAATTTTCTGTTTGAGATGGTACCAAAGTAAATCGGTTTCTATCTAAAAGGTCACATGGAATGTTGGCTTTGTGTTCCTGTCATGACATTTGCCTTATTGGCATTCAAGAGCATTCCCTCTGCTTCATGCAATCACTGTCTCCTTTCACTGTGTTTACAGATAATCCAGCAACTTCGCCGGCCAAATGGCTTTCTGAATATGAGCCCACAAAGCATTGAATCAGACAGCCTCCTGCTTAGAGAGTTTTCAGCACAGTTCAGTGATAAGGCAGACATCAGTAATAGCTTTAGAAGAGGAAGTGACAGGAAATTGTTCATAATTTGCCATCACAATAATTAAGAGTGGCCAGGACTATTGCAACCTCTATATAATTTCCCCTTCTTTAAAATTAGCTCTGTTATTGTCACCAACTGCTCTGCGGTGATACTGATTAACACTGTTTGTCTGAGGGCTTCTGTTCATAGGAACAAATCATTTGCTCACCTCCTTGTGGAACCAACAATACATTTTGATCCAAGCTATTTTACATTTATGGGGAGCGCAGGTACGAGCTTCAGAAGAGTCGCCCAATTGCTAAACTGTTGTTGAGCTCTGCTCCACAGGCCTCTCCTGAAACATGTACTGCATATAGCTTAGAACAAATAATCAAATGCTTTAAAGGGACAATAAAATGTGTCTTTAACAATTGTTTACTGATTTCCATGCCTGATTTAATAGGAGAGGTTATCAGAAAGTCAGTTCAAGAGTGCTTAGAAAGGTTCGTGACATCCCTCAACTTTCTTGGTGGACATTTCATGAAGGGGAGCAAATTATTAGAGAGCAGAATTAGAAACCCCATCTTTGCTAAATGAACTGATTAGTGTCATCCTGTATCTGAGCTGCCCAAGGCTAGAAAGGCTATAGTTTCCGTCTTGGGTGTCATATTACAAAACCCTTCTAAGGGCTCCAAAGTCACATGCTCTCTGTACTCCTCTTCTGGTTCAGTACATCCTATCCTGCCTCTTTTTGTGTGTTGACCTCATCTCTTTTACCAGGATTCATTTCCGTTGAGGTCAGAATTTGGATGCTCACAGTCCCCAGCATGTGGCATAAAATAATTGCTGAATAACTATGTGTTGGCTGATGGACTGAGTGATGGATGATTGACAGCGCTCACACAGAAACTGGAGGGGAAAGCCTGGCCACTGGAGGCCCAGTGGGCCATTATTAACTGTCTCAACTTAGAAGAACACTAGCTACAGAATAACAAATTAGATTCTATTAAAAGAAAATGGAAGCGGACTACTGCCAGGTGAAAGTTTTGCAAAACTCCTCATTTATTAATTCAACATTATGTGCTGAGTGCCAAGCACATGCCAGGGACTGTTTTAAGTACTTGAGATTTATTGGTGGGCAAAACAATTCATGCAGTTGTGGTATTTGTGTTCTGGTACAAGAAGTCAGGAATAAGCATGATAAGTCACATATCCTAGAATGACACATGCAATGAAAACGATGAAGCAGGGTAAATGGGTTGGAGCACTAGGAGTGGTGGTTAGGAGTATATGAGTCTCAATTTTAAATAGGGTCTGTAGAGTAGGCCTCAATGAAATGAAAGAATTTGGGAAAAGACTTGAAATAAATTAGGAACATATTCAAGGCATAGGAATTGCCTGAGCAAAGACCCTAAGTTGGGAGCCAGCCTGGAGTGTTCTGGTGACGGTGAGGAAGACAGTGAAGTGGGACTGGAATAGATGTTGGGGGTGTACTAAGAGGTGAGGTCAGGGAGTGTATGTAGCACCTGACCAAGGTCTTGGTAGACCATTGTATGGCCGTTGGCATTCATTCTGAATGATAGTTAATTTAATTTACTCCCTTTTGTACTTGGAACTCCCATTTCACATTCATACTTATATCTATTGCAGCAATAACACATCATGTTAAACAATATCTTTTTACCTTGCTAGACTCTTAGGCTCTATATGTTATTTCTTAATCTCATTCTTCTTTTTATATGGACCAGAAGAATGAATGCATGTTATAAACACCCTATTGTTATTTGCTGAATTGAATTATGGCAACAAACAAATCATAGGGGTAGGGATGGCACAATATCGTAAAAGCAACTTACAGTTTCTGGGGCAAAGGAGTTGGTATAAGAATGTACCATATACTTCTTAGCTATGGGCTAGTATTTTCTGCTAAAGTCCACTGTTCTTTCCCTTTTGTGCAGTTTTCTTATCACCCCCTAATGGCTGCTCCCAAAAGATCAGCTGCAATGCTAAAGCTCACACTCGCCTCTCTAGGGAAACTCTGGTGGTTAAGCTACTTGTAGTTAAGCTAGGGCTTTGGATTTCAGAACAGATGCACATTGGAATCACGGGGGGAGCTTACATACAGTATCTGTGCCTCAACCTCATCACAGAACTGTTGTACCAGAAGTGCTGAGGGTGGAGCTTAGGCATGTGTAACGCAGGAGCTCTAAACTGGGGAGCTGCTTCAATGTTCATGATATTCTGAAAAAACCACCTGGATGTGGATGTGCTGTTTATTACTCACATTATAGGGGAGTGCACTGATGGCGGTGGACTGGTGCAAGAGAGACTGTGCCTCCTCTGGCCTGAGGCTCGTTATAAGGGGTCCCAGACAAAGGCAGCATGGGGCCAGGTTGCACAAACCTATGTGTGGCCCAGAGCTACATAACATCAGTGTGTATGTGCAGAAGGAAAAGGAAAAAAAGCAGTCACCAGGCAAGAAATGATCCCCAGGGGAGATAAGGAAGGAGCTACATTCTTTTCCCAAAACAATACACATTCCTTCTGGCTGGGAGCCCTCTGGCCAGTCTTCTGTCACGGGTGGTGGAAGGGCTATATCCAGCATTAACGCCACATCATGGTATATTTTAAAAGCTCCAGGTGATCTTAATATCCATGCAGGGTAGAGAGTCATTGATCTGGAGCTGTTCCAAGATTTTCAGAGGTAGCCCAATGTTTCCATGAACATTTGAGCTACAACAAATGGAATACAGAATTTTCTACCCAACCCATCAATTCCTGACAATGGCATGGCTTTGCATCATTACAGAAGCTCAATGGTATGTTGTTACCTCTGCATATTTGTATGGGTACAAACATGCAAAGTCAAAGAAGGTTGCCTGTTCTTTAAAATAACTGACCTGTTGGACTTACAGCAAGATGGAGGTGGAGGAAGATACACTTTGCTTCCTTGCACAACTAAAAGAAAGATAACAACCAATTTAAAAACAAAAAACAGCCAAATTGTCAGAAAAATCAAACTGTATGGAAGTCTGACAATCAAGGAGTTAAAAAAGAAAAATTTATCCAGACTGTAGGAGGGGTGGAGTTGGGCACCTGGGGCAGAGAGGATGCATGGTAAGGTGGCATAGGGCAGACTGGATGGGTGAGGCAATAGCTGGCAATTCAGGTGGTCCCATGTTCACATGCGGATAAACCAAGAGGAACAACTGGGAAGTGAGACAGACCACGTACCTCAAGGTTCTGGCACTGGGAAATACAGCCTCAAAACCTCTGGCTGTAAAAACCTGTGGGGGTTGAGGTGGTGGGAAAAACCGCAAGTCTCACAGGAAAGTCTGTTGGAGGGCCCCATTGGGTCCTGGAATGTACACAAGCCCACCCACCCAGGAATCAGCACCAGGGAAGCATGTGAAAGGGCATAATTTGCTTTTGGGAAGTGGGCAAAAAACCTGAAAGGGGGTTGGGAGCCAAGCAAGCAACATTGTTCCTTCTCTTACCCTTCCCCCACATATAGTGCCACAACTCAGCAAAATGGGTTGTCCCACCCAGGTGAATACCTAAGGTTCTGTTGCTTACAACATAACAGGTACACCAAGACAAAGAAATATGGCCTAGATAAAAGAATAGATCAAAACTCCAGAAAAAGAACTACGTGATGAGGTGATAGCGAACCTATCAAATGCAGAGTTCAAAACACTGATAATCAGGCTGCTCACAGAAATGATTGAGTATGGATGCAAAATAAAGGAACAAGTGAAGGCTATACAAAGTGAAATAAAGAAAAATATTCAGGGAACCATCAGTGAAGGGAAGGAAACTGGGACTCAAATCAACGATTCAGAACAAAAGGAAGAAATAAACATTCAACTGGAACAGAATGAAGAAACAAGAATTCATAAAAATGAGAAGAGGCTTAGGAACCCCTGGGATAACTTTAAATATTCCATCATCTGAATCATGGTGCCAGAAGAAGAGGAAGAGCAAGAAACTGAAAGCTTATTTGAACAAATAATGAAGGAAAACGTCCCCAATCTGGTGAAGGAAATAGACATACAAGTCCAGGAAGCTCAGAGAGTCCCAAACAAGTTGGACCCAAAGAGGAACACAAGAAGATACATCATAATTAAATTGCCAGGGGTTAAAGATAAGGAGAGACTCTTAAAAGCAGAAAGAGAAAAGGAGACCATTACCTGCAAAGAAGTTTCCATAAGACTATCAGCTGATTTCTTAAAAGAAACCTTGCAGGCAAGAAAGGGCTGGAAAGAAGTATTCAAAGTTATGAAAGTCAAGGACCTACATCCAAGATTACTCTATCCAGCAAAGCTATCATTTAGAGTGGAAGAGCAGATAAAGTGCTTTCCAGATAAGGTGAAGTTAAAGGAGTTCCTCATCACCAAGCCCTTATATGAAATGTTAAAGGGGCTTATCTAATAAAGGGAAGATCAAAACTATGAACATTAAAATGACAACAAACTCACAACTATCAACTGAACCTAAAATAACAAAAAAACAAAAACAAACAAACTACATAAACAACTAGAACAGAAACAGAATTAAAAAAATGGAGATTACGTGGAGAGAATGGAGATTATCAGTGGGGAGAAGAATGGGGAAAAAGGTACAGGGAATAAGAAGCATAATTGGTAGGTACAAAATAGACAGGGACAGGTTAAAAATAATATAGGAAATGGAGAAGCCAAAGAACTTACATGCAAGACCCATGGACATGAACCACGGGGCGAATGCTGGGAGGAATGGGGGTACTGGGAGGAGGGGATAAACTGAAGGGAAAAAATGGGATGACTGTTAATAGCATAATCAATAAAATAAACTTAAAGAATAAATAACTGACTCTTTGCAAATCAACTTGTATGAGATAGTCACAGAAGCTAAATCAGGAGCTAGTTCCTGGGTATTCTTTCAGAAGAACACAGACCTGGTCCTATCAAGGTGAACTTCTACTCTGGGAAGCAATGGTACTAGTCCCGTATCCCAATGAACTAATGAAATATCTTGCACCCCAGCTTGGTGCCTAACATAGATTGCACCTAAATGGCTTAGCACATACTAGTCGAAGCATTGGGAAAGTATGCCTGTGGCTCCAATTTAGATAACCTTTCATTATCCAATCAGCCTTGGGCGTGGGTGTCAAATACAAGCCCCTCAGGAGGAGCTGGTCCTCAAAACCCTGTGGGCCCCCCCCTTTTTTTTAACCCTGGTATGAGTAAGGGTATTGTTCACTGCCAACCATTGTCATGCATACATTTCTTTCTCAAAAAATGTTAAAGCAGGCCTTTCAACATACTTGGGAAGAGATCTTACCTTCTTAATATACTCATTGATCAGACAATTCTCAGTGCCAGTGTAGAGCTGTGTGCTGTCAGGGTGTATGAATATATGATGAATTTAATTCTCATATATTATCATTTTTTTCCTTTGTTTGTATATCACTAAATACTTTTGGAGTATTTACTACGCACTGTGCTGCATCCTGGGAGCACAAAGTGAGTATGATGCTCTTCCTTCAGCTAATATTCTAGACAGCAAAATGGACATAAACAGGAAATCAGAATGTCATACTTGAGCTCACCAGGCATGGAGGGAGAGAGGAGATAACGGGAAGGTCTTTCAGACTGTGAGCACTATGACTCGAAAGACAAGGAGTTAGAAAACGCATCAGGATTTGGAGAGAAGTATTCCTGAAACAGAGGGAGTGTGTGTGGGGGTGGTAGGGGGAGATGGTGCTGGAGGTGAGGCTCCAGTCATCTGTTGGGATCTGATTATAAAGCACATTGATGCTAAGTTAGGAGATTTTGGACTTGACCCTGAAAAGGCAAGTGGTGCAAATAAAAAAAAAAAAAGAGAGAAAAATAAACTTTATAGTAAAAAAAAAATCTAATTAAATTTTGGCTATGGCATTTATTACTTATATTGTGCTAATGATTGGAAATAGCTCAGACTCTATTTCCTCATCTGTACAAATAAACATGCTAACACCTACCTAGCTTGCAGGGTTAGTTTGAGAGCTAAAGCGGACAATGTTCATAAAATTAAGAACAACTGTGTGTTAGGTTCTAGTGCTATGCCAGCCAGTACAGGAACCACCAGTCGCAGGTGGCCACTTAATTAAACTTAAATAAATAAAAGGATTTATTTTTGAGATGGACTAGCCATCTTTCAAGTGCATGGTAGCCCTATGTGGCTGGTGACTAGCACACTGGAAAGCCCTAATACTGAACATTTGCATCATTGTAGAGCATTTTATTAGTCAGTGCTGCTCTAGAGAGGTTTCCCTTGCCTACTGGAAGCATCCGGCTCCTAAGGATGTAGTTAATGTGTTGCTAGTTTGGGCTATGCTGTATTATTAAACAGTTTTTCTTTAAAATAAAGCTTGGAAATGGGCTTAGGTCAAGATAGGGTTTCCCTGTGAGACGTCAGTCAGGGGCTGCAGCTGCTGCCCCCGCTCTAGGCTTGGAATTGTACTTAGTTCTCTTGGAAATGGCCAGAGTGACAGGCAAACTGCTCTGACGCTGAGGCACAAGTTTCCCTGGGGACTCACCCCAGGATCTAAACTATACTCTCTACGGAATCGCCCATAGGCACGCCTCATGCCATTTTAAATAACAGCTTAATTCATCCTGTTCCCTTTACTAAGGTTTCATAGCCCAGAACATCAGGGGATGATGGCCATTTCTGGTGACAGGTAGACACCTGCACTAAACTCTCAGTTCACTTCAACTTAGGCCACTTGCCCAGAAAGAGTTTATTAACTTCCTGTTTTTACTTAACTCTGGTTTTGCTCAGGCAGTTAGCTGAAGTTATAAGCACAGGTCCTTTTTCCACACGGAAGTTACTTTCAGCATTAAGAAAAATTAGAGGGATTTTTGAGAGAATGAAATGTATAAAACTTCGTTGGTAAATTAAAAAAAAAAAACCCGCAAACTAAAACTTTCCTCAACCACCATGGGAAAACAGAGGTTGTTGCTGACAATTGTATCATGATACTATATTATTTTGTACACATAATTGACTTTTACTTGGGAAGCAAGAAAAACCCATATGGAAATGTTAAGAAGAAGTCAAGTGAGAGGCCAGTTGGGAGAAATTAAATCTATCGGTGTGTAAATATAATGTGGTCAAAGGAATTTGTCATTTATTGAGGGGTTTATATGCAAATACAGAGGGTTGCTGGGAGAGAAGTTCCCTGTGGCCTGCTGTGACTTGGGGAATTGTGAATAATTGGCAGAGATTCAGTGGGCAATGAGAGGTGTTTGGGACTATGATGAGAAGAGGGGAGGCATTTCAGAGAGCAGGAAGAGGTGCTCAGTTGTAGAGATGGGAATGCCGCCATCTTCTTTAGCGGGAAGTGAATGGACCATTCTGACCAAACACACATGTATCATGTGGATGAGAAATAAATGAGAAGTTTTGATGTTGTTCCACCCAGACTGGGTGGGAAGGAACAGACCTTGAATAATTTAGCAATAATTAAGTAAGTTTGTTTACTATACACTTTGAGTCAAGCAATGAGCTAAAATATTTTTAACAGACATTATTTTTAAAAATTTATTGATGAGAGAGAGAAAGAAAGAAAGCGGGGGGGATTGTTGTTGTTCCCACATACTTATGCATTCATTGGTTGATTCTTGTGTGTGCCCTGACTGAGGATCAAACCTGCAACCTTGGTGTACGGGAACAATGCTCCAACCAACTGAGCTTACCCAGCCAGGGCCTCACATACATTATTTAATTTGATAGTCACAACAGTCCAGTGAGGTAGATACTAATATTCACATTTCATAGGTGAGGCAACTTAAATTTAGAGAGGTTAAGTAGTCTTCTCAGGGCTAAAGGCTGGGAGACAATTCTCCACTGGTCTCTTGTATCTCTGTTCATTTTTAAAGCAGGGCCACCGGCTGCCTCTGTGCTGGGTTAGCCCTTTGTGGTGTTTGTGTAGCCAAGAGTTCTGAAAGACAGAGCTAGGGGCTCCTCTTGGAGAATGGAACAGGTTTATTTATTTTCTAGTACGATAAAAATAGTATTTTCCTCTGGGTCAAATGTTGGTCAGGCTTAGCCGTCCCTTATAAAAATTGGGGTTTTCTAAGCTCAGTTTTTGTTTTTGGGTTTTTTTTTCCCCTGGAAAGCATGTATAGGAGTCACTTGATTCTTTCACAGTTCCCTGTGGGAACTGAGGCTCAGGGCAGTGAAGTAAATAGTGACACTTTGGCTACTTCATACTATTGCTCTGAGTAGTTTTGTGTTTTTAATTAAATAAACTTATTTACTTTTAATTACATTTATTAATTATTTGTTTAATTTACTTGATCCTGACCTGGGAGGTCTGTGTCTTCTTCTAGCATCCGTGAAAGGGAAGCAGACTTATTAGTGTTCAATTGAGGTAAAGTCTCAGAACACTCACAGGTGTTCACCAAAGCATCTGGTAAATGCTGAAGTGACCTTGGGAAGGCTTTACAAGTCAACTATTAGGCGATAAGAGCCTGTACTAGAGTCTTTTGAAAGGATGAAATGAGTGCTAGAAACAAACAAGGTTGAGAGAGAATATTTTGGGATGGAGTGTAGAGCAAGAGGTAGCCAGAAGGTATGAAAGGTTGAAAGAGATATTAAAATTCTAAGCTTGAGTAGACGAATGCAGAAATTAATAATAAAGTGAGTAACTACAACTAGTTCTTGGAGGAGCAGGAGCAGTGGCAGCTTCTTTTATGTTTTTAGAGTTTTATTTCTCTGAAGTTAAGAGCTGCATATTTAAAAAGTTCGTACCCTGGCTGGTGTGTCTCAGTGGGTTGGGCAGTGTCCTGCGAACCAAAAGGTCACCAGTTGGATTCCCTGTCAGGGCACATGCCTGGAATGTGGGCCAGGTCACCCGTTGCGGGTGTGCTAGAGGCAACGGATTGATGTTTCTCTCACCCATCAATATTTCTCTCCTTCTTTTTCTCCCTCCCTTCTTGTGTCTCTGAAAATAAATAAATAAAATCTCTAAAAAAATTCTCTGTATAAAATCTAGCAGAGGAAGCATGCATGAAAGATATCAACTAGATCTCTTCTCTACTTACCTCCTCTCAGATTTGGGTGGTGAGCTGTTGACTGGACCTGGCAGGTAGCTGCTTACTGTTGCACGTGTGTGTGTGTGTGTGTGTGTGTGTGTGTGTGAGAGAGAGAGAGAGAGAGAGAGAGAGAGAGAGAGAGATTAGGGGTGAGAGGAGATGAGAGTGGCTGGAGCAATGGCTCCTTAGCTTTTGAGGCCATTTCAGACATTCTCAGGCTCTCTGCAGACTGTGCCTCTCTCCTAAGGAAAAGCTTGTTTCCTAGTCATTGCTCTTTTGAGAAATGACCACTTCTGTTATTTCAGGTGAGGGCTTTGCCCTCTTCCTCTTTTCTTCGATGGATTTCTCAATAACAAAAGCACAAAATGTCTTATACTGCCCCAGCAACATCACTTCTGGTGACAACAATTTAAATACTTTTTTCTTTGTTGCCTATATAATTTTTGGGGTTTCCTAAGAAGCAATGAAAAACAAAAGAAATAGCACATAAATGCCATTTATTTGTGTATGATCATCTTCTGGGCCCCTCCGCTTTCACCAATTGTCAATTCAGAAAATCTATCAGGTTGTATTTTTTCAAATAAGGAGAAATACTCCAAGAGGATCTAAGTTGGTGGAACCTGAGGGGCACGGTTGCAGTGCTCAGTGTATTGTATTCCTTATGGGAAAAGAAAATTGCTCCGTGTTTTCTATTTTTGTATCAGTTGCCAATGTTTGGTGAACTTCATCTACTGTTACACATTCGCTTAGTGAGTGGCAAATTAGGTAATGACAAGATTATGTTGCTGTCCATCCCAGGAAGTCTGTGGAGGTGACACTTTACGCCTCTCTTACTGGAGCCCAGGTGACTTGGGAACAGAGTAGCACCATTTAGTGGTAAAAATGTTTTAATCTTTAAAAAAAGAGGCATGGTCTTTATTAGATGATTTTAGGGGTTGTAGATTAGTCAGCCATAAATGTTTTATATAGACATGACCTGGGTTTCTTTTCCTTCATTTTTCTTTCTTCTTCTCCTTTTTTTTTGGTATGTATCATTTTAAACATCTCCTGTATCTATAGATAACAGGTTCTCAGGTGAAGCACTGAGTATGTCACTGAAAGCCCAGTGGAGTTAAGTGTATAAAATCAGTCTGTACATGTGCTGTAATGGATTTGACCTCGAAGAGCACTACAAAGAGAAATTGCAGATAACCATCTGAACTGACTTCTGAAGCTTGTAGTTCTGACTCCTGAGATAGAAAAGTGAGACCAAACACATAGAAATGAACAACTCAGAGATAGCAGAATGTATGAGTCTGATTTTAAAAGGAAGTGAAGCTAAATTAAAAAAAAAAAACAACATTCTCTAGCTCTTTAAAAAAAGATTTTTCTTTGGTTCCCTGCAAATGTCCTCGAAGTACAATAAATACTTTGTAGCACATAGTATACTTTTCAGGTCAAATTGGTAACTGTTAAAAAAAATCTGTATGCAATATGTAAACATGTATAAAATACAAAATTACTTAAACCTTACACTCTAAACAGGTGACAGTACCACAGAGGTGACTTAGTCTTACCTATCACCTAGGCCAAAAATAACCTTAACAACAGTGATTTAGGCTATGATTTTACTGCTTCTGTGATGGGCATTTCAGTAACTAATGGTTTATTTCTTATTGCTACAAAGATAAGGGGTTTAGTGGCATAAAACTGCAGACATTATGAAATGTTGTAGCATAATTTTTGCCATTTTTACCTTGGACACACCATTCATAGAACATACACTTTTTCCACTACTGATACCAGTTTGTATGTTTGTAGTCTTTGCTTTACAGAAACTAATCAGTAACTAGTATTTGCTAAACAGCTAACTGGGTTTAGGGCTAAAGCATGTGGCCATGAAGCAGCTCCAAGCTAAGTGGTTTACCTTAGCTGTTTCGAGCCGTGATCTTGATCTTGTGTTACCCAGATCCAAAACAACATGCTCTCATCTGCTAGGCTATAGGAATTTAGTATAGATGTTCAGATATACAAACATAAATGTGCACACAAAGACATCCATATTTGTACTATTATTTATGGACTATATGATTTCAGATATTGCCATTGTCACATGTAAACACTCTATGTAATAAGGAACAATGGAAATATCAGAGCAAAATGTCCAAATAGCGCAGAAAACAGAGAGTGGTGCCAAACAAGGCAGAGCTATATTAATTAGACTGATTGACCTTGAGATTACAGTGACCTTTGACTTTTTTATTTCATTTAGAATTGTTTTCTTTTTGTCATAGTGGAATGGCTGGGTTTCCTTTTGAAACATTTTTTGAGGGCATTTATTTCCTAGAGAAATGTTGCAGCGTGACATTCTTACAAGTGTCAGATGATGTGCTAGTGATTATGGCTGCTCTGCTGCATAGCTATTTCTAAACAATGCTTGCAAAATACTTCACTGTATAATTAGTGGTGTAGTTACAAACTTACTGATGGCACAGTTTAGCAAAATGTTTCTCTAAATTAACTCCAATGGTGAAGATGAAACATGATGGCTTCCAAGTTGTCTTTCAAGTACTGTACTTCTTTCTTTATTCTGCTTGTTGGGGTTTTCCTTCCTGTTTTTAGGAGTGTGAGCTCAGTGCAAGTATATGATCATGTCAGACATATGATAGCTATCATGCATCACAGTTGCACGTATGCAGAACATCGAGCTATAAGCCGCCAGGTTTGCATTTTGATTCATGAATAATGTAGAGCCAAAATTCTGTTGTAGGTCTGAGCTTGCTCTTGCTAAAGTAAACAAAATAAACGGTAAACAGGAATAAAGGGAATGTTTACTATAAGTGTCAACATAAATATTCAATGCTGCAAAAACCAATGTGAAGGCAAACATATTTACAACTAACCTTATTTGGATAGTTTTTTTATTTTTTCCCTCCCTCAAGTTATGGAGCCTCAGAGCAAAGAAGACAGTATGCAGGGAAGCATCTCAAAGTGAGAGTTTGTGTTTGTTCTTTTTTGCATGTCTGAGAATGAAGCACTTCAGCTTCCATCATAATTTTGCTAGTTTTTAAAAGCGTTTTTCCTTGTTTTATGGAGCACACCAAGCTGAGTGCAGCAGCCTGCATGACACTGTGCCGTGGGGTGTGAAGTTGAAGTCGTTGAACGCTCTGAATTCCCCCAGTGTGTCTCAGTGGCAGAGCCCCTTGTTTTAAATGTGTGTGTGTGTGTGTGTGTGTGTGTGTGTGTGTGTGCTGTTCCACTGAGAAAATGCAATGTTAACTGGCTCTCCAAGATTCTCATTTCATACCTAGGGAGAAGAGGCTCCATGGCTGCCTGTTGAGTTTCATCATGAAGTAATACAGATGGTCTAGTTCAAGGTTCTTTAAAAGGCACACTGGGAAAGATGTTATGTTTCTGCTTATTTTTTCCTCCTTTATGTGCAATTCTGCCCTTTTAAAATGTATATTTGTCTTGGTCAGGCAGTGCAGTTGGTTAGATGTTGTCCTGATATGCCACGGTTGCAGGTTCAATTTCCGGCCAGAGCATGCACAAGAAGCAACCAAAGAATGCATAAAAAATAAGTAGAGTGACAGCTCTCTCTCTCCCACCCCTCCTTTTTCAAAATCAATAAAAAATTAAAAAATGTGTACTTTGTAAAATAGATCAAATACAATATTACTCTAATTTTGATGTAGGTAGAATACATGAAAACTAACAAGGCTCCTGATGAAGTCTGCTCTATGCCAGTGTATTAAGGTAACTTGTGATACTTTCTCTAGTCTCCTCTGGGTAAATGCTGAATTTATCCATATCTAAGCCTATAATAAGAGCATTGGGCAGCTAGAAAGTTGCCAATTGCATTCTAGCTTTTCCTAAAGGCTGTAATGTTTCTCAAGACTGACTTGAATTTACCCTCTTACTGTCTTGAAGACATTGTTAGTGAGTACCTCAGTCTGTGAAATCTAAAATAGAGGAATTAGCAGAAAGAGAACTATATTTAAATAATATGCATGGTATTTTAAAATCCTTCAAAACATTAGGAAGAGCCTCTGGAGTAATTAGATAGTTTACATTTTACAGCACATCTGCTAAATGAGTAAGTGTGGAATGGAAAAATGTCCCTGCTACTTCTTAGGCATTTTTTGGCAAATGATTTGTTTCCCCATTATACCTGTGTCTAGCCTTATAGTTGTCAGGACATTGCTTTCAATTGGTTTTTAGCTAGTGGGGTAAAATGCATTTCTTTTGTCATTAGGTGGAAAAATGTTTTCTGCTAGAGGCAGAGAAATTGTATGTAGATGACTTTAGCTTTCTTGCAAGAAAAGTGTGAATGGATATGCATTATAGGATATGCAAGTGGAATTTAGAGGCTCACTTGTGAATGTAAACTATGAATACTATTCGAATCACTTCCATTTTCTTGGAAAAAAATAATCACGATAGCTAAGATGGAACATAGTAAAGTGAATGTGCCAACAATGTAAATGTGGGTACAGACTTAAATGGAGAATCATTAGTTGTAGTAATACAAAGTAAGTTCACCGAGTTCATTCCCATTTTAAAAATAATTTTCTATTTCATATGTAGTTATTAAGAGTAAAAAAATAGAGCAAGAAAGGAAAAACAAGATAGTTTAAACTTTCACCATATATGTCAACTCAATACAAAGTAAAACAAACAGACACACTTCTTGGCTTAGATTGTAATAAGTAAATAACTAGTTTGATGGATAGTTTTGAGTAAAACAGAGTGATAGTTTTGCATTGTTCAGACAATACATCTATTTAAGTGGGAACTATAGACAAGTTGTTATGCAAAGTACTTGTCAGTATTTTGAAAATATGTCACAAATATAAGATATTATTCTCTCTGCCCACTTTTGGAAAAGAATGTTCCAAAATACAAAGTTGATGAGAATGAGATTATTACATGGAATAGAAATTTAACTGGGGAGAAATCTCTCCTTGAGTTGAGATTTACCTATATTCGTATATCATTTTTCTTTGAAGCCAGTTGCACAGTTTTAAACTACCATATCGCTCAATGGTTTTGAAATGAATGATAGTAAGTTTATAAATGGTCTGTAAGGGTAATATATGTTAAGAAGGGAAGAAAGAAGTAGCACCTCAAATGATGTTGATACTGGAAAAATGTCCCTACAAAAATGGAATGATACTTGCTTTAAAAAAAAAAAAGCAGAAGAAAAAAATGCATAATAAAAATACAGGGCCCTGACTGTTGTGGCTCAGTGGGTTGAGTATCATCCAGAAAACTGAAAGGTCGCTGGTTTGATTCCCAGTCAGGACACATGCCTGAGTTGCAGGCTAGGTCCTCTGTAGGAGGTGTGTGAGAGGCAACTGATCAATGTTTTCCTCCTTCTCCCTCTCTTCTCCTTTCTCTAAAAATAAATAAATAAAATCTTTAAAAATACAGGATATCTGCTAGGAATGAGCATTATAGAAATACAATTGGGTCTCATAGTTGGCAAAAAATATGTTGAGATGTATAAATGTGTTTGAACTTCTTTTGGATTAACATGATTATTAAGTTAAAAAATTAAATAGATTTGTGAGTATAAGTACAAATTATAGTCATCATTGTGATGCTGTTGTCAGAAAAAAATTGCCAGCATATTCCTAGGTTGTGTTAAACAGAGGTGTGAAAAAGATGAGCCAGAAAAAAAATCTTTTTAAACATTAGTTACACAGTAATTAGGATATTATGCTACATCTTTTTTCTGGTGCTTTTGAAGTTCTGCAAACAAAAAAAAAATAAGTTTTTTAAAGAATTGCATTGTTTAAAGTTGAAAAAGGGTCAAGTGACTTAGAATTGTTAAATGATGTAAAGTTTTTATGAGGTAAGCATATGGCAATTGTTTCTGGAATCCATATACTGAAAAACTCATTAGTCAACAGACCATTTGTGGAAGTCCAACATACTGGTAATTTGCCAGGTATTGTATGGGATCTGGAAAAGTCTTAGCATTGCCTGTTATAGAGTTTGCCATATAGTCATGGAAGGCCAATTCAACAATGGAGTTCAAGAGGAGGTGTATCAGTGTGATTTGCCAAAAGGGGCTTCCTGGGGACTATGAAGATTTATGTGGGTTTCAAAATGAGCAAGATTTGGAAAGAACAGTGAGACAAGAGAACTCGTTTAGCAAGAGATGCAAGGTGGGCAGATAAGTAAAGGTGAAAGAGCAAAGAAGGATGGCAGGAGTTCAAAATGTTTGCTGTGGTTTGAAACTGATGTAGACACAGTTCTTAATTCTGAATATTTCATGTTTCTTTGGAGGTCAACACATAGTAAAGCCAACAAACATAAATGTTTAGTGATGCAGAAGTTTAAAGGAAGCACATCTTGCCTTTACTATTTCGGAATTAGAAATGATCTTACATACCATAAACCACTTTCTAATTTTACATATTAGTATGAGAGAATAAAGTTAGTTAAGGAAGGTCACCCATCTTGTTAATTTGAGGGTAAGGAATGAAAGCCAAATTTGATGTAGGCTGGTGTTCTTTCTGCTAAACTCTGCTGACTTTCTTGTATAAAATAAAAGACAACTTTGATATTTTTATTTGACTTCTTTGATAATATTTAAAATTTTTTTTTATCCTCATCCAAGGACATTTTCTCATTGCTTTTATATAGAGAGAACTGGGAGAAAATAACATTGATGCAAGAGAGAAGCATTGATTGGTTGCCTCCCGAACACACTCAGACAGGGGATGTTATCAGCCCAGAGCAGGGACCAAACCTGTAACCTAAGTATGTGCCCTGACTGGGAATTGAACCCTCAACCATTCAGTTATGGGAGAATGACTCAGTCAACTGAGCCACACTTGGCAGGGCTCCACTGATAACTTTTTAACAGAAGTGAGGTTTGATGGTTAAATCTTGGGGAAAGATTCTTATAAAATATTTTCCCCAGATTTAATCTTCATTATATTTTTTCCATTACATTTAGCCCCCTTATAATCCTCTCCCCCCATTAATCACCACACTGGGGTCCACGTCCATGAGTCCTTTTCCCTTTTTGCTCAGTGCCTCCACCCGTTACCGCCACCCCCACTAGCTGTCATTACTCTCCATCTATGAGCCTGACTCTGCGTTGCTTGTTAGTTTAGTTTGTTCATTAGAGTCCGCATATGAGTGAAATCATGTGGTAGTTGTTTTTCTCTGGCTTATTTCACCTAGCATAATGTTCTCCAGGTCCATCCATGCTGTTGTAAAGGGTAAAATTTTCTTTTTTTTTTATAGTTGAGTAGAATCCCATTGTGTAAATATCCCATAGTTGTTTTATCCACTCATCTATTGATGGATACTTGGGCTGCTTCCAAATCTTGGCAATTGTAAATAATACTGCAATGAACATAGGGGTGCTTATTATGTTCTTTTGAATTAGTGTTTTGGGTTCCTTTGGATATATTCCTGGAGGTGTGATTGCTGGGTCAAAAAGCAAATCAACTTTTAATTTTTTGAGGTCTCTTCATACTGTTTTCCTCTATGGCTGCACCAGTCTGCACTCCCACCAACAGTGCAAAAGAGTTCCCCTTTCTCCACATCCTCACCAGCACTTGTTGTTTGTTGACTTATTGAAGAAAGCCATTCTGACAGGCATGAGATGGTATCTCATTGTGATTTTATTTGCCTTTTCCTGATGATTAGTGATGTTGAGCATTTTTTCATACATTTATTGGCCATCTGTATGTCCTCTTTGGAGAAGCATCTATTCAGGTCTTTTGTCCATTTTTCACCTGGACTGTTTGGGGTTTTTTTTGGTGTTTGGTTTTGTGAATACTTAGAAATTGTGGGTGTTAAGCCCTTACCAGATACATTGACAAATATGTTCTCCCATTCTGTGGGTTGTCTTTTCATTTTGTTGATGATATCCTTTGCTGTGCAAAAACTTTTTAGTTTGATGTAATCCCATTTGTTTATTTTTTCTTTTATTTCCCTTACCTGGGGAGATATATCCAGTAAAAAAAAATTCTACAAGCAATATCTGAGATTTTGCTGCTTATGTTTTCTTCTAAGATTTTTATGGTTTCAGATCTAACATTTAAGTGTTTGATCCATTTTGAAGTTATTCTTGTGTGTGGTGTAAGAAGGTGGTCTAGTTTCATTTTCCTGCATGTGTCTGTTCAATTTTCAAAGCACCATTTATTGAATAAACTATCTTTATCCCATTGTATATACTTGCTTCCTCTGTCAAATATTAATTGACTATAAAGGTGTGGGTTTATTTCTGGGCTTTCCATTCTGTTCCATTGATCTGTGTGTCTGTATTTATGCCAGTACCAGGCTGTTTTGATTGCTATGGTCTTGTGAAATTTGCGAGAAATTGCTTATCATGGGTGTTCATGCATTTGATCTACTGAGATTGTTCAGGGGTGAAAAGTTCCCATGTTGTTAGTGATAATCTCAATCAAACAGTCTGAAGTCTGTCATCAGAGCAAAGAAAAATGTGTTTTAGATTTTCTTTATTGATATACATTGACCTTTTAACCTTAAGAATTGACAAATCCACCACAGGTACTTCTTTCCTGTATGGTTCCTGGTGCTGGCTGCATTCCATAATTATGTCAAGGGTGCTTTATATTCTGCTGAAGCTGTCTTTTTTTTTTTTTGCCAGTTGGTGATGTGCTTGTCTATTAATGTTTTAAAAAATGATTAATAAGCTTCCTCCTCTCACACTGAAAAAAAAAGGGAGGTTCAAATCATTCCTAAATGCACAAGAATGATTTGCGGAATGATCTCTTCTGAGTCAGTAGCCCCATAATAGGCACCTACCCAAGCTGAAATGTAGAATGAGTTATTCTCATTGACAGTGTGAAACCTTCAAAGTATGAAAGAAAATGCAAAATTAAATGTTGCTTATCAATGTGTGCACTTAAAAATTTATATGTTTTTTACAACTCGAATCAAGGCTAAGACATTACCTTCAAAAGTTTTTGAGTGGGTTCAATTTCTGTTTATGTTAATAATGTCAAACATTGTTCTAGGATGAATTCCATTTTGAGCCTCTACATCTGTTGTGTTACCAAAGTGATCATCCCTGTTTCTTCTTCATTTGTAGACATTTCCCCTTGTTCAAATTAAAAAAAAAGAATCTATTTTGAAGTTATTCTTGTGTGTGGTGTAAGAGGGTGGTCTAGTTTCATTTTTCTGCATGTATCTGTCCAATTCTCCCAACACCACATTGAATAAACTATCTTTAACCCATTGTATGTGCTTGCTTCCTCTGTCAAATATTAATTGACTATAAAGGTGTGGGTTTATTCATGGGCTCTCTATTCTGTTCCATTGATTTATGCATTTGTTTTTATGCCAATACCATGCTGATTTGATTAGTATAGACTTACATTAGTTTGATATTAAGCAGCATGATTCCTCCACCTTTGTTCTTCTTTCTTAAGGTTGTTGTTGCAATGCAGGGTCATTTGTGGTTCCATATAAATTTTTGAAATATTTGTTCTATTTTTGTGAAGTACATCACTGGAATCTTGATAGGAATTGTGTTGAATCTATAGATTGTTTTGAATAGCATGGACATTTTAATGATGTTAATTCTTCCTATTCATGAACAGAGTATATGTTTTCAATTATTTGTATCTTTTTAAATTTTTACTTCAGTGTCTTATAATTTTCTGAGTACAGGTCTTTTACATCCTTGCTTAGATTTATTACTAGGTATTTTATTTTTTCTGAAGCAAGTGTGAATGGGACTGTTTTCTTAATTTCCCTTTCTGTTAGTTCATTATTGGCATATACAACTGCAACTGATTTCTGGATATTAATTTTGTATCCTGCTACTTTGCTGAATTTATTTATCAGTTCTAGTAGTTTAGATCTAAGACTATAAAAATCCTAAAAGGAAACAAAGGCAGTAAAATCTCGGACATTGCTTCTGGCAATGTTTTTTACTGATATACCTCCTCAGGCAAAGGAAAGTGAATTGAAACATAAACAAATGGGACTACATCAAACTAAAAAGTTTTTGCACAGCAAAGCAAACCATCTACAAAATAAAACAAAGACAACCCTTGGAATGGGAGAACATATTCACTGATACATTTGATAAAGGATTAATATCCAAAATTTATAAAGAACTTAAAAAACTCAACATCAAAAAAAAAAAAATTAAAAAATGGGCAAAGGACCTGAATAGACACTTCTCCAAAGAGGACATACAGATGGCCAATAGACATATGAAAATGATATCCAACATCACTAGCCATTGGAGAGATGCAAATTAAAACCACAATGAGATATCACCCTGCATCTATCAGAATGGCTATCATCAATAAATCAACAAACAGCAAGTGCTGGCAAGGATGTAGAGAAAGGGGAACTCTTTTGCACTATTGGTGAGAATATAGATTGGTGCAGCCACTGTGGAAAACAGTATGAGGATACCTCGAAAAATTAAAAATGGATCTGCTTTTGACTCAGCAATCCTGCTTCTGGGATTATATTAAAAAAATCCAAAACACTAATTAGAAAGATCACATCTACGTTCATTGCAGCCTTATTTACAATTGCGAACATATGGAAGCAGTCCAAGTGTCTATCAATAGATGAGTGGATAAAACAATTACAGGACATTTACACTATGGGATACTACTTGGCTGCAAAAAAGAACAGTATTTTACCTTTTGAGACAGCATGAATGAACATGGAGAACATTATACTAAGTGAAATAAACCTGTCAGAGAAAGACAAATATCACATGATTTCACTCATATGTGGAATCTAATGAAAAAATTGAACTAACAAGCAAAATAGAGATAGACTCAGAGATAGAGAGCTGAGGGGATTGTTTAGGGGGTAGAGGGATCAAGCAAAAAGGTAAAAGAACTCATGGACATGAATAGCAGTGTAGTGATTTGTAGGGGAGAGGTTATAGGGAGCTAAATTAAATAGCAATGGAAAAGATACAATGAAAATATAAATGCTTATTTTAGCAAAAATGAAAAAAAAGAGAAAAGAATAAGAGGCTCTGCCTTCTTTCACTTGATTTTATTAACAGGCATCCTTTAATTTTATATGTATATATATATACACATATAAATAAATTTAGTTAAGTATATATATGTAAGTGCGTGTGTGTGTATATATGGTTGTGTATATGTGTGTGTGTGTGTGTGTGTGTCTGTAGTCTGCCCAGAAAGTATCTAGCCATGTAATATGAATAATATGAAAAATAGAGACACTTACTGAGGAAGATACAAGAAACATTGTACATAGGACAATGATGCCTCAGTCCCCTTCAAAGTTATGACCTTCTTGTTCATTATCTGGCTCATTGGTAGTGGTTTGTATCAAGTCATTAGCAACTGCAGTACAATGTTCCTTCTGCTCTGGTAGCAGAAGCTGCAGAATGAATTTTGCCATGACATGTTTTGTGCCAAGATCCTGCATCAAAATCTTGGACACAGTAGGTTTTAGAATCCCCAGATCAACTTCTAGTTCTAGCACTGTTAGTCATTGATTACAGCCCATACACATTCAACATTCTCAGGTGTTCTGCTTGTTGCAGATCTTCCAGAATGTGGATCACTTTCTATAGATTCTTGACCATCTTTGAAGCATTTATTCACACTTTATTTGCACTGTACTCATTGCATTGTCTCCAAAAGCCTTCTGAATCATCTGAATAATTTTTGCAGAGGAATGCTTAAACTTAACACAGAATTTGCTGCAGATTCGTTGCTCTGCTCACTCAGTCACTGTGAATGCCACAGCCACACAGTATACATGCTCACTTGATGGTGTCCACCACGCCCATTGACTAGTACGGTGAAGTTGTCATTGTTCACACATGCACATTACAATCCACTCTTCTTGGCATCCAGGTTATATTGATGCCATGCAAACTGTTCTTGTTATATTGATAATGGCTGTATTTTTTCCTGACTGACCTCATCATATATAAAACGGTTCTTCCCACAACACAAACCATATCCTTAATTGATATAGGCCACCTGGGCATTAATAAGTATGTTGTATTAAAAGAGTTGAAAGGTAATTATTATGAGAAGATTGTCACAGAATGAATGGATCTTGGAATAATTTAAAAAATATTTTAAAACTTTAGCAGATTAATCATAAGTTTTATATGTCCACTAGACAGTCTTTTCTTTTTAATGAGATTAAGTAGTTTAAATCTTTTACTATCAAATAATTTAAAGAATTGATATTTTTTATTTAATCCACTCCAGTTGGCTAAATCACTTGGCTGCCTTGTATTCTCTATAGGTGCAATAATAGCCATCATTTTATTCAATAAAAAACAAACCCATTAAAGAGTTAATGTGGGGTGATGTACAAATTACAGATTAAGTGTCCAAATATTTTATATTTTGAATTGATTGATTTGGTATCATTTTTATTCCGTTTTTGGGTTTTTTTTTTTTTTGGAAAGAGTCAGAATAATCTAGATTGGAAGAAATATTAGGGTACATAGTAAGGTTCTGCTCCTGGCACTTTCATTAGTTTTCTGGGAGACCTTGGCCAAATTTCCAATGCCTCAAGATTCCTATCTGTAAAGTAGTAACAGAAAAGAGTTGCTATAAAGATAAAATTTTCCACATAAAAGAGTTTTTGAAATTTAAAGTATTATATACGTGTATCTTAGATTCACTTTCAGGGCGTTTTTCTAATAATTCTTTTTCCCTTAGATTTTCGAGATCACATTATGATAATGCTTCTTTGCCATTGCCAGATTTTTTCCTTCTTGTTTTCTTTTATCCACTTTGTTTTCTGTCTTTTGCATTATTTTTACCTTTTGAAGCTATGATGGTTCATTCCCGCTTCTTAAAAACTTTTTAAAATTAATTTGTTTTTATTGTCTATTCTATTACAGTTTTTCCTTCTTTTTCTCCCTTTCCTCACACCATCTCACCCCTTCCTCTTCCCTAAGTCCCCTATGTGATCTCTGCTCCCTTTATCAACTAAGGATAACCACCAGTATCAATAAGGACAATTATTAATCTCCTTTGACACTGGTGTGTTTTGACTTAAAATTTTATCTTTAAGATATTGTTGTATACCATGCATTTAGACTTTTTTGTGGATACACATCAAATCCAGCTATAGTGTATGGGTGCAGTTGAAGAAGCAGAACATGTTTTTGTGAATTTGAACATCTCAAAATTGTACTAGACATTATGGGTTTAACAAAACATATTTCAAAGTTTAAAGAACAGAACTGACTTTTAGTTACATTGTGAAATTATGATACTCTGGAAAGTCTAGAGATCAGAGGAATCTCTAGAGCTCTGGCTCTTTTGTAACCCATATGCAATAGGCACAGTGACTGCTGTTTACGGTGCTAACTCAGTATATATTGTTGTCTATCTCCCTCATTTAGGCTTGGCCGTTGATTTATTCTGTAATGGAATTCAAGATGAGTGTGCTGTCTGACCTATCTAGGAGAAGCAATGAGTAGCAAAAGGAGATTAAAACAGAGGTAATATCCTCATATTAACTCTTTGCTAACCTTGTGGCTATACTGACTAAATTAAGCATTTTTATTTGTGAAGAGCTGTGACAGAGACAATCTTTCATGTGTTCTTGTTTATTAATGCAAAAATAGTTGTTGCAGACTTACTATAAAAAGCACTGTTCAAGGTACTAGGAATACAGTAATATAAAGGGTGGCCACATAGTATGCTACTGTATAAATGTACCATAGCTGTTTTATGCACTCATCTCCTAATGGACACTTGGGCTGCTTCCAAATCTTGGCTACCCTTGGGACAGCATGGGTGGACCTGGAGAGCATTATGCTAAGTGAAATAAGCCAGTAAGGGAAAGTGAAGAACCATAGGATTTCTCTCATATGTGGAATCTAATGAAAACACTGAACTAACAAGGAAAATGGGGATAGACTTGTAGATAGAGAGTAGGCTGATAGCTCTTGGAGGCGAAGGGTGCTGGGGGTTGGGAGGATTGAGCAAAAAAGAAAAAAAGAAACTCACAGATATTGAAAACAGTGTAGTGATTGTGGGGAGGAGGTGAGTGGGTGGAGGTGGAAGAGGGTCTGGATAAATAGTGATAAATAGGGATAAATAGTGATAAAATGTATATATTATAATATATAAATACATATATGGGTAAAATATATAAAGCATACATATGTATTATATATAATAAAATACAGTATTGTTAACTATAATCACAATGCTGAGTATTGGATCCCCAGAACTTACTCACTTTCTAACTGGAAGATTGTACACTTTGACCAACATTACACATTTCTCCCCATTACACATCCCCCACCCCCCAGCTTCTGGCAACCACCATTTGACTCTCTTTCTACAGTTTGGTTTTTTCAGATTCCACATATAAATAATATCATACAGTATTTGACTTTTTCTGTCTGACTTATTTTACTTAGCCTAATGACCTCAAGGTCCATCCTTGTCTCAGATAGAAAGATTTCCTTCTTTTGCATGGCTGAATAACACTCAGTTGTATATACATATGCATAACACATTTTCTTTATCCATTTATTTGTTGATGAATTTTTAGGTTGTTTCTATATCTTGGCTATTGTGAATAATGCTGCAATGAACATGGAAGGACAGCAGATATTTCTTCGAGATTCTGATTACTGTTCCTTTGTGTAAGTACCCAGAAGTAGAATTGCTGAATCATAAGGTAGTTACATTTTTAATTTTTTTGAGGAATGTCCATACTGTTTCCCATGGGGCTGTACTAATTTCATTTCTACCAACAATGCACAATGAAGAAAAGTTTCCCTTTTCTTCAAATCCTCACCAATTGTTATTGCTTGTTGTTTTCATGATAGCCTTCTAACAGGTGTGAGGTGATATCTCATTGCGGTTTTGATTTACATTTCCCTGATTATTAGTGATGAGTATATTGTCATGTACTTCTTGGCCATTATATTTTTTATTATATACTATTTAAGACCTATAAAAATATGTAACAGTAATGTACATTAAGATGCATAGTAATAATTGAAAAGCTGTGATGAAAACTGCTGGACCTAATGGTCAGTGGGTGTGTACCCTTTGGCTGTTCAGGGCATTTCTGGCTTGTTCTGTTCTAACCGACTTGGAATTATGTTCTGCCCTTTGTTAAATATTTTGGATATCTCTGCTATCACCAACTAGCTTTTGAACAAGAGCATTACCAATGGCATTATATAGACTTTTTAACTTCCCTTTAGGAGGTAACTACTATCCTGAGTTGTGTGTATGTCAATTTCGGTTTTTTTTTTTTTTAGAGGATATAAGTGTGATATATATGATATACATGAGATTACTTCATTTTCTTGCTCAGAATTTTATAAAAATAGTATAAATCTGTATGTATTTGTCTGAGCCTTGCCGTTCACTCAGTGTCCTCTTCTGAGATTCACTGAGATGGCCTGTGAAGCAGCACATTTGTTTCCACAGAGCTCCCACCACGGTGCTCATAAACCATGTTTCCATGTATCAAGAAGTCTGTTTCTGGACTCTCTATTCTCTTCCATTATGTCAAATTTTCTTTTGAAATTCCCTGTTCTAACACCACGTATTTGTAATTGTCCTTTACGGTAAGTGTTGGTATCTAGAAGGGCAAAGCTCTCATTTTGTGCTTAATCCTCAGGGGGATCTTGGCAATTCTTGAGCTTTCGTACCTCTGTAAAAGTTTTTAGTATCAGTCTTTCAGGTAACTTAAAAACAGTTTGAATTTGGTTAAAGCTGTATTCAGTCCAAAAATAATTTGGGGGAAAATGAATGCTTTATAAAATCCAGCCTCCTTTTTACTAGTCAGCATTCAGTCAGAGAAACAGAACCAGCAGGAGATATCCACTGAGGGACTTATTGCAGAGAATTGACTTACACAGCTGTGGGACTGGCGAGGCAAGTCCAGGTTCACAGGGCAGGCTGTGAGGAAGGGCAGGCCGGAGCTCTTGGGGCACGCTGAAACTGCAGCCCATGGGCGGAATTTCTTCTTCTTCAGGGAAGTCTCAGCATCACTCTGAAGGCCTTTCAACTGATTGAATCAGGTCCACCCAGAATATCCAGTATAACCCCCATTGGTCAACTGATTATGGTTTTAATAAAATGACTTCATAGCAACACCTAGATCATAGCAACACCTAGATCATAGAAACACCTAGTGTTTCATGAGATCACTGAAGCCTGTTGACTAGTCTACACATAAAACTGGCCATTACACTTATCACGAAAATGGTAGGCTTCTCCATTTATTTATATTAATTTTTCTACATTTAATGCCTTTTTGTAAACTAATTTTCTCTATACAATTGTTTCTTAATTTATATTTTCTAGCAGTGACATCACTTGATGTAGAGAGATACAATTGATTTTTGCATATGGTTCTTCTATCCATCCAACTGATTAAACTCATTTCTCTAATAATTTTTTTAGAGATTCTTTTGGGTATTTCATATATGTAATTATATAACTTACAAAAATAACAATTTTGTTACTTCCTCTTCAGTGCTTGTGTGTTTTGAAATCCATTTTTAAATTGCATATGATAAAATTTACTCTTTGTGGCACATCATTGAGTTCCTATGGCTTTTTGCAAATTCATAAAGTGATCTACTTACACCCTAATCAAAATAAAGAACAGTAACCCCTCAAAAAAATTCCTCTGTGCCACATAGCTGTAGTTTTTCCTCCCCTTTCCCACAAACCCTGGAGACCACTAATTTTTTCTTATTCCCTAAGTTTTGCCTTTTCTAGAATGTTACACAAAAGGAATCATATGTGAATAGAAGTTACATTTCTCAGAGAAAACTTCCGTATTGAGTGTATGTTTAGCTTTATAAACAGCCAAACTCATTTTCAAAGTATCTGTACCATTTGCATTCTCACCAGAGTTCCCATTATGTTTCATCTTCATTAGCACTAGGTGTTCTCAGTTTTAAAATTTATCTTCTCATTCTTGAGTTTTGAGAATTTAATGTATTCTAGTTATGTCTTTTTTAGTCAGATATATAATTTTCAAATATTTTTTCCTAGTTCAAGGCTTATTTTTTAGAACAGTGTCTTTTGTGGAATGAAACAATTGAAATTTTTATGAAGTCCAAATTATTAATACTTTCTCTTTTGTTTCATGCTTTTGAGGTCAACTTGAAGAAATCTTTGTTTAATTCAGTGTCACAAAGACTTTCTGCTATGTTTTCTTCTAAATCCTTTATAGTTTTTTATTTTATATTCACATCTATGGTACATTTTTAATTAAAACTCCATATAAACTGTGAAGCATGAGCTGAGATTTATTTTCTAATTGCTCCAGTGCTATATGTGTGTGTTCGTTTGTGTGCACGTGCATGTGTACATGTGCCTTAGAAACAAAAAGGACAAACATTGGAAGTTTAAAAGCTCGAACACCTCGGCCATAAATACCCCAGTTATTCTGTGTAATCGTAAATGGCCTCTGGCCCTGTCTTGTTACTGCTGGGGAAACCAATCGAGGAAAATTATTTTATATTGTAGTAACAGAACTTTCTATTTTGTATCACCTTGCAATAGAACTGCATAATTTTACGATAACCAATTATTGCAGCAAAATGTCTAGGACAAAGGGCAATGTTTTGTGTAATTTGGTCAAGTGACTATATCAGGTGTTTGAGGAAATGTGAAGCAATCAGAAGTTTAGAATCATTTTTTTTCTCCAAAAGAGGTGTTAAAATAAGGAAGCTCTGCTGACTGTTGAATATTACCTTAGGCTCATAACCATGGTGAACATAAATAAGATGTTATCCAATCTCTAAAGTCTACATCTGCAAGCACAACCTTTTCTTCCAGCATGTTTAGTGATAATCAGATCTTTGTACCTAGACCTCATGCACACAGTAAAGGGAACTGAGTTATTAAGCTTCTGCTAAATGATAGCACAAAATCGGTATTTTACCTATATTTTAATACAATTTAACATTACATTGGTCTAGTAGGTAAGAATTAATATCCCATACCCCTCGTAGGAGAAACTGAAGTTCAGAGGCTAAAGAGCTTGCTCACAGTCACTCCTGGAGAAAACTGGAGGCAGGCATCAAACACAACAATTATACTTCCAATGCCCGTGAATGAAATTCAGGAATGATTCTATCCCATAAGTCTTTAAACTCCTATTTTTATAACAACATTCTCTTTGCATCTGACAAATGACCTTTTCTTGCTTTAGAAAGCTTGTTGCTTAGTCCAAAGTCGTCAATATTGAAGTCATTTTGGCTGAAGTATGGTGGCTGGCCTTTGTACTGTTCCAGCCTGTGCTATCCGTTAGGGCCCTTTGAGGCCATGGAGCCGTATAGCCTTGGCACTGAAGGAATTTAAGAAAAATAATGAAGTCCCGGGCTCCATTGGTCACAAAAGGATCTTATACCTTAGGGAGAGCTACAGAGGAACATACAAAATCAAGTAACTGAAAAATTGTGCTTGTTTACTCTCAGCAAGGAGGATTGATTTTTTGCTTGTTCTGTTTTCAATTAATTTACCTAATTTAACCTTTAAAAATGTCACCTTCCCTTCCAACCTCAGTAATAAATATAAATTTTTTCTTGATTTAATTTTAGTAGCCTCCACATTTATCCTCAGCAGCTGCTGCCCTTTTGAGTCGAGCTGGGATAAGGAATGAGAAAAAAGAGATATGGAAAGAAAGCGTTTAGAACACTTTTATTCAGCATGAGCCTCTAGAACATGTTGATCTCTTACGTATATAGAAATATATTCTCCTGGGTTGAGGGTAGAATGGTAGCATTGAGGAAGAAAAATGAATCAATGATAAGTTAATAAAATAAAATGCCTTACAGACTCTCCAGCTACAGAGGACTTTGCGTGTCTGCAGTGAATGATTTCAGAGACTTGCTGAATGGAATGCCTGTCGTTTTACTTTGAACTTGACGCACATGCCCTACACCTACACTTAGCTGTTTAGCACCAGGTTGTAGACCAGAACTTCTGAAATTTTTATGTGTAAGCAAGTCACCTGGGATTCTTGTTAAAATGCAGGTATGATTCATCAAGCTTGGGTGGAGGTAGGTACTGTGCATTTCTAATGAGCTCATAGGTGAATAGCTGATGCTGCTGGTCTGCATTTTGAGTAGCAAGGCTATGAAAATTTTGGTCCCTAAAAACATCTTAAGGACTCTGCATGGGAAACGTAGCCTGTGTTTATATGTACTATACCCATATAAAGAAAATCACTTCGTGTAGTTTTTTTGAAGGACGTTTTCCCCTAAGTCCAGTTGACCCTTGAACATTGTGGGAGTGAAGGATGCTGACTTGCTGCACAGTTGAAAATCTGTGATCACTTTTGACATCCCCTAAAACCTAACTACTAATAGCCTATTTTCAACAGGAAGCCTTACTGATAAATAAGCAGTTGATTAATACATATTTTGTGTGCTATATGTATTATATACTGTATTCTTACAATAAAATAAGCTAGAGAAAAGAAAATATCATTAAGAAAATCATAAGAAAGAGAAAATATATTTATAATATTTACTGGAAAAAATCCACATACATGTGGACTCATACTGTGTTGTATGAGGGTCAACTGTATTTCTACGTGAGGAGGACAATGTGAATGACAACCACAGTTTATGACGTAGTCCATGCAAGGCACAGTGCTGCCATATCTTATGTTCTTTTGTTCTCATATCCTTGATGAGACATCTAAATTATCATTTACATTTATAGTTAAGTAAACCGAGGCATAAAGCAATGGTTACATAACCCCATGAGGCTATGAAACTAGTCAAATGCTAACTAGTAAAAGAGGCTGCATACGGAGATTTCAGGTGTTTGGAAGTTGCTTGCCTCTAGAATCTGTGTTGTTAAGCACCACTCTATTTTAAAATATTGGGTTGTCATTTAAAAACTTTTTATGAAATTAAAAGATTAAAGGCATGAATTTTGCAGTGTGAAGTGGATTTGAAGCCTGTATCTTTCATTTACTGCCTGTTTGACCCTGAGAAAATTTTGCAGCTCCAATTTCCTCACTTGAAAATGAAAACAATACCTGCTCTACTTTTCTCTGGAGAGCATTTGGAAGGTGTGAAAATCAAATGAGATCATGTTGTGATACGTTTTGTGAACTGTAAGATAGCATATGTTCATTGTTGTTTCCTCCTCTCCCCAAACATTTCATTGTCTGCTGCATGTCAAGAATTAGGCAAAATAGCTTTAAAGAGAACTAAATGTTTGGCCTGGTCTCATGTGATGCTTGTCAGTAGGAGAAGCTCTAATGCGCACGGGGAGCTTGCTGCCTCTGGGTTAAAATAAGTGTAATTCAGGATGCTCACTACTGTCCTGTCCAACATGGGGCCTATTTCCTTATCTTTGATTTGAAAAAGGTGGAGCTAATGATCCCCCAATTTCCTCTCAGATGGAACAGTTGAGTTTTTTATTTTCACTTTCAATTGATGTGTAACCACTGATTGGTTTGGTCTGCAGAGTTTGTATGATGATGATGATTTTGCAACTTTTGTGTATAACTTTTATTGAATTCTAGTAAAGAAACTTATCTTAGGAGCTGCAGCTAATTTTCATTTTAAATAAATTCAAAAGGACGGGGTATGGTTAAGGTGACTGGTCAGTACACAATATTTTAGGCAGGGGGCTATTTTTAGGGGAATGCGACCTGTATCCCAGCTTTAGGAAAGATTACAAATCTGAGAGCCAGGGAGAAGCAGCAGGAGCAAAGTTATATGCTCTACTCGTACAGAACAGGGAGAAAACCACAAACAGAATAAATTCCTGAGCTCCATGGGGAGAGTGTGGAAGTAAAAGTTGGCCATGACTGAGAGAAGATCTGGAAGCCAGGCAAGTGCTACCGAAGAAAAGTGAATGGGCTTAGATGCCTGTGACACAGCAGGGAAAACATGAAGAACGGGGGTGTTTTTTAGAAATAGTAATAAGAACTACCACTTAATGCTTTTCAATGTATACATCACCATTAAGTATAATGCCATGTTGTGTTCTGGGTACATTTCTTTGTAATGGAATTAGATACCTCTCCTCTAAAAAATAAAGAAATTAAGCCTCAGAGATGTTAATTTGTTTACCCCTGGAGAAACTAGAAACTCCAAATTTCACACATTTCCTACTGTGCTCTGTAGCCTCTTTTGAGCCACACTTATTGGAAGGCATTTATTTCACAAAAGCCATAAAACTGCCCATTAAAAATTGTTTCATGTATATTTTTCTTGTTGCAAAACCTAATTCTCACAACATAGATTATGTGAGGTTCAATTCTCAAGTCTGATCTGGGAGAATTCCAAACCCCTCCTTCTTGCATCATCTGTGGTGCTCTCCCAGGCAGCCCTACGTCTTAGAGGGCTGGAAGGAACTCTTGAGTTCTTGATGGGTGTGGGCGGGGATGGGAGTAGAAAGATCATATCTTCAGAGTCCTTGTGGATCTGCATAGTATATTTTCCAGTGTCTAGAGAGTGACATTGGTAAAAATGAAGTGCCTGTGAAATAACTAAAATGGTAAAGTCTGTAGAAACAATATTTGCAATGATAATAAAAGGCAAAGTCCCAGTAGCTATCGTATAGGAAATTATTACCTTGATGATATGTCTATTTATACCCAAGGCAGCTCTCTTTTTCCTAGACTCTCTACTGATTCTAACTATTACAAATTATTCATATCTGTAGATTATTTTTATTGTGTTTACTCTGCTTACTGACACCCTATCTTAAATCTGGTGAAAATCACTAGACAATTTTTTTTTTCTGGACAGATTCAAGAGTTATAGTGTCTCACAATGATCATCTCTCTGCTCAAGGTCCTGCCATTGAATTGCTGGCATCCACAGGCTGCGCCTGTCCAGCCCCTGGGAGGAGGAATGTGGTGCCTGATCTGAGGCTGGTCTGGTCAAGGAAGCGGGTTCACAGCTGCACACCTGATTGTCAACCTTTTGATAGACACTCTCAAGGTGCAAGGGTTGTCTATGTTGTAATATGGTTAATCTCATTTATATGCCACACATTTTGAAGAGTTTAGAGGAATACATTTTTTAGAAATAACCAAGTTTACCTATTTTTGGAATCCTCGGAATAATGCATTAGTGTTTGAAAATGAGTGTTTTCTTGGCTATGTTATAGTACTTCTACTTGGAAAATAAGCTAGTTTAGGTTTGGTTTAATCAGTTATTTGCTTTTTAAAAAAAAGTCTGAAACAGAAAAAAATCGCATCTCATCTATAACAGGAGTAAGAGTATAATACAGAAAGGATAATTTGAATTCAACTAGAAAAAGAATCATGAGTAAAAGATCATAATGATTATTATAAGATTAGATTTGTACATGACACATGATTCTGATATTGTGTGGTCCACAGGTAAGTACCTTTAAAAGATGTGCATTTAGAAATATTTATGTTGACAAAAACTTTGCCATTCCATAATTTCTGCTTGTTAGCAAGGTATATGATTTTGGGTCTTTATATCTATTAACAAACCCACTTAATTTTAGGTTGAGAAAGGGATTGCTTGCATTGACAGTTTTTATTAATCTATTTATACTTTAAAATGAGATATAATTAAAATCTTACTTCTAATGGCAAAACTAAACTCTGGTGATAAGGTCAGAATTGTGGCTTTCTTTGGGACAGGGAACGGACTGGGAGGAGGTGAAGTGAACCTTCTGGGATGCAGGAAATGCTCTGTGTCTTGCTCCAGGTGGCGGCTACATGATGCGCACATATCTTAAAATTCAATTAATGTTTGTGTATGTGACAGTACACATGTTATACTTCAATCAAAAAAGGACAGGGGAAAAGGTGCCTCTTCAGACATAATATTTAAAATGATATGAAATGAATTAGGCAGGCAATTATCAACTTTCCCATTTCTTGCTTAGTTTACCCCATCACCCTATTCTGCTATCCTTACAAAAAGGTTTCAGTAGCAAAATGAAAAGACATATCACAAAATATTCTCAAATGGTTTGAGAAAGCGTTACACAATTTAAGTACAAATATAAGTCATAGAAACTGATAAGAAATGTATAACTACTCCCAAACTGAAATAGGCAAAGAGCAGGAAATGAAATTCCACGGAAGAAGATATTCAATGATTAACAAATGAATGGAGATGGTCAAAGTTGTTAAAAATTAAAGCCCTTCAAGTTAGAGAAAGGTAATTTTATTTAAAAAATTAGTAGAGGTAATCGATTTTTAAATGTAATGCTCTTTAAAAAGCAATATTTTAGAGCTTTCACGCTTTAAATAATTTAGAGAAATAGACCTTTCGGAAACAAAGTGGTACTCTGCGGGCCTCATGGACACGGACAGCAGCGTGGCGACCGCAGCAGGGCGGGCACTTCCGGGGACTAAATGGTGACGGCACCCCCCCCAGCAAAGCCTAGATGAAAAAAAAGAAGTACTTTGCAGTCTAACTTCAACTAGACTCTTCGAGATCAGGTACTGTTTCTTCGAATTTGTGTCCAATTGTATTTCTTAGTTTGGTATATCTAAGAGTTTTAAAAATTTTTCTATTATACATTTTATTCTGTATTTTATGACAGTTGTGAGCGTCCTATAATTTTCCAGCAATCCAAAATTTAAAGGTTTCGATGGCCAATTTCTCCTGAGTTACTAGGCTCAGATACTGTTTAATATGATACCATAATTTGGCATTCAACAAGAAACCTTGTGAAATAAGAGCTCCCAATGCTGAATACTTCTGTGCACTCTGAAAGTAAATCATTGGAAGGGTACACATTGGCATGCAAAAGATTCCAGAAGTCGAACAACTTCAGGAACAATATATCCGGGGAAATGCATGTACCCTGGACCCCTCAGCCCTACGGATAGTGGATATTGGCAATAAACCTGTACTTAAAACATATTCATTGTGTTCTGGCCCTTCTTCCTGAACTATCTCATCTGTGTGCATCTCCCAGAACATGGGCCTAGCTCGTTCCCTCTGCCTGTCAATCTTTTTCCCCTACTGCCCACTAGTTGAACTAATCCTTTATAAGTCTGCTTACATACCTGATATTTGTCTGGAGGCTTCCAGAACCTCTCTGTCTGCAGTTGGGCACTACCCCCACTGGCTCCCACAGCCCTTTGCCCCTCCCCTCTCTACACAGTGCTGTCATTATTTGCATACAACACCTTGAATGTGAACCATGCGTTATTAGTAGACTATGAGTTATTCAAATGCAGATACTTTTATTTCCATTGCCCAGAGTCTAATTAAAGCTTATGTATGGGTGGATGCGAATAATTGCAGTCATATGGGGAAGCAATGTGACAGAACAGAAAGAACCTTGAAATGATGTGAGAGACTGGCCACATAATCATTTGGTAAATGAGACAACTGATGTGAAAACTGCTGTTCCCAGCACACAGTGGGCATTCATTTTTCCTTGTTTCCCTCTTCCTTTTCAACCTCAGAAGGCTTTGAGATCATATTGTTGAATTTGCATGAGTGTCTCTCTGCAAGGGTAAGGAGCAGGTGGATGTCTGATATGCTTTCCAGCGTGTGTGTGTTCACACATTCCTTAAAGAAAAGAACTTTTACACATACTCTTTGTTATGGGGACTATTTCTACCTTGGAAGGGGATTGTGTCACTAACTTTTGGAAAGACCGGCAATTTTTTTTTGTTCAGTTTGGAGTGCAAAGTGTATTTTTAGGTCATCAATAATTATTTTGAAAATATAGGTTCTTTCAATATTTGCTCCACATATGCCATTCTTAACATGTTGTTATAATGCTTTTGCCAATAAGCCATTCTTCATTTTAGCATTTTCATTATACATTCGGTTTTTAACCTTGAAGTTTTTAATGGAGCTATATAAATTTGCCTCAAGGTGACATGAAATATTACTACATCTTTTTCTATATAAGTCCTTATCACCTAATCAATCAGATATTATTTTTGGTGAATTCTAGTGAAACTGTTACCCAAGGTAAGTCAACTCAGTGCTTATACTGCTACAAATAAGATTTTTTCTATTCTACTTCTGTATTTTAATTATACTGAACGGGAACAGTTATTATTTCTTGCTAAGAGTTAGTTACTAAAAATCCTGGCTGTTATACTGAAACTTCATGTACTTTTTGACATGGTGAAAATAAGTGAATTTATTAAAAATTTTCTCAATCTTATCAGTTCATTATAAGCTATCTTTCAGCCAGGTCACATCACTGCTTTCAGTTGGAACTTCTTTGTTTTCAAGGTCTTGTGCACAGAAAAATAGTTCTTTCTGATGACAAATTCTATTTTTCCAAATTTCTATCTCTTTCATATCTCCCTCAAACTACATTTTATTTTTATTGTGACCTTTAATTCCTATTTCTTCTCACTTCACTCACCTCTCCTCTTTACCCGGACTCCATGATCAGATATTGCCCATGCATTCACTCTTACATCTATCTCTCCCTTCCTCTTTGTTCTTTTATCATTTCTGCCATTGATTCTTCAACTCCGATTAATTGCCACTGGCTACTGTCCCTGAGAAAGAACTACTCATCCTTTCATTCATCCAGTGCATACTTACTGAGTCTTTTCTGTGTGGCAATCACGGTGTCAGATGCAAAACAGCATCAGATAATTTCCACATTCTTGATGTTTCACATTTAGTGGGGGGATTATATTTGTACAACTACTCCAACTTCAACCCCTACTCCCACTCCGCAATTCTTTTGCTCATTGCTAAAGGGTTCCCTCTGGCCTTGCTACCCAAAGTATGGTCATCAGCATTCCCAGAGAGCTTTATAAAAAGTCAGGGTGTCAAGCCCAGGACCGAATCAGAATCTGCATTTTAACAAGAATCTAATGAGATTTGCGTGCACATTGAAATTGGAGAAGCACTTTCTGGTGGAAATCCCCATATCAAGCGTTCCCATTCTTCTCCACTCCATTCAGGCCTTAGCTCAGGCACACTTTCTTTTAGGGGAGAGCCTTGCTTCTTCTACAGGCAAGGTCATCGAAATTACTTGATATGAGCTCCTTCAACTTTCTTCTTGCTTACCTGAAGAGTTCAACCTCTGTCTTCCCTTTCCTCTGCTCTTAATACACATTCTTCCTCTTGCATGGGCAGATGTTTCTCCTCAAACTCCTGATCTTATTTCCTCTTTCCTTTATTTCACACTTACGCATTAATTTACTCTTCCTTTATCTACATTTCCCTTTTGTTCCATCTCCAAGAAATTGCTCTTTGTCGTATAGTACTGAATACCCTTCTCCTGAACTGAAAATCTTCCCTTGATCCTTTAGTTCCATATCTACTTTTCTTTTGAGGATGACAGAAGCCTAGAATCCTTTCCTTAATTTATTCACCACCTACTCACCCTAAACCTCTTGAAATCCAGATTCTGCCTCTACTTTCTTTAGTAAAACAAATCTGGATGTCAGAAGTGACCGTATGATTGCCCAATCTGAGTCTCTGTTCTCACACCCCATTTCATTTTCTGTGCTAGAATGCAATAAAGCTGACTACATTTTTATTATTGGACCTCTTCTTCTTTGGCATCTATGAACCCCCAAACGGTCTCTGATTAATTTTCTCTTTGCCTATTTGAACACTTTTCTGAGCATTCTTTCTTCCTCCTTCTAACCACTAAGCTTTTAAAAAAACACCATTTTTATTGCTATATAAGTTACATATAATAAAATGTGTCCATTTTAATTATACAGTTAATTCTGTTATTTTTGACAATAGATACACCCACGTAACTACCACTGTCACAATTGAGTTAGGCTACATTTCCACGCTCCAAAAAGTTCTGTTGTGCCCTTTGCCATCCACTCTCCAGCCTCCTCCTGGAAACCACTGATCTGCCTTCTGTCAATATACATTACTTTTTCTTTTCTAGAATTTTATATAAATGGAATTATGCATATGTGGGTTTTTTTTTGGGGGGATGTTGGATTCTTTCAGTAAGAGTACTTATTTTGTAATTCATCCAAGTTACCCTGTGTGTTAGTAGTTTATTCCTTTTTATGGCTGAGTGGCAATCATTCTATGTATATACCAACATATACTTTTTTCATCCAACTGTGAGCATTTTCCAGGGTCATCTTCTTTCAATTCCCTTTCTTTCAAAAATTGTATTCACTTTTATGGCATTAAAAATCCTCTTCTTTTGTATGACTTCTGAATGTCCACTGAAAGCCTTTGCCTATGTTATGGATTTTAGAATTTTATTTAAAGTCCTGTGCTTGATATCTGTTCACGGGTTGCTTAATTACATTAATTTTCAATATCGACTCCTAACTAATGTCCTTAATTCTCTTTATGGTATTTTATCCTTTTTGCTACTTAGGCAAAGTACATTCTCTTTGCCTACTATGTTGCCTTGATTTTTAAGCTTTACATATTCTGTTTTTTTCAGCTTCTCACATCCACCCCTTTTCTTTTTCATTCTTCCTGCCATCTCTGATTTCAGGTTTTTTCAAGCTTCTTTTTTTCTTTTCATTTGTAATAATTTTCTTCCCAGTTGTCATGTTTATTTTACTAAGACACAGATCTCATGATTTTATATTTCTGCACAAGAACCTCCTAGTCTTTCCCTTTGTCTCCTGGAGCAAGTCTTAGCAATGAATACCAATAACTGAGTAACTTCTGCATGTCAGACATACTTATGATGTGTGGCTACAATTCCTTGAGCTCTGGCAACACATTAGGTCTGTGAAAGGACGAAAGGAGACATGCTAGGTGGTCCTCAGTTTACCCTTGGTTTTGACCCTTGCATTATTCTCTGCTTGTCTATTTAGATTGTGGTCTCTTCTGCTTCATGAACCTCAAATAACCTATAAACTGCAGGGCTTGCAAAGGCAGCAAAGTTCTATTCTGACAGTTACTGGATTGAATTGCATCTATTATCCTAAGCGTAAGACATGAAAACTAGAAGACTTCCAACCGTATGTTTTGCAGCTATGAGAGACCAACCCTTCTATGTGAACTTTACCACACAGACCCATGGCCTATTCATAACCACTATGAATTCTGCTTCAACTGGGGAGTTACCTGATCTTTAGGTGCTCCCTGGTGCACATAAATTGAATAGTCTCTTTAGCATCTTTTTGAACCATTTAATTATTTTCCTTTGAAAGGCCAAATGCTCTTCTGTGGTAACTTGGAATATAGAGCCCCTGGCTCTAGAAGTTGTGATTAGAAAAGGCAGAATGTTGGTGACTTTTGGCTGCTTCTTGGTCTTTTTAGAAACTAGTACGTGGGAAAGGCAACTTCAGGCAAGGATTAGCCACTTTGTTGGTAGAGATGGGAGGAATAGTAATTGGCTAAGGGAGGCTCCTTTCGCCTATGGCTCACACTCTAAAATGAGAGGGAGATTAGAGCTTTAGGATCTCGAGATACGGGACAAGCCAACTTCTTCTGTGTACCAAATGGAAAGAAAGAGTGTGACCCAGGGATTTCTAGCAGTGAAGTTCAGGTTAAGAGCACTGCCCGGCATATTGTCTCATGTTGGCAGATGTCATAAAATTGAGGAAAAGAAACAAAGAAGCCAGTGACTAGCAGAGAAAAGTGGCAGGCTTAAAACTCAACCAGAGAGCTCTGGCTATGGTTACTTTCATCTGGAGCTGACTGGAAGCAAATATATTAGAAAGCTCGGTGTTTGTGGAGAAATTGTATTGCCAAAGCAATGAGTAATGGGCCTGGACATTCTGGGAAGTTGCAATACTTCACAGAACTCACTGTTTTCCTGCACTGTATTTTGAGATCTCTGTGTTATAGAAGCCCAGTCTATTCCCTCACTAACACAATGCTGAAATCTAATTAATCTTGGATATTATCTATGAAGCTTCTGTAATTCTTCCGACTCAAAATAATCTCTGTCTTTCAAACTCTAGGAGCACTTTGCTCTTTTCTCACGGCTCTTATTATACTTCTTTTTTTTTGGTCATTCTTCCAGCCTTTCTCAGTAACTCAATTCTAAGCTCTTTGTGGGGCAGGTTAGGAGAGGCGGGAAAGCAATATCTAACTCAGATGCTAGATGTTTAGATTCACATATAAGGCTTGAAATGTAAAAGTTATTAAATAAATACTTGCTTAATTGAATTGACTTTTTAATCATTTTCTAGGTATTATATATTCACTAATTGAATGTATATGGGAAATAATGAGATCATGAACCCAAGCCAGAAATGTTTCATAAAAGAATATATGAATAGTAATGCATGATATATATAAACGAACTTTTCTCCCCTTGGCAATATCAGTCGTAGATGATTGATACATTTGCTGAATATTTTGTCATCTTAAATAAATTATATCCCCTTGCATATCTTTTTATAAGAGGGCATGACATCAAATTGTAATTATAGGCTGCTTAATAACAACTTCCTTTTGCAACAAAGAATATCTTATTTTTGGGATTATGTTAAAACAGTTTGTCTTTGTGGTTATGAACATAGGATTTGGTATCAGATAGTTCTCAGTTTGGATTCTGATTTTGTCAATTGTTAGCTGTGTGATTTTGGACAGAAAACCTTTCTAAACCTGTTTTCTCATCTGTTAAGTGAGCAGAACAGCATGTATTTTACATAATTTTGTTATAATAATTAAACTAGTATAGATATATAATGTACTTTTTATTATCTTGAAGTGAATTACAGGTATTATTTCATTCATAATTATTTCAGCATGTATATCTAAAAGATAAGGACTCTTTACTAAACTATAGAAATAATATCATTATCACAGTCATCCAAATTGACAAAAAAAAATCTTAAAATCATCAAGTCTCTTCTTGGACTTCAAATTTCATATTATCTCATCAAATGGCATTTTGGAAGTCTTTTGAAAACAGTTACAAATTATATGTAATGAAAAATGGTCAAACAGATAATATACAAAATAAACAAGCAAACCTTAGTTCATTTAAAATTTCATTCCCACAGAGTGAACCCATTATTTATTTGTATTTGTGGAGTGAAATATTCTCCAACTTATTCTCTTAGTAACTAGGGTTGTGACAGTTCATCAAGATGTGTAGTAAGTTTCTTGTCTTGGATCACAACAGAGATTCAGTGCTGAAATTCCTCCACAGTTTCTTTCTGTTTAAATAATTTAGCTGTGGCCTGCTGCATATGCGGCTTTATCACTTCTCATCATCTTCAAAGGTGACACTGAAGGATATTGTTAGTTCCTCATGGCATATACTTCTGTCGTTAAGTTTTGAAATGATTATCAAATGATTTTTCATTTCCTGCCTTTGCCCAAGTATTTCCTTTTCCTCCTGGGGTATGTCCTGGGCACCTATTTCCAGGGTAGTTCAGATGTAGGCCCTGGGTAGGGCTGGGGGTATATACAGGAAGCAGAAACATATGACCCCTCCTCAGGAGCTTTGCCCTAGCTGAGGAGAAAATATACACATGGAAAATGACATAAAACCAATAAAAGCATCACATTCACAATTGTAAGAGCAAAGGACAAAACAGAGTTCAAATGTTCTGATAGGGTACAGCACCCCAGAGAGATCAAAATCAGGTGGGTTTAATTGAAGGAGGCTTTTGGAATAGGTAATCTGGAATTCAGTTTGGAAAGAGCTGATACAAATTTGAGTTGAATGAAAAAGGCATTTTAGGTGAGGGGAAAGAAACAGAAGTAGAAATGAGGAGTCATCAGTGGTGATTGAGTTTAAAATGAGTGGGGCTTGGATTAATGGTTTTTATTGTGTTGGCTTGGTGCTAATATAGAATGTATATTAAGAAAAACATGAGCCATGAATGGCTATGACTTATGCAAATTTAAAAAGCCATCATTTCACTATCATAGAACTTTTCAAATGTCTCTGACTGCAGGAATTATTACTGTGTAGGCATAGATGTTCTGGAAGGAAAAATGAGGCAGTCATAATAGCTTCTAAAATGAAACAGGCACAACATCTGGAGTAGCATATGGGTGTAGCATGGAGGAAACTGACTTAGGCATCAGTTTAAAAAACAAATTCCAATCTACATGTGCCAGTTGGTAGCTGATAGAGTTTTCTTTCCTCACCCTGGAAGTATACAACAGTAATGAAGTCACAGATATGTTGGGCTCTGGGTGTGACTGCCATTCAAATGGAGGCAAAGAAAAAATAAATTACTCTGTGTATCAAGGGTTAATGGTTATGATTCTCATTTGCATTTATTATTATTTATGTTTTTCCTTCTTTAATTCAACTAATGTGGCCCGAGTACCTATTAGGCTTCACTAGCCCGTGCACTTGTGCAACATTTCAATCTGAGGAATACGGAGGGAAGGAACAGGTGTGCCTCCAGTTTTCTGGCAAGGGAGGAAGCAAAGGAGTTGGGTTTTGCAGACATTGGTGGCTGCAAGATTCTGATCTCTGTGATCAAAAGTGGCATCAGTGTTCTCTGGCTGGGAGCTCAGTTGGTTAGAGCATGCTCCTTATATGCCAAGGTTGCGGGTTGGATCCTGGTCAGGGCATGTGGAGGAGTCTGCCAATGAATGCATGGGTGCGTGGAGCAGCAAATTGATGGTTCTCTCTCTTTCCTTTCTCTCCCTCTCTCTCAAATCAATCAATTAATGAATAAAAATTTAAAAAAAAATCACGTAGCATCAATGTTGGCAGTAGTGTCCTTGCAGGAGAGTTGAGTCCTCGGCAGGAGTCCAAGCAGTAGCACGTGGTGTTCAGTAGGGGCAGAGGCAGGAGCAGCAGTTGCTTAAGGCAGTGCTTGAAGGCTGGTTTGGATGCTGCTTCTGGAAGCTTTGGCCTTGCTTGAGTCTGGTTCTTCAGCACTTCCAAAAAGTCTGTCAACCACTCAAAAACCTTTTAATAAATTCCTTTCCTACCTTAATTACCAGAGTTAAATACCAGTGCTTTGCAACCAGAAATTCTGATGCAGAAGAAGGTGCAGTCCTTTGGGGTTTTGTTAAAGGTGGATAAAAGTGTTAATACTGTTATGGAAGCTGATGCTGGTGAGTCAAGCTTTGAAGAGCAAACTGTTTTGAAAAAAAGAGGCTTCAAGTAAGACAGAGGTTTGCAAAAGAGGGAAATTAAAGAAAATTTGAATAGTTAAGCAGGCAGGGGTATGCAATACAGTAAAGTCTGTGGGGGAGGTGCCAGGCATTTAATATGGTTGCTTTTTTTGAATGATCACCCTCACAGAGCATAATTCACATTATATTTTTAAAGCCTATTTAAAATATAAATTTTGCTCTGAGATGAAATGACCAAGGGGCCTGCTACATGGAAGGAGTAACTCATCCCTCCCTGCCTTCCTCCTTCCCTCCCTTCTTCCTCCTCCCAAGGATAGCCAGCTAAGGAAGAAATTGAGTGAGGATGCTGAGAAACCTTAAAGTTCTGATAAAGGAAGTTGAGGAACCACAGTAATCGGGGAGTAAGGAGATCTGCAGAATGGATGCTTCTGAGGGTTTGTGCAGAGAGAAATTTTAGTAACTTGTACTATGGGAAGGTAATAGAAAGTTAAATTAAAATGAATGAAAAATTGCTGAGTGGTAACACGTTGTAATCGAGGTTCTGGAGTCTGAATGCAAAGTGGCACCAGCAACCAAGATTTAAGACAATCTAACATCCCCACGAAGTCTGGGGGAGGGTGGGAACTGGGCAGAAGTCTCATCCTGTAGAGTTTGCCTCAGGTTAGAAAAATGTCAATGCTGGTACAGGAGAAGGATAAAAAAGTAAAAGCAATGTTGACTGTCTTCTATTTCTCAGAGGTTATTTATTTATCTTACTTCCCCACCCTCTCCTCTTGAACATATTTACCTATGAAATCTTAATATCCTGTCAGCTCATTTATCCAGTTTTCACTCTCTCTTTTCCCTCACAGCCTCCTCCTGTTCACCTGCTATCAGTCTTCCTTGTCATGATACATTGGCCCCAGGCTCCTGCTGTTTTTATTTTTCCTCTTATTGATACCTGATTCCTTTGTCTTTTCTCTAAAGTTTATTTTTCTCTTCCACTTTCTGAGTTTTATTTATTGTTTTTATCGGTTTATATACTTCATATCTTATATTTCAAACTTCCTAATCCTTCTAGTCTTTACCTTCTGACCCTTAATTTTCTTTCTAGAAAATCAATGTTTTCCTTTTCTCTTTTCCACACTTCAGCCTCTGTTCTGGCCTTATCCCTCCCCTATCCCAAGGGACTTCGGGACTTTGTTTTTCGATACCCTTGGCCATTTCCCACTCATTTTCTTCTATGCTACTTTTTCGCCTCCAGACTGGTATTATTTCTAACGCAACTCAGCCTGCCACAACAGCACACTTAGTGCAGGCAGATGACGAATGAATATGTGACCCTTGCCTGCTAACAAGGCTGTTTGGGGTCACAACAATAAAACAGCAGCCCATCACTACTCCACATGAACGCCTCTGCTAGGTTTGGAAGTTCTCCCACGGTTGGCCATGTTCCTTATCTCCAACAGTCCTTTATTAATCAAGCCCCCGTCAGTCAAATGAGTACTTTCGCTATCCTATGTATTTGTAATCTGAATTTATAATTTCTTGCTGCTGTTCATATTGTTCCATTACTTGTAACACTTACTTTTCTTTTTCAAAGCTTTACAACCTTGCCTTCCATGACTATTCGTTTTTTCTTTGATTTTTCCTAGCATTGGATGTACAAAGCAATGTAACCCTAATTACATGGTGTCTTAAGTATTTGCCTGTGTGTTAGCTTGCTTTGACCAATGGTGTAGGAAACTAAGAGTAGAGCTTATGTCATTTAATTCTGTATCATCCACAGCATCTAGAATGGTTCTGAGTACATAGTAGGCATTTAACATGGTTGCTTTTTTTTGAATTATCACCCTCCTACAGCATAATTCACATTATATTTTTAAAGCCTATTTAAAATATAAATTTTGCTCTGAGATGAAATGACCAAGGGGCCTGCTATCATTTATCCCATGCACCAATGATCTGTGCAACACTTCCTCTGGTGTCTTCCTGAGCGGGCAGAATCTAGCCATTCATTTAAATTGGCAACAGACATGGAAATGAATTTGTGTGCTGTCTTACTTGGTAATAAAACTTAAAGTGCAGTGTAATTTGTGATGGTTTGAAGCGGTAATGCAATTTTGGCAAGTCTCTACAAGACTTACTGCTTGAAGATTTTCAAGCCAGTAGGTTATAGACTCTCCTCCTAAAAACAATTGATTAAAACTACCTCCTTCTGGACTTGATCCAATCCTTACTGGCAATAACTAAAGCACAGATCACATTTTTTGGTTGACGTTTTCAGGATCAGACCAAGCTGGCCTTTTTTTATTCAGTGCTTTTTCTGCTCTATTTTTATCACCAGATATAATATTTCCTCTCCTAATTTAAGAGATACAAGGTAATAAAAAGTGTGTTCAATTCAAGTTGAATTTGGAATTGAAGCAGGAAAGGAAATAACCTGTGACTCAAGGAAAAAACCTGATGTGATTAAGAGCATTGAAATAATTTCAGCGATCCAGCATTCTTTACAGAAATCATCCTCACATTCTTGGATACGTAAATGTAAAGCGGTTGGATGTCAGCATGCTAGATTTGATAGGCCTTCAATAGCTAGCTGTAGCTGGAGAGTTTAAACTGAGGAAGTCAACATTCCTAGGGGTAATGTTGCATCACCCAGAATTTATTTCAAAATCATATTCTAAAAAAATAAATTCTGAATCTGTATTTGTTCCTTGGTTCTAATAAAGATTTTTCTGAAATAATTCCCAGGCTTTCTATTCTCTTGGTGTCTTTAGTCCAAATGATCATTCTTAAAGTGATTTATCTTCAGAAATGCAAATCAAGTTTACTAGAATCCATCTTTTCTTTCTGGATAAATATATTAGGCTCCCAAGATACATTCATGTGTTTATCAAAAGGGGTAGATTTATTAGTCACCTGCAGAGTAGTAACACTCAGTGACAGAGTAGTTCTGCTAGAAGTTTCTTTTGGAAGGTTTACCAAAGATAGCAAGCAAATCTTACTTGATTTAATTATACTTCTATAAACAGATGTCCTTGTATTTCCAAGGGATTTGCTTTATCAGGGAGTATAAAAAGCCATCATTTGTCATTGGGAGAAAGAACTTGGTCAACACTTTGTTTCCTTGGAGCTGATAAGCTACTTCCCTGGTTTATCCCCTCAGCCTCTTTCCTGCCAATGACCTTAACACTCCAGCCCCTCAACTGTCTGTGACACTAGCAAAACATCAAACATGGAATAATTCAACCACCTTGGGCTGTTCTTTACGGCTCGCTGCTGCAGAAAATTAGACAACCATCCAAACTGGTGCAATGCACTTCTCATTCTTTTCTTCCTTTCCCCTCCCATCCCCTTGCTGTGGCTATTCAGGTATTTTTTGATCCCATATAAATTTGTGAAGTATTTGTTCTAGATCTGTGAAATATGCCATTGGCATTTTAATAGGAATTGCATTGAATGTATAGATTGCTTTGGGGAGTATGGGGGACATTTTAATGGTGTTAATTCTTCCTATCTATGAATAGGGTATATGCTTCCATTTATTTGTATCTTCTTCAATTTCTTTCATCAATGTTTTCTAGTTTTTGGAGTACAAGTCTTTTACCTCCTCGGTTAACTTTATTCTAGGTACTTTACTTTTTTTTGTTGCCAGAGTAAATAGGATTTTTTCCCCCCGGGTTTCCCTTTCTGATAGTTCATTGCTGGTGTACAAAAATGCCATTGATTTCTGAATGTTGACTTTTTATTCCATTACTTTGCTGAATTCACTTATGAGGTTGAGTACCTAATGGTTTTTTGGTGGAATCTATAGGGTTTTCTATGCACACTCTCATGTCATCTGCAAACAATGACAATTATACTTCATTTTTTCAACTTGGATGACTTTTATTTCTTCTTCTTGTCTGATTACTGTGGCTAGGACATCCGCTATTATGTTGAATAAGAGTGGTGAAAGCAGACACCCGTGTCTAGTTCCTGAACTTAAGGGAAATACTTTTAGTTTTTGCCCATTGAGTATGCTATTGGCCATAGATTTTTCATATATGGCTTTTATTATGTTGAGATATGCTCCCTCTATTCCCACTTTGCTGACTTTTTAAAATCATAAATCGGTGCTAGATTTTATCAAATGCTTTTTCTGCATCTGTTGATATGATCATGTGATTTTTGTCTTTCATTTTGTTTGTGATATTATCACATTTATTGATTTACACATATTTTACCATTCTTGAATCCCTGAAATAAATCTTACTTGATCATAGTATATAATCTTTTTAATGTATTGTTGGGTCCAGTTTGTTAGTATTTTCTTCAGTGTTTTTAGCATCTATGTTCATCAGAGATATTGGTCTGTAATTTTCTTTCTCTGTTAGTCTTTATATGTTTGGGATTAGGGTAATTTTGGCCTGTAAAAGGAGTTTGGGAGTCTTCCCTCTCCTTGAATTTTTTGAGGTAGTTTGAGAAGGATGGGTATAAGTTATTCTTTGAATGTTTGGTAAAATTTGCCTGTGAAGCCATCTGGTCCAGGGAATTATGTGTCTGTAGGTTTTTAATTACTGTTTCAATTTTGCTGGTTGTTATCGGTCTATTCAGGTTTTCTGCTTCTTGATTCTGTTTTGGAAGATACTATGTTTCTAGAAATTTATCCATTTCCTCCAGATTATCAAATTTATTGGCATATAGTTGTTCACAGCAATATTCTTACAATCCTTTGTATTTCTGTGGTATCAGTTTTTACTTCTCATCTTTCATTTCTGATTTTACTTTTGGGTCTTCCCTCTCTCTCTCTCTCTCTCTTTTGATAAGTCTGGTTAAGGATTTGTCAATTTTGTTTATCTGTTCAGAGAACCAGCTCCTGGATTTATTGATCCTTTGAAATGTTTTCTTAGTCTCTGTGTCATTTAATTTTGCTATGATCTTGATTATTTCTTCTGCTTGCTCTGGGGTTTGTTTGTTGTTGTTCCTCTAGTGTTTTTAGGTGTATGGGGTAGGTTGTTTATTTGAGATTTTCCTACTTTGTTTAGGTAGGCCTTTATCACTATGAACTTTCCTCTCAGCACTGCCTTCACTGGTGTCCATAGGTTTTGGGTTGTTGTGTGTTCTTTTTAATTTGTTTTCAGAAACTTTTTTATTTCTTCCGGGCCTCATTGTTAACCTATTCATTATTTAATAACATGTTATTCAGCCTCCATGTATTTGAATGTTCTTGAGGTTGGTTTCTAGTTTCAAGCCCTTGTGTTCAGAGAAGATGCTTGATATGATTTCAATTTTCTTGAATCTGTTAAGGCTTGTTTTGTGTCCTACCATGTGGTTTATCTTTTAGAAGAATGCATATTTTGCTTCTTTGAGGTGAAATGTTCTATAAATATCAATTAAGTCCATTTGATCTAGAGTGTCATTCAATTCTGAAATATTTTTGTTGAATTATTGTTTGGAAGATCTATCCATTGTTGACAGCAGGGTGTTAAAATCCCTTACAATGACTATATTGCTAGCTATGTCTTTCTTAAAGTCCTCCAATATTTTATTTATATATTTAGGTACACCTATATTGGGTGCATATACGTTTTCAAGAGTTATGTCCTCTTGTTGGACTACTCCCTTAAGTATTATGTAGTAACCTTCTTTGTCTTTTGTTATGGCCTCTGTTTTGAAGTCTATTTTGTCTAAGTTTTGCTACCTCACCTTTTTTTCATGTCCACTTGCATGGAATTCTTTTCCATCCTTTCACTTTCAGCCTGTGTAGGTCTTTTGTTCTGAGGTGGGTCTCTTGTAGACAGCACATATGTGGGTTGTGTTTTCTTATCCATTCAGCTACCCTATGTCTTTTGGTTGGAATACTTAATCCATTTACTTTAAGGTTATTATCGATAGGTATTTATTCATTGGATTTTTCCCTTTGTGTCTGTGTTCCTTCCCCACATCTCTTTCTACTTCTTCTTAAAGCTGTCATTTAACATCTCTTGCAGGGCTGGTTTGGTAATGTACTCTTTTAGCCTCCTTTTGTCTGGGAAGATCTTGATTTTGCCTTCCATTTTAAATGAGTCTTGCTGGATAGAATGGTCTCAGTTGCAGATCTTGCTTTTTATTACTTGGAATATTTCATGCCAATCCCTTCTGGCTTGTAGTGTTTCTGTTGAGAAATCAGCTGAGAGCCTTACCAGAGCTATCTTGTATATTACTAGCTGTTTCTCCCTTGCTGCCTTTAAGATTTTCCTTTGTTTTTAAATTTTGCCATTTTATTGTAATGTGTCTTGGAATGGGCCTCCTTGGGTTCATCTTGATTGGGACCCTGTGTGATTCCTGGATTTGCATGACTTTGTCCCTTAACAAGTTAGAAAAGTTTTCTGTCATTATTTTTTCAAACACGTTTTCTCTCCTTTGCTCATTTTATTCTCTTTCAGATATCCTTATGATGCAAATATTGTTAAATTTCATGTTGTCCAAAAGCTCCCTTAAACTATTCTCATTCTTTTTGAGTCTCTTTTCATTTTGTTGCACTGACTAGGTGTTTTATTCTACCTTGTCTTCCAACTTGATGATTTGATCTTTTGCTTCATCTAGCCTGCTTTTAATTCCTCCTAGTGTATTTTTCATTTCAAATATTGCATTCTTCATTTCCAACTAGTTCTTATTTAATGTTTCTATGTTCTTTTTCATGCTGATGTAGGTCCCATTAAGTTCCTTGTAGTTCTCACTAAGTTCCTTGAGCATTCTTATAACCATTACTTTGACTCTATGTCTGATAAATTTCTTGCCTTGACTTCACCTAGCTCTTTTTCCGTAAATTCCGTCTTTTCTTTTGTTTGAGTGTTGTTTCTTTGTCTCCCCATTTCAATGATCTCTTTGTGTTTCTTTTTATGTATTACATTGATTTGCTTTGACTCTCTGTCTTGTGGAGTAGCCTTGTGTGTTAGGAGTTCCGTGGGATCCAGTGGTGCAGACTTCTTGATCTCCTGACCTGGATGTTCTAAGAATGACCTCTGTATGGATTTTGTGGACTCTCCTGTTACATTTGGGTCCTGATTATTATTGGCCCATTTGTTGGTGGGAACTCTGCTCCATCTGACTTGCTAATAGGCTCATCCCACACCATGTATTATACACTGATGTATAGGTGCTGGTAGAACAAATGAAAACAGCACAAATCAATACCAAAACAAGCAACCCCCCCAACCACCACAGCAATATAAACCACAAGAAAACAAAAATAATAACACTGGAAAGTGAAATGTAGTAGTAGAGAAAAGGGAAAAGGAAAAAGGATATAAGACAAAAGGAAAGTGATTATGAGAGGAGAAAGAGTAAGAGAATTAAAATTCATAATGAATTGAAAGAGGAAAACAGAAAAAAACAGAGAAAAGGTAACAAAAATATTTAAGGAAAGAAGAAAGCAGCAGTTGAATAATCAAAGACAAGAGTAGAATAGGAGATATGAAAGAAAATTTGAGCATCAAAAACAAAAGAAAAAGAAAAAATAGATAAAAAAGATAAATAAAAAGGCTATGAAAAAGAGAAAATAACTAAGATAATGAAAAAAGAAGCAAGTGAATTTGTCTCAGGACAATTTAGATCTTGCCTTCTGGTTTCTCCCTGTGGATACCACTCTGGTGTCTGAGTCTGGTGTAAGCCAATGACAGGTGCTGTCCACGTGTGGCCCTCGGCTGCCTTTTTGAACCTACAGGGGAATCACAATGTGTGGCTGATTCTTCTGGGCTTGGCTGCTCCCTGGGTGGGCCAAGGTACTCTGCAAAGTTGCCTTTTATCAGCACTGGGTCCAGGGGTGTGTCAGCAAATGTCCCGGGTCACCATAGGATCTGCCTCTGCCTGTCTCTGCCTGCTGACTTGCCATTAGTCTTAGACTCATCGCAGACATGACTATTTCTGAGACAGTTTCTGGCAGAAACAGGGGGCTGTGATGCTTGGATCTCCCATAGCAGGTGCCTCTCAGACTTCAGGGAAGATGGCGAGTGTATTTCCTCTCCTTTGAGCCACTAGTCTGAGTCTGTCCAGAATTATTTCCCTATACTTAGCAGGCAGGGCTGCTACTAGGTTTCCAGAGCCCAGACTTTGGATCTGCAAGATGCAGGGAGGGTGTCTCTGTGGTTCTCCTATGAGGGCGAAGCACCAGGCTGTTTCCCAGGATAGGGTATGGTTTGGCTGTACCTTACCACCAGGCTTTGATGACCTTTGAGTCTGTTTATGTTGCTGTCTCCTCAGTAAGGGTTAAGGTGCAGGATGGGAGAAGAGAAAGAAAAAAACCTAAACAAAACAGAATATCAAGGCAGAGAAAAACTGTAAAAAGAACAGAAAAAGTTGCTGAGTGGAGCAAACAGTATTTCAGGGGTTGTGGTGAGGGGATTTCCAGAGGGTGGGGGAGGCAGTATCCCACAGGTTAGGGTAACTGCTTTTCCCCTGGGAGGCGCTAGCTCTTCTCAAGAAAGATGGCTGCTGTGGAGCTCAGGAATACCCAGGCCCCAAAATCCCACAGCTGCTCCCCCAGGACTCGCCAGTGCCTCCTACTCCAGGCTCTCCTCCTCTGACTCCGGTCCACACCACTCTCCCTTTGTTGGGGCCCAAGGTATGGAGCTGCAAACACAAAGCCTGTGCTTTGCCCCAAAGTTGGTGGGTTTGTCTCTAGTGGTTTTTGTCTCTCCCCAGAGCAGAGAGTCCCCAGGGCACAGGCCCCTTGATCCCCTGATCTGGATACTCTAGGATTGTCCCTTGTGTGGGTTATGCGGACCCTTCTCTTGCATTTGGGTCCTGATTTTTATTGTCCATTTGTTGGTGGAAACTTTCCCCCTTCTGGCTGACTAAGGGGTGCAACCCCTATCACAACTGCCATTGCCTTGAGAAAACTAGGTGTGGGTTGGATCCCCAGTCCGGGCACATACAGGAGGCCACCTCTCCACACTTCTCTCTCACACCAACACCTCTCCCTCTCTCTCCCAACTCAATAGATTATATATTGTATACATCCTCTTCTTTCAAGTAACATCATCCTGATGGAGTAGCAGGAGGAAGGGAAGAGTCCAGCAGTGAACTGTAATGTAGGATGGTGGCGGGGCACCATGTCCCTCCCTCAAGTAAGCCTCAGCCTTGGACTCCCACCTCTGCACTGCTCAGCCATCTCTGCCGCCAGCGCTGCCCCGGCCGCCTCTCTCAGACTCCAGTATTTCCAGCTCCTCTGATCTACAGCCTCATCAGTCAGACTCTGTCCCATTCGCAGTTGCAGTGGTGCCTGGGGCCGGTGAGGTGACAGCTCCCTACCTGGCAAGTACCGCAGCCACCGGACCCTGGTTCCCAGTGGCAGCAGGTTGTGCGGCCCTGCCTATGGTTGAGGGCCCAGAGACAAGTCTGGGTGCCTTAGGTGTGGCCGCTCTGGCAGCTTCTTCCTGAGGAGGATATTGTAATTTTTACAAAATGGCTTCTGCTACAAATCTGCACAGCCAGACACGCTGAGCTGGGTGCTGGTGGTGGCAGCGGCTCTGCCAGGAGAGCCCAGGCTGCCCTCCCCTGAGCGCGCTCACAGGCAGACAGGCACTCACACACTCGAATGCGCACCCATCCACCCGTCCACACACCTGCTCACTCACACCTGCTCTCACACTCATCTGGATTTTTGAGTTGATTGCCCTCTGGTTTAGGTACAAGACCAGTCTGGGGCTGGAAGCAAGTGGACAGAGCTTCCAGCTACTCTGCAGCCATCTTGGAATTCTAAACTAACGCATTTTGGTTCTCACCGTTAAGTCATGAACTTTGCTCTGCCATTCTGATTATGCCAAAACCAGTTTTTTTCGTTTGTTTGTTTTTTGTTTTTGATAATGGGAGAGTTGCTCTTACATAGATAGCAATCTTCCCCAAACATTTCCAATTGTGACTGGGGTGGCAGTTTACTTTCCTGTGACCTATTGGAAAAGGGGCTGGTGCTATATGTGTTTGCATGAAAATGGGCTTGAAACCCAAGTTAAAGGTAGAAAAGGTGGATTTGCTAAATTTCTTTAGTTTCCCTATTCAACACATAAAGGGTTAAACCTAAAGAACTCAAATCATGTAATTATCCTCCTGGTATAACAGACATACCCATCTATTCCTAAGGTATAGGCAGGATGTTGAGCCAGAAAGAAGATCACACAGAGGAGGTTTTTGTTTGTTTTTTAAAGTTCTTCCTCTGCTCCTGGAGACGTTAATCAAAGAAGAGCAGAAGGAAGGAAGTAAGTAAGATGGTCACATGTGTGTTCTGCTCTGCCCAGATCAGGCTTCAGACGTAGGATGAGATCAATCAGGACAGACAGGCATGCTCCATCCCTGTTGGGAATTTAGGAGAAAACTGCTACGTAAGGTATACCTCCAACAAAAGTTAGTGGCCTCAACATAGCAGGCAGAGTCCTGTGATCAAGCAGGGAGAAGAGTCTAATTTGCCTTGCTAAGCCTCCCTTGGTGCAGACACCGAGGTGAGGGCTTGGGCATGACCTGTGGTCTGCTGTGGTGGGTCTGTAGCAGAGACTGGTAGCAGATCACTGTAGGCATGAAGGACCAGCAGGGCAACAGGAATGTGACTCAGAGGCATTTACAGCCATGAAGTAACAAGGAGAGGTGATGTCAGCTGGGGTTGGAGAGAAACCAGGCTGTCCTTAAACCAAGAAAGGGACTAGACGAGACACGAATTACGTAAATTACAGATGTCAGCAGAAGATATGAATGTATAGAACTTGGCTGACCATATTACAGAGGATGGTTGATTGGCCTTTTGCTGTAAAGACTATGAAGATCTAGTGAATACCATATGGATCTGAGACCCCATGACTCTCCAGCCATGAAGTTACATGAGCTTTCCACTCCCACACCCAGGATATCATAGTAAAGGGGTATGAGAGGAGCAGCTGGAATTAGGAGGGCTCAGACAATGAATGTTGAAGTAGTGTTTGAATTAGTGGTGGGAAAACACTTGAATCAGATCAGCCATTCTGTTAGTCCTATATTCTCCTCTTAGTAAACTGGACAAGGGAATAAGGCCAGTTGAAATATAGACAAAATAAGAAAACTGCATTTCATATGTTCATTCAAAATGTGATATGAATAAAATTTATGACCCTTACACACACGCAATTCTGTGATTTGTTTCATAGTTTACCTATTTCTAGCTGGAAGTCTCACCAAACCATGCCCTGCCCCCAACAAAATATTTTAGCAAATTTCCTATCCTGGTCAGAAGCATAACAAATTACAAAAACTAAACTAAGGGCTTGTTAATTTCCCATACTCTCTCTCCTACTCACTGTCCCTACTCTCTAGTCACAAATTCTATAAATCCAACCTCATAACCATCTCTTCTGACTTCATAATGTTCACTATAGAGAGACAATTATATCTGTAGTACTAGGCAAATAGATACTCATTATTCCTTCATAGAAAGGGTGGTCAGTGTGTTGCAGAAAGTCTTAGAGGGTCAGAAAGGGCTTGATTTTCCTAAGGTCCATAGCATGAAGAACAGAAAAAACTAGACCTTTGGAGATATATACATAACGAAAGTATAAAAACTCAATGCCTGCAAATCACATACGCCAAAGTCCAGGTGGTGGCTAACTCCAAGGTAGGAGGCTGAGGAGCTGCAGGATTCTGCTTCTTAACAAATAAGGAGAAAATTGATCTGGCATAATATTTGCCTATGTTAAATCTGGGTAGTGGCATGATTGTCTATTATATTAGTTAATGTGTAATGCATTATGACAGAATATATCATAAATAAAAATATTAAAATCTTAATTTTGAATAATGGTAGCCATAAAGATAATAACCTATAATTATTGTTAAGTAGTGGTTGCAACACGTAATGTTTGGCTGAGAGGTGTTAAATAAAAGTTGTCATGTGAATAAAGAACAAGGTCTTCATAGGATGGGAGTGGAATGGGCTTTAGGCAGGGGAGCTGCCTTTCCTACGGCAATTTGATGCATTAGAAAGAGCAAGGATTTCTGTGTTATGCAGACCTGTTTTAAAACTCAGTTGGACCCATTACCACCTGTGTGACTTCAGAAAAATGCTTTAAACTCTATAATCCTTGTGTCATATTAACTATATTGTATAGTGTTGCTCACCAAATATTAATATTTTCCCCAACACTTTTAAAAGGTCTCCCAATTTACTAATCAAAAAACAAAACAAAACAAAACAAAAAACAAAAACAAATTAGAGTGTTCTGCTAGAATGGCTATCCTGGCAGGAGTTTTTATTGGGTAAATATATATAGTCTGTCTGGAAAAAAGTCCAACTGTTGTTAATATAATGAGAACAGTTTGCGTGACATCAATGTAACCTGGCAGCTAAAGAGAGTGGACTGGAGTGCTCATGCATGAACAATGATGACTTCACTGTACTAGTTAGTGGGGGTGGTAGATGCCCTTGAGCGAGCATGTGTACTGTGTGGCCATTGCATTCAAAGTGATTGAACAAGTAGAGCAATGAATTTGCATTAAAGTTTGCTTTAAGCTTAAACATTCCTCCACAGAAACTATTTGGATGATTCAGAAGGCTGCAGCTATGGGCAACTGGTGATTGGTAGCTTCATCATGATAATGTGCCCACTCATGTACCCTGTCTTATGCAGAGTTTTTTGGCAAAACATCAAATCACCCAGGTGACTCAGGCCCCCTACAGCCCATATTTGGTGCCCTGTGACTTCTGGCTTTTCCCACAACTAAAATCACCTTTGAAAGGGAAAAGATTTCAGACCATTGATGAGATTCAGGAAAATATGATAGGGCAGCTGATGGCGATTGGCAGACCTGTATGAGGTCCCAAGGTGACTACTTTGAAGGGGACTGAGGTGTCATTGTCCTATGCACAATGTTTCTTTTATCCTCTTCAATAAATGTCTCTATTCTTCATATTACATGACTGGATACCTTCTGGACAGACCTTCATTCTTATATATATATGAATGAAGCTATGAGAAGTCTCAAGGCCTGGATTTAATTCTCTCTGGTTCTTATACTGAACAAAGAATATAAATACTAAATTGTTTCCAGCAATTTTCTCATCTGATGCATGCAAATTGCCAGGAAGACCTTGACTCCCTAGAGAAGAGATGCTGGATTTTATCGTCATGTATTTATTTAAATGCTGAAGGTAATTTTACAGTTAATTAGGTAAAACTTTCATTATATATGAATCCAACTAATCTAAATCAAACTCTGTCTTTCCTAAGCAGAAGAATTCCTGCAGCTATTGACTTAGATGTTTGGTCCAGGTGGACTCAAATGAGAATTCTACCAGCTTTGACTTCTACAAGAGTCAACTAGGTAGGTAGCCTCCATCATATAACTAAGCCCGAATAGGTCATATTCCATCTGGGTATCCCACAGGTTGCACAAGTGTTTCAGAATTCACATTACTCTTTCAAATCCTAAGGACACAGTGACCATAGGTATGAGTTTACTTGCTTTTCTTGTCTTCTCAGCAATTTATGATGTCAATGAAAATTTAGATAAATTCCTGAAATCAAATGAAGAAATTCATCAATCCTTAAAAAGAGACTAAGATCATATTCCTTCAATATTATTTAAATTGGAAGCCTTGATGAAATGCAGAAAAGACAAGGAGATGTTGACTGAGCTCTTTATATACAGTAGTTGAAGGGGATGAATGAATGCAGTGACAGAGCAGAAACAGTGTGAGCAGAAATATACCAACACCAGAGCACACAGAATGAGAGGAATGGGCAACTTCACTCCTGCAAATGGGGACAGAAACAGAATTGTTCTTGTTGGGCTAAGAAGCAAGCATATACGTTCAGGGATGTGGAATAAAATAGACTCTGGTAAGAGTCCAGGTAATAGTTGAAAATATTTTCAGAATTCTTCCTCATGAATGGCTTTCAGCTAATGACTTCTAAATAATCATCTAGTATTCATTAATCTTGTGGTCATAGTAATTAACACATAATGGTTATATATGTAGAAAATTCCCCAAACACTCCCAAATTCCTTGATCTTGCTTATTAAAACAAATCTGTTACATCCTCTATACTTTCCATTGAAAATAAAATACTATTGAATATATCATTTCTCAATGGTCCTGGAGAATAAACAACTGTGTGAAGTATTCCTTTTTTAAAAATTTATTTAATTTATTTTATTTTTTTATTTTCAAATATATTTGTCTTCATTTTCCTTCCACCAATTTGTGTGAAGTATTTCTAATATTAGTAGGGAAAAAAAAATACTAGAAAGCAAGCACCAAAAGGCTAACAGTGATTGTGAGTCAGGATCCTATGCAATCATTTTTCCCCTCTATTTTCATAGAATCATTTTCCCCTCTATTTCTACCCCCCTGGATAATGTATTAAAGTAATATGTTGCTTTAATAATCCAAAAAAATAAGTGTATTTGAAAATCCCCCAACATGGCCCTAATAAGGACTCCGGAATGTCACTGTGCTCCATGGGGAAGTCCAGTGAGTGTCCTGCAGATAAATCCTTTTTGAAAGAGGAGAGGACCTGAGGAACTGCTGCCTCTCACAGAGAGCTATTCCACACCTTTCTGCTTTGCCATGTGCCAAGAAGTTTATTATTGGAACTTGCTTTTTTAGGAAAGCATTTATTTGCAGGCCAGATCTAGCTTGATGGTAACTATGCGACCACAGGCCCTTTCCAAGCTTATCAATGAAGTATCCTTCCCCCAGCTGACCTCTTTCCGCCCTGCTGGCAGCCCAGTTGTTCATGACAAGAAGTAGAAAGATGTAGAGCTTGAAAAGTCATCCAACCATCCCAGTAGCCATAAAAAATTTCAAAATAATAAATTTCATTAATATGATTTTATGTATGATGATAATAAAATTAATTGATTTTTATGGTTTTTGCATTACAAAAGTTGACATTATTGGTATTCACTCCTACTGAGAACTCTCAGATACAACCCTTCATGTAAATTGTGTCCATTAACTTCATCAGAATGTCAGTGGGAATAAACGATCATTCGTGTTGGACAAGTTCCCATCTCCATATCAGACAAGAGGTGGCAGGTTCACCCAATGAAACAGCCTGTTGCGATTGGTACTAAAATCATAACTTTTAACAAGCATCCTTTTCATAGACAGAAGAAAACTTTAATGTATTGACACGGGCCTGAACTGTACCCTTGAAGTGTTTTAGAAAGTCACGCATTTGAGAAGAGAAATGCTGAGGAATCCATGACTGACTACTCGATATGTAAATTATAGTCTCTCTTGTATCACCTGTAATGACTGCTGACTCCTATTAATGAGCTGGTGATACAGGAAGATGCAACATGCCCTTTCAAAGCCATAGGTTGTAGTGACAAGCTGATTTGTGATCTAAGGCTTATCTTCCTCTGTTGCCTGCACCACTTGACAAGCTTCTCCTCCTTCCCCACTCCCTCCATTGCTTCATAGCTAAAACCTAAGCTGCTGGGACTCTCCTCCGCCCAGACAGCACCATTTACTGCTTTGTAAAACTAGGGCCCCAACCCAGTGATCCAGAAGTTGAACTCAGTCATTCTGCACAATAAAGATAACAGCTCCTGGCTGGATCCTATGTCAAAGCTTTCTAACCCAGCTGTGAATGGGCAGCTTCAGACTCTTCATTCAGCCGCAGTTGTGCACTTGTTCAGCAGGCATATAAACCTCAAGTGGGGGGTGCTCCTATGGCCAAACAGAACGGCTTGTGGTTTTTGACAAAATTTACTTTGCTGTGGCTTTTTATTCTTTAAAAAAGTGCAAATATTGACTCCTCCTCACATATCCATCAGGCTCATATTGACGGCAAATGCAGGAGTCATAGTTTAGCCACAATAACAGACCCTACAAGGCAGGAGGGGAGGCCACATAGAAGAACCTTTTCATCTCCTTTGTTCTCTTTCAAGAGGAAATTTTCAAAAAACTAACCCAGCACGTCAGTCTTACCTAGACTGTTTGATCCCCTGATTCCACAGGTCCAGTTTTGCTTTGGCATTACAGTGTTTGGATTAAATCAGAATCTAAGGTTTGGCTCCAAATTACACCTCTTGGCCCTTCCTTGATTAGTTTAGACCGTAAGCTGGCTCAGCAGCGGGAGGTGAAGTCAGCAGCCACGGCCAGAAACACTGCTTAGACAGGCTCCCCATTCTCCCTCCTGCTCTCATTTATATTCCGGAACTGTTCTAAGTCAGGATGCTGCAAAGCAGTTCTATCCGTCCACTGGAAAATAAACCTTAGAATGAAATCTTTCAACACAGATGCAACATGCTTTGCTATCAGCATGCATTTTAGGCAAATAACAATAGTGCTTTGTTAAAGCCGCACTCCCTGAGAGTGTTAATATTCTGTTTGAAAAAGATAGCACTTCTGATGGTCTAGTGCAGTCTGGGTTTATGATTACCTTTATTTATTTATTTTTTAAATTTTGTAATTGCATGTTTTCTGTTACCATTTATTCTTCTTATTCCCCTCTTCCCCCTGCAATCACCACACTGTTGTCCACATCCACGAGTCCTTTTACTTTTTTGCTCAATCCCTCTACACCCTCACTCCCCTGACAAAAGCTGTTCTCTATGAGTTTGTCTCTATTTTGCTTGTTAGTTTGTTCATTAGATTCCACATATATGTGAAATCATATGGTATTTGACTTTCTCTGACTGGCTTATTTCACTTAGCATAATGCTCTCCAGGTCCATTCATGCTGTTGCAAAGGGTAAAATTTTCTTCTTTTCTGTGGCCGTGTAGTATTCCATTGTGTAGATGTCCCATAATTGTTTTATCCACCCCTCTACTGATGGGCATTTGGGCTGCTTCCATATCTTGGTGATTATAAATAACATTGCAATGAACATAGGGGTGCTTATGTTCTTTCAAATTTTGTTTTGAGTTTCTTCAGATATATTCCCAGAAGTGGGATTGCTGGGTCAGAGGACAGACCCATTTTTAATTTTTTGAGTTATCTCCATACTGCTTTCCACAGTGGTTGCACAAGTCTGTGTTCCCACCAACAGTGCAAAAGGGTTCCCCTTTCTCCACATCATTGCCAGCACTTGATTGCTGATATATTGATGATAGCTATTCTGACAGGTATGGGGTGATATCTCACTGTGATTTCAATTTGCACTTCTCTTATGATTAGTGATGTTGAGCATCTTTTCTTTTGTCTATTGGCCATCTGTTTGTCCTCTTTGGAGAAGTGTCTATTCAGGTCCTTTGCCCATTTTTTAATTGGATTGTTTGTTTTTTGGTGTTTAGTTTTGTAAGTTCTTTATAAATTTTGGATATTAACCCTTTAGCAGATGTAGTGGAAAATATATTTTCCCATTCAGTGGGCTGTCTCTTTATTTTGTTGATAGTTTTCTTTGCTGTGCAAAAACTTTTTAGCTTGCTGTAGACCTATTTGTTTTTCTTTTGTTTCCCTTACCTGGGGAGAGATATCAGGTAAAATATTGCTATGAGAAATGTCCAAGATTTTACTGTCCATGTTTTCTTCTAGGCTTTTCATTGTTTTGGGTCTAATGTTTAAGTCTTTAATTAATTCTGAGCACAGAGCTAGAACAAATATTTCAAAAATTTATATAGAACAACAAAAGGCCCTGCATAGCAACAGCAATGAGAAAGAAGAACAAAGTTGGACAAATCATGCTACCTAATATCAAACTATACTATAATACCATTGTAATCAAAACAGCATGGTACTGGCATAAAAAGAGACATATAGATCAATGGAACAGAATAGAGAAGCCAGAAATAAACCCACACCTTTGTAGTCAATATTTGACAGAGGGAGCAAGGATATACAGTAGGCTAAAGAGAGTTTATTCAATAAATGGTGTTTGGAAAATTAGACAGATATGTGCAAGAAATAATTGTCTTCAGATGGAGCCTTGAGCAAAAAGGTGGCTTCTGTGGTACAAAACAGGCATGCTCTGTTAAGTGTTTCATCCTGTCCTCAGGGGAAGCTGGTCCAGAGCATCAGTAGCAATTTTTAGGTTAGTTTATTGCAGGAAGATCCCTTATCTTATGTTAGGGACCTCTGTTGGGGGTGGTCTGGGGGTGCAATTCTGCAGGCTTCTTTGATTATTTGTTTGATGATGTTCTTTTTCAGAGTGAGTAGAAAATTAGCTAAGGGTTGAGAAGAAATCACGGTGAGAAAAATGAGGAACAAAGCAAAACAAAACAGTAATGGCCCTATCCTCTGTCATCACTCCTCTCATGTCTTTTTTGTTTTAGTCACATAGCTCCGAGGGAAACATAGGGTATTTGCTGGTGGCCAAGACCATCAATGAGAACAACTGATTTTCCTTAAAGGCATTGGAGTCCCAACTATCCCCTTGCCACCCTCACTAATTTCAAACTTTCTTTCTGTTTATTTATTTATTTTAGAAATTTCAGGTTACTTACTTGGCACATTGAACTACAGATTTGACTGTTTACTGTGACTGATTAAAAAAATTAAAAAAGAAGGAAATTTTACCTTTTGCAACAGCATAGATGGACCTGGAGAATATTTTGCTAAGCAAAATAAGACAGTCAGAGAAAGACAGATACCATGTGATTTTACTTATATGTGGAATCTAATGAGCACCCTAAACTAACAGAGTGAGACAGACTCATAGATACAGAGAACAGACTGACAGCTGTCAGAGGGGAGGAAGGTGGGGGCTGGCTGAAGAGTGAAGGGATGAAGCAAAGAAAAAAAAAAGACTCATGGACACAGACAACATTTTGGTGATTGCTCGAGGGAAGAGGGGTATGGGGCAGTAGGAGAAGGTAAGAGGGGATAAATGGTGATGGAGGCAGACTTGACTTGGGGTGATAAACACACAATACTCTATATAGAGGAGGTATTATGGAATTGTGTACCTGAAACCTGTATAATTTTATTAGCAATGTCACCCCAATACATTTAATACATTTAAAAAAATTGATAAAATGAGACTTTTTGCTGAAGCTTTCAAAAAAATTTAAACCACTTTATTAAAGTATGACTGACACATAAAAAACTGTACATATTTAATGCATACAACTTGATGAGTTTGGAGATAAGTACCCACACGTGAAACCAGCAGTCCCATCAAGGCTGTTGACATATCCATCATCACCTGAAGTTTCCTCCCCCATTGCTATTATTATTTTTTTTCTCTCTGTGTGAGAACACTTAACATAAGATTTACCGTCTTAGTACATTTTAAGAATGCAATATAATATTGTTAGTTGTTGGCACTATGCTGCATAGTAGATCTCTAGAACTTTTTTATTTTGTGTAACTGAAGCACTTTATACCATTTGGCCATCACCTCTCTATTCCCTCCCCTCCGACCCCCTTAGAATCTGACAATAACCATTCTACTCTCTGCTTCTGTGAGTTTGATTATTTTAGATTCCACATGTGAGATCATACAATATTTATCCTTCTGTGTCTGGCTTATTTCACTTAGCATAACATCCTCCAAGTCCAACCATGTTGTCACAAATGGCAGGATTTCCTTCTGTGTTAAGTCTGGAAAATATTCTATTGTATGTTTATACCACATTTCCTTTATCCATTCATCTGTCAATGGGCATTTGTATCTTTTGTATGAATATCCAGAAGTGGGATTACTAGATAATATGGTAGTTCTCATTTTAACTTTTTGAGAAATCGTCATACTGTTTTACATAATGGCTATATCAACTTTCATTCTCAACAGTGTGCTAGGGTTCCCTTTTTCCACATCCTCACCAACACTTGTAATTTTTTATTTTTATATTTTGCTTGTTTTACTAAAGGCCATCCTAACAGGTATGAGGTGACATCTCCTTGTAGTTTTGATTGCCATTTCCCTGATGGTCAGTGATGTGGAGCACCTTTTCATATAGTGACTAACCATTTGCATGTCTTTTTTGGAGAAAGTGACTGAACTAAATTTTAATTATTACTAATTTCTCTAACAACTTTGTAGGTTTAAAATTGGTTAAAGAGATGTTTATCTATACTGAAGCGTAAAAATTAACATTTACAACTTTGACTATTTAAGAACAACTGCAGAAGTCCATGACCCATAGTATTAATTCAGCAATTTTGAAAGCAATTTAAAAATGATCAAATTCCTTTTCTGCACCAGCCACTGGTCTGGAAGTTGGAGATATAAGAGTAAATAAAATAGAGGAGGTTCCCATTCTTGTGGAACATATCATTTTAGTAACAACACATTCTCGTGAAGCAGAAATTTGAGTCAAACTCCTCTGCCAGGTTTTGAGTGAGATGATTCCTTTAGCAGATTCAGAGTGGAGCTTATTGTTAGGACACCTGTCCTCCCAAGACTTTTCTTTTAATTATTATAAAATGAGCAGCTCTCCTGAAGAGCCATGGAGGACAATCTGAAGATTCTTGAAAATGTTCAGGTATATCCTTTGTTAATTTACTGAGTTTGGGCACACACTTGACTTTTCTTCGTAGGGATAAAAGTTATTTAGGAAAAATAGTCACCCACTACTTTATAGTAAATAATATTTTTCAAGCATTGAATATCTTCATTGCTTCCCCCCCCATAACCTTAAAATTTCAGGGCCTCTAACAGGCTGAGTTTTCTAATACTAGGAAGGATATGATTCAGAGTTATTTTGCAGTCAAAACTCTGCCCTATCTACAAGCTGATTATCTGTATTTTGTGGCAAATCTTACCTTCCTTTTTATTATAGCTAAGCTTATTTTAGATAAGTGTTCATTTAATAGATTCTGTAAATTCGATATCCTTTGTATACATTGGAGTAATTTGCTACCCAAATATTTCTTTTGAATTCTTATCTGTCTCTTTTTTCCATCCTGTTCCTCTACCTTTCATCTCAATCTCCCCAGAAATTCTATTGCAGAAATGAGATAAAGTAAAAGAGTATCAGTATAAGAGAGGGGAAAAGACATCAGCATTCTGTGGTTTACAAGAAATAACTGAGTAGAAGGGCAGGGGAAGAAGTATATTTCAGAGAGAATCAAGGCAAAGAAACCAGGTCATTTCTTTGTATTTTCAAAAGTCAATTTTTCCCCACATTGTGGCACTATTTGTTATTTTTGTTATTGTTTTTGATTGACTTAATAGAACATCAAATTAATATTCAAGTGTAACATGTCCAAACTATAACTAATTATTTTAGCATTATCTCTCCTTTAGATCATTCATCCTTTGGCATCCCCTATAAATGTGCAAAACAAATTCATTGAACAATACTATAACCATGAATAGGCAGATGACCATTAAATCCATTAAGTTATGCATCTGTGGAAACTGAGCCACGGAGAACTTAAGTAATATGTACAAGTCTCAGAAATAGTGAATGGCCCAGTGGAGATTTGAACCCAGGTACCATGGCTACAGAGACTACACTTTTGTAGTCTGTTATCCACTGTCTCTTAAATAGTGTTAATGTTTAGATATGCATTTATGAGTGTCTTGGAAACACCTGGGAAGTTTGTAAAAATGCATATTTCTGGGTCCTGTTCCCATAGATTCTGATTCAGTTGGTTGGTAGAGGTATCAGGAAGCTAATTTTAACAATAGTTGGAAGTTATTTGATGGGCATGGTCCATGGATAATTCTTTGAAAGCAATGGTTTGTAGTAATGGGAAGTAATGGGTAGTACTGTAGTAACGGTAAAGCTGTTGATGGCCAAGAGTCAGAAATAGAATAGCCCTGGCTGGTATCCTAACTCCTCTGGCTCTAAGTGTGGTGCTTAAACTCAGTTTTCTAACTTCTACAAGGGAGGGTGAGGATAAGGGGTTTTTGTGAGGATTTCATCCCTCAACCCATATAAAATTCTATGTATATTGCTGGCACATAGTAAACTCTCAATTTAAGTTAACTATTATTAGTGCAGCATGGATAACTCATAAATAATTCCAGTGTTGGAAATGTAGATGCCTCAAAAAAATATAACAAATATTTTCTTCCTTTATCTGAAAAGATAAACATATATTCTGACCTTTGTTTCTAACATTCCTTTATTTTTTCCCTACATTTAAAATTGCTTCCCCTAAATTTTCAACTTTAGTTTTTAGATTCCTGACTCTCTCTAATTGAATGAAGAGTAATCTGTTTTTTCTGACTTCTGTACCTCCTGCTGAGTTAACCTGATCGTGTAACATTAAATTGGGTCAGTTTGGGGGAAAAAGTCGGGGTGGGAGAAGATAAAAGGCTTTTACGAAAATCTGAGATTAAATTCTCACCAGCTAGTGGAAGTATTATCCAGGTCTTTGTTCTTTGTGTCTCCTTTTGTGCTAGTGTGGTTATATAACATAAAGTGATTTATTTAAGTGATGCTATTTTACTGCTCTTGGTATAATCACCATTCTTTCATTCTTTCCGCTGATGACAGACAAGCCCCTTGGAGAATATTCAGAAAACTTTGTAGTAGAAGGGAACGAAAAATGAACCATTATCTCTTGATAAAAGGAATGCTGACTGAACAGCAGGAGGGAGTATGGAGTTTATCTTTAAACATTCCAACAGCATTCTAGTCATCAGCTAGGAAAATCAAATACTATATCATGTAGCTGGAAATTTAATCTCCCACTATGATGGAAGAATGAAGAAATTCAAAACAGAACAGAAAGTGTGGAGCACTGCCTGGTGGCCCCATCACACAGTCCTGATGGGTCCATTGAGTTCTTGGCCATATACGTATGAACCTCCCTTGAGCTGAGATAGGCAAATGTGAGGATGGGTTGGAACATAGAAAGAAGGGAATATTAATTATCTTATTCCCTGTACTCTCTGGAGCTTCTAAAAAGTACATGAATTTTCAACTTAGTTTTAGCAACTTTAATTCAGTCTGCCGAGTCCCAAGATATCTGGTTTCTATGTTGTCCTCTTGCAATGTTCTGGAGGGTCGATTTTCCTACCCTTTTATGGGGTCAGATTGTCTCTCAAAGCCTAGCGTGCTATGTAGTTATTGGCTGCCTTTCTTAAAGTACTTGTGAAGGAAGAAAATGTTGAAAACTCCCTGAGCTCTCCTCATTTCCTATTATCACCATGTCTAGATACTTTTATCTAGTTTTTAAAATTTAATCATTCCTTTATTTGAGATCCCATCAATCAGTTTGCGCTATCTCAACCATTTGACTTAATCCCTGTTTCTACTCACAATCCTAGATAAATTAAACTGTCCCAAAATAAGTTGTACAAACATATATCATACATTATTTAAACATGAGAGACATATATAAAAAAACCAGGAGAATCAAAGAACTAAAGCTAATTATAGAAAGTAATTCACGTGGATTTACATAGTATTTACATACATGTTTTATATACATACATATATACACATATAGTTTTATATAAAACATACCATATGTCTTGTACTTTAGAGCAACAAAACTTTCTGAGATAATGAAAATATTCTGTATCTGCTGTCCAACGAATTAGCCAACTAGTCACATGTGACTATCAAATTCTTGAAATGTTGCTAGTGTGATTGAGAAATGCAATTTTTATTTGTATTAGATTTTTTATACATTTTCAATTTAGATAGCCAGTGTGACTAGTTACAGTAATGAACAATGCAAGTTTTGAATGGTATGATCTAAGTAGGGAGGAAGAGATTACATTGGGATGAAGACCCACTTTTGGATAGGTAAGGCTACCTGCAAATAGCCTGCTCATTTGTAAAGAAAACCTCTTGCCTGTGCTTGGGTTTGTTTACTGAGAAAAGAACAAGGGATTAAAATGTGTAGAAGAATACTATTGTATTTTTTTGTAAGTGATTTTATTGTATTTCTATTTCGGTAAAAAAGATTAAAAATAAAACAGGCATATACTAACACATACTCATGTTTATGTATACAAATATTTTAAACATTGAAACTGAAAAATTTTAAATCTTTTTTTATTTTAAACTACTACTTGAGAAAAGGTAAGAGGTAGAAGTATTCTGTTTTAAAACTTTGAATGTTATCTTACTTAGAAGAGAGGTAAACAAGGAGCAATATCTTCAAAAAGGAGGTCGTCTTTGAGTTGGAATTTAGGTAGGACTAATCTTGATATTTCCAGAAAGGTTTTTCGATAAAAATGGTCCTCCAAAGGTGTCCATGTCCTAATCCCCAGAAGCTGTGACTATGTTAGATTACATAGCAGAGAGGGGGTTATGCTTGCCAATGGAATTCAAATTGCTAATTACTTGACCTTAAAACAAGGAGATTATTCTGGAGTATCTCTGTGCTCTCTGGAGCTTCTAAAAAGTACACGAATTTTCAACTTAGTTTTAGCAACTTTAATTCAGAATGCCAGGTCCCAAGATATCTGGTTTCTATGCTGTCCTCTTGCAATGTTCTGGAGGTTTGATTTTCCTACCCTTTTATGGGGTCAGATTGTCTCTCAAAGCTAGTGTGGGTAGGACCAATGTTAATGACAAGGGTCCTTGAAAGTGGAAGAGGGAGTAGAAGAAAGTCAAAATCAGAAGAGATTACAGAATAATCAGACAGGTGCAATGTAACTTTATTTTTAAATTGTGATAAAATACCACATAACAAAATACGTCATCTTAATTATTTAATGTGTATGTTACATTAATGTTAACTGTGTGTACATTGTTGTGTATACATTCTCTAGAACTTTTCATGTTGCAAAACTGAAACTCTATACCCATTGAATATTATACCTTTTCCTCCTTCCCCTGGCAACTACCATTCTACTTTCTATTACTGTTTCACTACTTTAGATTCCTCATATAAATGAAATCATGCAGAGGTTGTCTATTTGGGACTGGTTTATTTGACTTAGCATAATGTCTTCAAGTTTCATTCATGTTGCAGCATATGACAGGGTTTCCTTTTTTTAAAGGTTAAATAATATTTGATAGCATGCATATACCACATTTTCTTTATTCATTCATCTCTTGGACAATGAAGTTGCTCACATCTCTTGGCAATTGTGAAAAATGCTACAATGAACATGGGAGTACTAATATCTCTTTGTGATCCTGTTTCCAATTCTTTAGGATATATACCCAAAAGTGAGATTGATGGATCATATAGTAGTTCTATTTTCAGTTGTTTGAGGAAACTCCATACTGTTTTGCACAGTGGCTGCACCATTTTACATTCCCACCAGCAGAGGACAAGGGTTCCATTTTCTTCATATCTGTGCCAACATTTGTCATTATTATTTTTTTTATAGTGGCATTCTAAAGGATGTAAAGTGATGTTTCATTATAGTTTTGATTTGCATTTCCTTGACACTTAGGGATATTTTTATACACTTGTTGGTCATTTGTGTATCTTCTTTGAAGAAATGTCTAACCCCTTTGTACTTTTTAAAATGTACTTTGCTTTTTTATTGTTGAGTTGTAGTTGTTCTTGAATGTATTCTAGATATTAACTCATTTTTCAGATATGTGATTTGCAAATATTTTCTCCCATTCCATAGGTTGTCTTTCACTCTGTTGATTGTTTCTTTTGCTGGACATAATAAGTTTTTAAGTTTTAGATGGTCCCCTTTGTCAATTTTTGCTTTTGTTGCCTGTGCTTTCAGGGTCATATCCAAGAAAATAGCATCTAATACTATGTCATGAAGATTTTCTCCTATTTTTTTCTTCTAGGACTTTTACAGTTTTTGGTCTCATGTTTATATTAATAATCCATTTGGAGTTAATTTTTGCATATGGTGTAAGGTAATAGTACAGCTTGATTTTTTTTGCATGTGTATACCCATCTTTCCCAACAGTGACCAAAGAGTCTATCCTTTCCCAATGGTGTAGCCTTGCTACTCTTGTTGAAGATCATTTGACCATATGTATGAGTGTTTATTTTTTGGCTATTTTATCTTGTTCTGTTGGTCTACATGTCTTCTTTATGCCAGAACCATACTGTTTTGATTGCTTTAGATGTGTATATTGAATGTTTATGTCCCCCCACCCTCCAATTTATGTATTGAGGCCTCCACCTCCAATTTAGTGCATTTGGTGGTTAACAGACTATCAGGAGCTAATCAAAGTCTATAAGGAGATGATGAAGATAAGGGTGGATCCCTAGTCCTGGAGGTGTTGGAGGAGGTCATACAGAGTACGTGACTGCTGGTTGACCCTTGAGCTGGACCAGGACAATGGAAGACTCCTCTCCCCTTCCCCTGTCCTTGGAATGTATGTTCTGCTCACTGTTCCTACAATGGCAGCTTTTTTCAAGAATACAGTGTGTTGAGACCATCTGGACAGTATATGTGACTGAATCCCACTAAGGCCTCTATAGGAACTTTTAAGACTCTGGCTTGTAGGTGCAGAGATCTACTCAGATTGTGATCACCCAAAACAAGCTGTGTATATAAATTAGCTTTCTTGCTCTAGACCTACCAATCTACAGTGGTCTGCTTCTTTCTTTGGTCTCTCCTTGCCCTTTGTTTGTAGGGCCTGGTGAAGAAGGGGCACATGTATTACTGGGGATGAGAGCAAAAAGGTGTCTTAGAGAAGGCAAAAATACTAATGGAGCAGATTAAAGCTCTGGGCATCCCCCAAGTAAAGGTGCCATTTGATTTGCAGGTGCCTGTGAATCTAGAAGGTATGGGTTGGGCACTCTGGCAGAGACAAGAGAAGGGTAGAGAACCCCTAGGATGTTGGTCCCAGCTCTGGGAGAGACAGAAACTTGATATATCTCCACAGAGCAACAGCGCCTAGTGGTGTGCACTATGCTCTTCCAAGTAGAGCATCCCACAAAGACTAACATATCATGGTAAGAACTTCCCTTATTTTCAAGGAGTGGGTTAAGAATATGTTCCATTGACTGACCTTTGCCATGGCTCAAACCATATGGATGGAAATAAGAACAAACCACAGCACCCAGTGGGCTAAACTCAGAGTAGTTTGGCTGGTGATCACTAATGAACCTTGGCTATTAACCATTAGCACTGATAGATGAGCTGTTCTAAAGGGATTCACCCTATGGCTTGGACAATGGAAAGCTGAGGGGGTGAATGATCATGAATAGACCCTTCTGGGGTCAGGACATGTTGAAAGACATTTGGGTTCACTTACAAGACCTGAGACAGTTCTTACTGTCTTCCACATCCCAGCTCATAAAGTGTTGATATTCCCTGGCACTTGAGAAGCTGATGCCCTAACTGGGGTAAAAGCCCAAGCTACTTACCCTTCAGTAGATGCAGTAGATTGGATACATAGAAAGAGCAGTCACCATAGTGCCTGGGTGGGATGGCCTATCACCAAGGATGCCACATTGCTTTTGAAATACACTGACGTGGTCAATGCAGTAATAGCATGTCCTTTGTCTTCTAAATAATGCTCAAGACAATTGCACAAAGGAATCTGGAGGCATCTATGTGAATAACCAACCAGTGAAGAATTGGAAAATTGATTAAATGGGTCCTCTTCCTTTGAGTGAGGTGCTATATATGCCTTGGTTCATGGGGACAGTGCATCTGGCCTAACCCAAGCTTTGCCCTTATTGCCACCCAAACCAGGCTCCCACCTTTAGAGGATCAGAGAAGCTGAGTTATATATTGATATCTTTGTCAAATAGACAGTGATTGGGGGTCACATTTCAAAGGTCATGCTGTATAAGCCTGGGCAAAAGACCATGACATTGAATGGCGTTTCCATATATCCATAAACCACAAGCAACAGTGTTGGTAGAAAGGAAGAATGGAACATTAAAGCAGCAGACTACATTACCAACAAGTAAAACAACCTTTAGTCCTGAATGCATTAAAGTACTATCCTAGCTTTAATACATTTTAATATCAACCAGTGAGGCCTGCTGCCTCATATGCCAGACTGGAGACTCCTACCAAGGCACCTAAAACCATAAAGGTATGGAAGTTGCAGGAAAGAGCTATTGCCCTATTTCCACCATGGATCAACTTGCTATGCTGCTGAGAACACCAAGTCCCATCATGCCTGGAAAGGCATTATCTACTGGAATTTGCAATGGGATGTCTCACTGGAATAGGTGAGTTACTTTTAGGTGAAGAACTACTCCATATTCACTTGAATGCTGTTTTCCTGCTGTGAGCCAGACCTGTGGAGATGCACTATACCTGAAATAGAACATGCACCATTGAAAGAAGGGAGAAACGGGGTGGGCGTCCTGGTCTGGCATATCCTGTCCCTAGTCCATCTCCTTATGCCTGACACTTCTGCCTCCTACCCCCCATGGCCGGCATATCAGGCATACACAATTAGGTTAAATTCATGTAGGTTCAGCCACATTAAAATCTAAGGATCAGACCACAAGTGTAAATTTTGTAGAAGGGGAAGACATCTCCATATAAGTCCCTATTGAATGTCTGTTCTTTTGACTGTAGACTTCTGCTGCTTCTGTGGCGTCTGGTCATAGGCTGGGCTCCTCATGGAAATACCTTTCTACAGTGGACCCATTTATATGTCTGACAAAGGAATCATTTCAACTGCTGGGTATATGGGTGTTGTCCCTCCCCAGTTCATCAGGACTGCCATGTGGCATCACCAATCCATGGAGGAGATTGGAAGGCCTAAAGTAATACAGTAAGGAAGAACAAGCTAGGGCTCGTACTCTTTTTTTTTTTTTTAACCTGTGGATATGTTTATGATTTTTGTTTTTTGAGAGAGAGGCAGAGAGGGAGGGCAGGGAAAGAGAGATTGATGAGTTGCCTCCCATACATGCCTCTCCTGAGACTTGAACCTGCAACCTAGGTATGTGCCCTGAGAGTGAATCAAACCAGCAAATTTTGGTGCCTGGGACAATGTACCAGCCAACTTAACCACTCTGCCTGGGATGTCTTTCAAAATGAAGTGGCATTGGACAGGATTACTGTCTTGCAAGGAGGTATCTGTGACATTATCCAAACAGAATTTTGTATCTGATGAGTCTACTAATATATAATCTTACTAAATCACATGAAGATGCAAGGGAACACCTTGAGTGATCCAACCTCTACCCTAGGGGACATAGTGCATTAATGGTTCAGGTTGTGGGACTTGTGGTGGAAAAAATTGTTACTTATATTGGGAATCATGATCTTAATCTGTGCTTTCTCTTTCATGTACATGTATTGATACTGTGGCATCCTTCTCCTATGTAGCCAGATAGCAGCCAAATGAGCCACCTCCATGCTAGTGAAACCCCTTGTTGACTTCTCAGGGCACACTGAGGAAGAAGGGAGCTTGTAAGATTATAAGAACCTGTCACAAGGAGTGGAGTGTTGGAGGAAGCCATTGAGAGGGTATGACTACCAGTTGACCCAGGAGCTGGACATTGGCATTCAGAGTCTCCTCACCCTGGCCCCATCCTTCACATACGTGCTCTGCCCACTGTTGCCACAGCGGGAGCCATTTTGAAGGGTGCAGTGTGGGGAGAGTAAGGCACTGTCGAGACCATCTGGATGGTATACATCACTGAACACAGTTAAGGCTTCTGAACTAAAAAATTTTAATTCTGGCTGGTAGATGCAGAGGTCTACTCATCTTGCAGTCACTAAAGACAAGCCTCATGTAAGTTCCCTTGGTTATTGAACCTGCTACCTACCAATCTGGAGTAGTCTGCCACTTTCTTCTGTCTCTTCTTGCCCTACATGGATGGGCCAGCTTCAGATTTCACCCAGGAAACTCCTGAGGTTTCAAATCAACAGCTGTTGTTCTTTTAAGAAGGGACTTCAGAGCTTTCTCTACATGTGTACAAAGAAGAGGTCACATGAGCATGCAGGGAGATGGTCACCATCTGCCAGCCACAAAGCTCTCACCTGGAACTGAGTTGGCTGGCATCTTGATCTGGGACTTGCCAATCTCCTAAACTGTGAGATAACAAATTTCCATTGTTTAAAACACCTAGACAGTGGTATTGTCTTACAGCACTCCAAACAGATGAAGACATTAGTTTTGTAATATTTTGAAATCAGAAAATGTGAGTCCTCCAACGTTTTTTCTTAGAATTGTTTTAGTTATTCAGGATACTTTGAGCTTCCAGATGAATTTTAGGGTTTTTTTTTTCTATTTCTGTAACAAATATCATTGGGATTTTGGTAGAGATTACATTGAACCTGTAGATTGCTTTGGGTAACATTTTAATAATACTAAGCTTTCCTATCTTTGAATAAGTATCTCTTTCCATATATTTGTGTAGTCTTTAATTTCTTTCAGTAATATTTTGCATTTTTAAGTGTACAAGTCTTTTTGTCTCTTTATTTCTAAATATTTTATTCTTTTGACACTATTATAGATGAAATTTTCTTAATTTCTTTTTGTGCTATTTAATGTTAGTATATAGAAATGTGACTTTTTTGTGTGTATTGATTTTATATCCTACAGCTTTGCCAGCTTTGTTGATTAATTCTTATGTTGTTTATGTGTGGAATCTTCATGATTTTCTATATGTCGGATTGTGTCATCTACAGACGGAGATAATTTTACTTGCTCCTTTCCAATTTGGATGCCTGTTATTTCTTTTTTTCACCTAATTTCCATGGCTAGAACTTCTAGTACTACGTTGAACAGAGGTGGCGCAAGTGGATATCCTTACTTTGTTTCTGATCTTAGAGTAAAAGCTTTCAGCCTTTCCCATTGAACTTGATCTTTGCTGTGGGCTTTTTATATACAGCTGTTATGTTGAGAAAAAGTTGCTTCTATTCCTAGCCTGATGAGTGTTTTTATCAGGAAAAGATGCAACATTGCTGTTTTTTAGATGGTGGGGGAGGGGCAAGGAGCCCAGGAATGTGAGTGGCCTCTAGAAGCTGGTCTAGTGTCCCCATAAAGGAATCCAGTCCTGGGCTAAGAATTTTATTTAGGTTTAGTAAGTCCCATGCTAAACTTCTAACTTACAGAACGATATTGCTTGTATTATGATATTACTTGTGCTCTTTTAAGCAACTGACTTTAGGGTATTTTATTAATACCCCAAAAGCAATAGAAAACTAATACATTATGCTCTTTCTATACTGGGAGTTTTTCTGTAAATGGGAAGACTCACATAAAGTTCTAATCTCAATACATAGTGCTTTACAATTTGCAAAGTACCATGTGTATCCATCTACCTATCATTCATTTAGCCAGATGATGTTTAATCTTGCCTACTCTAGCCTTTTCTAGGCTTTTGGGAAATTAGGTGAATAAGTAATAATAAATAATGCAGTATCAGTAAGGATATAAAAGATTTGAACAATACAATTAATAAACTTTACCAAATATATATACATATAATATATATTTATTCTTTTTTTGTTGTTTTTATCCTGACCCAATGACATTTTTTCATTGCTTTTAGAGAGAGAGGAAGGGAGAGAAACACTGATGTAAGAGAGAAGCATTGATCGGTTGCCTCCCATACATACACAACCTTTCAGTTACAGGACAGCACTCCAACCAACTGAGCCTCAGTGGCCAGGGAAATAATGTTTATTCTTTATTTGGAACTTTGAGATGGCTACTTTTATTATTTTTTCCAAATTAAAAGTAGTGAGATTGTGATAAATTAAGTGACTTTCCCAAAGTAACACAAATAACCTTTTCACTACATACTCAGGGCTATTTCCATGAAACTCTTAGAAGAAAGCAGATTACATTTGGTTGGATATCTGTTCTGGTATAACTTGAAATTTCATTGTTATTTCCTATCTGTTACATGGCTCTAGGTAAGACATTTAGGCATTTAGCATCTATATTTCCTGTGACATGAGAAATAAATATTCAAGCGAATAGTCCAGGGATGAGTGAGATATGGGTATAGCTCCTTGACATGTCTTGGAGGAAATGTTTACAAATAAATGCTATGATTGTGTCTATTATTTTAGACAACAGGATATTCTGGGCTATATATGTGTCACTTTTTAAGAAATCTCTTTAAAAAGTATTTTATTTATTTATTTTTAGACAGAGGGGAAGGGAGGGAGAAAGAGAGGGAGAGAAACATCAATGTGTGGTTGCCTCTCGTGCACCCCCCCTACTGGGGACCTGACCCACAACCCAGGCATGTGCCCTGATTTGGAATCAAACTGGTGACCCTTTGGTTTGCAGGCTGGTGCTCAATCCACTGACCCACACCAGCCAGGGCTATATGAGTCACTTTTAACAAGCATGGAATTTAGCAAATAACCTTTAGTAGGTAGTGGTACTGGTGGTATTAAGTGCATGAAATAGTTATACCTACAGACAGGCTATGGACATAAATTGCTGACCTTAAGTATCATCTGCTTATTATTCCATTTACTGAAAAGTTATTTTGCATCATTACAATTCTACAGATGTTTCACAAATGTCTTTAAGGATATATTTCTGCATTTTGTTATTGGGCTAACTTCTGTGCACTGTGTCAGGTTTCCATAGCATATTAATGAGAGCATTATGGAATTGTGAATAAATATGTTTGTAGCAATTTAAATGAAGTGAACTATAAAAATGGTGATAAAATATAATTAACATTTTAACAGTAAAAAGCTTGATGCCTTAATACCACAGGAGAATGGTCTCTGTCGGTAGATAAAATGAAGAATACCCAAGTGGGCTTAAGAGTAGATGAAACACTGCTATCAATATTTAATGGAATATGTCAGATTTTGCTGGCATTGAGAAGAATGCAAATAGGGGTTACCATAGAAATCACCTTGACAGGAAACTGCACAAAATGCAACACAAACTATCCCTCAAGCAGCTTTGCAGGGGTTATTACTAGTATGATGTCCGACTATAGTTTTTTTCGTGTAATCTTTTGATAGTAGGGGGAAATGACAGTGTGTATGTGTTTGGATGTGCATGTATGCCCAATATACCTTGAAAATGGTAAGAACAGTATGAAGATTCTAGAGGAAGGTGTATTCATTTTCCTTTATATCATAATTACTCTTTGATAAAGTTTAAATGCCAAAGTTATTAATAGCTTTAACAAAGCGTTCTTGATAGTCATGCTACTACAAAGAAAAGGCAACCTTGGAGATGCTCATAGTATTTGAACTTAATATGTTATTTTACATTTTAGTGATAATCTTCTTTTGTACAATGGCTCTGATATTTAAGCCTGTGTTTTAGTGGCCTGGCTTGCACCAATTAGATCACTTGACTCTCCAGATTCAATCTTGCATTGTTGTTGAAAGAAGGCATTTTTCTAATCTTTGAAAAAAATTAGCCACACATGCCCTCTTTCATCTATTCTATAGTTACAACACAAGCTCAAGAAATGTGTACTTATTTCACAGGATCTTTTAGTAAAAGGAGATGATATTGTAGATTCTCTTGCCTATTAAAAATGGGTAAAATAAGGCAAAATATAAGGTTGTAAAAGGAATTTTTATAAAACCATTAGTTGCTGAACCAAAGGAGGAGAAAATAATTGTAGCTATATAAAGGTAATGATTATCTTAAAAGGTAAGGAGAAGAATATGACACATTTTTCTTCAAACAATTTCTGTATGTTTGAATTGGATTCTAGTTTTATCTGTTAATGAAATTGAAAGACAGAACTGAAAAATAGCAAATTTTACTTATGAAATTAGATTTGAACACTGAAAATCAAATATTAATAGAGAATCTAGGAATACACTAAAGACAATATGTCAAGATCAGTTAGACTTTATTCTGGAAGGCAAAAATATTTCAACATTTGAAAATGGATTAAAGAGCATCCAGTTATAAGTGGTAAGCTGGATGCAAATATGTATCTCTGCTCCTTTAAAAAAACACCGAAATTCCACTTAAAAATTATATCTATATATAAATCCCATCTGGGAATAGTTAGTGAGAGTGAGGACAACAGTAGATGAGAGATGTCAATGACATTTCAGAAGCACTAAAATGGTGAAAAAGGTGAAGGGATTAAGCAAAACAAACAAATAAACCAACAACCCCCCTCCCAAACTCATAGACACAGACAACAGTATGGTGATCACCAGAAGGAAAGGGGGGTAGGGAAAACTAGAAGAGGGTAAAGGGGGAATAAATGATGATGGACACAGACACGACTTGGGGTGGTGACCACACAACGCAGTGTACAGGTGATGTGTTGTAGAATTGTGTGCCTGAAACCTATATAGTTCTGTTAACCAGTGTCTCTCCAATGAAGTCAATAAGAAGGAAAAAGCTTAAAAATTCAAAAAATATGCCTGACATTGCTTACTTAAAAGATGATTGACATGACCTTACAGGACAGGAAAAATCAAGTAATTCTTGACCTTGTTATTATCTATATGGGAATTGGTTAAAAACTTATTCTATTTTAAAATCTCAGTCTTACCCATGACCCAATATTACTTACTTCTATTAAAAATTTTTATAAAGAAAAAACCATAAACTTTTATGTAGTTATATGATTTTTGACTAATGAGAAACTGAGTTTTTCATTACTATGTAACACTACCCTTTTTTAATTGAAAGATTTGTGATGATTTTTAACATTAGTATCTTTTATTTATGGTGAAATAACAAGGCTTAGAATTCAAAATGAGTCACAGATATGATATCCTTGGCTTCCCACAACAAGCCTTTGAAGTAGTTAGGGCAAATAGTTTCCTCTTCATTTGCAGATATTAAAACCGTTATAATAGAACTTCAGCATTAGACTCAAAATTGAGAGACTTAAGTCAAGGTTTTGACTCTGCTACAACTATCACTGTGAAGTTGGGTGACCACTTATGGTGTCTAGACCTGAGCATTGTTATCAATCAAATAAGAGGTTTAACATTGTGTTTTTCGTAGCACTCCTTTTTCTGTAATATGAGAAAAGAAGACTTCACTGGTGAGAAATTGTACCATTAGTCCCCAAACTGTCACTTAAAAATGTTTTCTAAAGTTTTAAAATTCTATACTTATTTTAGTTATTTCTTATCTTTCCTTCCCTACCTCTCTATTTCCCTTTCTCTCTCCCTTTCTAAGTATTAGATTTAATAAATTACAGAAAATGAAGTCTACAGAGAGCAGCTTCTGGGCTGGCCAATTCAGCCATTTGATGGCATCTTCTGGAACTCACGTTCTTGTGAAATTCTCTCTCTCCTTTCCTCACCATATTGACTTGTTTTTGGCTAGTTCCCCTTCTGCTTGCAAGACAGCTGTGACGGGTCTGTGGAAGTATGAAAATATGGCAATGTCTAGAGGAAGAAAAGAGAAACACAGTTTTTTTTTTTCCATATGTCTCATTGTATGAGAAAATCAGTAACACTGCCTTTCCTTCCAGACTTCTGCTCTTGGGTTGTTGGTCAGAACCACTTCACATGGTTATGCCTAATTAATCACTGGCAAGGAAAATTAAATCATATGAATGGGTTAGGCCAGTCAGAAGATGCCCTTACCCTCAGAGCTGGGGCTATAGCCTTCCTTTCTTGCTGCAAGTATCTTGGGGAGAACAGTATCTTTTCATGTGGGACTTGCTTTGTCCCTTACTCTGATGCGCCTGCAGTGTCATCCTTTGGCCTAGACATTCCATGTTGTTGTTGTTGTTATTCTACCACAGTTGTCCCAATTCTCCTCCCCCGCCACCCCGTTGCCCTCCTCCGCCCGGACTACCTCTGGAGGCTCCCTCAGTCAATCCCCACACCATTGTCCATGTCCATGGGTCAATCATACATGTTCTTTGACTAGTCCCTTCACCTTCTTTCCACCCTTATTTCCCTCCCCCTTTCCCTCTGGCTGCTGTCAGTCTGTTCCAAGTTTCCATGTCTCTGGTTCTATTTTGCTCAGTAGTTTATTTTGTTCATTAGATTCCCCTTATAACTGAGATCACAGGCCAATCTCACCACATTCCACAGCTGTATCCAAGCAGCTGAACAGAACTGGAGAAAAATATACAACTATAATGAGTGGCTTCACTTTATGACTACAAACTGCAGGGGGCTTTTAATGCTGCTCAAGAATTCTACTACGTTTCCCTAGCTATTCACTGAATAAAGGGTTTTGTACATTCTTTCTTCATTTTAGAGAATAGGTGCCTTCCAGAGTGTATGGGATAACAAGATGGTGTCAGCTATACTTTTTGTCTTAAACTTCTAATACCCCACTTCCTTTTAATCTCAGCTGATAACCTTGTTTGTTATTTCACTGAAGAAATAGAAGCCATAGAAGAGAAATTCCACATACATCCTCACAAAATATATCAAATTACCTGTATCCATATGCTGTGCATTTCCCTCTTTTACAACCAATGGGTTGTCTGAAGCTCCATCCTGTCTTTAAGCAACGGATCTCATTTGCTCATGTCAAAGGTTTAACACCCCCCCCCATGACTTATCATTAATATTATTCTCTGTATCAAAACTTTATCAATAGTGTACAAATATGTTATATCTTCTATTAGGAAAAACTGTTTTTTTCCTCCACAGTCTCCTCAAGCCACTGCATCATTTCTCTGTCCCCATTAATAACAAAACCCGTACTCCTAGAAAGTGTTGACTCTCTGCCTCCATTTCATTTCTCTTGCATTTAGATCAGGTTTTTCCTCTTCACCACACCCCTGAAAGAGCTCTTGTCAAGGTTACTCTTAATGGCTAAATAGCATTCTCATTATGTGCAATCTGCCAGGTGCACTTTCCACAATTGATCGTCCTTCCTCCTTAAAATACTCTTAGTGCTAGGTTTCTGGGATTCAGCTCTCTTGTTCTCCTCTGCCCTGACTGGCCACTCCTACTCAGTGTCCCATGCTGGATCATTCTGTCCCCCAACCTGAGTTAGTGAGAGCACCTTGGACTGTATCCTTGGACCCCTTGTCTTTTCTGGCAACAACAACTTTCTAAATTTTTTGTTCAGATTCATGCCTCCTCTCTTAATCTGCTTGGGCTGCTATAGCAAAATATCATAGACTGGGTTGTTTGACATTTATTTCTCATAGTTCTGGAGGCTGGGAAGTCCAAGATCAAGATGCCAACAGACTTGGTTCTTGGTGAAGGCCATTTTACTGGCTGGTGGAAGGCTGGCTTGTCTTCTTTCTGCGTCCTCATGACAGAGTAGGGGAATGAGCTCTGGTCTCTTTTCCTCCTTTGGTAAGGACTTAATCGCATCCTGGCAGCCCCATCCTCAAGATCTCATCTAAACCTATTATCTCCTAAAGGCCCCACCTTTTAGTACTTTTACATTAGGGGTTAGAGCTTTAACATTTGAATTTGGGGAGAAACACAAACCTTCTGTCCTTAACGAGGATCATATGTTTATATCTGGTCCCTATTCATGTATTTACTTGCCCATTTGACATTTCCAAGTGGGTTCCTGTCCTCCTCCTATTTATTCATCCTCTCTGACTTTCCACATTCTCCATCTGCCTAAGCCACATTAAGTCTTTGTGACTCTTTGAGGATACCAGGCATGCCTCTATGCTTTTGTTCATTGCTCAGTCCTGTGCACTTTAAAGAGTGCCTCATACATAATAGGTGGTCAATAAATATTTATTTAAAGAAAGGATGAACGAATAAAGCATTGGATGACTTATACAACTAATGTGGCAAAGGATTATAATTACTTGAGAAAGTGGAGCATGGAAGTTCAAAGGGAACCTAGATGGTCAAGTTGAATTTCTGCTTTAAGTATTGGGAACTCAGGCAAATTAGGAAAATAGTTCAAGATTAGATAGCTAGAAGCAGAGACAGTTCTTATTTGGAGGTGCCTGAGAACCTCATTCTAGTATTCTTTCTATACACCATGCTAGGCTATTCTGACTATTATTTTGGTTCTTGGTTATTGATAGTATAACTTTATTGAGGTCTCTATAATTCAGTTAAACCTATTAATGTAGACTGTCACTGAGCTAAAGAATGTAATATACAATAAATATATAATCTTCAGAGTATCTCAGACTTTGTCTTGCTAACCACCCATCTTTTTTCCTTCTACTTTGATCTGATTTACTATACTAATGTCTCTAGTTCATGTCTCTTCTTCTGCCATTATTTCCATTGCTATTTTTTCTTTCTTATTATGATGACTTCCGAATCTGTATCTTGAATACAGATCTTCCTTCTGAGCTTCAGACATGGCTTATAGGCATTTGTGCTCAAATGTATATCACAAATTGAAGATATTTCAAACTAAACCTAATTATCTGTCTCTCTTCTATAGGGTCCCCACCACAGGCATCCCTCCCTTTAACAATCCCATTCTTCTTCCTGCATTTCGTGGTCCATGGATGGTGCCACCACTGATTAAGTCGGTAATGCAGGTCTCTGGGAGTCATGCTTGAACCTTTCTTCTTGGCATTTCCCCATGTTGAATCCATTGCCAAGTCTGGTGCCCCTTGCTCATAAATCTCTCCCCAATTGCTCTCCTCTTTCTCTCCCAAACATGACATTCCCAGAATCAGTTTCTCATGTCTCCTTTTTTTAATTTTTTTTATCACTGTATTAAGTCTCTAGGTAGTATGCCTTCCTCTAGGGTTCCACAATGTTGCCACCTCTTTTTTAAAAGGCAACTGTTGCTATGCCTCTCACCTGCTTAGAAATCTTTAACAATTCCTGTTGCCTGCAAGAGTAAAATCTCGAGGTGTTAATATGACGCAAAATGAATGCCCTTTATGACTTGATTCCTGCTAACCTTTCTAGGCCTGCCTACTTGCTTTTCCCATCTTTTCTCCTTTCCAGAAATGTTTAAACTTGCTGATGTAAGAGTATGATTATGCCCTGTACTCTCACCCTCCTTCTTGCAAGCTAGGGGCTGTTTCTTCTGAGGAGTCTCTGCGATCTGCCTCTTCCTCCCACACTGAGTTTGAGGCTGCCCTTTTGTATTCTTAGTGTGCCTGGCTAGGAACCCATGATAGCATCAATGAACTATGAAGTAGTTGTCATTTACCCGCTGAACTCTTTCACTGGACTGCAAGACTCTTTGAGAGGTGGGCTGCTTCTATATCTCTTGTTCACTCAGCATTTAGAAGGATTCTGGCACATAAATGTGGATTGCACAAAACACTGAAGGAGAGGTCTGCAGAATAGCATCTTATTATGTCATTCAGCATGTTTGATGATAATGAGTATGAAAGCTCATCATTTTACCTTTGACTTGTCTTAACTTTAGCCTAGTCCCACTTATAGTGCTTGTTTGGTTTTAATTATAATTAGCATAACAAAATTACAGTTGCCATTTTTATAGTCCTCAAATTTTATATAATACTTAGAGATATATTTTTAAAATTCCACTCCACTAAAACAAACAAAACTTGTGAAATTATTATGATCATATTTCTACAAATGAGAACATAGAGAAAGAGAGAAAAACTGGCTTGTCCAAGGTCATACACATGGGAAATCATGAAACTGGAATTTGAACTTAGCTCTTATGGGTCTTTCTTAAGTAAGAAAGTAGAAAAACTTGCAAGTAGAAAAACATTCTGAGAAAAATCTTGTACTTCTTCAGGGTGTAAGAGCAGAAGGGAAGCTGAGAATACTTTTATACAAAGATGTTTTTATTTAAAGAACAAAGGAATTGAGAAGAAAAGATGAGAGAAAAATAGTGCCTAAAAGGAAATTATTTGGATATTCTGGGTGTATGTGTTCAAGTTTGAATTACAAATACAAAATTGTCCTTAAGTGAAACTTATCAATACTAAAATTTCCTTACTCTTTTTTTCCCTCAATTTAGTTTTCTCAAGTTTCTTTTTGTATCAGACAGAACAATAACAACAACAACAAAACCCAGTTACTTGAAGGTTACTGGGGTGATATTTCAGAACAACAATAAATTGAACACCAGAAATCACATAAGAAATCCTGTTCTTATGAGACTATTTTTAGGACAGATTTGCAGGCTCTGAAAATTATTTGAGCTTCACATCTAAACAAACAAATGTTTGAGTCTTTGATGTGTTTTTAGTTGTTCAGAGGGTTAAATCAACATTCTGTATTATTTCTGCATTCTTTGTTTTCTTTATGGTTGCCACTACGGACCCCATTTCTAGCCATAAGGCAGAGCAGAAAGCTCGCGGCCAGTGCTACAATCAATGCTAATGTTGCTCTTTAGCCAGCTAGCAACTGGACCTGGGTATTCCTCTGGGGTCTGAAATCCTCGGGTTCTAACACTAACATCTCCCAGCACACAGTGCAATCTTATTCAGCTCTGCTTCTAGGCATTGTACATTTTAAAACTATTTCACTTTCCTGAACAGGTCTCCAACAGACTTATGTTGTGAGTATCAAGTTCTTTCCTCATGTAAAAGAACGTACATTATGAGAAGCAGAAAAATAAGTCAATAGAATTAGGTGTATGCACAGAGATTGAAATAAATAGTTCTGAGACCTTAACTTAATTTGTTAAAGATGCAAATAACTAAGTAAAAAATTGATGCTTGGGCTAATTGAGTTTCAAATGTGTTTAATAACAAAAGTGGAGGTACAATTTCATATTTTGAAGTCTTTTAATTGCTGACAAAGTCACCATCAAAAATGACTTTATGGAGATTTTTATCAGATAGGAAAAGCTTCAGTGGTCCTCTCTTAAATTGAAAAAGACATGTTTGACTGTCATTCCCCAACAGGCTTTAGAAATAGAGTACGTATTTGTATATTAATTGTAATGATGATTGGCTGATGAGTTTAACAAATGTTAACAAATGTTACAAGTCTTCCCATTGGCTCTTCTCACTAGCATTTCTTGTTTTTATCTAGTAGTGCTAGTTCATTTAGTTAATATTAGAAGGAGTTGGATCTTTTTTCCAAAAAGGAGTATATTAATTTGAAAGATCATTTGGAAATACACTTTCTGGAGTTCTCATAAAGCACATGAAGATTTTCTGAACTTGGCTTCTATGCTTGCTAACATCAGAAATCTCCAAATGTATAAGCTGTATTTTGATGCATATCCTAACTGTTCAAGAGGTCCTGACTGAAGTGCAGCCATTTTGAGGTTTGGAACATCAGAAGTTGAATCAGAGACAGCGTATTGTCCAGTGGGTGTAGGATGGGGCTGCAAATTAGCATTCTACCTACAGGTTTTTTTCCTTTGATAAGAACTATGTAAACCATATGTGGGAGATTGCAGGGGTTCATTTTGAAATGGAGTGCCACTAGGGCTCTCCCAAAGAGGGGATTTGTAATCGGGTCCAGAACTTGAGGTGTCCAAGAAAAATAGAGGATGTTCTCCCCCTCTACAAGGCAGGCTTCATGGGGGATGGGATACAGGGAGCGGGGCCATTGAGAGTTATTTAGCACATCAGTAACAGCAGAATAGCTTCATACCTCATATGCAAAGATGGTTATTTTGCTTATCAACAAGGCTAACCAGGAAGTTTTGCATAACTTAAACTCTGGATACAGCTGGCAGCCAGCAGCTCCTCTGGTTACAGTGAGTGTGCAGGAGAGTTTGGAGATGGTTTGCTCCATGCCTTGGGGGAATAAGGCGGAGACCAAGCAGGAAAGTAAGGGGAGAAAGGACTCTTGCTACTGGGCCAGGAAAAGGTGCCGTGTGGGTTTGGATTGCGAACTGGAGATCCCGGCAACACAGCTGATGGCGCTGGGAACTGCGAGAGGCCTGCCCAGCAGAGCCCCGGACTTGCGTTCTTTTTTTCCTTCCGAAGGACGGTACCCCTGAAAGACAGGACTGTATGTGTTGGTGGGTGTTTTAAAGGGATTTTGAGATTTAACAGCAACATTTAGTCATTACTCAAAACCTGTGTCACTTTTGAATAAATAGTTCCTTTCCTTTTCACCAAACTCTGCCATTGAGAAGCATAATTTCTAAGGGTGGCGGGCAAAGAACCTAGAGCAGAGGGACCCAGTGGAAGGGGGGTGTTGTTTCAGTCATAGTATCTGGGCTCCCCCACCCAACAATGAGTCCATTATTCGGTAACACTGTGATCAGCATTTGCTCTGCTAGGCTTTCAGTGTGGGACCCTGCTTGCTTGCTTTACCATTTCAGGAGGCAGTTGACTGGAACTGAGAAAATCAGAATCTTCTTCATAAAGGTACGGAAGGGTGGAAGAAGGCAGAAACTGAGTCACCTGATGGTAACAGTGCCATGAATTCCTTTCCAGGAGGCCCCTGGAGCTACAGTGACACTTCCCCTTCTGGAAGCAAAAGAAAAAGTCTCTTTCCCTTTTAGAATTTAGAGATAATTGGAGTCTGTTTCTTTTGCCTGAAAAGAAAGAATCTGAACTGGCTTATCTTATTCTATACCTAATTAAGGTATAGAATAAGGCTAATTAACAACCTTACTTTTCACATAATTGTGAAATATTTTAATTCACAAGTGATACTCACTAAAAATCATTGCTGTGAGGGACAATTACTCATAGAATTGGTTGTAAACAAACTTGTGAAGTAGGCTAAATATATCCTGGAATTTTCTCTCTCATCTCTCTGAACCCTTTGTTATCATCCTCCTCCTGCCTCTGCTCCTCAAAAAGATTTTATTCTTTAAGCCACTAGTGTAAAGTGACCCTACACCTCTAATTTCCTAAGTTTATTTCTGTTGTATAATTACCAATAGCACCTCACTTCACTTCAAAAGTCTCTCAGTTTATCGCCACCTAAGTTAAGTATTTTTAGTAGCCTTGATATATCAGAGAACAGACAAATACAAGACAAACACAAGTATGATCTCAATTATATGTGACATCTAAAGAACAAAACAAAACAAAGAAAAAACAGTTCATGGAAACAGAGAACAGGTTGGTCATGGCTAGAGGTGGGGGTGGAAGGACGTGGGATGGGGTAGACAAAATGGGTGAAGGGAGCCAAAGGGTACAGACTTGCAGCTGTGAAATAAGTCATAGGCATGCAATGTACAGCATGGTGACTATAGTTAGTAATACTGTTCACATTGGAAAGTTGCTAAGAGATCTTTAAAGTCTTCATCATAAGAAAATATATTCTGTAACTATATGCTGATGGATGTTAACTAGACTTACTGTGGTCAACATTTTGCAATATATACAAATATGTAACCTTTATGTTGTACACCTGAAACCAATATAATGCTGTATGTCAATGATACTTCACTTTTTAACAAAAAGAAAAAGCCATGCTGTTTAATGAGAATGAAGTTTAAGTTATAGGAGATGAATTAGTTGTAGAGACATGTTGTACAGCATTGTATCTTATTGTTAATAATAGTGTTTTCTGCACTTACAAATTTATTAAGAGGGTAAATCTTATGTTAAGTATTCTTATCACAGGAAAAGAAAAAAGAACAAAAATGGCAAGCATTCTGAAACATTAAAAAAATTTTTCTTCTGCTGATTGTTCCTCTTGCCTCCTATACCACTTTTTCTTTCAATCATCTCTTTTTGGCTTTACTTATATTTCTAATTACCTAGATTATTATTTATTATTGTCACAATTTATGACACAAACTACTGTTGTCTTATATCTACTTTATTAGCCATTTAACCTTTTCTTACTTGTTCACTGGAAAACGCCAAACCTGGATAAAGCAAAATATCCTCTTCATGCACTTTAAACATTGTGGCTGTAGAATACTACCAGCAAAAACACCACTTCACATGCACAGCACAGAAAAATTGGCATCTCCGACTACCGCCAGGCTCTAGTACGGCCGGCAGACCCTTTTCATGTACAAAGTGAGCTCCCTCCACCATTCTCTTCCGCAGCTGTGTCAAACCCTTACTGTTCCCCTTAACTCCCAAACTGCCATCCCTCTCCTGTTCTCATAGTTGGTCTCATCAATCCTTCTTCACACAGAAATAGAGACCATCACACAGGAACTGTGTGTCCATCACCTTGTACTGAAACAAGCACCCAATGTTGCTATATCCAAAATTATCCCAGTATCCTTCTTTCCCAGGGATTTAGGGAAGAAGTAATTTCATTTTTGAGTGCCATTTCTTTACTTAAGAACAATGTCCTTTCTAGCATCCTTTGCTGTGTCTACCATGTTTCCCACTGGTTTTTGGTCTTTAGTATAGTTTTGAGTTTTACTACTCCCAGGTCTCCATGTTTCAGCCACTCCAGAAAACTCATGACTCTCCAGTGCCTTCACATCACATTGATAAGCCTTCTCTGCAAAGTTCCCCTCCTTTTCCTCTTTATTTGTTTCTAACTCCATCCTTCTTTGAAAGTCATCATTTTGGTCTTCTCTTGCTCCTAGATGAAGGTTTCTGTCCCTTAATCTTGACTCAGTCTCCAATGAGTACTGCCGCTCAGCACTCTTTCAGGTCACAGGCATTTGTCAGCCTGTGTGGCAATGGTTTACTTGTCTGCTTTTCCCATGATAATGGGAATGTTTTGAGAATAAGGGATTCCATTCATCCCTCCATCTTGGATGGTCTACATCAGAGCAGTGTTCTTCACCGATATTTTACACAGAATCAGTTTTATGAAATATTTCTCCATGCACTATCCTTAGCAAGCTCAAATGATTACAAGACATTTCTATAGGATATAAATAATTATTTCTCTCCCTTTGTTCCGAGATGAGCCGCCCTCAAAGGGGAATCTCTAAAAACATAGAACTGTTTATAACAATGGAGATAATATATGAACTAAAGAGCAAGAATGAATGTAGAACAGTAAATGGATAAAAGGGAACAGAAATGGTGGCTGGAATCTTCAAGTATATGGGTTTTACGGAAAGCATGTTATACTTGAAGTTCTATAGTGCTTCCCGTGTTACCCAGTCCTCCTATATATTTACTCATTCCTCATCACACCTCTGTGATATGGACACTGTCATAAACTGCATTTTACAAATGAAGAAATCAAGAGTAAGGTTGATGAGTGACATGCACAGTTAGTAGAAGGTGAAGTTGCTTTTTGAACTTGGGCAGGCTGACCCCACAGTCCTTGCTCGTAACTACACAGGACAATTGCAAGGCAATTAAATGGTATGATCTGATAAGCAAATTCAATTACTGAAATAGCTTAAGACATATTTAAAGTGAGCAACTTTCTTTAGTGAAACCTGTGAAGAGTATTTTTATCCCATTGTAAATTGGTCTTATTGCTTCTGTTTGAACTTTTTTGGACACTAGCCTCTGTTATAGATACGTCAATATTTTTCCAGGGCCCAATAATAGCTTATTAAGAGTGTGACTTCAAAAACACAGAAGGTCTAGATATCCAAATGTAGGATTTTGGATATAAAAGAAACAAGAGTTTTTCTTTAAAGACAGCATTCCCATATAAAAAGGTTGGAAATGTTGCCCTTTTTGAAAACTACATGTATTTGCTGATCTGCCAAATAAATCTTCCTGTTTCCACTCTGCTTTAGTGGTTTTTCTGTATTAAATGTAGACAAATAGAAGAACCACAGCACTTCCAAAATGCTGACCCTTAATCCTCCTTTGCAATTTTCTTTATTCAAAGTGTCTACCTTTACGCAGATTTGATGAACTTTGTGAGGCTGTAACTTCAAAGGGGGATCTTAATTTAATCACCTTGTTCAGGAACAATGTTTTCTTGGTGTGCCTTCCATTCCTCTTTTATTTGGGGAAATTATACAAGTTTTTACTAAGTCATCAACTCCTCCCTGAAATTCTACCTTCAGTTTCATGCATGCGTGGCTTTATAAAAGTAAGATATGTTTTATATGCTTCAGAGACTGTGCAGTGAAAACAAGATCCAGCAGAGATTTATCTATAGCCAACAAATTCCTGCTGTCAGGTTTTTCCGTCTCTTCTGTTCGACACGATGGAACCCTTTACAAACATGTTGACTCAGACCAGCATGCTGCATACTAAATTATGAAAACAGTATTCACATGTTAGCATTGAAAAAAGTGGACTCATCATGTGGTATTGTTCTGAAGTGAAACCTTGTGATGAGACAAGAAAAGAAGACTCCATCATCTCAATATGTTGAAGGCTGTGGGCGTAGTAGGGTGGATATTTGACTCTTGCTGTGGTGTGGCAGGTTTGCTGTGATGTATGTGGATCTAATTCTGTGAGTTTGATTTTGATGGCAAATGTAGGAATAATATTCAAGTTTGTATGTGTTCTAATATCCCTGAGGTAAAAATGAATATGTGTAGAATTGAAGAATTTCGTATTTGTATTTGTTGATTGAAGCTGTGCTTTGTACTTTATTTCAGAGCATCATGCTTGAACAGACATAGAAGAATAACAATTATTTTTTAGCAAATATGAGACTGACTTGCAGTATTCCTGGCATGAGGGAGCCCCTAGACACACAAGGAAGGGAAATTGCAGGATAGCAAGCTGGGTTTTCACTTGCAGGATATCCTTGTCATTTCTGGAAACCAATAATGTTTTACACGTGTTTTGTTCCAACCCTTTATGCACAACAAACTGGCTTTAAATATGATGGAGTTAAGTGAAATGGACATGTCTGTGACAATTGCAAGATTTACTGTCATGCTCTCATTTTCTACGAGTCAACAGTTTAACCATTTAAAGTCCTTATCATAAGTACAATTGAAGATTCTACTTCCCAGTTCCATACCAGGCTGGAAATCATTAGAATAAAAAAAATGTTTCAACATATATTTAGTAGAAGGGGCTCTCAATGATATATTCCAGCAGAGGGATACTTCATGGGGAGTGAATACTCAGGAGTAAATGTCCAGGCATCTGAAACAACCACACTGCTGTCTTTCACATTTCCTAGCCCTTCAACCACTTCCTCCAGATCCAGTCTGACCTCGATTTCCTGCTGGGGGGTATCCTCTCTGACAATATTCTGGAGAAGAATTATATTAAGTCACCTCTGCATCATCAAATTCACTGACTTTTTCTTTTACTTGCCCAGAAGCCTGGGAAGTATAACATTAATATTTAATTGAACAAACTCCACTTTTGTGACATTTAGCAAGCAGCATTATCCTGGTTATTCCTCCTTTCCAAGTGGCCTCTTAATCTGTCTGTAGGCTCCTCTGTCTTTTGTCCCTAAACTCGGGCACTCTTGAAAAGTTCTGACCTTTCAGCCTATCTCTTCTTTCCACTTTTCTAGTAGAAATCCCTCTACTCCCATAGCTTGTTATTGTTATTTGATGGATGAGTCTGGAATTGGGGCCATCTCCCAGGACCTATCGTTCATTAGTTTGCTTTTATTTGTCAGGTGACTATTTCTACCTTGACCGCATATTTCTGTAACTGATCTTAGAGTGCCTGCGTGTACACCTCTTGCCTTTGCCCTAAAGCCCCTCCTCTTTTTGGCGTCCTCCCCATTTTTATCAATGCACTTACAAGTATATCAGATGTCTGGGCTGCAATTTCATTAGGATTTTATTTTTCTCTATTTCTCTTATAGTGAATGATAACAATAACAATAATAATGCTTATTGTACTGATAGTATGTGCTAGATAGTGTTCTAAGCTTTTTATGGATCATGTCATTTAAATACTTAAACTTTATGAAGTACCTGCTTATTGTTTTCCCCACTTTACAGACAGAGACCTCATCTGTCATACAGTCCTGTTACTTTCTTGGTCACAGACTCTCCCTTACCTCTTCAGTCAGTGGTATTAACAGCAACATTTTGTATTGGAATTGCCCCAACCATGAACTGGTCTTTCTTCCTCTAGACCAGTAATTTTCGACCAGCGTGTCACAACAGTTTTTAAAACATGCAACACCTGATTATTTTAGTCGGGGGCACGGACCTCTTTTCCCTTAGCTTGTCAAATTAATAAGTGACAACATCCAACACAACAGTATTGCCCAGAAGCCTAGGAAGTATAACATTAACATTTATGAATTAATCCTGTCCAGTATGAATTAATCAAAATTATACCTAATTGTGTCAGATTGAAAAAAAAATGTAATTTTCCTTGTGCCACAGAATTTTAGTAATTAGTTTGTATATTCCATGAGACGAAAAAGTTTGAAACTTGCTGCTATAGACCTTCCTCCCCTCAACAATGCTTTCTGCATATATGTTGAGGATTATTCTTCCTAAAATGTTTCTTTGACTATGCCACTTTCTGGACCCAAGACCTTTCATGATCTTTCTTATTGTGTGTAGTATAGTTCAAAACTTTTCCTTCCTATTCAAAGCCATCACTTATATTTCCAAACTTATTTTCTACTGTCATGCCATGAAAGCTGTAGTCAAACTAATTTCTTCTAAGGTTAAAAAAAATTCAAAGTTATTTCTTTCCACCTTCCTGCTTTGGTTATTTCATTCTTAGTGTGTGAATGCCAGTCTTCTCCTTTTTTCTCACTCTTGTCTTTGCCTAAGGAAATCTTACGCAACTTCAAGGCTGGGTCTGAATGCTACTTTGTACTTTCTTAAGTACCGGCACAAAAGGAATGTCCCTGTTCTGAAATTTCATGGGGCATTTGTTTGTATCACCCACATAAAACCTGTTTATTGCCTTGTTTGTGGTCATTTTTGTATATTTCTTTTCTTTCTAGTAGGCTGTAAACCTTTGGGGGATTTGCAGCTATCACATTCGCCATGTACACCTCTTGGCATAAAAGAGAGATTTTTATGGCAGGAATCTTTAGAAAATATTTGACTGTAGGAATGAGTGAAGAATCCCCTTTACGTATCTATTCTCTTGGTGGACATAGTTTATATTTAGGATCTGGTAAACTGAGAATTTTTAGCCAGAGAAAAAGAGAACTACACATAGGGTCAAGGTTTTGTATAAAGTTCAGTGCATTCCTGAATCCCCCTGAAGCCAATCAAGATTAAGATACTTTATGGTTTAGTGAAATACTCCAGTCAAAGAGAGACTAATACCATATGATTTCACTTGTATGTGGAATCTAATGAATAAAATAAACTAACACACAAAACAGAAACAGATTCATAGATACAGAGAATAGATTGACAGCTGTCAGAGGAGCGGGAGGCTTTGGAGGACTGGGTCAAAAAGGTGAAGGGATTAAGCAAAACGAATGAAAACCCTAGTAGACACAGACAGCAGCATGGTGATTACCAGAGGGAAAGAGGGGTGGTGGAGGTAAAGGATGGTAAAGGGGAGAAAAATGGTGATGGAAGGAGACTTGACTTGGGGTAATGACCACACAATACAACATACAGATGATATATTATAGAATTGTACACTTAAAACCTATATAATTGTATTAACCAATGTCACCCTAATAAGTTCAATTAAGAAAAAAAGAAGCTTTGAATTTCTTCCATCCAAGTATTTACCGTCTGCAGTTAGGCAGCATATCAATAGGGGTCACCAAGCTGGGAGGAGTCCTTTCACGTTTCCGTGACCAGATTTCCAAACTATAAACAATACTACCCTGTCTGCCTCAATGGGATGTGAGGTGACAGTAGAGAAATACATCTGGATGTGTTTATTGGTGCAGAATTCAAGTTTCAGGACACATGGCAAATAAGGTACTATACTAGGGATATGGGAAACTATAAAGACAGAAATATAACTCATTTTTGCCCCATGAGGCTGTAATTTTTATATTCCGATCAGGAAGAGAATGGAGAACATCAGCCTTGTATGTAAAAAGCATTTATACTTCTTTATAAGTTAGGCTTATATCCTTTCCATAAGCTTTCCTTCTGAGATCCTTAGTGAAAAGGAGCAATAAGGCCACTGACCTTGTCAGGTAGGGCGGGGGTGTGTGTGTGTGTGTGTGTGTGTGTGTGTGTGTGTGTGTGTGTGCGCGCGCGCGTGATGTTCTTGGATCAGTCAACAAATAAAAGCCCTAATTAATACATGTTTTTATGATGTGATGGAGGCTGTAGAAATGGGTTAAAACCATTAGTTCATTATACAAAGGTCTAGGCAGCTACTTTCATGTAGGAATACTTTTGCTTTCTGATGAACTGATAGTGATAAGAGAGAGTTAATGTTGCCTTCTAAGTCTCTGGGGCAATCTATTCTACTGCCACTTCTTTTGAACCATGACATTCTGAAAAAAAAATTATAATTCTTTTTTCTATTATTTTACAAAGGTTGTACTGTCAAACACTTTCCAGAATGTATATGTTTAAGATTTGGCTTCCTCCCTGAAATTGTGAGCTCTTCGGATTCTATGACAATGGACTTGAAAGTCATCTATGAGCTTGTGATTCTATTAATATAAGTGATGGTTATTCTAACTTCTAGTTATATCTAGTTACAATGTTTTTAGTGACTGTACCTTTCCATACTTCTCCTGGGAGATGAAACTTTCTAGAGAACGGATCTCTGACCCGTTACCCAAGGAAGTAACAAGTATCCTTAGAAAGTTTTAATTAAAAATAGGAAATGTGGGATAATATAGTGGGGGCATACATAATAACCACATAGTTTCAATTAACCTTCAAATAAAGGTCACAAATCAATGATTAATTTAATTTTATTTTAGAAGTAAATGCTAAACTTATGGACTTGCTGTCGTACAGTCACATTCTATCATTTGTAATTAAGTTGCAGGCCTTTTGCCTTAAGAAACATGGTTTGTCTATTTAAATCTATCTACCAATCAATATCTATCCATTTATTATCTATCATTTATCTCATTGATTTGTCTTATATATTATAGATAATTTTGAATATATAGGCACCATTTCCTTATGTTAAAATTAATATTAAAAGCACTTAAAAGTGTACTATTAAATTGCATTTCTGTTAGATAACAATTATTACAATTTTAACCATGTTACAAACAGTGAAAGTGCATGTTAGTTATTCCCTGTTTCTCTTGCCTCATTTCTGCTAATTTTGGAATTTCCATTTGTGTTACAGCTGATTAGAAATGAATGAAATTACACATTCAATTCCCGAACTTTCCAAATATGAAGAATATGATGGTAAAAGATTTATTTCAAACACTGTATCCCTTGATTTAAACATGTGCTAGGTCAGTTTCCTTGCTATAATTTGCAATAGGTCTAATTCAAAAGCTTTTTAGAGCAAAATGTGCATTTGACAGTAATTGTGACTGATTTTCATAATGCACTGATGTTAGCGTGTCAAATCTTATGCAGTAGTTAAATTCTAAAAAGAAATTAAATTTGGCAATAATTGGGTTTTTTTCTCCCTGCAATTAAAGAAAGCTCTCCTTGTTATGCTTCATGTGCTATATACACAGTGCTTTCTTTAGCATCACTTAAGGGTATTTTAATTTTTTCTGTCAAATTCTAACCAACTTATTTTTATCATTCTGTCAGTTTACATTTCAACCACCATTTTGTCCTTGAATTGCTTGTGAAAATTCAATGTGGAACTAAATGCAGGAAAAAAAAATTGTTTCAACTTTCTTCCCTTCTTTTTTTAAGAAAGTGTTTTCTCCTCTCATAAGGACTGTGCCCAAAGGATGTTTTATAGAGCCCTGAACAATAGGATATAGACTTTGCATCTCCATTAATAAAAACAAAAAAACAAACATTTGCTATTACTCAGAGATTTTTTTAGTTATTAAGTAAATCATAAAAGGAATCAGACAAATGGTTTTAGTCTTCTAACAGCCAGCTATGTTATGTGTATGTTTTCAGTAAATGAAGTTTACAAGATCATGGTATTAGTATTTAAACCAAATCCAGAAAACCAAATGCAGATTTGTACATATTGGTCAATAAAATATAATTCCTAAAAATTACTCCCTTCTTACCCTATCACCCCCTTTTGTGCATGGTCAACATGGTACAAGGGTGGACCCCCCCCCACCCGCCCCAGGTGGCAGCAGCAGGGCAGGTAAAGTCAGTGCAATAGAGACACATGACAGGACTTTATTATAGTAAGTAATGCAATTCCAGAAATAACCTATGTGGAACATATTGCCTCTGCTATACATGTCAGAAAATGGACTTTGATTGATGGTGTCGCAACACAAAACCACATACTAAAACTTTGTAAAATTATCATGACAGTGTAGAAGTATACACATACTCGCCAATAGTGTTAGTGGCCTTTATAATTAACAAATGGGCAAAGCACATACATTCTGTAAACTGCCCATGCCTTATGATTGTTTCTAGTTGCTGTCATCAGCATGTAAGTAAGCAGGATGGCACGGTGGGTCTGGCAGTCCTCACGGCTGAGAGGTGGAGGCGTTCTCTGGAGGGTGATTATCTACAGATAACCACACCACCTGGAGTTGCCATATTGCTACTTTAAAAATTCATTAATTTGGGAGAAAAACGTGTTCATTTGTGCCTGAAGAGGAAGTTAGCCGTTTAGAATACTAAACAGCGTAGTCTTGCTGTGGTTCATCTACATGAGATCCTATAGATCCCTCACCTATAAATTGAAATACTCTGTCTTTGAAACAACTTCATAAACTTAAGAAAAAAAAAAACAGACCCAACAAACATTTATAGCATTTCTGTAGAAGCATTTGCTGACAGTGAAAGTGGCAAAGTTGTTAGGTTTTAGATTGTTTAGAGAAGTGATTTGCTTTGAAAGATGAGTGATCTGATTTAGAAAAAGTTGGCTGCAAATTCTGGTTTTTGAAAAAGTAAATTTGCAAATTGAAATTAAAACATATGGGACATTTTTATTTGCTCACATTTGTTTAATGCAAAACTGCTTTATAAAGGAAATTAAAAAGGAAAGAAGGAAAAACATGAGCCACCACAAAACATACACAATATTTTTCCATATTTCTTTGCCTTAGTCCATTGGAAGTTTAAAGGAAAAACTGAGTACAATTTTGAAAAGAACAAATTATGATAGCAAATGCTTACAAAGAATTTGTCCAATTCTATAATTTCAAACAGTTACTATAATAAAAACTCTTTTATTTGAAATAAGTCAATTTTTCAGGATATATTTTGCCAATTAATATACTGAAATCACTATTTCAACATATAAAAATAGTCCGAGTCAGTCATCTAGATAGTATTCCTTTGTGTGTGTGTTTGTGAGGGTAAACTTTTAAATGTATATAATTGCAAAACTTATATATACACATATTTTTTTAATCCTCACCTGAGGATATGTCTCTCTTGATTTTTAGAGAGAGAGAAAGATCAATGTTGCTCCTGTGCATGCCCTGGGGACCAAACCCACCACCCAGGCATGTGCCCTGACTGGGAGCAGAACCACAACCTTTTGGTGTGGTATGGGATGGCACTTCAGCCAACTGAGCCACCTGGCCAGGACACGAAAATTTTATATTTAAAAAAAATTATTTACAGAGTCTTTTAGACTAGTGATATTATTCTTTTCATTGTTAACATAAATTTTTTCCCCCTTGATAAAATTTAGAGGTTGTTAAAGATTTGGATCTCTTTTACAATTGGGAATTAACTCAGAGACTGAAGAATGATTATACCTAACATTTTTCTTTTCTTTAAAAAATCAAATTATAAGCCTCCTGCTCTGATTTTATTATTTCCTCTCTATCCCTTTTATATTTAAACAAAGCAAATAGTAATACTACATTTGGTTTAACTTTGAATTTCCAAGTTAAAGTTGGCTAAACATGCAGAAACATTTGAGCTCTGTGAGGCCTAAGACTCTGCCCGCCTTGTTCACAGTCAGCCTGTCATGATAATGGTTAACCTTTATGGAGAGATTATTTTGTACCAAATGTTGTTTGTAGCACTTTTACACAATATATTCTTTGATCTTCTTGGCCTTTGCTTTTTTCTACCTCAAAATAGCAGGATTAAATATTTTAGAGGCCCTTGGCACTGAGACAGATTATAGTATCTTAGCTCCTACTCTTTGCCAGGTGGAACTCATTTGAAAAAAAAAAAAAAGAGAGAAGTAAACCAAACTCGAAGGCACAAACCTTTCATAAATACTGAAATTAAATGTTTCCGTATTTTAAAATTTTTCAGATTTTTCTGATGGCCAAATTATGGGTAAATTCCTCAAAGTCAAGCTTTACTCATTTTTAAAGCCCCGTTAGATAATGTGCTCAATATGTGCTTAATTTGCCTTCCACAAAATTTACCTGTGGCCCTTAGCACCTGGAACAGTCCTAGAGACAAAATTCAGTGCTAGCCGATATGGTGATTAGAAGAAGTACACTACCTTGTCCCTGTCTTAACCTAATTGGAAAGATAAGGCATACACATTCTATGGAAAGCTCAAAAATAAAAGAAAATTTTAAAGGAACACCAAGAGAGCTTATTGAAAAAACAATATCCATTTCCATTTCATTTATTTGTATATATTTTTTTCTTTTGTTTCCAGTTTATGTGTTGTTCTATGGAGGGAGTTTGTGAAAAGGGCATACAGAGTCCATACAAGGAATCAGATGAAGGTGGTAAGCAAATGAAAGAAAATACACACTCGAAGTCCTAATAAGATTTATATTTTCAGCATACGCAGAGTAGAGTGAAAAGTGACCCAACACAACAATCAGAGCACTGAGTTCTAGTCCTGACACTTGAAATAAGCCATTCAAGTTACTGGCCCTCATTTTATTTATCTGTAAAATAACATTCTGGGATGCAGATAATGATGATGCTGATGGAGATCCTGGCTCCAGTGTTCTTCTTAGTCTCTCCCTTTTCCACTTTTATTTCCCTCTTCCAGAGATATTTTTCAGAAGCAGTAGAAATATTACATTGTGAGAAAGTATTCTCGAATGTGACAAGGGAGAGAAGCCAGGGATGTGCTATAGAATCTTTGAAGTGATCAAGGTGGAAAGAGGGACTTCATGGCAGAGCTGACATCCAGACTGGGTCTTTCAATCAATCAATTATCATTACATGTGTATGGGATGTTTATTACATGCAACACATTGTATGCTAGTCAGTGTAGGAAACACAAAAAATAAGATATAGACCTAGGCTTCATTTGCACCGAGTGAATTTTCCAGAAAAGTGAAATTTATTTTGAAAATATTGCCTCTGATTTTCTTGCTACCTGACATTTAGATAAAACCCTTAATAACTTCATGGCATTTTAAGTAATTTATACTTTATTAGGAAAAATAAAAAATAATCTCTCTTATTCTAATCCAAGAAAATTTATTTCTCTCTTGGATTATTGTTTATTTAATAATATAGATTTTTATGTTGGAATAAACATTACTGCGTCCAATAGAACACAGTTGACTATTCTCTGTCATTTCCGAAATCATACTTTGCTTCAAACTTTTGGTTTGCAGGCTTTTCGTCTCATGAGAGTACTAACTTGAATGTGTTCTGTGTAATGACACATTGTACAAAAACTATGTGTTCTAGCATTTGTAAGAAGATAGTCCATGGGTTCCATCTGGCAAGTTTTTCCTCATTGTACATCTCTGCTCATGGTGGACATGATAGACTACATACAGCTCTACTTTTAATGGGTGTGACTACATTTCTCTCAGTGACTGATTTTTATTAGTTTCTAAAGATAACAGCATATGCATGCATACACGCTGATGTTTCTGAAGGGCATTGTGATGAAAGATTAGAATGCTTTTTGCCTAATGCCTGATCAAAAAGCATGTCTTAGCATGGGTGCGTTTCATTTTTTGTCACCAAAAGAGTAACATCTGTTGACACTGTTATTTATCACCCAGCTTCATTCATTTTTAATGCCAAAGTTACCCTGTTTGGTCATTAAAGGTTGAGATCATGAGGGTTAGATATGGCATAAGATTCAGGATATTCAGAATGTAATGCTAATGTAGAAATTACACCACAGGAAGAGGCAAGAAGCCCATGATTTAAGCACAGGTGTTAAATAGCCATCCATGGAATTAGGTTCCCCTCATAACAATGAAAATCTCTACCTGGGGGATTGAAAATTAACACCAAGTGTAGGTCTTCATTATAATGTTACCAATAAGAGAAAAGAACAATGCTGAGGGTTTAACAAAACTAATTCAGCCACACCTGGCAAGCTGTATATCACAGAAGACATTGGTACATATATTGGCAGCAATGTAGAAGACAAAAGAAAATCACCAGTCCTGGCAAGGTTGGAAAATTGAACTTCCACAGCATCCCTAATAGATAGTAAAACAAATTTTTCATAACACTTTCTCTTCTTTCCAAGCAAGATGAATGACAGTTTCATCTCAGACATTGAGACATGAGGGATGTTTTAAACCCTCAAGTTTAGTTTCTATGATGGCTTATTTGTGCATTTACATCAGTCAGTCTAAGTATAATGTGTGAAAACATTGGCATCAGTCAGATCCATGTGGAGTCTGTCTGCAAAAGTACTGGGACTTTCTTTGGGGGCCTGGAAATCTTATCTTAAATGGATGTTCTGTGCAGTGTATTAGGAAAACTTCTGATGTCATGTTCACTCTACTGACATGTATGATGCTTTCACAGTAACTGGCTATTATCAGTAAAAGACTCATTCAGTAATAACACGAATAAAATTCTCAAACTGTGGTCCTTCCCCTTCAGAGAGCTGGGACATGATCAGTGTAGGGAAGGAGAACAACCCCAAAAGCTCTATCTTTTAAGCCAGCTGGTTTAAAGTAGCTTTATGGTGGGCTGAAAGTCTGGAATTCACAACTTAAAGGGTCACTGAAGGAGAGTTATCTAATGATTATGGAAAACCTATACCCCAGAATTTCATACAGTTTGTTTTTCTTAAGTTTTATTATTTGATACTTTCAACAGCTTGGTGAGAAAGGGTCAGGATCTTCAGGTACAAATGTCAGAAATCCCAATATTATTTTGTTTATATAAAAACAAAACAAACCCGGGTCAGTGTGGCTCAGTTTGTTGTAGTGTTGTCCCATGGGCCAAAAGGTCACAGGTTCAATTCCTGGTCAGGGCGTATGCCTGGGTTGTGGGTTTGGTCCTCGGTCATGTGTGTCTGAGGGGCAGTCGATTGATGTTTCCCTCTCACATTGATGTTTCTCTCCCTCTTTTCCCCCCTCTCTAAGAAGATCAATAAGCATGCCCTTGGGTGAAGATAAAAAAAAGTTTATTGGCTCACATACTTTAAAAAACCATGAGGTAGGCCTGGCTGCAGCTCTGGACCTACTCATATCTCAGCTTTGTTTCCCAGGACATTGGTGTTGGGCTCAGACTCCACGTGAGGACCTGTAGTCCATACTCAGTGGCAAAGATCGTCTCTTCCCAGCAGCTCCAAACAAGTTCTCTGCTTTTCTATAGTTAAATGAATCGTGTACATCCTATTGTTCACTCCGTTCTCCTCTCCCTTCTTGTCTACTCTTGTCCTCTCTTTTCACTCCATAGTTGTCCATTGGTGATCATATTTACACCTATAACTTCAATCACCATTTACACACTAATGACTTCCTGGTCTACTTTTGGAGCTCCTATACTGTTACTGAACCACAGACCTAGATGTTAAACTGACTGCTGGAAGTTGTTCCTGGATGTCCTAGAGGTACCTAGATCTTTGAAGGTTTTATTTGTATAGACTGACACCTGTTTCATTCCAAGAGTATCTGGAAATAGTGTTGCAGGATTCAGAAACAAGGGCGGAATGAGTTGGAAAAGAGTATAAGGTTAGTTACATTTGCTTAAGTATATTTTCCCTTTTGCAAAGTATTTATGACTTTTACCCATTTATCTATGGGAGCTTTAGTATTTTTCTTATTTTCATGCATATGTTAGTTCTAAAAATATTATTTTAATCATTTGTCATGTTTGTACTAAATATTTTTCTCATTTTTCTTTCAATTATATTTCTGTAATTATTTTAGAGAACTACATATTTTATATTTATGTATTATTTCAACCTTTTATTCTACTGTTTTTTAGAAAGACATTGAAAAAACTATGACAATTTCATTGTGATAAAATATACATACAGTGAAATAGCAAACTTTTGTGTTTGGTTACTTTTGTTTAACATAATGTTGATGCAATTTTTTATATTATTCTATGTATAAGAGGGTAATTATTTTTTACTGACAGTATTTTTGACTATAAGATTATACCACTATTCTTTTGTTTAACTTTCTACTGATAAACATCTGGTTTGGTTCCAGTTTTGATTATTGTAACACTGTTATGCACACTTATACAAATCTTTCTTTGTATGTCAGTATAGACTCAGTGTGTGTGTATGTTTTCATTTGTTTTGGATATATAACTGAGAGTGAAATTACTAGGTCATATTATATGTTTAATGTAATAAGAAACTAACAAATGATTTTCCAATGTGGTTGAACCATTTCATACTCTTATCAACAATGTATGAAAATTCCAGGGTTTTTTCCTCCTGTTAGTCATTCTGCTATTTCTGCTATTGATGGGTATAAATCAAATAACAGAGCTGCACATTATGTGAAGCAAAAATTGACAGAACTGAATAGACAGAAAAATCCATAATAATAGAGACTTCAACACCCCTCTTTTAACAATTGATTGAACTGTTAGACAAATATTCAGCAAATATAAGAAGAATTCAACAACATTAACCAACAAAATCTAATTAATACAGAACTCTACCCATCAACAGCAGAATACAAATTCTTTTCAAGTGTCTATGGAACATATACCATGATAAACCATAATTTGGATCATTAATAAACCTCAACACATTTAAAAGAATTGAAATCATACAGAGTGTGTTCTCTATCCACAATGGACTCAAATTGGAAATCAATAACTGCAAGATAAGAGGAAAATCTTCAAACAGTTAGAAACTAAAAAAACATGCTTCTAAATAATCCATGGCTCAAAAAGAAAGTCTTAAGGAAAATAAAAAAGAATGTATTAGGCTGAATGAAATATAACTAAAACATATCATACTTTGAGAGGCATTACCTAAAACTGTGCTAAGAATGAAATCTGTGGCACTAGATGCATACATTAGAAAGAATTGTCTCAAATCAATAATCTATGCTTCATATCTAAAGATCCTAGAAAAGGAAGAGCAAAATAAATAGAAAGCAAGCAGGAAGAAGGAAATAATTTAAGAGCAGAAATTAATGAATTTTTTTTAATGAAAACAAAATAATAGAGAATGCTAGGAAAGCACAGAGTTGATCCTTTGAAAAGATCAATAAAATTGACCTCTGGCAAATTGTCAAAATACTAATATCAAGAAATAAGACAGGAGCATAGACCCTACAGATATGAAAACAACAATAATAAGTTAATACAACAGTTTTATAATCATAAATTTGACAATATAGATAAAATCAACGAGTTTCTTGGAAAAAACAAACTACTACAACTCACCCAAACTCAAATAGATAATTTGAGTAGCCATATAATTACTAAGGATAATGAATATGCAACTTAAAAAAACCTTCAAAGAGAAGAAATTTTTAGTCCAGACAGTTCACTGAACAATTCTACCAAATATTTAAAGAAGAATTAACACTAATTCTGCATAATGTCTTTCAGAAAAAAGAACAGAGAACACTACTAATTTTGTGTATCAAACCAGAGAAGTACAAAAAGAAAGAAAGAAAACTACTGACTAGTATCCCTCCTTCATACATAAAAAGCTTAAACAAAATATTGGCAAATAGAATTCAGCAATACATAAGAGAATTATTCACCATGACTGTTTTGTGAAGGGACCATATATGCAAAGTGAGCCCCAACCACCAAAGGAACTGAGAGGCCAAGGAACAGGGCAACTACATAAAACCTATAACCAACTTTACATTTAATAGTGAAACTTTGAATGTTTCACATCTAAAGTCAGAAACAAGGCCAGGATTTTCACTCTCACTAAATTTAATATAGTGATGGAAGTTCCAATTAGTGCAATAAGGCTAGAAAAGGAACTAGAAGTCATAGAATTGGCAAGGAAGAAATAAAGAATTGTCCTTATTTGCAGATAATATGTGTACACAGGAAATACCAAGGAATTAAAAAAAATTATCCTACTGGCCTTCGTGGCTCAGTTAGTTGGAATGTCATCCTGTAGAAAGAAAGGTCATGGGTTCAATTCCCAGTCAGGGCACATATGCAGGTTGTGGATTTGATCCCCAGTCTGTACACATATGAGAAGACAGCCAGTTGATGTTCCTCTCTTACATCAATTTTTTCTCTCTCTCTCTCTCCTCCCTTCCTCTCTCTCTAAAGGTGATAAGAAAAATATCATCTAGTAAGGATAAAAAAAGAAATTCTCCTAGAACTACTAAGTGAATTAGCAGAGTCAGAAGACACAAAGTAAATTTACAAATTAATTGCATTTCTATACACTAGAAATAATCATGTGTACACCATAATTAAAAATATAATACAGTTTACAATTACTCAAAGAAAACAGGTGGAAATCTAACAAAATATGTAGAGGACTTAGGTGCTGAAAACTGCAAAACACTGATATAAGAAATTAATAAATGGAGAGAAAACTGTGTTCATGAATTGACTGAAACACCCACATAAGTAAACATGTCAATTTTTCCCTAATGACATATACATTCAATTTTTATCAAAATCCCTGCTATTTATTTTTGTAGGTATATAAAAGATTATTCTAAAGTTTATATGGAAAGGGAAAGAGACTGAAATAGCTTAAACAATTTTGAAAATAAAATGAAAAAAGTGGGAGGAATCAATCTTCCTGGCTTCAAGATTCATTATGTAGCTATAGTAATCAAGACTGTGTAATATTGGAGAGGGGTGGATCAAGAAAACAGCATAGAGAAACCAGAAGTTGACTCACAAAGGATGCCCTAGTTATGTTTGGCAAAGGTGTATAACCAATTCAATGAAGGCAAGATAGCCTTTTGCACAAATGGTGCTGGAACAGTTATACATTGATAAGCAAAACAGTGAAACAGCCTTTTTCACATTTTATACTAATAATAATTTAAATGGATTATAGACTTAAATGTAAAATGTGAATTTATAAAACTTTTAGAGCCAGCATAAGAGAAAATCTTCAGTATTTAGGAACAAAGAAAGGGTTCTTAGACTTGACACTAAAAGCACAATTTATAAAAGGAAAATTTGACAAATTGGGCTTCCTTATGATGAAAATTATTTTGCCCTAAAAAGATCCTAGTAAGAGGATAAGAGGCAAACTGCTTACTGGGAGAAAATGCTTGCAAATTACATATTTTACAAAGGACTAATATGTATAATATATATCTAGAATATATTAATAACTCTCAATAATCAACAGCAAAACACCCAAAAACTCCAATTAGAAAATAGGTGAAACACATGAGTGGTAATTTGATGAAAGACAATCTATAGATGAGAAATAAGCACATAAAGAGATTTCAATATCATTACCCATTAGAGAAATGCAAATTAAAACCATAAATACAATTACATACTTGTCAGATTTGGATATATAAATTAGGATGCATAATCAATAGGTCACTTATGCTTTTTATTTTTTTCACTGTTTTTTCTTCTCTTTTTCAGATTGATTAATTTCATTGATCTTTCTTCAAGGTCACTAACCTTTTAATGCCTTCAATCTGATATTTGGCCCATCCTTTGCATTTTTCATTCAGAGATAGTATTTTCTAGTTCCATAATTTTCCTTTAGTTTTTAAAAAAATTTTTTTTCTGAGGTTATTTATCTGTTCACTCTTTATGACAATCTTAGGTCTTTAGGCTCATTAATAATAATTATCTTAAATTCTTTGCTTTTAATTCTAACAGCAAATATTAGGTGCCTATTTCTGTTTTTATTGTTTTTGGCTTTCTTGATTAGGGATTACATTATCCTACTTCTTGGTAGATCTAGTCATTTTGGATCATGTGCTAGACATTTTTGGTAATAGTTGTAGAAAGCTGAAAGTAACCCTGGCTGGTGTGGCTAAGTGGATTGAGTGCCAGGCTAAGAACCAAAGGGTCACTGGTTCAATTCCCAGTTGGGGCATATGCCTGGGTTGTGGGCCAGGTCCCCAGTGGGGAACACGTGAGAGGTAACCACACATTGATGTTTCTCTCCCTGTCTTTCTCCCTCCCTTTCCCTCTCTAAAAATAAATAAGTGAAGTCTTAAAAAAAAAGGAAAGCTGAAATTATGTTATCTTCCTTTAAAGAATGCCCAATTTTCTTCTGGCTGGATGGAAATCACTGTTGAATCCTTTCTATGTTGATTGGTTTTAACTTTTCTATGCCAGAGTGGGCTGTTTCAGTTTTGTCCTTATTCCTATGATATTTCCTTTCTTTATAAATAATTATTATTTATTATTAATGATAATTAGTAATAAAGGCCTTTCTGGAGTATCAAGGAATTCATGATGTCTCAACAAGGTTTCTCGAACATGGCTGGGCCAGACCCCCCCATAACTACCAGGGCTATCTAGCCCTTGGTATATCCGTTCGCCTTTGGGTCCTACAAAATCTACAAAAAGTAGGCTTTGTAGAGTCCCATCCTGGACATAGGTAGCCCAGATCTTGGCTAAGGATGTTTGAAGAACTGCACACAGAATTCTAGAAGACAACTTTGCCTATCTCCTACCTTTCTGGTAATGTGCCCTGCAAATTATAGCTTCTTTAGAATCCTCAAACTCTCACTTTGGTTTCTTCAGCTCTGAGGATCTGCTGTGCTCTGCCTTAGCTCCATCTCTATAGTCTCCCTCCAGGCAGAAAGCTGAGACAAATGTGAGGCTCACATCATGTTTCTTTCCTTCTGGAATCACAGGTTTGTATTACTTGTTGCCCAATACCAAAAATGTTACTACATATTTTTGGCCGTGTTTTAAGCTATTTGCTGTAGGAGCTCATGCCTGAAATTGATTAGTCTGTCATAGCCAGGACTGGAAAGTTGCATAGAAAGTATTTTCTCCTTAACCTTCCTTCTTTTTCATGATGGCTAGATTTTATAAGTTGAAGTTTTGTCATGTACAATTTTGGGGGTGAACACTGTGAGGTAAACATCTAAACTTATTTCCCTTAATTTATTGAAACAAAAATATCAATATTCTTCCCTCTCCTTACTGAGTTTTTCTGTTTCATTTACTGTGTATTTAACTTTGTACAAATTATAATGTTTTTAGGATATATAATATATTGCATGCTCTTGTTTCTTTTGCTCTAATGGTTTCAATGATTGTAGTTTTATGAGAGATTTAATGTCTGTTAATTGTGCCATTATTACTTAAATTGTAAAATCTCTTAGTTTATGTACTATTTATTCTTCTAGATAAACTTTAGAATTATTTTATAAGATTAAAGAAAAATCCCATCCATGTATTTAGAGAGTATTGTTTAATAATTAATAGGGGGGAAATTATTCTTGTTATTAACATTTCAAGGACAGAATCAATTTGAGAGAAAAGAAGAAAAACCTGGCTTCTGAATAGTTTTCCTCTGATCACAATGACGGCCCCTTTACCGAAGTAATTTCTGTAGACTGTTAGAGATAGGCCTAATTTTATTTTTAAGCAGGGACAGCAATGCCTGGGAAAGAGTAAATAAATAAAAGTAGTGATGTAACTAACTAATCTATTTCTAAAATGTCTGAGTCATGTTATTTTTCACTTTGTCTCAAAAAACATTCTTATCATAAGAACAGAATAAACCTCCTGTGATTACAATTTGCAAAATTTATCAGGCAATGATGAAGAAATTCCTCATATATGTCAGAGAATTTGAGTTTATTAAGGGTGTTAATAAGTATATATGTAAAATAACTCTTCATTGAAGCAAACTCTCCCAGTATATTCATATTAGTGGAAACTGTGATCAATATAGAAATATTATTACATTGAGAACACAAAGCTTTTCCAATTTACTTAAAAATTTGTACTTTTAAGTGAAAAAGTCAACTTGGATGATTATGATTTTCATTTGAACATGTGTTATTGAAAACCAATGTGAGCTTATAAGGTTGAAATCCTAATAAAGCTTCAGTTTGAATTAAAATTATTTTCAGAGTCATGGTTGATAGAATATTTATTTCCCCTTCTGTTTTGAATATTTAATGTACATTTTATTAGAACTGTTTAATATACATGTCCTTTAGTTCAATTCAATTCAAAGAGATCATGTTTTCCTTTTCTGTATGTTTGTGTATGTGCTATATGACCATACTGATACTTAAAAATATTCATCATTTTTTTTTTACTTATCAGGAAGAAATACAAAGCCATGTCGCCTTTGGCACTGGGTTAAAACTTAGTGTAGAAAATTCTTAAAATGTCAAGACGTCAGACAAGATACTCTGATGAAATGAGAGGAAACTTGGCTTTCTAAATTACTTGCCTTATTGATGTCTATACAGGCATACTTTAGAGAGATTGTGACTTTGGGTCAAGACCACTACATAGAATAAAGTAAATCACATGAAATTTTTGGTTTTCCAGTACATATAAAAGTTTTGTTTATACTCTGGTCTCTTTAGAGTACAATAACATTATGTCTAGAGGAACAATATACATACCTTAATTAAAATATGCTTAATTGCTAAAAAAAATGCTAACCATTATCTGAGCCTTCAGTGGGTTATAATCTTTTTGCTGAAGGAGGGCCTTGCCTTGATGATGGCTACTGATTGACCAGGGTGGTGGTTGTTGAAGGTTGGGGTGGCTGTGGCAACTTCTTAAAATTAGGCAACAGTGAAGTTTGCTGCATTGATTGACTCTGTTTTACAAATGATTTCTATGAAGCATGTGATGCTGTTTAATAGCATTTAACCCCCTGTATAGCTTCTTCCAAAACTGGAATCTATCCTTTCAAGTCCTGCCACTGCTTTATCTACTAGGCTTATATAATATTCTCAATCTTCTGTTGTCATTTCAACAATCTTCACAGCATCTTTACTAGGAGTAAATTTCATCTCAGGAAGCTACTTTCTTTCCTCATCTATAAGAAGCAATTCCTCATCTGTTAAAGCTTTGCCATGAGAATGTAGCAATTCAGTTACATTTTCAGGCTCCACTTCTAATTCTAGTTTTCTTGCTATTTCCACTGCATCTACAGTTACTTCCTCAACTGAAGTCTTGAACTTCTCAAAGTCATCAATGAGGGTAGGAATCTACTTCTTTCAAACTTGTGTTAATGTTGATATTTTGACATTTTCCCTCTGATTTTAACCATTAATGGCATCTAAAATGCTGAATCCTTTCCAGAAGGTGTTTAATTTACTTTGCTCAGATCCATCAGGGGAATAACTATCATTGGCAGCTATAGTCTTACAAAATGTATGTACGTCTTAAGCAAGAAGACTTGAAACTCAAAATTACTCCTTGATACATGGCTGGAGAATGGATGATGTGTTAGAAGACTTAAAAACAACATTAAGCTGATTGTACATGTCTCTCAAAGTTCTTTGGTGACCAGGTCACATCATCAATGAGCAGCAATACTTTGAAAGGAATCTTTTTTTCTAAACAGTAGGTCTCAATAACAGGCTTAAAATAGTCAGTAAACCCATGCTGTAAGCAGGTGTACTGTCCCCAGGCTTTCCTTTTCCATTTATACAGTGCAGACAGAGTAAATTCCGCACAATTCTTAAAGACCCTGGGATTTTCAGAATGGTACATGAGCATTGGCTTCAACTAAAAGTCACCAGATGTGTTAGCCCTGAAAGAGATTCAGCCTATTCTTTGAATCTTTGAAGCCAGGCATTGACTTCTCTTCTCTCTAGCTATGAAACTCCTAGATGACATCTTTCACTATAAGACTATTTCGTCTACATCAAAATCTGTTGTTTAGTGTAGCTACCTTTATTAATTGTGTCAGCTAGATATCCTGGATAATTTTTGCAGCTTCTACATATATGCTCATATATAATTCTCAGGTAAATCCTGTGATCCAGATATTATAATTATTATCACTTTTAAATCTCAGAAAGTAGCCTACTCCAAGATAAAGTAACTTTAATATTAACAGAAACTTGTAGAATATTAGGAGAGGAATTGATCTGGTAAACCATTTTATTGTAATAAAAATGACAACATCAGTAATTATGATTGCTACTATTAATTATGTGTTACTATATGCCTTCTACTTATTCTATAGGTATTATTTATGGTCATAATGAGTCTATGAATAGGTATTATGATTATTCTCATTTTACAGACAAGAAAATTATGGCACTGTAATATTACTATATACCTTTGTAGAATATCCTCTAAAATATCACTTTGCTTTTCACAAATTCTGAACCAGTTGACAAGGAAGCCAAATATCAGCTCGTGGAAAGTCAAAATATCACATTTATTACTGACATATTAGAATATGGTTTATTTTTGTGGACAATTGAACCTGCTAAGAACAAACCTCAGGCATAGCCTTGCTGGCTTAGGCAGACCTTTCCACATGAGGGTGGTATGCTGTAAGAGGTCGGGCACGATGGAGCAGAGAAGAAGATGTTCTCTGTTGGTGAGCCCATTTCTGAGAGAGAGAAAGGGCAGGTGTTCAGCCTTGCATTCTCACTTTCTCTTACTAGATATGCCATCCATTCCCAGGGTTACATGAGGCAATGGAAAGAGGCCCGAAGGTCCAAGCTAATGAAATCCCTCCAGGTGGAAGGAAACAGCAAAAAAGCAGGACAAATGTTTTCCCCAACCAGCTGCTAAGTGGTGAAGCAGATCCACTCACTGGTATACACTGGCCTTCTTTCTAGTGTGTCAGTAAGATAATGAATATGAAGGATTTAGTATGATGTCTGGCACTAGCTATTAATATTACTATAAATATAGAGCGATGCCCAGCCTTGGAGTCAGTTTTTTCTGCCCCCGAACTCATACACTTAACCATGCTTCCCAAGTCATGCTTATGGGAAGGAGTGTGTTTTCATTGTATTGGCTAGCGATTGTTCAATAGAGTAGCTTTGTCTTGTGCTCAACTACCTAAGGAAGGACAAATGAGAGGCAGAGATCTATAGCATATATCAATATCCTGCAGCAGCCACACCAGGAGCCTTCGGCCATCCCTCAGGAGGAAGGAGTTTATCTTGCAGTGGTTAACAGTAGTTTTGGAAACCTAGGCTTTGTTCTTTCCAAATCAGTCTTAACTGAGTCTTGAGTAAAATGAAAGTAATGGTTTTTTAGCAAACTTATGCTTCCTTTGTCCATGAACACCCTGTCAACTTCAAAGTCTCACTTCTGTGGGAACTAAGCAGCTTGAGCAGAATGCTGCCAATTTACAGAAAGTTTGAAGATTCTTGGAGACTCTTTGATGGTAGCAACGACTTATTCATTAATTTGAGAAGCTATTTTGTGAATAGTCCACAGTTTGAAGAAACAAATAAATGTGAACAATACTCTCACAAAAGTTCATTCTTGTGAGTAACAGACATTAAATTTTTTAGGGGTATGTGTGTGCATACCATGTATATGTTCCATATCTCTATCTCTCTATCTCTATCTCTATTTAATCTATATCTATCTATCTGGAGAAAGAAAGACTGGTATGAACCTCTCGATGCTTGTTTTGTGACTTCTACTGCTCTCCTTTACTGGGAGCTTATTATGTGCGAGGCCTTTTAACTCTATTACCTCATTTAAGACCTTGTCCATTTTGTTAACTTTGTTATCCCAGGTATCAGGTGCAATGCCTTACACATAGTAGGCATTCAGTAAATATCCATTGATTGTTGAAACCATGAAATACTAAAAATGAAACCATTATTTAATATGAAAGTATTAGACTAGTGATATACATGTTTCTGATATTCTATAGTTCTAAATTCCTGCTTCCAGTTTATTCAACAATAAAGTTATTGAGTACCTACATTGTGACAGAGGGTATACAAAACTCTAAGGCTATAGCTAAACAATTCACAATCCTTAGATTTAATAAAGTCAAATATGCTAGCATATGCCAGTATTAACTGGTGAATCTTGAGACATTACATTTTACAATTTATTTAAGGCTTTATTAAACAGATTTGGAGGGGCTCACCTCTGTGTTTGACGTGCTTATAAATGCTGATTTTTAATGGTTCTGAATTGAGGACGTGGTGAGAACAATGTTCTAAACATTACTTTACTCTTCTAAGAGCTAATCAAGGTAACATCTTTCTGTCTAATTTTTCATTTAACCAACTAAGTCAAGTAACCAGAATTTGGCTTAACTTTTGTAGAATATAATCTTGAAAGAAGATAATGATAATCAGAACTATTCTTTATCATTCTTTAAGAATCTGTTTCAGTGCCAAGCATTGTGCTGGCCACCTGACATGTTATTCCTAATCCTTAAAACATCTTACAAGGGAAGCATTATTATTCTAGTTTCACAAATGAGGAAATTCAGTCTCAGAAAGGAGACCTGACTTGGCCATGCCACACAGTTAGTTGAGTAGTGCACAGAGAATGCAAACCAATTCGGTGTTACCCTTCTTCGTGGTCTATACCCACAGTATCAAAGCATGTCTTACATAATTGAAACTCCTTTTTATTTCATTCATTTATAAGGAGTCCCAAGACTATATGTTAACAAATTTCACCTTTTTACTAAAAATGTAGTAGGAGGCCAGAGAATCAACATATATATATGTTGATATATATATATCATATATATGAAATGTATATTTATATAAAAAAATCTAATTTTCACTAGATTCTAAATATCTAAAAATATAAAAATTAAGTTAATACTTAAAATGTAATAGCAAATATATATAGTGCATAATAAAACACATATATATTCCAAGCAAAGGCTGGATAAGAACATTTTTTCCTTTCTCCTTTTTTGATTCAGCTATTCAACTCACATATTTTTAAATAATTCATCTCCAACTTCTAAAAATACGGCCTTTATTCTTTGATCTTAATCCTGTTTTTCATTTATAGGAAAGTGATATTTTATGGGCCAGTGAAGCTTATATACCATTGAATGACATTTAGATACTATAGTTATTTCCATGTGAGAAGAATTAATCTCTTCAAGGAGGGTACTCAGTCCTTCTCTCTACTGCTGGTTCCATCACAGAATAGCTACAGTTACATTTGCTGGCTGAAGGAGCACAGCCTTCAATAGTGTTTTAAATCTTAAATATAGAAAAGTTTTTATTAAGGTTCAATGTAATAATTTGTTCAGCCACCTTTGTGTTATATTTTGTGACAGGTAATTAACAAATATATCTTTTTATGTTTTGATTGTCAATTTTTATTAGGAATTAATCTTACTTGCTTTCTAAGATTGTGAAAGAATTGAATGTAATATTGGGTGAGAAAGTGATTTAAAATTTTTGCATTTGTAAACAAAAGAAAAATATACTAGAATATGTTTATGAAAATGGAATTGTAGCTTTTGCATTAAACTTTTTTAAAAGAGGTAACTGAAGTTGATTCTTTTTTAAATATTGATTTGATTTTTATGGTTTAATTTTGTTTTCAGTCCTGTCCCGGAGAATCTTGTTTTCTCTTTTATTTTCTTACTAGAGCTGTCTGATTTTCTTCTTTCTTTAGGCAGCGGTTCATGTGCTCATTAAATGGGCAATTTTTCTTCCTTTACCTGCCATTCTCCTTCTTTCCCCCTCCTCTTCTTGGAGTCTAATTTCTTGGTTCCTCGGCAACAATGCATCCAGTAGTGATGACTAAATAGACCTTAACGTACACAAGATCAGGAATGCTTTCAGGGTTTTTTTTTTGTTTATTTCTTTTTTGTTGTTGCTGTTTTTAGTCTGGCCTTTAACAAAGGTCCATGGCAGACACCAAATTGCGTATGAAAAAATTTGATGCCACAGACTTGTTTCAAATTTCCATAATGGAGCCATTGCTCTGATTGAAATTAAATAGGCATTGAGCTTGGGTCCTTTGCCATCCAGGTCTCCTGGAATTGTTTAGTCTGCTTATTTATCTATTGGTATCAGTTTTATAACTGATCACTGAGCTCTATTGGAAAATGTAATATAATTAAGGGGGATAAGATTTTAAAAAAGGGAGGAAGGAAGAGAAGAAATAAAGATTCGGTTTTGGTGGTGAAAATCTCAAAGGAAACTAAAATTCAGTGTGAACTACAGTTCCTTGTTGGTGTTCAGCTTTTAGATAAATGACGGCAGTAGGATGTTGGAAGCAGAGCGGAAGGATATGATGGAAATAGTTCTTATCATTAAAACAAGAGACAAAAACAGCAGAATCGGTGACTGTCCTCTGTGTTGGGAGCAGGAAAGACTAATACATGTGTTCCTGACAGATACATCAGGTTGCACAAATTATAGCTTTTACTGGGAACTTTGCAGCAAGATTAAGGTTTTAATATGAATTCCTTCTGGCGACAATTATCAGTTTGAAGACACTGTATTACACCTTTCAGAAAGAGGGCACCCCTCTCAGGTCACTGAATGCTCAGTCTTTTAGGTGTGCGTGAGCCACCCTGGGTAGAAAACTGCATGCCTGATTTAAATGACTAAAACAGAGGCAGGCATTTTTGCAGAAAAGTGGAGGTGTTCACAAGCTCTTAAGACCTTAATTTTACATATATTCCACGGGAAAAAGTAGCTAGTCCAAAGAAACAGATACAATCAATACGTCCCATTAACTTCTGTGTCCTTTAAAACATAACGATTTTATCTTCACTGATTCTCGTAGAAGAATTTTTACATTACCAAGTCTCCTTCTCTCCCAAAGATGTCAAACATAATTAACACCCCCCACTCAGGTTTAGTGATTAAGTATGTGGAATTCTTTGATGTTAAGAATTTAATTTCTTTGTTGTGATTATTTTGTGGCCTTGGAAATTACTTTGAAACATTTTATGGCTTACTTCCTAATAGTTTGATAAGGTATCTGTACCTGACAAGGAGACCAATGAATTGAAAGGAGTTTTTTAATTTTTTAGTTTTTATTTTATTTTATTTTTTTTAACCAGGGGAGAGCGCGAACGCAGTCCCCCACTACCACAAATTATGCAGTCGAGTTTCCCACATTTGGAGAAATCGCAGGGGTCAGCACATCCGGAGTGCGATGGATAAGCCTCGCCCTGGGAAAACCACCTTCGTGATCACGGTATCTCCCCTGCCAGGTAAGTATGAAAGGAGTTTTTTAGATGGAAAAAGGGTGAGGGAATGGGAGAAAGTGATAGGTGGTTATAGCTGGTTATTGTTATCATTGGATGCACAGAAAAGAAGGGCCTGAGTGAAAAAAATAAGAAAATAAACGCCAATCATGCTTAGAAATGGTGTTGAGTGAATGTAGCCAATTGTGTTTGTGTGTGTGTGTGTGAGAGAGAGAGAGAGAGAGAGAGAGAGAGAAAGAGAGAACTTAAGATAGTTTGTTTTAACATACTTGGTTTCAAGGAGTCTGGAATTCCATTGTTCTCATTAAGAGTTTGTTCTTCAGATTTCCTTTTTGTCCAGTGGGCTGGGTCTTTTCTTTTCTTTTCTTTTCTTTTCTTTTCTTTTCTTTTCTTTTCTTTTCTTGTCTTGTCTTGTCTTGTCTTGTCTTGTCTTGTCTTGTCTTGTCTTTTCTTTTCTTTTCTTTTCTTTTATCTCTCTCTTTCTTTCTATGGATGGTTTCTTATGAATGTTTCACTATTTGTTAGTATCTTTCTGCACATCTTATGAAAGTAAAAAGATTTAAAAAAATTTTTAAACACTGAATTTAAGGTGAATCCTGTAGCGTTTACTTTCAGGTCTTGTGGATGAAGCTTAAGCCATGTTTCCCACATGGTTACAATCATGGTGTTCTGGCACAAGAGCCACTAGGGGTCCACTTGGAGGATGTTGGACATTCATTGGAAAAACCTGTTTCTCAATAGAGAGTCAGTGCCTCACAATTTGCTCTAAAAATAACGCTTGGGGCTTGGTGGTGAGGGTAATGTGAAGTCAGTCAGCTACTGGAATGATGAAACAGCTCTGTTTCAGTGTGGGTTTCACATAGCGCCACGCCTGGGGGAGAGGGCATGATTGCACATGTGGGCAGAACCCGGCATGGCTCTCTGTCTGCAGGCACGACAGAGCGCACACACAGCTGCAGCACATCAGTGATCCTGCCTCCCGGAACTGATGCAGTCCCCATGTGGACAAGACAAGGCGACGGCAGCAGCCAGTTTCCAGGCCCAGCAGAACAAGCATTGGGCCTGAGAGATGCTGTTGGTGTTACCAGAAAGGGGCCTAGCCCAGAGCAGGTCTGTCAAGAGCCAGCTGGTAGTGTGTGAGTTCATGGCTTCATGCAGGAAAGATTTCGCAACATTAGTCCAGGGGACTACGAGGGTATGTTTACTAAAGCTGGGGACAGTGAAACAAGGAAGGGCTTAGCATAGAAGACGCAACAGGAGAAAGGCTAGGCTGGATTGCCTTAGCTCACTGGGAAGTGCCCATTGCCTAGAGTTTAGGAGATGCATGCCTGTGGGGAAAGCAGAACAGAAATGGCTGGCACTGGGTCCTTTGTTTCTAGGCTTTTTTTTTTTAAATCCTCACCTCAGGACATTTTTGTCCATTGCTTTTTTAGGGAGAGAGGGGAAGGGGAGAGATAAACATCTGTGTGTGAGAGAGAGAAAGAGATGGGGGGGGGGAGAGAGAGAGAGAGAAGCATAGATTGGTTGCCTTCCATAAGGGTCCTTGACCAAGGATCGAGCCCTCAACTTAGGTATATGCCCTGACTGGGAATCGAACCTGCAACCTTTCAGGCACAGGATAATGTTCCAACCAACTGAGCCACAATGGCCAGGTTTGTCTTAGGGCTTTTATCTCTCTCTTGCAGGTGGGAATCTTAGGCAAAGTCCTAGGGGAGGGCTTGAGTAGAATGCTCATTTAATTTTTCAGGTCTGCTCTTTGAGGGTCTTTGTCTCCACAGATTGGTCAGTTCCAGGGCAGGGGGTTGTTAGACATTGCAGCTGGTCTTGGCATCGCCCACCTGGTTTTGCTGCTTTTCTGGGCCTGGCGCTGAAATACATCTGAGGCCTGGATGTTATCTCTAGGGAGGTAACTTTTTGTTTCTGGCTATAAATTGTTTGGCCATTGTGTTCAGCTATCTGTCTCAGTTTTCCTTTTCAACTTGCCAAGCAATTTTCCTTGTTTCTTACTATCCAGTCTCATTGGTACCTTTGGAAGTTGCACAGCATCATCCTTGCACAGAATCACAGCCTTCATTGCCAACGAGGATGACATGATACAGCAGCAGTTGAGATAAGTCTTGGGGCAGAGCAGTGCCTCAGAGACTCTGTCCAATTGTCGACTTAGGACTCTGTGGGGCTTGGATGCTGTAGAGTGTCTTCTGTGTCGGAAATGTCAGACACCAGACTGAGCTATGTAGACCTTAAAACATATTCCTGAGATAGTGGGAGCAGGGCAGGAGAAGTTAGATGTCCCCTTGATGGTCAGGAAGGCTTATTCTAAACATATGGGACCATTCTTTGGACTGCCAGCAATCATTGCGGGGTGGGGTGGAGTGGGGCGGTCGTTAGGAAGGTGCCTGTCAGGCGGGAATGGGTGACTGCTAGAGCCAAACAATATTGTGTTTCTTTAGTGTAAAGTCAGAAATCTCTTGATTTTACTCCTATTTGCCTCAGTTTCACCTCTCTTACCTGATAGCTCTCATCAGACTGAGGAAATGTGAGACCAAGTGAAATGGGTCATGTGCAACATTGATCACCTGACACCACTCATGTTTTGGGTGGAAACAGGCACAAAATTCCTTGGAGTTGAGTTCGAGTATTGGGAGCAATACAACTGCTTTGAAGTTTCCAGTTTCTTACATAGGACTCAATTTCTACCTTTTATACTATGGTCCAATCTAAACAAATATTTCCTCAAATAGGTAGTTACGTAGATTTTTGGAAATATTTGAAAATACTCTGCTTTGCAGTTTTAGTCAAATTTAACTGTTACAGAGCAGAAAATAAAAACTCATTATTTTTTATTCAACAAATGCTCTAAATAATACTCAGTATTAGAGTCCCAGAGATCTTCATCTACAAGGTAATATTTATTAATTTGATCAATATTAAATATAAAGGCAGCTTTTTATCTTTTCCTTTGAAAGTTAGAGTTTTGCTAAATCTAAAAATATTACTGAAATATCTTCCTTTAATTCAAAGAAGTTCAATAAGGTAACAAAATTATTACTTAGAATATTATAACTTTACCATAAAGGTATGCTAAGAATTAACTGATTATCCTTTCCATTTTCAGAAAACTATTTCTCATGGCAGGGGACAAAGAAATATTAGACAGACAGTTGGACTGTTTGCATGTTGGCTCAAGAACAAGCACCAACGTCTCACAGGAGGCTCAGCAACGTTCACGAGCCATACGTGGTATGATTTATTTTTATGACTTACTGACATATGTTATGGGCAGTAGAATGGGCCTTCTTCTTTCTTCTCTGTGGCCTGCTAAGTATTTAAATGAGCAGACAGAACCATGCATCTCTTTGCTCCAGGCCCCGCGGGTCATGCTTTTTCATCTTTCTCCTAATTGAAATAGACAAGAATGAAAATGTTTGCAAATGGGGCTTTCTTCCTAATTTAGCGGGCTTCAAGAAAACGCTAACTTCTTCCCAAGTATTATCTCCAAATGTTCTTAACACAAATTCATTTTCTCACTTCAGTTTTTACAGGGCCAAGAGCCAGGCTGTGGAAGAAGTTTGGAGAGCTCCACTTTCTCTACATACAATCACAACAGTGTCATTCGCCTCTGCGATCTATCCAAGTTGTAAGCTGCTGACTTTCCTGTTCTGGAACTTAAGAATGAAGAAGGAAAAAATAAAACCACTCAGGAAAAAAAAAATGTCCCCAAGAGAGTCAATGTCAATTAAAAGGACTACCTGATGCAAATACCACATCAGCATCAATTTTGTCACCTAAGAATTTTAAGATCAGAAGCAATTACATTCAATAGCGCCTTGTTTTTATGCGGCTACCCTTCATAGCCTCAGCTAGTGAGTCGGTCTGTACCATAATTTACACTGACATCTAATTTCAGTGGATCTGCAAGCAATCTAACAGAAGATGGAGCTACTAAGAGGAGAGAAGTCCAAACTTATCACTGCAGACATAAAGATTCATTATTTTTGCCAATTTCAAAGTGAACCTTATAAATATCTATGCTTTCCCCCCTGTTTTGCATATTTCTTTACTTGAATTAATTTATGTTTTAGGCAAATGATTTCTGCTTAAAACCAGATATTAAACACTTTAGCTGATTACAGAAAGCACCTAAGTGCAGTTACTACCCCAGTTATAGATCATGCCATCTTAGAAAATTTTCTCTAGAAAGAGCAAATACTAAGATCTTTCACAAAAGTATAGTTATACCAAGGACATTTTATTTGGTGCACACACTGTTTGGAATGTCTACCCAGTTTTTTGTAATTTTCCCCCACTGAGAATGGCACCCATTCGAGGAAAGGGGCTTTGAAAGACCCTGCTGGCCCTTATCGCCCTGTGACCTCTCCTTTTCTGGCTGTAGGCCATTGGCAATTGACTCAGATAAGTCTAATTAGAGCCTTTCTCTGAGAGTTTTAAGAACTGACCCTTGGGAGATCTTTTGTTGGTCGTTTTTAGATGGTAAGGCAATTAGAGGAGTGGCTTTGAAATTTTATGCTACTGAATATATGGAAGAATAACTTATGGAGTAGACCAGGCTTTCTCAACTTTAGTGCTCTTGATTGTTGGGGCCAGAAAATTTTCTGATGTGGGGACTGTCCTGTGCATTACAGGATGTTTAACAGCTTCCTTGGCACCTACCAATTAGATTCCAGTAGCACTTCCTGGTTGTAACAACCAAAAATGTTTCCGGACATGCCAAATGTCCCCTGGGGAGCAATATTATCCCATCCCTCTGCTGATATCTATTAGAGTAGAGGAGAACATAGGTAACCTATAGAGAGGAGTAGATATTTCAATTCTTGTTGTTGTTTATAAATCTCGGGTATATTTCTGCCCTTTCTACAGTTACATGAAGCAGTTGGCATAGTTTTTTTTCCTTTATATATACCCCCTAAAAATTTGAGTGGGGTTATGCCATTGCCAAACAATATAGTCCTGACTGATATAGTAATAGATTGTGGTATATTAAGCTTACTTTAAAAGGCCATTTTTAATAGCAGGTGATATACATACTAGGGATGTGTTCTCATCCACCAACTCTACACCCAATTTTAGAAAACAGAGGTTTTTAATAAACAGATTAATTTAAGAAGGTAGCTGTAGATGAATGGGTGGAATGGGGAACACATTTAATGGGCACAGAGTTTTAGTTTTCCAAGATGAAAAGCGTTCTGTGGATGGATGGTGGTGATGGTAGCACAACAATGTAAATGTACTTAATGCTGTAGAACTGTACACATAAATATAGTTAAAATGATACAAATTTATGTGTATTTTACCATCAGTTTTTTAAAAAAAGGTAGGCTTGGGGAATATAAAGGGAGAGAAGTGGAATATTGGGTTGGGCCAGGTTTGGCTTATGCATTCCTGATGAGTGTGTGGGTTAGCAATTCATGGAGCAGAGACACTACCCACAGTTTACAAAGCTGACAGCATTTTGCTTCTGCATGTGATGTTATTCATTCAGCAGTTGCTTTTGAAAAAGAGATGTATTGAGGCACAGATGAAAATCTTCTGAATTATTCTCTGTCAGTTTCTTTGTGTTTTGAAGCTGCTCCAGGTCACGTTCAGAGACTTCTAGACCTGCTACTAACTATGGCCTATCAGAGGATCACAAGCTGTCTTGGCTATGAGTGGGCTTAATGCATTCAGAACCCTAAATCTTGGAATTCACACTATGAAGATCTTTTCCTTCCTTCCTTCTTTCCTCCCTCCCTCCCTCCTCCCTTCCCTCCCTCCCTCCCTCCCTCCCTCCCTTCCTTCCTTCCTTCCTTCCTTCCTTCCTTCCTTCCTTCCTTCCTTCCTTCCTTCTTTCCTTCCTTCCTTCCTTCCTCCTCAAAAATGGCTTGGTTTCTCAGCCCAGACACTGATCAGTTGTAGCTAGAGGCATTTAGGGCTATGTCCTTAGAACACCAAAAATGGACAATTGCTCATCTGGGGTTCCTAATGAAGAATGTGGATTCTTTCTTCCATGAACATAATAGGGAAAAATAAGTCTGTAGGCACAAATTTGGAAAAATGTCCGTGTCAGAGGGACAATAGGACCAAGAGGAAAAGGGGATCTTGGAGGAATCATGTGTTTGAAGTGAGGAACATGTTTATTTCACTCTGAATTCTTCCTGAGGTATCTTGCTCTGTTCATGTAATTTGCAGTAGAATTTATAATCTCAGCACATGTGTTCTTTACAGCTAAAACATAATACTCAGCTTTCTTGCTTTGAATGGCTGATTAGAAACTGTTTGCATTTAACAGAAGTTTAAAAAAAGTATGTAGAAGCATTTGGGGTGGGGTGGGGGAGTAGGGAAGGAAGATTTATAAAGCTATACAAAGTCCCCTAACTCCTTAATCATTAAGACAGATAGTCAATTTTCTCAACAGAGGCATATTTTGCTCTTAAATTTGCAGGTGGGGTTAGTGATCAGGCAGTGAGGTCACAATCCAATTTCTCCAAGAGAAAATGAATAAAACCCAAAATTTTTATAAAAACAGAAAATGAAGACAAGAAAAACAAGCAAAAGAAAAAAAAAAGAAAAAAAAAACAGAAACACCTGTTAGATTTCCTAACCAAGTTAATATTCCCCAATACACAAGTAAAGGGAAGGCTTTGGGACAACTGAAATATTTCCCATGTATGCAGCTTTAAACTATAGTTATTAAATACTCTGTATTTTTCTTATCAGTCATATAACATGCAAGACATCTAAGGCCATATGGCCAAATTCTGTGTCACATTTTTGCTTTCATATCCACAACCATTTCTCATATTTCTAATTTGAGGTGGCATGGAATTTTGGTGCGATAGTTAGTTGGTGGGTTTTGAGAGTCAAGATCCACTTCTTGGTCTTTGTCTTAACTGTAAAAATCCTTCATATGTGTTTTTAAGGGAGAGGATGTATATTTTATGAGAAAAGAGAGATGTATTGCTTCCTAGGTTTAAATACAGTCCTTCATAGAAGGTTGAAGAAATCAGAACAGTTTACACTTGTGTTGGACCATGGACACCTTTTAGAATCTAGGATAATCATAAAATTTATCATCCAAATCTGACCTCTTTGAGAGTACACGGAGTCAAATGAATTATTCTGAGAGAAGAGGCATGAGTGAAGATTACCCCAGGCAAACTGGGAAGTATAGGCATTTTGAAAATTTAACAATAAGGATGTATCTCTTCTCAGGGAAAAAAAAGTGCTATGCATGCACACTATACATTTTCTGTGCATCACTTCGCAGAGTTCACATCTTCATTTTAGGAGTTCTGGGACCAGATGTATGCATTCAACATTTATTTGTTGTTTGTCTACCTTTCCCACAAATCTTTTTAGATGTTGGAGATACAGCACTGCAGAAAGCTAAAAATTCCTGCCCTCCTGGGATTGATATATTCTATTGGGGTTGTCTGACAACATGATAGGGAGAATTCTAAAGATGTTTCCCCAGGATTCCCATCACCTGGCTATTCAATCAAACCCTAGCCTAAATATTGCTGTGGTAGACTTTGTCAATCAATTAAGAGTAAGGGTCTTCAAATAGGGAGTGTATTCTGATTTATCCTGGTGAGTCCAATCCAATCCCTTGAGTCTTCAGAAGCAGAGCGTTTTTTTCAGCTGGAATAGAAGATATGTGGCGGAAGAGGACAGCAGGAGTGACGAGGAGGAAGGGGTAGCTAAAGGGATTTGAAGCATGAGGAGGGCAATAGACTTTCTACTGAAGTCTTCTTAGGGTGTTCTGCTGAAAGCCCAGCGGCCAAGACCTTGATTTCAGCCAGGTGAGACCTAGAACAAAGAAGCTGGCTAAGCCCACTGGGCTTGTCATTGACAGAACCGTGAGATGAAAAAGTTATTGTTGTTTTCAGCTGTTAAATTTGTGGTAATTTGTCACAATAGCAATAGAAAGCTAGTACAGAAAATAAACAAGCAGAATATTGCCTAACAGGCAAGACTCATGAAAGTGTGTAGGAGATGAGATACAAAGAAACTGGGCCATTTTCTGAACACCTTGGAAGTCACAGCAAAGACTTCGGCATTTCTACTGAGTGCCAGGTGTCATGAGAAGGTTTTGAGCCAGGTAGGAAGTGTGTAATGTGACCCATTACTGGGTCATTCTGGCCTGTGTTTAGAACAGACTAAAGGGAGCCAGTCCTGAGCACAGCCTGGGGTATCAGCTAAAAGGCTACTACAAAAATTCAGTAAAGAGATGATGTTGGCTTGGACTTAGTTTGGGTAGTAGGAGTGCTGAGACGTGGTCATGTTTGATTTATTTTGAAAGTAGAGCTGGCAGGATTTTCTGGCTGACCATTTGTAGAGGACGTGTAAGGGAAAGGAGTATCTTTCGCAATTCTTACCATGACGAGAAAATAGAGATTGTAGAATGTAGTGATCAGAGAGGGGAATTTTACAATATTTTGAACGTTTCAAAATGATTTTATAATACATTTATGGTGGACTAATTTAGTGGATTTACGTGCGCGCGCTCTCCCCTCCCCCACGCACTGGCGATTCTCTCCGGCTCCATTGTGACTTGTTTGCCTTGGCAACTGGCTACAAGTGCTAAGGACGACGGGCCGCTAGGACGCTGCGCGTTTCTTCGGGAGTGAGTGCCGCTCAGACCCCTCAGACCCAGTGCTGTCCTGCTGAAAGTCCCAGGGATGTTCCTGAAAGAAGACAGAGAAAACCTGCGTGTAGAGTGAGTACACAAAGGTAGAAGTTACCAAAACCCACAAAGCACAGACCAAGTTTTAAGAAGTTTGAAAACTTAAGAGCTGGAACATAGAAGCTGGGTGGAAATGTAAGATAGTGTCGAACTTACTGACCTGAAAAGGTAGTCACTGGCACGATTTAATAACTTGACTATGTAAAACATTATATTGCTCACTAAATGGCGGCAGTTCTTCACAGTATCTATAGGGGATAACGCAGGAGATGTAGGTCAGCTGTGAGACAGAGCTTATTTGCAACAAAGAGTATAAAATAATGGAAGGAGTGCCTGAGGACTCTCGGGAGGCATTTTTATTTAAACTGAGGTACAAAAATTCTGGCATAATAGTCCTGGATCTCTCCACTAGATGGCAATCATGGGTTGACTCCAATTTTTGTTTTCTCTCGATAAAAATATCTATAAAGTTTATACTTTGGCAGGAAAAAAAAAAAGAACCGTGACTTATGTTCCACTGTCATATTTTGTATTATATTATCTATGGATGAGTTATATTTCCCCAATTCTCCATCTCCACTTACGGGTTTTTTAAACATATTATTTTGTAAAGCTGTGGGAGGCATGTTACAATATTGGGATGGCGAATATCCCCTCCCTACCTTCTCATCTCAACACTAGAACATTGTTTTTATGGAAAGTCTGAAAAACAAGAACAAATTTCAAAAGTCTTAGAAGTGTAAAGTGAGGTACTGCCTAAAACTTGGTATATAGAAGTAAAGTCAGAAATCTGGATGTTTTCTCAAACATTAATAAATTATGATTTAGGTCAAGGAACTGGGAAATAGTATGTTTTACAAAATGCTCTCAAAGAATTATTATTCTTTTAAGAATCTTTTACCTTAGAGATAGGATGCTTTTGATTTCAATTTCAGAGAAATGTACTTATATTTTTAAAGAAATTAATTTTCCCCTTGTGTTGGGGTTACAAATTTTATGTACTTAAGGGTATTTCTTGCAACTTTATCTGTTTTTTTTATTTTCTACCACTATTTATATACTTAAGGGTATTTCTTGCAACTTTATCTGTTTTTTTATTTTCTACCACTATTTTGCCAGAAAGCTGAAAACAAAACATGTCCATTACTGATTTGGTCTATCAGGTCAGAATTTTCCCTCCCCTACTTTGTGGAATTTGTTCTGGGCGTAAAAGCTGCATCCAGGAGGGTATGTGGTTCCTGGAATTTGTGTATATTGTATTTCTCAATTGCATGTTGATATATTTGTGTCTGGGGCGAGACCAGTCCTCCCTGCTGGCATCCATGGAGAAGACATGGCTCCTGCTGCTTTTCTATATCTGCCTCCTACTTTATGTCACCGCCTCTTTACAACCATAAGACCCAGCTTTTTGGAAACCATGATTTCTCAGCCAACTTCCATGATCTTTCTTCGGGAGTGAGTGCCGCTCACACCCCTCAGACCAAGTGCTGTCTTGCTGAAAGTCCCAGGGATGTTTCTGAAAGAAGACAGAGAAAACCTGCGTGTAGAGTGAATACACAAAGATAGAAGTTACCAAAACCCACTAAATGACGTAAGAAGTTACGTAAATCCACTAAATTAGTCCACCATAAATGTATTATAAATCATTTTGAAAGTCACCGCCTCTTTACAACCATAAGACCCAGCTGTTCGGAAACCTCTCTTAGCCAACTTCCATGATCTTTCACTGGTGTCGAAGATTCAGATTCTCTTCCATGCTCCTGGGAGACCTCTAGAGGGGTGCTGGTGTGGTCAGGTGCGCTCTGCCTGACCCCAGCTCACTGCAGGGGCTCGGCTGGGACTATTTCCCAGCCTGTATACTTGCGGGGAGGAGGGGGTGCTATATGTGTTGCAGCTGACAGGCATTTGGGTCCTTCCTTACAACCTTCACCTGGGACTGGAGTTCTGGCCTCAGAAAATAGGTCTTCGCGATGCTTTTTTTTTCTCCGCCATCTCTCTCTTTACCTGTGCCCTTCACTTCATAGCATTGCTAGACATCTATGCTATGAGATCTGTACTGTCAGCTACTGGCTTATCAGTTGCAAAATGCAGAAGACAGTGTGTGTGTGTGGGGGGGGGTTAAAATGGTTTGTCCTTAATGTATCGGAAAAATGGGGAATCAGTGCTAATGCGGGGCACATGTTGCTGAGTGCAGCTAAGAGACACTGTGTCAGGTCCAGGATCCTCCCATTACTACCTGTGTGGGCTTAGACATTTAAAAGATGTACATGATACCAATTTGTCAAGTGTAAATATATTTTCCTGTTTAATTTATAACTATGGTATATAAGTAAAACCTAAGTTAATACAAAAGCTTTTAAAAACTTGATTTCCATAGTTCCTCAAGGCAGTTTATACAGAGAGACTCTATGGTTTGAAAGAATACTGTAAAATTTGCTCAGTATTAATGGCCTGAATACAACAATTGTGTATATAAATGAATATGGCTTTCCCATATTATTCTTCATCTATAATTATTGTCATAAAATTATGTTAAAACATACTTTTCAACACATCTGGACATATAATTAAATTCTACTTGTTAAATAAGATTTTTAAAAAGAGAATAAAGAAGGAAATGTGGGTACATTCATGAAGAATGAAAGAAGAAATGTTATCAAAAATACTGAGTAAAATTGTTACAGATGGCACTATAGATGTTGAGAGGGTTCTCAATATAAATATTTAAGCTTATATGAATTTCACATGGCTAATAATACTTTAGAATAATTAAAATTATATGTTGCAAATAGCACTCTTGTGGTTAACTACTCAGAGCTTTTTTTTTACGCAGTTTTTAGTACAAAACTCTTTGGGTTTAAAATAACAACTGAGATCTCATGAAATGTGCCGAAGGGGAATTTCACGTGTGCTTTGCAATATGCCAGTTTCCACTGCAGTTTCTTTCCTGCTGTGCTAATGCATCCAATGTGTACTTGCCTCTGTGTGAGTGAAATGGCACTGCAGCCCTGAGCGGGAGGGTCGCCTGCCTGGCTGGACACAAGCGGCAGCTCAAAAGGGTTTCACTGGAACATTTATAAAGTTTTAGATAGTGGCCACTGCCAGCTCCAAAGATAATTATAATAAGTGAATTTTGTCGGGAAGCCAGGGAAAGAAAAACTATCTGGCATTGAGATAAAAGACGATGACTTTATTGTTTCACCAGCCCTTGTACTTGCGGTTGGAGCCTGTGGCAGCAGTAGGGGACGGAAATCGTGATCTCCTTCCCCTGCCTTTGTGAACCCAGAACAAAGCAATTACATTTTTTAGAAGAAACCATTTAGAAGACAACCAATTTCACTGTAAGCATCCCGGAATCCAACAGCTTAACATGGCTCTGGTTGGAATGACATCTTTAAAATTGTGTCTCTGCTGCTGTGTGACTCCTAGTGTTTACTATAATTTGGTGGCAGAAACCATATGACTTAGTGCCTACTGTGCGCGGTCCCCTGTGGCGGGCTTCTGCCATCATGGCTGTGTGGCTGCACTGTGGCAGCAAGCAGGCCTCGAAGTAGGTTCCTCTGGGAGGCGGGTGGAAGCAGGGGGAGAAATTCCTTCTCCACTGCTGGGTGGACAAATGGCTAAGTTCATTAATTGACTCTTTCTGTCCAGTGTGTCTCTTTCGGAAGAAGACTTCCTCATTGTTTTAGCAAAAGAAAAATTTTACTAGCAAATAGGATTTTCTCTGAAAAGCTGGTCTCAAGAAATGACATACAAGTAGCCCTGAAGTAACTTCTTATGACTTAATTCAAGCTGATGTAATATTCGATTCCAGTGCACTGTCAACCTCAGTAGAATTGTTGCTTTGTTCTAATGGGCAGTGCAGATTGCTTATGAGGGTACAGGAATAACATGTGGTGAAAAAATTCATACAACAGCAGCTTCTATTGATTTGGATGCAAGGTTTTTTGTTTTTTGGTTTTTGGTTTTTTTTGGCTGAGTATATGAAACCCACAGTTTAAGGGCAATGAGAATCATTCAGATATTATTGCAGCTAAGAGCAGGCATTGGGTGTTTGTGTGTCTGAAAAGTTGGCTGTTACTTTAATTTATATAAATTAAATTTTTTTCACATAGGTTTGTTTTAGGATCTTGGGTTATTGCTTGGGTCCTTACTCTTAAAGCAATTTTATTGGTTTCAGAATTTAATAAGATTTACAATTAAAAGAATAAATTAAAAAGTATATTGTTGGCCTTATCTTTTCAATGTCTCTTTTTATGACAAAAAATCCAAGTGTTAGATAGTGAGATCTCTTCATCAGTGACCTTTGATGTATTACTCTTGCCCTAGTGCCTACTTTGGTCTATGTGACTTACTTGTCTGATGCTAATGTGAGAGGCAGCTCAATGGTTAGACCAGATTCTGGCCTTGGATATAGGCAAGAAAGAGCATGTTGGTTCTCCTGTATGTGAGCAGATTTGGTTTTTGGAACATACTTCAGCCTACTTCATGCCTCATAGATGAATTTATAATGTTTGAGAATTGTATTATTTCTATTGAGCAGTTCAGGGAAACTGTGGTAACAAGGTGAAAATGATATGGCTGACTTTATAAAAATCTCTTGACATTTTACATGTCATAATGGGGAGTGAAGTAAATGGAATCCTGTGTGCTTTTCTGGTGTTGGCAAGGGCCCTGGAATCAAACAGTACTCTACTTTTCATGAATATTTTAACTCTTACATGGGAGGGCATTCCTCATAGAACAAATAGAGAAAAACTTTTTTGTTTTTTAAAGGGGAGAAATAAGCTATAATACTGAGTATAAATGTTCGCTGCAAGAGCAGACTTTGGCAGCAAGAAAGACTTAGGTAGACAGGGTTAGGGAAGGACTAAGGAAGAGAGAAGAAAGAAATGGCTAGTGCAAAGAGCACATTAGCATCCGAAGCTGTAGCTAAAAAGAAATAGGCTCTCACTCCCAAAGAGGCTGTGAACCAAGGCAAAAACAGCAAGTTGTTTGGAACTCGCTTTCTAATGAAACAATATATGTGATCAGAGATGAGAGGACTTTTCCAAAGAGATATTTCCACTTGACTCAAAAGGAAGGGAAACACATCTTAGGCAGAGAGAATAGCCTGTGCAAAGGTTGGAAGCAGGAAACCTTTTCCTGTCCCCAAGAGCTGACAGGAGTTCACTGTGACTGGGGAGGCAGGTGCTGGGTCATAGAGGTTTGGATTTTATTCTGAGTTTAGTGGGAAGTCATTGAGTAGTTTTAAGCAGGGGAACCACTTGGTCTAAATATGTTTTGATGGGTAGTGTATCATTTGAGAGGTAAAAGTTAAGGGATCTATTTTAGATACAATAATTTTACATCATCTAGGCTTTTGTTTTTATGATCTGGATGTGGGAATCTGGGTATTATCAACATAAAGACAGAATTTAATGCCGTGAGAATGGATGAGGTCGCTTAGTGTGAGAGGATAAGGAGAAGCAAGGGTGAACAAGGGCCAAATCCAGGGAGAGCAAGAATGAGAGCCTGGGAAGTAGAGTTCAAAGGGGCTAAAATAAATCAGGACAAGGTGGTCACAGAAGCTCAGAGAGCAGAGGCTTTCAAGGAAAAAAAAATCTAACTGAATCCGGTTGTGAGAGGTCAAATGCCAGGGATCTCCACTTAGTTCAACAACATGGAGGCCATAAGGCACCTTGCACAGAGCAGTTTCAATGGTGTGCTGGGATTGTAGCCAGGTTGGAGAGGGTTGAAAATATATTTTGAAATGACAATATAGTTCTTTTAATAATTATAGTTAGAAAAGGGAGCAGAGAAGGGATGTTGTTAGCTAGGGAGTGTTTTAAATAAAAATAAAGTTTCTTTTTTCTTTTGTAGTACAGAAGGTAGGACAGGAAATTTGTATGCTATGGGAATGGTCAAATGGAGAAGTAGCATCTTATGACACAGGACAGAGAGGGAGAGTAAGAAACGAAGTTGAGAAGATGAGTATATCACACAGGTGCCTCTGTTTCAGTAGAGTCCACTTCTGCTGGGTCAGGCAGAAAAAGACTTTGTTACTGGGCATTAAGGACCTCACAACCCCCAGAACAGAGTCAGGCTTGGAGGCTGCTCCTCCACACTGAGGAGTATCTGCTGTTAAGGCCCTTCTTCTTGATATTGGGGCTAGGCCCACACGCTGAGGTTGGGCTCAGAAAGCCAGGATTACTACCTGTGATATATCAACATTCACATAGATGCATCTGCATCATCCTCAACACAAATGAAATGGGCAGAGACCTGCCTCCTATCTGCTATCTTCCAAATAGAAGTGAACTTGGTGGTTAATGTAGAGGCAACAGACAGTCCACGGCTAACAAACCTGGGGCAGCACCATCAGCACATGCCTTCTTTGACCTTGTCAACAACTACACAGTCCTCTTTGAAATGCTCTGGCTGCCCCACAAACATAGCCTGGGCCTTTGCCGGTGGAACAGGCACTTCTTTCTCAAGACTGGCATTGTGAGAAAACACAGGACTCATATCACAAAAGCCACTGGTACCTCTCAGTTGTGAGTGCCTTCGCAGGATGATGTGTTTTCTACATTGTGTGACCTTTTTGGAAGGACTTTTGTCACTGGTAGGCCAAAGGGGAAAAGATGCCCATGTTACTTGTTTAGTATAGTTTGCAGATTATTCATGCATCAGAGTGAATGAGGTCCAGTTAAAGGACAAAAATAATTAACTTTTATATGTAGGCATTCTCTTTGGACTATCCACTTAACATTGCCTAAGTCATTTCTTTAATTGTTTCTTTTAAAAGAGCTTTACTTTTTTTCTTTTCTTAGTGATGAACTCTGACAACCCTTTAATATTAAATAGTGTATAACAGTTGCCCATATAAGAAAATTAAATTTTATATATATCTACATACTTGCTTGAAAAGTGCTTTCATTTATATTATTTAATATAAAAACAAGTTGAGTGGAAAACTTAAATGGTTTAACATACTCCATTATATAAATATTTAATACTATAACTATAGGTAATTTTGAATACAATGAAGACCTGTTTACAGAAGTCAAGAATTGTGGTATTAAATAAGTCAGTGTACCTCCTGTAGGTTTGTCTATATCAAAAGGTCGTTCTGAATATTAAGACTAATTTGCTTTGGCATACTTTGTTAATCTGTATAAGATTTGGTGACATTCAATGTGAAATAGTAAATATAGATCCCCTTTCTTTGTCAGTGAATTTGGAGTGATTTTTCATTGCAAGAAAATGTCATGGCTGCATGTTTTGCCATGGCTGAGGGAGGAGAGGTTGTTGAAAAACTCTATACAACTCTCTTCTTCCAAGAAGCATAGAAAGTACCAGGTAGAAAATGATGTCTTCAGCAGAAAACCCAAAGGTGCAAAATGAGTACACTGAACAATGATATTACACAGTCGGCTTAAGCCAGGATGTAAGCTGTTCATGGTTAGCCAGCAAAGCCGGCAGCTGAAGTATTTCAGATCCTATTGATATATCAATAGGATTCAATTTATTTCTGTATTTAAAGTAAGTGTAAACATTTGCAGATACAAAAATTAATGACTGTACAACTAGAAATAAGGGCACTAATTGGACAAGCAATGTTTCAGTAGAAAATACTGAGGGGTAAGAATATTGTGGGAGGTTGGATTTTACATAAGAGAAGTCTAGATGAAATAAGAAGGTATGTGAGATACCAAATTGAATAGATTTTCCAATTTCTTATGAGAAAAAACTAGATGTTTATCTTGGGAGACAGAATATAGTATTCTTTAGTGTAGCTATGTACCAGTGGTTACTAAGCACATCTTTGCAGGGTGAACAAAACAGATCATGTTCTTTCTGTCATGGAGTTTGCATTCGAAGTAGGGGAAGGAAACTAAATATATTGCATGTGATAAGAATTTTGAGAGGTTAAGCTAGCTAGTATGTGTCGAATGCATAACCAAAGATTTAGGACCATAGTTGGGCAGATAGAAATCTGGAAGAAGGAAGGGAAGCCTCTTGGTATCCCATTGCACTAATTTTGCCAGCATTGTGAAAACAGCGTTGCACACTCTAGAACTTCCTCTTCCGCTCCACAGGCACTTCAAGGAAGTCATAGCCAGCAGGTCTTGTCTTGGAGAATATTGTTTGGGATGAAATGTTTGCCTTGCTCTGTTCTCTCTTTGCTTGTCTCCCAAGTGGCTTGTTTTATTAAGTATGGCTGGTGGCCACGCTGCCCACGAGAGAATAGGGATTAGTAGAAAGAGTGCTTATTTTTCCAGTGTTAACATGCGTGCTAAGGGAATATTTGTTGTTCTTCCAACAGAGCTAATTACTTTTTATTTTCCCTCCCTACCTCCACTCCCATCTCAATACCGTTACACTTGAAGAAGCAGAAATGGGTGGAAAAGAGAGTTAAGAACAAAGCCAAAGTCTCAGATGCTTGGTACTTCTGAGGAAGTGTAGAAAGTCTACTGTAACCAAAGATGAGTTTGATTTTGTTTTTCTTCTGTTTCTGTTTTTAGTATAAAATATATTGTAAGTTAAATTTAGATTTTGAGATTTTTCTTGGACCTTTTATTTTTGGAGGACCTCATATTATTCATAATGTCTATTCTAAATATCCTTAGAGATACTATGAGAAAACGTCCTGAATTAGAGTAGCTTTAACAGAAAGTACAGTAGCTTATCTCTTTAAGTTCATTCATTCATTAAGCATGCTAAGTGGCAGCACTGTGTTAAACCCTCAGTGTACAAAGGTGAAAGATGATTTTTGCCAATTTTTTTTAAAATGCTGAGTTCAATGAGAAAAACAAGTTAAATAATTAGGGTAATGGCTAGGTAGCTCAGCTCAGTTGGTAAGAGCATTGTCCCGTTATGCCAAGGTTGCAGGTTCCATCCCCGGTAAGGGAACATACAACAATCAAATAATGAATACATAAATGAGTGAGACAACAAATGGATGTTCCTCCTCCTCCTCTCTCTCTCTGCAATAAGTAAAAAATATTTAAAAAATTAGGGTAATGAGATAATGGACCATTATTACAGCAGCATGGAATATGGGATATTTAATACTTTCTGCCAGATATTGACCAAGAAATACAAATATTTACTGGTCTTATTAGCCAGAGAGATGGGAGCAAGAAGGAAGAACACTGGGTACAGAAAATTTCAGCATGGTACGCAGCTGGTCAATGCCAAAATCCATCCCTCAGCTGCCCCTTGTGGCCTCTATATTGCAGTGGGAGCACCTGCGCAGGCTGTCTCCTTGTCTCCTGGGTCTTCTGGTTTCAAGCTAGCTTTGGCCAGTGGGAACCACTGGAGAGAAATAGGAGGGAGAATGAGGGAGACTCAGAATATCTCTTTCCTTCACACTCTACCTTAGGTGGTGTTTCTAGCAGCAGTGGCATCTCTTCTGAGGTTCCATCTCCTATAAGGCAGTCCCCTCATGATCTCAGCTTCTATAAGGCAAACTGCTTTGTGGCTCAAGCTCTTGCTGGATGGCTTTCACTTCTGTATTCTGGTCCATCTCTCCTGTTGTGTCCCCAGCTGTAGGGGTGATAGTCTTCTTGTAATTGCTATTCGTTGGGTTGCCTCATTATCCCATTTGGCTTCTTAACACTTACTGCTGGGTGACCAATTCCCTATATTGAATTTCCTCTGTCGAAATGCCTAAAGTAGTGACTAATAGAGAATCAAATGCTGTGTTCTAAGCCCTGTGCCTTTCTAAAAAGTACAAAACAATATTCCAGGTCTGAGAGAATGAACTTTCTAAAGAGGCTCTGCCTCTAGCAAAGCATTTTGAGCAATTTTATTTCTGCATCCCTAGAACAATCTTCCTTACTTTTCCTAGTGCATTTTCATCAACTCCTGCTATCTGTCCTCAAAGTGCATTTAGACTTTTAGTTTTACTTGTTTTTTCTGAAGTACAACTTCCTGATTGAATCCCCTGCTGACATAGGCCCCATCATTATTTTAGCCAGTTGGGACATTGGTGATCTGCCTCCACCCTTCCTGGTACTGGCCATAGTTGTCTTTTACCTTTGATATTCTTAGTGACAGTATCAATATTTGGCTGAAAATTTTCTTGCCTCTCTACAGATCACAAATTTCTTTTTTTCTTAAAGATTTTATTTATTTTTAGAGAGAGGAGAAGGGAGGAAGAGAAACATCAATGTGAGATAGAAGCGTTGATTGGTTGTCTCTCAAATGTGCCTTGACCGAGGACCAAACCTGCAATCCAGGCATGTGCCCTGACCAGGAACTGAACTGGCAACCTTTTGCCTTGCAGGATGATGCCCAACCAATGGAGCCACACCTGTTAAGGACAGATCACAAGTTTTGACCCAAGGGTGAAATAGAACCACTTTGTGGCCCCATGAGTGACTCAATTCAAAACCTGCTTACCAGAGTGCCATTGGATTGGCTACAACCTATTCTGCAAGCAATTTAGTGACTTTATCATAATATTGTAGCAGAAAGGACCGAGAGCAAGCTGTGGGGACATGTTTTCCTGGCCCTATTTCTAGACTGACACGTGACATTCACAGAAAAAGAAATACCTACCCTCCCACCTCACTTAATTGTTTAGAAGGCCAAAAATAGATTAAATATAATAGTAATAGTCAACTGCTGGATTTAAATATACTGTCCAAGTCTTACAATGATTCTGTGAGGTGGTTGTTATTCCACGTGAGAAGACTCAGGTGGACAAAGGCCAAGTTACTTCTCCAAGGTCATATAAGAAATAAATGGATTTGGAATATCTTGGGAATCCAACCCTATTTGTTCACCTTCCATGCCCACATTCTTTCCACTCTACCTCTATGCCTTTGGATGTGAAAAGATTATTAGTCAAAATGTTTGAGGGAAAAAACGTGTTATGTGCTAGACAAATTTGGAAGCATAGCAGTAGAGATTGTCATCCTTCTTTGAATTAAGTCTGTCACATACCAGAGAAAATAACCAACAGATTATGTTCTCTGTAAACAGCTGACATACTTAACAACTTTTTCAGTTATTTCCTTTCCAAGTGAAAACATTTTATTTTTTAACCTGTGTTCACCTCACCATCTTTGGCTCTACAGCTGTTCTTCTTTGGTCTCTAGCTATCGACCCTGGTGGGAGGAGTAGCACATTTGATCCTTTGAGCCTGCACACAGACCCACGATGCAGATCCAAGAGTGAAGCATGGAATAAAGGGTGTTAGGGGATAGTTCTCTGCAAATCAAGGTGGTGCAGCTGTTGGTGGTTTGCCTTAAGAGTTCAATGAAATGAATTGGCTTAAGTTTTGCTTTATTTGTGTCCCAAAAAAGGATGCTAAGAACTTTCAAAGACACACTAAAACAGTCACTCAAATCTTTTTTTCATATTTTTACTGCATTCTGAGTGTTCTGAAAATGTTATGTTGGATTTTACCACATTTTGATTGTCATTCTGCTTGCTTCACATTGTTTATTGATATTCATTCAGATTTCAGTTTCAGACTGAAGTGCACAGCACTAATAATGTGTAGACATTAAAAAAAAGGAATTTATTTTTTTGCTACTGGCCTTCTGACATTGTTGAAAAATTCTCATTCCATATGTCTTTCTTTTTTGAACATACGGAGAAATTAATAAAGTTGACTTTTTAGCATAAAATTATGAAAGACATATTAAGAGTTTATCAATGATTGTGCACTGTCAGCTTAGGCTTAATGAGAGTACTTGGCTTAGGTCCTCATTTTTCAGGGAGAGAAAACAGCTGTTGCTTTCAGAACTCCATAATAAAACATCAATTTCACTGGGACATTTATTAGCTATCAATGACAAAATTACAAGTTTCCTGACCACATTATTTCTTTGTCTTTTTTGTAAATAGATGAGATGGATGGAAACATAATTATTACCATTTCTCAGTCTTGTTCAGCTTTAGAAATCTTATTGAAGATTTGCTATTATATTTTTATGCAGTGAAGTTCTTCTGGAGCAGTGTGAAATGGAAGTAACATGGAAATAGCCATAGAAAATGTACTTTCTAATTTTGTCGAGTTGCCTTAGATGATTCACTACTCCACCAAAACATACCTTGCACATTTTGATTTGTGTTCACAGGTAACCTAAGTTAACCATGGAAGCTGCAGTAGCCATTGGCCAATACTAGCTGACGTAATGGCAGGTTTTCCCTGGAACAGTGTATTTCCAGCTGCTGCTTTGGAAATAGAGAAGTGGGAAAAAAGCAAGTGGTAACCTAGTGGGGCAGGAGGAAACAAGCAAGAAACTGAGAGGCATTTCTGGAGTGATTGTTCAGAGATTAATGGCGAAGGCCCTCTTTGGGAGCACAGAGTAGTCTGGCACGGAGGGCAGCGAACTACCTCTCTAAACTATCTTCTTCTCTGTTGAAGCTACTCAACTTTATCATCATAGTTTGAAAGCAGCCGTAGACCATACATAAATGAAATGAATGTATCTTTGGTTAGTAACAGACTTCAGGTTTATATATTGTTTTAACATTTTTTATAAATTATGTTAAGACTGTTTGTAAGGTGGGTGGAAGTGGAAAGAACAGTGCCTGATTAATATAGTCTCTCCCAAGTATTTTAATTGGAGATTTGGCAGTAATAATGCCACATCATAAAGTGTGAGTGACCTGGGTCTTTAGAACAATAGGCATTTATTTTTAGTTCATCCTGTTTATTACATATATTTTGATATGCAGTTATTCCCTGGATGATTTTCTTCCTTTTACTTGCTCTTTCTGGTGTCTCAAATTTTCTTTCCAGGGTTTGAGACCTGCCCCTATTATATCAATATCCCACTTTAACCTTTAATATCTCCTCATTATTTACAGAATAAAATACAATTTCTTCAGCCAGTCATTCAAAGATTTCCGCAATTTGAACGCATTCTGCCTTCCCAGTTTTATTGTTAGCCCTCCCCCATGTCATACGTTCTTGCTGTCAAGTGGTGTTTGCCACTCTCCTGGGCCTAGCTGTCTGTGCTTTCTGCTCTGTCTGGCTCTGAAAAGCCTACCTGAACCTTTGGGTCTTCAAAGAAGGCAATGATATCACAGTGCCACATGTAATTATAACTAAGTACTAAAAAATTAGGGAACTTATATTTTCCTTGGAAATATACCAAATTTTAGGCCTTTATTTAGTAGTAAAACTGGGAAGCTCCAATAGATAGCAATTTAAAGTGTCCTATTTGGCCCAGTTGAGCTTAGGCAGTATAATAAAAGCATAACACTGATTTTAGCAAATTGCAGTTTTCTGTGATTTTAGCAAATAGCACAGTTTTCTCTAATGCATTCCCAGTGTGAAACCACCGTCTTGTGAGGACTATTAGCTCTTCTTTGGGATGATGCACTATTACTGGTATTTGCAGTTTAAATAATAGTAAGAATAATTATATCTAAGATGTGGCCATATTGAATAGCAATAACACAAAGACCTAGAAACACATAGGCCTGTGACCAAATAACACTTTATCTCTGCAAAATAAATCTGGGTTACTGATGGAATTCTTCCCCTCTTCCCATTCCTAAATAGCTTAAACACATAAATGGAGTAATCCCAAAGAACAGAATATTAGCATTGAACTGCAATGTCTTTTATAACACACAACATTCCTTTCTACTCAATGTAATTCTGATTTTTTAAATCCATATATTACTCAGTGAAGTCACTCCTAAAATCCTTATTACACTAGGGGTTTATTTCTCTGTGGCACACGACTGCACATTAAAACTAACATGTAGCTCATGGGACAGCTAGGAGAAAGCAGGCCCTGTCTTATATTTGTTTCTTTCTCCTTTCAGATGTTCCTGGGAAGAACAATACCTATTTCCCAATTACTTTAAGTATTAAATGAGATAATTTTTGTACAGTGATTGGCATAATGTATGAATACCGTCTAGGATATGCTGAAGATAATGTATCAAAAATATTTCAATAAAATATACTGGCTATAATGGAACAGGAAAAAATGGTTCTTTTATTTTCCACTTTAATTCCAATCAATTTATCAGTTGTCATAAACATGTTTACTTTAGTGCTTTTTGACCCAGAGCCTTAGTCTATGTATGTTTATTCTTAGGAGATCCTGTTAGCTTTGGTCAAAGGAAGCATGTTGCTTTGACTCTCAGGGTCTTGGAAAAGTTTTTGTAAGATTGGCTACCATTCCTCTGGCCGCTACCAGGGTCAGATGAAGGGCCAGGAATAAGAGGTATAACATCCTTCCCATAGCTTTTGATTTAGCCTATTAAGCACATACTGCATGCAGAGTAATCTTCAAGGGTCTCTGGGTCTAAAAGATAAGAAAGCTATGGGTGCTTCCTGCAAGGAGTGGTATGAAACAAATTCACAAATAACTTCAACCAGTGACTATAAAAGGCAAGAACTATATTGAAGATGGATGAGTTTATGGGAACTTAGCAGAGGAAAGAAAATCACTTCTATTTGGTATCAGAAAACCTCCATGAATGTGGTGCCATTTGAACCATGCCATGAAAAAGAAACTGAAGACAATAAAAACAAAAATGGAGAGAGAAAGCACTCTAGATGGAAGGAACTGCATAAGAATATAGATTTGTAAAGCTGTGGAATGTGTATAAAATTTAGTAAGTGGTACAGAATCACCAGATCATTGAATATGTAAGACAATATTGAGAAAGGATGTTGGTGAAACTTTTGGTAACTAACTTGTCCCAAGCCTTGGATAGCAGGGTTCCTTTTTTTAATTCTTGTCTGTTACAGTTGCATCCATTTTTTTCCCCTTTGCCCTCCTCTGCCTACATCACACCCGGCTCCTGCAGTCAATCCCCACACCATTGTCCCTGTCTATGGGTCATTCATACATGTCCTTTGACTAATCCTTCCCCTTCTTTTTACCATGTGCCTTCCTTTCCTTCCTCTGGCAGCTGTAAGTCTGTTCCATGTTTCCATGGCTCCAGTTCTGTTTTGCTCCTTTGTTTATTTTCTTTAGATACAGGTTTTGAACTCTACAAATGATCTTAAATTTTGTATGTGCATGCTTGAAAATGAAGACACTCCATGGTGGGGAGGAATTATAGAGAATGTCAGAGAGAATCTGCTCCCACCTAGGCCTTTTCAGCCTCAGCTGGCTGCTAAGGCAGTAAACAGGATAGAAAATAAATGTCAGCTGCACTTGATGGATACAACCCACAATATTATTGGTAAACGGTAACCATCGGTACCAGATTGCAGAGTCCCCATGAAATGCTGCTGTCAAGAAACTTCCAATAGTGCCCTGGCTGGTGTGGCTCAGTTGGTTAGAGCATCATTCCATAACCATAACTGAAAAATCATGGGTTCGATTCCTGCCCAGGGTGCATGCCTGGGTTGTGGGTTTGATCCCTGGTGCGAGTGCAATACGTGGTCCTGACACGTAGGATCCTCGGTCCTGGAGCGGTCCGGGTGCATTTGAGAGGCAGCCCATTGATGTTTTTCTCTCTCATTGATGTTTCTCTCCCTCATTGATGTTTCTCTCCCTTCCTCTCTCCTCAAATACAATGAAAAAAATGTCCTTGAGTGAGGATTGAAAAAAACAAACAAACAACTTCCAATAGCTTATTTCTATGTAGGCTTCTTAGAAGGAAATTCTGTCATGTTCTGTTGGAATATCACTTTTATGCCAATTAAATAGAATATAGGAAAAAAAATTCCTCCAAGTGCTCCTTAGGAGAAATACAAAGGGAAAGTGGAATGAGCATCTCTCTCAGAACATCAACAGGTAAACCCTTTGCCAGTGGGAGCTACCCTCATCCTCTCAGAGAAAACTGTCATGGTTAATATTCCACAGGGATGAGAGAATCCTTCAACTCAGGTGTATCAAAATAAACCCTGTTTGATGAAAAGAAATCTTTCCAGATATCACAATAACACTCAGATTGTTCTTTGGTTTAATGCAAAGTAAATATATCAGATTTCTTGAGATTGAGGATGGTACAAAATAAAACACCAGGAGCCATGTAAATAGTTAATAGAGTAAGCCTATTATGTAGGGAGTTGATTGTGATACTGGTGGAGAAAGGTCCTTTGTCCAAAAAAAGTGAGCAAAAGAGCACTTGGGTTTGAAATTGGGAATGTGAAGGTGGTAATCTCTGTCTCCCATGAAACAAGAGATACCTGAGACCCTGGGCTCTATACTTGGAGGAAGGGTAGCTTGAAATTGGGATGTCAAATGAGGAAAGAGAGCTGCACTGCAGACAGCCCCAAGCAGCACACCTGGAGTGCAAAACCACCATCTCTACTTTATAATAATGGAAAGAATCCAGAGAGACTAGAAGCGCCTTCCTGTGTAAACCTTCTGAAAAAATCTGGTCCAGGAAACAAGTGCTTTAAAATATGAGTAAATAACCGAAGAGCAATTGTCACCATACCTAAGCAATGATACCATAAAACAAAAAAGTTAACTAAAAAGACATCCAAATAGCAAATAAAACATGATTATAATACTATTGCCATAAAATACATGATAATTATTAGTCATTGTGAGCAAATATACTTGTATTGTAATGACTTTTATTGAAACCATTACCAATATAAAATAAGAATACAAAGGAAGTAAGAGCTCAGGGAGGACAGTGAAATAATAGAAAATGGAATTTGGAGCTCTTAGGAAAAAAATGAAAGAAAAGTGAAAGAAAATGAATTATTACAGAAATGAATTAAGTAGTATAGTTGCTGCTAAAATATTAATTGGCATGGAGGACAATATTAAAAAGAGAAAACACTGGGAAGGGAACTTTGGATGTGGATTTTAGGTAAAAGGAATGATCATAATACATAATGATGTCTCTAATGAGAACTAAAATAATGGAACAAATTCATATTTAAGCATATAATTTGTAGAATATCTTTCAGAGATTTAAATTAAACATGAAGGATTGTTGCATTATTTTAAATTTACAAAGAAAACAAATTTATGGGGGAAGAATATCTGTGAACTATATCATAATATATCATAGCGATAAAAATCATATCTAAAATTGATAAACCAGGTGAGTAGTTGATACTGATTATGTAGAGCTGTGCTTTCCAATACAGTAGCCATATTCATCTGTGACAATTTAAATCAATTAAAGAAATGTAAATTTAAATTTCAGATCTGAAGTTACATTAGCCACATTTCAAGTGTTCAGTAGCCATATGCTACTAGTGCCTATGCTATTACACAATATAGTATTTATAATAGGATCACAAAGTCATGCGTGCTACAATGTAGATGAATTTTGAGAATATTAGGTTACATAAGCAAGGTACACAACAAATATAATTTCATGTATGTGGCTCACATAGAGTAGTCAACTTCGTAGACACAGAAAGTGGAATCTTTGGTTGCCAAGGCTGGGGAGCAGGGGAGGAGAGAATAGGGAGTTATTGCTTATTAATGGATGCAGAATTTCAGATTCACAAAATAAAAAGTTCTGGAGAAGGGCAGTGGGTATGGTAGTACAACAATGTGAATGCATTTAATTCCACTGAATTCTACACTTAATGGTTAAAATGCTACATTTTTATTATGTGTATTTTAACACAATTTAAAAGAATTTTAAATAAGAATTAAAAAAATTGAAGTTCCTTAGCTTGTTTAGGAAAATTTGACACAGAATATCAATAAACTATATATAAAATATCTTTGTAAAGTTAGTGGGTTTTAGATAATTTTGGGGTATCCAGACAGGAGAAACAATTCCTAATAAGGAAAATGTATCAGGCTGGCCAACGACTTCTTATCTGCAATGTTCAGTTTTTGCATACAGCGTAGCAATATCTACAAAAGGGTTAGGAAGAGGGATGTGTGACCCAGGAATTTTAACAGGACAAATGGTGGTTCAACTATAAAAGTAGTCAACAAGCTTTTAAATTGGAAGGAGTTGGAGTACATTGTTTCAATTAGCCTTAAAGTCCAGCTCATTACATGTGACTATGTTCCTTTTCTGCTACCTCAGTTACCCAGTGTCTAGAGACCTGTCTTGTCCTCTTATATAGATTTTCTGCTAGCCCTTCTATTATCTCTACTTCTAGCCCCTGAATTCTGTTATCTCCAAGACTGGCTCCACAAATATGTTTGCTGTCCTCTTATAATTAACTTGCCATCTTTCTGAGTTTCTGTGTTTTTAATTTTATTTCATGAATGACATGGGCTCTTCTGCAGGGCCTTAATCTAATGATGATTGTTTCATGACTCTCAGCTCTTACTAACTAAATATTTGGCTATAATACCTAGCTGTAGATTTTAATCACCTGTCAATTCCTAGAAAAGGTATCAGTCTTCTCTCCTTTTCTCAACTTCAGCTGTAATTCCCTGGTTCCCAAAGATTAATCTTTCCTGTGTCAGGTATATTAATATGTCCATACCTAAAACCTGCTTCATCGGATTCCCTACATAGTATCAGATAAAGACATTATAAATATGTTTAGATAAAGATGATCACGATTACTATGTAGCTTAAACTCTATTTCCGTAAGTGTGTTGTTTACATTGTTTTACATGGAACATTAGCAGTAGCACTGTAGCCAGGTTCTACTACAGTTTCCCATAGATGAGCAACGTGACATTAAATCATTGCATACAGATCTCAGCACCAATAAAGAAGAATTTATGTGAGCTTGTGAATACACATCTTTTAATGTTTGAAGTTGGTTTTATGAGTACATTTCAAAGTTCTAAGCCCACAAATTTATTTGTCAGAAAGGGGGCCATGACATTGATGCCATTGCTTTATTTGACAGTATTAGAATGTGAGCGATAGTGTGATATAGGACGTGAAGTCCAGACGAAATGAAGGAGAGAGACATAACCTGAAGCAATGAAGATGGATGTGGGCAAGGTAGCACTGAAATGGTAAGCTTTTTAGGAGTGTAAGTGAAATATGTGAACTAATGTACATAAAGATGTATAAAGCCAGATTTCAACATTTTAATAATAAATGGGGAAATAATATTTAGCATAATGATGTTAAGATGAAGTTCATGAAAGAAACTTCGGTTGTACTATAAAGGAAGTAAAAGGTCAAAAGTGATTTAATAGGCAGTTTTTCTTCTATGTGAAAAAATGATTAGACTACTGTTGACCTGGCTCAAGAAAAGGGAGGACGACGTTTAGAAGGGGATACGTATAAACACTGATCAATGTCTCTAAAATACATTTTTGAGAATCTATTGATCACCAACATAAAGAGTAAAATTTAAAAATTTAGTTCTAGGTAGTGAGTAGTGATTCACTAATCTACCAATGAGAGAAGGGAAGGAGGCATTTCTGAGGCTTATTAATTGTTAATGAAGAAACAATTTTTATCTTATGTCTAGGAACAGTGCAGGATTGGTGTTCTGGCTGTATTCCCAGTTTAGCAAGGGCGGAATCCTCTAAGGAGTATCACAATAGGTCTGAAGCTGTGAGGTCAGCTCCGTGCTGACAGGACCATTGTAAATACCACACTCCCTTTCCAGTCACTGATGATGGCAGGGACATTTCAGGTTCAAGGATCAGACCTCAAGGCAATGTTGTTAAAATTATGGTATTTAAATTGAGTTGTAATTCCAATAACAAAGTTTCCATTATTGTTTCTGTGACCACACCTCTATCTGGTATTTGTTCAGATAACTGGAGTCCTGTATCTCTAACTCAATAATTATTTAGATTCAGAAACCTAGAATCTCATGTGAAAATATTAAAGCTGAGGAAAGAGCAGATAAGCAATGCAAAATCCAAAAGCACTCTTTGCACCGAGCATGCTCTGTCAGGTTCACATGCACTGATGCGGGACTTACTGAGGACTCTGGGCCTGCCTGGTGTTCCCTGGGCCCGGTTCCTTAGGCTTAGTCATCTGATCATGCTGACTTTAACAATGCCACCCACTGGCAAGGCTGGTTTTTGTCCACTATTATTCTGGGTTCCCCTAGAAGTAAAACCTGAAGTAAGGACTTGGTTACATGTAATTTGGGAGATGACCTCAGATAACAGGAAAGAGGGAGCAGAGAGGGCAGGACAGGGAAGTTAGGTGCATTATTGATGTACCTGCTGTAGACAGATAGGTTCTCTTTCACCAGAACCTCTGCAAAACAGAGTGCCTCCAATAACTGCCCATGTGAAAAACAGAGCCTGAATACTTGCCAGCCTCATCGGCTGGAATGCTCCCATTTCCCACACACCCTTTGCATTTCCAGGCTGCCCTTGAGCGCTTTGGGATGGTTTATTTTCTGTCCATCATTTTAGTTGGTGCTTCCTCTCCAGCACCACACTCTGAGTCATGAGAATCCGTTCAACAGATCAGAGGTCACATTCCAAGTGCTAGAAGCTCTGATGCTATCTTCTACTGGATTTTTAAAAATTAAATGTATTGGGATGACATTGGTTAATAAAATTATATAGGTTTCAAGTGTGAAATTCTCTAATACATCATCTGTATATTGCATTGTGTGTTTACCATCCAAAGTCAAGTCACCTTTTGTCACCATATATTTGACCCCCTTTACCCTTTGCTACCTCCCCCACATTCCCCTTCCATCTGGTAACCACCATACTGTTGTCTGTTTTTGTTTGTCTTGTTTATTCATTTCTTTCAGTTTTATGTGCCACATATAAGTGAAATCATATGGTTCTTGACTCTTCCTACCTGATTCATTTTGCTTAGCATGATATTCTCAGGATATATCCATTATTGTCCAAAATGCCAGCATTTCATTTTTTATGGCTGAGTAGAGTTCCATTGTGCATATGTACCAGTTATTTATCCAATCATCTAAGGACACTTCAGTTATCTCCATGTCTTGACCACTATGAATAATGCTGCTGTGATCATAGGGGAGCATCTATCTTTCCAAATAAATGTTCTCAAATTTTTCAGGTAGATACCCAAAAGAGGGGTTGTATAGTAACTCTATTCTTAATTTTTTGAGGATCCTCCATACTGTTTTCCATAGTGGCTGTACCAGTTATGTTCCCGCCAGCAGTGAATGAGTGTTCCTTTACACTTGTTATTTGTCTTGTTGGTAATAGCTATCCTAACAGGTATGAGGTGGTATCTCATTATAGTTTTGATTTGCATTTCCCTAATAGCTTGTGAAATTGAGCATCATTTCATATATATCTCTTGACTATTCATGTCTTCTTGGGAGAAGTGTCTGTTCAGCTTCTATGCCCATTTTTTTAATTGGATTTTTTTGTTTTTGTTTTTGAGTTGCATGATTCTTTATGCGTTTTGGATATTAACCTCTTATAGGAAATTTTAGCAAATATCATCTCCCATGTGGCTGGTTGCTTTTTTGTTTGGCTGACGGTTTCTTTTGCTGTGCAGAAGCTTTCTAGTTTGATACTAGTCCCATTTATTAATTTTGCTTTTGCATCCCCTGCCTTTGAGCTCAAATTAAAAAAATCTTAAGACCAAGGTCTAGAAATTTAGTTCCTATGTTTTCTTTTAGGTAATTTATTGTTTTAGGTCTTATGTTTAGGTCTTTGATCTAATGTGAATTAATTTTTGTGTATGGTGACAAATAGCAGTCTAGTTTCAATCTTTTTTTTTTTTGCATGTGGCTTTCCAATTTTCACAACACAAATTGTTGAAGAGGATTTCTTTGCTCTATTGTATGTTTCGGGCTCCTTTGTTGAAGACTATTTGTTCTTATACATGTGGGTTTATTTCTGGGCTCTTAATTCTTTTCCATTGCTCTATGTGCTATGTGTCTTTTTTTTTTTTTTTTGCAAATACTATACTGTTTTGATTATTGTCCCTTTGTAGTACAATTGAAGACAGGAAGTGTGATACCTCAGGTTTTGTTCTTTTTTTTCTCAGGATTTCTTTGGCTATTTGGGGTCTTCTGTGGTTCCATGCAAATCTCATAAATTTTTTGTTGTATTTCTTTAAAAATCATTGAAATTTTTATGGGAATTGCATTAAACCTGTATATTGCTTTGGGTAATATGGACATTTTAACTGTGTTGATTCTTCCAATCCATGAACATGGAATATTTTTCCATTTCTTTGTGTCTTCTTCATTTTCTCTTAACAATGCCTTAAAGTTTTGGTGTATAGGTCCTTCACATCCTGTAAGTTGATTCTTAGGTATTTTATTCTTTTCATTGACATTTCAAAAGGAATTGATTGTTTTTTCATTTCTTTTTCTGAAAAGTGGCCATCCTTGTCTTGTTCCTGATTTTAGAGGGAAAACTTTCCATTTTTCACCATTAAGCATGATATTAGCTGAGGGTTTGTCACATATGTCCTTTATTAAGTTGAGGTACTTTTCTTCTACACCCATTTTAATTGTAAATGTATGTTGTATGTTGTCAAATCCTTTTCTGCAGCTATTGATATAATCATATGATTTTTATCCTTTATTTTGTTAATGTGGTATATCACATTGATTTGCTTATGTTGAACTATCCTTGTTTCCCTGGAATAACTCCACTGCATTGTGATGTAGTGTCTTTTTAATGTATTGTTCTATTTGATTTGCTAGGATTTTCTTTAGGATTTTTTTATCTGTATCCACAGAGATATTGGTCTGTAATTTTCTTTTTTGTGTTATCATTGCCAAGTTTAGTATCAGAGTAATTAATGTTGGTCTCATAAAATGTTTTAGGAAGCATTGACCATTCTTCAATTTTTTTGAAGAGTTTGAGAAAGATAGGTATTAAATCTTCTTTTAATGTTTGGTAGAATTCACTAGTGAAGCCATCTGGTCCTGGACTTTTTATTTTTTGGGAAGATTTGATAGGTGTTTCAAATTCTTCGCTGTTGATCAGTCTACTTAGACTTTGCAGTTCTTTGTTATTCGGTCTAGAAAGGTTATATTTTTTTCTAAGAACATATCGATTTCTTCTAGTTTATTGAATTTGGTGTCATATAGTCTTTCACAGTATTTTTGTATGATCCTTTATATATCTGTGCTATCATAACTTCCCCTCTTTTATTTCTAATTTTGTTTGAGTCTTTTTTTCCCTCCTTAATGAGTCTAGCCAGAGGTTTGTCTATTTTACTAAACTTTTCAAAGAACCAACTCTTAGTTGTATTAATTTTTGTATAGTCTTTTTGTTCTGGTTATTCAATTCTGCTCTAATTTTTATTATTTCCAAACCTGCTGACTTTGGACTGCACTTGTTCTTATTTTTCTAGTTCTTTAAGATGTAATGTGAAGTTTTTTTATTTGGAATTTTTCCTGTTTCTTGATAAAGGCTTGTATTGATATAAACTTGCTTCTCATTACCACTTTTGCAGCATCTCAAATGTTTTTATATATCTATTTTCATTTCTCATTGTCTCTGTATCTTTTGATCTCTTGTTTTATTACTTCTTTGGCCTAGTCATTCTTTAGTACCATGTTGTTTAATATCCATGTAGTTGTCATCTTTCATGCTTTCTTTTTGCAATTCATTTCCAGTTTCAAGCATTGTGGTCAGAGAATATGCTTGGTATGATTTCAGTCTTCTTAAATTTGTTGAGGTTAGTTTTGTGCTTCAAGTATCCTCTATCCTTGATAATATTCCATGTGCACTGGAGGAGAATGTAAAATCTGGTGTTCTGGGATTAAAATGCTCTGTAAGTGTCAAATATGTCTATTTGATCTAATGTGTTGCTGTTTGGATGATTTACCTATAGCTGTCAATGGGGTATTTACACCCCCTACTATAATTTTGTTTTAGTCAATTTCTCCCCTTATTTTTAAAAAAAAATTTAATTTAATTTTTTCCATTACCATTTAGTCCCCTTCCACATCCCTCCCTCCAGCAATCACCACACTGTTGTCCATGTCCATGAGTCCTTTTTCCTTTTTGCTCAGTCCCTCCACCCACTAACTCCCCCCAACACAATAGTTGTCATCCTGCCATCCATCTATATGAGTCTATCTCTATTCTCCATATTAACAGTTTGTTCATTAGACTCCACATACAAGCGAAATCATATGGTATTTTATTTCTCTGACTGGCTTATTGTACTTAGCATAATGTTCTCCAGGCCCATCCATGTTGTCACAAAAAGTAAAATTTTCTTCTTTTTTACAGCTGAGTAGGATACCAATGTGTAAATGTTCCATAGTTGTTTTATCAACTCATTTACTGGTAGACACTTGGGCTGCTTCCATATCTTGGCAACTGTAAATAAGCACTGCAAGGAAGGTAGAGGTGCTTATGTTCTTTCAAATTAACATTTTGGGTTTCTTTTGGATATATTGTCAGAAGTGGGATTGCTGGGTCAAAAGGCAGATCCGTTTTTAATTTTTTGAGGTAACTTCCTACTGCTTTCCCCAGTAGTCACACCAATCTGCATTCTCAAAAACAGTGCAAAAGAGTTCTCTTTTCTCTACATCCTAGCCAGTACTTGTTTGTTGATTTATTGATGATGGCCATTCTGACAGGTGTTAGGTAATATCTCAATGTGGTTTTACTTTGCATTTCTCTGTTAGTTAGTGATGTTGAGCATCTTTTCATATGTCTATTGGCCATCTGTATGTCCTCTTTGGAGAAGTGTCTATTCAATCCTTTGACCATTTTTTAATTGGACTGTTTGCTTGTTTGTTTTGGTGTTGACTTTAAGTTCTTTATATATTTTGGATCTTAATCTCTTATCAGATGTATTTGAAAATATATTCTCTCATCCTAAGGGTTGATTTTTTAATTTTGTTGATGGTCTTCTTTGCTGTGCAAAAACTTTTTAGTTTGATGTAGTCCCATTTGTTTATTTTTTCTTTTGTTTCCCTTGCCTGGGGAGTTATATCATATAAAATATTGCTAAGAGCAGTGTCTGAAATTTTATTACCTATGCTTTCTTCTAGGATTTCTGTGGTTTCAGATCTAATAATTAAGTCTTTAATCTATTTTGAAAATTCAAAATTCTTATGTGTGTATAAAAGGTGGTTTAGTGTCATTTTTCTGTGCATATCTATCCCACTTTCCCAATACCATTTATTGAATGTTTCTTTAGCCCATTGTATGTGCTTGCTTCCTCTGTTGAATATTAATTGACTATAAAGGTGTGGGTTTATTCCTGGGCTCTCTATTCTGTTCCATTGATCTATGTGTCTGTTCTTACGACAGGACCATGCTGTTTTGATTACTATTACCTTATAACATAGTTTGATATTAGATTAGTTAGTGTGATTCCGCCAACTTTATTCTTCTTTCTCAGGATTGCTGTTATACAGGGCCTTTTATGGTTCTACATAAATTTTTGAAATATTTGTTCTAGTTCTGTGAAATATGACATTGGAATCTAGGTAGGAATTGTGTTGAATGTATAGATTGCTTTGTGTAGCATGGACATTTTAATGATGTTTATTCTATCTCTGAATACAGTATGTGCTTCCACTTATTTGTATTTTCTTCTCCCTTTATTTCTGTTGATAGTTGCTTTATATATTTTGGTGCTCCCTGATTGAGTACTTATATATATTGAAAAGTGTTGTGTATTCTTGATGTAGGGTCCCTGTTATCATCATAAAATGTGCATTTTGTCCTTTGTAACTTTTTAATCTTGAAATCTATTTTGTCAGATATAAGTATGACAACACCTGCTTTTTCCTGATGCCATTTGCTTGGAGAATCATTTCCTACCCTTTCACTTTTACTTAGATATGCCTCTTGAAGGCAGCATATTTTTGGGTTTTGGTTTTTTATTTTTTAATAATTTTTTATCTAGTCTGCTACTCTGTGCCTTTTTTTTCCTTTCTTATGAGTTCATTTGCATTTTTTGTAAGTTCAGTCCATTTGCATTTAGGATGATTATTGATGTATGAGTATTTTCTACAACCATTTTATCTTGGTTTCTGGTAACTCTGTGTCTTCATTGTTTCTTTTCCCCTGTGTTTCTGTTGCTTTATTTCATGGTATTCTATGATTTTCCCCTATTTCCTCTTTTTTTTAAGTACAAAGGGAACTTGGTCCTCAAACTTACTTTGTTACAGAAAGCTTTTTGAAAAGCAGTTTATTCAAAAACTGAATCATTTCATTAGAAATAAGGTAAGTTGAATTAATCTGTTTTAACTCTCATATACAGTCATTTTTCTATAATCTATAAACACTATAATCTATGTTTAATCTATAAACAAACACTAAAAACAAAAAGGATATGAGATATAAATAAAATTTTAACAAAAAAGAAATGAAATATGCAATAAAAAATGAAAATTTATATACACACTGGAACTTACCTTTAATGTTGAGAACTATTGATGACTGAATATGGAGAGGAAGGATGGAAAAATGTTATTGTTTGGAAGGGGACACCCTTCCATGCAAATGTTAGATAGCTGCTGTCCTGGGGTTCTTCCTCTCTTTTGTCTCTCAGCTCCACTAGACCTTTCTTCAAGCTCACTAGGCCTCTGTCTCACTCAAAACCTATCCAATAATGTTTGTTTTTGCCTGTGTTTTAACACTTGCCTGAAGTGAAACATTGCATTGTCATTGAACAAGTTTATCACATGGTTTGCTGCCACTTTGTCAGGGTGATGTTTCTCAACAAAACTTGGCATTTCTCCCCATTTCCCAAGCACTGCCTTGGGAATAGCCTCCCTTCCCTTCTCTTCTTCTGAAGAGTGAATCTCAGCTGCCGTGATTGCTGCTCCATTGGAAGGTCTTGGAGTTTCTCAATGATCAGTCTGGTGCTGTGTTCCTCCCCACCATCACCGTCCATCTCCAAGCCCATGGACTTGCCCAGAGACACACTGTCCTTCACAAGAGACACAGACTCATCTTCAAAGCCCTCAAAGTTCTTTCAGCAAAAGACTCAGGCCACAGTTTCTTCCAGGCTGGTTGCATTATCCTGGGAAACATGCACCCTGTCCCCCCGCCACCCCTGCCAAGCTTTGTCTGTGAGCCTCAAGCGAGTGAGAATATTAAAATAATCCTTCGAGAACTCCCTGAGGGTTAAATTAGTTTTAGAGGTCATCTCAAACACCTCTGAAACAGTGACTTTGTGTAGAGTTTCTTAAAATTAGAAATGACCTCCTGGTCCATTGGATGGATGAGAGGAGTTATGTTAGGTGGCAGAAATGTAACTGACCAAGTGGTGGGGCCCCAGCGCCTGCTGCCCATAGGCAATAACTCCAGAGACAGAATCTGGTGGAAAGGAAAATATAGATATGACTATTTGATGCCCACCCCTGCTCCCAGCCCTCAAGGAGCAAGCAGGCTGCTAGCAGATCACCAATGCAGCAGTTTCCAGTGCCTTTGTGTGCGGGGGAGGGACACGGGGCTTGTCTCCCCGCTGCCTCCCAGGACCAGCTGGCCCCAATCTCTTCTCCCTGCCCTCCCTACCTTCTTACCAGCCTTGCTCCCAGCACCAGCACTGCTCTCAGTTGGCGCCTATGTATTCTTGAAATTCTGTCACAGAATTAGCAGCAGCTACTTTGTTAGAACTGGCAGTCTTCCCATCCCTCACTATATTATGAATGCACTTCTTTTCTTACATTTATCACACCACCCCCTACTAGCCTTAAGTGAATCCCTTTCAAAACTCATTCCAGGGGTGTGTTTTAGGAGATTGGCATGCAGCATCTTTGCTTTTTGACATATCTTTGCCTCCATAATGCTATCACTGGCTATCTGCTTTCTGTTTATCCAAATCAGCAATTTTTCTACTTCTTCAGTTGCCCTTGATCATTGTTTTGCGAGCACTTTCCCACCCTTAGCCCCCTTACCTGATGGCCTATATGTTTTAAAATTGTGCTAATCATCATTGTCAGCATGTCATACTCGTTAGATCAGACATGTGAACACACCTGTTGCCCTTTGCAGTTATTTCTTGTTTAAGCTCTGCTGTGTTGTCACAACTTTGCTTTTCACACTGCTGCTATCACTAACCTTCTTAGGACCCATGGTGTCTTACTGTATATATTTGATAATAATTAGCAGCAATAAAAGCAAAAAAGAAACCCACAAAAATATCCATAGCACAACTTTCTCAGGTGTTTACGTGAGGTTTAGCGGTAAACTGACTCATACACGTGCATTCTGTCCTTTGTCACCTGAGAGATGCATGACCGATCATACAGGTGTCAGCATGAAATGGTTGTTGGGCTGAGAACCGAAGTTTTGTTTGATAGCTCTGACATTTTTACTGTGGACCACTTGGTCGAGAACCAAATTGTTAGAGATGGGAAAAGTTTGAGAACTAAGATTGGACCGTAAATCATGATTCCAAGTAACAGATTTTGACAATTCTAGTGTTTTAGGGAGACATCTTTCCAAGTGGCATTTGTTTGGGGGTGTGTGATATTGTGACTTATAAAGTTATGTTTTTGTCATTCAAATGATGAAAAAATATATATACTTATATATATATTTATATATTTATATTTTTATATATATATATGTATTTGGTCTTTGTTCACAATTCCTGGCTCTCAGCTGCCAGAACTCTTGGAATTTAAGCACTGAGAGTGAAAAGGGTATCTTTTGTATGTTAGTAATAGGACTTTAGGAAAATGCCTAAGGTCGGAATGGCTAGTTGCCAGTGGAACCAATCATGTGATTAAAGAGTTGGAACTTTCAGTTCCCACCTCACCCCCAACTCTTGGGAGGGAAGAGGGGGCTGGAGGTTACATCAGTCAGAAATGACTAATGATTTAATCAACAATGACAGTGTAAGGAGATTTCCATAAAATTCCAAGAGGATGAGATTCTGAAAACTCCCACGTTGGTGACCACAAGGAGATGTGGGGAGAGTGGCACTCCTGGAACCCAGTTTAGTTGGTGTCCGTTAAGCGGGATTTGCTAGAATGGCCTTGGCTCACAGAAACATGTGGTTTGGGAAGAGAAAGGATGAAAGGTGAGGGATGAGGGGCCTTTGATTCCTGGGTGCCATGTGGTCATCCATTGCATGGAGCAGCAGCGGTGCTACAATCAGTTACTAAAGTTGAAAGTTACCAGTGGAATTTAGAGATAGGTCTAACTCCTGGGGACTTGGTTCACTTCATGCATAAGGACATGCAAACTAATAAGAAAAAGAACAAATATTCAATCTCTTGTTTATTGTTACATGTAGCAGCAAAACTAAAAGAGCGCTGGGTTGGACCTAGATGCAAGACCAAAGCTCATGTTTCATTGAATATGATTTTAGGGCACTTGTCTCAAAGTCACCCCCAAAGGGAAAAATTATAAAGGGGCAATAGAAAGTACATTTAAGACCTCTCATTGCCAAAAAAGTCATCAAAGTGAGGGAAAAGTAAACCAAGAAATTATTGCAACAGAGGGTATACTGTAAAGGAGTTGTTTCATTTTGTAGACCAACATCATCAGCTTCCTCAAAAATTTATTAAAATATATGTCAAGAGTATTCAATTTAGAGGCTGTGTCTTTGGTTTTGAATGCTGCAGAGTGGAAGAGCATGTTTTGGTTGATTCAGGACCCAGAGCTCAACTAGTGAACAATCATAGATGGTTGTAGTGATCCAGACACAGAAGAGGTTATTGCTGAGGCAACAGCCAGCCTTGTGAACTGGATAAAAGCCACTGTACAGTGTAAGAAATGGGACTGCCTAACTTTGCCCTTTGCATGCCAAGTGGAGCACCCCAGAAGAAGCAGCTAATATGCTTCCTTTGCAAGCCACATGGGATTGGCTTTCTAGTGATTGATTATTCAGCCAATGAATATATTACCTACCTACCTAGGTCATGGTAAATGGATTCCCTTCACTTGGGCATCTCATGTAACCTTATTGTTGCAAACCTTATGGAATTTGCTATCTCAGCTTCCCCTTATAGGCCTTTTCAGTTGCAAATAAAAATATTAGGTTATCATACAAGGAGGGATCCCCCCGCAAAAAACTGGGATTCTCTTCTGGAGGGCATGCCAGTTGTAGTACAAGCTTCCCCTGCTAAGGTTTCCCTAGGAACCCATCTGTATCAATGTACCAGCTGGCATTGTTGTGAGAGGCTGCATTTGGCTTCAGTGACTTTTTTTGAAGACTCTTTCAGTGCATTTGCCCATTTCATGATGGGTGATTTACAGGTGCACCTGCCTACAGTGCACTAGTGTTCATCAGTTTTTCAACAAAAACAGAATGACCAATGTGCCCCACCCTTCCTGTTCACCTAATCTCACCCCAAGCATCTTTTCTTTTGTTTCTCTGGGTGAAAAAAGTCCTCAAAGGGAAACATTTTGCTGATGTGGAAGAGGTGAAACAAAGTAAATGGGTAAAATGATCTGAGGGTGGAATAAAGGACTCCTTGATATGGGAGTCTTACAAACTGAAACTAAGCTTGTGGATTAAGTCCTAATGGAGGCTCCAGTTAGGAACACAGGAGTTGATAGAGTTAAGGTAAAGGTTTGTAGGATAATTGGTATGTTTTAAACAGGCGTTATTTTAAAATGCTTGCATCTGATTTACCTGATTATAACATGGGAATGAGAATTGTATCTGATTAGTGAACATTTCCCTCCGCCCCCAGTATTGAAAAACAGAAGGCATGTAAATCTGCTCTTCAAGCATTATTAATTGGACATGCTAAATGGGAACTCATAAAATTGCCCAAGCTCACACTGTGTAGTGTAGAAGCAGAAGTGGTGGTCGGGACAGATTTTCTGGGCCATAGCCCTTTGTGGGGCGTAGCCTGGAACCTATGGCAAGAGCCGTGAATGCCTCCCATGAGCACCACTGGGACTTTGGACTACTGATACCACACTCTCTGCAGAATGCCAGGAGGAGACACCAGAGAGACAGACAGCCTCCTCCTCTAGGACTGACTCTGGAACTGCATGAAGAGAGGACGGGCGTTACGGTCACTTGGACAATGCTATATAAACAGCTCTGGACCAACTGACATGAGCACCTTGGTTTGTAGATGGCAGTCCCAAGGTGAAAGGATGTCCTGTTTGGAAAGCAGCAGTATTAAACCACCAGATGGAAAGTCTCTGATGGAAGAAGGTAAAAACAGGTCAGTTGCTTTGGAATGAATTGCATACTGCTTTTCTAGCCGTGAAGGAAGAACTGAACACTGCTTAAAACCCATCTGTTTAGGTGTTTGGTCACTGCTCATGAGTCATTAATGTCCTCATCATATAATCACACAGGAGAGCAGTGGAAAGCCGGCCCACCAAAAGGATGCCCTGGCCATATGGGAAATGACCCTGTGGAAATTTGAGGTATACATTAAAGTAGGACATACTGATATCTATCAGAACTTCCTTGCAGACCTGGACTGGACTTTGCTTGCTGATGGTTGATGCAGATGCTCAGAGCATTATGGAAGAAGCTGAACTGAAGATATCACACCAGTTCAGATGGCCAAGCATTTTTTCAGAGGAACAATCTTCACAGCCTATAATGTCTCACAATGGGGAGGAGGAGGGGGGGAGAGAGAGAGAGAAAGAGAAAGAGAGAGAGAGAAAGAGAGAGAGAAAGAGACCCCCCTCAGTACTAGTTTGAAAGAGAATTGGAATGGGCAACTAAAACATTAGTTGTCTAAAAGGGGGAAAATAAAGGTATGGATGACTGACTTACATACTTTCATGAGTGTGCGCTCACACTCAACATGTATACAAGTAGGGCTAAGAACATGTTCCCACTACATAGATTTGCCTGTTTTGCTGGTGGGTCTGGGGAAGTGGGGGTGGAGAAGGTGGGGATACTCCTTCCTCTCTACATCACCTCAAATTGTTTTTTTTTCTTTTCTCTAAGAGCAGGGCTTCAACTACTAAGGCTATAGACATGGGTGATTTCTAAGCAAGGAATTAAAAGTATTTAAAAAATTTATGTCAGAATTCTCTAAATGCCTGATAGGCAGGATGTACTTCACCCAGTCTGGCAACATTAGGGCTAACAGTTAATGCAGCTCTATTGCCTGGTAGTGAAAATAGCCCATCAGTTCTTCTCTGTGTACAATGACTTTACCCTGCATCAACAGAAGTGGACTGGGGGAGAGGCGCTTGCTAGACGATTATTGCTGCCAGCAAACTAGACCAGCACGGCCACCAAACCTAATGTCTCCACCATTGGTACAGAAGTTTGGGTATTATTGGGGAGAAGAAAAGTAGTATCTGAGGTCAGAGGGATGCATAAATGGGTTATATGATGGAAAAAAATACATTATTACATTAACATTTTGAAAGAGGTTCAGAGCCCTTGCTAAACTAGTGTTGCTGCCAGCAATCTAGACCAGCACAGTCACCAAACCTAGTGTCCCTTCCAGAAGGAGAAAAGTTTGGGTGTAATTGAGGAGAAGGGAAAATAATATCTGAACTTAAAGGAATGAATAAATGGGTTATGTATAAGAAAATTCAATACTAAACTAACATTTCAAAAGAGATACAGAGCCAGGGAATGACATTGCCTCTCTGCTTGGTTATAGCAGAGTCCTAAAAGGCGAAGCTGTGTGTTGCTGAGACCACTCCTGCTTTTGGAACCTAAGGAGTATGAATGGAAGCCTATAAATCTGAGTGGCCTCCTCCTGGGGGACATAATGATGGAGTGGCTATTTAGTGACTGGGATTCTAGAAATGAGCTAGTGCCTTTTGACTTTTATGATTATTTTGCTGTAAGAGATCTGTGTTTTAATACCAGGGGCAGACTGCAATATTGTGATTAATAGGAAATAGATATTTGGTCATTCAGGTGACCAAATATATATTTCTCATATATTTTTGCTTCTTGTCCACAATTGTTGGCTCATAGCTCTGGGGAACTATTATAATTTTTTAAATGTTTAGAGTGAAAAAGTGACATTTATTATGTTAATGAAGTGACTTTGGAAAGCACACAATTATTGGGGTGCTTGTCAGTGGAACCAACCACCTGATTAGAGGGTTGGAACTTTCAGTACCCTCTCCTACCCCTGAGGGGTGGGAGGGGCTGAAGGTTGAACCAATTCATCAACCCAAATACCGATGATTGTATCAGTTTTGACTGTAAGTCTTAGTTAGCAAGAGGATGGTTTTCTAGGAGTTGTCAGGTTGTCAGACATATGGAGATGCCTGGAGAGCGCACACCTGAAGTGGGCCTGGAAGCTCCGTTTCCTTTCTACGTACCTTGCCCTATGCATCTCTTTGATCTGGCTGTTCCTGAGTTACATCATTTTACAGTAAAACAGTGCTCCAGTAGGGAATGTTTTTCTGAGTTCCAGCAAATTAATTGAACCTAAGAAAGGGGTGTAGCAACCTCTGATTTTATAGCCATTTGGTTAGAAGTACAGGTGACAATTTGGACTAGTGTTTGGCATTCTGAGTTGAAGGGGTTCATTGGAACTTCCAACCTGTGACCAATTGGTCAGAAACACAGCTTTCCTGGGCTTGCTTTTGGGCAGTCTTGTAGGACTGAACCCTTCCTTAAACTATAGAATCTGACACTATCTCTGGGTGAATAGTATCAGACATGGGTTGAACTCTTAGGATGTTTGGTGTCTTAAAAATAGTTGATGTGGGGTAATGCCTGTCAGGTGTTGGAAGTGGGCCTGGGAGCCCAATTTTGGGTGGAAGAAAAAGATGAAGTGGGTATAGGCCTGGAAAGGAATTGCTCTGGGGTTGTTTAAAAAATGAACTACTTTCAGTACTTTTATTTTTTTGTTTACTTATTTACTTTTTATTGCATTTTCTCCCTTATATTCCCCTCTCCTCGAATTACATGGTTGTCCATGTCCATGTGTCCTTTCTCCTTTTGCTCAGTCGCTCCATCCTGTCACCCCTCCCCCCTTAGCTGTCACCCTGCTCTCCCTGAGTCCATCTCTGTTTTGCTTGTTTAGTTCAGTTTGTTTATTAGATTCCACATATAAGTGAAATCATGTGATATTTGTCTCTTTATGATTGATTTATTTCACCTAGCATGATCTTCTCTAGGTCCATCCATACTGTCTCAAAGGGTAAAGTTTTCTTCTTTTATACGGCCAAGTAGAATTCCATTGTGTAAATGTCCCATAGCTGTTTTATCCACTCACCTACTGGTGGACACTTGGGCTCCTTCCATATCTTGGCTATTGTAAATAATGCAGCCATGAACATGAGTGCTTATGTTCTTTTGATTTAGTGCTTTGGGTTTCTTCAGATATATTCCCCAAAGTGGGATCATTGGGTCACAAGGCAGATCCATTTTTAATTCTTTGAGGTTACTCCACCCTGCTTCCCACAGTGGCTGCACCAATCTGCATTCCAACCAACAGTGCAAAAGGGTTCCCCTTTCTTCACATCCTCACCAGCACTTGTGGTTCATTGATTTATTGATGGAGCCATTCTGATAAGACTGAGATGATATCCCACTGTGGTTTTAATTTGTATTTCTTTGATGATTAGTAGCATTGAGGATCTTTTCATATATCTATTGGCCATCTATATGTCCTTTCTGTAGAAGTGTCTATTCAGGTCCTTTGCCCATTTCTTAATTGAGTTGTCTTTTCAATGTTGAGTTTTGTGAGTTTTTTATAAATTTTGGATATTAACCCCTAATCATATATATCGGCAAATATGTTCTCCCATTCAGTGGATTATCTTTTTATTTTGTTGATGTTTTCCTTTGTTGTGCAAAACTTTTTAGTTTGATGTAGTCCCATTTGTTTATTTTTTTCTTTTGTTTCCCTTGTCTGGGGAGATATATCTGATAAAATATTGCTACAATTGAAGCCGTAACCAAAAACTCCCAACAACAAAACCCTGGACCGGATGGCTTCATAGGTGAATTTTACCAAACATTCTGGAAAGAACAAACACCTCTCCTTCTCAAAATATTTGAAAAAATTCAAGAGGAGGGAAGGCTCCCAAGCTCATTTTACAAGGGCAGCATTATCCTAATTCCAAAACTAGATAAAGACATTACAAAAAATAAAATTATAGGCCAATATCCCTGATGAACATAGATTCTAAAATCCTCAACAAAATATTAGCAATCTGAATACAGCAGTACATCAAAAAGATCATACAGCAAGATCAAGTGGGACTTATTCCAGGAATGCAGGATTGGTACATTTGCAATTCAATAAATGTGAGTCATCACATGAACAAAATGAGGATAAAAACCATATGATCATATCAATAGATGCAGAAAAAGCATTTGATAACATCCAGCACTGATTTATGATAAAAACTCTCAGCGAAGTGGGAATAGAGGAAACATACCTAAACCTAATAAAGGCTGTATATGACAAACCCATGCCACCACCATACTCAATGAGTAAAACTATAAGTGTTTCCCTTACGATTGGGAACAATACAGGGATGTCCACTTTCACCTCTTATTCAACATAGTGTTGAAAGTCTTAGCCATAACAATTAGACAAGAAGAAGAAATCAAAGGCATCCAAATTGGAAAGGAAGAAGTAAAATTGTCTTTTTTTGCAGATGATGTGATACTGTACACAGAGAACCCCAAAGACTCCACCAAGAAACTAATAGAACTGATAAATAAATTCAGCAAAGTAGCAGGATACAAAATTAATATTCAGAAATCAGTTGTATTTTTATATGCCAACAATGAACTAACAGAAAGCGAAATCAAGAAAACAATCCCATTCACAATTACTTCAAAAAGAATAAAATATCTAGGAATAAACTTAACCAAGGATGTAAAAGACCTGTACTCAGAAAATTATAAGACACTGAAGAAAAACATGAAGAAAATACAAGTAAGTGGAAACACATAATGTGTTCATGGATAGGAAGAATTAGTATCATTAAAATGTCCATATTACACAAAGCAATCCATAGATTCAATGGAATTCCTATCAAGATTCCAATGACGTATTTCACAGAACTAGAACAAGTATTTCAAAAATTTATATGGAACCACAAAAAGTCCCACATAGCAACAGCAATCCTGAGAAAGAAGAACAAAACTGGAGGAATCATAGTACCTAATATGAAACTATACTCTAAGGCCATAGTAATTAAAACAGCATGGTACTGGCATAAAAAGAAAGACACATAGATCAATGGAACAGAACAGAGAGCCCAGAAGTAAACCCACACCTTTGTAGTCAATTAATATTCAACAGAGGAAGCAAGCACATACGATGGGCTAAAGATAGTTTATTCAATAAATGGTGTTGGGGAAATTGGACAGGATCATGAAGAAAAATGCAACTAGACTACCTTCTTACATGACACACAGAAATAAATTCAAAATGGATTAAAGGCTTAAATATTAGACTCCAAACCATAAAAATCATGGAGGAAAACATAGGCAGCAAAACTCATTTTTTAAAAATTTGCTATTTGTAAGAAGTAAAGTCATCATGAAATCAATTATAAAGAAGAGATGCAGTAAATACTTAATTTACCTTGTGTAGGAAATTTGAATACAGGTGCAGTTAAAATCCAAGTCTTGGAAGAGTAACAGAGATTCGTATTTCAGCTGCAGCAGCAATACTTTCATGTCTGGCCCAGGCATTCTTGTGTCAGCAAAGGAAGTGAGTGGAATTAAATGTTGCTTTGTGACAATATATAAACTAGTGGCAGTTTTTGAGAGCAAATAATTCAAGTCTTTTTTTTATGTGTGATTTAACAGTTAATGCAAGTGAGGCATATCAGAAGAAATCCATGAGAAAAAACGAAGTCAATTTTTTTTCCATTCTGGGGGAGAAATGTGCCTGAAAATCTTGGAATCATTTATCCATTACACTGTAATCCACAGAATCTTTGAAAAGGTTAGACATTGGTGCAGTCAAAGAAATAGTCAACTGTGATAATGATATATAAAAAACATAATTTAGACAAAGATGTATAGGTATTCTCAAAAATGAAACTCAGATACGTAGCAAGTTCCAAAAAATTCGTCATGTACTTTGCACTTAAGAACAGACACAGACAAGCCTTCATATTGGGCAGTAGGGTTCGCTCCCCTTCCTTCAACCTCCCCAGCCAAGTTGTGGGAACATAATGTATTAAAACATAGAAATCACCCCTGGCTGGTATGGCTTTGTGGACTGAGTGCTGACCGGCGAACCAAAGGGTCTCTGGTTCGATTTCCAGTCAGGGCATGTGTTTTGGTTGCAGGCTGGTCCCCGGTAGGGGGTGCACGAGAGGCAACCACACATTGATGTTTCTCTCCCTCTCTTTCTCCCTCCTTTCCCCGCCTCTAAAAAAAAAAAAAAAAAAAATAAGATCTTAAAAAAAACATAGAAATAAGTGATAAAATGTGTCATGTTTGGCACATTGTGGAAACCATTAAAATTGGAGTAGAATACACTACCATCCCTGCCTGAGAAGAAAAATTATGCCAAAGTATTGCTCCTAGGTGCTATGTGGATTTGTTTCTTTGATATCCATGGCTTTGCTCATGAAACCCAGATGGTTAACCTGCCCATTGGGCTTATTGTGTAGAAACCCCATGGTGTCTGAGTGCTTCTGTGTGTGTACAAAGGCCTGCACACACCATGGATCTCAGGTTCATGGCTGTGACCTTTCTGAGAACACCTTTAAGCAGCAATGACAGAACTCGACTCCATCAGCTGCTCTGCTCACAACCCGCACTGCCTCTGAACTAGCCCACTCTGAAAGGACATAGACCTGTTGCTTTGAGGGTGAGCTGCTGTCTCTGAGAGTAACCTCACAGAGGAATTCCAAAAAATAGTTGAGCAATTGCAGTGTAAGTTTATCTCCTCCCAGAGTGGTTATTTTAAAGAAGATAATACTCATTTAAGGGGATAGCTTCTGATGTAGCCACTGAAAGAAAACCTTTAAATATTATGAAAATATACTTATAAAATGAAATGAATGTGCAGATCACCCAGGCTTAAATACGGTTTGAGCGAGGTGAACCTGCTTTTACTTAAATTCTGCATTTTTAACTTTTATGATAAAAGTATCTTTCATGTCACCTGTTACTTTTTCATCTGAATTCCCTGATCAGCGTACCAGTCATCATTTGAACAACAAATGTAGCAGTCATTTAATGGTTTGTAAAAGACTGTTATGTTGCCTTTGAACTACTGCCACATATGTCTTTCCTGTGATTGTTTCTTTTTCTGTAGAATTTGGAAATGCTTCAAATATAAGTGTTTACTGTCCCCCCACCCACCAAAAGATCTTGGTGTTTTCTCAGCTCTCATTCTACCTGAACTCTGTGAAAGGTCAAGGGCTAAACCCAAACTCCTTTCTCCCTCATTCCTCACATCAGCACCTCCGCTAGATACCTCCCCGAGACCCACTGCTCTGAGGCTCCATCCCCACCAGCTTGGTTCAAACCAGTGTCATCTTCCCACTGGCCTGGATTCTTGCAATAGACTCCAGCGTGCTCTTCCTGCTTCCACCCTTGTCTCCTCCTCCAGATCCAACTCCACACAAGCAACCTATTGCGTGGTGCTCTTAACATATAGATTGGGTTGTATTACTCTTCTGCATAAAATGCTCCAATACCTCCTCATGATGTTTGGAAATTTCCAGCTTTGGACCTTGCTTTCTGCCTTTCCCTCAAACTTCATCTCCAGCCATTCTCCACTGAATTGCTCACAATGAATCCAGCTACACTCTTCTTCTGTCTTGGACGTGACCAGGTTTGCTGTGGTTGGAATACTCTTCCCACTGAACTTCTGAAGGCTGGCTACTTCTTATCCTTCAGACCCCAGTTCAAATGTCATCTCTTTAGAGAGCTCATTTCAGGCTCTCATTAATCTAAATTAGCTACCTAGTCATACTCTATTATATCACCAGACTTGAGTTTTCTATAATAGTTGTTATTCTGATATTTTGCTTCTGCACAGGAGTGCCCTATGTATTTTTTATTTTCAGTGTTTCTGTGATACTAATTCCCTGTGATCTCATTTTCCAGTACATACTGTAGATTCTAGTGTGTTTATCATTGATAACACCATCATCACCCGGAGGTGTAGCAGATTTAGCAATCCGGAAACAAATGATCATTAATGAGGAGACCCTAGGAAAATCACTTTATCTTTCTGGGATTAAGTTTTTTCCTCTATAAAATGAGTGTGGTCAAATTATAATCATTATAAAATTATTTTAAAAAACCTTTATAAAACAATTTTAGCATGGAAACTATTTTCCAAACTTACATTGAACTCCAATTTTAATAATATGCTAATATAGAGATTCTCTACTAGAATGAGTTTAGCTACAAACAAGGGTCTGCTAGTTTTCTTCCTTTCTGCTTTTATTTTTTTTTACATCATGGCAGCCTCCAAACAAAACCCCTGAGTTGTACTGTTCTCCTTATTTTAGGCTTTTCTTTTTATTTTGTAAATGTTTTCAATTCAATGGATATTACTTTAGAATTTTATTTTAATCACTAGCCACAGATGATTTAATTTTTAATTCATTTTTTATTGTTTGTAAATTGCTGCCTTATCTTCTACTATGGTTCAGAACGGTAGTCTTCATATAAATCTCTATTCTGAATATGTGTGAAGTTGATTTATAATCATGGCATCACTCAATTCACTTTGGTTGACTTTGCTTTGTTCTTATTGGTTGGAGTATTGAATGATAATGGCTGTTCCCAAGAGTGTAGCTTCCAGTAACTGCTGTTAGAATGGAGTAATGTTTTGAATATTTTACATGGTACATATTTAATAAAATAAATGTTTGAGAATATTTATTTCACCACATTCTGTGAGTATCTAAAATAGCTAGGTCCTGTCAAAAAAATTTGAGAAGATGCATTTCTGTGTGTTCTGTCCTTACTTGAAACAAATGATGCGAATGATTCTGGAATGCGTTCCTGTTCAAAGCTTTTCCTAATCCTCACATGAAATGTCTCATACTAAGAAAGAGTCCCTTTTTGTCTAGAAAGACCCTTAAGTTGGCAAGTTTTTATATAATTTGGAGAGACATCCACTGAAAATTAATTGTGTATTTCAACTAATCATATAGTCACTTTTCTAAAACAATAAATCCTTTCTTTTTTTTAACATAAAAATCACTCACTGGAGTTATCTGTTCTGTTGGATTTAGATTTTTTTAAAAAAATTGGATTTAGTTTTTATGTATTCAGTTTTCTTAAAGCAAAGTGTACATGAATATGAAGTATTATCTCCTTTTCCTTCTGATGTTCTTTTCTTCTGATCAGTAGAAACTGTGACTAATGTGTTGCCGTCACCATACTATTATTTTTAATGTAGTTCTGAATTCTAATTATATTTTCCTTTGAAAATTTTTACCCTCCAGTTCTATATGTTTTTTAGCTTTCTTTCATGTCGATGGGCAAAAGTGGAAGGTAAACATTTCAGGTAGAAGATTTAGTGCTCTCAGTTTTTCTTCACTTTTCCTGCTTGCAAATCTGTGTTCCATATAAACATTTTTTTTTTTTACTTTGTTATTAAAGGTATAACATCCTTACAGAGCACTGTGTTCTGGGATGAGCCAGATGGAGAGATGGATCCTCAAATCTGTGGGTGTTCCCGCAAGACCTCTGTCCCTCTGGCCCACCCATGGCACTTCTGGGCTCCCAATCACACCCTGCCCTACAGCATCAAGAGGATCCTCAGTATGCATTCCCCCTGGATAAAGCTGTGGCCCTGCTTGTTACTTGGACCACTGGGCATGGTTCCATCATAATCAGTTATATTTCTACCAACTGCTGAGTCCTATAGGGTCACTCTCTCTTTTTTTAGATATTTTTCATTGTATTTCTTACTCTCTGAGATACTAGATGTTTTACTTACATGTCACTTTGTCCCCCATTAGAATGGAAACTCCATGCAGATCGATATGTAATGTGTATTGCTCACTCCTATCTCAAGTTCCTAGAATAATAACACACATATGGTGGGAACTTAGTATTTGTTGAAAGAGTGAATTAGTAAGTAAATCCCCTGTTGTCTACTGCATCCCTTTGTAAATATCACTTTCCCCTTAATCGCTCTAGATGTTTAGAAGAGAGCTTGTGCATTAGCTAAGATAATGTTAGCTGCTACAAATAAACCCCCTAATCTCAGTAACTTGACACAATAATTTATTTCTGTAAGACTTCCATAAGAAGTCTAAATGAGTGTTCGTTGTCATCTGGCAGCTCTCCTCCAAGCACTGATTTAAAAATCGAGGCCCCTTTTGCCCTTTGGCTCTGCCCCTCTTAACATGGATTCAAGGTGACTCTGCTTATCTGCATCAAGCTCACAGAGTTTGGGGAGGATCATGAATCACAGCTTGTGACATACCTTGTCTCAGCTCACATTCCGTTGGATGGGACCTGGTTGTAGTCTTCCTCTGCAGGGAGGCTGAAAAATGTAGACCTGCTCGCCCTAGAAGAGGAAACAGGTTTGGTAACGAATCAGTCTCTGTCACAAATGGGCACACCCTATTTGGGGAGCATTGTGAATTAAGTAAAATTTACCTGAACTGTCTCGGTGTTATTCCAGTGAGATTGTATTCCAAAGGGATCAGTGGAAATGATGCCAAGAGGCCAGCCTCACTGGTGAACCTGAACAAACTCTTGCTTTTGTAAGGGTCTGCATCGATGCTTTAGTTGATTCTTTTTGTCTCCTCCTCTCACTCTTAGGCGTGTTTTTAAGCAGTTTTTAACTTCAGGATGGCACAATCTCAGAATATTGCAAACTATGTTTCTTGCCTTCCCTATGTCCAATACCCAGAACCATTTTCAGTTTTTCTGATTTCATTTAATGTGTGGCTAAGCATTGCCAAGCCCTTAAATATTAATTTTAGGACGCAAGACCATGCTATATTAAATTAAACTCCTGAGTTCCCATCAGTGAATTCTGCTCAGTAACAAACAGTAACCAGGTTTGGGAATAAAGGCTGAGGTTTTAAACTGTCACCTAATCTCATGCCGAAACACAGTCAAATAATTATTATTTATTTCAAATGCTAAATGGGTAGACCAGATGTTTGCACACAGGAAGAAGTATTTTTAAATGACAGCTTTTTAATGACTACTGAATTATGTGGGAGTAAAATGTTAGGAGACTATTCATTTAAACAAATAGTAAAACAAAAACATTTTTAGGCACATTAACCACTGAAAAGGAGAGGAAAGACTGAAAATGAAGTCACAAATCAAATATTTGATAAATATATTCAGTGACCTAAAATAGCAATTGTCTTTTAATCAGGTTTTCCTGAAGGAGATTTGGTAATTTATATAGAGACCTCACTGAGTTTTAATTCTACATGAAAAGAATAGCAATGATAATTTTGTCTTTTCACTAGGGATACACGATAGTGCCAGAATGTGAGATGCATGAGTTGTAGGTGATGCTGGCAATCCATTTTTACATTTCTTTGTGCATCCCTGAGGGTTCAAACTTAATATACCTCACTGATTTGATCACATGGTGACTAGAGTGAAGCATTCTTTACGACTTGCCCCTCACATGCTTCATTCAGCAGCATTTACAGACCCTGAGGATCCAAAGATCATTAAGAGGAGGCCTCCCCTGCAAAAGCGGTTTGCCTAATAAGAGACATACACATCATTGAGCAGCTGCAATGTAAAACAGAGGTGCAGACAGGTGCGGCACTCGTGAAGGAGTTGCCACCAGGACAAGGCCTCAGGAAGTCTGTTCTTCTTGGACTCTATGTCCTGCCTTCTAGGAGCCTGTTCTCATCATTGTATCCTAGTGCCTTGGAGGGGATGCCAGGACAGAGAAGCGTTGCCTGCTTGCAGGGGCTGAAGAAATGCTTTCCTTTCTTCTGATAGTTTCAAGTGAAAGGGTCTATTGAAAGGGGTAGCAGTAATGAGAGTAAAAGCTTGTCATCCCTAAATTTTCTGGCATTGGTTAGAATCTTCAGGCTAAAGCAGGGTTTCTTAAGCTCAGAACTATTGACATTTTAGGCTGGAGAATATTTTGTTGTATGCAGTTGTCCTGTGCATTATAGGCTATTTAGCAGCCTCCATGATTTCTGCCCACTAGTTGCCAGTAGTAGCTCCCTGACCCCTAACTATGGTTTAAAAAATGTCTCCAGATGGTTGCCAAATGTCTTTTGGGGAGAAAAATTACCCCTGTTTGAGAACCACGCAACTAAAATGTATGTCTCCTCTTCAGTCTCCGCCTCCCACTTTGTGCATATGGATGATATATTTATTTGCTATAGGATACTTTCATTTTACACCTTCATCTTTTTTTTTTTAAGATTTTATTTATTTATTTTTAGAGAAGGGAAAGGAGGGAGAAAGAGAGGGAGAGAAATGTCAATGTGTGGTTGCATTTCGGGTGACCCCCCACTGGGGACCTGGCCTGCAACCCAGGCATGTGCCTTACACTGGGAAACGAATCTGCGACCCTTTGGTTCGCAGGCCAGGGCTCAATCCACTGAGCCACACCAGCCAGGGCTGCACCTTCATCTTGAATATTTAATAGTTTTATCATGTTAATTATGAGATAAAGGCAGCAAGAAAGACAAGTGTGTGGATTTATTTAACTACTGTCCTCACAATGGCTCACATCTCCTGTGGGGAGTACGATAAGAATTTGGTAATGAATGAATGTGATAGTTGCAAAAATGGTTTCATGTTCTTTCCCTCCCTAGATCCATACCCTCGTGATACAACTTTGCATTTCTTCCCTAAAGAGGTGGTCTATTTCCCCACTCTTTGAATCTGGCCTAACCTCATGATTTGCTTTGATTTTTGGGATCATAGCGAATGAGATACAAGAAGAGACTTAAGATGTTTCCTCACATTGGGACTTACCCTTTTGCTTCCTGGAACTCCTGGGGCCAGCCTGCTGGAGGATGAGAGGCCATGTGGAGAGACGTTCCATCATTCTCAGATGTCCCGTGGTGTAAACCCAAGAGAAGGAAAACGCAGTGAGACTGATCGCTGCTTTCAACTCTTTGCAGGGTTGTCCTCTGGGAGAGGGATTAATTAAACCTGGTCTTGTGTGGCCCACAGAACTAGAACCACTGAGTTAAAACATCAGACAGACAGATTTCAGCTTTAATATATGGGCTGAAAATCTTTAATCAGAGCAATTCTAAGAGGAAATAGTCAGGAAGTTTTCTCCTGGTCCTAAGATTTCACATTCTGTTGTAACTATTTTGTGTCTTGCAGGGTCTGTGGTATTATATGACATTTATGTAAATAAAACAGCTTTCTGTCACTCTGTGAATGGAGTAGAAAGACAGACTGCAAAACCCCTGAATAAGACATTTAATTGTGAAGTAATAAAATGAAATTAACATCTTTTTTGTGAATTAACTAAAACAAAAGGAAACTAACAACCCCCAATCCACAACGTACCCAAAAAGATTATTATGTTTAAAACATTGATTTCTTTTTTTCTACTTTGCCTTTATAGTTTGCTCCACATAATTATCTCCTTATCATGTGTTGCCTTATTTTCTAGTTAACTCAGTGTCAGCATTAATAAATTTAGTTTCTAATTACTGTATAATGCCAAACACATAAAAACTTTTTCCCTTTAATTTTTCTGTTTTTATCTGCCCTATTACATAATATTTTTTGAACAAGGACCAAAGACTTTATGCTTCCTATTAAAATGGCTTATGAAAGCACTCGCAAGCTAATTTTGCTGGTCTAATAAAGATCATAATTAAGACACAACTTTAATCCCCCAAATTATTTTATAAACAGAGGCAAACAATACATACAAGTATATTTATTAAACTAACAAAGTAAAAAACTTTACCAGTAATATTTATAAGAGGTCCTCTTTCGCCCACAAGAATGCTAGGGGGAATGAGAAGTGTCCTAAGATCCACTTGCTTTTTAATAGCTCAAAGTCTAGCGTGGCAGGCAGAACTAAGATACCAGAAACATTAAATTCTCAACTACGTAGCAACATGGAGAGAGATGATTGCTGTAATAGATAGAGATGCTTTAAAGTAAGTTAGTTCTGAAGAATGGAAAGACAAGAACTATAGAATGCAGATAAAAGGGAGAGAATTATAGGAATAAAAACCCGCTGGAGCAAAAACATAGTGTTGTGCATTACATTCTGTCCTCAAAAATATCTTCGTCTTTTTTTTTTTCAATTTTTATTAAATTATTGAGGTTACACTGGTGGACAGGATTGATAGGTTTCAAGTGTGCATTTCTATGACATGAGACCTGTGTATTACACCATGTGCCCAACACCCAAAGTCAAGCTACCTTCTGTCACCATATATTAGGCCTCCTCCATCTTCTACCACCCCGTCACCCCCGCTTCCCTCTGGCAACTACACACTGATGTCCCATGTCCATGAATATCAGCTTTATATTCCACATAGGAGTAAAATCATATGATTCCTAGCTTTCTTTGACTGACTTATTTTGTTTAGCATAATATTCTTAAGATTCATCCATGTTGTTGTGAATGACAATGTTGCATGTTTTCTTATGGCTGAGTAGTATTCCATTGTATATATGTACCACGTCATCTTTATCCAGTCCTCAATTATGGTACACCTTAGTTGTCTTCATGTCTTGACCACTTTGAATAATGCTGCAATGAACATAAGGGTGCATGTATCTTTGTGAATACATGTTTTTGAGGTTTAGGGGCAGGTACCCAGGAGAGTAATTACTGGGTCAAATTGTAACTTTTAATTTTTTGAAGAACTTTCAGACTGTTTTGCATAGTGGCTGTACCAATTAACATTCCCACCAGCAGTGAATGAGGGTTCCTTTTTCCACGCAACCTCTCCAACACTTGTTATTATTTTTTTGTTGATAATAGCCATTGTAACAGGTGTGGGGTGGTATCTCATTGTAGTTTTCATTTGCATTTCCCTAATAGCTAGTGAAGTTGAATGTCTTTTCATATATTTCTTGACCATTTGTACTAATAGCTAGTGAAGTTGAACATCTTTTCATATGTTTCTTGACCATTTGTATGTCTTCTTGGGAGAGGTGTCTGTTCAAGTCCTCTGCCCATTTTTTAAAAATTGGATTGTTTGTTTGGTGCTGAGTTATATGAGTTCTTCATATATTTTAAGTATTAACCCTTTGCTGGAGCTGTTGTTTTTAAGTATCATTTCCCATTTGGTTGGTTGCTTTTTTGTTTTGCTTGAAGTTTCTTTTGCTCTGCAGAAATTTTTTTCATTTGATATAGACCCATTCATTTCTTTTTGCCTTTATATCCCTTGCCATTGGGGTCAAATTCATAAAATCCCCTCTAAGACCAAGGTCCATAACTTTAGTGCTTATGTTTTCTTCTATGTAATTTATTGTTTTCGATTGTGTATTTAAGTCTTTAATGCATTTTGAATTAATTCCCGTTTCCATTGGGAAAGGGGAATTAATTCACTCCTGCAGGAGTGCCCACCAAGTCTCTCTGTTCCTCCCAGCTGAAGAAGTGCTAGCCAAGCTGGCTTCTTCCCCGTTTTAGGGCGAAGCCTGGCATGAGCCCCCCACTGCAGGGCTGCTTCTGTACCTAGTCGGAGCCCTTCTCCTTTCTCACCTCCCATGATTGTTTCCTTTTGCTCACCTTTAGATGCTTTAATGTGCGTATCTCTCAGGTGTGTCTGTATGTTGAGCAGGGGAACCCTTTGTTGCATTTTAGCTGTTCAACTTGTTAAAATTTCAGGGGAGAGACCAAGAGGATCTCTCATCCTGCCATTCCTCTGACATCTGACATCTTTGAGTCTTAAACCACTGGTTACTGGGAATATACCCTTATTTGGAAATAGGGTTTTCACAGCTGTAATCAAGCTAAATAGGGTAATGCTGGATATGGGTGGGTCCTAATTCATTGACTATTGTTCTTATGAGAACAAAGAAATTTGGACACAGACACAAACAGGGAAAGAATGTTTTGTGATGGCGGAGGCAGAGATTAGAGTGATGCATCAGGAAGCCAAGGAACGCTAAGGAGTATAGCAACTGTCGGAAGCCAGGAGAGAGGCATGGAGGAGATTCTTCCTCAAGTTACCCAGAAAGTATCACTTGTGCTCAAACCTTGATTTCAGACTTCTAGTCTCCAGAACTTGGGGACAATGAATTTCTGTTGTTTTAAGCCACCTAGTTTGTCATCATTTGTCATGACAGGCTTTAAGATACAAATATACCTAGAGACAGAAAAGTAAAGTGTGTGTGGGGTCAGAGAGGATACCTACATGAATGAAATGGTCTGTGAGTGATGGGGAGGAAGGAGCAAGAGATGAGTTGGACTATGTAAGAACTTTCCAGAAATAATAATAGCACTATATGTAGCCAATATTTTTTATAGCATTTACTACCTTCCAGACACAGTTATAAAAATGCTTTTCGTCGTTTATCATATTTTTTTTATACCTGACGTAATGTGGAACCCAAACATCAAAGCAATTATAACCAAGCTGGTGCAAATAATTTTCAACATTTGATTTGAATATTTCAAGCATGCCATCTATCTCCTGCATGGTATAACATCAGTTGTTCTCAATTAATGTCTTGCCTTGATCACCATCAACTTCTACTGGTCTACCTGACCATGGAGCATCACCCAGGAAGAAATCTCCAGCACAAAACTTCTTTTGACATGTTTGATCAGTCACAGCACCTTTTCCATACACTGCACAAGTCTTTTTCTGCATGTCAGTTGTGTTTTTATCTTTCTTGAAAAAGTGAAGCATAATATACTGAAAATGTTGCATATTTTCTTCCATCCTCAAGATTAAAATGGCTACACAAAAATTCACAAATTTTGATTTTTTTTAAAATGAATTCTGATATGACAGCTGTCACAATACAATCTAACAAGATTGTTTCCAATGAAGTTAAAGATAACTAAGTGCAAATAGAGCCATCTTACAGAAAAACTGAACAAACTCTTTGGCCAGCTCAATAAAAGCAGAATACCTTGTTCTTCAGATAGATATTTTTTAAGTCCACTTTTCACTTGGGCTCCTGTCTGAAGAGGACACATGCTGCTAGGAGCGGAAATCACATCAATTTCATTCCTGGCCAAATCTCGTTTATTCAGGGGGCGTTTCCTAATACGAATGCATATCCTGTGCTCTTCAATAGATTCAGTCACAGTAAGTGGATGACAATCCAATGTAAGTGAAACTCTTTAATCATGGGACAGATTCCAAGTTTGGGAAGCTGTTGTCATACTCGTAGAGTAGACATTTTTCTCCCTGTCCTCTGGCCCAGCTCTCCTTCATTTCCCTCTCTGCTCAGACACTTCTGTCCGTCCCAGTTCACTGAAGGTTCTTCCTCATTTTATTATATTTCATTTTCAGAACAATGTTTAATAGTAAGTTAGTTCCTTTCTGTGTTAGGTCACCCAGTCACCATAATTTTGCTGATTTCTTTACTCTTTTTGTCCAAAGAGTATGTTAATTGCCTCAGGAGTCGTACTTCCCCCAGCATGCTTGTAATTAATTGAGAAGACAAGGCCTGGATAACCAAAGCGAAATCATTTCTTGTCATCCATAGTAATTCCCCCCTAAGGATTTTCCCAGAGTGTTTCTAATTAGAGGAAAATGAGCCAGCACATTAGATCCACCCAAATCTGACTGCCAAAAGTTTCAAGTGACTTGTTTCCTTCAACTTCTAGTTATGTACATGTCATTATATATGGCAATAATTTTCTCTGATATCTTATAATTTAAAAAGAAAAATCAATATAAATATCACAGTCAATTTAGAATAAGCATCATAGGGCATGAAATGACTTTTCATAATGTTTAATGAAACACTAACATAAATATATTCTGAAAATATCATTAAAAGGATCATTTATTTATTCAGGGAAGAAAATTCCATAAAACTTAAAGATAATAGAACAAAGAGAAATGCATAATGAAAGCTTTTCAAAGAGAAAAGCAGAATGCTATTCACTTAAAATTGTTAAGCAGTCTTTAATTAAAAAATTATCCATATGTTGGATATTAGGATTAATTGAAAAATAACACAAACATTTGACTCTCCTGACGGTTACCTTATGGTTCAGTGTGGTGTCAAGCAGCACATATGTGAGTGTGATTTTTAATAATTTGGTTTCTGTGTTTTAGAGAGTCTCAAGATTGGGATGATAATATCAACAAGTCACTGATACACAAATTCTTTTGTATCTTAGTCAGTTGGATTTCCTTGGAGAGGAGAGGAAGCTCGGAGGAAAGTCCTTTATTCTGCACGCCAGGTGGGGGCGCCTAGAGAATGGAGATGGAGCAGCTGGGTGTGCTTGAGGTGTGTGAGGCCATGAGTAAAATTCAAGCAGCAACGGGTTCACACTGCAATCTGCTGGCCTACAAATCATGCTCTAAGTTCCCTGGGCTTAGCCACATGAGAAAGTCAGCTGCTCCCAAGACCCTAGAACACCAGTGTGGAGACCAAGAGGGAGAGGGGACTGGAGCTGCATCCCCACACTTCAGTGGGCACCAAGAAGATGCGAGTGGGGAAGGACACCTAGGTGTGCCTCTGGTTTCATGCTAGAGAAGGCCAATAGGATTTGCTAACAAGGAATGCTCTCTCCTCTCCTAGGAGAAGCTGCTTTAATCTTGCTGAGCTTCTTTAAGGACTGGAACTATTAGGAATATGAGAGAGAGTGCAACAGGTTCCTTGCCCAGCTGCTGGAGGCCGGAGGCCAGAGCCCATCGGAGTTGCTCATCTGGAGCTAAGTAAACACAACGAGCAGAGTTGGTGTGGCTGCACTCCTGGATAATTGTATTGTTATTTGGGAAGGTCTCTAAACTCTGGCATTAGAGGAGACTCAGGTTATGGAGTGGATTCCATAGCCAGCACATGTGTAGTGGGACATGGGATGCCAAGGCTGGCAAAGGGGTCACTGGCTATCCTGGGATTGTCTGTGACAGGGAGCTAGGAAGCTCAAAGGACACTCTGATTTCCCTCAGCACCCAGTATCTCCCTCTTCTGTGAGGATGAAAAGGTTTTATCTCCTTCTTTTATGAGGATGAAACAGTTTTCTCTCACCAGAGTCAATGGACAATACAATCTCCATCCACAGTCCCTCCTCAAGAGACCTCTTTTAGGGTGAATAGTTGCCAACTGACAATTTTTTTCCCCTGGATTTCTCAAGGAAAGGGCTTATAGATAACTGGCTTATAGATAACAGCCTTTGATATGCAAATACGTGATCTCCTAGGACTTTTATCTGAGTCATCTCAAAGGTAGAGTCTATCAAGAAAAAAATAGCCTGGGCCATCTGAGCAAATCAGTTTAACTTAGTTCACCTGTAACTTTTTAAATGAGTTTTGCTTTATAATAACTGTCTCATGAAAGCATGTCTCTCAAAAGTTTGTGTTTGCCAATCAAAAAGGCTATTTTTCTGAGAAGTTATGGAATGTGTTTGCTAATCTAAGGAGTGCTAACTGCCTGCTTTAGCTGTCTAATAGAGTTGGAGTTTGGTCCTTCTCACTGTTACAAGGACAAGAATTTTTCTTTTTGTTTTATTTTCTTCCTACCTGATCCCTCCAGAATTTGGGAGTTCTTAATGAGTGAATTATTGCAATACATTTCTTTATATAATTCAATACAATCAGTTCCTAATTGTGATTTTATTAACCAAGACTTTGATTGGAATGTCATGTATAAAAGAGACATGCAAGACTCTGGATGTCACCAGAAAACCTTGAAGAATTGAGATTGATTTTCAAAAATAACAAAAGCTCACTGCAGAAATAGCCTGATATCTTACTTGGTCACATGTTTCATGGCAGTCTTTCCAGATAGGGAAAAGAGATTGCTTTCCTGCAAGATGGCAGAGAAGGAACCTCAACACATTTTTGGGTACCTGAAGAGCTTTAGGAATTTACCCAAGAGCTATAGGAATATACCTATAGGTATAGCAAGCAAAGCCTGATGGAAACTGGCTTGGCTTCTATGCCCTAAGTGGCTGACTAAAGCTCCATCTACAGATCCCTCAAGTAAGTCCCCGCAAAGAAGATATAAAGAACCTAAGTGATTAATTGCTATTCTTGTTGCATTTATGCAAATAATCAGGCCAAATTAAAACTGGACTTGATGCCGTCTGATGGCAATGTGGGTGATTTTAAGGAGAAAAATTATGTTTCAATGGAAAGCACAGTGCCCCATTGTGGATATTGGACTCTAATGCAGCTGTCTTCAAAGTTTTGTTTTCACTTGGAAGCTGACCTGGTTCCTGAATTCCTCTAGTTGTCTTCAACTGTCCAAGCTAATGTTTCATTTTTTTTCTCCCATCTTGGACTGGGTATTACTGGGAACCATACTTTTTTCCTAAGACTATGTCTGTATATGCCATACAAACTTTCCCTCAGCACCTGGTGTCATGACCAGAAATGTTCAAACAACAGACAAGAAGAATCTCACTGCCAAATTCTCACTGCCTAATTTCATTCCAGCAAAAGCCTTACACTGGCAGTCTTGTGGACTCAGAGACTGGCTTATGATTTGTTGTGTTCATTACCTTTGTGTTCTTCCTTCTGTTTTCATAGGGTGTGCGCCTATGACCTTATGTACCTGGTGGCTTGTTTATACAATCTAGGCCTCACTTTAAAAGTCCATCTGCATTGCTGCCTCTTGAAATGAGGCTCAGTGGTTTGGCTTGATTGACTTGTCAGGAGTCGACTGTTGAGTTGGTGAAGTATGGAGCAGTCTATTGGCTTCACTTAAAACTGCTTTCTTTTTCTCCCCTCATGGTTCAGAAAGAAAAGGCCCACAATTCTTCAGGTGAGGAAATCTTAGAATATTCCCCCAGCCTAATTTGAGTTAAGTCTAGTGGACAAAAGGGCTTGAGATAATATGACATGCCTTATACATCTTCTTCCAGGACCACTCCTCCACGTTAATCTGTGACACTGTAGACTTAGTCCCTAACTTTGTTACTTAGCTCTTACCTATCACTAGACCTTTGGTTGCTATAGTTATTCTCATTTTTGGACTACACCTTGTAACCTTCCTGTCAAATTTGTCACCTCTTTAGTACACAAGGGTACCAACTTATCCAATAATGTCATCCATTGCACATCAAATAGGCTGCTTCCCAGGGACAGCCAATTGACATGGACATTTCAAAATCCATCTTCTCTGCCTGAAGTTTCTCTCCCTTTTTGTTCCTTTCTTTCTTTAGCAGATAAGAAGACCCTCTGAGGCTTGAGATAGGCAGAACTACTTTCTTTTGACAGCATAAAGCAGTTACAGAAGAAATGGACCATCTTCTATCAACCCTTGTAAGATTAAAAGGCTCATATCTTTTATGGGGAATCTGTTACTGGCAGTACACCAAGGTCCATCCAGAAAAGGTCCAGCCATTGTTAATATAATGTGATCAGTTTGCATGACATCGATATAACCTGGCAGCCTAGGAGGGTGGACTGGAATGTGCATGCATGAACTATGATGACTTCACTGTATAGTCAGTGGGGGTTGTAGACGCCCTTGAATGAGCATGTATATTTTGTGGCCACTGCATTTAAAATGACTGAGTGAGTAGAGCAATGAATCTGCATCAAATTTTGCATTAAGCTTGACCATTCCTCCATGGAAACTATTAGAATGATTCAGAAGGCCGCAGTTATGGGCAACTGGTAATTGGCAGCTTCATCATGAGAGTGTGCCCACTCATGCATCACATCTCACGTAGAGCTTTGTGGCAAAATGTTAAATCACCCAAGTGACTCAGCTCCCTTACAGCCCAGATTGGTGCCCTGTGTCTTTTGGCTTTTCCCAAAACTAAAATCACCTTTGAAAGGGAAAAGATTTCAGACCATCTGTGAGAGTCAGGAAAATATGACAGGGCCAGCTGATGGTGACTGGGAGAACTGTGTGAGGTCCCAACGTGCCTGCTTTGAGGGGTCATTGTCCTATGTACAATGTTTCTTGTCTCTTATTCAATAAGTGTCTCTGTTTTCATATTACTTGGCTGGACACCTCGACAGGCCCGTATAGCTAGGAAAGAGAGCAAAGGGAACTAGACATTGAGTTTAATAAACTGGGAAGCGTAACTCTGCTTGCTAGCCAGAAAGCTACAGCTTCATACTCTAGGAGGTTAACACTCCTCCCTTCTCTCTGGCCCCATTCCAGTAGTGGATTGGGGGTGGGACGAAGGGAAGGCAGGCACGTGAGCCATGGAAGTCAAAATGGTGCAGGGAGAGGTGCTGGACCCAAGAGGCCTTTCATTCTAGCCTAGAGAAAAAAAGGGATTAGTTGGGAGGTGGACCCACCCAAAGTGCTCAAAAGTTTAGGAAGTTGATTGGTTGTTTTGAGAAAGCACTTGGTTCATCCCAAGCCCAAGCTAATGTAATCCCAGGGGAACAAAGAGCATGTGCTCTTGCTCTCTCCCCATCTCTCTCTCCCCTACCTGGTGATGCACTCACCAGTCGTTTGTGTGCTCTCTCACCCAGGATCATGCAGTCATGTGGCCCTAGTAGCCACATGGCCTGTGGCTGTGTGGACTCCACACACGGGCTCCAGGAGGAAACCTGAAGTGCACAGTAGTTGAGGACAATGTAAACTACCTGGATGGGGACTGAGACAGTTTAGCAGCTGCCTGCAGGCTCCAAAGGACTGTATGTTAAAATGGGGAGGGACCCTGACCTGTGTGGCTCACTTGGTTGATCATAGTCCCAAAAAGTGAAAGGTCACTGGGTCAATTCCCAGGCAGAACACCTGCCTGAGTTGTGGGCCAGTCCCTGGTTGAGGTGTGTGCAGGATGCAGCCAACGGATGTTTCTCTCACACATCCAGTTTCTCTTCCTCCTTCCCTTCCTTTATCTCTAAAAATAAATAAAGAAAATCTTAAAAAAATAAAAATAAATAAAATGGAGAGGGAACTCTGAACGCTGGTTTTTTCTTGGCCTTGCTTGCGAGGACATGGTTGGACTTTTTCCATGGCAGCACAGAGGGAGATGAGACATTGGAAACCCAGGGGGCAGCTCCTATCTCCTCACAAATAAACCATTCCACACCACAGTCTCCCATATGTCGTCCTTGGAATGCCCTCCCTGTGATTCCATGGAATGGCCTAAATTCTTATCTACAACAATACAACATGCTTCTTAAGTAGGTGGGAATTACTTTTACCTATCATATATTTAAGTAATGGTGAATGTCAGGATGGAATTATATCAATGACACTTTGGGTTTTTTGGGTGGGGGGGGCATAGGTTGGTGTGTAAGGTAAAAAGTATTAAAGAAAACATCTAGGTTGTATTGCTAACTCTGCCATAAATTTGAATGGAGGGAAACCATTCTTTGTCACACATTTGTGAAGGCGATTGTGCTGGATGTTTAAGTTTTTTAGCATCTCAGTTTTCTGTATTTATGAACTTAGAATGATATAAAAGGATTAAGCTTTCTGACCTCTGAAGTAGCTGTTGGAGCTACAAGTTCTTAATTCCGTGAACATCTGTTTGCATTTTGGCCTATATAACATTCTGGATTTGAATTTTTTTTTTCAATTCTTTCTTATATATTTTAAAAAGATGTCACCTCTTTTAAAGGTTGGGCTAATTAACTGCCTCTCATTCCAGGCTCTTGAATGTAAGGCTGGTCTCAATGTTAAAACATAAAGGGCAGCTAGCACAGGCTATAATCAGAAATGAATGTGCAAACCATATTTTCCATTGTATCAAAACTGCCCATTTTCTTTAACAAATATTATGATAGCATTTTCTGCAGCAAAAGGCGCACACACCATCTGATTTGAGTCTTTGCAAGTCTCTTCAACTTTGCAAGTTCTGTGAGCCTTTCATTTTTTTCTTCATTTCTTAGACTCCTTTACCAAAACAGTGATGTGATGCCTGTTGGCCTGTATATTCTTTGGCGTATCCTTCTTTTTCTGGTGAACAGAATACACATACTTTTCCTTATGTAAATCTTTTGTCAGTAAGAGAAGAATAATGTAAAATGTATAATTGCTCATGTACCTGCATCATGTGGCCTTGTGCTTGTGATTAGACACTCTGCGCATATGGTTTATTTTACCACAATTCCGAACTCTGTGGCACTCTGAAATACATGAGCAATATCCCTAAGTTATTTTAAGGATACCTCCTGATATAAGCATTCTAATTAGTGGAGTTTTCCTTTCCTTCCTCCCAACCACCAAAGAAGAGTAACTCTAACTGCACGATGCATTCTGTCCCCATCCACGATCTCCTTAGTGCCACAGCCCACGACAGCTGCCCACACATTAGAATCACAGCCGAGCTCTGTGAGGCGATTAGTGCTCTTCGCACAGTTCCAATTGGAAGTTATTTTTCTCCCAAATGAATGTTTTGTGTTTTTTACCATTCAGAGTAGGAAAACATGTTTCTGTTTATGATTTTTGCTTTAAAAGGTATATTACATCTATTTCACATATTGAATTTTCCATTTTTTCTCTTAAAAATAGGTTATATAACATTTAATTTTTTGGTGTCTTTAAAATCTTGATTTTACAGGTTAATCAAAAAAATACATATAATGATGAGAAGAAGCAATGAAATTTATTTTCCCAATGACAGTATCATCACTTCTCTTTCTTTATATTGTTTTAATAAGTCATTGGGCATTCGCTGATGTTCGATTATTTTCCAGGTGAGGTTTCCAATTGGCTTTCTGCATTTCCTGCCCCTCCTTGCTTAAATTCTGCTTATAAGTAAAAAAAAAAAAAAAATCTGGTGTCATTACCAAAGATGATTCAGCCTATTACTTTCCTGGGAAATGCTATTTTAAAATCTTTTCTTGTCTTCATAATACCCTCTTTGATTTATCCTCCTTTTCACCTTCAAAGTTTCTGTGTCTTTCTCCTCACCTGCCTCTGGGTCAGCACAGAGCTGTCACCAGAATCTGTATCATCATTCTTTTTCCCAACCCATGTGTCTGGGCCTGACCTCTACTTCCCTCATGTCTTGGTCTTTGTTAAGCATTTCAGGACCAAATTAAACTTCATGACAGCAGCCCTCTGGTATTTAAAGAAAAAAAAAACACCCAAAAAACCTAGTTAGGAGGTATAGAATTTTGAGCATTTCTACTTGACAGCAATCCGTATGTGACTTACATAGCATATCGTTTCCTTGTGAAGAAAATAAAATCTCTTCATAATCATTAAGTAATTTTTCCTTATAAGAGACCCTCCGAGGAATAATGAAACCACTGTGTTGAGAGGGCTCATCCACGCCCACCCACCTCCTGTCTTTGGGTGGGGCTCCTGTCCTTTCAGAGGGATTCCATTCTTAAATACTTCTGGGGAAGGGAGATGCCAGAATCCTGCCTGTCAGCATGTTTCGGTGAATCATGGTAGGCTGGCCCTCAGCAGGGGAGGGCACGTTCAGTGTGTTGTTTTGTACTAGATGTGAGTTTAGGAATAAAAAGGCACACAAATGGGCTTTGCGCCATGGAGCACCATTGGTCGCTGTAATAACTGACCATGAAATGGAATGTTCCCATAATTAACTGTGTTCCTATTATCACACAGCTCTCAAGAAAGCAGGTGGGCAAAGATTTATGTGTAAAACTGCTGTTTTAGGTAAAGTAGAACGCAAAAATATCTTTGGGACTGATAGTGGTTAAATACCAGAGAAAAAACTCTGGTTTTCCATTGTTACTGCCTCTTCCACATATCCTCCTCCCTCTCCCTCACCCTCACGCTTTGCTTCTCTGAAGCTACTATGTATCATCCATTCTTCTATTTATATTCCTCCAGCCAATTTCAGGCCTGATGTCCTTGAAATTCGCTAGGAATACTCTTTGTACCTCTTTCTCTGTCTGGGATGTTCTTGGTTAAAATACACCTATAGTTGTCTTCCTCACTTCTCTCAGGTTTTTACTCAGTTATCTTTGCTTTCTCAGTGAGGCCTTTCTTAAAACCCTATCCAGAATTTTATTTGTCCCTGCCACACATAGATACTCCCTACTCTACTTCTAGCTTAATTATTCTTTTTAGTTCTTATCACAGTCTAACATAAGATGTAATATACTCATTTATTATATTAGTTATCTCTGTCTTCCCTCTACAATGTAAACACTACCAGGGTGATTTCTGTCTACCAAGCATCTCCCTCTTGATGTTCATATCCATTCCAGAAAGTGGCAGGTTCTATGTGAAAATGTTAAGTGGGAAGCTATTTACCATGACTACAAGTCGGGGGAAAATGTGATATCAATGTAAGATCCAAAACCAATTTCCCAACATGTAACTAAAACATTTATATGTACATAAAAAACTATCATGTAAGATTGTAAAATGCATGATAAAATCCTTTTCTGAGCTCTAAACAGATAATAAAGGTGTTAACAATGGCTTTAAATTCAGGATAATGTCACCTCTTAGAGAACGAGATACCCCAGACACGGTCCTCTGTGCTGACACCATGATTTTCTGAATATTGACATATGATTTTGATGTTTTACAAATGCTTTCACAATATAACATGAGACTTTCCATGCACAATGTTTTGTGAAAAACTGGCATTTGTGTTTTTAAATTCTTTGTAAATAATTTTATTTATTATAAAAATGTTTTATTTCCCTGACTGGTGTGGCTCAGTGGATTGGGCATCACCCTGCAAAGCAAAAAGTCACTAGTTCGATTCCTAGTCAGGGCACAGGCCTAGGTTGTGGGTTTAGTCCCTGGTAAGCTGAGGTGCATATGAGAGGCAACCAATTGATGTTTCTTTCTCATATTGATGTTTCTCTCCCTGTCTTTCTCCCTTCCTTCCCCTCTCTCTAAACAATGTTATTGAAAGATGGATATTTTCTATGAAGTTTGAGTATTAATAGCATAGAAGTATTTTACCTAGAAAACATTAACTAGGGAAATGTTATGCAAAATCTGCCAGGATTTTGTTCACTGCTCCTTCCACAGCTCTTAAAGCCGTGCTTGACAGTAGTTAAGTGCACAATAAACATTTCATGAATGAAGCAAGAACATTTAGTGTTTACTAGACTCTGGTCTCTATAAAACACGTGGCCATGGTGCAGACACCAACTGTGGTTCCGCTCAACATCCACTCTGCAAAACCCCGGGAGAGAAGATTTTGCTGGGCAGGAAGTGAGCTCTAAAGACTTGGGTTCTCTTAACCACATGTTGTTGATAAGATGTGACCCATGGCAAGTGACAGACTTCTAGAATCCAGTTTCTCCCTCTGTAAAAAAGAACAGAGTAGGACTTCAAAACCTTAAGTTCCATTGCAAGCTAAACATGTTACCAATCTGTAAAATAGAAACCAAGATAGAACTTCCTCAATGGGTTTTGAATGAATTGAATGGAGATTGCATTTAAAGGACATCACAGTGCATGACACATGGTTAGTGCCCAATAAGTGGTAGCTATTGTTGTTGTTATTATTTTTATTATGTTTAATCTGTGCATAATGAAGCATCTGTTCACTTAATTTCCTGTTTTAACTACTGTTGAGTTTATAATGCAGTAGAATGGTAGCTTTATAAGTAGTTTTAGAAAAGATTTCTGCCAATTATTTACAAATAGAATGAATGTGTTGGCATGTGTTTGTTGTGGTGAGATTATTAAATTATTTTAAAGAACAATATAAACCCTCAGACTCTGGAAGTTCCTATTGGATATTCAATAGAATTATAAATGATTTTGGTTTATTCATTTTTGTTTGTCTCCTGCCTTTCATTAGTTGAATAATTAAGCATGAACCTAACAAAGTGTTCAAACAAGGAAATTCTTTTATCTTCGTACACTTCTTGTTTCAATCCTATTTTTGTTATTTGCAGTCCTTGTGTAGAGGGTTACTTTTTCTTCTGTCCTACTTCTGACTTTCCATCTTTAGTTTTTAATTCTTTTCTTATGTTGTAAAGAGAATATTTTTAGGCCGGGCGGATGGTACATGTATCCGGAGGAGAGAGGCTTGAAATGATAAAGCATGTGTTACTGTGATTCTCAGGAAGAAAGTTTTAAAATGCAAAAAGAAGAGAGAGAGAGAGAAAACACAATCTTTTTAATTTATGGAGAAACATGGGGCATTTTTCAAAGGTTGAGTTGTTAAGAGCTGTTTTAGAATTGCCCGCCCCCCCCCCCCCCCGCAACCATTGGCTTTATCAGTGAATTTCATCAATTCAACAACTGACTTCAGACTAAGGTGATTTCCTTTGAATGCTGGGTTCATTTTATGAGGCACCAAAAACAGATGAGCAAGCGTAAAGGGAAAATTCTCCTTTATTTCCTAGAAAATATAACTGTGCCTATGATAATATAGATTCATACTGTGATAGCATTATTGAAGATCATTTCAGGGGGAAGGAGAGGGAGGGATAACAATAAATCATAGAAAAACTTGAGTTCAAAAGAGCTAGTAATCTAGAAGGAAATGATTGCATACACAAGCCTTTGCATAAATATTGATATGGCCTTTCTATATGCTACTGTATGGAATTTTGAAATAAGGTCAAAGAATCATGCAAAAGTGGTGTGGACAGTACTTTTCTTATACTGCACCTCCCATTAATAAAAGCGTGAGAGAGAAATAGATGCACCTTGGGAAGGACTTTATGTGTCAACGGTATGGCCATTCATTAAGCTGGAGTTGTTATTGCTGCCTGTTCTGCAAATGATGGGGGAGATGGAGGGATCTTTGCACAGGAAACTGTAAGGCACTGTGTCATCTAATTGCAAAGACTGGTGAACTATGGGATTTGGGCCAAATGTGGACTCCCACCTGTTTTGGTATGGCTTGTAAGCTGAGGACAGTTTTTACCTTTCCAAATGATTCAGGGGGAAAAAACTCACAAAAAGAATAATACCATATGCTATGAAAATTATATAAATTTCAACATACATAAAGTTTTATTAGAGCATGGAAATGCTCAATTTTTAGTGTATTATCTGTGGCTGCTTTCATACTACAATGGCAGAGTTGAGTATTTGTGACAAGGAATGCACTTGAATGGCCCTCCAACCCTAAAATATTTATTTGGTACTTCATGGACAAAGTTTGCTGATGCCTAGTTACAGGAATACACCTTCTTTGAAATAGAGTCTAGGAGACTAGGGCTTTGCTTTGCCTGAATTTTTCCATGTATAATTCACCACACACTGGGATTGGTTCTATTCTTTGTCAGGAAGAATTTAAGTATCTATAACTCAGCAAGAAATCAACCTTGCTGTTGGTATTACAAATCTTCTATAAGGATCATTGTAAAAGGGCTCCTACCTGCCTTAGTTTTTGTGGCCAAGTCTTCACCTTTTACTGCAATTTACATACCTGGGTTCCTTGCTTATTTGTATGGACTTAAGACCTTGTCATGGGACCCTGCTATCATCCCCTTATTCCCCTGAGTCTGCAGTTGTGTCTCGCTCTTATTAGTCCTTCTTAAAGAGACCTTAATACATTCCCTGTGTATTCATTCTGGTGATTAGTTCCATGCCACCCGCTGTCAGACTGCCCTAATACAGCCTGTTTGCTGTCTTGTGTTTTAGACAATGAGCTTGAGGCCCATTTCCTTTGTAATTAACTTCCTGACTTTCCTCTGTTCCCACTGTGAAGAATTTCTCAGACAACTATTCCTATTTCTGTGAATACAGTTCTTTAACATAGATATCCAAGACTTGCTTCTGAAGATACTTGGCCATTAGAATTGATAACTTGCTGTGAGCCTTTTAGAGAAGAGGGCCCTTGTTGACCTTATCACCAAGGCCCTGTGGGCCGTGAGCCCAGCTCCCTCTGCTGGCCCTCGGAGCAGCACACGCGGACGCTGAGGGGAAGACACAAGGGCTGCACTCGGTGGAAGGACTGAAGGGTTGCGATCCTTCCAGCTTGGCTGTGGGCCAAAGTCTTTCTGAGAGTAGAAGTTTGAGTAGTTTTGACAAGCCTCCATTTGCCACTATCCACACAGAGAGAATTCACCATTGAGAAGGAAGCAGGGCAGGTTGTACCTTAGGCTTTTTCAACTAAGTCAGTTTGTACTTTTGATTAATTAAGTTAATTCTAATTATTATATGAGAAGAAAGATGTGCTCTGTAAACTTGCCTCTTAACCATTTCTAGGATTTTGCATATGTGTCCTCAGGCTACAGTGATAGAGGAGGAAGAGTAACACATACTCGTTTGTTTTCTGGCTCTGCCAGTGTGGCCTTGAGAAATTTACTTTTACTCTCTAATTCTCTATTTTATCATCTGCAAAATTGGATGATACCTGCTTCATTATGATCATTAATAGAATACCATATGTGAAGTGGCTAATACATAGTAGGCACTAAGTAGGTGTTATTAGTAAAACTGTAAATTTGTCTCCTCCATTGTACCATGAGAAAAATGGATTTTCTCTATCTTGGTCAGAGTAATAGGGCAACAAGCAGCCTCCTGTAGTGGTGTTGTATAGCTAATGGTAGTGAGAAATTTGCATCATAGCCCTAGGAAAGCTGGGATAAATTGTAAGTGTAAAAGAAAAGAGAATCAGAGACTGCTAATTCAGCTGGAGTATTTTATTACTTAACTTTACGGAACCAACTTCTCAAATAAGGGTGCCTCACTTAAGTATAATAAGATTGAAATGAAAAAGGAGTGGTATCAGAAAAAGAGATACCTACCAGGAAAATGAATTCTGACTTTAAAATGATCTTAAAGATCTGGCTAATGATCCTATTTGGTTGGTTAACAGATGGGTTGAATGAATACACTTGGGTTGTAAAGAAACCAAGGTGAGATCACAGAAGTACAACTAACCAAAAATCAGACAATGAGCCAAAAAAGACTATTCTTTAGGGTTTAAATTGAACTAGAGGACTTAATGTGGCAATATTAACCCTAGCTAATTGACATTGTCTTTAGTTGCTGTTGTCATATGACTCTAAAGAGCTATATTCATTTGAAACCAAAGACAATTGAACTGGACAAATGTAGCCTGAAAGTGCATTTTCCTGGCCATAAATCTCTGGCCAATAACACACTGTGTACTGTGGTAAAAAATTTTCCATCCAGCATCCTCGAATGGCTTGTGAAGGTACCCTCTGTTCACCTGGAATAAGTGTGTTTCCTTAGTAACATTATTTCAAACCCAGAGTGTTTAGGTAAGGTTTTTTAAAAAAGTAAATCAAGTCTGTGCTATTTATACTATTTTGTTAAATTTATGAGTGCCATTTACTCTCATTGGGACAGTCGGTTGGTACACACCCTTAATATTCCAATTTAAGAAGTTTAATTGCTTTTAAACAACTGATATTGACTTGGAAGTTTTAAGAGGTGTTTAAAAGAATTCAGCTATTTGTATGTATATAATATTAGTTAACAAGTATTTTTGAGGTGTTTAAAAATAAAAAGACAAGGCCTCTCTGGATGGCTCAGTTGATGCTCCAACCAAAAAGCTGATGCACCAAAAAGTTGCAGGTTCCATCCCTGGTCAGGGCATATACCTGCATTTTTGGTTTGATCCCCAGTTGGAGTGCATACAGGAGGCAACTGATCAATGTTTTTCTCTGTCTCTCTCTCAAATCAATAACTATATCCTTAGCTAAGAATTAATAAAAAATAAAAACAGGCAAAAAATGAAAATGCTTATTATATTAACAGATATTTTAATATGAAAAATATTTAAATAAATTTGCAACTAGTACTCATTTTCAAAATGTAATTTAAACTGTTGATTCATTCTTTCAACAAAATATTTAGTGAATATTTGCTATGAATACAGCAACTTCCAAGATTTGGATATACAAAAGTAATAAAACAAGCCATTGTTTTAAAGGATCTTAACTTCTAGTGTGCAGAGATAGAATGAGAAACAAATAATGAATATTTATGCCTATATAATAGGTCAGGCAGCCCTCAGTGCTTTGAAGGCAAAAGGCCAGGTTAGAATGAAGCAAAGAAGAGGATGGTGGCGGTGGGGGTTTGGGCGTGGCCTATTTTATACAGGACGGTCAGGGAAGGCTTCATTGATGAACTGGTGTTTGCTAAGAAATGTGAAAAAAATGAGCAATGGTCATTGAGAAGTGTGTTCCAGTAAAGGGATAGCAAACACAAAGAAGTTATCATCGAGAAGGAAGAGGAGCCCAGTGCTCTGGAGAAGAGAGACTGGTGGTGGAGGATATTAGAATGTCAGAGGGGCTATAGAGCCCAGGGTCACTTAAACCCTTGAAGATGATGTAAAGGAACTTGGATTTTTCCTCTGAGTGAAATGGGGGGCCATTGGAGGATTTTGAATAATAGAGTGACATGATTTGACTTATGTTCTAGAGAGATTGCTCTGTCTCCACGCTGTAGGGGAACAAAACTAGGAGGAATACCGATTAGGTTACGGCAGGAATCCAGGTGAGAGAGGTGGTGACTTCAAATAGTGTAGTAGTCATGGAGGCGTCCAGAAGATGAATATATTTCTAAAATACAATCAGCAAGATATATGGAAGGATTAATGTGGGATTTGAGGGAAAGAGAGGAGTTACAAATGATCTAAGTTTTTCTACTTCCCATGTATGACAAGATGAGAACTCACTGGATTTTCTGATTGCAAAAAACAACTATAAAAGCTGGAACTCATGCAAAAATGAATTCTCTGAAGCTGCTGGGAGGAAAGAGAAGTATATATACTTTAGTGAGGACTGCATGATTTTTGGAGGAAGGGAGACTATCAGCTATACCACTGTGAGGCCTGTAGTCTCAGGCTAAGTGCCCTCTGATGATGCAGTAAACACTTACAGTGACATTTACAGCGTACCACATACTGTGAAAGTATGGGCTCAGATAGAAAAAATCCCCTCCTTTCCGGCCTGAGAACCACAAAAGCAAAGCTGAAAAACAATGAATGCTAAAGAGTGTGGAAAAATCTCAGCAGGTGAAAAGCTAAAGGGAATATCTCCAAACTCAGTTACTTAGATCTCTGACTTTCCCCTGAATGATGTATATGCAGAACAGACTCAGAGCAGCTTAGATTAAAAAACAACAATAACAAAGAACCTAAAGATCAAAGTGAGGCTGGAGCTATTGCTCAAGGAACAGGTTTGGAAATTCAAGTCCAGTTAGAAAAATTGCCTTCTAAAACAAAGGAAACAACACTTACCAGAGAAAAACAGAAGAATTACTCATACAAAGTACCAAGACAATGGAACACATTCTCAAGAGATAAAATCTACTGAAGTGATTTCAAGATGAGCCCACTGTTGGAACTCACAAAGACTTTAGAATGACTAAGATACCTACTGTTTATGAACTGAAATGAAATGTTTTCAATGAATAAAATTATAGCAGAGAAATAGACAAGAAGAAAATAATAAATGGGAATTCTAGAACTTAGTGAAATTTCTAAAATAAAAATATTAATTGGATGGACTTATGGCTGAAAGAACATGGCAGAGGAGAGTAAGTGAGCTTGAAGACAGATCAATAGAAATTATCTAAGGGGAATAACAGGGAAAAATGAAAAAAATTAACAGAACATTAGTGAGCTGTGAGACAATACCAAACAGTCTAATATATAAGGAATTGGAAAACCAGAAAGAGGAAAAGGATTTGGACAAAAAAAATACTTTAACATACTAAAAATTTCCCAAGTTTTATGAAGAAATTTTGAGGTATGAGATATTATACAAACACCAAGCAGAATGAAGACAAATATGCCTATATTGAGGCATGTTATAGTCAAGCTGTTGAAAGCTGAAGATAAAGAGTAAACCTTGGGAGAAGAGAAAATGGCATATTATGTACTGGGGAACAAAACAACCTAATTAACAGCTGCCTTCTCATGAGAAAACACAGGTCAGGAGGGAATAAAACATCTTTAAAGTACTGAAAACGAAAAAAGGCAAAAGAAAACTGTCAATACAGAAATCTAAGTCACCGAAAACATCCTTTAAGAATGGAGGTAAAATACATTTTTAAGATAAACTAAGAAAATTTGTCACCAGCAGACCAGCGTTACAAGATATGCTAAAGGACTTTATTAAATTTTATTTTATTATGTTAAGAATACTTAATATGAGATCTGTGCTTTTAAGAACATTTTAAATCTATAATATAGTATTGTTTACTATGGGTACAATATTGTACAGCAGATCTCTAGTGGTCATTCTGCGGATGCAACGAGTCAAGGATATATTTTAGTCCATAGACCTGCTTGTTAAAAATGATGAAAAAAGGGTAGTTAAATAACAATAGAAAAATTAAAATGGAATTTAAAAAATATTCAAATATTGTTTCCACAAAAGTCAGGAAAGGAGGAAGAGAGGACCGAAAAATAGAGTCAACATAAAATAAAATGGTAGACTTGTAATGGAACAACTAGTGGGGTCCCACTGCCTGCTGCCCATAGGCAGTAATTCCAGAGGCAGAGTCTGGTGGAAAGGAAAATGGAATCTTTTAATTGACTTAAAAATATACACAGCAGATTTCCTGAGGCCTTGTCCCTGACACTGGAGGAGCGCACAGATGGCTGGTGGGTGGCTACCTGCAGCTTCCCTCCATTCCGCATTCAGGGCTTGCCACCAGGCCATGCCCCTCCCTTTGCCTGCGTCTAGGGACATGCTGGCCAAAGCCTCCTTTTCCCCACCCACCGCCCCTACTTACCAGCCTAGCGTTCAGCACCCGAGTGCTCCTGGTCAGGCCTAAGTCACTCAGGGAGGGGCACGGGGCCTGACCGTCCCCCACCCTGTGCTGGGGCTGTAGCCGACGGGCCCACATTGGCGTGGGCCACGACCTGATGTCAGACATCGCAGCTTCCCGCCAGGGGAAGGGACCCTAAGCTTGCCCGCCGCGCCTCCACGCTGCCCTCCTACCTGAAACCTGTGCGCCCCTAGGGCGCTATGGCAGGGACACTGGGAATCCTTCTGGCTAGGCCCTCAGCTCAGGAACCTCAGTCCCTGGCCGTGGACCCACCAGCCAGGGGATGAGGGAGCAAAAGCGCAGGGCATTTACATGCACTCCGCTTTTAAAGATCCCTCCATAATCCCCAGTGTGGTGGAAATAGATGGGAGGGTATGTCCCCCCCGCCCCCCGCATCCAATCATCTTCCTAGTTTTTGGTACCAGCCCTACATGTCTCTTTTTTGCTATGTCATCCGCTCGTTTTCCTGATCGCCAGGGTGATGCACGCATGGACCCTCTTAGGTGTTTTTCCACCCCTTTCCATGGAGGGGAGTTCCCGCCGTTACAGACTTGCATTCAACCCTACCAATAATTAAAATAAATGTTAATGGACTAAGCATTCCAAATAAAGGTTGATATTGTTAGAATATATTCAAACAAACAATTATCCAACTCGATGCCATATAAAAGTGATACATTTTAAATACAAATACATGGGTTAAAACATGTATAGAAAAGGATGTGCCATGCAAATAACAAGCATATGAAAGCTGAATGTGCCATACTAATATCAGTTAAAATATCTGAAAACAAAATGTATAACCATAGATGAAGATGGACAGTTCATTAGGACAAAAAGCTGATAACATTCATAAATATGCATGGGCCCAATAATATAAATTCAAAACATGTAAGGCAAAAGTTGGCAGAATTAAAGGGAGAAATAGTCCAGTACACAGTCATAGTTGCAGGTTAGCAGCCCTTTTTAGGAAATGATAAAACAATTAGGAAAAAAAAAGGCAGACATAGATAATGATAACACTATTAATCACTTTCACTTAATTGATATTCACAGGACAATACAAGAAAAATGACAGAAAACTCATCCTTTTGTACTGTGCATGGTACTTTAACCAGGACATACCATAGTCTGGCAATAAAACAGGTTTCAATAACTTTAGAAATATTAACATCTATTTTAATTGTTTGCTGACAACAATGGAATTAAATAAGAAATTAAATTAACCAGAAACTCCCAAAACATGGAAATTAAACAAGGCTTGTAAATGGTTATTGGATCCAAGAAAAAAATCACAAGAAATTAGAACCTGAACAGAACGATAATAAACATAAAACATCACAGTCTATGGGATGCCTCTAGTGGTTTAGATGGGCTTATAGGTCTCCAGGAGAGATGGGAAGAGGAGGTTCACTCTCTGGAGAGTTCGTTTTTAGAGTTCCTTCCATTATGCCTCTTGGTCTTCTCCACAAAAGATTTTCCTTTTGCCTTATGCTTTAGATTGTCTCTGTTTATTGAGTTACCATTCTTCCTTTTTTCTTTTCTTATCTCAGTCCATATTAATTTAAATCTCACTTGGCAAGTAGGCCTCAGAGCAGGGAATTAATGCTCGCAATTAGGTCAGCAATTTTTTTAAGTCTTTTTTTTAACCTTTGTGTGGGCTAGGGAGGCCAAATGGGCCTTGGAGTAAAAGAGAAAGTGAGAAATGTTGGGGCAGGCAATTAATGGAGCCAAATGTTGAAGACGAGGGTGCAGCTGGGTAAAAGGTAAGTATACAATTGGAAGGATTCAATTAAATGGGAGGTGGGAAGTGATATAGTTCTTCTTTCTTATTCCTTGAAGGGAATGATAAGGATAGGAGAAATCTTCAGTTCAGTAGATCTCAAAGGATTCTTTCTGGTTTTTTCTCTGACATGTATAGGGGCATCTTCAGTTCACCACCATTGCTCTAGTGGTCCAAGTACCCATTATTTCAGAGCTTCCTATGAGTTCTAGACAACAGAATTGTCCACCCAGTGTCTTTGAGATGGCTGGTTGTGGTAGTGCTGGAGGGATGTTGGGTGAAATCTGGTAGCAAAGAGGTGTAGCAAGTGGATGACTTGCTGGCTTAGTTGTTTAAAGGTCTTTACCGAGTGGCCATAGAGGGAAGAGGCTGGGCTTGTTTCTGTGATCCTCGTAACCTTATATCTAACTTGTTCTTGTTTCTGCTGTCTCTTGGATCCTCTTATCCCCAAAGTGTAAAGCCTTTTATCTTCATTTGGAGCTTTATAAGAATACACTTGATTCTAATTCTTATATTACTGTGTACTTTTATCTCTAGAGTGGTCCAGCCTTGAAAACCATGGAAAAATGAATCATTTTTAACTGAAAGTGTCTGAACTTGAATCTAAGCCTTCTAAGTACAATTAAAGAGACTGAGTAGGTATTTAAGTGAGGCGATTTTTTTTCAGTGATAAACTAGTCAAGGTCATAAGTTGTAAAACGATATAGTAAAAAAGTTAAAGATTTATCCTTTTGCAATGTCATGCATATGGAGTCTCAAAATATTCCTTTTTTTTGTGAGGATATCTGGTAAAAGAATTAAATATACACCTTTTTTCCAATAGAGGATAAACCTGTTATCTAGAATATCTGCAAAATAAAGAACATTTTCAGAGAACTACAATTCAAAAATGAGAAGGATGAGCTTACCTCCAGAGTACAGTACTATTCTGAGTTGTGTAAGTGCTTTGCTGAATCTCAGCTCCATTAGAGGAAAAAAATAAAGAGATCTTGGAGTCAAGAAATTTAATTTGAACTAAGATTATACATATGTGTATGGCATCAGACTCAGGTAAAGAAATTCCGAATTGAAGTTTTTTCTCATGCTGTGACCAATAATACCTCCCTCTTCCTTTTTCAATTATGACACACTGCTCCATTTGTTCTGTAGGATGCTAGGATTTCACAGCAAGGTATTATTTAATGTTAAAAGAAAAATTATTTGGCTGTATAGCTTTAAAAGGATCATGTGTTATGATGTTAGCCATGAAAAGACTTTCCCCGTATGGGAACTAGTTTTATAAGCAAAGAATGACCATGGGGAATAGGCATTATATATGACATTTGAAGAACTTTAACAAAGTAATATTTTATACGCTAGAATATACCTCCTTCCTAAAACTTGCTAAGAACATCACAACCATTGTCTTCTATAGACATCAAGGTTAGAGAGTATCCTTGGCCAACAACCCAGCTTCCTTGGGTGGATAATTCTATTCCTCTTACTCTGTTGTACTGCAGAGTAGTAGGTGAGGGGCTTCAGGAAAAGCAGATTTCAAGAGAAGGAAAACACATCCCTTCCTTTCCTTTTTGGACTTCTCTCTGTATTTTATTTTTAATATACAATATTTTATCTGATACATGGATTATTGGATTAAAATCTCCTATATTCTGGATATGTTTTTAGCCTCAGAAAATATATGCATTCTTTATTCAACCATCTTTAAAAGATAGCTATAACATGGAAGGATCTCTAAGATTCTTTTCAATTCTATGATGTTTAACTTAGGATACTCAGCACACAGGTTTGCTTTTGAGTGTCTACCTCCCAGATTGCAGAAATAGGGAAAAGTCGCAGTAGAATCCTTCAAAATGAAGTCAGCTATTATTTGTCATAATGCTTGGTAGAACAGTCATAGTTTGGGAATTGAAAAACTGATTATTATTGCTTAGTGCTGAGGCACTAGGACATACAACTGAGTAAGGAAGCGTTGATTAAGACAGCTTCCTGTTTAACGTCAGTGAATTGATTGCCAAGGGAAGTTGAGCGTTTTCAGTCACAGCCGTCTCCATAGCCTGAGCCACTAAACACTGCAGATAATTTATATATAATTCAATTAGTCGTTTGAAGTTTACAAGTGATTGAATGTTTGCTATAATGCATATTAAATGGTAACCAAAGTGTTTAGTTCTATTAGCATATTAGACATCATGGACACACAATCATTGCAGGGTCAGTGGTCTTTGCAATAGCAAAAGTGGAGCATTTTTGTTGTTATCCAACTTCTTTTTTTTGTTGTCTAAAACTTATTTTTGCTTAAAAGTTTGTGTGAATAAAGCTATGGTGCTTTATATTATGTTATCTCCAGTTTTTCCTACTCTTGTTGTGTATGTGTTCTGTAGATTCTGATGCTTGAATAGCATAAACTTTAAAATAATGATAACTTTGAATAAAATATGTAATTACTATATAAAAATTAAAGTAATAACTATTTTGGAAAATTAATACAATTGTACATAATTTAATATTTAGTTTCAAACTTTATAATGCTCAGGTTATAGAACCATGTTTAAAATATAATTTCTTTAATATTTTATATGCATTATCCAAGTCATATCTATATTAAGTGTAAATCATCATTCTTCTTCCTCAAATATTATAATAAGAGAAAAATACTTGTGATCAGATGTAAATTTTTGGAATATATTATATTTCTTTTAAAACATAATTATCTTAAAACAAAATTTTAATAAACTCTTGTTCATAAAAATGTGTTATATTTTATTGTACTGTGAAACACTTCCTTTTTTAACTTTATTTTCATTGGTGACACTGTTATAGATGTGCTCATTCCCCCATTCTGCCCATCTCCACCTAGTCCCCTCTTCCTCTCTGTCACCACTCTGTTGTCTGTGTCTGTGTGTTAAGAATAGGTTTTTTTGGTCTAACCCCTTCATCTTCTTTCATCCAGTCCCTGCTCCCCTCTCTCCTCTGACAGCTGTCATTTCTTTGTATTGATACCTTTGTTTCTATTTTGTTCATCAGTTTATTTTGTTCATTGGATTCCGCATATAGATGAGATCATATGGTATTTGTCTTTCTCTGACTGAGGTAATTAGCATAATAATCTCCAGGTCCATCATGCTGTCATAAAAGGCAAGATTTCCTTCTTTTTTATGGCTGTATAGTATTCCATTGTGTAAAAGTACCACAGCTTTTTTTTTATACACTCCTTTACTCATGGGTACTTGGACTGCAATGAACATAGCAGTGCATATGTTATTTCAAATTAGCATTATGAGATTCTTACAGCTGAGTAGTATTTCACTGTTTAAATGTACCACAGCTTTTTATCCATTTATCTACTGGTGGGCACTTGGGCTGAATGAACATAGGGATGCACATATTCTTTTGAATTAGTGTTCTGGGATCCTTAGGATATTTTCCCAGAAGTGAGGTCGCTGGGAAAAAGGGCAGTTCCATTCTTAAGTTTTTGAGGAAACTCCATAATATTTTTCACAGTAGCTGCACCAGTCTGCATTCCTAATAGTGCACAAGGGTTTCCTTTACTTCATATCATTGCCAACACTTGTTGTTTGTTGATTTATTGATGATAACCATTCTGACAGGTGTGAGGTGATATCTCATTGTGGACTGCTAATGCTTTAAAATATCTAAGTGAAAATTGATATGTGATGTGGTTTGCTGTGGAACTTTGCTTTGGAGAAAACTAACATTTGAAAGCCCTTTTCAAAACAAAAATGTCAAAATTATCATTTGAAAAAGCTCCCTAGATTTTTCAGATTAGAAAAAGTACTGTTCTGGTTAAGATGGTAGCATAGGTACACACAGCTCACCTCATCCAATCACCACATCAAAATTTCAACTAAAATAGAGAACAGTCATCCCTCAGAACCATCAGAAATTGAGTTGAATGGAAATTTGACAACTGTGAAATTAAAGAAACCACATCCATCCAGACTGGTAGGAGGGGTAGAAACACAGAATGAGCTGGTCCCACATCTGTGTGTGATAGATAAAAACTCAGGAGGAATATCTCAGGAGCAAGGAGTCCCCATCCCACACTAGGCCTCCCAGGGTTCCAGTGCCAGAACCATAAGCCCCCATAACATCTGGCTGCAAAAACCAGCAGCAACTGAGTTGGTGGAAAAAAATTCTTGAGTCCTAAGCAGTTCCTCTTAAAGCACCCACACGTGGACCTAATCAAACTCTCTGAGCTCCAGCAGCAGGTTAGCAGCTTGAGAGGCACCAGTGGCACGGGGGGGGGGGGGGAATTGGGACAACAGTAGTAACATAATCAATAAAGTATAATTAAAAATACTTTTTCAGCATTAGCTATTTTTTGAAAAATGATTTAAAAGGCTGGTAGTTTTTAGAAAGCATATTTATTCTTTGTATGTTGTATTTTGTGAGGAAAAAAATCGTAGCAACTTATATTGAACCTCTTTTGTAATTTAAGTGTAGGTAAGGGACAGAAAATAATTCCATGATCACCTCACTATTTCATAAAGCTCTTATTAGAACTTTAATTCTAAATTATAATTCATTTGCATAATTCATAATCCATTGTGAACTTTATATTAATTAAGGGTAAATCTTCTTCTTATGGGAAAATTCAAGAAAAACCTTAACTTTGAATACTGAAGAGGCTAATTTATCAGTATTTTTCTTGATGTGGTAATACTACACCTTTTGTTAACACTAAGATTACATTTTTAATATTTATTTTTTAAATACGTATTTTTTAGAATGACCTCTCAGGATTACCTTTGTTTTAAACCTATTCATCTCCCGTTATGTGACTACTTTTTGAGGAAAAAGGGATTTTAAAGGCACATTAGCTTTTACTTTGTTCATGTTTGTTTCTGTGGCTTTCTGGAAACCATCTCTAGAGCATGAACACAATGAATAATTTTGGCAAAGTAGTATTTTATGATTATCTGCCAAAGGTATTGATTGGGATAATTGTTAAGGTTTTATTTTGACTAGTTGCTTATGGGACAGATAGTCCTCAGATTATTAAAAATACTTTTTCTATGGCTTTTTAAAATTAGCTCAGATCTTTGATCATCAGGCATATATATTTTTTGCTTTTATATCTGTACAGAACAACTAGCATGGAGTAAGCTCTTTGTAAATATTGTTGAATGAACATATATGTGGTTCTATTTACGAAAGCTATGGTTCATGGGTTTTTGAGTTATGTTCAATGGCAATCAAATTATACTAAACATGCTTCTAGACTGCTAGCATTTCGGTCCTGGCTGGTGTGGCTCAGTGGATTGAGCACCAGCCTGCGAACCCAAGGGTCACTGGTTTGATTCCCAGTCAGGGCACATGCCTGGGTTGTGGGCCAGGTCCCCAGTACGGGGCACGTAAGAGGCAACCATACATTGATATTTCTCTCCTTCTCTTTCTCCTTCCTTCCCCCTCTCTCTGTAAAAATAAATAAACAAAATCTTTAAAAAAAGAAACTGATAGCATGTTGGACTCTGATACTTCAATATCCAGAAAAAAGTGCTATAAAAGTGGCAAGGCAAGGTGGATAATCTTTCAAAATGAGTTGATAGTACTCTAGAGAAATGTAATAGATCTGTTAAACTATTAATAAAATAAAATCCAAGAGGGTTTTTAAATGATACAAAGACAAGTGGGAAAGTTATCATCTAATAGTGACAGCTGGCAAACTTGTCTAAAATGCCTTTAGGAACAGAGTTGATAATATCTCCAGTTGGCTGCAGGTCAGGGTGCCTGATTCCAATGTGCTGTCAACCATATATATTTACTATTGATTAAAACACTAGCTACATTCTTTTCAGATATTTTGATGTAGAAAAATTATTTTATTTTAGGGGCAGCACCCATACAGCTTTTCCCCCACCCAAACCTGTGATAAAATATACAAGAAAGAACTCATGTATATGTTGCCATTGATACAGTTAATGTTTCCATTAATTGTATCTTATAAATTTAAGGACACTACTTTGGAGTAAAAAAACAATGTTAGTAAAAATGAAGGAAATTATTTAAAAAGAATGCACATGCTATTGAGCTAAGTACTGAATATATATACACAAATGCTATGTGGCTTTCCAAGTAATATTTATACACTTATGTCACACGTATAGAATCAAATGAATTCAGTATAAATGATTATGCCTCTTCCAGAGAACCACCTGAAGCTGTGCATTCTAATATAATTTTGAGCATTAACTACTCAAATTTCACACACTCACAAAAAACAAACTAAACAAATATAACAACCCTGTTCTCCAATGTTCATAGAAATTGGCCTCTTTTTAAAGGGGGAATCAAACAATTTTTCACTTGACAGGTATTTATTGGATGCCTCACATATGCCTTACATTGGTTTAGGGAAACAGTAGAATAGGCAACAGACAAAAATAAATATTGTTTTCACATTCTAAGGAGAGTGAAAAATCAAATAATGAGCAAGAAAATATATGGTCATATTGCAATAAGTACTTTGGGTAAAAATAAAGCAATAATGGGGACAGGAAGGGTAAGTAATAGAGCTGCCAAGAACGCCTCACTAAGTTATCTGAGTATTACCCCAAAGAAAGTGAGGTAATGAGTCCTGGAGGACAAGGAAAAGTATTTTGACAGAGGGAACATCTTCCAGAGATGATAGTCTGATGGGAAATTTTGAGGGCCAGTGAACACGCTAGTATGGTTTGGGCGAAGTGAGTCAAGGGAGCTGAGAAGGATAGGATGTCAGGAGAGTAACGGGGTGAAGGGCAAATTGTTAAGCACCTTTTAGGCTACTGTCAAGATAGTTGGTTTGTCCTGTGTGAGACTGGGAAACCCCTGGAAGGTTTTGAGCAGAGGAGCGATTGTTGGATTCAGATTCTGATTTAACTGAATCACTCTGTATTCTGTGCTGTGATCAGGTTGTAGCAATCAGAAATAGAAGCAGGGCAACAATTAGTTAGATAATAGAGTGGTGCTCAAAGGAAAGTATGTAGCCTCCGAGGCTTACCCAAAAAGTTTGCAGGATGTAAGGCTTTAAAGGAATAAATCTCCAGATCAACTAACTGCCTACAATTTAGTTGCCTGATAATGAATCTGAGGTCAAGACATTGCCCCTTCACTTGAAAAAGAACGGCTTATTTCCCATTCATTTCGGATTTCACTATGTGCGTTTCCCCAGGGTGTAAGAATGAAGGGACGATTCCAGATATTTTGATTGGACAGTCTTACCTCTTGAACCCTCCCTTTACTCTCAGAAAAACTGTCATTCCTCTGGGACATCCCTTTGAGTGCAAAAACGAAGTGAGATTGAGAAAAGGACCTTATTTCATCCTGTCACAGAATTATATCAAGACTCCGTTTTATCCATTCATCTATCCATCTGTGCATCTCTATATATCATAGAATTTGGATTCAGCAAGGTTGTATCTACATGGATCTTTATTAAAACAATCATTTAAATTGAAAAATCAAGCCAGACATTTTTTTGACAGAAAATAAGTTTGTGAGAAACTAGTTTGATGAGAACTGACTTTCCTAACTCCGTATTTTCCTTTAAATGAATGAGCTAAATCTGCAGCTCTGTGGCTTTAGCAAAAAATATTTATAGCCTGTGGTAAGAAATACTTTATCTAAAAATTGTTTTGCCAAAGTTATTTAGGAAATATATTTTGATCTTTTCTTGCTCTCTCTAATTGTATCTTTCTAATGATGGAAGTAGGAGCTCCCAAGTTAAAGAGTAATAGGCATATTGAGTAGCTATTTGGTGGATATTGGTAATGCTCCTTTGGCAATATATTCTCACAAATTAGGTATCTAATGACTCCCATGACTAGACAAAAGAGGTGGGAGGTTGAATCTCTTGTGTTCAACAATATTAAATATTTATCAGTTGATAGATTATTGTTATTTTTATTGCTAGACAGCACTAACAATTTTTTTTTAATATTTCTATCCCAAACTTTTCATGTCACTAAGGTGTCTCAGTACTTTATGAACATAAAAAATATATAAAATGAATGGCTGTTAAACCTTGTCATTACACAATAAATAACTTTTTATCTATCGATATCCTAACTAATTGAGGAAAAAGCCCCCACCTAGTGCATAACGAAAGGCATTCCAATAAAATATATTTTTGCTTTTTTTCTTAATAATCATGAAGTATTTAAAAAATTTTTTTCATTAACTGTATTCCACTAATAGTTGGAAAGGTAATTCAAAGTATCTTTTAAAATAATTTAAATTGTTACAGACCTAGGAAATGGAAAAAAAGATTGTTATAAACATTTTTATTGTAAAGAAGTTTGTTAGGTGATCAATAGAAGATTCTAAACCAATAGTATCCAATAGGAAAGTATTCTAATAGAGACTCATAGATGAACCACATATGTAATTTAAATTCATATTAAAAATAAGAAAATTTTAATGATATATTTTTAGTTAGTACAATATATCAAAATATTATTTCAAAATCATGTTATCGATAGAAAAAAACCTTTTTGGAAAATTTTGGCAGGAGTTTATTTGAGCCAAACTGATGACATATGCCAGGTCACAAATGCTCCAATAGAAAAATTACTGAGATAGTTTATATTTAATTTTCATAATAACTTTTTGAAATATAGTATTTCAAAATCTAGTATTTTTTCCTTACAGCACTCTCAGTTTGGACTAGCTATAATTCAAATGCTCAATAGCCACATAGGACTAATGGTTATCAGCTACTACATCGTGCAGTACAGCTCTAACTTTAAAATATATACATATGTGTGTGCGTGTGTATTATATAAACTTATGTGTGGGTAACAGGATGAAAACACATGTTTAATTAAAAATACAAGAAAATAATATTTCTAACTGCTAATATTTATTCATATGTTTTTAATTTGAAGATAATTGGGATTAAAACAGTATGATCTTTAGATTCCATGAGATATATGTGAAATAAAAAAATTATATTTTGCAACAACTTAAACTTATAATGAATTTTTAGTTGTTGACTTAAAAATGTTTAAAGGACTATGTGAGCAAACGTGTTTGGTGACTACTAGGCTATTTTAATGTTACTGGTAAGAGATGAAGGCAACTTGAGCCATATTTTGAAACTGTAGAATTCTCAATATATTTTTTATTAAATTTATTGGAAGTTATATAGTTTTCAAATATAAAATTCTGTGATACATCATCTGTATACTGCATTGTGTGTTCACCACCCAGAGTCAAATCTCCTTCTGTCAGCATATATTTGACCCCCTTTACTACCTTTCCAGCCCCCTCTTCCCCACTGGTTATTACAATACTGTTGTCTCTATGAGTTCTTGTTTGTTTGTCTTATTTATTCAATTGTTTTCTCAGTTCTGTATCCCATATATGAATGAAATCATATGGTTTTTGACTTTTTCTGTCTGACTTTGCGTTGCATGATATTCTCAAGTTCCATCCATATTGTCACAAATGGCAGTGTTTCATCTTTTCCTATGGCTGAGTAGTATTCCCTTGTATCCATGTAGCACATCTTCTTTATCCACTCATCTACATAAGTACACTTTGGTTGTTTCCATGTCTTGGCCACCATGAATATTGCCACAAGGAAGATTTGCAAATAAATGTTTTCAAATTTTTCATGTAAGTACCCAAAAGAGTGGTTTATGGGTCATATGATAACTCTTTTCTTAATTTTTTGAGGACTCTCCACACTGTTTTCCATAGTGGCTGTATCAGTTTACATTCTCACCAGCAGTGAATGAGGGTTCCTTTTTCTCCGTAACCTCTCCACCACTTGTTATTACTTGTCTTGTTGATAACAGCCATTCTACAACGGTATCTCATTGCAGTTTTGATTTGCATTCCCCTAAATGCTAATGAAGTTGAACATCTTTGCATATATCTGTTGGCCATTTGTATGTTTTCTTGGGAAAAACATGTGTTCAGGTTCTCTGCCCATTTTTTAATCATATTACTTGTTTTGTTGTTGTTGTTGTTGTTGAGTTGTATGAATTCTTTATATGATGGGTGGGCCAAAAAGTCTGTTTAGATTTTTCCATAAAGTAAAAGACACATTTTTCATTTTCACCAATAACTTTATTGATTTGGATATTCTGAGTATGTTGGCTATCTCTCACCATTGGATACTAGTGGGTAGAGGCCAGGGGTGCTGCTAAACATCTTCCAATGTATAAGACAGCCCCCAGCGAAGAATTACTTGGCCACAATGACAATAGTACCAAGAAAATTAGCAAACCACATTTGACACATTCGATCAGTCACAGCACCTTCTCCATACATGCACAAATCTTTTTTTTTGTGGTCCAGTTGCATTTTTACCTTTCTTTAAATAATAAAACATAATACAACAAAAAGTTGTGTATCTTCTTCTGTCTTCAATAGTAAAATGGCTGCACAAAAATTCATCAATTTTGGTTTTTTTAAATGCATGCTGATATGACAGCTCTCACAATACAGTCCAACAAAATTGTTTTGAATCAAGTTAAAAACAACTAAGCACTACTAGAGCTGTTGTATGGAAATAACCAAATGGCCTTTTTGGTCAACCCAGTATTTTGGATTTTAACCCCTTGTTGAAACTATTGTTTGTAAATATCTTCTACCACTCAGTTGGTTGCCTTTTTGTTTTGTTGACAGTTTCTTTGCTGTACAGAAGCTTTTTAGTTTGACATAGCCTCATTCTTTTATTTTTGCTTTTACCTCTTGTCTTTGGGGTCAAATTTATAAAATATTTTCTAAGACCAAGGTCCATAAGTTTAGTACCTGTGTTTTCTTCTATGTAATTTATTGTTTCAGGTTTATATTTAGTGTTTGACATATTTTGAGTTAATTTTTGTATATGGGAACAAATAGCAGTCTAGTTTCATATTTTTTGCATGTGGCTTTTCATTTTATTTTTAACCTTTGGGTCACTTCAAATTTTTCAACACAAAAATACGTACAAATGGTTGCTTTTCAACCTTGAATATATTATTAATGAAGGGATACTTTGAGTTTTTATTAGGAATATAAAATGTTTAGAACCCACAGAACATTTTAAAGATTACTTTTAAAAAATAGAACCTCATGCTGTACTACATTACCCTTTGAAAATTTCCCAAATTTCTTATATCTCCATGCCATTGGTACCTCTAATTATGCTTGAAGCATGAGCAAGCTGTTTATGATGATTTGGCAGACTTCAACCTGTAATTGTGAACATTTCCCCAAACATCTTTAGGATTGCCACCATTTTATTTGGGACTGTTCTAAATGACAGTTTGGTGCTCAGCTTTTGTAATAGAGATATTTTAAACATTCAGTCCCTACCACACTAAACTAGAAATGACACACATATCAGATAGTTCTCTATCCTATTCAGCTTTGGCCTTCTACGGTTAGATGGCAGATTAAATGATTTGGAATTGGGTTGCCATCCAATTTTTTTCAGGTTGAGTGCTTGTAAGTCTGAGTTCCTTCTCACTAAAGCCTCCAAGGAAATTTAGAGCAATTCTTTTCTCATGATTTCTGTTGTTCTTATATCTCCCTTTGGAATTTGTACTTGTGGAAGAAAGATATCTGTAGGTGGTGAAATCCTTATTTATCTTGGTGTAACTGAACTCTGAGATTTTTTTCCTTGCTTCTCTTATATGACCTTTCCTTTGGATGAGTATCAAGTTTCAGTGTGCCAATGATTCTATTTTCTAAAGTCTTATGTTATCTTAAAGGCAGTCTTTAGACTTTCTGTAGTCATAATTTATAGCCTTTGCTAAATTTCCTTTAATATTCACATTTATTGTTTCTGCCAGGGCAGACCTTCTGCCTGAGGTGAACAGAAACGCTTGGAACAAATTTCCCTTATATTGCTGCTATTGGCAATATTTAAATTTAGAGTCAAATAGTATTTATATTTCTTACATCTTTTATTTATAAATTATATTAAACTACATATAAAATAGAAGATTTCATGTTTCTTTTTTTGCTTTAGGCAGTTTTTCAGGGTGAAATGAGTGAAATTGAGACTTTGTTCCTTTGGGACAAGACTTGTCGACATTGGGTATGTATATTGTTAAGCCAGTCATGTATGACAATCAGTCCATTCCCTGACATTTGCAAATAAAGCCTGGGATGAGACATGAGGCTTTAATTAGAGATTTTTGGGCCGTAACTTGTTACATATTTTAAACTCTTTGTAAGACATCTGATAAGTGTTTTTTTTTTCAGTATGCAACATTTCCATTATAAGCGAAATCTACTGGCTCTTTTTTCTTTTAAGATGTTCTTAAGCATTTAAATTTGTTTTGAGAATATTTTTCTCTCCATTTATCTTTATTTCCCTCTTAACTGTCTTCATATAACTTGCTGATTTATACCATCCACACACACACACACACACACACACACACACACACACACAAACACATGCAGGGTGGAGCAAAAGTAAGTTTACAGTTGTTCATATAGAAAATACAATAATTAATAAATAATAATACAAGATAATCTGTGTTTTGTGTACTCACAACTGTAAACCAGCTAGAGGAAAATATCATCAGATAAATCAATTGCTCTGTTTGCTATCAGATTACTTCCATAATATAAGATAGAAGGGATAAATCATGTGTTGGTGTGCATAATAACTCATATTTTAAGTTCTTTAGAACAAAATTATTAGTGGTGGCCTTTGGAGACTACATTTATTCCAACATTAGTATCACTTTTTGAAAATGATAATGGCCTTGAAATTGATTTGTAAGCATTGTAAGAAAATCCGTGTCTTTATAATAATGTGTTCCCCCCACCATGGCTGTCTTTTTTTCAAACATTTCCCTCATGATTATACATGTAATTCACCAAATTGGGATCTGAATAGCTCTTGCTATTTTAAAAATCAAATTTACCCAGAGAGGGAAAAATGATTTGCTTCATTTTAGATGATTAAGAGGTAACTTAGGAAAAAAATCTTCCAAAATATTTTAAACAGCGTGACAAAATCTCAATATCATTTTTAAAAATGCAATCTAAGATAAAAGTGTCCAAACACTGTGTACATGGATGTGTGTGGACTCACATCTCCTTCAGTTATAGTCCACCATCATCTAAATCCCAACAGAATGGTAAAATCTGTACATCATAAAGAAAGAAATGTCTTTTTAGGGGTATTGTCAATGGAACTTCATTACAAAGAAAGTTTTACTTTCTCAATTCTTTTGAGAAGACCAAGGAGTATGCTGAAGTGTCTACTTATCTATCTACCTAATTTTAATTTGTTATAGAAACCAACATGTGACTCTTTCAAGAACAGGTTTCCTCTTGGGAAGGCGGTTGATCCATTTTATTAACTAATGTAAACGCATCTTGAGTCTCAGATGAGGTAGAGGGCTGAGAACAGCCCTAGCCCAATGATTGTGTTGTTTATTTTCTTTCCTGTGTTTTATGTAAATCTAGCTTTTTATAAGGTTATAAATACTTTCTTTCTTTCAATTTCTTCCCTGATTCATTATTATTGATTTAATTACCTTTTGCTACATACAAAGGTCTGTCTGGAAAAAAAAGTCCAGCCGTCGTTAATATCATGAGAATGGTTTGTGCAACATTGATGTAACCTGGCAGCCAAGGAGAGTGGACTGGAATGTGCGTGTTTGAGCAATGAACTTTACTGTATTTGTCAGTGGAGGTGGTAGACGCTGTTGAGTGAGCATGTGTACTGTGTGGCCGTCACATTCAAGATGACTGAGTGAGTAAAGCAACGAATCTGCATCAAATTTTGCATTCAGCTTTAACATTCCTCAGCAGAAGCTATTCAGATGACTCAGAAAGCTGCAGCTATGGACAACTGGTGATTGGTAGCTTCATCACGACATACCCACTTATGTGTCATGTCTTGTACAGAGATTTTTGGCAAAACATCTAATCACCTAGGTGACTCAGCTCCCTTCTAGCCCAGATTTGGCATTTTGTAACTTCTGGCTTTTCCCAAAACTAAAAGCACCTTTTATGGGGGAGAGATTTCAGACTGTCGATGAGATTAAGGAAAAGATGACAGGGCATCTTATGGCAATTGAAAGAACTGTGTGAGATCCCAAGATGCCTACTTTGAAGGGGACTAAGGCATCACTGTCCTATGTACAATGTTTCTTGTATTTGCATCTTTTTCAGTAAACGTCTGTATTTTTCATATTACCTGGCTGAATACTTCCTGGACATACCTTGTAGTCTTACTATAAAATGTTGTGCTGTGCAATTAAAACAGCTATATTTCTAAGATTTTATTTGAAAATGACATTAACAGCAAATCATTGATAAATTTGTTATTATAAACATAAAATTTCAGCAAGTACTGTAGAATTCATAGATTGAACAACTATAAACCACTCAAGGTGACATATTTTGTGAGAATGACATTTATTTGGAATTGTATGTTTTGGATTGTTACCAAAATGTTCAACCCAAGATGTAGCTAGTAACAATATTACTAAAGCATGACTGCTTTTTATAGTCAAAAGCATGCGTTGAGAGAGTTTTGAGCCAGATTTAAATAATTATGATTTTAAAAGGCTAATGGAATTTAATAAAATGCATATAGTAGTGAAGTCAAAGTCACAGGGCATCTCTTTATCTGTGAACAATTTTTGAAGGTTCTTTCTTTATACTTTAGGGTCTTGTTTTCTTTCCTGTACGTGTAAACATCTCAGTGCGATTATTGGTTTCTGCCATCTCCATTGACCATGTATTGAGAGGGACAGGGGCTACTATGTCTTTTTTCCTTGTTGTATTTCTAGCATGTAACACCTATACACAGCTTGGAGTATAGTGATATTCTACAAATGTTTGTTAAATGAATAGGTGGGTAGTTTAAATGTATTTCAAGTCCTTTTAGTTAACTATACCTTTGCTAAAAATTGAAAATACACATTCAGATCAACAATCGATAATGCCTAGAATAGATCAAGAACAATTGGGGATCTCCTCAACTGTTATTCAAATTTGCAGATAGAATTTTTTGTAAATATTATCTAACTGAAATTATTGATACCAGTTTTGTTCTCCTGAGGATACTTGTACACAGTTAGTGACAAAAATAAGTGGTAAATTCCTAGAACTGGCAGAATAATATTCCAGGTGAGTTCTTCAGTCCACTTAACCATCCTTTGTATGGATATTAGATGTTTGCTCAATCTTACAGAAAATATATGCTTCAGATAAACTATTTAATCCTTTCTTCTATACATAAATTCTAAAATCATCACTGAGAGGAAATAAGACCATGATTCTTTTACCCCATACACTCAAGAAAAGCCTTTGTTTTTCCCTGGGATTATTCCCCTTCTTTTTGAAAACAGTGGTTTGTCTGAGGTAATCATTGTGATGCATCATTTCTCTGAATTAACAAAAAAGTCTCAGAATTTTCAAATATATACTCTGAAATAGTGTTCTTCAAACTTTATTATTCATTCATATCACCTAGGTATCTTGTTAAGATGCTGATTCTGATTCAGTAGGTTGCAATATGGCCTGAGATTCTGCATTTCTAACAAACTCCCAGGTGACCACATTTTGAGTAGAGATTTGTAGAATAGCAGACATAGCAGACATGTAGAGAGTGATGCTCAACTATCTCATTTGCTAACATTTCCTGATAATTCCCTGGCAAGATGGTTTGGTGCTGCAGTTCTGATGCCTTTCTACTGTGTCTTCCTTCTGTCTGCTTGTGGAATCATTTTAGTAACAGAATTTATACTCTTTAATTCAACCTACTCTATCCATTACAAAGAATCCATAAGCAACATGATGTGCAGTCAGACCTCTGGGACATTTAAAATCTAACAGGTAATAAGTATGTATTACAAATAACTGCAAATAAATTAATGCTTAGTTTTAAAGTGCATGTATTCCTTTTTGACATGGGAATGGTTCACTTGTATACTCAAGCTAATGGTCATGGAAAGTTGTGGAATTCCACTTTTTGTAATACATGGACTGAGCTTCTTATTTCCTTTATTAAAAAAAAAACTTTTAATGGCTAACTTTAAACAATATTATAAGACTTTGGTCTGAATTATAACCAAGGTCTTGTCTTATAGGGCTAGAAGTTCTCTCTCATTGAAAACATATTTGCATTCTAGAATTTAGCTGCAATAAAAGGAATATAAAAGTCTATCTTGGGCCAAGAAGTTTAAAGATATCAATCAGATATCTTTATTAGGTTAGTTTTCTTCTTTGCTTTCAGGAGATAGCTTCTCTCTAAGTTAATTTGGGATAGAGTTGTTTTATTGTATTTAGCTATAAAGATATGATTTTTGGAACCAATGTTTCTCAAGGTGGAGGAGAGGGTGTTAGTCATTGTGCAGACTGGTGCAGACACAGATGTAATGTAAAGTAGATTAAGGAAGGCTGAGGAAAGCATTTTCCTCCAGTGAGGGCCTGTATTCTCAGGGCTGAGCATATACAGTAGGCCTGTGACTACTTATCTTTTATCAAATACAAGTAATTTCTAATTAAAAAAAACTGACAAAGAGTAAGAGGTGGAGCTGTATTTGTAAGTTTAAGATTTTTTTTTCTTTAATTTGGTCTTCTTGAGAATTCTGTTGTCATAAATTTGAATCCCTTTCAAATGTGACAGTGCTTTGAATTCTTTCCTCTGGACCCTAGAGCTTAGGCACCATGGTAGTAATGGAAGGATTCATCTTTTTGGAAGATACCTGATAAGTATTCATGAATCAAAAAGACAAGTGGTGGATGAATGCTCTCTAATTCATGTTTATCAAGAACAATAATTACTACATTTTACATATCCATTTTGGGATAATTTATGCATGCATAAAAATAAACACAGTTTAAGTTCAATGAATTCTTGTCAGGAGAATGATTTTGAGTCTGTAATCCAAGTTTTTGCATATTATTAACCCAAAATACTTTATTAGGTAATGGAATAAAACACTGAAAACATACTTTATAAAAAGAAATGATTTCATTACAATGAATGGATTTTCACAGTTGTTCGGACAGATTGGGAAGTAGTTTTGCATTATCCCTGAAAGTATCTCTTTAGGAAAGTACAGAAAAAAGCTTACATCTGCAGAAGTTTCTGTCAAGAAGAATTGATGTGATGATGATGTGATTCTTTTGTGTATGTGTGGGGAGGAGGGCGCTGTGAACATCATTTCATTCTTGGATGAAAGTTTTTATTTTTCTTATTTTCGTCAAACTGAAGTCACCTCTCTAACTTTAATTTTCACATACAGATTTAACTTTCTCTTTGAAATAGTTACTGAAGCTTTTTGCCCTATTTTTGGGAGTGATTAACACTGTTAAACTCTTCCCCCAAATTTGCTGTAGTGCTTTTAAATGGCAAAACAGAAATTTTACAGTAAGAGGGAATAGTAAAACTAGCCTATCATTTTTCTAATTATCTATTACTGAAAATATTTTCTTTTGTCCTACAGGTTGGAGAATACATTCTACTATAGGAGGAAACCTTATTTGCCCTTACCTAAAGGGATGCATTGCTATTTGTCATTGTTTTAACATTCCCTCCTGTGCATACTTGTATGCATACTATTCCCCAAATCATACATTATTTTTTTCAGGTTTATTTCATTTGATGTTTTCTTTTTATTTTAATGCATATTCAGTATATTTAAATAACCCTGTTATAGTTCCTTAGAAGTTCTTTGGGGTTATAAATCTATAGATACATTACAGCTGTAATTTATGTAGCAGGACAATTTTATTTTCATAACCTAAATGATACCCTCAGACACGTTCCTGAATAACAAGTGGGTGATTTGCCACCGACATGCCTGTCTCTTCAGCTGACTTCAGCTTAGTCTGTTTTGGTGGTGTCTGACCCATCCCCCATCCCTGCTCCTGTGCTGCCAGATTCAAATCTCCTATGGATGTGGGGATGTTTGCAGAAGATCAGATGGCAGATTGGGCAGGTTGCCAGTGCAGCTGTAAATAGAGATGACTGAAGTGAAGGAAGGCTAGAGGTGGGTGAGGGCCAATCACACAGGACTGTACTGATTTTGTAGTACAGAGGAGGCGGTGGGGCTGGATCTGAAATGCACAGATCACTTTGGTTGGCTTCATACACCCTAAAAACCAGTTCGTTAGAAAACGATGACTAGTTCTGGCACAAAACAGTGCTTTCGACACATGAGTTTTGCAAAAATCTTTCATTGGGGCTGGTATAGTCAGTGAATGAAAGAAGGGCTCAGTACTGTGGTAGAAAATGACAGACCAGAAAGGCTGACCTGAAAAACCCTTTGACATACCTGCTAGCTCATGATATTACAGTAGCAGGTAAAAATGTGGAATTAGCAGTTGAAGTCAGAGGAATTTTTGAGTGAAAGGATGATTGGATGTGTGGTGCAAGCTTAAGTGAGAGTTTGAATGTGTGCAGCTTGGCACTAGCGGGATAGCATGCAGGGAAGGAGAAAGGGCTGAATGGAGAGGGGAGGGGGATTGCACGGGAAAGAAGAAAGTGATGGGACCTGGAATTTTAGTTCAAAGAATGTGGTAAAAATTATACATCAAAATTTAATGTGAGCATGGCAAATTCAAACCAGAACCAGACTGAAGTAGATGTCTAAGGCTTCAGGCCAGATCTGTCAAGGCGGGGTGCTGGGTAAAGTGTAGGGATACAGAAAAGAAATAAAGAAATCATCAAGCCCATTGAAGCATCCTGGGGAAATGAGGCAGAGAATAATAAAGGGTCCAGCCCCTGTAAAACAAGGTTATGGGTATGAAATATGGAAATGGACCCCAATCAGCAGACAAGAATGCAGAGAAACTTAGCAGCAGCTTGAATAATCTGTTTGTGCCCATGAAGTTAAGGGGTAAGTGGTGAGTCATATAGCCTGGTCTTTTAATGTGGGTAGTGGGGGGCTCTGTTGTCCTCAGTGGCCCTGAAACACTTATCAATTCATCTCTAATGCCTGGACCTGCCACCAATCTCTCTAAGACATAGCCAAACAATGGTATTGCTTGTTAGTTCCTGGTTAGGGTGAGGAGTGTGCAGATGCCTAGTGTTGTAGGCAAGTAATTGGGATGGGTGTGGCTTGGGTTGAGAGACTGTTCTACACAAGCAAAGTTATAGTTTATAAATGAATAGGCAACAAGAGTTCAGTAAGTTTTCTCAGGTTGAAAATTTTAGAGTAGACCTTACTGGTTTCCTTCTATAATCCTAATTTGGTGCCAGTATTATTAAATGATAAAATACAAAACTAAAGTAGATAATGAAACAATCTAGTTTAATATGATAATGTGTCATTAAGCAGTGGACAGCTTGGGTTTCATCTTTGTCAACCAGAGCGGTTCAAGGCCTGTTTATTGCCAGGCAACTATTCAGATTAGCGATATTACAATCTTTATTTCACCTGAGGCATTAAGACTGATGATAAATAGTAAGTAATTATTATAAGAAAAAAAATTAAACTAACATGACACAAAGCTTTTATGGTTATTAAGATAATTTAAAAGGGTGTTAAATACTATGGATACACAAAACTCTCTGAATTCTAGTTCTCCTGGTATATGTAAGTATTTAAATGGGTAAAAATTGGGACTAGCAGCAAGGGAATTACCCTTCCTCAAATTTCCATACATCTGTAAATGGAGTTGTTATTGTCAGAGAAAACCATGATTCTTGGTTGAGGCATTCTGAAGGGGGGAAAGTGGGTCAGTGATGGAACTGGAAATTTAGAGCAAGGATAATGCTTCTTTCTATAAAATGATGAAGGCAGAGCTTTGCTTTTCTCCATGGGTGATTGTTCATTCTTTATGGATGCCTCAGAGTTAGCTCTGAAGTTTCGAAGGTACTTGGGAAGTTGTCTTAAATGTCTCAGAATCAACCCTTTACTTCCAGTAATAGTGGTCCATGTGCCTTATTTGTTGAATAAGCCTTATTTTCCCCATTGATTTGAAATGTCAACTTAATCATATATTATATTGTTAGATATATACATTTGTCTCTAGAATGCTCATTATATTTCATTGATCTAATTGATTATTTCTATGCTGGTATCATGTTGGTTTAATTGCTGAGACTTTATAATGGTTTTAAATTTTTTTAATATTTTATAATTAACTTTGACATTTAAAAAAATAAATAAAATCAATCTGCATTAAAGAAAGAAAGAAAAGAGAGAGATGGAACTCTTACCTTTTGTGACAACATGGATGGAACTGGAGAATATTAAGCTAAGTGAAATAAGCCAGTTGATGAAAAATAAATACCATATGATCTCACCTATAAGTGGGCTCTATTCAACAAGATAAACTAACGAACAAAATAAACCACAGGCATGGAAACATGGAACAGACTGAAAGTGACCAGAGGGGATGGCGAAAGAGGACAATGGTGGAAAGAAGGGGAAGGGATTAGACAAAGAACATGTATGAATGACACATGGACGTGGACAACAGAGTGGGAATTGACTGTGGGGGTGGGGGGTGGGGGTGGGATGGATGGAAGGGGGTAAAAGGAGAAAAATGGAGACAATTGTAATAGAATAAACAGGATTTATAAATTTAAAAAATAAAAATAAAAATGTAAAAAAAGTCTCAGAATCACTGCATTTTTCCCTTTTCCTAAGGGAAGATGCTGACTCTCCTAGGTTCTTTCTTAGAAGAGTAAACTTGTTCTCACTGTATGCAAATTACAGCCAGAAAACAGTTTGGCCTCTGGCATGATGGTTGACTAAGCACTCCTGTCTGGGGGAATCTGGTAGGAAGGAATTATTAATCTGGATGGAACAGACATGCCCCACTCAAGTGGATCAGCAGACCCTAGAACACAAGAAGAGCTGCTATACTCAACATGCGAAAGAAGGGGAAATTCTAGATAGACCCTCTTAATAGAGCCATCCTGGCCAAGTGTGTATCTGTGTGCATGTATGTATGTATATAATATATAATAATATATAATATTATATTGCATTTTTTATTGTTATTCTATTACAGTTTTCTCAATTCTCCCTCCACCTTTTTTTTTTCTTTGATATTCTAGCTTCAACCTGTTTTTCTCAACTTTGTTCTTAATCTGCCACAAATACATTCTTGGATGATTGGTTTTGTTAAGCCTTAAAATTCTACACACTGGCAGTGTCGGGAGCTTTATTGTCATATCTCTGTTCCACTCTGTGGCAAAGTCATTTCCCACATGTCTAACATTTTTAATCATCAAAATATGATATCTGTCAGAATTTTGGAGATTTACAATTTACCTGTCACAGATGTTTTAGATATGCTATATATCTATGAATATTGTTGGGATTGCATACAATGTGCAAGTATTAAAGAATACAGAAAAGAAAAGAGCTATCTATGTTTTCAATATGGGAGAAGGTTTTTTCAAAATAATCATTTGTGAATCAAAGAAGGGCAGAGTATAATTTTTTAAAATTTTATTTATTTTTATTTTTTAATTACTGTTATACAATATTATATTAGTTTCAGGTGTACGACATAGTGATTACATTTAATAACTTATGAAGTGATCACCCTCCTAAGACCAGTATCCATCTGACACCATACACAGCTATTACAATATTACTCACTATATTCCCTATAGTGTACTTTACATCCCTTTGACTATTTTTATAATTGGAAATTTGTACATCATAATCTCTTCCTCATTTGCACACATTCCTCCAACACCCCTCCTATCTGGCAACCATCAAAATGTTCTCTGAGTTCAAAATGTATCTATGAGTTTGTTTCTATTTTGTTTGTTTATTTTGTTTCTTAGATTCCACATGTAAGTGAAATCATATAGTATTTTTCTTTCTCTAATTTTAGCATATTCTACATCTTCTTTATTCTCCTATTGATTGGCACTTGTGTTGCTTTCATATCTTGGCTATTGTAAATAATGCTGCAATGAATACAGGATGAATATGTCTTTTGTTTTTTTAATTATATTTTATTGTTTATGCTATTATAGTTGTCCCAATTTTCTCCCTTCACACCCCCCTCCAGCCAGCACCCTCCATTCCCTCAGGCGATCCCCACACCATGGTTCCTGTCCATGAGTCATGTGTAGGTTCTTTGGCAGCTCCATTTCCTATTTGTATTTTACAATCCTAAAGCTATTCTATAACTACCTATTTGTACTTCTTAATCTCCTCATCTCTTCACCCATTCTCCCACACTCCCCTCCCAGCTGGCAACCATCAAAATGCTCTCTGTATTCATGATTCTGACTCTGTTCTTGTTTGGTTAGTTTGTTTTTTCAGATTCAGCTGTTGATAGGTATGTATTTATTGCCATTTTATTGTTCATAGTTTTGATCTTCCTTTTCTTAAATAAGTTCCTTTAACATTTCATATAATAATGGTTTGGTGATGGTGAACTCCTTAATTTTTTCTTGTCTGGGAAGCTGTTTATCTGCCCTTTGATATCTTTGCTGGGTACAGCAGTTTTGGCTATAGGTCCCTGTTTTTCATGGCTTTGAATATTTCTTTCCAATCCCTTCTAGCCTGCAGAGTTTCTTTTGAGAAATCAGCTGACAGTTTTATGGGAATTCTCATAAGGTAACTAACTGCTTTTCTCACAATGCTTTGAAGACTCTTTAACATTTTGGCACTTTAATTATGATGTATCTTGTAGGGCCTCTTCACATCTATCTTGTTTGGGACTCCCTGTGCTTCCTGGACTTTCATGTCTATATCCTTCACCAAATTAGGGAAGTTTTCTTTCATCATTTTTTCAAATAGATTTTCAATTTCTTGCTCTTTCTCTTCTCCTTCTGGCACTCCTATGATGAAAGTGTTGGAATGCTTGAAGTTGTCCCAGAGGTTGCTTACACTAGCCTCTTTTTTTTTTTTAAGATTCTTTTTTCTTCTTATTCTGATTGGTTGCTTTTTGCTTCCTTATGTTCCAAATCACTGATTTGATTCTTGGCTTCATCCACTCTACTATTGTTTTCCTGTAAATTGTTTCAATCAGCGTGTATCTTTCATTTTTGACTGGATCTCTTTTATGCAGTTGAGGTACTAAAATTCCTTTAGCATCCTTATAAACCAGTATTTTGAATTCTGCATCTGAGAGATTGCTTAGCTCCATTTTGTTTAGTTCTTTTCCTAGAGTTTTGATCTATTCTTTCATTTGGGTCACATTTCTTTGTCTCCTCATTTTGGCAGCCTCCCTGTGTAGTTTCTATACGTTAGGTAGAACTACTATGACTCCCTGTCTTGGTAACATGGTCTAATGTAGTAGGTGTCCTGTAGGGTCCAGTAGCATAGCCTCCTCTATCACCCAAGCTAGATATTTGAGGTGCGCCCTTCATGTGGGCTAAGTACACCCTCCTCTTGTAGGTGAGACTTGATTGCTGTTGGCACATCAATAAGAGGGATTACCCAGGCCAGTCAGCTAAAAGGACTGGCTGTGACCACTGACCACCAACCTTTGCCTTCTGTGGAGGATCAGCTGTGCAGGGGTATATATTGGTGGTACTCCAACATGGTCAGTAGCTGTTCACTGGATGTACAGGGTCTGTGTTTTCCTGGGTGGTACAGACCAAGGTCAGCCCCCACCTGTGTTTTTCCCAGGGCCACTCTGCCTGAGCTCTAAAGCAATCTGAGATGGCTGCTACTTGTGCTGGGGTTGGAGATTCCCAGGTGAAGCCAAGCTGTGAATCTAGTCTGGCTGCTGCTAGTGTTGGGCCAGGGGCCCCTTAGATAGAGATATGGAGGCTGGAGGCTCACTGAGGCTGGATGTTGTTTTTTGAGCGGATTTAGGAAGTTGTGAAGCATGAACCAAGACCAGCTATTCACATGAAAAAGCAGCTTGGGTGGGCCCATAAGTTGGGTGGGATGGAGTCTCTGGGGATCTCCAGGGTGGGACAAACAGTGTTAGTCAGGTTGATGGAGTCTCAGATATGGCACCTGCCTGCTGGCTCTGTGGCTCTGTGGCTCTGTGGTCAGAGAGTTCTCAAAAGGGACAATGACCTCTGTCTTCCTTTCTTCTGGGAGAAAGCTGTCCCCTAGCTCTCAGCTTGATGCCAGATACTTTAGTTCCTCCCTGTATACCACCGGTGCCTTTCAAGATGCTACTCTGGTGCTGGAATTCAGAGGGAGTTAGTCTCATTAAGTCCGTGTGTGGGTTAAGAGGAACTGCCTGGGACTCCAGAAGTTTCTTTCACCAACTCAATCCTCACTGGTTTTTGCAGCTAGAAGTTATGGGGACTTATCTTCCTGACACTGGAACTCTGGACTGGGGAGCGTTGTGTGGGGTTGGGACTCTTTGCTCCCAAGATACCCCTCCCAAATTTTTATCAACTGCACATTAAAAGGGACCAGCCCTTTTTTGTGTCTCTGCCCCTCCTACCAGTCTGGATGGATGTGGTTTCTTTAATTCCATAGTTGTCAGACTTCCATTCTACTCTATTTCTTACGTTCTGAGTGATGGTGGTTCTATATTTTAGTTGTAATTTTGATGTGGTTGTGCAAGGAGGCAAGCTGTGTTTACCTATGCTGCTATCTTGACCAGATGTCCAAATATATCTTTTCAAATTAGTGTTTTGGGTTTCTTCGAGTAAATCCAATAGTAGAATTACTGGGTCATGTGGTAGTTCTATTTGTAATTTTTGAGGAACCTCTATACTCTTTTTCCATAGTTTCTACACCAATTTACAATACTATCAGCAATGCATGAGGGTTCCCTTTTCTCCACATCCTTGCCAACACTGTTATTTGTTGAATTATTGATGATAGCCATTCTGACCGGTGTGAAGTGATACACTGTGGTTTTAATTCACATTTCCCTAATGATTAGTGATGGTGAGCATCTTTTCACATGTCTATTGGCTATGTATATGTCCTCTTTGGAGAAATGTCTATTCAGATACTTGTGAAGAGTATAATATTATGGTATAAACTTGCTACATTCATTTACTCCTAAGTCAGAGGAATTGTGTGGTCTTTCTCAATGGACTGTGCATATCCATTAATGTTGAAAGACTGCTAGAGTATGCGTATTAGACACTGAAAAGATTCCACAAATACTTTTTTTTAAAGGATTCACTAACCCCAACAGAACATACTCACATAAGGTTTTTATTTATAAGCAAATAATACAGTATAGCAAGAGGAAAAGTGAAAGCATATGCATTGGGGGTCTGAAAGACATCCAAAGGCAAGCTTTGCAGAGCCCTATTCACCCAAGGACACACTTTGTCTCTGAATTAAACCACCAAGGCCTGTTGTGGGATCTTGGCTTTAGGAGAGTTCAGGGCAGAAGTTCCCAGTGGAGGTGTTTATGTCCCTCTGCCATGTGGTCAAACCAGTCTGGCTAACAAGACACAGCAAGTAAAAACCATTACTGAACTACTGGCCCTATGGGGTTTCCAGGGGAGTCTGGGACTTTAAACGGCACATCATAAATCCCATTGCATCTATCTTGGCCAAAGGTCAGAGCTGACATCAAGAGTCCCTAGTGATGAGGATAGACCTTTCCAGTTCAATTGTAAATGATACAGATTAAATAATATCTTATAATAATGTAAATTATGTCCTATATAGGTACTTATTTGTGTTTCTCAGGAATATATATTAGCATATATATTTAAACAATCATGGCTAAATTCTCCCAGGGAAGAAAAGATTAATAACCACAGAATTGTAGAGCTGGAAACTGAGCCAAAACTAGAATTTGAGTCAGTTGAATTTAATGTCAGTCTTTTCCACACGAATCTTTACTTGAACTCCTCATAGTATAAAATAAGTGTACTTTTCTTTTAAGCATAAAACTCATTGTGTCAGGCCCATGTTGGAAACCTAGAAAGAAACCTTTACCATGTCTAACTCAAAAGGTATGAAAAGTCATTTATAGAGAAAGACACCTATGACTTTTAAAAATTAATAGTACCATATTTATATTAGTAAAAATGCATCATTTTATTCATAAAATTTCATTATTAAGGTTTAGGAAAGACTTTCACTGTTGCCAAGATGGTGAATATGTGACATAGGTAATTTGTTTTCAATGATCTCAAGTTATTCCCCACCCTCCTTCCGTTCTCAGGAGCTACTGACACCAGGACAGGAATGCTTATAGGATCTCTTTGGAGGAGAAAAGGAATTTGATAGCACTGCTCGTGAGGCACTTGCTATGTTACTTTTCCAGGGGTATTTGTTTTAAAATTGGGACTCATGAGGAAAATGCACAATAAAGCCAGCAATTCCTGGAAGAAACAGTGGGTACAATACATAATAGAATGAATCTCTGGACAGAGTTTTTCCTGGTGCTCCTAACTTACACCATTACCTATTCCAGTTCCTTCTGTGATGCATAATAGCGCCTTGAATGTCCTGAAATAGAACTGTAGCCTCCTAAGGTCCAGTCACCTTGATCTGGCTAAAAGGCCTCCTTCCTATCTCCAAATAAATTGAATAGGAGTATTTTTAAAAATGCTAATACTGAAATTTTATTCTCCACAAATGATTAAAATGTATCTTTGATTTATTATACTCTAAAGCTTCATCCTCAGCCCTATCAAAATTATGAAAAGGTATATATTTTAAATGAAACAATAGAATGGCATAACAGAGTTTTAAAACTACGGTTTGCACCACAACTTGTAATAAAGCAAATATTTCTATTCTTGAACTAGGTTAGATATTATAAGTAGCACATTGGACATATATACATAGGCACACACAAGATAAAGTTGTTTGGGCCTTTGAGTTTTCTCTAGAACTTCTGAAGAAATCAACTCAGATTTTATGCTGCAAAAAATATGGTCTCACACAAAACCAGGACATACTCAGTTAATTTCTGAAAGACAAATGGTTTATTTTTAGCAAGGAAAGGTCTGTCATTGACTTAAAACCCTGAAAACAAGGATGAGAGAGCAAAATAAACTGCCCAGAATGGTTATCATCAACATGTGTATTTGGGATAATGACACACAAGCACTTTTACTTCTGATTATGTTGCTTTTCTGCTGCCCGCTCAGCTTTTACTGGTCAAATAATCCATTTAGAATCACATCACATTCAAAATGGCCAAGATTGTGAGATCATGCTTTGACCAGCAGTCCAGTTTAGGAAATTCAGACTCCTACTAGGAGCCCACTGAAGAGATGATAAACATTTCTACAAAAGCATATTTTTCTTGGATTAATTTAGAGAGCAAATCAAGAATAGAGAAAAAGCAAATGGTAAGAGAAGGGGACAAACTGGTTGTCTTAAATCTATAGTTAAAACACCTGACCACATCAGAATGGGTGAGTGCATTTTTCCAATCCTGGTGAGGCCGGATCTTTAGGCAGGCGGTGCTTTGGGAACTGTTCATCCAGGAGATGAGCGTGATTTGATGAGTGGAGACACAGCAGCTCTTCTGCTGAGGGCCTAGCTGCTTGCGTATTTGTATTTTGAGCTAGAGAAATAGCGACATTATCATTTAGCATCTGTGTGAACCTAAATGTTGCCATTCTTGGGGATAAAATAATAAACTCTCTGGTCCTGCTAGTTTATATAAACTACTCTAATGATAATGTCAACTTTGATGCTAATTACTGCTGCTCAGGAATTTTGATGATAGTGTTTACCTGAAAGCAAATTCTGCTAAGCAAGAGCTATGATTATTTTGTCTAATGATCCCAGATCTTTGGCACTTTTATATTGAAATTTGGTTTATATTTTTCTTGTTTTGTTGAATCTGGTTTAGGATATGAATTCAATATATAGGTTCATCAATTTTCATATGTCAGACAGGAGAGATTCTGAACTGGTGATCACACTGGATACATTTTGTTTGGCCGCTTTAAAAGTTGTTTTAGTTTGTTGCCAAAGTTTAAATATTTCAAGAGTTTACTTAAAAATATGCTCCTCTGACTTGAAAAGTCGAAGTCCTCGCAGCACTGGGCTCCAATTGCTGCATTGGTCACAGGCTGCCATCTCTGGACGGCTGCTGTCCCTTGCGGTCTGGACAGTTATGCTCCACGTTGCCTCAGACCCTTCCGCACTCACTTCACCATGCAGGGCGTATCCCTGTCTCCGAGGGGCCTGCTGTAGATGGCCACAAGCAGCTCAGATGGTACCTATTCCTCTGAGTGCAGATTATTTCTTTTTTTATTTTTAGAGGTATTTGGGACCAGGACACTGACAGAGTTTACATTTTTTACATTCTCAATGGCGAGGGACCGGCCTAGTTGCTGTAGTACCTCCCTAATGAATGAATCCATGCATCACAATATCTGCATTTTTCTCTAACCTAGACATTAGTTTTCTGAGCCACTGGGTTGAATGAGGAGACTATGTTACAAATTTTATACTATCTCAGTGTGTGATGAGCATGTCAAGTGTCCCCAAGAACTCCTCAGATTTGTCACTTTGCAAGGAAAACCCTCAGGACTCAGCATATAGTCATAATAGTCATGGCTAAGACTTATTACAGCAAAAGTATATAAGGCAAAATCAGCAAAGGGAAAAGGCACATGGGGCAAAGTGTGGAGGAAACTACTACTTCAAAGAGTCCTGTCCCCATAGAATCACACAAGACATACTTAATTCCTCCAGCATCAGATTGTGACAACACATGTAAAATGTCTATCAGGAAAGCTCACTAGAGACTTAAGGCCCAGGATTTTTACTAGGAATTGGTTGTGGGTACCCTCTTAGCCTGTCCCAACATTTCAGAAGGAAAATGAGCATTGAGCATAAACCATGTTTTTTGCACAACCTAGACACATAAATCACCACGACCAGTTAAACAACAGTGAGAACATGTCTGAAGTCCAAGTTTCCAGATGTTAGCCAAGGGTCAACTTTGAGAGCAGGCCTTTCTAAAAGAGAGATTAATTGGTTAATTCATTAACTTTATTCATCCACTCATATTAGGAACAAGGTTTTCGGGATACAAGATCCTGCTTTCATGGAAGCGAAAAGGTTGCAGTGAGTAGAGAGATATTAAAGAGAAGACTTAAAAGGTAAGATATATACAGTAGGTTAGAAGACAATACTGCTATGGGGGAAAATGTAGAGCAGTGCAGGGAACATCAGGACAGCCAGGGTTTGTGCATGCGTTCTGGGGTAAGCGTTCAGGTTCAGTCTTACCAAGAGGTGGGGGTTGGGCAAAGATTCGAAGGAGGTTAGTGAGATAGATAAATATATTGGCAGAGCATTCCAGAAAGACCAAAAAGATACAAAGCTCTTAGGTGGGCGAGCAACTGACATCAGAAACAACAAGGCGGCCAGTAGGGCTGCAGCAGAGTGAGCAGGGAGAGGAGTAAGAGGTGAGATGAGGTGAATGAGTAAGAGGTGAGATGAGAGAGAGGTAATGGAGGGCATGAATCCACTGTAGGGATTTGGGGTTTTACTATGAAAAAATGGGGAGTCATTACAGGATTTTGAGCAAAGACGGGATATAATTCTTTTTTTGGTGCATAACATGGCATTCACGTAAGAAATATGATGTTACTTGTACCCCAAATCCTTCCCTTCTTCTACCTCTGAATCACTATATCCTACCAAGGAAAATTTCTATCCTGACTTCTAACACCAAAGATCACTTTTATGTTAAAATGTCATAAGTTATTACTCTTTGGTATCTGGCATACTTTTTGTTTAATATTTGTGAATTGTAGTTGCAGTTCCTGTTCTTATTACCGACTAGTATTGTATGATGATACCGCACTTTATCCAATCTCCTGTTGATGCATGTATGATTTATTCCCACTTTTAGACTATTACAGTGCTTCTATGAACATTCTTGTACATCTTCCAATATGTGTATTAAGCATTTTTTTTATTTTACATACACTTAAGAGTGGAATTACTGGATCACAGAGCATACTTATGTTCAAATTTAGAGGATACTGCTTAAGAGTTTGCCAAAATGATTATATTAATTTACATGTCTATCAGCTAGACTTGTATTCTAATTATCCGATATCCTTGCCAGTACTTGGAACTATATTTATTATTTCAAATTTTGAGTCATTCTGGTGCATATGGAGTGAAATTGCTTTGCGATTTGACTTCACAAAAAACTGTCATTTCTTTGTTGGCTAGGAATTTGAGGATCTTTTATAAGTTAAATAGCTATTTAGATGTTCTCTTTTGCTTGTCTTTTCATTTTTTTCAATTGGCTTTTCTTTTTCCCATATTGTCTTATAGAAGGTCCTTTTATATTCTTCGTATGAATCTGTGGTAGGCAGCTTAATGGCCTCTAAGAATGTCTGCATTCCGACCCTTGGCACATGCAAATATGTTGTCTCCCATACCGAAAGAGATGTTGTAGATGTGATTAAAGGTAAGAGACTTGAGGTGGAGAGATTATCCTGCTGGTTCCAAAGTAATCATGAGTTTTTCAAAGTGGAAGAAAAAGGCAGAGGGAGGGTCAAAGAGAGAGGAAGGGAAAGGAACTTGACCCACTCTTAGTGGCTTTGAAGATTGAATAGGGGTGCATTAGCCAAGAACTGTATCAGGATTAAAAAGCTGGGAATGGCTCTCAGCTAACAGCCAGGAAAATGGGAACTTGGATCCTACAACCACAAGCAACTCCATTTTCCCAAATGAGCAAGAAAAGGAATCTTCCCTGAGAGCCTCCAGATACACAGCCTTGCTGCCACTTTGATTTTAGCTCAGTGAGAGCTGTGTGTGTGTGACATACAGAACTGTAAGATAAGTTTTTGTTGTTTAAGCTGCTGGCTTTTTGGTTATAGGAGCAATAAAAACCTAATATGGGTCTTTGTGCTATATATTTATTACAAACATACCCTAGTGTATGACTTACTTTTTCACTGTTTTAAAGCTGTGATTTTAAGGCATGTTCTACATTTAAAAAAAATCAAGTTCCTCCTGAATGCCAGAATCTGCCAGATTTTCCCCAGCTTTATTAATGTAAAATTGACAAATAACATTGTATAAGTTTAAAGTATATAATGTGATCATTTGGTGTATGTATTTATTATGAAATGATTACTACAATAAGGTTAGTTAACACCTCTATCACCTTATTTAGTTACCTTTTTTGTGTGTATGATGAGAACATGTAAGACTACTCTCTTAGCAACTTTATAGTATGTCATATGGTATTATTAAATATAGTCATCATGTTGTACTTTAGATCTCCATAACTTATAACTGGAAGTTATACCTTTTGATTGCAGACATCCATTCCTCTCACAGCCCCTCAAATCTACTTTCTGTTTCTATGAGTTTGGTTTAGATTCCATATATGAGATCACACAGTATTTGTCTTTGTCTGACTTATTTTACTTAGCATAATAACCCCCATGTTCATCTGTGTTGGCACAAATGGCAGAATTTTTTTTTTATGGCTGAGAAGTGACAGAAATCAACAGAGGAACTAGACAAAACAAATGTTGGAAAATCAGACAAGTTTTTCTAAAAAGATTGAGTGTACATATAATTTAGCTAATAGACTTTATCGCATGTATTTGGTTTCAAATACTGTAGAGGCAAATAGCTCTATGAACCCCAAAGCTTCTGAAGTTGCCATACTTCCAATAATTGTTCCTAATGAACACTTATCAATATGTGATAATACACAATGGTAAATTTTCACTGAAGATTTGTAACACCTCAAGAAATTTATGTGCCTAAAGGTGTTAAGAGTAGTGACTTGAAAATGCTGCTTAATAGTTTAGTTGGCAAACTTTGTTTTCTGTCATCCTGATAAATGAGGCATTAATGCTTACATACAGATAAATATATCAAGGTCTGACCACATAAGTAGACAAGGATATCTTAGGATATGTGTTTGAAAAACATTTAAAAACAAGCATATCGATCACAGAATGGTAGAATCTTAGAGTCAGAATGACCTTAGAGTTTATTTAATCAATGTTGTATCTGCTCAAATGTGCAAAACTCATGATACATGGGTAGACTAAAGTAGGTTCACAGTTGTGAGTACATGAAACAGTTTATTCCTGTATTATTATTTCCACACAAACAACTGTAAACTTACTTTTGCCCAACTGTATATTATAATGGGCATCTATTTCTTCTTATACTTTTAAACTTCCATTTGTATTCCTCATTGCTTATTCAGAAGCACTTTTTACATACATATTTATATTTATCATGCATAAAATATTTTCAGACAACCAGTTATGTTTAGTTACCAAGGAATTGACTTTGAAGTATTGTTCTGTAATTATGATGATAAAAATTGGAAAAGAAAACTCAAATAGCCTAAGCTAAGTATAAAATATAAAGCCTTAAAAATAGAGTCCCCAGTAATTAACATCTTTTCCACAAATTTTGAATCAGAATTTGTGTTTAGGATATAAATGCTAGCAGGTGAAAGGAAGAGAACTGAATATGTTTTATAGACAAATGAACTCAAGTGTAGCTGGAGCCCCAGAGGAAAAAGGGTGAAAAAGAAACAGCACTCCTTATGTGGCCTAAGGAGTAAATTAGTAGTAAACCACTTTAAGAGAAATTCTGGTAGACAGGTCACTTTCACAGAATGGCATGATAGTACAAATATGCCAAGCTGTTGCTGTATTATTGTTTATAAGGCAAAAAAAAAAAAAAAAATAAAGTGACCAAGAAGAAAGGAAGTTTAAATAGACCATAGTTCAGCTGTGAAATTGATTGATAGGGCAATATACACACTACAGAAGTGATAAATATAGAGATGTAAAGAGGTATATGTGTTTGATACTATTTTTATAAGAAATATACACACAGTGAGTATGCAAAACCCTATATTTAGAGGTTTATACATTAAAATATTAGTAATGATTCTTTGAGAGTGATTGGAATGTTTTATTTTTATGACTCCATATTGTCTGAAGTTCTTGCCATTAAAATTTACTTTTATTTTTAATTTTTAAAATCTCTTAAATTTCAATTATATAAAATAGACTAATACATCTTCATTGTTAAAGCTTCTATCTGATTCATTAGGTAAATGCTCTGATTATTTTGAGGTGTATTCTTTCTTTTTCCTGTATATCTACTTATGTTTACTATGCATACAAATGTATTTTTATTACATGGATCATCTTATACATGCTATTTATTCATTTTACTTATTCATTTATTCTTTCTGAGTATCTTATAGAATTTTTTTTATAATGGCACACTTAAATCAAAGCCAATTTTAACAAGCTCGATATATATTTTTAAATTTTATTTTTCAATTATAGTTTGCATTAAATATTATTTTGTATTAGTTTCAGGTGTATAACATAATGATTGGACAATTATATCCTTTACAAAATGATCCCTTGATATCTGAAGTACCCATTTGGCACCATGCATAATTATTGCAATATTAATGATCATATTCCCTATGCTGTGCTTTACATTCCCATAACTATTTTTAACTACACTTTGTACTTCTTAATCCCTTCATGTTTTCTCCCAACTCCCCGATCTTCCTCCCCTCTGGTAACCATTAGTCTGTTCTCTGTGTCTGTGGGTCTCTTACTATTTTATTTATTTTGTTCTCTAGATTCCAGATGTAAGTTAAATCATATGGTATTTTTATTTTTCTATCTTACTTCACTTAGCATAATACCTGCTAGGCCCATCCATTCTGTCACAAATGGTAAAATTTCATTCTTTCTTATGGCTGAACAATATTCCTTTGCATATATGTACCATTACTTTTTTATTCACTCAGGTATTGATGGGCACTTTGGTTGCTTCCATATCATGGGTATTATAAACAAAGCTGCAATAAACATAGGAGTGTATATATATTCTTTCAAATTAGTGTTTTGGTTTTCCTTGGATATATTCCCAGGAATGAAATCACTAAGTCATAAAGCAGATCCATTTTTAATTTTTTGAGGAGAAGTATTTATTCAAATTCTATGACCATTTTTCAATAAGATTTTTTGTTGTTGTTGTGGAGTTGTATGAGTCCTTTGTAAATTTTGGACATTAACCCCTTGTTGCATGTATCATTGGTGAATATCCAGTACTATGCTGAGGAGGACTGGGGGAAGCAGATATCCCTGTCTTGTTCCCATTTTTAAGGGAAACACTTACAGTTTTCCCCCATTGATTATCATGTTAGCTATGGGTTTGTCATATAAGGTCTTTGCTTGATATTTTATTACTATTTTAAATTTAGAAAGTAAAAAAATTTTTTTTTACTATTTGAATTATTTCCAACCTTTTGCCTTTTCACAGGTCATGCCTTGGTACCTGCTGTGACATTTCTTTTCTTTCTTTCTTTAGTTACCAAACCTCTAGTCTTGCATCGTCAAATTCAGTTCAGAGGACAGCTTCTTTTTAAAATGTTATCCCAAATGGGTTTCCTTGCTCTATTATTATGTTCTAAGAGTAGGGCATTTTGTTATTGCTTCAATTTTTTTCCTCTTACACATTTAATCAAAACTTAATTCTTTGCATTTCTGTCTCTTGCTCTGGGCTCTGAGCTGTTCAAGGGCAAAGAAAATGCGTCTCGTTAACCTTGTACCTGCTGCAGGGCTTGCTTCTTGATAGGTTCTTAATGCATGTTTATAGAGAGAGGGGAAAAATGATTTAATATTTAAAATGCTAGCAGTAAGTGGCTGTCAGAGGTCAATCACCTTTACTTTGTTATATAACTCTTGGTATTCCTCAGCTAGCAATTGTCACTGTAGATATTTGAAAACAGAGAAATTGGGTGTAGTTGAAATGGAGTTCCAAGAGAACCTGCTTTTCTATTAGTTTAACTGTTAATATATCAATATTTTATTATTTTTTCAATATACCCTGACAGGTCAAACATGTTAATGTTGAAGAGAAAGCAAATGTTCTGTCTGATTGTGCTGGATATTTCCTGGTAAAGTGGCACTTGGCCGTGACAAGACAGAATACCAAGCTGTGAGGCTGCGACTCCACAGAGATGTCAAAGGGCTGAGTCTCTGTACCTTGTCTGAGCCAAAGAAGGAAAGCTGGTCTCTTTAGAGAGTTAAGGAGCACAAGTTTACTGCTGCGTGTCCAAAGACTACTTCCTAATCTGTCTACCCAAGCTATGCTGAAAACTGGCTGTTGAAACATGAGCTGTTCAGGCAAGTTGGTATAGTGTTGAGGTAAAAGAGCTTCTGAAAGAGTTTATGTAGAGTCAGCACTTCAGAGGGGGGTCACGTATATGCCTGTCTCCCTGTGGAGTGAAGCACGGGCCGGCATTCTTTTTTGACACTTGAAAGCTGCTTGAAACGTAGCGTTACTTTTTATTTTGTACCTTTTGGATATGTTTTGAAATTTCTAAGCACATGAGAATTTTTTAAATTTTATCTTTACTTTTGGAAGGAGGCTTGAAGAGGCTTGTGGGACCAGGAAGCAGTAATTACAAGAGAGTATAAGAAAATACAGAAGAATGGAAAGGATTTCTAAGTAAAACTGCCAAAACAGAAAAATAACTTGAAACTTGCTGAGCAAGCCCTGGGAAAATTTCTGTATTTTTATCTTAACAAAACTGTATAGTTTTGCCCGGGTATAAACATGAACATGAAGAAATTTTTCTAAACTTTAAATTTTTTAAATGCCACAGCCAATTAAATAAATAAGATCAGAGAGGCAGCTTAAAATGCGCATACACTCTCAAGAAAAAAGATTTAAAATACGTGAGGGATCATAGGCAAAATAACATGTTTAAAAACATTAAGGTGAGTCAAGGTGGAAGGTAGATATACAAAAGACATTTCTACATATACTTAGCACTTCTGGATTTCCAGTAGCAAATGTGAAGACAGCAAGTGATGTGTTACACATAACATATCACAGGACTCATCAAACAAAAACATATTTTTTGTCAATACAAAGATGCTGGAGACTTGTTTCTTATGCGTTTCATGAGATAGTAAACACAGTTCTCAGCAACATCCTCAGTGTGTGCCTTGGGGGTGCTTCTCATAAGTGCTTTCCTTGTGGGCTGAAGGCATCGGCCATGGCAGTGCTCAGGGTGGTCACTGCTGACGTTAGCACATAAGCCACCCTTCGTATCATTAAACACTGCATTTTAGAGTTTCTATAGAAATGGGTGCCCCAAATATCTGTTGTGGACCCTAATGTGTTGCCTTCCTATTTTTCACTCCCCGACGTGTTTTGGTTGCTTTCACTTCTTCATGATTCGCATAGTAGTGAGCTCACAAGGTGGTTTTCCAAAAGCAGTCCTGAGCTCTCAGCTGGATCAGGAATAAGAGTCCGATGGATCCAAGGTGGACCAAGGTGATCTTTACTCTTGCTCCTAGTCCTTGCTCATACAAGTATTTATCAGTTTGGACTATCTACTGAGTAATCATACTCCTTTCCCCTGGTATTTTGAAGAAAGAGAGGAAGGGGGAGAGGTGGAGTGAGAGGTAGATGATAGTCTCTCTTCTGGATACTGATGCTGTAAAAAAGCTCATGGGTAGTTAAGATTAGACATGTTTAGACAGCTGAGTAGCAGAAGTTGACCTGCAGATGGAGAGAGCTGGGAATCAGGTGCACAGAAAATAGCACACCTAACACAAAGATTTAAATCCCTATTCTTGGCATCCATGAGACATGTCTATCTCCTATAAAGAATGGAAGAAAGGAGTATTCTGTCACTTAAATTAGTTTAAACAAATGCAGATTCCTCAGGCATTTATATTTTTATTTCTCTTAACCAAGTTTTGCTTGGCTTTGCTGCAATGAGCCAGAGTTCTGTTCCCTGACAAGTGCCTGGAGAACAGGTGTTCTGTGTCACTGAATCAGAGCCAAGAAGTACATTTTACCAACTGGATTAGTCAGGGAGAGCACAAGCAGTCTTTTATGAAAATTGAGGTCTCTAACAAGGACATAGACTCAAATAGGATATAGCCTCAAATTTGTTCTAAATATGTATAACTTATTTGGAATATTATTTTGTTTAATCTTAATTTTGAATCGTATTTTAATATTCATGCTGGAGAGTTTCAGGATCAAAAGATGGAAGACCCTCTTGGGTGAAGTTCAGATAATCTGGCAACTTTAGAGAAAAGCTGGCTTCACTTTCTCTTTGTCCATCTTTGTATGTCTATTTGAGGAAATGTGTCCTTTAGGTTATGACCTTGAAAACCAAGACCATGTGTATTTCTCTTTGCATCTCCCATAGGTGACTGAAAAATGTCTGTCACAAAAGGTATGCTCAGTAAGGACCCCTGAATGCTTCCTTTTCAAGGTCTTTCCAGAACATTTTGAATTGACAACAGTTGCTTTATTGGGAGAAACTGAGGCTTTGGTCCTTCTTATGTAAAATCATCAAATATCTTCCTTGGGTAAAGTAGCTCAGAGGTTTCCATTCCCCTTAAATCACATCAAACCCACTGTTCCATGTGTAGCAGCAGTAGAGCATCTTGTGCTTTTCTGCTGGGAGTAGAGTAGAGAAGACCATTTTCCTGCCCACATGACCAGAGTCACTACAGTGCTTCTCTGTACCAGAAAGGCTCAAAGAGGGGCAGGATGGGGGAAGCACATGGGTGGCCTGCTTTTATCGGAGGCTACTCTCTTATACTCCTTAGAGGGGAAAAGCTGGACTTCTTTCAAAGTAGGTGGGGTTAATATTATTCACCCTGAGTTCATCGATTACTGGTGGTCAGAAGGTAAGCCCCTCTTGTCCCATGAAGCTGTTTATGTACATTAGACAAAGTGAATACTTGCTCCACCACAAGAACATCTCTTAGCGCAAGAAAGAGCTTATTTCAATGAGTATCTAAATTTGTGTAAAAATCGGGGCAGAAATGTGCACTCTCTTGCGCTTACATAGATGGAGAGGTTTCAGCCTTTGCTAGATTCTTCAAAATTAGATCTGGCTGTCAGGGTCCTGGGCTCTGGGCAGAGTGGCTAGACAGCCTTCAGACAGGCAAATAATGGTCTAAAGCACTGAATTGTCTTGGCCAACTCCCTGTAGCTCAGGCTGAGTGAAGATTATTTAAAAATGACAATATTCTCCACCACAAAATGTACACATAGAATTTGCAGTCTTCAATGGCATTCTCATGTAAACCTCTTGACTTTAATCTGGAATACCAATGACATAGATTTAGACAAGTTTCCCCTGCTATGAGGCAAAACTCATTATGATGCAATCACTTTAATCGAGAGTACATAAGGGTTATTAAGTATCAAACTGTGTGTGTTTATTGCTCATTACTATATTTAGAGCTTTAAATAACTATACTGGTTTGAGAGGTAATTATAAGCTTTCAAATATTTAAAACCCGAATGGCTAAACTGTTGGTTTATTCCAAGTTCATGATTTTGTTTAGACAGGAGCAAAATGTTTTTCATGTGTAACTTTTCATCAATGAAGTGAATTGCAGGCACAGCACACAGAGAAGACATTTCCTACATTAGAGTGTCACTGGGCAGAGAGGCAATGTGAAGTTACAATGCCGAAGCCCTTATCTGGGCCATTCAGGCTGCTTCAGGCGGAAATAAAGAGTGAGTCTGAATTTACCATGAAGAGTTATCTTTGTAGTTGCGACTATGTAGTGCCAGAAATCGGAGGGGCGGGGGGGATACATATATATATATCCGAGACTGCTTTTTTTCCAAATAAGTATCACAAGTGGATATATATTAGTTACAATCACTTAATAATTGCTCTCTTTGCTTAGACTAAACCTCAGATTTAAAGGAAATAAAACAGGTGGGAGTAATAGACTTCCAAAATTGGTTATAATTAAACTTAATTAAAGACTTCTGGAGATATATCAAAATATGATAGAAACCTCATATCAAGCCCAAACTGCTGGGAACCCTTCCCTGTTTAAAAAAACAAAAAGATAAAGTTTAGCTTTTATTCTTCTGCAACAAAATAATAGCATTAATTGCAAAGTAGACACTCATTTGAAAACATTTAAAATGGTCATTTTGAAGATTCTAAGATAAATGTCTAGCATACGTGGGAAAAAATTAATAATGGGTGCTTTTTTCTTTTGAAATGACAGTGCTGGTTGTAGCTATTCATAGATACTCTCTTACCCTATCATTGTGGTCATGGATGGAGTCTTTTAAAAAAGACTGAGTCACTTAAAAAAAACAACAGTCTTTTTAAAAAATGAAAATGCTGATGTATAATTCTATAATTAATATATTACCTTTAATTAGGTTTCATCCAGTCCTCTTTTCTAAAGCTTTAAAGGGCCTAGGCATCTGTGATAACTCTGATCTGTGCCCAAAGAGAACAGCTCAGACCTCAGGGCCTGCCAAGAACCTGCCCAAGAGAAAACTGCGGCCCTTCCAGCAGTCTTTACAGGGGCAGCTGTGCCGTGAACAGGCGGTGTGGAGGGAGAATTCTGCCTTGGCAGATGGCTGTGAAGATTCAGTCTTGCTCAAACAGTTCTTTCTAAAGGTCAGTTCTATCTTGAGGCCACTCAAGACAGAATTATAAAGACAATAATTTACCTGCTTGAACAATCACCTTAACCACTGGTGAGCACAAAATCACTTAAAAGTGTCACCAGTTGAATATTTTCCTTTTTTAATAATTTGAAGCTTGGATGAGGTTTATTAAATTTTATTTCTACATGTAACACTTTATTACATTGGGAAAAAATATATATGTGTATATATATTTTATTTCTAGCTGCTGGGACCAGTTATACCCTCCCTAACCATCACCTTCTTCCCAATAAAAGATTAAAATATATAGGAATATAGAAATTCTGTAGGAAGACCTGTATATAACTCATACACCCTAAAGAGACGCTGATGCTCAAAGTTATTTGTTGATAATGATTTGGTTAATAATGATTTGGTTAATAATGTCTCGTTAAAAGCTACGAGGCAATTCTTTATATTTTGACACATCTCCTCATTGCATATTTGGACTATTGTTTATTCAGAAACAGCAGTTCACCTGTTGTGATCTAGTGCCTAGAGCAAAGTTACCTGGAATTAAAGTTTAAGCCATACAATTTACTCAATCATTTAATATATACTGAGTTTTTCTGATGTGGAATGCATTGTTTTAGAAACACAGAGATGCAAATTCAGTCTCAACAGGTTGACAGTATATTAAGGAAGATAAAAACTGTATGCAAATTACTATAATAAAAAGTAGGATAAAAAAGCTACATTTCAAATTAGGGGGAAAGGACATACTATTCAGAAATTGGTGGGGAGATCATTGCTGATGGAGCTTTGAACTAGTGCTAACTTTATGGGGAAAAATTTAACAATGTGTGTCAAAAGACCCAGGAATTCTATTTGATTCAGAAACCCTACTTTTTGGAAGTTGTCTTGCAGATACACTCACACATTGAAAGGCATTATATATATTTTTCAAGATATTTATGACAGGGTTCTTCTTGGTAGTTACAAAAAGAATAGAGACTATTAAAGGAGCCCATCTGTGGACTTTCATATAACATCAGACAGAATAAGCCATCCACTGGTATGGGTCACAGAGAAGGGCACACTATCACCTCCGTGTAATTCTTGTAAAAAAATGCATATACTCAATCTGAGCATGAAAAAACATCAGATAGATGAACCCAAACCAAAAGACATTGTACAAAATACCTGACAAGTGCTACTCAAAGTGTCAACATCATGAAGGACAAGGAAAGATTGAGGGACTGTCAATGATTGCAGGATACTAAGAAGATATGACAAATAAATGAGGCTTGAGACACTGGATTGAATCCTGGAACAGGAAAAGAATATTAGAAAAATAGGTGAAATTCAAGTACATATAGTTTATAGTTAAAAGAACTGAAACAATGGCAATGTCTTAATTGTCTTAACTGTACTATCAGTGGCTCTGCAATCTGTTAACATTATGGGGAGTTGCATGAAGGGTGTAGGGGACTCCCTGTATTGTTTCTCTAACTCATTCATATGTATGAGAAAATAGTGTTCATGTTTAAAGACTGTTAATACTACCTGCCCATCTCTGGTACCCACTGCTCTTCCCTGTGGTTCTGAAGCAAAGTAGGACTAACTCTCCTGTAATTTTAAACTTCTCTTGGACTCTGTGTGTGTGTGTGTGTGTGTGTGTGTGTGTGTGTGTGTTTGAGAGAGAGAGAGAGAGAGAGAGAGAACTTGTTGCACTTATCTAGACATTCTTTGGTTGCTTCTTGCAAGTGCTGTGACTGAACCCACAACCTTGAACCCATGTGGGTGATTGAACCCACAACCTTGATGTATCTGAACGATGCTCTAACGAATTGAGCTACTCAGCTCAAAACTGCTTTGATTAGAAAGGCAAACCTAGAATAAAACAATCAATTTTTTGCTATTTTATAACTATATATTTCTATTTTTTGTTAACTGCTTTATATTTCTATGGGACTTGTAAGTCTTCAAATAGAACATTTTGCACTGATACAGAAGAAAAAAGTATTTTAGTACATATTCTTTCTGTCTTTGCAATGATAAATTGATTCATAAACTTAATATCTCCCATGTGCAGTATACTGTGCTAAGTATAATAAAAATATGAAGCAATCAATATGGACAAAGTAGGTAAAGAAGCAATTTACAATCTACTCAAAACTAAATTAGCTACAAGCATAGTTTTTTTAAGTAGACCTACTGATAAAATATTTTGAAGACATATTGACATCTTTTTCTAAAAATGGTTGGGTTCCCCCAACTTGCTTTGTGCCTAGTTCACCATATCACACACCAACTGTTAGAGTGCTTTTCTGTCATTACCTTCCACCTAGTTTTCCCTCAATTTCTTGTTCTATGGCCCTGGGATACACATTACTAAGACAAAGTGAATGGGGAATGGAAGTAGCTATTGTCTGGCTTATACTAATTACTTTCTGTTGCCGTGTGAATAGGGAGGGTTTTCAGCTTGAATGTTTACAAGTCAGTGTGCAGAGGATCATGGGCATATTATTTTCAAGAAAAATATGTCCCTGATAGTGTCTGTTCAGGTAAACACACCTTTGATCAAAAGTGGCTTCAGGGTTAGTGTTTCTGCTTCAATTATTTCACTTGGATTAGCCTCACAACTTTGTACCTGCTCCTTTGATTTAGGCAGCCTTCAGCCTGAAAATGTGCTTTATTTGGTTGTAACAGTGTTGACTAGCACGAAATTGATTGCTGAAATTTAGAGATATTACAAAAAAATCTGAATTTCCAGCTGCTTTTGCATAACCAAAAAAATCTGGCAATACTAGGCTCATCTTCCTGAATGGCAAAATTCCATTAGTGCTGGGTAGCACCTGCCCTGTTTAGGTGGGGCAGGCACTTTCCATCTGCCACACACCCGAACAGTCCCTGATGTGTTTCTGAACCTGACCCTGACCCTGAAAAAACGTAACCATTTGCAATTTATGATCATACCTAAAGGAAATAAAATCCTGTGTATGAAGATGAATGAAAATCCTGGTGCTGTAGATAACCAGCCTGCTTGAGTGCCTATGGAAAACCACCTCCTATATCTTCTGTAACTTGTGCAAAAAAAAAAAAAATGCCTGCCCCAGTGCAGGGAGCAGATGGTAATACCCATCAAGGTTACTTCACCCTTGGATTGCTTTTTTTCTACACACTATACAGAAGGAAGGATCTTCCTGCACAGACCCCTTCCATTAATTTTTGTTTATAATGCCATTCAATACAGTTCTGTTGAGACAATAAACAATCAAAATTATAGAGTGCACTGATATTATTTTGCATTAAACTGACAAAAGTGTAAACATAAAGGTTTGACAATAAAACAACACTCTTCAAAATAAAAGAAACAAAAATACTTGAAAATGGCTTTGCATTTTTAAGAGCTTAGAAGGAAAAGAAACAAAAATACAAGAAAAATAAAACTATTCAAGAACATGAGTGAGTCTGCCTACCATTCCACTCACTAGTACTTGCCCCAAAGTGAAAGATGAATCCCTTATTCCTTCAGGCAGCCTGATTTCCCCAGAACTTCTCATTGTGTTATCATTGTGATCCTCTGAATAATATCCTTCTGTTTATAAAAACATTTAAAAAATAACATGACCTTTAGTGAAAAGATATGAAGGAAACTGAAATGCATATTACTAAGTGAAAGAAGCCAATCAGAAAAGGTTACACACCCTATGATTCCAACTGTATGACATTCTGGAAAAGGCAAAACAATGGAGTCAGTGAAAAGATTAGTGGTTTCCAGGAGTTAGGAAAGAGGGTGGGATAAACAGAGCACAGAGGATTCATAGAACAATGAAACTATTCTGTATGGTATTATAATGATATATACACTTCATTATTCATTTGTCCGAGCCCATAGAATGAATGATTCTGAAAGAGAATCCCAATGTAAACCATGTAATCCAAATAAACTATGGGTGATAATGATCTGTCTGTGCAGGTTTATCAATTTTACTTTTCTGGTTGTAGATGCTGATAATGGGGGAGGCTATACATATTAATGGGGAGGGGAGCATATAGGAAAAATTTCTGTCTTCCTCTTAATTTTGCTGTGAACCTAAAGCTGCTCTAAAATAAAAAAGTGTAAAAAAATTGAGATATAGCAAGGAAAAAGACTTGCACCCATGTAATGTGAGACTCCATTGAATGGTCTTTCAACTTTGATATGACTATAGCAGTCAAACTTTTACTAGGATATTTCTATTAACCATACTAGTATCATGCATTCACCTTATCATAGCCCACCTAGAGCCTTACTTATAAACAAAGACAGACATGTTCTCATCTTGGCTTTAGTTTGGCTGGTTCTTCTTTACCAAATTTACATTAGTTCAGATTTCTGTGAATTACGTTTTCCTCTCTCTCTTAACTCTCACCCTGCCCCAAATCTGGGTCACTGGTCTTAAAATGCTGTGTGACATTTTTTTCTTGTATTGGGGCTTCCTTAGCCAGTTTTGTGTTTCACTCTTACTTCTCTCCTAGGTCTTTCTCTCCTGCAATCTTGTCATGCAAAGACTCCATTACTCATCTCCCTTCCCTTCTCTCTCTATTATCTTGAAAGCACCTTGAAACAAAGAGTAAATTAAAAACCTCATGGCTTTACATTTTTAATTTAAGAGCTTAGAAATATGAGTATTTAAGGAAAAATGTCTAATTTGACAAGTCTGTTTCTGTTTTCATTCAGATCACATTAATATCTTGTTACTGTACCTTTGAGTGTGTAAATAAAACCGTTACTTTGGATAATCGTATTTAGAATCAAAGATTATAAATTACCTTCTGGTCAAAAATATCAAATCCATAATCAGTAATAAAGCTGTATTCCTTAATTACTTTGCTTTTACCATCTGCCAAGGAATACATTAAAGAATGTAGTAAACAAAAGGAGTGAGCTATAAACCCTGACTAAAATTCTTGTGAAACACCCATAGGAGTTTTCCCTTGCAATAAGTGACGTATTACTTCAGTGCAAGATCTAAAGTAAGGGGACCGAAAAGGAAGCTGTTGTGGAAGATTGAAAGGCAAATGTGCGATGGCTATAAGGCAAACTTGTACAGCTCCCCTTAAGCCTTCTTAAATCTTAACTCTCGATTGGACTGTAATGCAGCATTGATATCCTACCTCTCTGCATGTGATTGCATACATGTAAAAAAAGACACATAATTTGTTGCATTTTTGAAGTGAAATGGCCTTTGCTCAAACAGTAGGATATAAAAGTCTGGGCAAAATTTTATGGCAGTAACTGTTGGACTTAAAATTTTGAAATATGTATTTGAGCCTGAAAATTGGTTTCTATGCTTGGGTACTATACTGTTTTCCATCAACTTGAGGCACATAGAATGTTCAGGCTGGAAGGATTTTGGAAAGCATCTAATCTAATAATTCATTTTATAGAGGAGTTAAAATAACAATTATGAAAAAGTAGAAAGATGAATTTAGGGCCTACTTATTTGAAGATTCAATTTGTTGTTTCACATTACTATATATATTAGAGGAGCGATTTTCAATGGTGTGTGGCAGGAATTTTTAAAACATGCAATACCTAACTACCTAGTTAGTGAGGGCACTGACCTCCTTTCCCTTAGATTGTAAAAAAAAAAAAAAAAAAGCCAACACAATAGCCATCCAGTATGAATGCCCTGTCTTGAACCATAAATATACAGTATAAGTCATATAATAGAATTTCATCTCATTGGTCAAGTCACATAATAAGGTTGTTTCTGATTGGCTAATTCTTGGTACCACAAATCCTTATATATAAGTATAGGCACCTGATTTTTAAAAAAGTCACTTTGGAGCAAAAAGGATAGGTAATTACTATTATTATGTTTTGTAAATCAATCAAAATTAAACTTATTTTTTGTCAGGTCAGCAAAAAATATATTTTTTTGGTGTGCCATGGAATTCTGTAATAAGTTTATGTGTGCCATGAGATGCAAAAGGTTGAAAATCACTGTATTAGAGGATAAGATTAGCCCAAAAAGAAGACACTTCAGTAGTAAATGATAGTACTTCTGCTTAAAGAGGAAAAGCATAGTAAAGGCTGCATTTATCTAAATAAAAATCACACTTCCTGTGGTTGAGGATATTGTAGTGACATAGATTCTTATAACGAAGGAAATTGGCAGCTACTTCTCAGGAAAAAAAACAATAATTATTCTAATTTATAACAATTAAAATTGTGTTAGCTAATGTGATTATTAGCATTAAGCATGTGGATTTTATTAACCAGGATTTATATGATAATCTTTAAGAAATTTTGGGATATGGCTAATGAGCCATTCTACCTTCATAGTAAGGATTTTTAATCTTAGGAATACCAACATTCTAATTTTATGATCAATTTTTAAAATTTCATTTAATATACATGTTTTTAGAATGGATAATGTTAGGATAATGATAATAACGTAATTTTCCATTTTTACTATTAGTGTAATTCCATATTCAAGAATTTGCTTTAGTATGGCATTCCAACACTGATTCTTGCTTTTTGAAGCTATCTGGGTCAATTATAGCGTGTGGAGTCTTACACAATAATAGGGAAACTGAAAATAATGAATGAGATACATTATGAATAAACCTCAGTATGAACCTTGAGTGAATAAAGGGTGCATGCTGATACTTAAATTTAGGAAATGAAGAGTCTAATGTATCTAATATATTTGTCTCTGTTATAAATGTAAGGAGCTAAAAAAATTCCTATAATAAGAAAACTGCATAAATTAGACAATATTCAACAAACCTATCAAATTGCTAGCATCTACTATGTTCAAAGGTGAACAAGGACAGAAAAAGCAATTAAAAAAATGAAGTATCTTGACCTTTCAGAGTTTAAGGATTAATATAAATAAATAGCCAAAGGACTCCTATAGTTATGAGTCTGACAAAAATATCACTACTTGGAATTCAAAAAAAGCAGCAATGGGTCTGGGTGGTGAAATAAAAAGAAAATAACTTCAACTCATATGCCAATTCAAATCCTGGTTCTGCCTTATTTTAGCTGTATGATAATAGATGTACTAATTAATATGTCTGAGCTTCAGTTTTAGATCTTTATCTTAAGAGAGGGTTCAATAATATATTTATTTTTTAAAATTAATTAATTTTTTCAAATACATTTGTCTCTGCCTACCCCCCTCCCTTTCCCTTGCGCCCTCCCTCCCTCCCTCCCTCCCTCCACTCTTCCTCTTTGGTTTTGCAATAATATGTTTAAATGCCTAATGTGAATAGGTAGCAATATTTGTAGTTTCTTTCTCTGTGAGCACTGGGTGCGAGGGGAACCACTTGGCATCCTATTGCTTACAAACTTGGGACTCACACTCTATTAGGTAAATATAATGAAATAAAGTTGGATATTTTCACAATAATGTTAAACAAAATAAAAAAAGCTAGGGTGAAAAGAGAGAATGCAAGGACTTTTGACAACTTAGGCATTAGTTAATTTATCAAGATTAAGACAGAAGGAAAAGTGATTTAGAAAATAAGCATTGAAGGAAAGAAAAGATTAGGGAGAGAGGGTTTTGCTAAGTGAAGAAGGGAACATAAAATGTTACGAAGGAGAGAGGAAAAATTGTAAAATAATCAAGATGGTGCTATAAACTATAAAGTGCTAATGCTTGGGAATTTATGCCACCCGGCCCAAATTTGCAAACTGCTAATGAGAATCTAATCCTGTATGAACCAGACAGGAGGTTGTATTTTGATGGTAAGGGAGATAGGAAACCGTTGGCCTGTGATCAAATTATTTCACTAATTTATGACTATTTTCTGAGAAATACAGAATAAATAAAGGGCCCATTTCCCAAGAGCAACAGTATTTTGGGGTGATATTTATAATATTTCCTTTTGATTTTTATGAATTTGTAGGTCATTTTGCTTATGTTTGTATGTAATAATGAATGGAGTAAGATTATATATATGTGAAAAAATCCAATTAAAAGATGCAATATAGTCATGATTTTACACTTAAATATACATGGAAGCATAGGTTAGGGGTATGGGCCGGAGTTACATGCAGCTGGAGTTCAGTCCCTATTCTCTCATTTTGGTGATATTGGTCAAGTTATGTAATAATTTCAAGCTATAGTTTCAAGCCTCAGTTTCCTCATCTGTAAATTGAGGCTATAAATACAATCCACTTCACATGCTGTTATTGGATACGACTAAATAGCAGGGGGAAAAGGAAGGGTGGGTGGAGGAAGAAAGGAGAGAGGAAAAGGAGAGATGGAGGAGTGAAAGAAAGTAGGAAGCATGGGGAGGGGAGAGAAATAGTCAATTAGAACAAAATGATTTTTTGTTTGCATTTCAATTTGGAATCTCTGAAATGATATACTGCATAAAAAACCATATGTGCACTAAGTTTTCTTTTTCTTAAATGCTGTTTCTGTAAGAATGCATTCAAATATTGAGAAATTTCAGATATGCATGTCTAAAATTTGTAGGGAATATAGAAGTTGGTCCCTGTCATATCCTGTCCATCAGCTTTAGAGGCTTTTAAATCAAATTCACTTGTAAAAGAAGTCAAGTGATTTATAATAGCCAGTTGAAATGTCAACTAGAGCCTGAAATTAGGATTTATTTATGCACCAGTGCCAAAGCAATTGAAATATGGTGTCCTTAGAAAGTGTCATTTGGGATGTTAATGTTCTTAATGGCAGATCAGAAAAGGGTGAAACAGATGTGACGTAACTCTGCGAATTCGTCTTTACTTGAAATAGAATTTAAGAAAGCTTAGTTTTCTCTTTTATATATACTTTTGTATATTTCATTTTTTTTTCTTTAATATTTCCATATTATAGGCAGAAAGTCTGGAACATAAATGTTTTATTTATATTGTTTAAAGACTATGGTTTAAGGAAAGCCCCATTTTGACACAAATCCAAGAAGCCATAAAAATTTATATAATCATAAAATGTTTCTGCTTTAAAATTTACCATAAACAAAGGCAACAGATAAATAACAACTTGGGGGGATATATTTGCGGCTCATGTTTCACAGGAAGTGCTAGTATAAGGAACTACAAATTAGAAAGATTCCAAGTATATAATAGAAAAATGAACCAAGCATATAAGACAGTTAACAGGAAAAAAAGTACAAATGGTTCTTATAGGAAAAGAACCTACTCAGCTTTATTAATAAGAGAAATGTCCGTTGAAACTGCAATATCATTTCCCACTTTTCAGATTAGCAGAGATAAACTTAACAAAACCCCCACAGTATTGAAAAATTCTAAGGGCTTATATACAGTTTCATACAATGATGGAAGTAAAATTTGACCAAATTTATAAGGAACACAATTGTCAATAGCTATGAAAATAAAAAAAATGTGCATCACCTTTGACCTGAAAATTCTACACTTAGATTTCCTCAAAAAGATGGCTCTACTTGTATAAAGAAAGAGTGAAGAATTTACAAAGATTCTCATTGCAGAGCTTTTGTAATAAGAAAGGACTGGACGTACCCAAATATTCCTTTAAAAAAAAGACTAAGTAAGTTATGATATATTTATGTAGTGAAATACTATTTAGCTATTAAGAAGGAAAAACTTGACTTATAGGCTCCAATAAGAAAAATGTTCAAGATACACTAAATGAAAATGTTAATGTTCAGAACAGTGAATGTAGCATACCACCGTTGTATAAAAATTATGTCATACTCTGGCTAGTGGTGATCAGTTTTTTGGGCATCATCCCCCAAACCAAAAGTCACCAATGCCATTCATTCCCAGCCAGGGCACATGTCCGGGTTGTGGGTTGGGTCACAGGTCAGGGTGGGTATGGAGGGTAACTTATCGATGTTTCTCTCTCACATCGATGTCTCTCTCCCTCTCTTTTCCACCCTTCCCTCTTCTCTAAAATCAAAATAAATTAAATTAAAAAAGTTACATAGAACTTCAAAAAAATATGTTATACATATGCTTGTGTATTGGGAGAAGGGGGGTTTTGCAGGGCCATCCCTGGTTCAGTCATTCACTAGGAAAACACATAGGACGTGACACAGTCATGCACTGCATAATGATATTTTGGTCAATACCACCCGCATATACGAAGGTGGTGTACCATATAACCTAGATGTTTGGTAGGCTGTGCATTTTAAGTTTGTGCAGTGCACTCTGATGTTCAAACAATGACAAAATCACCCAATTATGAATTTGTCAGAAAGTATCCTTGTTGTTCAGCAGCCCATGACTGTATATAGTCATATTCATGACTAAAATTTATTATAGCAAAAGATACAAAGCAAACTCTGCCCTGGCTGCTGTGGCTCAGTGGACTGAGTGCTGGCCTGTGAACCAAAGGATCACTGTTCAATTCCCAGTCAGGGCACATTGCCTGGGTTGTGGGCCAGGTCCCCAGTTGCGGGGTGTGTGAGAGGCAAACACACATTGATGTTTCTCTCCCTCTCTTTCTCCCTCCTTTCCCCTCTCTTTGAAAGTAAATAAATAAAATCTTTAGAAAATGAGATTTAAAAAAAAAGATACCAAGCAAATTCAGCAAATGGAAAAGGCACATGACGTAAAGCCCGGAGGAAAGTTAGTGCTAGCTCCTGAGTCCTCTCCCCATGGAGTCATGAAGGGCATATGACTCCCTCCAACTGTAAACTATGACAACACGTGTGAAGTATTATCTACCAGGGAAGCTCAGTAGAGACTGCATGCCCAGGGCTTTTACTGGGGGCTGGTCACATAGGCGCCCCCTGCCTAGCACATATCAAAATTCTAGATATCCAGGAGGAATCTGTGTAGCACAAATTACAGTGTTTGCACAAATAGTGTAGGCACTGTAAGCCACTCATTACTGAGGGTACGGTGAGAACAAATCCGAGTTCCCGAAGCAGCTGATGGCCACCCTTGCAAGCAATCTTTTTTAGGACAGCAGTCTCAGACTTGCCAAGTTTCATGCGTTTCTCCACAGCTCCTCCATATAACATCCCAGGAACAATAAAAATTCATTAGTGATAGTGGTTTCTGTAGAAAGAAATAATTGAATGGCTGAAGGATGAGAGGAGATTTGATTAAAGATGCTCGCCTCAATATTTACCCTTTTCTATCCTTTTCATTTTGTCACCAAGAAATGTGTTACTTGTAGAAAAAAAGGGGGGACGGAGTTTAAAATATTGAATATATTTTGTTAAAATAATTTTTTTCTCCCATTTGCATTTTACTGTATCTTTTATATAATATATTTGGTTATTTTCATTAACATATTAACTGTTACTTTCTATTTAATTTTTAAGCTTAATCGGAAATGGAAACTCCAAGGGCAGGCAGTGGGCCCCAAGTATCAAAGCAAAATGGTCATGTAGGGTAAAGCATTGAGTGCCTCCTAAACCTTCTCACGTCCTGTCACACTTACATGATGTGATTTTGACGGATGCTGGAATGTACACACAGGAGGCTTCTTGCAGAGAAGACAGGCTCACCTTTGGGCCCAGTCATGCCAACCTGGCTCTGGGGAAGTATGGTCATAGAGCTCCTCTGTCCCACATCTTTGGAACGAACAGGCTCTGCTTATACCTCAAATAAATCACTGTTTTCACCTTGGATATTCCTCCTGACTTTAAATAATGTCGTCTGGAAAAGGTGAACAGTGCCCACTCCTGAATTCCTGGTGTTGTCACTTTGCTCCCATTCTAGAAACAATTCCTTGCCTTTTCTCTTCTACACTTCCCTGCCCACCGTCTTACGCTTAGGTTCCTGTCATTTCTAGGAATGTCCTTCCCTTTCAAAACCCACCTGGTGAATTTATACCTATTTTTCAAGGCCTAAACTAAGTTTTATCTCCTTGCTAAACTCTTCTCTGTCATCTATTTAGAATTAATTTTTTCATCTCCAACTCCATTTGTTTTTCCCTGTAATTATAGTACTTACTCTCTTGTGTATTTATCAAATCACTTTCCTGCCCTGGTTTCCAGTGGTACTTAACCCTCCTTGGGCATTATATATGCAGTGAACTGCTCCATATCTGATGCCAAGGCTTAGCCTCCATGAGAGTGTGGATCAGGTGGTCATGTGAGCCAGGACTCAGACTTCCTTCAGGCAGTTACATGCATTTAAGACTGGGCACCTCTGGTAGAGCTTCTAGTTGTCAAGGAAACTGCCTATATTATATTAGTCACTTGTTTGAATACTTCAGTCACTTAATTCATGTGCATGAGATGATTTGGGACTAATTATTTTGGGAAGGTTGGTCAAATTCACTATTTTGGGTAACTGATGTTAATTCTTGCTTTCTAAAAATGACAGCTCCATGTACAGTAGTAGCCATTTCTAGTTTATAGCATCAGGGAAAGGCTTGAAGAAAGGTTCTTATCCAGCTATTGGCTTAGCAAGTAGACATGACTCTATTTCAGCTACCTTATGCATCAGTTGATTTACATTTAAGCTTTTATTTATGGTAAAAAGGCACAACCATAGCTTATAGTAATTAAATTGAAATTTCACTTTTCAGAGCACTTTTCCTACCCTTTCTAACTCATTAGAGTTATGAAGGTGAAATTTTTTTAAAATCTAGTTTTTCTATATAGATTATAAATACTAGCTTATAAGGATTTCTACTGTATGATAAAAGGGTATTATGGGATTTTTTAAAACTCTTGTTATGAAAACTTGTATACACACAGATGAATTGTGATAGCTTTGTATTGTATGTGCTTAATTTCCCAGAATTCCTGTCTTTTTATGGTTTCTGATTAGCCCTAACCACAGAAGACATTTCATGCATAATTTTTGGAAAGATGTTACGAAGCGCCAGCATTAATTCTTATGCTCCGAAGCTGACACAGGGTGTCAGGCATGCAGTTGCTGAACTGGCAGCTCTCTTTGTGGGAGTGGGCAGCACCTGGCCCAGCTTTACCTCAGCTCCTGCTCGATCTCCTTTAGCTTCATCAACTCTGGGAAAGAACCTGGGTAGCTCTGTGGAAAATGCTGTCCATTTTTCCTACATGTCACCATGTCAGCGAGGCTGGAGATGCCGAGAGACAAATGGGGTTCTGGTTCATCCTTGCGGCTTCTGGTTTGCCCTCATTCTTTTTCACACCCAGCTTCCCTTCCCAACTGCCCATCTGGTTGTGCACTTCCAAGGACTTCAGGCTCAACCCTAGACATAGGGCCAGCAGCACACACAGATTGCTCCTTTAGCACCCAAAAGAGCAAGGGACTATATCCTTTATTCTCTATCATTCATGGTGGCTCTGCATCTTTGATTGAACCTTGGTGGATATAGCATAAACATTTATATTCTCACTGGACTCAATAATTACTAATATTTTGCCATGTTTGCTTTTTCTATTTACCCAGCTGTTCTTTTTTTGAGGAGAAAGAGGCTGAACCATTTGAAAGTAACCTTTAGAAATCATGAAACTTCATGCCTAAATACCTTAGCATGCAGTTTTTATAAATGGCATTAACTGTGTAACCACAATATTGTTATTAGAACTTCCAAAATGATGACAAATCCCCCAAATCATCTATCCCCAGACCATATTTTAGTTTCCTTTGTATATGCAATGTATCTTTATAATGTGTTCTCTTAACAATCAAATTTCCTATCAATGGTCAAACATGATTTGCTTGTGCCTTGTTAGTCTCTTTCAATCTAGAATAATCCTCTAAATTTTTATTCCTCCAATGGCATTGGCTTTTTGAAGAGATAAGGTCAGTTACATTCTATAAAGGAAATACTGTTTTTCTTTTGTATCACGTAAAAAGATTCCTAATGCCTGGTAATTCCTATTTATTTATGTGGCTATGTGTACCACTGGAGGTAGCGTTTCCTCTTTGTAATGATCAAATTACCCATGGTATGATACTTTTGCACCTTGTGAATATCCTATACATTACTAGCTAGAAGTTTTAGCATTAATTGATAACCCTTGCCTCATTCAGTTATTTCACTGTGTCACAAAATCACGATTTTCTAATTTTGTCATACCTCCAATATTAGTTTGCATTCTCTTAAAAAAAAACTGTTATTGAGATTTATGATCATTATAAACATTTCTTTTGTTATCATTAGAAATTTGTCTAAAAACAAATAACACTGATCAGTTCAAAAATTATATTTTTAATTTACTTACCTCACATGTGCAATATTAGATAGGACAGGTATGAAATTTATGAGTAGAGCAAGAATACATTTTTAAAGTGAACCCTAGGTAGATTCACATGAAGACGAAGCTTTAGGGAAAGATTTATTGGACAGTTTTGGATGGTAAAAATATTATTGTATAAAATTCCAGTGAGAGCCTGAACTTTGGTTTTCATTGAATGTGTTAAGTCTGTCACAAAAACCCTGGAGACTCAAACTATAGGGCTATTGTGTTGTTTTTTCTTCTGTATTGATTTGAAGTTTCTGAAGATATCTATTAAAATAGGTAGGAGTTAGAATATGAAGAGTGGTTATAGAATATATATTTTGAGGGCTTCTTCAGTTTGAGTAGGACTCTTTATCAAAATAAATACATCAACATGCCTATCATAAAATCTCTCAGGCCTATCATAAAATCTCTGATGGAAACCTGTCCAACTCAAAACAATACTCTTGGCCTTTCTGATGGAGGTAGATTAGACAAAAGAGTACACCTGAGGCTCTCCTCTGTAATTTTGACTTTTTGGAATTTTAAACAGGGTTTAAACAGGGTTTTGCTTTTTTAAAAAAAAATTATCCTCGAGGCAGATTATTTTGAAAGATATTCTAATAAAATATTTATTTTATTAATATGATTATGAAAATTATCTCTATCACATATTTAAGAGTCAATAAATATTTATAAGTCATGTAGAAAATTTTGATTATTTTTAAAAACTCACCCTGAGGATGGATTTTTATAAAACAACAGCAATAATTGATGGGGGGCCCCACTTTGGGCACCAGATGAGGGGGAGGTACCGCATTCTGCACACAGTCTCCCCCAGTTGCCACGGATGGAGGAAAATAAAATAAGTCATTCCAGATACTTCGTGGTCTGCTAGGAAAAGGAGGTGGTGACTCCCTCTAGTGGAGAGTACCCCAGCCCTTCTCTTGAAGTGGCTTTAATTGAGAATGATATGTGCAGGGGTATACAGCATGAATGCAAAGCTTATCAATCAAAAGGCGATGTTTACAGAAAACAAATAGAGATCATAGATAACAATTGAAGGAACACAAGAGATTTGCCTCAGGTCAGGGTCTGGTGGACAGGGTGGTGCCCATTTAGCCCTGAAAACTGGGAAACTGAACACATTCAATGCTCAACTCCAAACATCAGTACTCATTAACTCGAGGGCATTCTTAGCAAAGTAAGTTTCATAGGATCTAATGCATTCCTTTTCCAGGCCTGTCTCTGGGAACCACGTGATCCACTTTAGGGCTGTACCTGCTTTTAGTGTTGTTTCAAGCCTGAGCCAGGCAGGTGGAGCAGAGCAGACAAGAGATAAGGAGACTTCTTTCAGATAGAATGAGGACTCCAACCCTGACAAAGCCCAGGGGTGAGGGTCTTTTCCCCCTTCTCTGTGTTCCCCCAGTCTTTCCCTGATGACCCCTATCCAACTGTGCCTGCCTTAGGTTGCCCCTGCCATCGAGGGGTCCTACCCATCATTGACTTAACCAGCCATCCTCTAGGCCAAGCAGGGTGATGTGAGGGAGGCAGGGGCTGTGCCCTTGCCAGGGGGACAGGTTTTATCTCCTCAGTGGCCTATTTTCCCGAGGCCTCCTTGCTTAGCTCCAGAAATGGGACCCTCTTTCCTGTTGGCAAAGCTACAGTCCCTGAAACCAGGCAGGATGATTCCCAACAAATAACAATAATGAAATTTTAAGGGAAATTACAGTTAGAAATATATGTTTATAATTTAATTTGATACATAAAATCAATATTATGTGACACATTTAAGATTTTTAATCTAAAACCTTGTATTTTTTTTTTAATTTAGGGATTCCATTAATGCAAAAATGGAAATTATGGTAGAAAAGTGAAAAGTATGGAATAATGTGGTCACACAGGAGATAAAGTTGTTAGGACTGGTCCATAGAGCCAAAAAATTTTGGCTCTCATAAGGTCAACACATCAAAGTAGGCTATCTATTCTCAGTATAGTTTGTAAGAGATCCAGTTGTGACATATTAGAGCATCTAAACAGCACCATTTGTGGGTAGGGGTCTTAAATTGTTCTACAATCATTAAGATTAAGAAACTCAAAGATAAAAGAATAAAGTAAAAAATGAAACCCCAAAAGACTCCAGTGAAAGTTACAAGACAAGTCACCCCATAGTGAAGTCTAAATTACTTATTTTATGTCAGGACCACACCCATGCTCAGCACACAGGAAATAAGGAAATTGTGCCATAGAAACTGAAGAATGAAATGAAATCAAAATGAGTATGTTTATATTGTTAAAGAAATAATAGAATTCATACAAAGATAATAGGTTATTATGAAAGTAAGCAAAAGTGAAAGTCACCAAACAGTATTTCTAGAAATAAAAAATATACTCAGTATTAAACAGACTAGATACAATCCAAGAAAAGAAATAGTGAATTTGAAGATATATTTGAGGAAATTGCTCAGTCAGTCCAGAGAAATATTGAGGGGAAAATATACATATATAAAATTGAGAGAAGAAAAATATTTCCAAAATATGTCCAATAAGAACCCCCAAAATAAATAATAAAGAGATGGGAAAATGAAATATTCAAAGTTATTTAAGTACAATTTGAATAATTCAAATATAGTGTTATTTGTATTGTGACTGAAAATGATCAGAATATCTGGTCATTTTATTTTTTTGCTTAAGAGTTTTCAATAGTTCTGTACTGCCCAGAAATGAGATTAAAACTCTTCAGCAAGACATATGATCAGATCCCTGCTCTATCTCTTCTTACCTTCATTTATTATCATTCCCAGCCTCACCAAACATCATGTAGTTAACCCATCACCAGTTTTTCACTTCTTTCCCATTATTCATGAATCTACTTGAATAAAATTTCTTCTGCACTCGCTGTCATCTCATCCCATCCCACCTCCCTCACTGTCCGGTAGGCTAAGTTCTACCTTTAATGTTAATTTTCGACATCATTCCTCCAGAGTACCTATCCCTGTACTTCCCAGGCAGAGTAACTGTTCCTTTCTCTGTTTGCTTTAACCTCTGCCAATTTATGGTTGTATGGGAAGTATTTCAGTATACATTTAATTAAATAATGGCTTAGATAAGGAAAAGTGTCCAGGTTTTGAGGTTTCTGAGTAGATGATTAAAGTGGAGAACATAGAATCTCGTTGGAGTTTAGGAGAGCAAAGAATTGTCAAGGTATCGAATAAATTCTGCATATAGGACATAATGACCACCTACAATTATGCCAGGAGGAAGATGCCTCTGATTCAGCACTCAAGGTCTTAATAAAAGTGGGAATCAGTCAAGTAGATAATGGTGACAAGAGGTGGAAGAGGGTGGTATCTGTAGACAGAAGCATCAGAATTTTTGTTCTGGAAATAAAAAATTAATGATGTGAAAGAGATGATCGTGAGGAGAATACAGTTGATTATTTCCTCCCACCAAAGCCTAAATATGATATTTGTGCTGCAGCAAAATAAGCAGTCCTGCTCTAAAGTTGACTACAAATGAAATGGCACAACAGCAGGAGAAAGCCACGTATGTATCAAGGTAAGAAAATGTAGGAGATAGCTGTGAGAAAAATGACTGTAGTAAATGTATTGATTTGTAAATTAGGTGACATTAACTAATCCAATTACAATACCCTATTCCTTTGAAAGGCATACCATAACTGATGATACAGTCTCAACTATATCCCAAATTATTGGGTTGATGTGGATTTGGTAATAGTCAGTAGATTCATTGGAAACTGGGAAATTCTAAGTCCTGATGGAAAAGTGCTGGCAAATTTTATTTTAGGATATAGCAGTGTATTTTTTGACTTGGTGAACCCAGAGTCACTTTCATATTATTTGTGAAACTGTAAGTCAGCCTAAATCATCAGACCTTTGGCCCAGCCAGTCCTCCTTTGAGAGGAGCTTAAATGGACTTAGTCTTATCAAAGAGTAGTTTAAAACTTTGACCATTTTTCATTTTATACATGAACAGAGAGATTGTGAGAGTCAGGCACTTATATCAGGTAGCTTGGAAAGAAGACATTTGTAATATTCGGATGGGATCAGTTCCAGTGGTGGGTGTCAGTGAATCTGCCAGCCTGCTGAGGCTAAAGTGATTGTTGCTTGCCTAAGGCTTCCTGCTTCTTTGGGTGATAGATATTGACAGGTAAAAAGAAGCTTCTAAAGAATTTCTTTCCTAGAGTTCCCTCATGGTGCCTGTGCATTTCACGGAGGTGATGTATTTCCAGTGTAGAGCTGCTTACCTTGTGTTCGCTATTGTGCCATTCTCTCCCCAAAGACCAAAGTGTCTCTGGCAATGAGAAAACTGATGCTTTGCTCTGAGTGGGCTGCTCATAATTGATCCCTCAGTCAAAGCAGAACAGAAATGGATGTTTCTAGGAGCCTGTGGATGAGTGATGTCTGTGGGGACCAGGATCCTCAAAATCTGCTTTAACTCATGACAGAGGAGAACTGAAGTGGGGACTGATGTTGAGATTGCTTCTACAATAAAACAACTTTTTTCCTCTTTAGCTACTGACATGATTTGGGTAAAACACAGATTCCCTCTTTTCCTTTTAAATATACTACAGAAAACCCCATTAAGTTGCACATATGATTATTTTAATGAAACATGAATAACCTGATTTTTAAAGGTGATATATATTAAAAGCATGAGGGTGGATACAAACTGAATATACTACTGTAGTTTTGCCCAGTCAGTCAAACCAGGATTTTAGAATTAGAAGAGGCAAGGGATAAAGGGGTGGGAGAGGGAAATTAATAGTACATCTAGGGTCTGGATATACTGGAATGGATGGGTTTAAAAAACTCTCAACATTAAATAATAGGATGTTAACTAAATAAGATAAGGTGATATACTCATTCCATCTCATAGAGAAGGTTAAAATGAAAAATAACTGGTCTTTCATTAAAGTTATTGAAACTTCTCTCATATTGGGATTACAAATAAAAAGAAAATTCAGTCTAGAGCTATAAGGAATTCAGGCTATTTGGAGATATAGACATAACTAAACAGTATTATTGGCTTCATCTTTTTGGAAACAAATGTGGTCACATGTCTATAATTTTTTTTCCAGTTAATTATATAGGTCACATTGTGGCTTTATTCTTTCTGATTTTTCAAACATCCTGGAATTTATGTATGCCAGGGGGACATGTCTGATCTATGAAATATGATTATTTTTCTTTTGTTGCTTAAAGCATGATGTCATTTTTAAACACTGTTCCTCAGAGTCTGATGGATACTTGCCCATAACGTGATGATGCTTTACTGAAAGAGTGCAGTTTGTTCATTCTGAAGCTCAGGCTATTTTCCCAGCTGACTGGGTCAAGTGTATGTGCTCTTAGAATTGGCTTTTTCCCCCGAATTGCTTGTCTGTTCTTCTCAGCCTAGGTCATAACCAAAAATTCCTTACTCTTTCATGGTTATTTCACTGTGGGGATTTTAGACCCTTGTCATCGGAAATCAGTCAGGACCACCTTGTCCAACTAAATTTTTAATTCTGAATCTCTTGGAGAAGAGATTGAGGTCTCAAGAATGTCCCTCTCTATAGGCCTCTTTGTTCCTTGTACATGTTGTCTTATCCACTGTCCCATGGACAATCATGATTACGGAAGCATACTGAAGTCATCGTGAAGGGCAGCTTTCAAAAATTATATTACCCTCTTCACTCATGTAAGGGGCATTTCCCACTTGCCATATTTGCACTGAAGTAGAATGGGTTCTAAAATAATAAAATTTATAATTTATTGTACTTCTAAGTTATTTTTCTGTATCAACTTGTGGACCTAGAAGTAGTTAACATGTTTTTTTAACTCACTTTTATCTAGTACTGTGGAGTAAGAACAATTCCTTGAGATATTAATTCCTATTTTGTTCTCACTGCTTTATATTGTTCCTCACACATCTCAAGAAAGTATCCTGGCTTTTTTGTCACCTTTCTTTCCTATTGGCTTTGACTTAGCTAATTAATGGGTATATATTGGAATATTCCAGAAATAGGAAAAAATAGATTTGAGTAATAGATTTTTAGGGTCAGGCTTGAGTGAAGGTGAAATATCTAAAGATAAACCTAAAGAAGGGATGGCAGAAATGATAGGTTTCTGGAATTGGGAATCTACACTGAATAGACATCTAGGTCTCACTTACACTCAGGGCAGTAGGTGGGCTATTTCTCCCCATGTTGGAGACATCAAACACTAGCCATTCATAAATTATAAGCCTGGGCCTGACCTTGTGTGGAGAGCGGGATTGACCTAAGATGGAGTCAAGGGAAGCCGTATTCAGAGCATGCACAGTAAAGCAACGGCTCAGGGAAATAATACAACCCTTTATTATGCATAGTACAACGTCGTAAACACAATACTCAGAGGAAGAAAGAGAATACACCGGACAGGAATTGCAAAATATGAGAATAGATTTCCAACAGAAGGACATGACAGATGTAGACTGGCTAGCCATGATTTGGGATAAAGGAGCTAATACTGGATTACTTATAGGAAATGAGACAAGTTTCAGGAATCTCAGAACAGAATGCAGTAAATACAACATTTCTAGAGGACACAGAGAGGACAAAATCAAATTCTTACACTGTAGGACTTGGTAGCTAGTGTGTGGAGGGTAGCATACCCTACAGTGACATGACATTACATGGAGATCATATGAGGTGGGTAGATTTGAAGCAGGTGATTAACCGGAAAAATGAGCAATCTTGTCCCTGATATTTGATAGGACACGAATAAATACACCTTTACAGGTACCAGCAGTGCCTCGCAGGAAAAAGGTAATACTTAGAGGAGCCCTACCTCCCTTAAAGATGCCATATATGTAGATACGGCACCGGCTACAGTGGCTGAGGACATACTGAACATATTCAAATTATCATCAAAATTAAATGACCAACCTAAATTTACATTTAATGCCAAAATAAAACAAAGAAGCAAATCAATGCCTCAGAGATAAAATACACCGGGAGAACAGATTACAAGCAGGAGGAAATAACAATAGAAATTGGCAGCCACCCCAAAACATAAATTGCCAACAACAAAACAGAAGTTGGCAACAACCAGGGAGGAACTACCAATTGCAACGTCAAAGAAGAAACTGGATACCTAATATAGCACAAAACAGGAACTTCTTTAACCAAAATAATACAGGACAAATGTTTAAACCTAGGGTGAGCAACATTAAACAAATGCAAGGACAAGTTAGAAAATTTGACAAATTTTTTTCTCAAAATATGACTACTCTCCCTCCTGGGGTTTCAACCAGGGGTGGCAGACAAGAGACCTTATATCAAACTTAAAATATTTGTAAATAGTCAAGGAAGAGTAGTTGAATTCCTTATAGATATGGGATCCCAAAAACTTTAGTAAAAGAAGACTTTAAAATAGAAAGAGGCTTGCCTATTAATGTAGAAATATTAGGTGGAAAGATTATACAATATTTTGCTATTAAGTTCTTTTTTCATAGATACAATTTAGAACCTTTAGGATTAAGAGGATATACAGCACCTAATGCAGAAAATATATTAGGACTGGGTAATTTGCCAATTTTATTAGGAGATTTTATTACATACAAAACCCTTAAAGTAACCTTGTACAAGTAAAGATAGAGGCATTGAGCTTCTTAAATCTTCCAAAGCTACCTGTACTAAACAATATCACCTTAAGAGAGGACACAAAGAAATAAGAGAAAAAAATGTAAGAATTTTTAAGGAGGAATATCATAGAAAAAGGGAGCTCTCACCTTTATAACAGACCAGTGTGGCCAGTTCTTACACCAAATGGCCAATATAGACTAACTATAAATTACAGGAATTCTAACAAATTCTTACCAAAAGTGGATGGAGTTTTGCCAGATGCTGAGGAAGTTATTAACAGAATAACAGCCAGGAACTCCAAATATTTTGTTATTATTGATATGTCAAATATGTTTTTTGCTATTCCCATAGTACCACAGTCTAGAGAATATACTACATTTAGCTGGAAAGGTAGACAATACCAATTCAAAAGACTGCTACAAGGATACCTCAGTAGTTCAGTTATAGCTCAGACATTGCTGACCTCACAAATAGATATAACAAAATACGTGTCATTAATCATATCCTATATAGATGATATCATCATGATGCATGATGACGCAGAACTCCTAAAAAAGGAAAAAGATAAACTAATTGAGGAGCTTTGGGCCAAAGGGTGGATTAGTAACAAGGAAAAAGAACCCATGGCCCTGATATATCAGCAAAATTTGGGTGAATACAATGGTCATCTGAAGGGAGAAAAGTTCCAGACTCAGCAATAGGTAAAATACAAGCATTAAGGGAACCTACTAACAAGACTCAAGCACAGCATTTAATTGGGCTTTTTGGTTATTGGAGACAACATAGTCCTTATTTGGGACATCATATACCTAGACCGAAGTATGATGTCACCAGGAAAGCCTCTGACTTTGACTGGGGTGAACCTCCAAAACAGGCTTTCAGATTACTAAAGGGATATATATTGACATTCCAACAATTACTTTTAGTTATCCTAGAAAAAGTGACTATATTAGATTGGACCTGACATATTCCAATCATTATGGCATTTGGGCCTTATGGACCAAGAGTAGCCAAGATAAATTATATTAACCAGTTGGTTTCTGGACCAAACATTTTCCATATGCATCAAGCAAATATTCCAATTAGGAAAAACTGGTATGGTTTCTTTTTGAAGCACTGATAGCACTGATAGTGAGCCTCTCACTAGCAACACTCCAATTACCATCAAATCTTGGATACCAGTGTTGGCCTGGGCGAGACTCAGTCCTGAAGAAGTGGCAGGAGTGACGCTGAACCAGAAGGTCCTGACATGGAAGTGGTACACCCAGAGGAGGGATGTGACTGCTCAAGGACAACCAAGTTTCCTCACAGAGGAAATTCACCAGCAGAGATAGGCTTGTGGGAAATAATTCCGAGGGAGGAGCAAATCCATGCCCCGTAGGGAAATGGGGTCCCTCTTGGTATGATTCTCTGTCTAATTCCTGGTTTACAGATGGTTCCTTGATCACTGAAAGTGGATGCACCAAATGGACTGCAAGATCTTTCAGGCCCCAGGATCTAACTGGTGACTCAACACACCATGCTGAACTCATAGCAGCAGTGTTGACAGTGAGACACTCGAAAGAAGGCAAGAACAATTTATATGTTTACAGATTCATGGACAGTAGTAAATGGCATAACTATTTGGTCTCAAAAGTAGGCCAAAATGGATTTCAAAATTAATGGAAAGGACGTCTTGTCCAGGGACTACTGGAAAAATGAGATGAATCCAATAAGAAAATTAATATATATGTGACATGTCTCTGTCCATCAAAAAGATGACTCAAAGGAGACAATCTTAAATAATATAGCAGATAAACTAACAAGGGGAGAATTACCATAAAAGGAAGTTCACCAAAGACAGGAAATTTCCATCTAAATTTAAGGACTATGAAGTTTATCCAGCCAAGGTGCCACCAATTATTATAACTAAAAATTATGGCAAATAGTCTATTGAAAACAAAGAGATGAAATGTGGAGGGATACCATGGGGAGTAATACTGGAACTTCACAAGGAATTAGGGCACTTAGGAACACATGATTTATATAGCTGGTATGAGAAAATGAATTTGAAGTTTCATTGGCAGAAGATTAGAAGAGCCTTGCAAAATTGTGAGGAGTGCAAGCAATTTAGTGAGCAATATAGAAAGAAATTACCATTGGATACACAAAGACCTGATGTTTTTAACTTTATGTGCCAAATAGATATCATTAGCCTCATGGAAGCAGGATTTCAAAAGAAATATACCTGCACCATGGTAGATGTACATTCAAGCATAGGTATAGCACAAGCCTGTGCTAACACAGATGCCAAGGCAACAATCCAAATGTTAGCTAGATAGTGCAGCCATTATGGAACACCTAGAATCATAGAAAGTGATCATGGAACATGTTTCACACCTAGTAAGGTCCAAAATTTAATACAGAAACTAGATATACAGTGGAATTTTCACCTGGCTTATAACCTTACAGCAGCAGGAAATGTAGAGAGGTTCAATGGACTAATGAAAAGAGAATTAAAAACAATAGATAAAAGGATTACACTTCAGGAAAGTTTGGATTGGTCAGCATTTAATTTAAATCAAAGAGAAAGACTAGGCATACCTACACCTCATGAAGTCCTGATAGAACCCTCTACTCAAATTAATATAGGGGAAAAAAGGGAGAGAATAACAAATTCCCACATAAGGTCATTATAAGAGATAATAAGGAGAAATTATCTCCACAGGAAATAATTGCTGATGGAGAAGGAAACACTTATTAGACTACAGGAGGGAGAGGAGAGCTCCAGCTTCACAAGACAGAGCAAATCTTACCACGACAGAGAATTTCCTTAGATAGGACGTACTATTGTCAGCACACTTGTTCTCAAGGCTGTAACTTGCTTGTTTTTAGGAATGCTAACATACCAATCCAGATAAAACTCTTAATAACATTTGTTGTAGCCATAGTTGGTACAGCTACAGGATATGTCCTGTCAACAAAACTTGCTAATGGTAAAAGAACCCATTTATGAATATGTCTTCAGGGTTCTTACATGGGAAGCTCCTTCTTTGTATAATGGGGATAATATGGTCTAATTTAATACTAAAAGTAAGTTATAGACATTGTGGCTACAGGTGTTGTGTTTGTGATCATTTAAGTCTGAAATGGCCTCAACCAAGAGCATTTACATATGAGAAAATTATGCAAAAACAGACAACCTTTCACTCCATGTCATATTTTATTGAGCATATTCTAATTGCCCAAGGCCTGGATATTTAAAAGGATGTTATAGGAGCAATACACAGATCATATGGGTTGACTATAATTTAAGAAATCATCACCAAAGCGAAGTTTATGTTGACCATAGGCAAAAAACAAAACAAAAGAAAACCCTCCCAAGCCCTACACTCATTATGCTGGATGAAGATTTTAAAACCAGTTGAGGATTCAAACTCATGGTACAAACAGAGGAGAGAAATAGACAAAATATATAAAAACAAGAAGGGTAGACCTTTGAACTCAAGATTCATAGACTTCTCAGAACTTGAGAGAGAGGTCAGACAAGCCAAGAATGAATACATGCATGTCTGTTATACCCAGAAGAAAGACATAGAAAAATGTTAGAAAGGAGTAGACAGAGGGAAGGTACCTTGAAAATTTGCAACCAGAAGGGCAGAACAACATATTAAATAAGTTTATAAACTAATTTGCAGAGCCAAAATGTGTCTACCAAGGATTGTTGCTCTACCTCTTCTGGCCTCTTTTATCCTTTACCTCTTTTGTGTATATACTGGAATCTTCCTAGCTGGACATTACACTATTTGTGAGAACCATAGGCGCGGCAGCGTTAACAATACCATCAGTGCTGACTGCCGGTTAGTCACCAATTACACTTTTTGCCTACAGGAAACTCTTTTTGCTCACTAAAGCGGAACCCAGTAAGGTCATTGGAATGGACTAATAGACTTGAACTGGTAACCCCAAAAAGAAATTTTGACCTATCATTGAGAACAGTCATCACCTCAAAATGCAATAAAATTCAAGGCCTCACTGAATGAGGAGATGAGAACTTTAATCAACAGCTAAGTTGACTTTTAGCATATCTTATTGCATCGACAGGTTGTGTTTAAAAAAGGAAAGCCTCTGGGAACCCAGGCATTTTACTGGCAACCCATAAGTTACCAACCCCTAACAGTACAATTATAGGGCTATTACCTGAATTGTGTATAGAGTTGGAAAGTTAATGAAGTATAAAAATGTAGAGAGTAACATTAAAAAAAAATTCAGTTTTGGTGCACCCCATTTGTTGCTTTTCCTTAATTTTAGTGATGCTACCCCTACACTTATAAGTTACACCTATACTTAACCTCCTTTCCTATGTTCGTACAAGTTTGTTTGCCTATGCAAACCTTGCTTCTGCTATTGATATACCTAAGACCATAGAGCCTACAGGACCACTATAAACAGTATGACAAAACCACAGGGTTCTGGGACTTCGGGACAAGATACTTACTTGGGATATTTACCATAACGTAATCATAATAGATTATTTATTTAGAAATACATCAGATAGTTGGAAAGAACTCATCAAATGCAAGTCTTCTTATTCTTTAACTATTACCCTGAAACTTGTAAACAACTTGTAAACAAGGGGTAGAAGAAATTTACAGGAATATCACATACTAATATAATGACTTGCATGATTGACCTGGCTAGTTGCTATGACACTTCTCTGTGCCCACTGAATAAGGATTTCCAAATTATAATAGGACAGTGGTCAGCCTTCAGCACAGCCTTGAAAAGAGGATGCTATAACAGTACCGTAGGTCTTAGAATAGAATATTGGAAAGCAGCATGGACCAGGAGACATGAGATTAGGATAAAATATCACAAAAGAAATCAGATCACTGCCAGGCAGAAGACATCCGGTAAGAATACTATATGGACCCAAGATAACCAAATTAGAAATAACCTTTAATAAAGAGCAATTTAAAGTTACTGATCTAACACTATAGTAGAAAGGCATATGAGACCCAACATTTCAAAAATCCCTGTTAAGTGAATTACCAAACCTGAGCCAACCTGGAAGCAAACTTACAAATAGGACTTGCAGTAGGCTTAGTAGCAAATTTAACGGTAGCAGGCATATAGGAAGGTGAAATAGAAGTACCGAGATCACAACTATTCTCAATGGAAAGGAAAAATTACCAACGTTTTAAGGAAATTCAGGATGAAATAAATGATACTACCTGCTATGAAGGAAATTAGACACACAGATTAATTCCAGGACTATCACAAAATAATGAAACAGACAGTAAATGGATTATGGAATAGGACTGATATATTACAAACTAATCTTTTAACCTTAAGAGCAGAAGTACCAAACAACAAGATTCACCTAAAATGTGGAAGCCTATACTCATCCTTAAGGTTGCTGGAAGAAAGTTTAAGAAAACGAATGACCTTTGGTAAATCACCAGATTTATAGAGAGCAAACCTGTGTAATCCTAGGCAGATCCGAACAATCAGGATGCTCCCTGGAGGAAGGCTGCACGCTACACTTGCTAAGCATACAAGATGCAGGCTCAGTAATAGCCTACCCAGGGACGCCAACACCTATAACTCTTAGACACAAATGTTACACATCAAGGAGACATAGTATACCTAAGTAGGTAGTACATGAGCAAAGTAGATTTATCACAAATATTATAAAATGTCTTTTATATATTCACGCCAATTAAACTCTCATTTTTTGACCTGGACCTTGTAGAAACTTAAAGGCATAACATTGTACATAACAATGGAGAAGGTGAAAGGCTCATTTGCTTAGATAACCGGACATTGGGATACGCTCATTGATTCCAGATAGAGAAGAAGGGAGAAAAACAGAGGAAAGAAACATCAGTGTGAAAGAGAAACATCAACTGGTTGCCTCCCATATGTGCCCCAACCAGCAGTCAAACCCACAGTCTAGGTATGTGCCCTAACTGGGGATCAAAACCGCAGTCTTTTGGTGTATAGGATGATGCTCCAAGCAACTGAGCCACGGGACCATGGCTGTATGCTTTTAAAGAATAAGCCCTGTTTACTCTGAGAACTGACTGTAGAAGGGTGAGAATGGAGGCAGGGAAACCAACTGGGATGCCAACACTGTAGTTCTGGCCAAAGAGGAAGTAGCGTTGGGGTAGAGAGAGAGAGAGAAGGCTTGGAGGCAGGTTTGGGGCCAGAAGGTAGAGAACCTTTTTAGTAACACTGCAAAGTAGAGTTTATTCTGTGGTCTACTTCTACAGGAGATGGGGAGCCAACTGGCCCAAGAAAACAGTAAGTTAAACCACCACTGGCTTTTTGCTGCAGTGTTGTCACTCAACATTATCCACTATGAACTGAGGAGTCCCGACTAGGGATGTGGAGACTGTGACATTAACTGCTGGTGCATAATTGCTTCCCCTGAAAACTGACACAACACCCTGTTTGTCCACTGGTCAGAGTATATGCAGTGTTCAGCTGCAGCAAATGTATAGTAACATTTTTTTCTCCTCCTTGGTTTTTGTCTCCAAGAATACAAGCATAGCTGTTGTAATGTAACAAGCTTCTCAAGTCTTCTCAGAAGTAAATGGGTTAAAAACATTTTTTAAAAAAGGCTAATTATGATGATTAGATATTTTTGAACATATATGCCTTTAGCTTCAAGGAAGAAAATTTAAAAACAATTTTAAAAAGGCAAATAAACTGGTAAATCCATTTACTAAAGCTAAAATTTTTTTTCCCAGGCACTTATTCTAGCTAATACAATTAACTCAAATGGATGGAATTATATAGTCTAACTCAAAATAATTTTCAAAGGAAATACCACTTTTTATTAATTCCTGATAATGTTCCAATTAGAGGTATAAAAAACCTACAGTAGATGAGGTGGCAATTAGTGAACATATTCAGAAAGATATCAGGCAACACAATAGATGGACTGAAGAATAGTGATAACAAGCAGAAATCCTAACACACTTCAAGATGCACTGCACTGATGGCTGGGAATATAGATTTTGAGGATAGCTCAGAGTTTGGCTAGTGGGTGGGTTAAGAACACAGTCTTTTGGATCAGGGGATTCAGTTTGCATCCTGGCTTTAGCAGTTTCTAGCTGTGGGGCATGGCAAGCTACTTAAGCTTGCTGTGCCTCAGTTTCCACATCAGAAAAAGAGAATAATAGCACTTAGAGTATCATGCTGGAATCAAATTATATTTTTTACACATAGTTTTAAATATAGAGACTGGCACATTAAAAGTATGTAACATTTTATCTATTATTATTAGACTGGGCAGTATTTGGAGACGGCATACAGAGTATAATGATACAGAAGGGAGCGCAGAGGATGGGAGAAGAACTGAGGGTTTGAGTAGTATTCCCAGCTTCCTCTCTTCTCCTCTCCGCGCCTTGCTCTCACGGCCTGCCCGCCCTGCCGCCTGCTCGCCCCCAGAGCATCTTCCACCATGGCCACCTCAGCGAGTTCCCACTTGAACAAAGGCATCAAGCAGGTGTACATGTCCCTGCCTCAGGGTGACAAAGTCCAAGCCATGTATATCTGGATCGACGGTACTGGAGAAGGACTGCGATGCAAGACCCGGACCCTGGACAGTGAGCCCAAGTGTATAGAAGAGTTGCCTGAGTGGAATTTTGATGGCTCTAGTACTTTACAGTCTGAAGGCTCCAGCAGTGACACGTATCTTGTTCCTGCTACCATGTTTCGGGACCCTTTCCGCAAGGACCCCAACAAGCTGGTGTTCTGTGAAGTCCTAAAGTACAACCGAAAGCCTGCAGAGACCAATTTAAGGTACACCTGTAAAAGGATAATGGACATGGGGAGCAATCAGCACCCTTGGTTTGGAATGGAGCAGGAATATACTCTCATGGGCACAGATGGACAACCCTTTTGGTTGGCCTTCTGATGGCTTCCCTGGGCCCCAAGGTCCATACTACTGTGGCGTGGGAGCAGATAGAGCCTATGGCAGGGACATTGTGGAGGCTCATTACCGAGCCTGCTTGTACGCTGGCATCAAGATTGCGGGGACAAATGCCGAGGTCATGCCTGCCCAGTGGGAATTCCAGATTGGACCCTGTGAAGGAATCGAGATGGGAGATCACCTCTGGGTGGCCCGGTTCATCTTGCACCGAGTGTGTGAAGACTTTGGAGTGATAGCAACCTTTGACCCCAAGCCAATTCCTGGGAACTGGAATGGTGCAGGCTGCCACACCAACCTCAGCACCAAGGCCACGCGAGAGAACGGCCTGAAGTACATTGAAGAGTACATCGAGAGGCTGAGCAAGCGGCACCAGTACCACATCCGAGCCTACGGTCCCCACGGGGGCCGGGACAATGCCCAACGCCTAACTGGATTCAACGAGACCTCCAACATCAACGACTTTTCTGCCGGCGTGGCCAACGGCAGCGCTAGCATCCGCACTCCCCAGGCTGTCGGCCAGGAGAAGAAGGGTTACTTTGAAGACCGGCGTCCCTCTGCCAACTGCGACCCCTATGGGGTGACAGAAGCCCTCATCTGCACGTGTCTTCTTAACGAAACTGGCGAGGAGCCCTTCCAGTAGAAAAACTAAGTGGACTAGACTCGCAGCCACTGAACCCCTTCTAATTCTTCATCCCGCTCCCACTCTCGCTCCCTCTCAATTGTCATAATAGCCGTAACTCAAAGGGCGGAACATCAAGGTCTTTTTTTATTCTTCCTGCCCAGTTAATATCTCTTGGTTTTTTTGGCCAGGTTACAGGGGTCTTAATCTCTTCACACACACACACCCTTTTTCTCCCCCATCACTGAAGCTTTCTAGTGTGTTAGTGAGGAAAGGGGCGGGGAAACATAACCACTGCTTCACCTAATCAGATGTTTGTCCAACAGGCCTTAGCTCTCCAGACAGTGAGCATAGTGTTTGTGAAGGGAGGGAAGGACCTTTTTCTTCTTTGAGGTAGCTGAGTGGGGTAGGGGGTGCTGGGCTTACTCTGTGGTTAGGTTAGATATTCCCTCTTGGTGAAAGTTCCATTTTAAAAAGTCTATAAGCAGATTTCTAGTGGAAGAGAATTAGGAGAGAGGGGAGCACGAGAGTCAGGCGGGAAGATGCCTCTCACTGTGCTGTGCTTCCTGGCCTGGGGCTAAATGCTCTGACTTGAAGACAAGCTCAGTGTAAAGCAATGGGATGGATAGCTCTACCTTAGAAGAAAAAGCTCTCATTCCTTGGTCCTCCATATATAACACAAATCAGAGTAGTATTTTTATATTTAAATGCAAAAATGAAAAAATTATATATATGGGTGTGCAGATATGTGTGCTTTTTCTAAAGGAGAGAAACCATTCTGGTCACCAGGAGCCAAATTTGAGGGGAGTAGTCTGGGTAGTAAAAGGCTCCTTTTGAGTTGGGGGTGAGGGTGGAGATGCTTGAAAAGTCAGCTGCCAGGCCATTAGACCCTCACTGCCATTTGAGGGTTACTCCGTGCCCTGCCCGCCCTGCGGGAGGGGGTGGACACTGGTCGGTCAGCAGGAAGAAGCGTGTGTGGCGGCAGCGGTCACCCAAGCCCCCTGGCTTTGGTATAAAGACACATATCGCAGGGGTTTAGAAATAGGAGTTGGCTGGTCAACTTGAACATGTATGTTACTGACAGGGGGTGTTGGGTTCTTTTCTGGGGGACAGCATGTCATAAAGCAGGCCTTTTGATATATTAAAATTTTTTTAAAAAGCAAAAGAAGTCGATTTTAATCATATTTGTAGGGATTTGAAGACTTTGTTTTACAGAATTGCTTGTTTGCTTCCACTACCTCCTTCCCATTTCTTGCTTTTAAAGGGGAGGGGGCAGGACTGTGGTCAAACACTTGTAATTTTGTATCGTGGTGTCTCTTCTGAGTGAAATATTCCTTCGTTAAGATTCCGAGTTTTTTTTTCTTTTATAATAAAAAATAAATTCCACCTTCATCTCTAAAAAAAAAAAAAAAAAAAAAAAATGATACAGAAGGAATTTTTTTTTTTTAAGCCTCAAGTTTCTAATTTGGTTTCCCTGATTGGCATTTTATCACATCTGTATGCCAGGAAAATGATCTTTAAACTGGAAAGAGGAGAGCATAATGAAAAGAAATGGGAGTGGTTTTAAACCTATTTATCTTGGGACACAGTACTCGTTGCATGCATCTATATGGTTCACTCATTTTTACTGTTGTAATTCCATTTTATGGATAAATCAAATTAGTGGAATGGATGGACATTTGGGTCATTTCTCTTGTTTTGATATTAAGAACAGTGCTGCTATGAAGGTTCTTCTACATGCTTTTTGGTGCAAATAAGAATGGCATTTGGTTGGAAATATACCTGGGTGTGTTTGTCAAGAGTTCTTCTTACAGCTCCAATAGAGAACATCTCACTCTTGTGGTCTTCTGGCCTTGCTTCCTCTTTTACTTTCAACTGTATTGCAAATGTCTTTTATTAACAAACTTTATACTAGACTCAAAGGGAAAAGGGATTTTAGAAAGCATCATTGTTGGCTTCTCCTTTGTGATGCAGAGAACTTAAATGCGGGTTGGAAGTATGCTTAATGGATCAGGGACAGTGCAACAGAAGTATCTTTTCAAGTATCTAATGGTCATGGGGATATTGTATTTTATGTTGTGTCTGTTTACTTATCTTGCGCATTTTCTGTTTTTAAGACCTTTTCATTTGTAAATGAAATATTTATTCTCTATATGAGCCTTTTATCTGTTATAGGTGTTGGTGTAAAAAGGTCCAGACCTGTAAAGAATTTTTTATAAGGTTATATTTGATTCAAATTGATAACAATCACCAGGAGGCAAGATCTCAAATTCTCCTAGAGAATGACAATTTTGCAGTTTAAGTGAAGGAGGATAGAAACGGGAGGCAGGAGAAAACAAGGCCAAGAGTAGATTATAGGATAGTGAACAAGATTATGTGCTCCCTTGAAGGTGGTTATGCTTATTTCAAAGGTATATTAACCTAGAGGTGCAAGAACAATATACAGAGTTTGTTTAAGGCAAAAATAAAACTTATACTAAAGAAGTGATATGCCAGGGGCTTGACCTGCAGTTAGGGATTTATCATCAGATGACCCTGTGAGGTGACTTTCCAAACCCCTTCTTCGTTTATGTAGGTTTTGTAAATAGCTCTCCCCTTCTCTGCACCTTGCCTTTTATCTCTCAATAGTGTCTTTCAGTAAACAGAAATTCTTAATTTTTAATTTTTAACATAATGCATTTCATCAGTTCTTTCTATTATTGTTAGTGTACATTCTGTGCTGTTTAACAAATCTTTGTCATTTTTCTAGACTTTTAGTTTCAACTTTTTAAAAAATCCTATTTTAGTTATGATTCTTTTAAGCAGTCTTGTTATTCTATTTTCCTGCCTCTCCTCAAGTAACTTGGTATTTTTATGTTGTTTTACAACTACTATTGTGGCTGCCCCCTTGCAAAAATACCTCTTTTACTTGTCCATATCCAATATAAATAGTACATTTGCTCTTTCCTTTGTTATCACACTAAAAGGGTCCATTTGCCTGCATGCGTCAAAGCCCTGTTAACCATGAACAGGAGTTTGCAACCTAAAAAGTGAGGGTGTATTTATTGAGGAAATGGCACCAAGCCCAGAGTCATAGATAAGCTAGTACTCAAAGACTTGGCTCCTAGATGACTTCCTGGGGGGTTTATTTAGGGGGAAGATCATTAATTATAGTGGCTAAAGGAGTTGGGATCCTGGACTCTACTGATTGGCTGATGCCAAGGTAGAGGGTAGTTGATCATTGTGTCAGGTCCTGATGTCAGCCATGGAATCGTTCTGCCTGGTTTCATGAGAGAGTCCTCCCTAGGGTCTTCTGTTTCATGGGCCTGGGCTGAAATACAACTAAACTCAAGATGTTATCTTTAGTTTGACCAACTCTGTTTTATGGTCAAACTAAAAGACCTGAGTATCTGTTCTTAAAGCAGTTTGATACTGACCAGAATCTGATGTCCTAAGGGTTTAATAATTAAGGAAAGGAGTGGACGAAAAGAAAGGAGAAAGGGTCATTTTAAAGAAATGGAGTTTCTATGTGGTTACACCTGAGAATGCAAAAGCCCTAAAATACTTTTATACCATTTGCTGCCTGTTCAACTTGTGTTTATAAGTGTCAAGGATTGTAATTCTCGAAACATTTTAAATACCACAAAATATAATAATTATTTCATTCCATAAATGTACTGAGATTTAACCACATATTCATGCTTTCTTTGTTCTTTATTTCTATTTCTACTTGCTTCTATATTTCAACTGATGCTATTTTGTTTTTCCTGAAAAGTCACGTTTAGTGTAGCCTATTGATAATTCTGTCCATTTCCTTGTCACAATATCTCTTTTTGTTTAGTCTTCATTTTTGAAATTTTTTTTGCATGAAATTAAGGTCTGTATTTATATCTCTTTAGCACCTTGAAGTTATCATTTCATCATGTTTAGCTTCCCCTGTTTCTGTCGAGCAGTCCTCTGTAAGTCTTATTGCCTCTCCTTTGCAGTTAATGAGTATTTTTCTCTGGCTAATTAGAAGATTTCTTTTGGTTTTTGCTTTTTTTCCTATGGTATGCCTATGCGTTAGTTGTTTGCTGTATTTATACTTACTGGTTTTCATGGCACATTTTGAAATCTGTAACTTGAATTTCAATATTTTGTCTACTAGCTTTATGAATCTGCTGAAATCTCTGCTCAGAGACAATTGTTAAGTTTTGTTCAGATACGTGGCCTCTCACTTCCTCTTCTGGAATGCTGGGGTACCCAAGTTTATCCTACCGAATTGCTTTTTCTTCTGTATCTTTCCCTATAGTTCTTCATTGCCTTGTTATCTCTCTCAAAGGACATAATCAATGCAGTATGTTAAAATGCATTATGGTATTTTGACATAAATTTATTTGCTCTTCTAGAGAGGAGAACATAAATCATAACCTATTTTCCTTTAAAATTTTTGTTGATGCATGATATAAGATATAATGGGTTTGTTTCAAACTGTAGCTTTAAATGTATAAACAAACTATGACAGAGTAAAAAATTATCCTTGAATACTAATCATTTTCTCCTTCTGAATTTCTTTTGCATTATTTCTAAGAAACCTTAAGTGTGCCATAGAGTTTTTAGTGTGTCTCAGGGACAATCTTTCAGTATAAATATGTTTTCAAATGATATCTATTCTTACTCTGGAATTGAACTCAGATTGTCAGTTAAACTAAACTTAGTATGTTAAAAGTTATAGAAAAAGTCTTGAAAAAACTTTTTCTATGTTTACACTTCTGTGTACCTTCAAGAGTCTTCCCCTCACATGTAATTTACATTCATTAGCCATGAGTAACCATTGTTTATGTTACTTTTGTTGCAAAATGCATGGAGTAACATTTCTAAATATATCAGTAGAAGGCTTCAGTAGCTCTAATTCATTTGGCATATGATGGTATAGAGATGCTAGCTGCTGTGTATTGTTTCTTTTGTTTTTGTATTCACATTTGAGATTAATTTCAATTCCACTGTATTTTACTGACAAATTAGAATAAAATTATCCATCATATAATAGGAGTCAAATAAAATCTAAGGAATAATTATATTCATCCCTGCATTCAATTGGCCTACAAGAAACACCGTATCTGGCTGAGGCTGACATTGTGAAGATTCTATTTTGACATTTATTCTTACTGGAGAATTATTTTATATAAGTGCACAAAATATTAAGGGCTTAGCATTTTTTCTAAACTTGTTTTCCCTTCAGGAATAAGTAAAACATTTTGCAGGTTTATCGAACTGTTGATAAAGTATGATGCCTAAGGGAAACTAAAATCTTTGCACTAAAGTGCTTAAAATAATGACAGTTTACATTCTTAATCAGAGCTGGGGATGCATACCAGGAAAGAATGATGACATAACCATAAGAATGGTGCTATTCAATGACTTTGAGAAACAGAGAAGTCAAAACTAGCAAATTACAGAGATAAAGCATTGATCTTTAACTGTTTATCTTCTGAATAAAACTATTTTTCCAAATGTACCTTTTCTATATTTTGCAAACAAAAGGGACTGAATAATTATTTCAAAGTTTTATTTTTTATATTTATACTCAAATTTTCTGTGAAGTGTCATAAGCAGACTTAATAACATTGTTTATTAATCTTCACTTAATTATTTTGGAGTTTCTATCGTCTTCAAATTAGATTGCAAAATTAATGTTTATGTATGCTATTGGGATATTTATAGAGACAGTATCTGACTCATGAAATACTATGTTTCCAAAAATTTATTTGTAAATCAACCACTTGGAGCTCAAAACTGATTTCAGGTGGAATTAAGTTGTCCTATATCTTGCAAGTGTCACCTTCATATTGAAATTTACTAGTTTAAATGTCAACCTCTTCTCTGGAAAATGAGGTAGTTAAGGCCACTAATCATATTCTTGTTCATTCATTAAGGATGCTATGCATAGCATTTAGTTATTGCTCAAAAAAAAATAAATCAACTAAATATAAATTATGTTCGTAGGTAGACCGTAACAGTATGTGATAATATTTTAGATACTAATAGCACTGCCCTGATCTCTTGGTCCAGAAAGCACAGAACTCTGCAAGGAAAAGAAATAAGAGGAAAAAAGTAATTTAATGGAATTTCTTGCTGCTTTCCTGGGAAAAATGTCAGTATTAAGTAAATATCTTGAAATATCTGACACTAATCTTTGTAATCACTCAGGAACCCTTCTGTGTTCCTTTCCCAGTACCTGAGAAACATACTTCCAATTAATATTTTACTTGATATGGCTTTTTGAGACTTTCAAATTGCATCAAACTTAAGGTGAGACTACAAAGTATTAAGTTTGCAGGCTCTTCTCTTCTGGACTTTGAAGTTGTATAGTTTTAACATTTACATGAGAGACTGAACGGCATAATAAAATTTATTGTCACTGTGTTTTAAAGAAATTAAAAATATAAAAATGCAAATATGAGTTGAAGCTATATAAATATCTTTGCATTGCAAAGATAGACAATAAATTATAGAGTGAGATATAGTTCTTAAGAATACAAATGAGCTCATCTTGAAAATAGGATAAAACGTCTAGTAATTAATAGGAGGAAAAAAATTGGGAAACAGTGATGACTGAGAGTCTGTTGGATGAATAGTGGCTGATGCTGGATAATAAATTAAAAATAAGCTTTTAATCTTGGGCAATGGTAAGTAACATTTTGGGGGTGCTTATCAACAGACTAAGTATGATAAACCCCATAGGATCAAGTCATTCTCTGTATAATTATAGGGATTTGGTTTCAATTTTGGTTGTCTGTACTGAGAAAGTATAGGTCAGCAGAGGGGAATGTTTAGACCAGCTGGAAGGAGATAATGGGAATATTTATGTCTCTGGAAGAACCAACTTTGTAGCAAATGTTCAAATAGTAATATAAATTATGTTGCTTAAGTTAAATAAGTGAGAAATTGTGGCTCACCCTATTTCAAGGTAGGCTATAAACAATAACACCGAAAGGTTTATTTAATTTTCCTTAAGAGTCATGTGAAATATAGAAGCATGAATTGGCTAACAGTTAAAAATACTACTTGACATCTTTTAGAAATGTAACAAAGCAGTTTACTGTAAATAGTGTATTTGCCTGGGGGCACTGTAGGGTTTTGTCTACTGAAATATAAGAATAAAATTTGACTTGGGATAACACAGTGTGAATTTTTTCCTCTGAAAATGTGCCTTAAGATATTTAGAACTTTTCCCTTATCTTGTGTTAAATTTTCTTGACCACCAGCAATTGTACTAACAAAAATACTTCCTCTTATTATACTTTTCTCTGTAACTGGCTGATCCTGTTTTTTTAAATGGGCTTCAATTTAGCAAAAAATTTCATAGAAGCTCTTTTTTTGTTTTTTTACATTATTAATCTCTCTCCAGAGCTTCCAATTTTATTATTAAAAGAATAGGTAGAACTTTTCATTACAAAAACATGCCATTTAAATTGCAGGGATATTCTTTTTTAAAAAGATCTAGGTGGACATCAAAATTACAACTAAACTACAGAAAAACCGTCGTTCAGAACTTCCTGAAACCTGGCTGAATAGAAATTCTACAACTGGGGAATTAAAGAAGAGGCCACATCAAGAATGTTAAGAATGTGGGGAGATGCAGAATGGGCTTGTCCCATACCTGTTGAGTGGCAGATAAAAATTGGGAATGATATCTCAGCTGCAGAGGTCCCCTTTGAGAAGTAAGGGGTCCCAACCCCACACCATGCCCCTCAGTCTAGGGTTCCAGTGCCACAAAGAGAAGTCCCATAACTTCTAGCTATAAAAACCAGCAGGGATTGAATCTAAGGGGGACCAAGAATTTCCACAGTCCCAGGCAGTTCCCCTTAAAGGGCCCACACACAGCATACAGGATGAGGGAAAGCAGCTTTCTCCCAAAGAAAATTACTGGCAGAAGCTGTTGTTCCTTTGATGAGCCCTTTAGGTAGGCACCATACACACACCCTGTTTTCTCCTCCCTGGTGATTCCCTGAGGTCCCACCCCAGCAAATTTCAGGCCCAATAAAGCTGTTTACAGTGGTTTTTCCATACAAATGGCCAGGCTTGATTCATGCTTCAGATGTTCCTATAATCTCTCAAACAAGCAGCATCTGGCTGCAGCATACCCCATAGCTCTCACTAAGTGGCTCCAGGCCCAGCACTAGCATCAGCAGGCCTTAGTTCACAGCTCAGCCTTGACCAGGCACCTTCAAGCCTAGCACAAGTAGCAGCCATATTCAGATCACTTTGTAGCTCATGCCAGGCGGCCTTGGGCAGAACACAGATGGCAGCTGATCTTGGCTTACACCTCCCTGGTGGCCACAGAGCCAGCACACCCAGTGGACAACTTTAGACCATGTCAAAGCATCACTACCCAACCTCCTCTACAACTGACACACTCAAGGGATGGACTCAGCAGGCACCAGAGCCCCACTGAAGTAAGTCTTGCTCTGTAGGGTGGGAACCTGCACAGCTGATCCTCCACAGTGGTCAGAGGCCGGTGGTCAGTGGTTGAAGCCACTCCTTGCAGCTTGTTAGCCTGGGCATAAATCCCTCCCATTGATGTGCCAATAGCAATCAAAGATCAATTACAACAGGAGGATGTACACAGCCCACATAGTGGGGTACACCTCAAGTGCCCAGCCTTGTGAATGGGGATGCTGTGCCACTGGACCCTACAGAACGTCTACTACATTAGACAACTCTACCAAGCCTGGGAAACATAGCAGCTCTGACTAATACATAGAAACAAACACAAGGAAGCTGCCAAAATAAGGAGATAAAGAAACATGCCCCAGATAAAAAAAAAAAAACACAAAACAACAGAACAGAACTCCAGGAAAAGAATAAAATGAAATGGAGACAAGAAATCTACTAGATGCAAAGTTAAAAACACTAGTTTTAAAGATGCTAAATTCACTTAGTAAGAACCTAAACTAACTAAAAATAAGGATAACTTACAGTAGAGTATATGAAGCCAATAATCAAATCAGCAGTTTGGAATATAAGGAAGCAAAAAAACAAATGAACAAACAAAAACAACCCAATCAGAACAGCAAAAAGAATCCAAAAAAACAGACAGTGAAAGGAGACAGTGAAATGGGACAAGGTCAACATTCACATCATGAGGGTGCCAGAAAGGAGGAGAGAGAGCAAGAAATTGAAAAAATAATGACAGAAACTTCCCTAACTTGCTGAAGGAAATAGACATAAATCCAGGAAGTGCAGAGAATCCCAAACAAGATGAACCCAAAGAGGCTCACACCAAGACACATCATAATTAAAATGTGAAATGTTAAAGGCAAAGAGAGACTCTTAAAAACAACAAAGATAAAAGCAGTTAGTTACCTACAAGGAAGTTCCCATAAGACTGTCAACAAGTCTCAACAGAAAATTTGAGGGCCAAAAGGAATTAGCAATAAGTATTCAAAGTGATGAAAAAAGCAAAGACCTGCAACTAAGATTACGCTACCCAGCAAAACTATCATTTAGAATCAAAGGACAGATAAACAGCTTCCCAGACAAGAAAAAGCTAAAGAGGTTCATCACCACCAGACCAGTATTATATAACATGTTAAAGGTCTTCTTTAAGAAGAAGAAGAAAAAAAAAAGATAAAAAATTTGAACAATAAAATGGCAATGAGTACATATCTATCAAAAAAAGAAATGGGAAAAATACATATCTATCAACAATTGAATCTAAAAAAGCAAATGAAGAAGCAGAACAGAAATAGGTTCATAGTTACAAAGAACATTTTGACAGTTACCAGATGGGAGGGGGTTTGGGGGATAGCTGAAAAAGGTGAAGGGATTAAGAAGTACAAATTGATTGTTCTATATAAATAGTTATAGGATGTAAATTATAGCATAGGGAATATAGTCAATAATTTGTAATAACTGTATCGTGTCAGGTGTGAGAATCAGAATGATCACTTAGTAAGTTATGTAATATCTCATCACTGGGATGAAAACCTGAAACTAATATAATGTTTAGCAGCTGTAATTGACAAATATGATTTAAAAATGAAAACAAAGACCCAGGTTTACTAAATCTCTATTACTGCATGACCTTCTAAGTAGAATACTGTAGAAACCGATTCAAGTATCAAAACATTAACTATATCAGTAAGTCTTAATATTTATACATTTAGTCCTCTAATATATACTTTTCTACATGATCTTAGATATACAGAATAAATGTATTGGTAACATGATTTTTTCTCTCACTTCTTATATGATAAAATTGAATAGTAAGTAAATAAGTTTATAGAAGCTCTTGGAAAATTTCAGTTAACTGGCTTCAAAAAAGGCAAAGTTTGATAACTCATTCTCCCTTATTATCTGTAGGGCTCATACATTTTCAAATGCTCTAGCTCATCATCACTGTCCTTACCCCAATGGAGTGATCAAAGGCATTCTCTGAGCCTAACAACTTGTAGGTGGTGCTTTGTCTTTCTCTACAAGTGATATGATTACTTTAAAACATTGTAAATTAATAGAACCCTTGATTTCCTCAAGATTATAGGGAAAAAAATATATATAAACATTAGTGTATGCCTCTTTTTTCCTTTCTTTTATTTCTCTCATCCAGTGATATTAAATGACAACATTTAGTATAATTCTATATGTAGAGTAGTCCTGTAAGTTCAATTGTTTTTATTTATATCATTTATTTATATTTATATTTATCATTATGTACTCCACAAAATATCAATCTTTCTTTGCTAATCTGTTAACACTTTTGCTTGAATAATAAGTAAGGCTCCTTACATTTGCCATCTCAATTTTTAGACAAGAAAGTAATTTCTTATAAGACAAGAGCATAGTGGATTTTCCTAGTCAATTATTTGTGAGAAGACTCTAGTTTGAGTTCTGAAAGTTATGCTTGTATTTTATATCTACTACAATTATCTATTCAGGATATATGAAAGGTGCTTATTTTCAAATAGTTTGATGTTCTGAAATAAAAGAGGAAATACATTCATAATGGAAATTAGAAAGCCTTTAATTTTTCAAATTAGTTCATTTTCCATTCATCATTTAAGTCATAAAGAGGAAAATTCTAATTCTAATAGAGCAGCAGATTGCTAAAATTATATTTAAAGAAACTCAGTGATTTAGTTCTGTGTTTTAAGAGGATATGATAATTAAAAATCACCCTTAATTTTGGTTTGTACTTCACAAGATTTTAAGCCATTTAACAAAGTATAGTTTATAATTTGAAGAGCTGAGAAATGGCAAGGTGAGGCTAATTAAAATATCTGGTCATCAGCAGTGTCAAATATTTGAAGTACGCAATGTCTTATTAGAGTATGGTTCTGAATATGTGTGAATAGATTTTAATATCATGGATTAGGACCTTTCATGTTACATTTTTTACTGTTTTCTCCAGTTATGGGATGAACACCGTGAAGGCAATGGTCAGATTATGAGACTTCTTCCACCCTCAGGTCACAATTCTTTGCACATAGTAGGAGCGGAATAATGAATATATTCACAATGCTACTGTTCTTATTAAAAACTGAGAATGATAAAGCACATTTTTCTCAAAGAAAGTGTCAGCTATACAAAATTATTTTGAGGAAATGAAATGAGGGGTAAAGAAAAACGGGGAAATGAGGGAAGATTTAATGAGGTATCGCCTGTGAGGCCCTGCGTCTATAGGAAACACAGTAACAACAATCAGAGGACTTGCCGTAATCATTCTGTTTATTACTGACAGGAGTAGAATGAAAATATGTCCATTCAAGTTAGGATTTTTCAATGTCTTAGAGCTTGTTGGAACTGGATTGGGTATCTTTTCATGTTTGAAACTCAAGTCGGAAAAGATTCTGAAGGACATTTAAAAAGTGGTCTAGTAACCAATGAGGATTTTCCTACACTTGTTGAAAGATAAGAATTTTGAACTTGAATTCACATGCTGTGAATACTGGCATTCATTTTATATGATACTCTTGATTGCCTTTTTAAAAATGCCATTTCTGGGGATTAGTGTCGGCTGCATTTACAGAGAGGCATAATAATACACGAAGACTTAAGCATAGGCTTATATAACACATTTCTCCAGAGTTCATTTTAACACTATGAATATGATAAAATTATCATCTTCCCAAATGCCAGCCACTAGTGTGCTTTTTCCAGAATGTAAAAGAGTCTAACTAGGTATGTCCCATTTCATTGTCTTCTAGTGTCAAAATGAGGCAGAGAGAAGTAACAATTACCCAGACAATTTAGGGCTGGAATCTTTCTGGCTTTGTAAGGTCAGTCTTTCTGAGGCTGAATTTGTGACTTTCCCAAGAGAATATCCAGCTTATAAAGTATTTTTTTCTTATAAATATTGCTCTGTGTTTTTGCAGGAGAATCTCTTTATCCTTCTTCTCCTCCAGGAGTCTCCATTATTATTCACTCTTGGCCCGTGTTTGTCCTACTTCCTTAGTGTGTCCAGAGGGAAACGGGTCTGTGTATATGGCTCGCCTCTCTCCTACTCTCTGACACCTGGCTGCCTGCAGGGAGCATAAGCTTTAATCTTCTCTCAGTCATGTGACAAATGCGGCAGCCACATCCCTGACCTTTAAGGAGATCCTGTCATATTCAAGTTTGCTGTTACTAGTTATGTAAATACGCATAATTCAGAGGTTCATTTTTAGGAAGCTTTTATTTTCCCTAAACATGACTTGTTCTATTGTACCAGCTCCATGAGAGATAAGGCTGACAATGTCTTCATAAAGACATGAAAACACAGTGAATTTAGCTGTGTTAAAATACTGCCCTTGCAAGTAGTTTAGCTCCAACAATTTTTTTTCTCATTGAACTTTGTTTGAATGGGTCTCAAAATTCTGTGACAAGTATTTGTTCAAGTTGTTTTCATTAAAAGCATTGATTTTAAAAATAATAATTTTTAAAGTGGTCCACAAAACATACTTCTTTTCTTCTAAAGGTTTTATAATGCACTATAATCATTAACTTGCCTAAATGGTCAATTGAGATGATCAGTTCTGAGACCTTTCTTCCATCCCTGATCAAGACTGGGGTGGCACGTATTGGAGGTAATATTCATTTAGGTTTTTTGTTGTTTTTTTTTTAAATTTTGATGCTCCTCTGCATGATTCTTTTGTCTCAGTTGTGTCAGGTCTTGTAAAAGAAAGCAAAAGTGTTATTCATTGCTCCTCTAAAAATTGTAGCAGGTATGAAATTACTAACCTTTGCTAATATAGACATTAGCTTTTAAGAAGGAATAAATATTAGCCCATAAACAAACAAACAAATATGGAGACCAAGCATTAATTGGTCTAGTCTTAGGAGGTTTTATTTTTCAATAATCACTGTTTATGTAACCAAATGATTATAACTTTTAGGTTTAATTCTCCTTTAGCTACATGCTTCTTTTGGACTCTGACTTTGTCATTAAAAACTCAGTTTTATTCTAATCTGTGATCACTAGCATGCTAAATTCTCTGCTTCATGCTTACTTAAAAAGAATTAACTAATCAGTGAAACCCCTATTTAACCCAAACCTTTTCTAACAATAATATTAGCTATGTTATTTACATTCTTCCACCATTCCCCTTCATGTTTTGAGGTTTACTAATATTAGTGTTTTTTTCATGTATGGGAGAAACTAACATTCTGTGCTAGCTTAGACACAGCAAGATTTGACCTTTAATATTTCTCCTCCATCACTCAGATATTAGTTTCATCTTTCTCAAACTCTTCTATTATCATAATTCCTTATCTTTGAGGCCTATAGCTGATATAAATGTTTTGTTCATTGATTAACTTTTAGAAGTAATTTTTCTACATAAAGCAGTAGTTTCAGTTCTTGGCTTTTGTCAAAGACTTTTTAAAAGTCTTGTTCCACTTACCATTGAAAAATATATGTACCATAAAAAAAGAAAACTCACACATCACAGAAATTCCATTCATTACCTCTTACCATTTTTGTTTTTTCCTGTGTTGAGATTATCAAAAATTAACTGGCAAAGAATCATGTAACCCCAAGATTTTGCTCAATACAAATCCATTTTGAACTTCATCATTTGAGCAAAGGCTGTCACTTGGCATTTCTATTTCTTGTTAACTGCTTATCACATTTTTCTTATCAATTTAAACATCTTTCCTACTTTTTGAACCTTGTGCATCAACCTCCTCTTGTTCAATGGCAGCTCTCCATCACTTCAGACAGATTCTAGGAGCGTGGGATTATGTTGGCTTTACTGCTGCTGTATCTCTAATGCTTTTAAACACCACCTTCCTTAAAATGGAATCTGAGCCAGGAAACTCCCCCTTCCTTTGCATACAAAAATATTCCTGTATCCTAACTCTATTTTTTTATGAATTACTTTTTTTCCCCACTTTGACAGAGGATCCTAAGGTTACTCATCTTATCTTGCATTTTTCTCTCTCCTGTCTTTGCATCCTCCCTGCTCTTTGACATTTTAATTTTCATCTTCTCCATTACCTTATTCCCTCTGTTCCCAAACACATTTGTTTTTCCTAAGATTAAAAATAAAGATATATCTTATTCCTCTTTTAAACTGGCATCTGCCCAATTGGATACTAAAACTATTCCTCATGCATAAGTCATCACTTCGTATGCCCCTGTACATTAGACACTATTAGGCAGTGCTTCCTTAGTACAAGCCCTTCTTTTTGGCCTTTGTGACTTTGTACTGCCTGCTTCTATTTCTATTCCTCTATTTCTAGTCATTTTTTCACTATTCTTAGGCATTTTCAAGACCTCTACCTTCCTTTACGCTGCATCGCTTTCTTTTAAAACCTTGACCCCTCTCATGAGTTTAACTACCGCCACTCTCCAGATGACCAAATACTGCACATGCCCTCAGTTACCAGCTTTATTCCTATATCTTTAATTGTGTAAGAATAGTAAGACACTACTCTCATCTCTTGAATACTCCTTAATGCAATTTCTATAGAACAAATCATCCTAGCAAACAAAAAATAAGTAAAAATCAATTTCCCTTCCATATGTCTTTTTTCATATATTCATATTAATTTCAATCATGTTTAAATAGTTGGGGGCATCCTTATCATTAATATCAATACATTTTAAATTTATATATCATCAAATTTTAAAACCACTTTTTATATGGGCCAGTCTGATCTTTGCAATTAATATTCTGTGTGGCCAACAGATATTACTACCAATTCCTATATTTGTAAATATAGCCCTTTGTCCCTGATGGAGTGGTTCCACAGAGAAACTGAATAACTTAACAAAGATCACTTGACTCATTATAAACAGAATAAAGCCTAGAGGTCTGCCTTCCAATTCAGTGTATCTTTTCTGCTAAATTGCCTTATCTTGCAGAAGAAAGGCCAAATTTAGAGTTAGAGGAATCTGTATTTTAATAATAGATAATCTGTATGATGTTAGCCTGTTTTCTAGTCATTATAAGCCTTAGTTTTTAATTTTAAAAGAGAGAATAAAACTAATAGCCTTCTAGGAAAGTATAAAGAATGAACATAATGTACATAAACTATCTGGCATATTATTCAATCACCCAACAAACATTTATAGAGTACCTAGTATGTGCCACACAGTTTTAAGATCTGAGGGATCTTAAATCAGGAGTCAGGAATATAGGCAGAAGTCTGTCAACATAAGAAACATTCAAACCTGTAGAGAATTTTTGGTGAGTTTATTTAGCCAAACTGATGACAATTGCTGGAAAGCAACATCTCAATGGATTGAGAAATGTTCCAGAGAATGGAAGTTTAGCACCTTATTCTATACATTAGAGTCAAAGGAGGAGCCAAAGGGGGTTACATAAAGTCCACTGGTGATAGATTAGGGGAAGCTGGAGAAAGCAAAGCAGAGAAACCTCTGGGATTGGATAAAAGGTAAAATGGTAGACACATACTTCTTTTACATAGGTGGGTAAAGGATAGTTAACAGTCAACAATTAATATAGCAGTAATGATGAGGGGATTTGTGGTCTCAGCTTGTGCCCAAGGAGTTTGGGGGAAAAGGGAAGTTACCTTGATATTCCAGAGGTATGCTATCATAGGTGCAAAAAGAAGATAGGCAGGCTCAATTAAGGTAAGGTTTTGTTAGGGAAAAACACTGGCCTAGGACACACAACCCCACAATGAACTGTTTTTAGTTAATAAGTCTTCATTTTAAACCATGCTTTGTGGGTACTTTAGGTCTCTGAGTTTGTGAGTCTGTGTCGCAGGCCTCCCCCGAATAATGTGTGGCCCCTTTTCTTCCACAAGTCCCTGCCCACTTGAGCTTGTATTCTAATATACAATGAATGAAGGGTAGCTATTGTATTGGTATCATTATTGCATTGTCTCCATGGCTCTTTGTCTTTTTTCCCCACAATTATTGACCAAATCTCATCTCTTCTGTTTATTTCCCTCTGAGGTACAGTAGGTCTTCACATACTGTAACAGATCTAACCCAAAATAACTTCACAGGGTGATCTGATCATAAATTCCTAACTGCGCAGGTCATGGTGGGTAGTCACACCCCACACACATAATTCATTTAGTGAAAGTTTTATCCTTGCCTTAAGCAAGCCTGGTCCATGGTTTTTGTGCATCTAGCTTAACACACCTTTGACATGCCTCTTTTTTTTAGACCCCTTCGAAGCATAACCACCCTCAAGGGAGCACATAATCTTTCTTTTTTAAAAAAAAATTTTTTCCTCTCTTTTGGTGAAGGCTTTTTTAAAAAAAGTTTTATTTGTTTTTAGAGAGGGGAAGAGAGGGAGAAAGAGAGGGAGAGAAACATCAATGTGTGGTTGCATCTTGCTTGCCCTCTACTGGGGACCTGGGTTGGAGCATATATTCTTGATAACTATCCTATACCTTGTTTTCTCCCACCTTTATGTAATCTCTCTTTTGTTTCCCTCTTAATTCCAAATGTATAAAAGAAAAAACACAGCTGTCCTTCTCCAGAGCATTTTGGATCTTGCCTCCTCGCACTGACATCCATTTGGCTCAAATAAACTTAACCAACTGTTATAAAAATTCTCTACAGTTTGAATGTTTCTTATATTTTCACATTTATGTTTTCACAATTTATTAAAATAAGTGTACATTCAATTTTAAATGACCTTTATTCTTTTGGGGTGAACTATATGCAACTTTTCATTTTGCATTTTATTGTTTATATTTGTAAAAAAAAAAAGTATTATTCATTATGTCCTCCTAATGGGTTTGGCTTCCTCCCGCCCCCTCCTCTTTTTGGAACATTTTGAGAAATTGAAATCTGTTTTAAAATTTAAGAGATAGATCCCATTGCCAATTTTTAGAGCCACATGAGTAAATTTGTTCTGACTATGACACTTAACTGGAAGCTGGAGGGCAGGCTCCAAGTTCCCTGTTACTTTCCACCACCATCCGAAGGTTGATACTCTGATCTTGCCACAGAGTGGACCTGCTGTTCTAGAACTGCTGTTAGATGAATAATGAAGTCTACTCATTTTATTAATTTTTTATTGTAGTTTATTCAACTGTTGTTGCCATTAGTAGGTTTCCTATTTTATTTTTCTTATATATATTTTTGTTTACACTTCAGCTAGCTTCTTTAAACAAAACTTAATTTCAGTCCCTCAAAGAACAAAATTCAACCAAGTAAATTTGAGGATCTAATTGACTTTTTTGAGCCATCCTGAATTGACAACATCTTATCTAGCAGCTGTGAGGGAGATCCAAGGGGTTATACAAAATGGAAGGATTTTTAGGAACAAGGGTGGAGCAAAGGAGCTCTTAGAAAAAAGAAAAGAAAGGGTTATTTTTATGACAGGACATCATCTTTTTGGGGGGGATGTGGGAGAGGGAATGACAAGGGTGTTATGCTGATTACCTCTTCTTCCCACGGGGGATTTGGCGGCCCATGTGACAGATGACCTCATTGGTGTTGACCAGAAAATTCCAGACTCGTTAAGATGATACTTCTGGTGAAATTTGGAAATACAATTAGGTCATGGGCTTTAGCACAAGTAACGCTATTTGGGGCCTGTGGTTTTCTTTTTAGCAGAAAGAAAATGATTGTCTGTCATTTCCCATTCTAAAATACCATGTAGACTCTAGAATGATGAGTTGGAAATAACATTTTACCATCAGTAGCATTAAAAATGTAGAGTATGTACCATTGAAACAAATAATAGATATGCTCCTTTTAATTAACCAAACACACTTTTTGTGTAGTAAATGAGCCATATAATTACTATAGTTTTATATTCACAAAGCAGAAAATATGCTTTATGCAGCAGTTTTACTTTAGTAAATATTGTATAAGATGATTAAAAGAATTAATTTAATTGTAGCCCGGGAAGCCCTATAAAAACTAGAAATGCCATTATAAAATACACTTTGAAGCAATGGGAACATGATTTTGATGAAGTTTCCTTCTGTGTTACTGAAGTCCTCTACAGTTAGCAGCAGTATTGTTGGAAGAATGAATAAACTGAATTGTACTTTAGGGTCAAGGCAGGTGCTATAACAACCACTACAAAGAAAAGACAATCACAACAGAGTTTTCCATAAATGTTTTGCTTTAAAATGGGGATATAGTTCATCATTGTGCTCAAAATAAGAGTGGCATTTCTTATTCCCATAGGCACTTGTTTTATGTGCTTTGTTATTATTTTAGGTATCCAATAAAACCAATTCTTTTAAAATAAATATGATTATGAAAGTTCACAGACAACCATGAAACCACAGAGTGTAAAAGCAGTAAGCACAGAAGTAATGGAGTGAAATTCATGGTCTGTTTTCTGTACCTCTCTTGACTGATGTTTTCATGGAGGAGGATTTTTCCTGAAGACTATATCATATACACAGCCGAGAGCACATACACTTACTGCACAGCCATGTGGCGTGATCTAAGAAATACATTTGCATTGGAGGCTGAAGTTTTTGAAGAGATCCCCTCTGCTATGCAGAATCCTTATAGCAACCACTTCTTAAAATAGTTTGTGTGAGTAATGTTTCAGTTTTATAAGAAGACATAGTTTTAGGGGGAAAAAAGAAAAAAGTTCCATACCAATTTTATATTTATCTGTGCAGTTCTAGAAAACAAACACCTTTTCCCTGATTTGGTGGACAGGCTCAGTGGTCCTTGGGTGTCAGAGATGCTCTGTTTTAGAGACAGGAAGGTGCATCCCTACCTGAAGTGAGGCCCTTTTGGACCATAAATATCTCCTCAAATTTAATTTATCAGTACAATTTAAATAGGAAAACAAATGGCCCTTAAAATGTCTGTCATGTTACAGACTGGTAGCATCTGTAACTGGTACCATGTGGCAATTCGATGATGAAAATGATTACAGAACAGGTGGCATCCTGCATTACCAGAGAGACCACCGATCAGTCATTCAAAAACAGCAGTCAATTAAGGCTGTCTATTAAAATGCAGCAGTCTGCAGTCTTGAGCTACTTCTAAAGTATAATTTAAAGGCCACATATTCTCTGTGCTTTTAGGAATTAAAATATAATGCTCAAGTATGAAATGTCCCTTTTATTCTTAGCACACAGTAAAAGTAATACATAAATCAGTCCAGCCTTCAAGATTTGTGAGTCAGCATACTACAGAGAAAACAAAGGACAGTGATCAGCCTGAGTTAAACCAGTTCATCTTAAGATTGTTTTCTGCAGTTTTCTGAACTGTGAACAATGTATTTCATTGAGTTTTCTTATTCAGTGAGATTCCTGATTAGTTTGCTGGCCTTTTAAAACAACCTGCACATAACCGTTCTTAACACCTTTTCTGCTGGAGAGTTTTAGTTGTATCTGTTAGCTCCTTCATAACAATGATGGGACGTCTGTCTCGCTGCCACTGTCTTTTTTTCCACATACAAAGCTGCAGCTACTGCCTGCGGATAATATCCTCCTGGATGTATCACACCTCAAAATTCACATGGGCCCAGTTCAGTCTACCTTCCCCTTCTACCTTTTCTTACGTTGCCTGGCATTATGGGTGGCTGTGCTCATCTTCCAGTCATTTAGGTTCAGAAGTGGGGGATCAGCCACGATTAAGTGATGGGTAATTTTTGCTTTGGATAAAATTTTAAATTCTTACAAAAATTTTCCTAGAGTACCACCTGTATGACAGCTATCCAGATTCAGGAGTTGTTCACATTTTGCCTCATTTCTGTTTCTTTTTCTTTCTCTTCCTCTGTCAATATACACATAACTTTGAGAATGTTTTAGAGTAAGTTGGAATATTATGTCCCTTTGCCCCAAATATTTCAATATGTATTTTCTCAGAACAAGAACAATATCTTGCAGCACCACAGTATAATTATGTGAGATATATGTGATATAAGTATTTGATAATTATCAAAGTAAAAAAATTAATATTAATAGGAGACTATTGTCTGATCCACTGTATTTTCTTTCCTGGTCCAGGGTACAATCTGGGATCATGTATTTCATTTCATTTCCATCTCCTTTAATCTGTTGTTGCTCCTGGTGTTAGGAGGCCTGTGGAAGAGAACCTGTCCATAGCTGAGGAGCGTTCAGAGGGAGCAGTTTCCTCAGGGGACAGTCAGATTTCAGTTAGACAAAGGAGATAAAAGAAACACTAGAGATGCAATGGGGATTTTAGAGATTTTGCTAATGATTAGCTGTGAATTCCAAATGACCCAGCGGAAGGGCTTTATGAATTGGGAAGGGGTGGTAGGCTGAGGAGGGGGTGTGCAGAACAGAGTGGGGTGATGGTATCTGAAGAGGGCAACTGAAGTTCCTTGTGAATGAAGATTGCCATAAACAGGGAAAAGGGTGTGGTGAGATGTGTAGTGAGTATTGAGAAGGAAAAATGGCTTGGTATCTTGCCAGGAGCATGCAGAACTTCCACATGCCTTCAGCAAGGGAGCCAGAGTTGGGACAGATTTAGTTCAAGTACATGAGCTCTTTACTCCTCTCCCAGGACAGAGGCAGAAACGTTAAATATATATACCGTTTGTTCTAGCAGTTCTGCTTAGGAATGGACGATACACTAATCAAAAGTGAATGAACTTCTTTAATTTTTATTATGAATCTATTTTCTCTTTTTGTCTTCAAATCATATTACTGGGTACTTAAAAATAAAAAGCATTCACATACACCAAATAGATAATTTCTAATAATAATAGCTAGTGAAGAATTCATATCACCCTAAGAATGAAAACAAAAGTGTCTTCTCAAAACATATTAATTAATAAGCTTCACTATTCTTTCTCCTTAAATAGAAAAGCCTTTCCTGTCTAAGAATATAAAGGACTGCTCTGAGTAAATAAAGGTGTTTAACAAATTTCAAAGGAAAGGCTGGTATTTGTTTCAAAAGAAGCTTATGTAACTTACCAGGATAGTATAATGCTCAGAAAAGTATACTTAGACTCTAGAATTACAGTGAATGTTTCCATTTAATGACATTTAATTTGGTGAAAAACATGAGAAACTAAAATAGGATATACATTAACTATAGTATATTAAACTTTTAATCCGCATTTTGGGGAGAGTTAAGAGTTTTGCCTATCTGTAAGTAACACTTCAATTTGCAGGATTATCCCACATGGGTATTATTAGTGGGGAATAGGGCCCAAGAAGTAATGATTACATTTAGGTTTTATACTTATTTTTTCTTTGCAATTTTTGTACCTTGTTTATATATTGCCTATTCAAAAGTGAAACAAAATTACCTACATTTGTTTAGCAATGTACAAACATCTAATCTTCTTAGTGAAAATTCTGTAGTGCAAAGTGTTCTATATGCCTCATTTTAGTTAATCCTCATAGTAATCTTTTAATTTATTTTTAATTGAATTTATTGGGATGACACTGGTTAACAAAATCACACAGGTTTCAGGTGCACAATTGTACAACAAATCGTCTGTATACTATATTGTGTGTTCACTACCCCAGGTCAGGTCTCTGTCCAGCCCCATTTATCCCCCTACGGTAACTTTTTAAAAATTATGTAGTTGTTATTTCTATATCTATCCCTATTTTATAGAGAGAAAATTGAGGTTTACATAGATTAAGACTCTGAACTTAGAAGTCTTCATAACCCATTCAGAAGGAGCTCCAGCTGGAGGAAAGACCTTAAGCAGTCTGTCAGGTGTTGAAGTAGCCCATTAAAACAACAAGCCAAAAAATGGAGAAGTTAAGGTTGTTTTTTTTTAAAAAAAAGATTTTATTTATTTATTTTTAGAGAGAGGGGAACAGAGGGAGAGAGGGAGAGAAACATCAATGTGTGGTTGCCACTCATGCGCCCCCTACTGGGGACCTGGCATCTGCCCTAGACTGGGACTCGAACCTGAGACCCTTTGGTGTGCAGACTGGCACTTAGCCCACTGAGCCACACCAGCCAGAACAGGGAGAAGTTAAGTTTTTAATCACTTCCTGTGATGGTACAAGCAAGAGGCTAAAACTGGAAAACTGCCCACGTGCCCCCACCTTCCATTTTTCTCTACATGATCCAAGTGGATCAGCACAGACATGGGATGGGGTGGTCTCATTCTTGAGAATGCACAGAACAAAAGGCTTCCTGGCAGTTTTATGGACCCTGGGGTCTGGGGAAGTGTGAGTGGAGAGAGCTAAGAGTGGAAAAATGCTGGGTACTAAGTCAGAGGAGGGAACACCTCTGCCCAAGACCCCAAATAAGAGACCTAGGAATAAAGGTGCTGGGACTAGGAATGTAAGTAGGTGAATCATGACTGGCCAGAAGTACCGGAGTTCATGACTGCAGCTCCCTTCTGACACTGCAGTGCATTGGCTGTGCACCAAGTCCAGTGTGGGGAGGCAGTCTTTGCCTGGGAGGCCTTCCAGATAAAGCCTTTGCAATTACCTATGGTCAAGTCTGAAAATGCAGCCAGAATCCTCAGGGATCTCATAGGGTTTTGCACAGAACACAAAAACAGCCAGATATGATTGGAAAACTTCCCCTGCAGTATTACTGCATCTTGCTTACGTTTTCTCCTGTTAAAACAACTTTGCCACCTTTTATCTGAGGCTCATGTTTTTATCTGTTCTAATGACTTTGATTCCATTTGCTTTCTAGGACCTGTGACCTATTAATAATCTGTCTCTTTTTTAACAACTTTCTTTCAAAGGAATTTCAACCATCAGCATTTATACACCATTAAGTATCTTCTGCCTTAAAAGAGAACAAGCAAGTGCTGTTTGTTCCACGAAAAAAAAAAATAAATTACCAGCTGCCTGATGAATACTAGGTTCTTGCTTGTGGCATCAGTATTCTTAAATTACTTCCTAATCTTCCTGACACCTTCCAAGTTCATAGATTGACTGGTGGCAAAACCATAAAAAAATAGAGCTCTTGTGAAAAAAGATTAGTATTTAAATTAAATGAAAATATTTGAGATATTTTATATATTTTTTATCACAAAAGTGTGAACATGGGTAAAAAATAAGATTAATTTTCTTTTAGTAAGTAGTCTGAGATTTCAGGTTCAAGTTTATTACCCTTTATACTCCACTGTTAGATGATATCTAAACTTGATGTGGCTTAGAAACCCCCTCATTAAAACAATCCTTAACTCTCTGCTTTTAAATTTATACATTGGTCTAAATGGCTACATTATATTGATAAATACTATGCATATTACTCAAGGAAATGATGCTTTAAAACATTTTTTAAAGTATTTGAAAAATGATGTTGGGAGATTTCTGAATCCTCAAGGTTTTCCTATTGTCCTCCACTGACTCCTATTCCATTAGCACACAAAGCTCTTTTTCAATTCATTTCTTCAGGGTGTTAGTCCATTTTAAGTGATACTAAGCGGAAAAGGTTTGACTTCACTAAGAAATTCCCATCATTATGTTAGCTTGATTATGTGGATAACTTCCAATGACAGTTACCTGCATCATGGAGAAACCTGACTTTGAAACGCCAGAGGGAGATCTATCTGGCTGATGCTCCACTGATAGAAACGGGAGAGGGTGGCAGGAGGCGAAGCCTTCATTCCTAGACAGAGTGGTAATAGCAGGCGGAGATATAGAGTGGTGACAAGGATTTAGCTTGGGGAAAACTGAGACAAAGTTCAATTGAATAATTCAGTTTGAACTGTCGTGCATTTCAAAGGTGACATTTTACCTCAGTGTAGAAACTAGAAGTGTGTTGTTGATGTCAACACTGACTCCTAAGCGGGACTGTTGATTTTGTAGGAGGCAATCTGGAATGAAAGAGTTCTCTCAGGAGGAATCTAATCAATTCCTGCCTGGAACCGCAATCTTTGTGGATGGTTTGTACTTTCTCCCCATGTCTGCATGGGTTTTCTTCAAGGATCCAGATTCTTCCCACATCCCAAAGAGGTGAGTTTGAGGTGAACAGGCATGTCTGAAGTGCCCCAGTCTGGGCGAGTGTGTGTGTGTGAGAGGAAAGAGTGGAAGAGATACCCTGACATTTTACAGTTTTGAGACTGGATACCTAAAGCTAAATAATAATTAGTGGCTGTTTGTATATATGATAGTAACACAAGCTTTAGCATACAGGTAGTTTTGGTTGTTTAAAAAGAATTGCGTCATTCTGAGGAAGCAGGTAACCAGGAGGGAGAAATGCTGGAACTAGCAGTTGCCATATTCCCTCTGCCCTTCACTGACTGCTTATGCTGGGAAGTCCTTTAATTAGGGAAAACTCCTTCATTTCCATAATCTAGTATATTACCAAAAACCATGAGAGTTTCTCTTACTTTCAAATTAAAATGTAAAATATTTACTACCATTTCTTTCTTGAAAGAATTAGGAACAGTAGGATTTTGAAAAAGAAATAATATGATTTTTTGTGAATCAGATCAGATATGGGAGGGAAGGTGAGGAAACAAGGTCTATTAGGCTAATGACAAAGTTTAATCTAGATCAGCAGCAAATGAACACTAGAGAATTCTTTCATATGTGCCCTCACGTATTATTCACCCATTTAATATTTAATTACTAATTGTTTACTGATTCACCTATGGTATGCAAGACAGTTGAGTTATAACAGGAATATAACAGAGTTGGCTTCTTCTATCATGAAAGGTACAAATAAACTAAGATTTACATTAACACTTATTAGTTTAAATTGTCTTAAATGTTTGAACAGAAAGTACAGATATTCAATATGTTTTTTTTCCTCTGGATGAGAATGTATCTGTTAGAATATACCTGATTTTGAATTGTTCTATTTTAGTCTGTTTTCATGATTTCAATACTGTTATATAAATAATGCTACAGTACAGCTCTGTACTTGACACTAAACTTTTTTTAAATCTAGATTTAAGAGGACCTAAACTTGAGCTTTTCTAGATGCTCTTTGTTGCTATGAAATTGACAATCTGTGTGTTCAGAAACTATTAACTCTCTCTCTCTCCCTCTCTCTCTCCCCCCCTCTCTTTCTATATATATACACACACATATATGTATGATTTGTTATAACAAATCATACATATATGTGTCTACATGTATACACACACACACTATATATATATAATTATATATCTAAAAGCAAGATGCAGTTTATAAATCCCAAACATAGCTCTCAACCTGCTGTATAGTTGGGATCAAAGTATATTAGGGTGGAACTAATACATTGAAATGAATAGTTTGAGTCCACATGTCAAGTTAGAGCTATGTGGGAATGTGGTCTCACAAGAAGTTGTTTAAATAATGTTATTAGACTTTCATTAAAATAAAAGATTGAGCCAAAACCGGAAGAATGGTTATCTGTGAGTAGACATACAATTTTTGTATGATCAAATATGTTACATGAAATATTATTACCGTTTGATTAAAACAATAGAAATGAAGAGGAAGTTGCAGTAACTTAACTTAATGAGCTTTTTTTCAGCTCTCCTTATTCTTGAAAGTTGGTGTTAAATTCTTCTTGTTCCTCTCCTCCACTTCATACAACTAATCCTCCTTCAGATTCACCTGCTACTGTGTGCACACTGTAGTTGGAGCTTGCTCTAGTAACATTCTCACTGCCCAGATCCTTAACAGTTTCAGGGTAAACCCTGAACAACAGTCTTTACTTAGCACCTGGTTCCTTGAGGATGTAAATAAAAAAAGTAATATGATGAACTACAAAAGAACCTATAGTTGATCCTTATATTTTCCTAGAATATAATGCTTTTTGAGAGGTACAGCCATATTGACTGCTTTTTTTTTTTTTTGTATTCCATCTCAATATGTCGTCATGATTTTAAATAATGACACTATTGTAGGTGGCTCACAGTAGTTTTCCTTTGTTGAGGTGGTTAGTTGGTTTAAAATGCAGACCCTCTTTCCTCTAGCATACTAAGAAACTGCCTATAATTATATGTTAAATTTAACTTTGAGTGTTGAATGTCCATAAACAGTAACCATGAAACAGCAAGTCACTCATTCCTGATTGCGTTTTCTGTTGCTCAGCTGTCTGAACCTATTCATATTCTTGTTATTTTAACAGTTGATTTACAGTCTATATTTGAATAATTCTTTCTTCAAAACATGTTTTTGAAGTAGGTAAAGATTAACATCTTGTCACATTAGTGGAAGCACAGAGCAGTTATATTCAGCATGTCAAAATATACCTAATAAATGATCACCACTAGGTCTGGGTAAACTATTTTGATACTTACTTTTTCTTATTATAGGTAGTATCTATCAGGTATTTTCATTTAAAAATAATTATTCCCAGGTGTCTTGCTGATCTTTTATAATAAAGTTTTTATAGTTCACATTGAGAAAAAAATCAGTTTTTCAGTTGAAACATATTGAAAATTTAAATTAGCCTGGAAAGGATAATTATTACTGGAAATTTATAAAGTAAATAAATACGGCTTACACTGAACCCAATATGTAATTTTTTTAAGATTATATTTATTTATTTCTTAAGAGAGGGGAAGGGAGGGGGAAGGAGAGAGAGAAACATTGATGTGTGAGAGATACATCAATTGGTTGCCTCTTGTACATCCCCACCTGGAGACCTGGCTTACAACCCAGGCATGTGCCCTGGCCAGGAATTGAACCAGTGACATTTTGGTTCACAGGCTGGCACTCTATCCACGGAGCCACACCAGTCAGGGCTGTCATGATTTTTAACAACATATTCTTAAGTGAATACATGTGAGATCTATCCAGAAAAAGCCCAGCCATTGTTAATATAAAGAGAATAGTTTGCATGACATTAGTGTAATATGGCAGCCAAGGAGAGTTGCCTGGAATGCACATGCATGAACAATGACAACTTCACTGTACTAGTCAGTGAGGGTGGTAGATGCCTGTGTGACCATCATTTTCAAAATGACTGAGCAAGTAGAGCAATGAATCTGTATCAAATTTTACATTAAGCTTGAACATCCCTCCGTGGAATCTTTTGGGATCATTCAGAAGGCTGCAGCTATGAGCAACTGGTGATTGGAAGCTTCTTATGACAAAGCACCTGCTCAGGCATCAGGTTTCATGAAGAGATTTTTGGTGAAACATCAAATCACCAGGTGACTCAGATACCTACAGTCTACATATGGGGCACCCTGTGACTTCTGGCTTTTTCCTAAACTAAAATCACCTTTGAAAGGGATGAGATTTCAGACCATTGGTAAGATTCAGGAAAATATGACAGGGCAGCTGATGGCAACTGGGAGAACTGTGTGAGATCCCAAGATGCCTACTTTGAAGGGGACTGATGCATCCATTGTCTTATGTACAGTGTTTCTTGTATCTTGTATCTTCTTCAATAAATGTCTATTTTTCATAGTACATGGCTGGGTACTTTCTGGACAGAACATGTATTATATAAAAAGTATAAAATAAGAGAAACATATAAACTAAAAGTCATAAAATAACTCTATTCTTTTCTTTTAGTATATTTTTCAGAATAGGTGAGTATGTATAAACCAGATACACTTTTGATTTGAAGCTGTCACAGTGCTCTTACTGTTGCTGAAGATGAAGTTTGGGTTTCTCAAAAGTCCTGCCTTCTCTCCAGAGTAGAAGCTCATGTTTAGTTTAGGCCTTGCCTTTGCTCTGGAAGGAGCCTTTTGCGGAGACTTCTATTCGGGACTATGTAAGGCAGGTTTTCCATGGTAGGTCTTCATATTCCTCAAATAAGGCTGTTTTGTTACAACGTTGATGAGAAAAAAATAAATCAATTCCTGCCTGGAACTACAATCTTTGTGGATGGTTTATACTTTCTCCCCATGTCTGCTGGGGTTTTCTTCAGGGATACAGTTTCTTCCCACATCCCAAAGAGGTGAGTTTGGGGTGAACAGGCATGTCTGAAATGCCCCAGTCTGGGCAAGTGTGGGTGTGTGAGTGCAGCCTTCAAGGCAAGGGTGTCTTGTCCAGGGTGGGTTTTACCTGGTGCCCAGAGCAATCAGGATTGGCTCTGGCCACCCATAACCCTGAACTGGAATAAGCACGTTGGAAAAAAATGATCTTGTATGTTTTCATTAATCTTTTAAAAATGTATGTATAGTTCACATTTATTTCAATGTTTAATGTTAGAAGTATTTTAAACTTTTGTTTTTTGTTCTGTGGCATATTTATGTTATCTAGCCTTTTGTAAAATTTGTTTAAACTTGAGGCCTGTGTTAATTGAGCTCCATGGGAACTCAAGGAGACTGCGTTCATATTTGTGTCTCTTTAGATTTGAAGATAACTGCAATTGTACACACACACAAACTAGTTGCCAGGTGCCAAGAAAATAGGAGCAGTAGTCTCGAACAATATATAGGAAGTCTACTTCTACCCTTACATTCGATATTCTACTATGTATAATATATTATTCACAAAGTTTAAATTTCATGATAATCTAGATATAATTTGGAGTGTGATATGAAGAAAAAAGCTTTTACTCCCAGTAATAATCTTATATTACCATCACCATATAGTGATAATCTCTCTTTTGTGCTCAGATATTATTTTTCTCTTTCTTTTATTCCCCTTTGTTCTGTGAAATATGTAGGAAAATGTCTTTTTGTGGTGGGTGGAATAGTCCTAGTTAAATTCCAAGCCAATGGTAATATTTTTATTGTCTCTTCATAATATATTTTTATATCTGGAATGTTAAGTGCCTCCTTATTTTTTACTCTTTTCTTATACTTTTTTTCTAACACTAGTCTTGATTTCTTCCCAATGAAATTTATTGTCATGATGTCAAATTTCAAGAGGGATTTTGGGAAAAGATTATTCATTCTATGAATTAATATAGAAAGAATCAAACTATTAAAGTAATCTGCATGTGTAGAACCATGATAGACTCTTATTTAAGCATTATACGTTCCTCTGTAAAAGCTTGTGGCTGTCTTTATAGGCTCCACACATTTTTCTTAAGATTATTTGTAGGGATTTTATAGCTTGTACTACTATTTTCTTTTCTTTTTTCTTTTTCTTTTTAAATCATATTTATTCTATTACAGTTGTCTCCATTTTTCCCCCTTTGCCCTCCTCCATCCATCCTACCCCATCCCCTGTTCCCACAGTCAATTCCCACTCTGTTGTCCATGTCCATGGATGTTTCATGCATGTTCTTTGTCTAGTCTCTTCTCCTACTTTCCACCATTATCCTCCTTTCCCATCCCCTCTGGTCAGTTTAAGTCTGCTGCATGTTTCCATACCTCTGGTTTATTTTGCTCATTAGTTTATTTTGTTGAATAGAGTCCACTTATAGGTGAGTTCATATAGTATTTGTCTTTCACTGACTGGCTTATTTCACTTAGCATAATATTCTCCAGTTCCATCCATATTGTTGCAAAAGGTAGGAGTTCTTTCTTTCTTTTTTTCCTTTATAAATGCAAGTGGATTTTATTTATATATTTTTAAATGTCAAGATCCATTATAAAATATTAAAAATTTAAATCCATTACAAAGTCTCAGCAATTAAAACAACATGACACCAGCACAGAAATAATCAAGTAGATCAATGAAATATAATGAACATTCTAGAAACAAATGTATGTATTTGTCTAACAATGTAATATATGATTAAATTTATATTTCAAATCAATGGGGGAAATAAAGCTTATTCAACACATAGGGTGCATGAACCACTATTACTTGAAATAAAACAAATATAGAGCCCTATTTCATACATTATACAGAAAATATTCAAGTGAATTAAAAATCAATATGTAAAATCTAAGAAGTTTTAGGAGAAAATACAAAATAATATTTTTCTTACCCTGAAGTAACATATTCAAACCCAGAAGAGAAGCTATAAAGTAAAATATTAACAATATGACTATATTAAACATTTAAGACTATACAGTAATATACATATAAAAAAGTTAAAGGACAAGTAATACAGTAAGAAAGTATTTGCAACACATCTAAAAAAAAAGGTTAATAGTTTTTTTTGTGTTTTTTTTTTAGGGAAAAAATTCCACAAACATTTAGTCAAAAAATGGATGAAGAATACCAAAAAAGTCATTTAAAGCTTTTTAAAAAGACTAGAAATAGACAAGAAATATATAAAAACAAGTTTAGTATCAACAAATAATAAAGTAACAATTAAAATAACATCATTGTCACAATAAGATTAGTAAGTATTAGAAATATTGGTAATATCAAGTATTGGTCTGTGAAATGAACTGGGTATTTTCTTCATCTTAAAGCAGTCCCTTTAGCATATTTTTCAGTGCTGGTTTGGTAGAGGTGTATTTTTTTAGCCTTCTTTTGTCTGGGAAACTCCTTATTTCACCTTCCATTGTAATAGCCTTGCTGGGTAGCGTAGTCTTGGTTGCAGGCTTTTGCTTTTCATGTCTTGGAGTATTTCTTGCCATTCCCTCCTGGCTTGTAGTATTTCTATTGAGAAGTCAGCTGCTAGCTGTACTGGGGCTCCCTTATGTGTTACTACTTTCTGCCTTGCTTCCTTTAGGATTCTGTTTGTCTTTGCTATTTGCCATTTTCTTGATGATGCGTCTTGGACTGGGCTTCATTGGGTTCCTTTTGAATGGGACCCTCTGTGCTTCCTGGAATTGTGGGTCTTTTTCTCTCCTTTGACTAGGGAATTTTTCCCTCATCACTTTTTCAAACAGGTTCTCTATCCCTTCCTCCTCTTCTTCTTCTGGTATCCCTATTATACATATATTATTACATTTCAGGTTGTCCTGCATTTCCCTAAATACCTCTTCATTCTTTTTAGTCTTTTTTCATTTTTTTGCTCTTTCTGGGAGCTTTTTTATACTTTATCCTCCAGCTCGCTGATTCATTCCTCTGCTTCATCTAGCCTGCTTTGGATTCCTTCTACTGTGTTCTTCAATTCAGAAATTGTATTCTTCATTTCCTCTTGTCTCTTATTGATAGTTTCTATGTCCTTTTTCATGCTGATATAGTTTTCAGTAAGTTCCTTGTTTTTCCCTGTCGTTTTTGGTAATTCTCTCTGAGCTCACTGAGCTCATTGAGCTTCCTTAGAACCGTTGTTTTGAACTCAGTATCTGTTAGTTTACTTGCCTCTATTTCATTTAGTTCACTTTCTGGGGATTCCAGTTTTCCCTGTGACTGGTGGGCGCTTCTTTGTCTTCCCATTATTTGTGAGACTTTTCTGTTTTGCTTCTGCTTCCTAAGGTGATCTGTCTTGATTTCCTGACTTTGCGGTGTGAACTTCTAGGGTAGGAGACTGCTGTTTTTTCTTTCTGCATCTGCTTTCTGATGACGTCAGATGTTGGCCCTGTCTGATTGTAGGCAGTCTGTTTGAGACTTCCAGGAATCTGTTGTCTGTGGCTGTCTTCTTCAGATGTTAATCAGCTTGTACTACTATTTTAAATGGAATATTATTCCATTATATTTTGCATTTTGTTATTTATGGTATGAAGGGAAATTATTTACTATTTGCATTATATATACACAAGAAAGTCTTATGAATGCTAAAAGATATTCACTCTATTTTCTTGAGATATCTAGACACATATAATTAATCTTATAAATAAATATAAAAATATTTTCTGAAAAAATTAAAATATTCTTTCTGAGATCTATACCTCATTTCTTTTTCTTGTCTTATTGAATTGGCAAAGGTTTTCTGAGCAATTTTATATAATTTTATAATAACATGTACCCTTTTCCCAATTTTAATGAGAATGTTACTGTTTTTCCATAATGAATATAATATTAAATTTGTTTTAAAGTAGACAGTTTTTATTTATTAAAATTTTCTTTTAAATTCTTACTCAGTGCAGTCAGTAGGAATATTACTTGGGATATCAGTTTTATTCTAATAGTATCTATGCTTCTCATCTCTTCTTTTTCTGTGACATAATGAAAATACTGCTACCTCAGAGTTTAAATTACTTCAGTTTTCTTGAAAGAAATATTTAATTAATGTTTTAATTTTTTGCATGCTTACAGACTTTTTTATGAAACAATTTTGGCTATTTACATTTTGTGAAAAACCATAAATTTCACAAAAACATTTTCAAGTATATGTAGTATTTAATTTACTTAATCAGAGAATTTATGGCTATGTTTTATTTTTGTAATTAATTTATTTTTAAAATGAATTATTACAATGTATTACTTGCTTTCATACATTTTACAATTATATTTTGCATTTATTAATCTATTTTGCTTTTATTTACTCAATTTCTGCTTTTAACTTTAGGAGGGTAGGCGTCACGAGGGTAAGGACAATGTCTGTTGTTGCAGCATTATGTAATATCTCCAGTGCCCATAATATGTCTGGCACCATGTAGGTGACAATGTATACTGGTTTAATGAATAAATTATACTTTTTATATTAAAAATCATATTTTCAAATATTTAAGTACTAAAATCATTAAGGTAATTAAAATTGCTTTGGGTCTCAACCCTCTTTGGCTATGCATGTAATCTCTTGATTAGTTATGTGGTTGTTTCATCATTTTCTAAATGTGTTATACTTTCAATTACAGCTTTCACTCTAGTTATTTAAGAATATTTTAAATTCCTCAATCAGGTATTTTGTATAAACTTTTATCAGTAATTTTAAATTATAGAACATTTAAGTTAGAAAATAAATACTATAAATGTTTGTGACCTAACATGACTGATTTTTATAAATGTTTTATAAATGCTTAAAATAAAGTTAAACTCTTAGTTTATAGATCATTTAATGATTTTATTATAATAATAAGAATTCTATGTCTTAATTTACTTTAACTACTTGCCAATTTAAAGGCTAAGAAATGAATAAGTTGATGTCAACTACAACAGTTTTAATTCCTTCCTGACATTCTAAAGCTATTAATTATATGTATTTACTTATATATGCTATGTTGCTCATAACATTTTCTAAATGCTTAATTATAAGTTTACAATATATTTCTTATAGAAACAAAATGACCATACTCACATTGAGTGCTTTTAGTTTTATAATTGTCTGAAATTAGTACTGTCACTCGAACTTACTTTAAAAATTGGTTTAAAGCAATAGTAATAACAATGAATTGGGTTATTATAGAATATAGATAAACAAAATGAATGACAGCAATGTCATAAAGGATGGGAGGGAAGAATCAGGAATTATATAGTGTTATACAATTATTTAAAAGTGACATATTAATTAAAAATGTGTATTGTAAATGTCAGGAAAAACATTAACTTGATTTTTTAAAAAGGATAACATAATAAATGCCATGAGATAAAATAAAATACAAAACTCTCCAGTTAAAATTAGAGAAGGCAGAAAAACAAGGAGCAAAGAACAATAGAACAAATATAATGAGTAGAAAGCAGTTATAAACATGGTAGATATTAATCCAACCATATCAATAATCATGTTAAATGTGAATGATCTAACTACAATGATCAACAGATGGAAAAATTCATTTTTAATATAATGACCAGATACATTAAGAGATACAGGTACACTCTGGTAACGCAAATCAAAAGAAAGTTGGAGTAACTCTCCTAATTTCAGAAAAAGAAGACTTCAGAACAAGAAAGTGTTTAGTCACCTCCTATTTGCCCTATTGGTGAGAAAGGTGTTCTCTTCAGTAGAAGAGATAGCTAAACACACAACACGCAACACTGGACAGTTGAAACCTCCGTGGTTTATTAGTCATAATACCCACAGCCCAGGGTAGTAGACTATGAACACCACACAAGGCCACATGAGGCCTACATTCTGGAACAGTGAACAACCAGGGGCTGTGGAGACAGGCTTTCCAGTATCAAGAGGAAGGAAGGCATTTTCCCTGGTCCTTGCAGAAGGGTATGTTTAGACCTGTTAGAGTAGTTCTACTAATGGACAGGGGACTTAAACCTGCTATTTAGGGACAAGCAGGAGCTGTGCCTGGTTTCCAAAGTATGGGTTGGTTAGGAGAACCTTTTCTGAAGGAGCAGAATGGTGAGGGGAAGTCATATTTAAACTATTTGAGGCCCTCCCAGTTTTACCATATGTCAAGGCAGCATATGACACTGGGCCTTAATTTTTGGACTTATATCATAAAAAGATTATGAGAGAATTATATAATGAGAAGAGGAGTCAATTCTCAAAGAACACACAACATCCCTAAATGTGTATCAACCTAACAACAGAACATCAAAATACATGAGGCAGAACCTGATAGAACAGAAGAAGAAATATATAGGTAAATCTACTCTTATAGTTGAAGACTTCAACGCCCTTCTGTCAATAATTGATAAATCAGGCAGACAGGAAATCAGTAGAGATATATATGACCTGAACAGCAGTATCACTCAACTTGATCTAATTGCCATTTATAGAATACTTTGTCAATTTATATGACTTTGTTAGAAAAGGCAAAACAATAAAGATGGTTAATACACCAGGGCTTGCCAGGGATTGAGAGATGGGAAGAGGACATTTTAGAATAGTGAAGTTATTCTGTATGCTACCATAATGTTGGATATATGACATTGCACTTGTAAAAACTGGTAGAATTTTATAAAACAAGTGAAGTTTTATGTATATTAAAAAAAATCATCTAGGATTTTTTGGACCCCAGTTTGGAATGCAGACTGTGGCAGAAGAATCTAATTGTATTAGAAATGTATGAAACACCTCACCCAAGAGAGTGTGTGAAGGAGTTTGACCTAAGAAATGAGTGCAATCTGTGAGGCTAAACAGAAGATATTAAAAGGTATTTCACATAAGCACAATAATCAGTTAATGAAATTGCTTCTCATGGGATTATAGATTAATAGTTGTGAAACCACTCTATGTGTTTTATGGAATTCAACTATTAAGTCAGTGGTGCTATTTGGAGCCAAGTTTTTCACTGCTGAAATGAAAGATTATAGACAAGCAAGTAGCATGATCCATGTGGTAATTAATTAGAGTTGGAGACTTTAGGATGATATCATGTTCAGCTTTATCTAGATACATAGGGATACATATAGAAATATTTATAGATTTGTGTATATTCACAGGCTAGTATGCACACATTTATTCCTCAATTTCTCAGCTAAAGGCACTGAAGCAATGATGTCCTAGTAGCAAAAAGCACACCTATAACTCAGACCTTGGTATTTACTATCATTCTATAATAAAAGAAAATGGGGCTCTTTAGAAAAGTGACTGATTCTAGGGCTGGGGCAGGTTATCTACAAGATGAGCCCAGAGAAACTTGTAGTTCTAGAAAGTAAGGAATATTTTTTTTTTTAAAAAAAAAAGGAAAAAAGCAATGATGTGGGTATGTCAAAGTGAAATGAGCCAAATGAAAGAGCTCTGAATTATCAAACTAGTATTACTGTTTTCTAACTCAAAGTATAAAATCCTCAAGTCCACACTAACATTAAAAAAAGTGTTAAATAAAGAGGGGAAAATAAACAGATCTCCCATGCATAATTCCAAATAATATGTAACTACTCTGTTCTCTGGAGCATAACTCTCTACCCCTTAAGATAGGGCTGTGCACGGTGACTTCCTTCCAAAGCATACAGTACATAGAGAAGAAAAAAATGACTTTATTATGGAGAAATGCGATAAACACTAGCTCAGTCAAGCAATCAAAATTAATATAAAAAACATAGCATGTTAATAGTTATGTGCACTTGATATGTTGTGATGATAGTGGCACTTTACTTTTGTGATGAACCTTCCAAAATCTGAAATCCTCAGTGTGGTGACAAACTTTATGTGTCAGCTTGCCTGGGCTATGGGATGCCTGGTAAAACATCATTCCTGGGTGTGTCTGTGAGGGTCTTCATAAACTATTATCATTGGAATCAGTAGACTGAGTAAAGAAGATCGCCCTCACCATTGTGGGTGGGTATCACCAATGCATTGAGGGTCTGAATAGAATAAAAATGCAGAAGAAAGCTGAATTTTCTTTTTCTTTCTTTCTTTCTTTCTTTCTTTCTTTCTTTCTTTCTTTCTTTCTTTCTTTCTTTCTTTCTTTCTTTCTTTTCTTTCTTTTCTTTCTTTTCTTTCTTTTCTTTTCTTTCCTTCCTTTCCTTCCTTCCTTTCTTTCTTTTCTTTCTTTTTTTTACTTGCGCTAGGACATCCATCTTCTCCTGCTCTTAGATAGGACATTAGCGCTCCTGGTTCTCAGGTCTCTGGACTTGGACTGGTACTTACACCATTGGCTCTCCTAGTTCGTAGGCCTTCAGATTCAGATTGAATCACAACATGAGCTTTCCTGGTTCTCCACCTCACAATCAGCAGATCATGGGACTTTCCAGCCTCCATTATTGCATAAGCCCATTTCTATAATAAATCTCCTCATATATATCTCTATATATCTATTGGTTCTGTTTCTCTGGAGAACCCTAATACACCCATGCTAATAAAAATAAATCAACAGAAAGTCCCAAGTAAAAGATATTCTACAAAATACCTGACCAATACTTTTTGACCATGGCTCTGTGAAAGTCTTCAAAATGGGAAAGTCTGAGAAGTTTTCTCAGCTAAGAGGAACATAATCAGACATGTTAATTAAATGTAATGTGACATCTTGGATGAAATCCTGGAGGAGGAAAGAAAAGGATATTAGATAAGAACTAAAAAGGACATTAGGTGAATAAAATCTAAATATTGACCTTAATAAATAATAATATATCAATATCAGTTCATTAAGGGTGACTTTTGTACCAAACTAGTATGAGACAATAATAGAGGAACCTGGTTGCTGCCTAGTCCTCTTCAGCCTGGCACAGTGCTGCCCCACGAGGGTGCCCCCTCTGTCCCTCCTGACTGTCCAGTGAGAAAAAAGCCCAAGGGGGACTTTCTTTCCTTGATTTTGGCCACTTAAGGATCACTACCTATATGATCCTTAAAACAAGCTTTTCACCAGATCCTTTAATCCTTTTTTAATTCCAGGTCTGGTGTTTATATTACCATATAGTATTTTGGCCAAAAAGTCCATTTAATTTTTTCTGTAAAATAGTACACATTTTTCACTTTCATCAATAACTTTATTAATTTGGATATTTTGAGTTTGTTGGCTATCTCCTGTGTGATATACTGTTAATTGTTCTCAATTAATGTCCCAATATGACCGCTATCAACTTCAACTGTTCTACCCAGCTGTGGAGCATCATCCAGGGAGAAACCTCCAGCACGAAACTGAGCAAACCACTTTCAATGCATTGAATGAGTCACAGCTCATCCTCCATACTCTGCACAAATCTTTTTTTTGCATTTCAGTTGCATTTTCACCTTTCTTGAAATAATAAAACATAATATGCCAAAAATGTTGTGTTTTCTTCCACCTTCAATGTTAAAATGTCTACACAAAAATTCACAAATTTTGATGTCCTTTTTTTTAAATGCATGCTGATGTAACAGCTGTCACAATACAACCTAATAAAATTGTTTCAAATGAAGTTAAAGACAACTAAGTGCTACCAGAGCCAGCTCTCAGAAAAAACGAAATGAACTTTTTGGCCAACTCAATATGTTCTGTTAGCTTTGCATCTGTTCCTCCAAAACAGATGCATGGGCTTCTCATTTTATGAGAAACCAATTGAATTTTATGTTCAAATGCTGATATTTCATTCCTCTCAAACATTTTATTAGGTTGGTGCATATGTGATCAGATGACAAATATTATATCATGAACAATTTGTTGCAGCCTCATTAGTACCTAGAATTTCAAAGATGCTGACTATCCCAACTGTATCATTTGCATTTCTATCCCCTTCTTAAGGCATGCAACTGATGTTGTTGTGTTAAACACTAGAAGTATCCTAGATGACTGTGTATATTTTGGTCAAGTTGAATAATCAAGAAGAATGATGTAGATCTCTTTCAGCCTAAGTAGCTTTTTTTCATCTTCCAGTTTCCAAATCATCAAGAGAATCTTTAGAAACTACAAAACAGTTGGTCTGTGCTCTATAACTTTTCAACAAATATATAAAACTAGGAAGCTCTTCTCAGTGGGAAATTCAATCAGGTATAAGGGATTCTCTATTCCAATATGTGAAGTAGATCTTAACATTACTTTAACTCTTGGAAAGTTGGCTACCTTATTTATTGGTATAATGATTCCGGGGTATCTCATAGGATAATGCTGAATGTAAAAAGAGATGCAGTTTATTAGCCATACTCTCATATCCCAAAGGCTTTGTGCTCCTTTATATTACACATGGGTATCTATTTTTTCATATGTTTGTAGACTACATTTTGATGTAGTCTTAAAAATTGTGGGGCAAGTGACACTTCATCAGCAATCTACACCAATATGCATATCGCATTCACTCACATCACAGGAGTTTGATCTTGAAACAGAGACTATACCCACTTTTATAGAGCAAGCCATATAGGTGGCTTGCCAATGGTTTCTCTTCAGAAAACCATTATACCTGTGGCTGAATACGCATTTTTAAAAGATATTTTTTAAAGACTTTTATTTATTTTTGGAGAGAGAGGAAGGGGGGAAGAAAGAGAGGGAGAGAAACATTGTTATGAGAGAGAAACATCAGTTGGCTGCCTCTTACACACCCCAACCAGGGACCTGGCCTGAAATCCAGGCACATGCCCTGACTGGGAATAGAACCAGTGACCTTTTGATTCACAGGCCAGTTCTCAATCCACTAAGCCACTCCAGCCAGGGCTGAATACACAATTTTGACTTAACAGTTGCTTTGCAGTCTTTAAAATATGGAGAATTTTAACATTTCTTATAATAATGGCTTGGTGATGACAAACTCCTTTAGTTATACCTTATTTGGGAAGCACTTTATCTGCCCTTCCATTCTAAATGATAGCTTTGCTGGCTAGAGTAATCTAAGTTGTAGGCCCTTGCTTTTCTTTACTTTGAATACTTCTTGCCAGTTCCTTCTACCTTGCAAAGTATCTTTTGAAAAATCAGCTGACAGTCTTATGGGAAATCCTTTGTAGGTAACTCTGGTTTTCTCTTGCTGTTTTGAAGATTCTCTCTTCATCTTCAACCTTTGGCACTTTAATTATCATGTGTCTTGTGTCGTCTTCTTTGGGTCCAACTTATTTGGGATTCTCTGTGCTTCCTGGACTTGTATGTCTATTTCCTTCACCAAATTAGGGAAGTTTTCTTTCATTATTTTTTCAAATAAGTTTTCAGTTTATTTCTCTTCCTCTTCTCCTTCTCACCAAGCCATTATTATGTGACATGTTAAAGGGAACTATAAAAGATCAAAACTATGATCATTAAAATGGCAACAAATCCACAACCTCATAGCACAACTAAATCTAAAAATCAGACTAGGCAAACAAGCAGAAAAGAAACAGAATCATAGATAGGGAGATCATTTGGAGGGGTATCAGCTGGTAGGGGGAAGGGGGAGAATGGGGGAAAAGGCACAGGGATTAAGGAGTACAAATTGGTAGGTGCAAAATAGATAGGGGGAGATTAAGGACAGTATAGAAAATGTAGCAGCCAAAGAACTTATATGCATGATGCATGGACATGAACTAAGGGATGGGATTGCTGGAGGGAATGGGCGTACTGGGCAAAAGGGGACCAAGGGGGAAAGTTGGGACAACTGTAATAGCATATCAATAAAGTATATTTAAAAATATGGAGGACTTTGAACAGACATGGATTACATGTCTCGACAGAGTTCCATCTATTGAAAAAGGAAAAGTGATCTTAATTAAAATGATGCTCCTGCATTAAAAAAAATCTTGTTCTATTTCCAACTCTATTACTTCTTTAATAAGCATCCAGTTAAAACATTTAGAACTTATTTATATGTTAAAAGTGTATATGAAAAAAACAGTTTAGTTTTGAATATACTGTTGCTCAAAGTAAATATAACAATATGGGAATATTGAAAAAAATGTCATGATTATGATTTAATTATACATAGATGAAACTAGGAAGTGAACACATAAGTAATTGACATCGTGAATGACATCTGAGCTCCTTATGACTTTTTATGTAGTGATGAACTCTATTATTATATTATTCTTCACCTTTTCTGTATGGGAAATCAGCTTGGAGATTAAATTTCATGTACATTTGTGAGTATGCAAAACACAAATTTAATTCTTATATTGTTCTTTATTGTAATAACAGAAAGTTTATTTTTGTATTATTATTTATTATATTATTTTCTATACAAATAACTGTAAACCTACTTTTGTTCCACCCTGTTATATGTATGCTATGAGATTATAGAACATGATGAATTTGAAATATATAGGCTGTAAATTTATCTAATATCCTATGTAATAATAAATTCACAAATATGAGAATATGCATATTAAATCACCATGAGTGTAAATCTCTGTGTAAAGCATTACACTGATAGAAACATCTCTAAAATGAAAAGTTGAGTCAATGGTTCTTTGCCATCATACAACTGAAACTATTGCACCATAAGCCTTATCTGCCTCAGGAAGGCAGTTTCTGATGGAACGAAGAAAAGGGAGCCTATTTTTTTCTAATTATTATAACTGGTTTGACTTTTTAAAAATCATTAGGTTGACAGTTACTTTTAACATCAGTCAGGGACAGCTTTAGTCATAAATTAGTTAAATAATAGATTTTTGAACAGCTATTTAAGAAAATAGAAAATACATTGTGTTTATTAGTTCAATGGTAACTGCCTTTTATTTGTTTAATTCACTATGTCAAACATTATAATTCAGGAATAATTTGCTTTTGTAGATTATGGCTGACAACAGACAAGATAAATGAATGTTTCTAACTGCTACTTATCAATACATACATAATGAGAAGTTCATTTCACAAGTACTGGTAGCACTATGAGTGAAAAAACACTATCAGTGTAATTTTTGGGAAATAGTTTACAAATGTAAAGTTGTGGTATTTTCAAGGGAAACATTGAAATGCTTATTAGTATACACAAATTCATTAAGTAGTTTATTTAATCAACCATTCTTTAAAGAGCTAAAAATGTAAAATGAGGTAAAATAACAGTAAAGTCAAGCTACAACACATGTTTACTGCACACAGGCTCATCGGTTCAAGCAAGATTTATTTTCTGTTGTCTGAGTTCTTCTGAGTTCATAACGCATCAGTATGACATATCAACACATAAACTATAAACTTAGTATATCCTTTAAAACTTTCAACCTTAGTTTTAAAAATTTGCAAATATAGAATAGGATATACACCTTGTCATTCCTAAAAAAATATTCTTTAGTATGTTTTACATCAGCCATTTCATGACAATTGTCACAAAACCAGAATTTATATTTAAAAATTACTACAATCCACTTATGTAAGCAGGGCCCATTTCATATTGGCTACAATGATAACAGTTGCAAATAAAATAGAATGGACTGCCCTGGGGATGATTAGCTTGTTTGACATCAGTATACATTTTGTTAGCAACAGATAGAGCAGAGACCAGAGCTTCCATCTCCTCTAAATTGACTTTGGCAATTACACCCCTGGTATATACTGTTTATCTCTCCTCTATCCAGTATAAAAATCACACCTGTCAGGAAATATGGACTTTTTATGCGATCATTTATTGATGTATGACTGTGAGGAAACCATAGAAATAAAAAGTAAGAGAATAAAACATGGTTACACATTAAAGTGTGAGTACTGTCGGGAGATAAACAGAAAATTTATACTAGCATTGGAGTAAAGAGAAAGTGTCTTTGGTTTGGCTTTAACATTTAAAGGTATTAGGAACCTGACTAAGATGGAATGTGGCAATTATTAAATATGTTTTATTAATTTTTATAACTTATGTGAATGTAGTATTATGTGTGTCCAGTTGAAAATACTAAAATGAAAAAGATTTTTGGATTTTAAAACGTTTAGTCATCTTTGAAAACCGTTTCACCTGTTTATCTCACTATGTGATTTTCCATTTTGGGTGCCCATGTCACTGGAGGTAATCTAGTTGAACTGTATGGGATGGGAAGGTAGAAGCTGCATGTGGTTTACCTTTGCAGACCTATTACCTAACCCAATCCTATTGTATGGCAAGGAATGAGTACATATTTTTGTAATAATATTAAATAAGTGAGAAAAATATTCAATTTTGAAAGAGGATTTACTTTTATAAAAACCAATTGTTATGAATAAGCTATACATGCCATTTGCAATTACTACCAGTAAATAGTACTTCAGGCTGCAATACTGAGCTCTGTCTGGCATTTTGACTGATTTCACTAACTAACTTTCACCAAAATTCTAACTTGCATCGAAGCAGCTTTTTACCCAAACTGTATAACAAGTAGCCTAAACCCCTTGCCATTGTCTCATAAGGTCCCTTTCCATTTCAATTTAGAGGCCTCCAAATTCTAGTCTCACCCAGCAGACAAAAATCTGTAACTCCCCACATTTGACAAAACATAAATTAAATAATTTTGTCCTTTCTATTGAATTTATTAATATGAAATTGGTTAACAAAATTATACAGGTTTCAGATGCACAATTCCACAACACATCATCTGTACACTGCATTGTGTTTTCACTACAGTAAGTCGAGTCTCCACCCATAACCATTCACCCCTCATATACCCTCCTCCACCTCCCCTCTTGCCCTCCCAGCAATCACCACACTGTTGTCCCTATCCATGAATTTTTCTCTTTTTTTCTTTTTTCTTAATCCCTCTCCCACCAAGAATGGCTGTCAGCCTGCTCTCTATGCATCTGTCTATATTTTGCTTTTTAGTTCATTTTGTTCATTAGATTCCACATATGAGTGAAATATATGGTACTTATTTTTCTCTGATTGGCTTATTTCACTTAGCGTAATACTTACCAGGTCCATCTATGCTGTTGCAAAGGTGAGATTTCCTTTTTTACAGTTGAGTAATATTTCATTGTATAAATATACCACAGCTTTTTTTATCTACTCATCTACTGATGGGCACTTGGGCTGCTTCCAAATCTTAGCTATTTTAAGTAACACTGCAATGACACAGGGGTGCATATATTCTTTCAAGTTAGTGTTTCAGGTGTATTTGGATATATTCCCAGGAGTGGAATCTCTGGGTCATAAGGCAGTTCCATTTTTTAATTTTTGAGGTAACTACATACTACTTTCCACAGTGGCTGTACCAATCTGCATTCCAACCAACCATGCAAAGGCTTTCCGTTTTCTCTGTATCCTCACGAACACTTTTGATATATTGATGACAGCCATCTGACAGGTGTGAGGTGATATCTCATTGTGGTTTTCATTTGCATTTATCTGATGATCAGTGACATTGAGCATCTTTTCATATGTCTGTTGACCATCTGTGTGTCCTCTTTGAAGAAGTGTCTATTCAGGTCCTTTTCCCATTTTAAAATTGGATTGTTTGTTTTTTTGATGTTATGTTTATAAATGTTACCAAACAAAAGTGGGGTTTTGCTCTCCACCACCCCCCATAGGCAAGCTCTGGAGGCAGAGATTGATGGGGAAGGAAAGAGGTTTTTTTAAAAATTGTTGGACAGTTTGGGAGGTGTCCCCTTCTCCAGGCTCATCTTTTCTCCAAAATACGCCCATTCCCATAGCAGAGACCAAAGCCCAAAACAATGCCGAGAATTCCCACTCCATCCTTTTTTGTTCTTTGGAGCCTGAGGTGGCTAAGCAAGTGCCTATCCAGCTTCAGGTTCCTTCCTGGAGTCTGCGTATGTTGTCAGTGCCACCACTTGCCACACTGCTTCCAGGGTGGGAAGAGGTCCCGCAGGCCCCAGACCATGCTCTATCAAGTGGGTCCAAGAGGAACAGTGCGTTTCCTCCCTCCCTCAGTTTAAATATCTTGGCCCAAACTTCCACCTGCTCTGGGAGGGTCCAGCCCCCCAGCCAATCCTGTCCTTTTCGCAGGCTAGACTGAAGGGAGAGCACCTCCTCCTGCTGCCACGTTGACCTCTTCGTTCGCTTGTGGTTGCATCCTCTGGCCCCACCCCGACCCAGAGACCAGAAAGGAGTAGGAGGGCTTTTAGCCTTGTGCTGCTCAGCACAGCGACTTCCTCCTGCCACGCCTATTCCCTAGGTTGGGAATCTTTCCGTGGACACAGCACTAGCCTCCTGCGGCCCCTCCCCTCTGTTCCCGCTCGCCCTCAGGGCATTGGCCAGGTGTGTCCAGGCCTATCTGTAAAATAAGTTCTTTGTAAATTAAGCCCTTACCAGATGTATTGGCCAATATAGTCTCCTATCCAGTGGGTTTTCTTTTCATTTTGTTGATGGTTTCTTTTGCTGTGCAAAAACTTTTTAGTTTGATGTAGTGCCATTTGTTTGTTTGTTCTTTTTCTTTTTCTTTGCCAGAGGAGATGTAGCAGAAAAAAATTGCTACAAGAAATGTCCAAGATTTTACTGCCTATGTTTCCTTGTAGGATTTTTATGATTTTGAGTTGAATATTTAAGTCTTGAATCTATTTTGAGTTTATTCTTTGTGTGGTATAAGGAGGTGGTCTAGTTTCATTTTTTTTGCACGTCTCTGTTTAATATGCTCAACACCATGTATTGAATAGACTATGTTTACCCCATTGTATGTTCTTGCCTCCTTTGTCAATTATTAATTGTGACTGTAAATGCCTGGTTTTTTTTTTTCTGGGCTCTCTATTCTGTTCCATTGATTTATACATCTTTTTTTTTGTTTGTTTGTTTGTTTGTTTTGCCAGTAGCATGCTGATTTGATAACTATAGCCTTGTAGTATAATTCGATATCAGGTAGTATGATTCCTCCAATTTTGTTCCTTTTTTTCTCAATATCACTGCTGCATAAATGAGACCTTTAAATGAGATCAGTTATGTAAACTCTATAACATGAATTAAAGGTACTTTAATATCCATTTATGAAAACTAAAGACATCCATAATCATTATTTTAGTTAATGCCATTTTAATCTTGATTTCCTTATACGATTTCAGGTTGAGAGTAATATTATGATGTGACTCCTTCATTTAATGCCTCTTTTTCAGTCCTCAACCCGAATCTTCCTCTCACTGACTGGTCACAACCCTCCCCTTGCACACTTTGGTATTACATAAAGATTTCATTTAAAACCCCGATGATAATTTATTCCAATCATGCCACTTATCCCTAGGCTTCATCTCAAATGTAAGACTTTTTTCACCTACCCTGTCTCAGATTCTTGTTCTTTGACTGCTCTGTGTGTTTTCCCCACAGCTCATTCTTGTCAAGCCCTGCTCCGTCCATAATACTTTCATGGTGCCCTCAGCAATTCTCTTTCCATCACAGCAAGCTCCCATGGAGCATGTGACTTCCCACTTGCACTCCTTCCCTGGTAAATGTTGATCAAAAGTTTGGTGGAATCTGATCAAAAGTCTGGGAGATGACATGGGCATTATCCTGGACCTCCACAGCTACTTTAAAGTTATTACTCTTCTTCCCTAGTGCAAAACCCCTTATTTCTGAGAGATTCATAACATTTGGGTGTATTGCTCTTTTTTGTATATCTTCTTCTTTTTTATATATCTTCAGATATATAGCATACCGATTTGATATTTCTATATATTGCATAATGATCACTACATGAATCCTAGTTAACATCCATCACCATACATAGTTAGAAATATTTTTGTAATGAGAACTTGTAAGGTTTATTCTCTTATCAACTTTCAAATACAGAGTGGGACAAAAGTAGATTTACAGTTAAGAGTACATGAAACACAGTTTATTCTTTTATCGTATTGTTTTCCATATGAACAATTGTAAATCTACTTTTGCCCTACCCTGAATGTAGTAACTATAAGTATTATAAACCATAGTCACCATGACTTCTTTTATTTTTTCTTATTTTTGATTTTTTTAGAGATTGGGGAAGGGAAGGAAAAGTAGATGAAGAGAAACATTGATGTGAAAGAGAAACATTTATCTGTTGCCTTTGGCACATGTCCCAACCAGGGACTAATCCTCAACCCAGGCATGTGCCCTGTCTGGGAATTGAACTAGTGACCTTTTAGTAGAGGACAATGCCCAGCCAACTGAGCCACACCAGCTGGGGTGACTTTTTTTTTTTTTTATAATTGGAAGCCTGTACCTTTTGACCCCTGTACCTGTTTAGCGCATCCACCACCCTCTGCCTTAGGCAATCACCAATCTGTTCCCTATCGATAAGCTTGAGGTTCCCCTCCAATAAAAGTGAGATCAAACAGTATTTGTCTCTCTGTGCTTGACTTTTTTTAACTTAGCATAATGCCCTCAAGGTCAGTTCATGTTGTCAAAAATGGCAGGATCCCTTTCTTTTTATAGTTGAATAATATTCCACTGTATATATGCCACTTTTTTTTACCCCTTTCTGTGTTCATGGAAACTTAGTTTGCTTCCATAACTTGGTTACTTTAAATAATGTTTCAATGAACATAGGGATGCATATACCTTTTCAAGTTAGTGCTACAGTTTTCTTTGGATAAACATCCAGATATAGAAGTGCTGGATCATATGGTAGTTCTACTTACAATTTTTGAGGAACCTTCATACTGCTTTCTCTAGTGGCTGTACCAATTTACATTCCCATCAACAACACACAGGGTTTCCTTTGCTCCACATCCTTCCCAATCCTTGTGTTTTCTCTCTCTCTCTCTTTTTTTTTATAATAGCACTTATACTATGTATGAGGTGATATCTCATTGTGATTTTGATTTGCATTTCCCTCATGACCCATGGTATTGAACACCTTTTTTATGTACCTATTTGCCACCTGCATATATTCTTTGCAAAAATGTCTATTCAGATCTTTTTCCCCTTTTAAAAATTGGTTTCTTTGTTTCTATTGAATTGTATGAGCTTTTTAAAGAAATGTTTTTAATATTAAACCCTTATCAGGTATATGACTTGCAAATATTTTTCCCATGCTGTAGGCTGCCCTGTCATTTCCTGTATGGTTTTCTTTGCTATGCAGAAGCTCTTCAGTTTGATGTAACTTCACCTGTTTAATTTTGCTTTTCTTTCCTTTGGTTTTGGTATCAAATCCACAAAACCATGCCAATATCAGTGTCAAGGAGCTTAACACCAATGTTCAATCAATGTTGAGTTAAATTTTGTAAATGATGTAAGATAGTGATCCAGTTTCATTCTTTTGCATGTTGTCCATTTTTTCCCCAGCACCATTTATTGGAGAGACAGTCCATTCCACACTGTACAAGTATATTCTTGGCTACTTTGTAGTAAAGTAATTGACCATATAAGCATGGGTTTATTTCTGAGCTCTCTATTCTGTTCCATTGATCTGTGAGTCTGTTTTTATGCCCGTGTCATACTCTTTTGATTACTCAAGCTTTGGAATATAGTTTGAAATCATAAAGTGTGATGGCTTTAGCTTTTTTCTTCTTTCTTAAGATTATTTTAGAAATTTGAGTTAAATTTTTGTTTCATACCAATTTTAGAAATTTTTTTCTAGTTCTGTGAAAAATGCCATTGTAATTTCAATAGGGATTGCATTGAATCTGTACCTTTCTTTGGGTAGTATTGACATTTTACCAGTATTAATTCTTACAACCCATGAGCGTGGAATATTTTTTCACTTGTTTGTGAAAAAAAAAATCTTCAATTTCTTCATTAATATTTTTATAGTTTTTAGTGTGCAGCTAGTTCATTTCCTTGGATAAATTTATATCTAGGTATTTCATTCTTATTGATGAAATTGTAAATGAAATAGTTTTCTTAATTTCTTTCTGATCATTTGTTATTAGTATTTAGAAACACAACAGATTTTTGAATATCGATTTTGTAACCTGCAAATTTACTGAATTCATTTATTAGTTCTAACAGATTTTTTGGTGGAGTCTTTAGGGTTTCCTATATATAGTATCATGTTCTCTGCAAATAGCATTAAGTTTTACTTCTTCTGTTCCAATGTGGATGCCTTTTATTTCTTTCTTTTTTTTTTTTCTTGCCTAATAACTCCAGTTAGGACTTCTAATAGTTTCTTAAATAGAAATGGTGAGAGTGGGCATCCTTGTGTTGTGCCTGATCTTACATATATTTTCCAACCTTTCACATTTAGTATGATATTAGCTCTAGACTTGTCAGCTTTTCATATATGGCCTTTATTATACTGAGGTATGTTTCCTCTATACTCACTTTGTTGAGAGTATTATCATAATTAAACACTGAATTGCATTGAATACTATTTTTGCATCTATTCAGATGACCAGATTATTTTCATTTTTTATTTTGTTAATGTAGTGCATCCCAGTGATTGATTTGCGAATGTTGAACCATCCTTGGAATAAGTCCACTTGATCATGGTTTATAATCTTTGTAACATACCGTTGAATTCAGCTTGCTAATATGTTGTTAAGAATTTTTGCATTTATGTTTATCAAGAATATTGAGCTCTAGCCCTAGACGATGTTGCACAGTGGATTGAGTGCCGGCCTGAAAACCAAAGGGTCACTGGTTCGATTCCCAGTGTAGGGCACATGCCTGGTTTATAGGCCAGGTCCCCAGAACGGGGTGAGCAAGATGCAACCACACGCTGATGTCTCTGTCTCTCTCTTCCTCCCTTTTCTTCTCTAAAATTAAATTAAAATAAAATAAAATAAAAAAGAATATTGACCTCTAATTTTCTTTTTTGTGTGTTACACTTGTCTGGTTTTGGTATCAAAATAATGCTGGCTTTGTAAAATGCATTCCCTCCTCTTTAATTATTTGGAAGAGTTTGAGAAGCATTCATATCCTTTGAATTTTTGGTAGAACTCACCAGTGAAGCTGTCTGTTTTTGGACTTTTGTTTGTTGGGAGGTTTTTGATTATTAATTCAATCATCTTACTTGTAGTTGGTCTATTCATGTTTTCTATTCCTTCATGATTCAATCTCAGAAGATTGTATATCTAGAAATTTACTCATTTCTTCTAGGTTTTCCAATTTGTTAGCATATAACATTTCGAAGTATTCTCTTATGACCCTTTGTATTTCTGTGGTATCAGTTGAAACATCTCCTCTTTCCTCTCTGATTTTATTTCTTTGAGCCCTCTCCTTTTCTCCTTGGTTAGTGTAGCTCAAGGTTGGTCTATTTTTTTTCAATGAACAAACTTAGTTTAATCTTTTCTACTGCCTTTTTATTCTCTATTTCATTTATTTCTGCTCTGATCTTTATTATATTCTTTCTTCTATTACTTTTAGGCTTTGTTCTTTGTCTAGTTCTTTTAGGTGGGAGAATGCCGCAGCCATGCGGCCACTTGTGATCACCAGCCCCTGGTGTGGGAGGGGGTTTGGAACTGCTGGCACTTGAAGGTTTTAGTGAAGGAGCCAGAGGAGGTCTTCACTGTTCACATTCTCCCGAGCAAGTGAATGCTGGAGTGTGGCAACTGCCTGCTCTCTGGTTTCAAGGAGGTGGTGGAATAGTGCCACAACCACTAGCCCCTTCCTGTCTTAGCAGGGCAGCTGACGGTGCATCTGAACTCACCCACTTGAATTAGCAGTTAGGTAGAGGCAATAAGGGCATCCACCAGTGCTTCTGGCTCTGGGGAGCATTTTGACTGGCTCCCAGCTTTCCAGCCAGTGCTTTGATGTTAGCAGATGAATTTCCTTCACTTATGTTTTAGGATCTTTTCAAATGCGTTTTTTTCCCTACTGGGTCTTGGGGTGAGTGAGGCCATGTATGATCCCTTTAGGAGGGGAGTCTTAGTTTCCTATTGCTTGTATGGTTTCTTATATGTTAGCCTTGTTGGTTTTCTAAGCCAAATATTTTAAGGAGTCTGGTGCAGTTCCTAGGGGTTGGGGTTCCAGATGTGGGGCACTAACCCCTTTCTCCCTCTGGGAGAAGCACCTAGTATGGTGAGATCCCTCCCAGTTATGTGTTGCCATGCTTGGAGTGATTTTTTTTTTAAAGCAAGACCTTGTCCCTACCTCTCTTACCCATCTTGATGTGGTCCTTGTATCCTTGGTTGTGGAGAGCAGTTTGTCTATTTTGGACCATTCACAGCATATGTAATAACTGTAAATGTAGTGTGTCTGTAAGAGAAGGTGAGTTAAGGGTTCTTCCTACACCACTCTCTTGGACTTGTCCCCTTGAATTTATTTCTAACTAGAACCATGATCTATCTAGTTCTTCCAGTTCTCATATCCACTGTCTGCATTTGATTATTATTCCCAGTTATAGATGAAGGACTTGTCACTGAGAGAAAGCAAGCCAGCTTAACACAACCAACAAGACTTAGAGTCAGAACTGGAGTCCAGACCTGCTGATTTTCACATCCCATATCATTACACCGCCTCCTGGACCAGAGAACTTGGGTGCTCCTCTGAATGAAAGGAAAATGTGAATGTATATCAGCCTAGTGATGACCAGCTACAGCTTTGTTTTTTCAGTTAATATATTTTACATAAGGTAGAAAATGCCTGAATAGCAGAATTATTAGTTAAGTTATCAAATGTTTTTATTTACCATAGTCTAAGAGCCATTTTTATTTCCTTACTACATGGAGTTGAAGAAATTTCCTTTTTTTCCTCATTAGGTATGCAGATGTGAGAATCAAAATGCTCTGGCTTCAAATTAGAGCTTTGGAATATTGGGTAAATACTTTAAATTCTGTATAACAATAATATTTTACAGGATTTTTCAAGAAGATTAAATGAGATAAATATGCATTTTTGCAAATATTTATTCCTCAATAAATGTTAGCAACTTATCACCCCCCAAAAGAAACCTGAATAATTTTTTCTTGCAAAAGTGGTATATGTTTTATTTGAAATATATTACATTAAAGTCAATTATTTGAGAATTTTAGGTAAGTAGATTAGTATCTGTAAACATTACAAAATCAGTGTTAGGAATCATCACTTTGCAAAACAATGTATTTGTTAGATTAAGCTAAAGAAAGTAATTAGTGTTTTGGTGTCAGTTGGATCAGGAAATGTTTTAAAAAATGGTAAAGCTTTCACTTTTTAAGTAGTTTGTCATTATGTAGTAACAACATATAACCAAGCAATTTTCAGAAACCTGATTCTGTCACATGGGAGCATCCTGCTGATCTGCACAATGAGATATTCCCTCAAAGTCATATCACAAAGCATTTTGATTCAATTTGGAAATTTGTTCTCTGCGTCAGTGCAGAAGGAATTATGTGATTCAAAAACTCACTAGAATTATGTGATAAGAGCTTTAGACATTTTTTATCCTTGTTATTGATTTGACTTTCATTTATTCATGCAAACAGTTCCTTTTCTTCTCACTCAAAACTCCCCCAAACCCATTGTCTTTTACATGTCAGTTGTAATGAAGAGATGTGCAGGACTTAGTATATTTAAGTAGTAAGTCAACTCCTATACTGAAATAATAATGTGAAAATGCAAATGAAATATAACTATTTGTTGAAGTTGGACCTGTTTTTCTAAAAACAGTGTTTTAAAAAATATTTCCTTTGCGGAGAGAGAACATGTTTTTCCATTTTTTTGTGGGTAACAGAGCAGATGGCTATTCTTTTTCTGATTTTTCCTTTGGTACTTTGACTCTGTCCTTGAGAAGGACTTGCTTTTTTTTTCTCCTTGCCTCTTTGTAATAACAATCTCAAATTCACAAATACATAAGGCACAGAAAAGGAATAAACTTAATAAGTATATAGCAAGAATTTTAAAAATGTTCAAATTATTTTCTGCTCATTATGACATCTGTATTGTCTGAGATAGCTCTGGTTATTACTTTAATATGAGTATCATTAAACAAAATATTACAATAATATTATTTAAAAGGTTATCCTCTTTCAAGTTAAATACAAAGTTGGAGTTGTCATTTACTATTTTTTTAAATACCACTCTTGCCTAGAAACTCGAAGCCTAGAGACTCCTGATATACATTTGGTCACATTCAAATTTTTGAAAAAAATAAAGTTTTGCTTATGCTATTTTAATATTATAATTTCATAAATAAGAAATATAATAAATGTAATTATGAACATTATATTTACATGGAGGATAAATGAGTTCACTATTTTTATCTTAATCAGCATGTCAACACAATTTTATTTTATCTTTAATTTTAATTGACATAATAAAGCAAGATAGTAAAAATAATTCCATATATAATCATACCTCAGAGATAATTGTCAGTTTGGTTCTAGATCGCCATTATAAAGTGAGTATTTCAATAAAGTAAGTCATAATCTTTTTGCTGGTGGAGGGTTTTGCCTTTACTTTGTGAAAAAGGCAATACCTGCGAAGCCCAATAAAATGAAATGCAATAAAATGAAGGATGTCTGTATGTATTTATAGTAAAGAAGTAATAAAATATTAACTCCTAAAGATTTAAATAAAAAGTATAAAGGCTAAAAAATTGCATATCTGGGTTCTAGAACCCTAGAACCCTAATTTATAATCTTCTTATAGCAGCTGCCTTGCCTTTTCAGCACACATCTATCTCTGTTGAAAGAGTTCTGTATTATTCCATCAGGCACAGATCGCTGCTTTTTTCACCTCAAACGTTTTTAATCCTCCAAATAAAATAAAGCTTAGGAATGCAGAGAGTGTGTCCAAAATGTCTTTAGCTCATTGACATTCCCCATGGAAGTCTACTGTTGAAATGATTTCTTAGCTAACTCTTGATATGTTCTGTAAACCATAAAAACATCATTGAGAAGTGCACATCAGTGAAAGGGGAGAAATAGCCAGAATTACTGTAATGAGATGTGACTGCAGGGGTCTGGTGCAGTAGAATTTTGATATGCATAAAAATAAAATCAGATCTGATGTGCACATTATTATTTCCAAATGTCACTTCTTTATGAAAAATGATACCAGATTATGTTTTTAGGAATGTATAAGTGAAAAGAATAATTCCCCACAGCTACAAGAAATTCTTGCAATGCTTGTCTGAAAACGACTGCAGCAGAGCTTTAAGCAATTAAAAGATTTATCTTCTAAGGTGACTATTTCTCTGTTCTAGTCAGATTGAACATATTAAAAATGAGGTTGGCAACATGTACACTCATGTGTACTTGTTATGCATGGTCCCATAAAAATATGCATTTGGGAAAGACATTACAATCTCAGTTTCTTGTAAAGGCAGCAGGATTTAATGGGCTAGAAAGCAGGTGTGCAATCCAAGGAGAAATTGCTCTATAACCATGCAGTACTATGCTTGGGCAGAATCATGGGTTTGTTTTTCTTTCCAATATCATTGCACAGTCTATTTAGATGCTTTCTATAAAATTATGCCCAATGATCCACATTTAGGGTTGTGTCAAAGTATTTTATTAACAATAAGTCAAGCTACTGCCAAAACCAGTGAAGTTCTTTTGTAGTGCTCAGTGTGGAGACAAGGGGTAACCTGTGTTTTATGAATAAATTATATTATATTAGAACCTACTAAATGGTATGTAATATTTTTAATGAACATTATATTACTCCAAGTATATACTAATGCTATTTTTAAGAGTACTATGCATTTATAGAGTTTTGGGTACAATTCAAGATATTTCCATTCAAAATAAATTTTTCTTGCTTAAGAAAACTATCTTTCCAGAAACATAATCCCTTTTATATTCCTAAATACCATAAATATATAATTTAAGAGTTTAATTAAGCTTTCCTTCACTAATAATATATTTTATTATTATAATCCCATATCTAGTATATGAACATAAAAACATTATAATAAAGACCAGGTTTTAATAGGTTCATAATGGTAAATGAAAACAGTATGTTCCACATCATTAGGGAAATGTAAATTAAGATCAGAATGGGACACCACTATATATCCATTAGAAAGGCAAAATTTGGTGTTGTTGACAGTATCAAGTGACAGTGAGTTTCCCCTAAGAGGACAACCAGGGTATCTAGGTATAAAATCAGTAAGAGCTCCAGATCTAATGGCTCCCTGAGCTGAACTGGTGCACACACATGCGTCCCTTTGTTTTGTTACTATACATGGCCTATGTTATATAGAAAAACTAGTTCATCAAGAGGTGTAATTGGGAGTCACTGCTAACCCTGACTGGGAATCCAATGATAAGCTGTTTTTGTGCATGTCATGTTATCTGTATTCTGTATCTTTTCTAAACTATAAGGAAACTTATGGGAACCTATTGTGCCACGTGCATTTGAAAATCATTCTGGAGAGCATTATGCTAAGCGAAATAAGCCAGGGGGTGAAAGACAAATACCATATGATCTCACCTATAAGCAGAACCTAACCAACAATACAAAGATGCAAGGAAAATATGACCAGCAACACTGAAAGGAAAAGAAATCAACAGAGACAAGAGGGAAGGAGGGAGGGGCAGGCAGGGAAAGGGAAGGGAAGAGGAAAGTCAAGGAACATATAGCAAGAACTCATGGACAAAACCAAAGGGGAAGAGCTGAGGGAGGGAATGAGGAAGGGGGCAAGGGAAAGTGGTGGGGGGGAGGCAGAGACAAATGTATTTAAAAATAAATAAATAAATAAATAAATAAAAAAGAAAATCATTCTGAACCCAAGATCCCTATTGGTGGTTAGAGTGGCATGGACATTTCAGGAGCTGTAGGTAAGAGGGAGTCATGTGGAATCTACCAAATGAGTATTAATATATAATGAATCTAGACTGTAAGTCCCATGATAGAACAAGGGCTATGTACTTTCTTGGTAGAAGCCATCTAGACTTCTCACTATGTGCTTAAGCCCCAATTACCCAAATTTGGGAGTGTTACCCAAAGCAACAATTACCAAATGTTAGTGTAAACTTTGTTTACTATCACATAGAAGAATCTTAACATATTATAGGCACTCAAACATTTGCTGATTAAATAAATATTTTTTTGAAAAAAAATCATACTGAACTCTACCCTATTTGAGGCATATTTCTAAATGAGAATATGAATAGTGGTTAAAGCTGTGTTAATCTGTGAGGAAGGGTATCATAGGTGTGGGTTCATTTTATTGGAACCAAGACAGAGGCTGTGGATTGGCAACTTGCATGCACACATACTTGAAATTCAAGACAGATGCAGAGCATGATAGGAAAAAAGACTGTGTCCATGTTTTTCATCTGTTTGTATAAACTAGAGAATAGAACTGATTGCTTGTGCAAGACTTACATATCCAAGCTAGGGCCTGCATGAACAGATCCAGCTGAAAATGTGAGCTGTTTTAGATAGGTAGACAGTGGCTCCTCTGTCTGAAAGGTGAAGAAAACTCAGGTGTAATTCTGAGAAGTTTAATCAGTTGAGCAGGTCATGGCAACTGAGTCATAGTAGCTGTTATACTTGTAAATAGGGGATTCTAAACGTACCCTAGGGTTCTTTTTACAGCAGAATGACTCAAGTATATGTGTATGGTAGGATGCAAGGAACTATTCTAAGACGACAATGATGTGTGTAGGAAAAGGCTTCCAGAAACCTCAGAAATGAGCCCAAAGGAAACTTGGACACTAGGCAGGCTAACCAGTGGGTAGGTTATAGAATAAGGGGGAATCCTAGGCTTTATGACTAAGATAAGAGAGAAAGGAAAAGGAGAGAGCTGTGTCTTAGAATAATATAAATATCGGGGCTCAGCACTTGTAGCACTATGTGCTGAGGATGTGGACAAGTGACTCAGGAAATTCAATGTTCATGGATGAGTCCAATCTCCTAAGAGAACCAGGTAGGTAGACTATGAGGCTGTCACTCATAAGTTTATATTCATCTGGCAGTTCCTGCTATGTCTTTGCATATTGCATTTTCCTACTGCTCCATCATGATTATTTTTGGCTGACTGTCAGCAGGCTTAGTCATAGAACAGAGTTCTGACTCAATCCTGAACCCAGGAATCAGATTTGGACCTTCAACCTTCAGCTATTTGAAGGGCATTCTGAAATGATCAAACCACTTCATCATTATTTTCTATTTAACTCAAATTGAAATTTCCATAAAATACACTATTAATTATTCTTTTACCTAAGTTCTAGAAATTGTCCTAGCATCGCCACAATGATCAACAAGTGCAGACCCGACTCTGTACAATGCACTACTGGAAACTCCTTAGAGAGAAAACAACACATGCTTCAGAAAGGCAAAAATTTTTCTATTGGAAGAGAATTTTTACCAATGTTCTCTTTCTAATATTAAACAAAGTTGAGCTTGCCTGTACTTTACCTAAGGTTTATTAGAGAAGGTGCTGTTTAAAACTACTGCACACTTTCTTTTGCTTCTTAACCCAGATCATTGCACTCATTACAGTGGCATAGGAGTTTGCTGGACAGGAGAGATAGTTAATAATATACAGAACCTGATTTGGGCATTATGTTTTACTAGAGAGAAATGTAGTTTTATGTTGTTGGCTAAAAGGAAATGTATTCATATCATACGGTTTAGTTTTTTCTTGTTTTAGAGCTCAGATCAGGTATGAGATGGTGTGAAAATATACTTCTTGGAATTAAAAATTATGTAAAGAGTTTTCTCTCAATAAGCCTCTTGATTCTTTTTATGCTTTAGAAGGGCAAAATTAAAATAACCTCACAGGCATAAATTTGAAAATAATCCCATTTTCTGCTTCCTGCTAGGATCTTTGCTTTAACCCAGTTTAAATATATATCTGTTAAAATAAACTTTCTGTGACCACAGTCTTAAGTATTTACAGATGCTGTAATTTGGTCATCTATTAGTACTTCCTTTCAAGGAAATTCATCAGAAACTACCAAGGGAAATTGTTGGTTATTTTCTGTGGTCACTAGCTTTCTGCTAACAACTTATTTTCTTTGTACCAACGAAGCAAATCTACCGTTACAGCATTCTTAGCCTCAGGGCTAGTCTATACTTTCTTCATGTCGTGTGACCTAAAATATGTACCAGTTACTTGGTGAAATGCAGACCTATATAAATTATCAATAAATAGGAGTTTTCTCTCCACCAAGCTACTGTATATATATTTTTCTAGTCAGCCCATTATATAATGTACATGAAGATGTGATTAATTCTGAGACAAAGAATAAGAACAAGGCAGAGATCATGGGGGTGAACAATGGAGAATCGACAAACATGTACCTGAACTCACAAATCAAGGAAAGTAAGATGTTGTAGCAAATGTAAGTCAATTAAACAAAAATTAACAACAGAGTCAGAGGTTTTTTGGTCAAGACCATAGAGTGAATGAAGTGTAAATATTACCTAGTGAGAGAGCATTGTGGGAGCCTGAAGTGTGAATAGTCTATGCCAGAAATTAGAGGTGAGTAGGCATCTATATCCCGAGTCTAGAAAACATTTGAAGTATTTAGAAAATTGTGAGAAACCATAGTCAAAGGAAAATCCAAGGAATAAGAATTTTATAAGATGCTACTAAAAGGAATAGAAAGTTCATAGGAACCTATTGCTATAGAAAGGTACTAAACAACTTGACCTTCTATGCAGCTATAGAAAGGTAATGCAATTTGTCTAGGATTCAGAATATGAATCCTAATTTTAAGACAATGGACATTTGCTTTGGGAGCATTTTCCCACCAGTTCCTGGTTCTGTACACTTATGCTGACCTCACCCAAGGGTGGCAGCATAGCCAAGTTTGCAAAGATAATTTTTACATCAAGGATTAGAAAATATATATGTACATACTCAGGTGAGAACAGGAACTCAGGATCATAATGCCTTACAGATAAAAAAATATCATTTCTGGTTCACATACTCTGCTATAACAAAAATGTGAGGGACAAAAAAAATCCAGTATCTGCCTGAGAGAATTTTGCTTACATGATTTTGAAAGACTCCTTTGAGAGGCTGCCCCTAGGCAGTCTATTTCACAGCCTCATAGACTTAACTCATTTAGGTTTTCTTTACATTTAATCAACAATATCTTCTATTTAATTTAATCTTAATGAAGACATTTTAACAAATTTTTACCTGGCATCCTGCAGTTTTTCAACCCCAGGATTTCAGAAATTAAAGAACTTTCTGGAAGTTCTTTAATTTCTGAAATTTAATAAATTTACAGCAAAATTTAATAAGTAGTCCCTTTGCCTGGGACTCAAATATAAAGGGACAATATATGCCTTTATATTTGTATTACAATAATTGCTTTGTGACTGTATTTTTTAACATCACTGAAGAAATTGACTGAACTTCAAAAAAAGTCAAAGCTACACAATTGTGTTTATTTTTATTGTTATTAATAATAACACTTAAAGTAAAAGTTATAAACACTGATCAATATTTAGATTTGGTACATTCCTCTTCTGTTAGACCATAATACACTTATTGTTTCTAGTGACATATTATTGCTTCTGGATAACTCCTACAAAATATATCAGGTTCAAATCATGAGTAAATGAAATAGGGATTCCAGAGAATACTGCAGTCAGCTGTATACAAGGTAAGATAAAGACTAGAGAAATTACTCACAATGAGAAAGAATATCAAGCAAGAAAGAATTGGATATCTATGTAACTATCCATAAGTACCCCCCCCCCCCACCCACCGTTTGTGGAGAGCAGGACCAATAAAATGGCACTGGTCTGGTCAAGATAAGATAAAGTATATAAAACAAAGTGGAGTCACTCATGACAACCAAAATGGCTGCCATGATAGTTTGGTTCAAGAAGGAAACTACCTAAGTCACACCAGACACATCTGGCAAGGAGTCATGCCTGAGATATCTGCATACTTGGCCAGAATAGCTGTGTCTGTCTGCAGAGCAGGATCACTCACAGATAGGCCCCTAGGGGAATTCCCCACTCACCATCAGGGGTGCCAAGATACCTATCAAGAGACACAGGGCAGGTGGAGTACACCACCTCATGGTATAACTGAAACAGGCTGAGACAGCTTAGCTCCACACACCAGAGTACTTGTCCTGAAGGCTCTGCTGCACTGGATTGAGACTGTACACTCTCCAATCTGTGAGGCTGGCTCCTCCATGCAAGATGCTGACAGCTTCCTTGACCACTGTGCTATCTCCCGGGCCCATTGGCTGAGGCTCTGGTCCATTATCCCTCAATGATTGATATGTGTTATATTCCTCTTAGATTGTTAGAGTGTGAGTAGGATATTAATGTATGTTGATGTTCTACTTCTATTGAATATGCATTCAATGAAAGCTGAGTGAATAGCATAGTTACCTCCTGTGACTCCTGTCTATTCCTTGGTGCCAGGTCACTCCATTGGCAGCTAGCCATGCAGTTGCACAGTTGACTTATAGGAAAGACTGTATCATGAAACATATGCTTGCAACATTAGGCGTGGTTGGCATCAATGAATACAAGAGTGGCTAGTGAAACACATCTATAATAAGACCGAAAGGAAAGGAGTAGAACTTTTAAAAAAACTTGTCCAAGTGCAGCTGGTTAAGGTGGCAGATTGAATTAACATACACTAAAAGTTATAGAAGGTAGCTACCAAACTTTTTGGCAAATCTTAACTCTGGGACAGAAACTTTAAAAAGGTCTGACTCTTAAGAAGAGACCAAAAACCATCCCAGTGGAAGATCCCTGGTATGAGACTGAGGTGCAAGTTCGCAAGAAACTGCACATACAAACTGTTGAGGATGTACAGATAGACCTCACTGTTCCAGGAAAATTGTAACTGCTCATTGATAGAGCTGATAAAAAAAGAAGTGCCAGCACTGCTTCTGAAGACATTATCCCAGGTAGTTGCTGATAGGCCTAAAGGCAAGAATTTAGTGTGTAGAATTAGACAAAGAAGTCAGTCAGCTGACAATGTTAGGGTTACTTTTCATGATGACATTAAACTTAAAATCCTCACCCAGAGGATCTAGGAGATTATGACACACATAGGATGATATATTTGCTGCCAGACCATTAATGTTAGGAAGCAAATAATAGACTATAATCACAGACAGGGAAGGCCACAACACACAAAGGAAGGCAGAGACTGCAGAATATAACAGTAGATTTTCAGCAAAAGGACATGGCAGATGTAGATTGGCTAGCTATGATTTGGAACAAAGGAGCCAATAGCCTTTTACTCACAGGAGCAGAAATGAGACACATGTCAGGCCTTTCAGAACAAAATGCAATTAACATAGCATTGCTGGAGCAAATGCACAGGGGACCAAATCGAATTCTCCTGCTGTGGGATTGGCCAGCAAGGGTGTGGAAAGCAGCATGCCCCACAAGTGACATTACAGCACATGGAGGCACATGAAATGGACAGACCTGAAAAGGCAGTTAGTATCACTAGAGAATTGGCAATTGGCAATTTTGTCTCTGGTTTGTGACAGGGCAGGAATAAATAATGCCTTTGCAGGTACCAGCAGCACCAGGCAGGAAAAAGGTAATCCCTGGAGGAGCACCACCTGCCCTAAAGATGCCGTGGATGCAGGCTACGGGTCAGGCCAGGATGGCAGAGGATGTACTGAATACAATTAAGTTATTATCTGAATTGAATGGCTGACCTGAATTCACATTTAATGACAAAATACAGAAAAGTAGATCAGGACCCCCAAGGCAGAATAATACTCCAAGGCAGAACTTTAGCTGGTGGTAAGGGGGACAACTATGGAAATTGGCAACCTCTCCAAAACAGGAACTAGTAACCGCCACATGGGAATTACCAGCCTCAGCCTCAAAGAAAAAAAATGGATTCCCAATAGAAACCAGGGACAGAGTTAATTTATACCCAGAATTAATTTATAACACAGGTCAGAATTTTAAGCCTAGGCAAAGCATCATGAAACAAAAGCAAGGACAGGCTGGAAAATTTGCTCAAAACTTCTTTCAAAAAATGGTCAACACTGGTCTCATACCTGGGGCAGCAGATACTAGACAATAGGCTTATATTAAACTTAAAATCCTCGTAAATAATCAGGAAAAGGTAGTTGAATTTCTTATAGACACATAATCCCAAATAACCTTAGTTAAAGATTTTAAAATAGAAAAAGGGTTTACTATTAATGTAGAAGGACTAGGTGGTAAAATTACACAATGCTTTGCTATTAAATTCTTTATTCTTAGATATAATTTAGAACCTTTAGAAGTAAGAGGATATATAGTACCTACTGTTGAAAATATATTAGGAATGGATAATTTATCAATTTTATTGAGAGATTTTATTCCATAAAAAAACCTTGAATTATATAAAGTAAATTTAGCACAGGTAAAAATAAAGCCAGTTGAACTTCCTAAACCCTCCAAAGCTACATATTACTAGACAACATCCTCTTAAGGGAGGACACAAAGAAATATGAAGAAAAATACACAATTTTTAAGGGAAAATATAGAAAAATGGAAATCTCATCTTTATAACAGCCCAGTATTGTCAACCCTTAAGTCTAATGGCCAGTATACATTAACTATAGATTTTAGAAATCTTAATCAATTTGCAGTTAAAATGAGTCCTTCCAGGTGCTGAGGTAGTCATAAATAGAATTACAGCCAGAAACTCCAAGTATTTTGTCACTATTGACATGTCAGGCATATATGCTATATCTATAGCAGAAATCCGGGGGATATACTACATTTAGCTGGGAAGGCACACAATATCAGTTTAAAAGATTGCTACGGGGATATTTAGTCCAGTTATAGCTCATACGTTATTAACCTCACAAACAGATATCATGAAATTTAATTTCCTAATCATCTCATATAAATCATATCATCATGATTTGATTGCATCAAATCCAGATGCATGATGATCTGGAGCTACTGAGGAAGGAAAAAGACAGGCTAATTGAGGATCTTAGGGCCAAAGGGTGGACAATTAGTAAGGACAAGACCCACGGCCCAGATACATCAGCAAAAATTTTAGGAATACAGTGATCATCTGAAGGCAGAAAGGTTCCAGATTCAGCAATGGATAAAATAATGGCACTAAAAGAGCCTATTGATAAAACTGAGGTACCACATTGAATTCGACTCTTTGGAGCAACTAAGTCACCTAAAAAGAGTGATCAAATCAGATTGGACTTAACATACCCTAGTGACTATGGCCCTTGGACCCTAAGAACCAAGAGCCAAGATAAATTATTTAAACCAGCTGGTTTCTGGATCAAGAACTTTCCATATGCGTCAGGCAAATACTCTAATTTAGAAAAAATTGTATGGCTTCTTTTTGAAGCACTAGAAGCTATTGAACCTCTCACTGGTAATATTCCAATAATCATAAGATCTCAAATATCACTGTTGGCCTGGACAAAACTCAGCCCTGAAGAAGTGGCCAGAGTAACTCCTAACCAGAAGGTCCTGACATGGAAGTGGTACAGACATAGCAGGGGTGTGACTGCTAAAGGACAACCAAGTTTCCTCGCAGAGGAAATTCACCAGCAGAGAGAGGCTTGCCGGAAAGAATTCTAGGGGAGGAGAAAACCCATGCCCCTTAGGGAAATGGGGTCCCTCCTGGTCTGATTCTCTGTCTAATTCCTACTTTACAAGCAGCGACTTACTTGGTCACTGAAAGTGGATCCACCAAATGGACAGTAGGAGCTTTCAGGCCCAGGGATATCAAAACACTGAAGCAGTATTGAGTTAAAATCAGTACAATATGCTGGACTTATTACTTATTGTGGTAGTGTTTGCAGTGAGACATTCATTAGGGGAAAAACAAAAAGTAATTTACAGTTTTACAGATTCATGGGCAGTAGCAAATGGTATTATAATTTGGTCTCAAAATGGGCAAAAACAGACTTTAAAATTAATGGCAGGGTAGTCTGGTCTAGAAACTTGCTGGTTAGAATTATTTGAAGCCAGTAAGAAAATGTATATATATGTAACTCACATCTCTGCTCATTAAAAAGGTGACTCAAGGAGACACCTTTTAATAACAAAGCAAATAGCCCTGGCTGGTGTGGCTGAGTGGATTGGGCGCCAGCCTCTGAACCGAAAGGTCACTGGTTCGATTCCCAGTCAGGGCACATGCCTGGGTTGCAGGCCAGGTCCCCACTTAGGGACCTGCAAGAGGCAAATGATTGGTGTATATCGAGGTTTCTCTCTTTCTCCCTCCCTTCCCCTCTCTCTAAAAATAAATAAATAACATCTTTAAAAAATAATATAACAGATAGATTAACAAGGGAAGAGGTACCCAAAAGAGAGTTCCCCAGAGGCAAAGAAAATTGCCTGCTAAATTTAAGGACTGTGAGGTCTATTCAGCAGATGTACCTCCAATAATTATAATTAAAAGAGGACAATAGAATAACTTGGGTACTGCTATTTAATACAAATATAACTGTCTACACATTTTACCACAGTTTGACTAAAATGCACAAACAAATGGCAGAAATTCATATATAAGAATTGGATTAGAGCTCCATTCATTAGCAAATCAGTCTGGATTATGGAGATCAAGCCAGAGACAGAGTAGGACGAAATGTATGAATAGCCTGTGGTCATTATCAAGAGGATCATGAGGCAATCCAAATGTCACGCTTGGTCAAAGGACCGTGGATACCCCAAACTCCACAATTTAACATGTCAGATATATTTGATTGGACCAAAATTAAGTTATGCTCTAATGCTGATGGTGATATACCTAGAAGATACCGTAATGGTACATATGATATAAGAGGACAAACATATATTGCAAACTGGACATCAATAGGAATCACATACAAACACTTAGGATTAGCACTAGCATTCTGCCCTAAGAAAAAGATGGTGTGTTTTTCTTCCTTGAAAACACATCACAAGCCATACAACACAAAAATGCCAGCTGGTGGCAAACCCTAGGAGAAGACACACATGACTTACATTAAGTAGATGTATCATTAGAACCATTTCACTTTTCAACCCATAGCAGGAGACTGGGCAATGCTAGATGGGGTAGCATGACATCCAGTGAGAAGCTGTGCACCATTATCTACCAATCTACCTATTTTTGTTAAGCCATTCTCCCCCCAATCTTGCTATTGTCCAGATCATAGCCCTGGACCGTACATAATAAACAGGGGATGCTATAACAGTGCAATATGTCTTTGAAAAGAACATTGGAAGCCAGCATGGACCAGAGGACTCATGAGACCAAACCTAAATTTATAAAAGATACTAGACCATCACCAGATAGAAGGTACCCAGGAAGAATACTATATAGGGCTAAAGTAACTAATCTAGAAATAACCTTTAATAAGGAATAATTTAAGTTTACTAATCTAATACTACAATGTAAAGCAATACCAGAATTAAAATATCTAATTTATTTGCTAAATAAACGACTAAATTTAAGTCAACTAGGAAGGAAGCTATTGCATTTGCGACAAGCAATAGGTCTAGCAGCAAATTTTATCTGGTAAGGAATAGAGGAAGAAGAAATAGCAGTATTTAGATCACCACTATTTTCAGCAAAAAAAAAACCTTACCAACATTTTAAAGAAATTCAGGATGAAATAGGTAAGATATTGCCTGCAATGAGAGAAATCAGACAAACATTAGATCAATTCCAGGAGAGCCGTAAAATAATGAAACAAACAGTAGAAAGACTACTAAACTAAACTCATAAATTACAAACTATTCTCTTTAAGAGCAGAAGTACTGAACAACAAAATCCTTTTAAAATGTGAAATGTTGGGAAACATCCCATCCTATCTGGTTTCAGGAACTGTAGCCTTGCCGACCCCCAAGGCTGGAGCTAAGCAAGGAGGCCTTGGGAAAATAGGCCACTGAGGAGACAAAACCTGACTCCCTGACAGGGGCACAGCCCCTGCCTCTCTCACATCACCCTGCTTGGCCTGGGTTGTTGGTTAGTCAGTGATGGATAAGACCCCCTCGATATCAGTAATAGGTTACCCAGTAATGCCAACATCAATAAGACAGGCACAGCCACATGGACATCAGGGACGAACTTGGGGTACACGGAGAAGGGAAAAAGACCCTTACCCCCCAGCTTTGATATGGTCGGAGTAGTCATTCTATCTGAAAGAAGTCTCCTTATCTCTTGGCAGCTCTGCCCTGCCTGCCTGGCCTGAAACAATACTAAAGACAGGTACAGCCCTAAACTGGATTAAGTGGTTTCAGGGGAGGAAGGTAGGAATGAGGCCTAGAAGTAAGTTCCATGAAGCAAGCTTTATTCTTCCCTCAAAAGCTATGTTAACTGGCTCATACTGGGAAGGAAATTTACATTATTCACAGACCCCTACCTAAGGCAGATCTCTTGTGTTCCTTCAATTGTTACCTATGATCTCTATCTGTTTTCTGTGAACATAGCCTTTTGACATTGATTGATGAGCTTTGCTCTATACCCCTGTGCATATGGTTCTCAATAAAAGCCACTTCAAGAGAAGGGCTCGGAGCATTCTCCACTAGAGGGAAGAGCCACCCTCTCCTGGAAGACAGAGAAGTGTCTGGGATGATTCAGTTTATTTCCTCCCATCCATGACGACCCCGGGACCAGCTCTGCAGGATTCAGAGCCCACGCTCCATCCTCAAGTTTATACTTGTCATTACAGTTATTAGTAGAATGATTAAAAGAATTGATCACTTATGTTAAATCACAAAACTTATACTACAAAGACCAAGCTTATGTAATTCTAGACCGATTAGAACAATCACGATGCTCTTCAGAAGGCAGTTGCATACTACACCTACTTCCTAAGCATACAAGACATTGATTCAGTAATAGGTTACCCAGTAATGCCAACATCAATAACTATTAGAAATAAATTTTATACAATTTAGGAGACATTTTATATCTAAATGGATACTGCATTGATGAAAAAGACCTATCACAAATATCAGAAAATATTTATTACGCATTCATATCAATCAAGCTTTCTTTCTTAACTTTTTAAAATATTTAGATCTGGTAGAAACTCACAGGCATAACATTATACATAATAGTGGTGAAGGTGAATGGAGCATCTGCTTAGACAACCATATGCTAACCTATTTTGATCACAAAAATATGACAAACTGACATACTAATTTTTGGATGCAATTTCCTACAAAATATTATTAATATTAGCATGCCTAACTCATCCATTCTATCATATGAAAAGCTTGAATTAAGTTATAGATACTCATCTCCAACAGTGTAAGACACAGAGATAATATCACTTGAATAAATTCCTCATACATTACTAACCTTTTAAACCAGAATGTGCACATACTAGAAAGAAAAAGTAATGATATTTCCAAACACATAGTCTCTTAAAATCCATGAAAAGACTTTAGGAAAGGCAGTATACACAGTCAATAAGGGGCTGTCTTCAGAAGGACCTGCCATAGCACTTAACAAAAAATGGTGACCATGAGGACTCATAAAGAGAGCCTTGCCCTTACAAATGTGCTCAGGCTCATGGGCTGATTTTAATCCCTTTGCAATAGCTGCAAAAATCAATCTCCTACCTCTTAACCAATTTATGGAGTGGTAAGAAGGAAGTCATATTAAATATCTTAGTATTATAATAGCAATTACATGTATTTACTATTTCCTAAAATGACCCCATACTACTAAGTGTAAAAAGGGAAAATAATGGTTTTGTGCACACTGCAATTTATAAATATATTAGAACTTGTGTTAAAATCTGTGACAAATATTATTCAGCCTAAATTTTTTTTTTGATGATACGCTTATAAAAACACAAGGCTCTGTGGTGTACTTACCAAGGCAAAATTATTATAGCTTGGGCACCAAGTCCCAACATCAACTCATCGTGGCAAAATTGGAAAATACATAAGGAAAAATTATATTACAAAATTTAAAACCTAATATGTTAGTAGTGCCTCCACAAGCACCTTGGGATGCCTTCTGTGCAATTCAATCTTACAATGATTCCTCTATTAGTCTGAATCCTGTAGCAAGTGGAACTTTAGCTATATTATGTGCATAAAAATATTATAAACATGATATATATGGCTATTCATTGTTATCTATTAGAATTTGCAAAAACTATTGAACTTACTAGCCCTGAATGTACCTTTGAACATTATCATCCTTTAAAATAACTTGTCATCTATAAATTAGCTACAAATTAGCTAAGAACTATGATAGCATTAAGATTATTTTGCAGTGATTCCCACAGCTCTGTTTTCCTTATCATTGTGGGAATCAAGGGGTTGAACGTAAAGAGCAGGGCCAATAAAGTGGCATTGGTCTGGTCAAGATAGGATAAATGCTCTGTTGGATTGAGACTACAGTCTGTAAGCTCTGAGAACTGGCTCCTCCTTACAAGACACTAATAGCCCCCTTGCCCATTGTGCTGTCTCCTGGATCTGTTGGCTGAGACTCTGGGATGTGGGTTCACTATCCTCCATTGATTGCTCTGTGTGTATTATATACCTCCTATTCCTCTTAGATTGATCCTCTACTTTGAGTGAACCTGCATTCAATAAAAGAGTGAATGGCAGTTACCTCCTGTGACTCTTGTCTATTCATTGGTGCTGGGTTGCTCCGTTGGCAGCTTTCTGAGCAGTTACATGGTTCACTTATAGAAAAGACTATAGTGGGAAACATAGGCTCCCAACACTCTCCTAGTACCTCTTTTCCTCCCCACACTTCCTCCTTCCTCTTTCTGCCTCCTCCTGTTTCCTTTTCTCCCTCCCTGTCTTTCTCTTCCTTTTTGGACTGCTTCTGCACCCTGTCCAACCATATATATGTGCCCTTATGGACATATTTGATTGGTTCAGAGGCAGATACTTGACTTGTCTTAAGCCAGACAAAGAACTTCATATGATATTTTTACAGTAGAACCAAAGAGAAGAATCTGTTTCTCTGGTGGCCAAAAAAATGGGACGTGGGACCATGTGCATGCTATGTAAGGAAACCATGGAGCAGGGATAGAGGTAGTTAGATGATGGCTTATATGAAACTTGTTTGTATATTTATTTATATGTATACAAATATAGTTAAAGTGAATTAAATATAAATGGGAATATTACACATGAGATGTTAATAGTAGTTATCTCCAAGTTGAAATTATGGGGGATGTTAGTTTCTGTCTTGCGCTTTCTGATGTCTGCCAATTTTTACGTTGCTTATTATTTTTTCTGTAGACAAAATTGTAATTTTTTAATCATGTTTATTCTATTACAGTTGTCTCAATTTTTCCCCCTTTACCCTCCTCCACCCATCCCATCCCCCACCCCACCTCCACAGTCAATTCCCACAGTGTTGTCCATGTCCATAGGTCATTCATACATGTTCTTTGTCTAGTCTCTTACCCTTCTTTCTACCATTGTTCTCCTTCCCCATCCCCTCTGGTCACTTTCAGTCTGCTCCATGTTTCCTTGCCTGTGATTTATTTTAGTGATTTATAAGTGAATAGATTCCACTTATAGGTGAGATCAGAAAGTTGTAATTATTTTTTAAGAGTCAATTTAATCTACAATTCAGCTCTATCCATTAAACGTCACAGCAGTATATGCTCTACTTCTATAGATTATTAAATTAAAAAATAAAGTGATTTATAGGTTTGGGAAATGACATCTTTGAGACTTCAAACTCACATTTATCCCTTCATTAACAATGAGTCAGAGTCTGAATGAGAAACATATTTCACTGTCTTGCTCTCTTGCTTTTGTTAGAAATTTGGAGAAACTCCTGAACTTTGAGCCATTCTCTTACAGATCATGTATTGATCTTTTATATAATAAATAATCTGAGAATTCATTATGTGACCAGCAGCACAGATGCTTTACAAAGATTAAAACTTGACCTGTATAACTGTTAACATATTGATAAGAGAATGTAGCAGTATTGTTTCTCGTTAATGACAACAGACATCCACAGGCAGGAGGGCAGGGAAAATAATGCTTTTGCTAAAGATAAACATAATTTTGGCTTATTCTGATTGACACTAAGACTATGTAAATGTAGGGAAAGTCTAACTCAGGGTATTAAGTGAATTTCTTCAAAATGATATTTATATGAACTCCATTTTAAACAATTATATGGGATTAAATTGCCCTGACATTAGGTCAGTTTCAATGCAGCCAAATATTTTGAGCCTCAGTTTTTTCATACCTAGAGGTATGTAAATTACCTATTACACAGAATTTTCATGAAACTTGAATGCAATGAATATATTTAAAAATACAAAATACTGAAAGTAAAGGGATGGAAAAAAATATTCCAAGCAAATGGGCAGGAAAAAAGCAGGGGTAGCAATACTTAATATCAGGCAAAATAGATTTCAAAACAAAGGCCATAAAAAGAGACCCAGAAGGACACTTCATAATACTCAAAGAAGAATCCATCAAGAACACATAAACAATGTAAATCTATATGCACCCAACATAGGAGCACCCAAATATATAAGGAAAATCTTAGAGGACTTCAAGAAAGACATAGACAAGCAACACACTTACAGTAGGGGATTTTAACACCCCACTGTCAACAATGGATAGGAAGTGGTGATGGGAAAATGGAGACAAATGTATTTGAACAATGAAAATAAACTTTTAAAAGATTGAAAAAAACCCAGAATACTCTACAAGTCTATTATCAGCTTAGGCTACCATAACAAAATGCTGTATACCAGGTGGGCTGAAAAACAGGAATTTATTTTCTCACCATTTAGGAGACTGGAAGTCCAAGGCCAAAGTGTCAGCATTGTTGGTTTCCGGTCAGAGCGCTCCCCTTGGGTTTCAGATGACCACCTTCCCACCATATGCTCACATGATCTCTTTGTACAAGCCAGGAATAGAGAGAGAGCAAGCTCTCTGGTGTCTCTTTTTATAGAGGCATTAATCCCATCGTGAGGGTTCCACCCTCAGGACCTAATCTAACCCCAGTTAGTTTCCAGAGGCCCTGTCTCCAAATACCATCACATTGTGGGGTAGGTTATAGAAATGTTGAATGTACACAGTCATTTAGTTCATACCACCAACTTGTTGTGATTGACTGCATAATAATGGTAATGTATTGTGTTAGAGTTCTGCATAGAAACAGAAGCAATAGTATCTATTTGTCTGTCTGTTTAATCTACCCATCTATCCATCCACTTATCCATTCATTCACCCATTCACCCACCCATTCACCTACCCACACATCTATCCATTCATCTATTTGGAAAAAGAGAGAAGGAGATTATAAGAAATTGATACACACAGTTATAGAGGTTGGCAAGTCCAAAGATCTGCAGGATGAGTGTGCAAAGTGGAGACTGAGAAGATCTGGTAGTGTAGTTTGAGTTTGAAAGCCAGCTGACTCAAGACTCAGGAGGAGCTGATATTTCAAGTAGAGTCTGAAGGCAGGACAAAACTCAATGTCCCAGTTTGAAGCAGTTCAGGCCAGAAGAAATCTGTTTTACTCAGAGAAGGTTTAGCCTTTCTGTTCTACTCTTATCTCCACCTGATTGAATGAGGCCCACCAACATTGGAAAGAGCAAACTGCTTCACTCGGGCTACCTATTTAAGTATTAATGTTAACCAAAAACAGCCTTACAGAAACACCTAGAATAACGCTTGACCAAATTTGTGGAGGTGCTCTGTGGCTCAGTCACACTGACACATAAAATAACCATCACAGTAATAAATTAACAGAGGGAAAAGAGAATGGGCAACCAAGGTTTTGTTGACTGCAGTAGTTTCATAGCTGACAATAGGTCTCCTCACAGGAATGAGCTAACATGTATAGAAAACCAGCACAATGGCTACACAGGGGTAATAGAGACATAATGAATATTAATATTTTCTCTTCATCTTACACAACTGGCCACTATATTAGTCCTTTAAAAGGAAATATGAAGCTTTTCTTGTGGTCTGTTTTTGTAGGATGGACAGAGAGAACATACAGACATTAAATATGAAAAATCCATTGTAAATATTTATTCTTATGTCATATTTTCTCTACTTTTTCTTACTGTCTCATTTTATTATTTTTCTTTTTAGTTTTGGTACTTTGTTATAATTTTATTTTTTCCCTATCACTTTGATTTCATATCTAATTCCCATAGAAGAGTTAAAGTTGTGTAGCAAGACAAACACTTAAAAAAAAAAGAGCCAGTAATATGCTCAGAGTCATACTCTATTAGGAAGTAGCAGAACTAGATATAAATATTTTTTCTCCCTTCATATTCAATAATTCTTCCCCTAAAACAGTCTTCTGTACAAAGTTGATGTATATTTTAAAATTATCATCACTAAATATCTCAAAGTGCACATGCCCTTTAAAATGGGCAGGCCAAAGCTAAAATACCTAAGACATTATAATTTAGAATTAACCATGAGCATGCTGCATATATAGAAGATAAACCTAATTCCTATAGAATTAATTTGATTTTAAATTTTTAAATAAAAATCTCATAAATTACATATTATAAATTGAAGATAATTTATTAATTGCTTATTAACAAACTAAACCACAGTATAATAAGCCATTTAAAAAGCTATTTATATATTTAATATTTTTAACTAATCTGTACTATAACACCTAATAAATTTTAAAATTTTTCTGAGGTTGGAAAAACTAGATACTATTAGTAAATATTAGTTTCAGATTATCTTAAATAGCTTTTACACTTCAGAATCAAAATATACTTAACAAAAATACCTAATTCCACACTTTAAAAATAATTGACATATCATAATCCATTTGGAAGGAAACCGAGGGAGGAAAGGAGTGGGTGAGTTTTATCCTAAAGAAACTGTAAGCAAATTTTAGCAGTGCTTAAAAATCTATTTGCACCTTTATTTTGTTTATTTTTGATTTCAAAAGGAAAAAAACGAGATGCACTTTCCATATTTACCCGCACATGTGAAGAATAACTCTGGAATGGTCTATGATAAAGTAACAGGCTGATTCTCTATTTCGAGTCCTTGGTTCAGGGTCTGGGGCCGAACTGTGGAGATGGGTAACCAGGATAGGAAGAAAACTTGTCATGTATACCTTTTCATATTTTCTTGTTTTAGAACCATGTAAACTCATATTTTTTCAAATAATTAAATTTAAAATTAGTTTAAAAGGAAAGAAAACAATTCCTTTTGTGCTATTTCTCATCCAAGGAGATCTGCTGCCCCAGTTTGCTGAGCTCAGTGTTTATGGTTTGCAAAATGATAGAGGGTCTTCTCCTCATGTGTCCTCTTACTTGTCTGGGTGCCATACAGCTTGGTGAATATGACCTAGTCTGTCTTTTAATTTAGTCTAATTAGAATATAATCTTATAAACTATAACATACATAAATTTGATAAAAATAGTAAGGCACAAAAAACTCAGAAGCTGTATTTAGGAACTTAATTAGTTTTCTACAGTGATTGCAGAAACAATATTATGAAATATAGTTGGCATCAAATAGTCATTCTAAGAAGGTCTTAAAAAGTGACAATCCAGCTACTTTAATTCTATTATTTATTCTAATAGGCAGCTTTCAACAGGAAGTAATCTCACTGAGACAGAAAAATCTGTATGACCCTCATTTTCATATGATTTGCAAGATCAAGAGAAGCTTTGTGCCTGAAGTCTATAAGGTAGAAAAAAATGAACATCACATGTCAGGGTAGGCACCTTTGTAAGGTCTAGGCTTTAGGGAGAACTGAGGCCAACACGGAATTTGAAAGTATTCTAGTTTTTCTCCCTTGTGAGTACGGAGCAGCAAGTTTAAAAAGCGAATGGTCTCTTTTATGGTGGACTCCAGTAGTGAAGTAAATGCATCCTATTAGTGCCAAAGAATGAGAAGAATTTTGTGTGTTCTGCTTGTCACAGCCCTGTGGTAAGACCTGAAGCATAAATTATAGACAAATCCCACAGTAGTAGTAAGGCAGACAAATTGCCTTTATATATTTTAATGCATAAAAGTTAAGAGCAGATATAAGTAATAGCTAAAATTCATATGAGCTCAGGGGCTAGTAGGTTGTAGGTGGCATAGCAACTATCACTTTGAGTTTTCTCCCTTTTGTGTAAAATAAAATCCGAGCTACATTCTTTTCATTAATGGAAACACATAACAAGGTGCTTGGGGGATATGAGACCTGTGCAGAGACAAACCCTGGAGTCCAAGTGGTTGAAATACTAGGAAGGAGCACAAAGCAGCTCTACTTTTATTAATGATTGTGTCTCTAGGAATGATAGACACCAAATAGAAACAATAAATTATCAAACTTATCGGGTTATGTTTTCCTTTTAATTAAATATTTTTTATAACCATACATTCATTTGATCACTCAACAAATATTTATTAAGCAACTGTTATATACCTGATGCCATTTTAAGAACTTTGTGAATGATGATAAATAAAAGAGACAAAAATTTCTGTTCTCCTGGAGCTTTCTTTCTGTTGGAGTAGATAGATTAAAAACAAAATAAGTTAGTAAAATATAAACCATACCACATTGTCATAAATGATATGATAAAAAAATAAAGTAGTTGAGGGGGAGTAGTTGAAACATCTGGGAAGACTGAAATTTTAGATAAGCAGCCACGAGAGGTGTTACTGGGAAGCTGATCACTGACAAAAGATGAAAAGGAAATGAGGGAATAAACCACAGGTGTATCGAGGGAGAGCACAGCCCAAGGCAAAAGAAAGCCCTTGAGAGGGAACAAGCCTGTTGAGCTGAATATCTAGAGCAGCTTAGTGAATAGGAAAGAGTAGTTGGTGATGAAGTTAGGAAATGGAAGAAGGAGAAGGAGGGAACCCTTCCTTGAGCTTGAATAGGTGAGGGCATGGACAGGAGAATGCTTTAGGGGGACAGATGAGTGTCAGCATCTCACATGTTAAAGCTGACACTTAGGCCACGCTCTATTGTGTTATACTTTTGTTCTTGAATTTATCATGTGTATATACCATGAAATTGTAGCCACAATCAAGGTAGTGACTACATTACCCCCCGAAAGTTTCCCAGATCATTTTGTGATCCCTCTTTCCTGCCCATCCTACTTTGTGTCGCACAGATTAGTTTGAATCTTCTAGAATTTGATATGAATTCAATCACACAACATATACTGGTGTTTTTTTGGAGGGGGATCTGACTTTTGCTCAGCAAAACTGTTATGAGATTTACCTATGTTGTTTCACATATCAATAGCTTATTCTGTTTAGTGCTGAATAGTTTACAGTAATAGGATATATCATAGTTTATCCAGAAACTTGTTGATAGATATTTGGATTATATTCAATTTTTAACTAATACAAATAACTTGCTATGAATATTTAAATGCAAGTCTTTGTGTGGATATATGCATTTAGTCCCCCAATTTAAATACCTAGGAGTGAAATGACTGGATCAGATGATGGGTATGTGCTTAATTTCTTTGGAAAACATCCCAAAATTGTTTTCTAAAATGATTGTACCATTTTACATTCCCACCAGCAGTGTATAAGAATTCCAGTCTACTTCTTCCACGGCCCCACTAACACTTGTTATGATCAGCTTTTTTTTTTTTTTTTTTAACATTCTAATGGGTATGTGTTATCTCACTGAGGTTTTAATTTGTATTTCTCTATTGACTAATAATGTTGAACATCTTCTTAAGCACTTATTTGACCGACTAACACTTGCTATGGTCAGATTTTTTTCCCCCTTTTTAAACATTCAAACGGGCATGTGCTATTTCATTGTGGTTTTAATTTCTATTTCTCTATTGACTAATAAAGTTGAACATCTTTTTAAGTGCTTATTTAAAATCTGTACATCTTACTTTTTTTATGCTCACTTGAACATTTTTTTTTTTTTTCATTGCTTTTAGAGAGAAAGGAAGGGAGAGAGGAATGGAGAGAAACATCCATGTGAGACAGAAGCATTGGTTCTGGGCCTTCTGTGTGTGCCCAGACTGGAGATTGGTGCCCAGACTGGGAATCAAACCCACAACCTAGCTGTATGCCCTGACCGGGAATTGAACCCACAATCTTTCAGTTATAGGATGATGCTCCAACCAATTTAGCCACACTAGCCAGGGTTGTACACCTTCTTTAGTGACATGTCCTTTCATATCTTTTGTACATATTTTATTGGGTTGTTTTCTAATTTGTAAGTCTTGAAAGCTCTTTATATAATCCAGATACAAGTCACTTTCCAGATATGTGGGTTGCAAATCTATTTTCTCAATTTGTGGCTCGTAGTTTTTAAAAATTTTTTTACTTTCAATTTTTTTTACTTTATATTTTACTGTATTTTTCCATTAGCATTTATTCCCCCATACCCTCTTCCACCTTCATCACCCCCCGTAATCACTACACTGTTGTCCATGTCCGTGAGTTCATGGACAGGAGTTTCTTTATTGCTCAATCTCTCCACCTCCCCAACCTCCCCTCCCTAGAACTGTCAATCTGCTCTCTATGTGTCTGTTTGTATTTTTCTTGTTTATTCAGTTTGTTAATTAGATTCCACATATGAGTGAAATCATATGGTACTTGTCTTTCTCTGAGTGGCTTATTTCACTTAGCATAATAGAATTTGTTTTTCCCAAAGGACAGAAGTTCTTAATTTTGATGAGATAAAATTTATCAAGTATTTTATCTTTGGGATCAGTATTTTGGTATTACACTTAAGAAATGTTTATTACAATCAGGGCCACAACATTTTTGACCTTTGTTTTTCTGGAACTTTCATAGGTTTAGCTTTGCTATTTAGATCAGTGATCCATTTGAGTTCTTTGTGTGTGGTAAAAGGGATGAATCAAATGCATTTTTTTTTTTTTTTGTATATACATATCCAATTGTTCTGGCACCACTTACTGAAAAGATAACAATTATATATCTTTTTCCCACTAAAATACTTCAGCATTTTTGTTGCAAGCTAATTGACCATATATGTATTGTGGTCTTATAGGACCACCACTGTACGCTCCATTCTGTGCCATTGATCTACTTGTTTATCTTGATAACATACCGCAGTCTTATTACATTTTTATAATTAATTCTGAAGTCAGGTAGTTCTCTAACTTTGCTCTTTTTCACAGTTGGGTTCCACAGCGTAGGTCCATTGCATTATCATGTATATTTTAAAATCAGCATATGAATGTCCATAAAAAAGTATGGTATAGTTTGGATATGGATTACCTTGAACTCAAAGATCAATTGGGGATAATTGGTTAGCTTTTGAAGATTGATTTTCATCTCCTTTTATCAATTAGATTTTTAAAGTTTGATAACGATTTTTTATTTCTCCAAACACCTTCATGTGGGTGGTGGTTGTTTGTATGTGCCATAATCAAATTTTTGTAAATGTTCAGTGTTTATGCAAGTCACCAAGTAATCCTGAGCAACTTTGCTTTTCACTAGTTGCAGCTTGTTCTGTATCCTACTTCTTTTTCTTCTGGCTTATGGGTGTCCTGGGATTTTATTTTTCTTTGCCCGTGCCTGGTTCAAGCTCAGTCTGACTCTCTTAGTCAGTGGAAATCCTGAGAGTGGAGCAGATGAAAGGTCTCCCCCTCTGATGGCTGTATATAAGCCTTAGACGAAGGTTCTCTGGACCCTGGATTTCTTAGTTACAATAATTGGCGGGTTCTCCGTTTCAAAGGCAGAGAATCCTTACCCCACAGCTGCCTATCCACCATGTCTCTCTGTGGGCCCCAGAGATGTTTGGGTACTTCCTATTACATCTTCAAAGCCCGTTTGGCCTTTCTACTTGAGGGTCTCTAGGGACTAATTTTCTCTAGCATCTTCACCTTTCTGATTCCCACCCCGCCTGCCATGGTTCTTTAGGTTATGCTGGTCTCTGGGTTCTCAAGACCAGAGGAGGAAAGTCTTGAGCTTATTTTACTCTTCCCCCAGTTCCAGTAGACTTATGTTTTTGATCCATCACCTGGATCTCATTTTCTGGCCCCAGCAACTGCTCTGTCAAGAAGCGATGGCGGATAATCACATTGCATTGGAGCTGGGTGCAGAGAGCTACCCGGTGTGTCATTTCTCCACGTTCCTTCCATTCCCTCAAATGTATCCTATGTATGTTTAAAAAGGACAACTGAGTTCCTTAACATTGACCTAAACAGTCTTGCTTTATTCCTTTGCTTATACCTGGATTGCTTCACTCATCACTTTCTCAGTCAGTAAAAATTACCCATTTTTCTAAGTTTACCTTAAATAATGTCTCCCCCATGACGCATTTCAATTTTTAAAAATTTTATACCATAGATTTATTTTTCATATGCAACAATATTCTTTTCCTTAAAACATATCTAACACAAGTCACCTCCAGTTTATAAAATTAAGCATAAGGCAAAGAAGAAATTCAGTGTCTGAAGTAATACCATGTGCAACAAACACCTTAGCCTTAAATGCCTACAGGCTTAAGACAGGTCACCTCATACATGTACCAAGTGGCAGGATCTGGACTTTGGTGATCTGCAGAGCACATACCTTGGCTCTTGGCAACCTCCTATGAGCTCCTACTCTGCGTCACAAAGATCCATCTTTCCAGACATTCCAATTTTTGGAGATAATCTGGAAACAGCTATTTTATATAAAACTTCAGTATATTACAACATATTAAAAAATTTTAAAACACTCTGCTAACCAAATAACCATATCTGCAGGTGGTTAGTTGCAAATTCTGATATAAATCACATGGTGCATCAGAATGGATGATAAATCTTTTTTTCTTTTTGTGTCTGACCTCCTAGCAGGAGGCAAAGTATTCACTGATCCTACCTTTGCCATCACTCCCTTTCCACTGACCCTCAAAGCACTCTGCATGTCTCCTACAGCACAATATATTTTTTCCTTGTACTTTGTATGTTTTTATATGTATTCAGTTTCTGCTTCTTCTTTATTAGTACTTATTCCTTGATGGCAGAAACATAGTTATCCTATTATTCCTTGCATTGCCTAGCTAATTTATTCCTCACAAAATGAGGTCAATAAAAGTATATTGAATAAACTCCTCTTCCTCCCTCATATTAAAATTACCATTCATACAGAGACAGCTAAATGACTCAGTCAAGTAAAGTAGCTACATGAATAAAATCAGTCAAAATAATGCAAGAAAGAATGATAAATAAGCTTTATGCTCAGAGGAGTACGTGCATATAAAAGACCATTTTGTTAACTCTGAAGCCTGTCTAGATGGTGAATAATGGAAAAATCTGGGTCTGCATTACTTCTCCTAGTGGTTTCCTGTGTTTACTTGTAGACTTCAAGCACCTGCGCGAGTTATTACCTGTAGAGAAGATTTCAAGCTTTTGAAGAAAAAACTAAAATACTCGGTATTTTCTTTGGGAATTGAGAAGGGAAACAGGCACCATATAGGAAATTCATCTTGTTCATTCCCAATTCTCTATTCATGACTTTCCCTCCCTCCAAGAGATTTTGGTGCCTCTTCTCAAATTTGGGACTAAACATTTAGTTAGGGCCCTGACCTGTGTGGCTCAGTGGGTTGGGTGTCGTCCCGCAAAGCAAAAAGTTACTGGTTTGATTCCGGGTCAGGGAGTTCTGTCCATGGTCAATGTTCCTCTCTCAAATTGATGTTTCTCCCCCTTCGTCTCTCCCCCCTTTCCCTCCCTAAAAAGAAATAAAATCTTTTAAAAAAGACTTAGTAAAGTTACTTTTGCAATTCAAGTTTTTGTCGGTTTGTTTAAACACATTGTTACTGGACAGCAAGTGGGGTCCTGCTCTTAGCTGCCACCTTCTAGGCAAAATTCCAGAGGCAAAGTTTTGGTGATGAAGAAAAAGAGTCTTTTTTCAAAAGTTACACAACATTGGAATAACAGCTTTCCAAGTACATCGGTCACTTAGGCCTATCAATGAAGGCCAAATTCTTGAACTCTTTAGTTACAGCTTTAATCACTTAAGCCTTTCAATTAAGGCTAAACTCTTTAACACCTGAGTTCTTCTACCATTTACCCTGTTAGTTTTAATTATTTTATTTCTATAGGGTTAGTTTACAAACTAAATCAATATAAGATACAAAAGCTACACAATTTTGGAAGAATGGCTGGCTTTTGCCTCCGAGCCTGTTCCCTCTAGAACAGCCAAAGAACGAGCCTGCCGCCCTCTGCCAGGCCAGCCTGATCCGGGGCTGTGCCCGGAGTTCCTTCCCGTCGAAAATACCGTCCACTGGGAAACATGGGCAGCTGCAGCACCATCGTCTGGGCATCCTTGAGGAAGAAGAGAGCCAGAGAGCAATTCTTTTCTTTTAAAACTTCTGATGCCTAATTCCCTGCACTCCAGAGGGGAGGTGTTCGGCTTCTCAGCTAATCCCTCCTAGGCTGCTTGCCATCGCCTGGGGCAGCCTCCTCCTAAGGCCCTGCCCCACTCCTCCCCAGTGATCTGACCGGATCTCTCTGTGTCAATATTTTTAAAGGAAATTACATTATCAGATCTTTTTTAATATGCTCTCTAACTCCATGGTTTTGAGTTACTCAGTACCTTTGGCACTTTTTCTGCATGTAACTCAGCTTTTAACACACTTAAAGTGATTATCACTATTAGGGTAAATAAAGTAAGAGGAAGGGTCAAAGTTTGGTATAAAACTCTTGTATATGCAAAAATAGTCAAATTTAAACAATGATGACAGTAATCATCATATTTGTAAGTTAGCACGTACTATACTCTAGGAACTAAGTGAATAAGCACTAGGAACTAAGTGATTAAGCACTAACCTATCTAATCACTGCAGCAACCATTTGAAAAAGTAATATATCTCTATTTTGCATACGAGAAAAGTGAAGCATGTGAACACAGCTTGTTCAAAGATAGAGAGCTAATATATGGAGAACACAGCTCAGGCAGTCTAACTCCAGAGGTCTCTAAAACCCTTAATAATGCACTATGCAGCCTTCCCCTAAGGAAGATAAAGTGTTTGCGATGTTAGAAGAAATACATTTTATCAAATTATGTATCATTATTGAATCTGAGCTGGTAATGAGACTCTTGGGTGGTTATTTAAGTACAACTATTAATAAGTCCATACTGAGAATATCTCTGTAGACCTAAAGGAGCTCCTAATCAAACGATAAGCTCCAATGTGACTAAGAAATATTATTCCAATAACCCACTTCATTGTAGGGAACAAAAAAAATTGTATCTCATTAGAAAATCCTTTCAGTTAGGTAAACTTTAACAAATATTCCCCTTTTCTGGAAATGGCAGAAAATGAAGGTTGGGGTGGGGTGGGGGAGGTTGACAGGTGCTGGTAACAACAGCAGACATGGGAACCTAAGTTTCAGGATGTAGTGTTGCTCTGGTTCTCTCTCTCTAACTAGAAGATTGGAGTCCACAAATAAGACAATGAAAAATGTAAAATCTGAGTTTTCTCTTAATAAAGTTTTGAATCTAGGTTTTTATAACTCATAAAAAGACTGAAGTGAGTGCAGTAGAGAGCAACAGTGATAATTTGAAGTAACACCCATGAAGAAGTGCTCAGGGAGTGGGAATTATTTAGTGTGAAACAGAAAAGATTGGGGAATAATTTAAACATTGTTCAAAGATATGAAGAAAAATTATTACTCCTTCCTATTGAGAGCTAACAGCAGGAAATGGGCTTTTGCTACTATCTGAGGAATTCATTTTATTATAGAAAGTAGTTTCCCGAGGCAAAAGTTTTTAGGGTTTTTTTTTTTTTTTTTAGGAATGCATTATTGAAAGGAGTTTGTGGATCTTTTTTTCTGAAGGTCTTTAAACACAAAATGTTTCTTCATCAATTTTCTGTTGTTGAGATGTAATTCTATAAATAATATAGAGATAAAAATGATAGCATTTCCTGAATTCTTAAAATCTAATAACAAAGTTGAGGTCATTTTTTTCTGTGAAACAATTGTGATCAAGATAAAAATGTGGATAAAAAAGGGGTTCTATGGAAAGCAACCTCACAAGGTGATCTGATCATAAATTCCTAACTGATCTGGCCATGGTGGGTAGTCATACCTCTCAGGCATATAACATTTTAGTTAAAAAAAGATCTTTGCCTTAAGCAAGCCCAGTCCATTGTGTCTTTTTATCTAGGTCAATACAGCTTTGAAATAAGCAGTAACCATCCACAAGAGAGCACATAATGCTGTAACTGTAATCCAATCCCTGCCTTGCTTTCCTCCACCCTCATGTAATCTTCCTTACAAGTTGCCTCAATTTCAGATGCAGGAAAGAAGCTGCAAAGGGTTATTCTCCAGAGCATTTGAGGTCTTGCTCCTGAGTGTATGTTGTCAGCTTGGCTCAAATACACTCTTATAAAAATTCTCTATGGGTTTGGACCTTTCTTACATCAACAAGAATATATAGTAAAATCTATTGTATTTTTCATCCTTTGATGCAGAATATTTGCATGTGTCTGTGTACAAAGAAATTTGTCTTAGATATGCACATATGAAAATGAAAATGATTAAACTGTATAAATAAAAACTGCTCTAGGAAAATCATATGACCTATTGTGTGATATAACTTCACCTTGCAAACATAAGAACCCACCCTTCAAATAGAAGGAAGCTACTTCATTGTCAAAAACAACTGAGTAAATATTGATCTGTGCTGTTCTGAAATATTCCCCTTGGGGGCTCGCCTGCTTGCTTGCTCTTCTTTCTCTGCACACAATGCTGCTCCTTGGAAATCACCTCTCAGTGACATCCTTAGCAGAAAGCACGCGATTGTTCTCAGAGCTTGTCCAGGACTGGAGTTTACCCCTGAATCAGCCTGTTGGGTTAAGGGGGTGACTCACAAGTTCTGTGTTTCCAATAGCCTTTTAGACGCTATCCCCCTGGCACCAACTAATTAGTGGACACCCTGAAGCTGAAAGGACATACCTAGAACAACGATGAATATTGTATTGAGGTCCTCCCCTGGGGTCTCCCCTAAAATCTGAACCCTTAAAAACCCTTAGCAGGAGGACCCAGCATGGCCCTTGCTCTCTCTCTCCCTCTCCTCTCCCCTGTCTTTCTCTCTGGAGCACTGGCCGCCTTTCTGCACCCCCTTCTCTCAGGCACCTTTTTCTTGCCTCTCTCTTTCTCCGAAGCTCCAAAGGCCCTTCTTGCGTCTGTAACTTGTTTCCTGAGCCTATGTCTTCTATGGCTCCCTTCTTCTACCTCTGTGACTTTTTAAGTGAACTTTCTCTTATAGTTGGGGGAAAAAAAAAGCTATCATTGGCTTGTGTTGAAGACATTTTCTTGTTCTCCATAGTTGTGGAATAACACTTTTTAAAAAGCAGTATGCTTATTATTTAGCACCACACACCACACAGGACGAAGGACTTCATTTTCTAATTTCAAACACATTGAAATCTCATTAATTAGGATGGTTAATATCAGTCTAAAGTTTATAATAATTTTGGAGAGGGGACTGATTGAAAATTATTTTTACTTAACAAATCTTTCTTTCAAATTGTTCTAAATTGCAGCTTGAGCTAAATGGCAGGAGGAATGCTTAAAATAAGTGGATGGGTGATTTTGAAACACTTTCAGAAACACCCACATGCTAACAATTTACATGCTAGCTTGAAAGCATTTCCATTTTTTTATTTTTTAGGCTGAATTCCTTAGCACCTCTACTAAGGGTTTGCTATTAGTCTACTTTGGAATATCTTAGTTAAAATAATACAACTGCATTTACTTCAGAATCATGTCATGCTTATTTTTCCCCACTCAGTCCTGATTGACTTTGTTTCCTAGTTGGCCCAAGTTCATAAGGTTTCATCACATTTGTCAAGTATTTAAGAGGTTCTACAGAGAACTCTTTCATACACATTTTCTGGAATGCCCAACTCTCACTGAAGTGTATTCAGGAGCTTTTTGTTTATATACATTCTCTGATCACATTTATTGACACCTAATATAAAACAGGCATTGTGATTGATTATGGGAGGACAGAGGGATTTAAAGTAGCCATACTTTGTGACCCCACTGAGCTTAACTTTTTCTCATTTTGTTCTGATTGCACAATTTCCATTCCTCTGTCTTCTATCGCTGATCCATTCTTTTACATCATCTATTCTGCAGTTGATTTACTCCAGCTTTTTTTCTTTTTTTAATTCAGTGGAATATTTCAGCTCTGATTAGTTCTTTCTTATATTTTCTAATTCTTTTTTGAAGTTCTCACTATGTCCTACTCTTTTCCTGCCAAGAGTATTTTCATGACCATTACTTTCACCTCTTTATGAGGTAAATCACTTAACTGAATTTCACTAGGGTTTTTTCCTGAGATTTTTGTTTTATTTTTCCATTCAGAACATTTTTGTATCTTCTCATTTTGTTTGACTTCCTGTGTTTGTTTCTCTGAGTTCCACAAAATGGCAGCCTCTCCTAGCCTTGAAGGAGCAGCTCTGCGTAGGAGCAGCTCCTGTGCGGACGGTCTGTGCTGACTGCTCTGGCAGGCAGGCTGCGGCATGAGCTGGCCTGCTGCTGGGGCAGTCCTAGCGGGGTGGCTGGAGGGGGTGCAGGCTGGCGGGGCGGGCTGTCCAATGGCTGCCAAGGGCTGCTTTGGCAGACTGGCTGGAGCTAGACAGAGTGTGGACTGGGTGTCCAAACGTGCACTGAGTCAGGGATACCTTGGCAAGTTGGCTGCAGCTGGTGCTGGCACTGTCTGGGGGTTTCTGGGCGCACCATGTTGGGCCTGCCCTGGACCGAGAATGGGCCTGCGGGTGGGGGAAGAACCTGGGGCACGATGTGCTGTGGTCGCCTTGGCAGGACAGCTGGAGCTTGTGTGGGCTCTGACCTGGGTTGCCCTAAGATGGCCTTGCAGGCTGGCTTGATGGCCTGGACTATACTCCCACTTGCAACGAGGGAAGCATAAAGGGAGAACGTAATAAATGGTACTTACCAGTACCTCCAATACCGGAGAGAGTTTCAACGGTTCCCTGCCCATTTGAGATATGCTGTAAGGGTTAGTAAATGGATTTTCTTTACATATAGTCTAGGTGCCATTTAAACTGTTTGGTTTTTGCTGTGTCCCAGGGCGGGCGAGTCAGTGCAAGGTCCCTCAGCAGTCTCCCTCCCTGTTGCAGTTCACTGTGTAGGGGGTGAGGTTCCCATCATTACCATGTGTCTGTCTCTCCTACCCTTTTTAGTCTGGTCCCTCTGTCATTTGTTGTGCAGAAGCAGTTCAATCAGTTCTCAGTTCTTCTTTAGAAGGAACTGCTGTGTATGTGGATGTATGTTCAGTGTGTGGGATGAGTTGAGTTCAGGGCCTTCCTATAACTGCTGTCTTAGACCTGCCTCTCTGACCCCACCGAGCTTAGTAGGAGACAGAGCGAGTCAAAGCTGAGCTAAAAGTAGTCAGGAGTCTAATGGAGCATGCAGGGCGCTGTTGTGGGAAAAAAGTACTGGGTAGTGTGGACTTAAAAGAACACCTCCAAAATGAAGGAATATTTAGAGAAACAGTGTAATTTATATGACTGATAATGGGTCAAGATGGGAAAGAGCCTACTAAGCAAGCAGGGAACAGCCTGGGCTAAAGCCCAGTGCCTTTACAGGATCAAAGGTACATATGTCTGACTGTATGCTAGGGCAAAGTATTAAAAATGGAGTTGGAGAATTAATCAGGGGTCCTATCACAAAGGACAATGTTAGCCCTGTTAAGAAAATCATAATTTACCCTACGTGTAATGAGGAGTCCTTGAACTACTTTAGAAAGGGTAAACATAATCAGATGTATTCATTTCTTTATTTAAAGATTGCTATATCTAATATGTGGGAAGTTGATTGTAGGAATAAAAATGGATTTAAAAAGTCAAATAAGGAGACTGTTGCAATAATCTAGGCAGTCTTGGTATGTGTAAATAATAGCCTAGAGGAAAATCAATGTGTTGGAGAGAAGTAGAAAGGAAATGAGTGGGGTTGGCTAGTTTACAGGGTATGGGGTGGTAACAGAGAATAAGATGATTTCTTTTTGAACATATTTAATTTTATGCATGAATGGGAAATTCAAAAATATATGTGTGTGTATGTATATATGTAGCATGCGTGCTGGGGGGGAGGGATGGAGAAAGGGAGGGAGGGAGACGGGGGAGGGGAGGGGGGAGAGAGAGAGAGAGAACACTTTAAATGTGTACATATAAATCAAGGGAGAGAAAAGTACTGAGCATCTAAGGGTTGAAGTCCTCAGCCTCACAGTAAAATGAGTAGAATGAGGCCCCCCAGGGAGGGAAACAACAGCATAGGGAAAATATGTAACGGGTGTTCCAGTATCAGAGGGAAGAGATTTTGTTCCCGAACAGTAAGTTGTTGCCACCCTCCAGGCAAAATCCCAGAGGCAAAGGTTTGGGGATAAGGGAAAGGAGTCTTTATTCAAAAGCAGCACAGTTTTGGAATCGCAGCTTTCCACATGCATTAGTCACTTAAGCCTATCAATGAAGGCTAAACTCTTTTAACACCTGAGTCTCCTACCATTCCCTCTGTTTTAATGATCTTATTTCTATAGGGTTAATTTACAAGCTAAAACAACATTAAATATAAAAGCTACACAATTTGGAAGAATGGGAGGCTTCTGCCTCAAAGCCTGTTCCCTCTAGAACAGCCAAAAAAGAATAACCCTGCCACCCTCTGCCAGGCCACCCTGATCCTAGCCTATGTCCGAGGTTCCTTCTCATCCAAAATACCATCTGTTGGGAAACACAGGCAGCTGCAGCACAATCGTCCAAGCATCCTCGAGGAAAAGAACTGGAGAGCCCCGTCTTTCATTTCAAATCTTCTGGCCCATAATTCCATGCACTCTGGAGGCATTCAGCTTCTCAGCCAATCCTGTCCTAGACTGTTTACCTTTGCCTCCTCCTACGGCCTCCTGTTACTCCTCCCCAGTGATCTGAACAGATCTCTCTATCAATTTTTACACTTTGTGCTTTAACCACCCACATATATTTCATTTCCCAACCCCTAGCTTCATGTCTGTGGATTTGAGAAGTGAACAACATATAAGGAAGTGGAAACTGAGTGTAAACATTTTTTTCAATAAGTTCTATTAAAAAGGGATTAAGGGTGTTTTCAAGTGGGAGAAGCATTTTTTTTTTAAAAGGGAGCTCCTTGAGCCATTTTTAATATTGATAGAGAGTTAGGATTATCCTTTTAGTAATAAGGAGAAGAGATGGCTTTTATCTCAGCAGGAGGGATACAGAAAAGAATGGGGACAGATGCTAGTGAATGAATATCTGCTTCCTTAAACTCTCCTGCGGCATAAATAGCAAATAACATAATTTAGCTTTTCTTAGGCAGTCTCTTTTATTAGTTTATCTCACATGTTAGTTTTGTCTGTTAATTATGTCTAAGTGCCCTGAAAGCAGTCCATCACAGTTTGCACTGTTTGCAGCAGTGAGGTTAAAGATATTGCTCAGGATCATCCCCTAAATGAATTTTGAGCATTTCAGAACAAGATAGTTAACTGTTTTTCCTTCTTACAGAAGGAAAGAATTCTAACAGATCATGAAAATGCAATATCAACTAAAGCCTTGTAAGGCCTTCATTTTTTTCTGATATACAGGCAACATGGCTACTCTAAGGGGAGATTAAAGAAAGTCCTATAATCGGTGATTAAAATAACCCTGCTTTCTTGGTCTTTATTTATTTAGATACCTAGATATAGATAAAGGTAGAGATGGATTGGCTCTAACTGTCCTAAATAAAGAAAACATCATCATCACTCACTTCTGACTAGCACAGGAATAAAAATTGCCCAGTCATCTCCCCTTCCATTTGCGTTTGGTACTCTAGCTCACAAATACCCCATGGGGCAGCTGTGGGACACCCCCATCTCCCGTGTTATTTACCTGGCATATGGATAAGCAAGGCCAGCTTTGAGGCTCAGGACATTTCCTGTTAAGAGCAGTTTTCCACCATAAAGGAGAGGAATAAAGCAGGCTGGATATTGTTTCGACACTGCTTAGTAGTGAGTAGTGAAGCCTAATGACTTTCCTCTGGTAGCTGTATCCTGACGTTCTCATTTCAGAGCAATTAAAAGAATCAGAACAGTCATGGCCAAAGGAAGGGGGCATCCTCAGGTTTGGCAGATGCTGGGTCAGTGGCAGTAACACAGTGATGAACTTACAAATACTGTGTACCATTTGCTGATTGACTTATAAAATATTTTTAAGATATGGTGAGGCATGTTTTCTGTTAATAATAAATGTAGAATTTAAAAATGTATATCCAGAGTTAGGGAAGACACTGGGTCCCCCTCTTGAAGTATGCCAATTTTTTTTTTTGAGGTAATAGTATCAAATGATATTTGATGACAAAGTTCAAAACCTCTCAGAACAGTTTTTCAATTATTTTTTTTCTCCCTGTAAGCCATTCTATGTAAGCATCAAGGGCAACAATATTCTGTATTTGACTTATGTCTCTTTTTTTTGTTTGTTTCATGTCCACTTTTCCAAAAAACTATGTCTCTGAATAAATGTTGCTGGAATGGAGTCCTCAAGTCTTTGTCATTGTATTCCCTGTGGTCCTCTTTCTCTAACCACTTAAGGGATAAATAATTAACATATATTCATACACTGCTTTTTTAATTGAACTATTGGGGTGACATTGGTTAATAAAATTATATAGCTTTGAAGAATGAGGTCTGTCCAGAAAAAGTCCAACCATTGTTAATATAATGACAACAGTTTGCATGAAATCAATGTAACCTGGCAGCCAAGGAGAGTGGACTGGAATTTACATGTGTGAACAATGACGACCTCACTGTGCTTAGTCAGTGGGGGTGGTAGATGCTGTAGAGTGACCGTTTGTACTGTGTATTGTACATTGCATTCAAAATGACTAACTGAGTAGAACAACGAATCTGCATCAAATTTTGTGTTAAGCTTGAACATTCCTCCCTGGAAACTATTTGGGTAATTGAGAAGGCCAAAGCTATGGGCAACTGGTGATAGGTAGCTTCGTCATGACAATGCACCTGTTCATGCATCACATCTTGTGCATAATTTTTTGGTGAAACATCAAATCACCCAGATCACTCATCCTCCCTACAGCCTAGATTTGGTGCCCTGTAACTTCTGGCTTTTCCTAAAACTAAAATCACCTTTGAAAGGAAAGAGATTTCAGACCATCAATGAGATTTGGGAAAATATGACAGGGCAAGCTGATGGTGATTGAAACTGTGTGAGGTCCCAAGGTGCCTACTTTGAAAGGGACTGAGGTGTCATTGTCTTATGTACAATGTTTCTTGTATCTTGTATCTTCTTCAATAAATGTCTCTATTTTTTCATAGTACATGAAAAAAAATGTACTATGGATGGATACTTTATGGACAAACCTCATATACAGTTCTACAGTACATCGTCTGTACATTGTGTTGCATGCTGACCAACCCAAGTCTCCTTCCATCTCCATTTATCCCCCTTTACTATTTTCTATGCCCCCCCAAAACACCCTTTCCCTCTGGCCCATCCATGCTGTCATAAAAGGTAAAATTTCCTTCCTTTTACAGCTGAGTACTATTCCTTTATGTAAATATACCACATCAAAATGAAAAGACAACCCATTGAATGGAAGAGTATATTCACCAATGATACATCTGATAAAGGTTTAATATCTAAAAATTATAGAACTTATGAAACTTAACACCAAAAAACCAATCTAATTGAAAAATGGGCAAAAGCCCTGGTTAGATACTTCTCCAAGGAGGATATACTGATGGTCAATAGACATACGAAAAGATGTTCAATATCATTAATCATCAGAGAAATGCAAATTAAAACCACAGTGAGATATCACCTCATGCTTGTCAGAGTGACTATCATCAATAAATCAACAGACAACACATTGGTAGGGATGTGAGGAAAAGGGAACTCTGATGCGCTATTGGTGGGAATGCAGATTGGTGAAGTCACTGTAGAAAACAATATGGAGTTACCTAAAAAAATTAAAAATGGAACTGCCTTATGACAGAGCAACTCTACTTCTGGGAACGTATCTGCAGAAACCCAAAGCACTAATTCAAAAGAATATATGTATCTCTGTGTCACCCCTATGTTCATATATTGTTTCTTATTAAAGGTTTCCTCTTCCACGAATAACTAATTGGTACTTGAGTTTTCATTATGTTTAGGAGAGAGAAGAAAGAGAAAGAGGAAGGTAGCTTGAGAAAAGTTGTATTTTATTTACACCAAACATACTTGATTTCCCTAATTCTCCTTTACAAATTGAAGTTCAGCTATTGGAAAATGGCGTGCTGTGCACATGAATCAGTCCGCACACAGACACACGCTGCTCTGGATGTGGAATCTGGCTCAGAGGTATGATTTGACAGCTTGTATTTGCTTACTAGCCATCCCACAACAGGCAGATGTTTGGGTCTGGAATAGGAGTTGTTTATAGATATTGTGAGAGTTGTCTGTTGGTACCAAGTATGTAAACATTTAGAATTCTGCAGAGTATGGTTATGTGAGACATTCAAAAATTTTCCCCTAGAGTACAACTATTTCTCTATCTTCAATAAAGCTATTTTTCTTCTTCCCATTTTCTCCCATGCTCAAACAGAGTGAAACTCGGAGTGAGTCAAAATCATCCAAGTACCTTTTTATCTCCTTATAGGACTGTATTTCACTCTTTGCATAGAACATGTTTTCCTTTTTTCCTAAAATCTTCAAAGAAATTGATCCCACAATGACCTTATCTCATTCTTATGACTAACACTTGATTTATTCATAGGTGTTGTGAGACACATTCAATGACTCATTTTCCAGAGAATTCTGACTCTATGTTTTCTTGTGTCTCTTGATTGTCTTTTGTCTTATTCCTAGTTAGAATTGAACAATAGCTTGTATCCAATCCCAAAATATTATTTCACACACTAATATAAGTTTGGGGAAAAGTTAATAATGAAGTGTTGTAAATTCCCTTGGTATTCAAAACTGCTCTCATACGTCATGGTAGACTGTTCTAATAAAGTAGTTTTCCAGCATTCTGTTAGAGCACTATCTTACTAAAACCTTTGCATGAATTTGCTCTGCTTTAATTACTTTCTCTTCTAGTGGTAGACATATTATTTCCTGGAGGCTTCCATCAAAGTCTCTAGGATACTTACTTCCCACAAAATCTCTTTCATCTGTCTATTACCAACCTTACCATATACATGCTAAGAAGATGCAAATTACTACTTTTTCTATTAACACAAACAATATACTTTAAAAATATTCTGTGAGGATTCATACAATACTTTGTTTTTTTAGAGATTTTATTTATATTTTAGAGAGAGAAGAAGGGGAGGAGAAAGAAGGAGAGAGACATTGATGTATGAGAGAAACATCAACCAGCTAGCTGCCTCTCACATACCCGCAATGGGGCACCTGGCCCACAGCCAGGCATGTGCCCTGACCAGAAATCGAACTGGCAACCCTTTGGTCCCCAGCTGGTGCTCAATCCACTGAGCTACCCAGCCAGGGTCATAAAATACTTTACATTTGTCATAAAATTATTTGTATTTATCTTTATCTTCTAGTTTCTCCTTTTAGTGGCACAATACATATTTCATATCAGTGTCACTTTTCCTTGGGCCAAATTGAGTTTCCTTCTTGTTAGAATAAGAGTCTTTGGGACTTGTGCACTTGTGCTGTGATAAGTAAATAGGATTTCAATCAATTTTAGTTTTTTGTTTGTTTGTTTGTTTAGGTAGTAAAAATCTACTTAAACTATGTATAAACCCTGAAATGTCCTCATAAATTTTTATGTCACCAGAAAAATGGAAACAAGTATTGTGTTTGATTTCTAATTTTAAAAATTTTGGCATTCTAAGTTTCAAATTTGTCTTTGTAATTACTTATTCATTTTACAGCTGTAAGACTTGCTGGTCAACATCCATGTCAGTGGCAAGACGTCCACAGTGCGGCTCTTCCCTCCACTACTTTTGCATCCCACCCATTCTTTGCCCACAAGAATTTGGTTCCACCCCATTAATCTTTCACTGAAATGGCTCTCATTCACTCTATTTGGTTAAATAATATTTGTCATATTTTGGAACTCATCTTTCTTGATTCTTAGCAGTAGTCCCCATTGCTTCCTCCTCCTTTGAAACACACATGCCCTTTGGCTTTTTTCCTCTAATTCTGGCAACTCCTTCTAAGTGTTCATACCAACTTTCATTGAACTTTAAATCTTGACTTGTTTTCAAGGCTCTGTCCTAAGCTTTGGTTCTTCCCCCTACACTGACCCCCCACACTCTATTCATTAGAGATCACAGCTAGAACTAATGGATTAGTTTATCTATTAGGGTGATAATTCTCAAATTTAAAATCTCTTTCCCAGAGCTTTTAAAAATGATCTGCAATACGTACATCCAAATGGATATGTTATAGGCACCTAAGATGCAACATGTGCCAAACTGAACACACGATTTTATCTGCTCCCACCAAAAAGGTTTATTCTCAGATGGTGAATGGGTCCAAATTCTACCAGAAACCTGAATCATCCCTGGCTCCTTCCTTTTTATCCACTTCCTTAGCTAACCATTTACAAGGTTATTTCTACTCTGCCTCTGAAATACTCATATTTCCAATTCAATCTACCACTCTCCATTTCTAGAGTCACTACTTTATCCTGAGCCACTATCATGTCTCACTTGGAACACAGTCATACCCTAATAGGTAACATTCTGGATCCTCTTTAATTGGTTCTTTGTACTACAATCAAAACAATTTTCTTTATGAAAAGCATATTTAATCATATTCATTCCTATGCTTAAAAAGTTGTTTAATGTCTACCTAGTTGCAAAGTTGGCCTACAAGTTTGTACAAGTCCTGACACCTGCCCAGCTCTCCAGCTTGGCCCCATTCCATGTTTTATGGCACTCATTGCTACAACAATACTGCCTTTCCTTCATTTCCCCCAATGTGGCTTGATACTTCTTCATACTCCAGGCTTTCTTGTGCTGTTCTCCTTGTCTGTATGAGTCTTCTCTGTTAATTTATGAATAAATTAATTTTAAGAGCTCAATTTTTACCTCCTTATAACAATTGCTAATAATCCAGATTAAATTAGGTGCCTTGTTAAATGCTCTGATTAGACGTTTTTATGGACCGAATGTGTCTTCCCAAAATTTATATATTGAAGCCCTACCCCAAAGACTGGAGGGTAGGGCTTCAACATAGAAGGCTGTCTGTGGAGAAGGGACCCATAAGAAAAAAATTCAAGATTAACTGAGGTTATAAGAGTGGGGCTCTGATTCCACAGAATTAGCCCATGTGAGAAGAGACACCAGACAGCTCTCACAGGTTCCCTCCCTTCCTTCCTTCTTTCCTTCCTTCCTCCCTTCCTCTCCCCCTCCACTCTTTCTCTCTCTCCCTCTCTCTGTCTCTCTCTCCTTGAGAACGTACTGTGGAAAGGCCATGTGAGTACATAGTGAAAAGGTGTCTATTTGTAAGCCACAAAGAGGGCTCTCACCATAAACCAATCTTGTTGAACCTTGATCTGGGACTTCTAGCCTCCAGAACTGTGAGACAAAAATTCCTGTTGTTTAAGCTACCCAGTCTGCTGTGTTTTGTAATGGCAGCTTGAGCAGATGAAGACAAACTTATTAGCATTCTTTATGACTCTAAGTAACAACAAATTAATAAATCAGTCATTTTATGGTTACCTCTTCTTAAAAGAATGTAGCCTACATGAGGGCTAGGATTGGGCTTGTTTTGTTTTGCACCTGACCTCCAGTGTCTACCAGTGTCATGGGTAGTCAACAAAAAAATATACTGATTGAGTGAATATCCAGAAAAAAAAGGGCACTGAAAGGGTTAACTCTTGGATGATGACTACTTAGAAGAGAGATCCCAGAGAGAAGAAATTCCTAATCTCAGGCAGACATAAGGCACAGAAACGATGGTAAAATAATAGTAGTGGGAGAATAAGTTTATTGTAGTAGGGCACCTTAGAAATCCATCAGCAGTTCTATCCATTGCTGAAATAAATACATAGATATATAAAGTCCAAGATCCAACATGGTTTATTTGTCTATTGAAAACCTTTTACCCATTCCTTTATCCTCACAATCCTCCTACAAGACCTATTATTTTGAAACAAATATAAAATTATTGGCAGTGCTTAAACACTGCAGCTTTAAACTATTGCTCATCCATGTTATCTGTCTGGAATAATATTCTTCCTTCCTCTTCTCTCTAGTTGACTAATAAAACTTTTCAGTCACTGGTTCTTAACATTGGGGGTTTGGGGGTAAGCTTTAGGCTATGTGGGGACCACTAAAATTATATGCTCCTTTTGTATAAATGCAGGGATATGTGTTTTTGTAAAATAAGATGAGGGAAAGCTTGGAAAGTATATGTAATAATTTGGGAATCTGAAAAATAAACTCTGGAAAGAGGTCATTTTACCCCTGTAAATGACTAACGCAGCCACTTCTCTCACTAATGCATCAGAGAACACTGCATAGAGTGTTACCTGGGCTTGAAGTCCTCACTGTCTGTTTTCTCCTATTTCCTACACTGTATTTATTGCCTTGCCTCTTTTTTTTCTTTTGCCTTTGTAATCCTAAGTATTTAAGGTTTGAATTAGCCACCGACTGGCTTAAACTCTTGAGTAGTAAAAGTTCAGTATTAATGAAGTAAATAAGTTTCTAACTCTGAAACTAGGGGCTGGATGACCATTATACTGCTAACCAGAAATTTTTAGTCAGTGGTAAAATATTACATGGCTCAAATAGAAGGACATATATCAAAACCATTATTAGATTTAACATATAGTTATTTAACATTAAAGAGTATTCACATGCCTGAATAATTGAAAAATTTACAATGATTTGACTTCTCTGGCTAAAGCAGTTATTCAAGTTTATAAGATTTTTTTTTAACTTGCCATATTTTTCTCAGTTAATACATGAATGGATTTACACATGTATAGGTTGAGCCAATGCATGTACAGGTTTAAAGTGAAATAGCTAAGCTAAATATATCCTATTATATCTCAAAGACATAATTATTTAGGGTAATGGGGGCCTAGAAATAGAATTTATTAAGCATGAAGAAAAATCTAGACACCCGTATTATCTAAACATGGACTTATTTTCTGTAACTGAAACTTCTAGCACCTATCAGGTACCCATTTTCCCTTCTCCTTATTAAGGGAATGACTTTATTGGGGTTAGAAAGGTGTCTACCCAGAACATTGCATTTTCTCATCACTCCCACAGGGAGTGGTGACTAATGAGACATAAACAGGGGTTACTGTGTAGGCTTTCGAGAACAGTCATTTAAAGGAAGCTGAGTCATCTGGGAGAATGCCCCCATTTTACCCTTCATTCTTTTACCTTCTTTCTATTTGGAACATTAAAGTGATAACTAAGTCTTCAGCCTCTTGTAACATTGAGGCAGCCTTGAGAATGGAAGCCACAGGCTAATGATGGATATGCAGAAAAAAGTAAAAGATCCTGGGGTGATAGTGACATTATGTGCTAGTCTGGGTGGGCTGCCTGTCTTCAGATTTCTCTAAGGGCAAAAAATAAATTCCTATTTTCTTTAAGTAATTTTTATAAGTTCCTGTTGCTAGCAGCCAAATACAACTCCATACATTCTCCAATGAAGAATATCGCTTAATTGAAAATTAAGCTTGATAGTCAGGGTAATGGTGAACAGTGGCTGCCTAAATCCGAATCTTTCACTAATCTTCCCGCAAACCCTGAAAATTAATAGGAAAAAATAAATTCATACATTTTCAAACCTCCTTCATGACTAGAAGACAAAGATATCTTTATGAAAATAAACAATTTCTAACCAAGCTTTTTCTTGAGCTCCTCCTACGGATGCTTTTGCATAGGAAAGAGAGCCCCTTTAAGAAAAAGTACAGCCCAAGTGTAAAAGTGCTAAAAAGAATCCTGGAGATCAAAGTACTGACTATTGGAAAGGGTCCTAAAATATGGAACTTGCGGAATCAGTGTAAACAAAGCAACAATTCATGGGGAAAAAGTGTGAAAATGAAGACAGAAGTGGCATTTGGAGACTAAATAGTAAAGAGAAAAGGAAGCATAATAAAAAAATGTAGGTTTCTGGAGAAAAAAAAGAAAGAAGCCAAGTTCCCCCCTACTACCAGCAAACTGCATTTAACTGCATTCACAGAAGGTATCCCAAATTAGAATCCTCTAATTTCAACCCCAAACTTCAACCTTGTTCATGAGCTGCATAGACACAAGCAACATTTATCTGTTCAAAGCTACTACCAGAAAAACAAAACCACATGCAGAAAATAAAAACTTTTCATCCCCTCTAAAATTAAATATGGGAAAAAAAATCAAAAGCAAACCAATGAAAAAATCTTTAATCAGAAATAAAATCTTAAGAACAGAAATGGCCAAAAAAAATGAAAGAAGAATGATAGAATTCTGGACGTGAAAGTAAAAACAAAAATCTTTTCAGACATAAATACTAAATTTAAAAAATTCTCAAAAGGTAAATTGATTAAAATACAAATTTAGTAAGGGCCACTGAAGAATAGAAGAAAAATAACCAAGAGAATGGGAATGGGAATGAACTAAAATACAATAAAAGCCAGAGAGAAAGCAATTGGAATGAAGACAATCAAAGAACTTCTAACAACCTGAGTCTTGGATAAAGTTAAACAAAGTAATGGAACCCAATTAATATTTAAAACTATAATCTAAGAAAACTTTCAGAGAAATAGAAAATCTGTAATGGCATATTTATTGATAAGTTCCAACTTCAAAATTGATCTGGACTACACCTTCTGCTCTGTTCCATCAGTCTATTTATCTATTCAGATAGCAATAACACAAAAATCTTAATTATTATATCTTTATAATAAATATTAAGATCTGGCAGTATGACTACTTTGCATTGTCTTTGATATTACATTTTTGTATTTTCATTTAAATTTTCTAATTAGCCTTTTAAGTTTTAAAACTTGTTGTTTTACTGGGATCTCTTTGAGTCTATATATCAACTTGGTAAAAATGGACACATTTATAATATTGAGTCTTCCAAACAACAAATATGGCATTTCCTTTTAATTTCTCTTGATACTATTTTATAGTTTTCAGTGAATGGCATTTGTTTTAAAATTAAGTATATAAAGAGATTTTTAGGACTTTTCTCTTTAAAATGGATTGAGAGGCTCTGATTAAATAGTAAGAGAGTGTGTATGATAATTAGGGAAGACAAAGTGAATGCATCCGTGATCCATTTTTTTTCTTGAGTGTAAAATTCAAGGATTTGAAACATCAGCATCAAAAATATAATATTTTTGAACTTAATTTTTAAAATACACTTCATATGCATTTTAATTTTAATACCAAACAAGATAAAACATAAAAATCCTTGAAATATATTCATCACCAAATCATCTTTTGTTATATAATTTAAATAGTGTTCCATCGCATCATTTGTAAAATGCAACATTTCAAAATTTGTCTTTTTATGTTATAAATATTTTAAGATTTGTAAAAGTTCTTAGGATGGCCTAACAGTAACACAAACCAGGTAGCGTAACAAAAATTTATTTTCCTGCTATTCTGGAGGTCAGATGTCTGAGGTCATGGCATCCCTAAGTCTGGCTCCTTCCCAGAGCTATGAAAGAGTATCTGTTACATGCCTCTCCCTAAGCTTCTGGTTTGCTGGTACTCTTTGATATTCCTTTGCTTGGAGGTGCATCACCTGAATCTGCTTTCATGTTCACATGGCATCCTCCCTGTGTACGTGTCTGTGTCCAGATTTCCCCATTTTGTAAGAAAACCAGCCATTTTCAATTAAGGGTCCATCCTACCCCAGTATGACTCCATCTTAACTAATTACATCTTCAATAACCCTATTTCCCAATAAGGATGCATTCTGAGGTAGTAGGGGTTAGGACCTCAGCATATATAATTTGGGGGAACACAATTTAACCCCTACCAAAAATTATTTCTATATTATTCATACATATAACATGCAAAAAATTGAAACAAGACTATAAAATCTCCAGGAAGCTATCGGGTAATTCACATATGAGTCATATAATATTAGGAAATACAGCTGTGTGAAAGTGAATCGTCCTCTTTTCTCTTTACTAAAATATTTTTATTCTTTCCTGACAGACTAGAATTCTATTACCTTATAATATATCCCATTTTGCTTTATAATTATATTGAATGTTTATTTTCCTTAATAGACTGTAGACTTTAGAAATTGATTGTACATAATTTTAATTTGATGCCAGTGTGCTGTACATAGTAGGTGTTCAATAATTATCTCTTCAATAAATAAATGACTGGAGGTAATGGGACCAAAAAAGAACTGATTAAATTTTACATTGCTATGATTGCATTTTTTAAACATAACATTTATTTTATTTGCATAAACATTCTTTATTTCAGTGGTTCTTTTGTTTCAGATGGTTGCACAAAGTTTGTTAATAGATATATAGGAATTACTGTACCTTCCACTACATTATGATCCAGAGTCAATAGTGGCATCTGTTCAATGATGCATGACATGGCACCAGGACTTTTCTTCTCTCAGGAGGTACATTAAGTCTGACTGAAGGCATAGTGGCCCAGATTTAAGTCAAAATATAACTACTCCAAAATAAATTTCTCCAGGAAAGGAAAATTAAACTATTTTGCCAAGAAATCCATTGAATCTTTCGGAACAGTAAAATATCCCTTTAGCAGTTAGTAAAGTACAGACAAAGTTATGTGTTACATAGTAACACAGAAAGATATTTCTAGAGCTGTAGATATTATGACAAATTTTAGGTTGTAGATTCAGTTTTCAAAGTATTGGGATTTTCTCCCATATTTTAAATGCAACAGAAGAAAAATGCAAATAAATTTGTCTTCATATTCACTTTCCAGGAAGTTAAGATTGTTTTAGGATTTTTCACAAACATGGTAGTTAAGTATGCAAGGTATCACCTTCACGTTTTTAGCAATATATCTATATCAAACCATCACACTTATTCAGGAGAGAAGACAGTAGACTTTTATAAAAGCAAGCCATCTCTGAGCATATTAGCAAAAAAAAAAAAAAAATCAGTAGTTCTTAAATTAAAAAACCAAATATCACCAAAGCAAAGGTGAATACAAATGCTCCAGGGCACAGCAGGACCATAATAGGAATCAGCCAAGTAACTTTAAGGTGATACATTTTAGTTCTCAAATTTATGAGAATTTGTTTCATGGCACAATAGAGAAGGATTTGTTTTAGTATCAAAGTAAAATACATTTTCCCAATTTTACTAAAATAGGAGAGAAAGATATGCTTATTTATTTTGTGGATTCCAGGTTATTAATGTGTTTTCAATAGATCAGTTTAAAGTAGCAGAATGAGCATAAGTTTTGGTCACCCTGACTTTTTTTTCAAAAGTCATGTAAGAGCTCTTCCAGAGGGAGATAACAGGTAGATTCTCACCCAGCAATTTAAATAGTTATTTTTCACTTAATTTCTTGGCAAGAACTTATGTTTATTTTAAATAAGTAAAAGTACATAAGAAGCCAGTCCTTCATATTTTGTAAATCTCTCTCCTAATTTGTTTTTTTCTTTTAGGTTTATTTTTAAAGTATAGATTTTTAAAAAAATATTGTATGGTTAAATCATTGATTTTTTTTAAAAGGAAAATTCTTTATTGAAAGATTAAATTTATCTTTCTATCTATCTGCACAGACACATATATGAAAATTTAAAGTATTTAAATACACCATGCCTATAATCCTTTTGTTTTCCAAAAATTGCCCCCTTTATTAAATTTATAAAAGTGAGCTAGAATCACTGAGAAGCACAATCCAAATCTGAGGGTTAGGGGAATGATAACAAATTTCTGGTTCGCTGTATTGCATTTCCTTGGAAAAAATTAAAAAGACATAAGAAGTAGGCTTTTTCATTGATTATTGTGGGGTTTCAGTCAACAGATTTCCCAAGATTCCAGAACAAGAGTTAAAGAGCCTATATTTCTGAACATATTGACTTCTTGGGGTAATTGACATCAAATTTTATTGCTGAAGATTCCCAAGCAATGTGTGCCTACTTCATTAAGGCCGATTCCTCCATCTCACTTAAAATCCCCTCCCTCCATGAAGCATCAGCCCTAATATGCCTACCTAGTTAACCTTACGCTCTCGGAAACTCCTACTTCAAATAGATCACTCAGTGCTCCCCACATAAATTTCACATTTCCCCTCTTTCATCTCATTGGTTATATTATTCCTTTTTCTGATTCTAGCCAGCTTGGAATAGCTTCTTATCTAGTCCTTTCTAACTCCATCTATCAACACTTTTCTCTTCAAGTCAGAGTTCAGAATGCTATCGCCTTCACAAAGCCCTTCTTGCTTCCATCAACACGACAGGGCATTTGTGTCCCCTAAAGTCATGAGCAAGTGTTAATCACTGTCTTAGAAAACTATTTGGGCATTTTAATTATACTTATTGATTTTTTTATATTTCCATTATTAGCTTTGCAAGTTCAGAAAAAAAATATTTTCTTAATATTTCTACCTCCACACAGTACAATATTTTACACGCACTTGAAATTCTAGCTTAAAGTGCTTGAGTTGGTTTTCACTTAGACAAAATTCTAGAAAATGCAAGATACAGTGACAGAAAATAGGTCATTTGTTACCTGGGGATGGGGGTGGGAGGTACAGAGGAGATAGTGTTCAGAGAGGGGTGTGATGGAGGGAGCCAATGGAACATGAAGGAAATTTTAGAGGAGATGTACGTATTCACTATCTTATATATTTATGGGTGTATATGTAGGTAAAAAACACTTAAATATGTGTTATTTATTGAATTTTACTTCAGTAAAACTGTTTATAAAGTTGGTTATGCAATAAATAAGAGTACTTTGTGAAAGTCTGTTAGGGTTGCCGGTGAAGGTTCTTTCTGGAGATAGCAATGAGGTCTAATTTTAATAGAGGAGAAGGAACCAAACCCATGAAATTCTGGGAAAAGATTTATCCAGAGAGAAGGAACGCCTGCAAAATTGTCAAGAATTTAGAGGGTTCATGAAAATAAAATGAATAGAAAAAGAAGTTGGAGATTAGCAAGAAACATGGTTGAGATGGTGGGCTGTGCCTTCTCAAGATAAAGAGTTTTGATTTTATTTGAAATAAAAAAGGGAAGTTACGGAAGGCATTTAAGCAGGACCTTGTGTTGACATAATCCAATTTATGTAATAGAAAGATTACTCTTTCTAAGATATGTGGGCAATAAATCCATGTGTCTGTGTGTCACATAGATTTTGGAGTTGAGAGAATGGGGGTGGAAATTAAATTGAAGCAGAAAGGCTGGGTGTGCTGGTGAGAGGAAAGACTATGTACCCTGAACTGGGATGATAGAAATGCAGATGGAGAAGTGTGAATTAATTCCTGATATGTTTTAAAAAAAAGTAGAGGCACTTGTGAATAATTTTAATAAGTGCAGAATCAGAGAGTAGAATAAAGCATTATGATTAATTTTCTGGCTCATAGCAACTAGATAAAAGTAGTTTGGGACAGGATAGTAGGAAACTTAGGAAAATTCCTTGGCAAGTGGAACAGAGAAACTGAGACAGGGAGCGGAACACAATGGAGGATCAGGAGAGCCTAGGCTGGGCTGCCTTGGCTCACTGGGAAGTCAGAGAAAAGGGGGCTTTCGAGACAGGTTCAGGGTAGAGCTTGGGACAAGCTGCCAGCTGCCCATTGCCTTAGGGTTTAGGAGACCAGTGCCTGTAAAGAAAGAAGTTGAGGAAGAAGGGAATGGTACGGGCTGTTACTCAGATGGAGAGCGCTTGCCCTGGGTTCTTTGTCTTGAGGCTTTTATCTCTTTCTTGCAGGCAGGAATCTTAGGGAAGGTCTCAGGGGAGGTTTCAGTAGACCATTCATCAGTTCTCCAGGTGTCCCCTTTCAGGGTCCTGGGCTCTTCTGAATGGCCAGTAGCAGGGCAGGGATCCTTTGTTACTGCAGTTGGTCCTGGAGTTGCCCACTTGGTTTTGTTGCCTTTCTGGGCCTGGAGCTGAAATACAGCTGTGGCCCAGATGTTATCTCTAGGGAGGTGACCTTGCACCTGGCTGTAAGTTGCTTGGCCGTTGTGTTCAGCTGTCTGTCTCAGTTTCCCTATTCTACTTGCCAAGGAATTTTTCTAGTTCTTTGCTATCCTGTCCCAGGTACCTTGCCAGACTTCGAGATTTTAATATATAAAAAGTTATGTTGTCTTTTTTGTAACATAGATCCTAAATACAAGTCAGATATTTCATTTGGTTATCAAAGAAATAGCAATCTCTGTTAGTTCTGGAAGGATAAAAGGTGGTTGGTTGTTCTCTAAGTAGGTAACTTCCAAAGGATTTTCAAGGGTAATATTAACCATCGATGATCTGAGTCTTATTTTTTGACTTCCCCCAAAAAGTAAAAGGCCTATCAATGAATCATTAGTATATTGATGGTATTAAAGGTCAAGAAAATGATTGGGATCATACAGGAGAGGGAAAAGATTCCCTCAGTTTAGCCCTATGAAATTGAGCCATTCAGAAATCTGATATAGGAAACTAGTGACAATTATTGATAAGGAGTAGACCAAGGAATTGGAGAAAAACTAAGAGTGCGTAAGTGTCAAAGTGTCAAAAACCCAAGAAAGGATATGAGAAGTGACCAGCTAAGCCCAGTGTTGCTGGAGGTTAAGTAATATACAGGACAGGCTGTGTCCTGTTCTTCGTTACACCCAGTGCCCACCACAGTGCCTGGCAGTCAGGAGACGGTAAGTTTTTGTTGCTTAAATCCTGTAACACTGCATCATATACTCCATGAGTAAATATGATCAACATGGTTAATTATTGTAAGAAGTTTTACCCTATCTGCACTGACAAATAAACAAGTTTATCTACTGTAGATATCTATAAAACACCATATTTGAAATTACTATGAAAAAGCACATGGTTTTGTGGGATTTAATTGCTCTGTGAATACCAGTCCAAAATAATTCACTCACTATAATTAAGGATTGTGTTTTTATTATGTTCTGACTAGTCCCTTTATTCTGAGATTTTAAAAGCTCTTTGCCAATACACATGAAAAAGAAGGTGAAAAAATGAGGAGAAGAAATGAGAAGGAGAAGAAGAGGAAGGAGAAGAATTAGAGGAAGGAGGAGGAGGAGGAGGGGGAGGAGGGGGAGGAGGGGAAGGGGGGAGGGAGGAGGGGGAGGAATTTTTAAAAATTTGAAATACCTGTCACTGAGATCTACTTGTAGAAATATTTCATTTGTAATGGTCTGTTAGAATTCTAACATATTTCAGTTATATGGGAAAAAGAAATACAAGATAAATATAGATTCGGTTATCTAAGGAAATAAAACACATACTAACAAAAAACAAAACCCCAACTCCCCTTTCTTGACCAAGATAATTGATCTTTCTATACAGTAATTCCTTAAGGACATCTTTCTTAAGTATTTCTTTTGATTTATAACCTCTTTTCTATTAAAGCTTTTTTAAGCTTTTTGGTTTTGCTTGATTGACAGAGTTTAAACATTTGCTAAGACATGAAGCTCAAAAGGTTCTAAGATTGTGATAGATCACAGAAAGAGGTTGTTGCAAAGGAATTTAAAAATATAGGCCAATAAGATAGACCTAAGTAAAATTTAGGTTCTATTCGGTTTTGCTTTTCTTTTTTTTTAAAAAAGGATTTTATTTATTTATTTTTAGAGAGGGAAAGGGAGGGAGAAAGAGAGGGAGAGAAACATCAATGCTGTGGTTGCCTCTCACGCACCCCCTCTAGGGACCTGGCCTGCAACCCAGGCCTGTGCCCTGACTGGGAATTGAACTGGTGACCTTTTGGTTCACAGGCCAGCACTCAATCCATGAAGCCACATCAGTCAGGGCCAGTTTTAATATTCTAGGTTCAGGACAATGTTTCTTCATTCTAACTTCAGAAATGTAGATTTTAGTATTTTGAGATAAGTTATTGTATTCCTAATTTATATTAAAATAGACATATTGAATATCTAATAATGCCTGTTTTATATAGGTTGAGATGTATAGATTTTAATTTTATTTATGCTTCATTACAGTATAGCTTTATGAAGATATTCATCATTTTGATTAAACATTTCCTACATTATATGTAGAGTAGGTGGCTGGAGTAGAATTGAGATTTTTGAAATAACAGTGTTAGTTAGATTAGTGAAGATAGATTTTAGTTATTAAAAGCACTTCATTTCCAATTATTTAAATCTGATTATTAAGTTATTAATAAGATAATAGAAAATATGTGAAAATTGGCAGAGTATATAGTATACCCATTATTAAACATAAACAAATTACTCTAATAAGGAAAGCTTTTGTTTTAAAAGATAACAGTTCATGCATAGATATTGAAATTATATGAAACGTGTTACTTTGTATCATTTTTATGGAATGTGTATTATTATTCACTCAAAAACAGTTTAATTTTCATTGTTCTCTGAAGGTGTTGAATTACCAAGAATATGTGAAAACTCAAAAATAACTTTAATAACTCTAAATATGTGTTCTTTACAAGTACACACAAGCCCTATTATGAGGGCCATATAAATGATAGTCAACTCATTTAAATTGCAAGATTTTGGCAAGAAGGAGAGCATGTATATAAAATACTTTGTTTAGACCATTAAGTGGCTTTAGAACAAGTTAGTTGAGTTCACTCTTTTATCTAACAGTGTCATAGAGATATTAAAATTTGCACACAAAGATAAAACTTTTTCCATAGATAAGGTTAATATCTAACTCCAGAAGATGGCAAGAACCCAGTTAAGTACAGAAGAGGGTATCAACGTCAGATCTAAGCGCCATAATTCATGTCGCTTGAGGTGTAAAGCATCCGATATCTTCACCAATGGGCTAGTGGGAGGACTGGAAATGTTTTGAGCTCAGTTTGGTTGGACCAGTAAGTTTAGTGGTGGTTCCCAGGGACAGTGTCCAGGAAACCAAATCAGAATTTCCAAGGAGACTCAGCATACCTAGTTAGTGTGAAGGCAGCATAATACTCTGGGAAATTGTTTTATTCCTATGCAGAGTTTGGTTTACATGAGGAAACTAATATCTGGGATGAAGTGACACCCCAAGTAGTGGTTGGAGGTACAACCATAAGGTTTAACTCCTTCAGAGATGGGACTGGAAATATTGGGGCTGATGTTCATGGTTCCAGTCAAATTGGGAGGGGGATGGTCAGAGAAATGGTGCAAGAGTGCAATTATATCAAATTAGTACAGGTAGAATGAGGGGAATAGATAAGAGATACTACTCATTGTGTAGGTGTATCCAGGGCTTTACTAGAACTGGGGGTAGCAAAGAAATTCCAGGTTCTGGCTGGTGATGGTTTGAGGCTTCAGATGTGCTAGGACTTGGTTAGCTTGGCTCAAGCTTTGAATACTTACTTCAGCACTTGTCTAAAGCAGGGAAATTCGAGGAGCACCTCTCTATTATATGTTTAAGGACACTACATGTTTGGATCTAAGAGGAATCTAAAGGCACAGGAAAGGATGACATGGCTCCAGTTTCAAAGGATAGAAGAAATGTAGGGGCAGGGATGCACAGGACTTACACATCTGAGATTTTAGTGAATGGTGATTGACCTTCTGATTTAGTAGAATTCAAATCTTCCGGAAGAGTTAGTCTAGTGTTGTCCAGTGCAGAACAGGCAGGACTGAGGAAAGTCATTGGCTCTCTCATTGCTCTGTAGGTTGGTGTTCACTTAGTTACTTCACAAAATTGAGAAACTGCAGTACAATGGCTCAAACTTTTTTTTTTGACTCAAAAGCCAGAAATGCTCACTCACTCTCTGTTTTCCACATAGGGCTTTCATTTTGAGAGTGCGGAAATTAAGGCTGTTTCTCTCTGACTCATGCAATAAGTTAGAGGTGCCATGGAGTTTCTACTCTTGTCCAGTAGACTTCCCACTACATAACATTTTGTCCTAGAATTAAATTAATTACTACATGAATGCACTTTCTACATCACATAACTGAGCTTACATCTATCTCAGGAAATATTCAGATGATGGCTCATTCTTTTATCTTTCAAAGAATTTGTTATTTGAACTTATTACTGTGGGTTGGTCAACTTATATTTGAGTAGGTAATAAGAATTTAGAGAGGAAAATAAATGACAGGCACTGAAGAATCCCCTATACTTTGTGGTGTGTAATAGTATATGTCATCACACCTTACGACCTACTTAAAAAATTTCACACAGACTGCTTTGTAGCGATTATGCTAATGGCAAGCCTTGTTAAAACAAATGATATTGAGGCATTATAAGAGGTGGCTATTATCCTTTTTATAGTTGATATGAGCACATACACTGTTATCATACATTTAAAAATTCCTAAGATAATTGGTCCTTAGATTAATATACTCTATTTTTCCACAAACAGAATCATTTTCTTTTTCTGAAAGTTAAAACAAATATTTAAAATATTTGAATGGAAAAAAAGTGCTTATGTATGAACAAAATATATATTGAAATGTGCTTTAATATTCAAATTTGGACTCTTCATGGGAATCTGTATTTCACTTTGGGGAAAAAGGAAAGGAATGAGACTTGAAGATAAATTTAAGATTAAATTTTTAAAAAACACACATGGAAACCAATGTTCAGTGGCCATTTGTTGGAAAATCACTTTCCCATCAAAATTACCTGATTTTTCCTTTCTTTACAATTCTCTTACAGTTACCATTTTCAATGTTGTTTGAAGTCCTTTAAGGATTCATATAATAAGAGGATTGTTTTTATGTAGCATTTTAATTTTAAAACAAATTTAAAATAAAAAAAAAACATGCCCAGTTGAGTTTTGAATACTGTGAGGTTTAGGGGCATGGAGCCCTGCATAGACAAAAATCTGTATATATCTTTTGACTCCTCAAAAACTTAACTGCTAATAGCCTACTATTGACCAGAAGCCTCACTGATAAAATAAACAGTGGGTTAACACATACTTATATTATATGTATTATGTACTGCATTGTTACAATAATATAAGCTGGAGAAAAAAATGTTAAAAAAATTATAAGGATGAGAAAATACTCTTACAGAATTTACCAAAAAAATCTGCAGATAGTGGACCTGTGCAATACAAACCTGTGTTGTTTAAGGACCAACTGTATATGTAAGAAATAAAAATGATATAATATGCGAATATGATGCTAAGTTCTTCTATCATAAAATTCTATTTTCCAGATGCAAAATTCATATAAGAGCTCTTTAACTTTCCAGAAATTATTGCTTCATAAAAAATGATATATAATTTTTTCTAATAGTATTAAAATTATAGATAAATATATTTATCATTTTATATATACACATGTATGCATATCCATAATTTATGTATATAAGTATATTTATCTCAACACATTTTTTTTCTATTTCACTGTTCTTTTTTGACACCATTTGTAAAAGCTATATCTATTAAGGAATTAATTTCAAATGTGTCATAAATGCTTAAAATACTTATTTTACAGTTTTTAATGTGTTTTTGTTTATGCTATTTCTTTAATCAAATAGAAATATTGAAATTTTAGGAATTCAAACATATTTTTGCATATGGTTCTCAGTTTTTCTTATGCTTAGAAAAGCTTTTCTAGTCCAAGACATTTCACAAAACTTTCTTACATGTTTTCACATAGTAGTGTTATTGTTGTGATGATAGTAAATAATCATAAATCTCTGATATATTTATTGCTATTATTTAATTTTTGATCCAGCTGGACTTTATTTTGATAAATAGGGATCAACTTTTTTTCCCCAGATGGATAGTTAATTGTCCCAGTATAAGTGTTTTTTAATTATATTTTATTAATTATGCTATTACAATTGTCCTAATTTTTCCCTCTTTGCCCTCCTCCACCTTGTAGACCCCACACCCTCAGGCAATCTTCACACCATTGTTCATGTCCACGATCATGCGTATAAATTCTTTGGCTACTCTCATCCCTGTACTGTACTTTACACTCCCATGACACTTCTGTAACTAACAATTTGTGCTTCTTGATCTCCTTACTGCACTCATTCCCCCAGACACCCCTCCCCTCTGGCAGCCATCAAAACATTCTTCCTATCTGTGCTTATTTTTCTATTCTGCTTGTTTGCTTAGTATGTTTTTTAGATCCATTTGTTGATAGATCTATATTTATTGTCACTTTATTGTTTATAGTTTTGATTTTCTTCTTTTTCTTAAATAAGTTCCTTTAACATTTCATATAATAATGGTTTGGTGATGATGAACACCTTTAGCTTCTTCTTGTCTGGGAAGTTCTTTATCTGCCCTTCAATTCAAGATGATAGCTTTGCTAGGTAGAGCAGCCTTGGCTGTAGGTCCCTGCTTTACATGACTATGAATATTTCTTACCAATCTCTTCCAGCCTGTAAAGTTTCTTTTGAGAAGTCAGCTGACAGTCTTATGGGAACACCCCTGTAGGTAACTGGCTGCTTTTCTCTTGCTGCTTTTAAGATTCTCTCTTTATCTTTAATCTTTGGCATTTTAATTATGATGTGTCTTGGTGTGATCCTCTTTGGATCCAACCTGTTTCGGATTCTCTTTCAAAGAATTTATGGTCTTCTATGTCTGTTTCATTTGCCAAATTAAGGACTTTTTTCATTATTTTTTCAAATAGATTTCCAATGTATTGCTCTTTCTTTTCTCCTTTTGGCACCCCTATGATGCAAATGTTTGTATCCTTGAAGTTGTCCCAGAGGCTCCTTACACTATCCTCATTTTTTGAGATTTTTTTCTTCTTCTTGTTCTGAATGTTTTTTGCTTCTTTATGTTTCAAATCATTGTTTGATGCTCATCTTTTCCACTCTACTGTTGATTCCCTGTAAATTGTTCTTTATTTCAATTAATGTATTCTTAATTTCTGACAGGAACTTTTCTGTGCTGTTGAGGTCCTCACTAAGTTCCTTGAGCATCCTTATAAACAATGTTTTGAGCTTTGCATCTGATAGATTGTTTATATCTTTTTGTTTCATTCTTTTTATGGAGTTTTGATCTTTACTTTAATCTGGCCATGTTACTTTGTGTCCTCATTTTGGCAGCCTCCCTGTGTTTGTTTCTATGTATTAGGAAGAGCTGCTATGACTCCCTCTCTTGGTAGCATAGCCTAATGTAGTAGGTGTCCTATAAAGTCCAGTGGCACAATATGCCCTATTACTCAAGCTTGGTATTTGAGGTGTGCCCTCTGTGTGGACTGAGTACACCCTCCTCTGGTAATTGAGCCTTGATTGTGGTTGTCAAGTCAAGGGGAGGGATTTATCCAACCAGACAGCTGCAAGGACTGACTGACTCCTGACCACTATATTCTACCTGTGGTCCACTGCAGAGAGAAGGAATTACTTCAACAGGGCTCTGGTGCCCACTGAGTCTGCTCCTTCAATGTGTTGCTTGTGGAGGCAGGTGGGTGGTGGTGCTTTGATGTTGTCTGTAGCTTTCTACTGGGTGCACAAGCTCTGAGGTTTCCTGGGAGGTGCAGACTAAAGTTAGCCACTGCCTGTGTCCTATCTAGGGCCATTTGGCATGAGCTATAAAGTGATCTGCAAATGGCTGCTACTTGTGATGAGCTTTAGGTGCCCACACATGGCCAGGCTCTGAACCAAGGCCAGTTGCGGCTAGTGCCAGGACTGGGACCAGTTAGGCAAGAGATATTTTAGCTTATTTGAGAGAATTTAGGAGGATGTGAAGCATGAGCCAAGACCAGCCATTAGTATGGAACAGCCACTGTTAACAGCTTGGGTGGGCCCGTAAGTTGGGTAGGGCAGAGCCTCTGGGAGTCACCAGTGCAGGGCTAACAGTGCAAGCCAGGCTTACCTCACTCTTTGCCTCTGTGTGGGTTACTTAGAAAAGGAACAGTGGCCTCTGCCATAGCTCTGTCTGGGAGAAAGCTATCCCTCAGTTCTCACCCTGTTGCCAGTGACTTCAGTTCCTCCCTGAATGCCACTGGTACCTTTAAAACTGCTATCTCAGTGCTAGAGCTCAGAGGGAGTGAGTCAGAGTAAGTCCGTCCATGGGCTCTTTAATAGGAACTGCTTGGGAATCCAGCAGTTTCTTCGACCAACGCAATCCCCACTGGTTTTGCAGCCAGAAGATATGGGAACTTCTCTTCCTGGACTGGAACCCTGGACTGGGGGGCTGGATGTGGGTCTGGGGTCCCTCGCTTGTGAGATAACCCTCCCTATATTTATCTGCCACATGTGAGTGTGGGACCAACCTATCCAGCTTCTCCACATCTCTGCCTGTCCTACCAGTCTAGATGGATGTGTTTTCTCCTTTAATTCCATAGTTGTAGGACTTCCACGGAGCTTGGTTTTTGTGGTTCTGAGTAATGGTTGTTCTATATTTAGTTGTAATTTTGATGTGGTTGTATGAGCAGGTGAGGCATGTTTACCTAGACTGCCATCTTCTTTAGCTATTCCTAGTATAAATGTTTATTAGTTTTATAGAGTCTCATTTTTGTTCTAATAATATATGAATTTCTTTCAAACCAATTGTAAGTAAACAAAAATTCGTTTAATTACTTTTCTTTAAATGTTGACTTTTCAGTTGTAGTCTTTAAAATGCTTGGAAGGAATTTTAATTGATAGTCTTATAATTGCAATAATCCTATTATAATGCATCTGGTTCAGACTTTTCCTATGAAAATTTTTGTTTAAGGATGCTTAGCTAAATGTTCTTAGGAAATTATCTCCTAATTTTTCTTAGTTTAGCTGTATTTTGAAAATTATAGGCAATAATAAAGCACCTTCCTTAGGTATCTCCTATTTTTAAAATAACCTTTTTATTTTGGAGAAGTTTTAGATTTACAAAAATAATGCAAAGATAGTAGAGTTTCCATATCTCCCAATCCAATTTCCCCAATTATTAACATCTTGTTATATTACACGATACAATTACATTATTATGTTAATTTGTCACAAATAATGGAACAATATCAATACATTATTATTAACTCAAGTTTATACTTTATTAAGTATCTCTCAGTTTTTACTAAGGAAGAACCAGAGAAACAGCGTTATCCAGTCTAGAACACCATGTTCTATTTTGTTATTGCTGTGGTCTGAATGTCTGTGTATCACACAAAACTTCGGATGCTGAAATCCTAATGTCTGATATGATGGTATTAGGAAGTGGAGCTTTTGGGAAGTGCTTAGTTCAGGGGAGCAGAGCCCTCATGGATAGGATTAGTGATTTTATAAAAGAGACCCCTGAGAGATCCTGGGCCCCTCCCACTGTGAGGATACAAGAAGTCTAAGAACCAGAAGAGGGCCCTCACCCAACCATACAGGCACCCTGATTTGGGATTTCCAGTAGCCAGAACTGTGAGAAATAAACTTCTGTTGCTTATAAACTACCTACTATTTTGTTAAAGCAGATTAAACAGATTAAGACAGTTGTAATGTCTCTGCAGACTCCTCTTAGCTATGTTTCACAGACTTTCCTTATTTTGATGATATTGAGAATTTTAAAGAGTACTTGTCAGGTATTTTGCAGAATTTTCCTTAACTGGGAAATGTTTGGTGTTTTTCTCATGATTAGTCTGGGGCTATGGGTGTTTGGGAGGAAAAGACCTATAAGTCTTTTTAAGAAAGTGACATTTCTTGATACATCATATCAAGGATACAGAGTATCAGTTTGACTTATCACTTCTTCATCTGAGGTAGAGTTTGTCAGCTCTTTCTGCTGCAGTTATTTTTCTCTCCTTTCAGTACCTTATTCTTTGAAAGGAAGGATACATAGCCCATGCTTAAAGAATGCAGAGTTATGTTCCCCCTCACTGAGGACAAAGCATCTACATAAATTATTTGGAATCTTTCTAGGTGGGATATTTGTCTGTTCTCCTTATTTATTTAGGCATTTATTTAAACAAGTATGGAAGATTGTATATCTATTTTATACTGTGTTCATTTTTTAAAAATTTAAAATGAATTTGTCTTGGTTCAGGAAAGAAAGCTGGCTGGGAGACAAGAGGGCCCAGGAGAGTACATGTTGATGTGAGAAACAAGGACTAGAGCCTGAAGTTACTGCCTAGAGAAGCAACTTCTAGAAGCAGAACAGAGGCCAGAGGATTAAATAAACTGAAAAAAAAAATTGAAAAATAATTTTGAATTATTTTGATTTACTTGAAATTTAACTAGGGTGGTAGGTCAAAGTCTTGTTATTTTTTTTCTGAAACACCTATTTTTTTTTTCTTCTAAAGTAACCACACCCCTGATACTTAGCTGAATTTAAGACAACCAGAATAGAGACTGTATTTCCCAGTTTACAATGTACTTCGATGTGGCCCTGTGACTAGGCTCTGACTACTGGAATATTAAGAGAATTGATGCTTGTGACTACTGGTTATTTCTTTATTGATTAGGAATGGTGGAGAGTAATTTGGAGCTATGTTGGGGATGCAGTGTGTTAGGCAGTAGTCTGGGAATGAGCCATAAAATAGGAGGATAGTGGGTGACTGACACTGTGAAGCCACCAAACCAAGCCTAGACAGCAGTACTTGGACTGTTAATTACCTGGTCTTTACCTGACCAGGAAGCAACAAACCTGTATATAATTCAAGCATTTAAGGCTTTTCTACTTAAAACTTGTGAGAGCAGCATTTTTCCTCCTTCAGAGAGGTCGTAAGATGCTGGGAGGCCTTTAAAAATGTGGTTGAACACTTTTCCTGAAAGTCCTCTCAGAATAGTTTGTCTTCCCTGGATGAGCCCTTCACAGTGGATATTAAAATCCAAGGCTAAACCTTTACGGTGGCCCTCCCCAGTATGTGGCTTGGGATCAAGGTCTATGTAAAATTGCAAAAAGCATTATACTTAATTTCAGATTTTCAGAAAGCTCCCAAAGTATTGGTTCTAACTGAAAGATAGATTCTTTCTTTTCATTCTCTACTTATTGGAAATATTCACATTATGTTTAAGTTAGTCTGCAGAGCTGCATTAGAAAAGATATAATTAATCAAGAAATGTCTAAGCAGCAATGAGGATATGAATTTATTCTCAGTCTTACTGGCTGGTGAATGATTTTGAATTATATTAGATGATACAAGTGATGTTTTAGGATGAGAAATTGCAGAACTAACTCATCTCAAAGTAAATGTCAGTTTGGATGAATGTTTTTCATTATAAAAGTCTAAGTATTTTTCTGTATGTATTCTTTGTCGCTAGTGTCCAAAATTTAGCATTTCATAGTATGTGAATATTTCTATTTGCATTATTGCTGAAAGATTTGTCCACAAGCTTTTCTGACTCAAGTGGATTTAACCTAAATCCAAAATTTAATTACAAATAAGGTTGTTGTGTTGACTCATCTTTATGAATTTCAATTAGGTGGGAATACACCATATGGGAGCTCTCCACTTAAAGATTAGGAAACATTAATTCAAGATATTTCAGTGTACTTAAAAAGGATTCAAATCACAGAGTTTCAATATTTTTATTTTTATAGCCCTGCTTGGCATACACATACTTTTTTTCCCCCATGTTGTCTAATTGTCAGGATTTAAAGGTGGAAATAAAAGTATCATAATGTACTGATTTAGAGTGTTTCCAAGGAGGTTCATGTTAAGATCTGGTCATTTCAAAAGCTTTGTAATTCAGAATATCTTGAATTTTACTAAATTCATACAGAGACTTTTGTTCTCTTGTCCTTTGTGTGTTAATTGTCAATACAAAAACTTTAGCTTATATAAAAAGCTTTAGATGATTATCTTGATCCTTGGAACTTCCAAGGCATTACCCTTCTGCCCCATCACAACAAATAGACACTCTGTGATAGATGCAAATACAATTTCCACAGCTACATTTAATTGCATAATTTGTATTAGAAGCCGGGTATGGCTACTGCCTGCAGAGTGAAAAACAATCTAGTATAATCTAATCAGCATGATCACTGAATCTTTATTAGTCTTTGGTTAGTTATCCATTAGCATGCAAAGAAATCCATCTTTGTGCTCTTATCTTTCATTGATGCATCTTTTTTAAAGGTCCTCCTGAGAAATTTAGAGGAAACTAGAAAATAAATTTCTCATTTTCTTTAAAATCTGAGTCTACACAGGTCTTCTCTTGATAATTTGACTCTGCATTGAACATTCTCCAGCTTTTACTAATGTATGCCTTTGGTGGGCTAACTTTAGCATGCACCTGATATTTAGTTTTTAAATATTCTAGTTATAACTGGAGAAAGAAGGAGGAGGTACTCTTTTTCTTCCTCCTCCATCTTTCATACCATTTGAAGATATCAGGACATCTTAGTTCTAACTCTCTCACTAATAGGTGAGTGCCAAAGCAGCTTACCTCCTTAGCCTCTATTTTCTTGTTCGTAATATGAAGGGATTTGACAAGAATTTTTTTTAAAGCTCCTTAGGACCTAAAAGTCATTGAAATTAATGAATAGATACAAAGTTAAAGCCTTTTATTCAAAGCATTTTGAAGGTGTTTTCTAACAGTTCTGTCTTCCTTGGGGAGGACCATGCACAACTTTTGTATGTTTGGAAACAACACAGCTTTTCAATGGTTTAGTTCTCAAGGTCACTTCCTGGTTGTATTGGTTTCTATTCATGTTGTAAAAAATTACCACAAACTTGAAACACCACAAACTAATCATACAGCTGTGGATGTCAAAAACCCAAAATGGGTTTCACAGGGCTAAAATCCAGCTGTCACTGGGAGCAATGTGATGCTTTGACTCATGGCTCCTTCCTCCATCTTCAAAGCCAGTGGTCCAACATCTTCAAATCTCTCTCTCTCCTCTCTCCTCCCCCCACAAACACTCTCCCCCATGCCTACTTTTCTTTTACATTTGCAAATTACACTGGACCCACATGGATAATCCAGGACAATTTTTCTATTTTAAGATCCTTAATTACATCTGCAAGTCCCCTTTGCCACACAAGATAACATATTCACAATTTCTGGGGTAAGGATGCGGCATGTTTGGGGAGTCAATCTTCTGCCTAACACACTGGTGAACCCCAGTGTCTTGCTTGGCTTTCCTTTATGAAGTTACTAGTACTAACTCAGTATCTTGGTATATATTGCTCATTAAAATTGGCTGTTTTTCCAACTTCCCAGTTTCTTTTTCTTCCTAAAAAATAGTCACACGTGAAATAGGTAAAATAAAATAAAAATGACAAGCCTAGGAAGGTTTTAACAGTTGGGAAATCTATAGAGTTTTCAATCGTGGATCTTGGCCTTTATTTCTTTGCTACCCAAGTTAGATGCTAGGGAGTACTGAGATGCCACTCCTCAGAGGTGGTCCCAGAAGTATGCTTTGCAGCTCAGACTCTTGCTCAATAGAGATTTGGGGAAAAAACACTGCAATTTCAGGCTTTTTGGGGCATCCTTATTCATATTTGGAAGATGGAGAGAGGGGACTATTTGTGCAACACCCTCTTACTTTTTCCTTAATCAAGAACATTTTCTTATCTGGCACGAGCATCCTTTTCTTGGTTCAAATGTCAGACATAAAATCACCTTCATTCTTCCTAAAGCTGCCCTCATTCACTGGTGCTAGAACTAGTCACTATATGACTCCCTAACCGCTTCAGTGTAATTTGCCCATCTTAGTTTCTTCTTTTGAAAAAAGTTTTAACTCTATAAAATGTACCTAAATTCAATGTCTTTTTTTGTTAGTCAAACAACTAAATTTGATTATCCTTGTGTGCCCAAGTGCCTGTTGCTCTAATCTGAGTTTCTTTCTCAAATATAGCTATTGTTAATTGACAAGTACCTTCCAGACTTTCTCTATGTGCTTAAATAGGCGTTTGTATATATGAACCTGTAGAAATATAAACTGCTTCTTTGTGGACTTTTTAATTAATGAAATCATATACTATGTATATAATCCCAAAACTTTTTGCACTTAAATATTTGGGAGATTTTTCAATGTCCTTATACAAGGGAGGGGAGGGACCCAAAAATCCCAGAATTATCTTCTGGAGGGTTTGCCCTTTGTAAAACAGACTTCCCCCACTAGGTGAGTGTTCTAGGAACCCATCTGTATCAGTGTACCAGATGGCGTTTTTGTGAGAGGCTGTGTTCAGATTCAGTGAATTCTTTTTGAAGACTCTTTTAACACGTTTGCACATTTCATGATGGCTGATTTAGGAGCAGTGGCACCTGCCCACACTGCACTGAGTGTTCAGCAGTTTTTGACCAAAAATGTCATGATCCTGTGCCCCAATCCCCATTCATCTGATCTCACCCTGAGTGACTCTTTTTTATTTCCCCTGATGAAAAAAGTTCTCAAAGGGAAACATTTTGCTGGTGTGGAAGAGGTGAAACAGAAAAAGGCAGAACTAAAAGGCATCAAAATTGATGAGTCAAAAACTGTTTTGAAAGTGGGAAAAAGTCTTGCTAGGGTTATTGTATCAAATGGAGAGTACTTTGAAGGTTAGTGAAATTTAAACATGTAAGAATAAATACACAATTTTTTATGAGTAAAATCTGGGTTTTTTTGGGTCCCCCTTCCTATACTGATTTGATGCATTTTTTTATATTTACTAGTATAGATGCACTACCATTTATGCAATCATTTCTTTGTAAGATCAACATATGGTTATCAATATTAATTGGTTATAACCATTAGGAAAATGAAGATCTTTTTATATCTTTAGGGTGTGATTTCCTGATTAAAATGTAGCAGATATAAAATTAAGACACACTGATGTATTACACTTTCCAAGGTTGAATTACTTTCCAGCTCCTCTCAGCAGTGGACAGAGTATGTGTTTCTTCAGATTTCAACAACATTTGCCTACCTAATGGATAAAAAATGGTACCTCATTGTTTTTATATTTATAGCTCAGTGGCAGTTCCTTTCCTCTGTATTGCCTTTTTTCTATTTTTTTTATTAAATTTGTATTTTTCTTCTTAATTGAAAGAATTCTTTTATATCTACATGTAAAAGACAAGTCCAGGCTATGGCTTGTTTTTTAACTTTCTTAATGGCAGTTTTGAAAAGCTAAAGCCTTTACATCGTACTAAAATCAAATTTCCAATGTTTCAGTTATGGCTTTTACATTTTGTCTAGTATTTAAGGAGACCTCCTTTGGCCTATGGATGTGCATACATATGGAGAGTACTTTGGAGTACATGGGGTATATATATGGAGCTCTCGTTCTGTGATGCTTTGTTTTTTACATTTAGCTAAGTTAACAGCCTGTAATTAATTTTTTGCCTTATCAGAGACAAGTAATCTTGTCTTTATCTATTGTGCTAGACTAAATTCTGATTTTTGCTACTTTGGAGACTATTAATTTTCTATTGCTGCTGTAACAAATAATTACAAATGCAGCAGCTGAAAACAACACAAATTTATTATCTCTCAGTTCTATAGGTCCAAAATCTTGGTATAGATAGCAGTTCCCAGTTGGATCCTCCACGTAATTTCACAAGTTGAAGTCAAGGGGCCACAGGGCTGACTCGTTCCTGGAGGTGCTGAAGATGAACTTGCTTCCCAGTGCATTCAGCTTGTTGGGAGAATTCAGTTCCTTGAGATTGTAGGGCCATGGTTTCTCTTTCTTTCTTTCTTTCCTTCTTTCCAAACTATAAGACAAAGTTTAGAAGGTCGCAGATGTAGAAGAAGTAAGCTGTACAATAAATGGGCTCAGGAAACAAGCTACAAAAGCAAAAGAATGGTCTTTGTAGCTTAGGAGGTAAAGGTGATGTGCCTGTGGGGGAAGAAGAAGGGACAGGGAAAGGAATGGGCATGCTCCCAGAAGGAGAGCTGTCAAGTTTCTATTTCTTCGCTGGCTGTCAGTCACAAGTCTCTTTCAGCTTCTTCAGGCCACCTGGATTCCTTGCCATGTTGCCTCTTCCATCTTCAAGAACATAATCTCGTTCTTTAAATCTCATTTCTCCTTCTCTTATGTGTCTTCTGTCCCTAGCTAGAGAAAGTTCTGTGTCTTTAAGGACTCTTAAGATTAGATTGAGCTCACCTGGATAATCCAGGATACTCTCCTATTACAAAGTTCATAAACAATTATAACTGCAAAGTCCTATTTGCCATATAGCAATATATTTACAGGTCCTTGGCATTAGGGCAGGGACTTTTTTTCAGGGCCATTATTTTACCTACTTTTGTGGTACAGTGACCCTTGGACTGGGTGTAGTCTTATTAGCTATTCAACTGGTTTATGCTTTGTTTATTAATATATCTAATTCAAAATGGCTTTTCTTGCTTCTGAAAACTTTTCCATGTCTATGAGAATTTCTTTTGGGCTCTTGTATTCTTTTGTGGAATAACAAACTCACAGCCCATTTATAGAACCAAAATGTTTGCCATAACCCATTGAAGAGCTTGCACTTGGTCAAGACCATTTCATCTCAATCTTATTATCTTCTCTTCTTTTACTTACTGATCATGGGAGCAACCTCTGGGAATGCATGAAGCAATACAAAATATGTACTTTCAACCAAGAGGAGAAAAACAAGCTTTTCCTTATTGAGAATAACATATACAAGTAGTAAAAAAAAAAAAAAATCAAACAGGACGAAAGGCATATAATGACATAGCTTACCTCAGACTTCGAAGTTAAACATATTGATATATTGTTTATGCAGAAATTTCCCATGCGTGTGTACAGTTTTTTTGTGTTTGTTTTTTTGTTTTTTTGCACAACTGTTCAACTTTAATCCACATACCTGTACTTTTATTTTCCACTCAAAAATACATCCCGGAGGTGTCTTTAGCACATAAAAACTTTCCGTATTTGCCATGCCCCTGGAAATTTCAATATATCTTCTGGTGAAAAGCAAATCTGAGATTTTGTTTTTTAAATTCTCACCCAAGGACTATTTTTTTTTTTGTTGTTGTTGCTTTTAGAGAGAGAGGAAGGGGGGGAGAGAGAGAGAGAGAGAGAGAAACATCAATGTGAGAGAGAAACATTGATTGGCCACCCTGTCATATATGCCCCAACAAAGGATTGAAGCCTCAGCCTGGACATGTGCCCTGGCAGGGAATTGAACCCATGACCCTTCCATCTATAGGACAATGCTCCAACCAACTGACCCACACTAGCCAGGGAAAATCTACTGAGTTTTTATGACTACTTTTTAAAAAGAAATTTACCTGTGACTACAATCAAATAAAATACTGAATATGAAAGCCACTGTGAATATGAAAGTCATTGCACATGTAAAATATATAAACACATCTATTACATTGATTTGGTTACCTGTAGTAGTCTAGGGTAATTAAAAATATAGGTAAAATGAACAATATGTAGTTAGTAGATCTTATTTATATGAAGTTAGTTTTTTATAATGTACTTTAAAAAGACATTCAATTTTTGTTTTGACCAGAACTCTCTATTTCCCATAATTACTTTTCTTTTTTCATATTTTAAACTGAATTATTTTCAAAAATTTTGTTAAAAAATTGGTTATCGAAAGCTGTTTTGTGTTAGTTTGTATCATTATTTTAAAAGGAATATATGCCACAATTCAATTTTCTTATAAACTGCATATTTAATAACTTTATTTAAATGATTTTGTATAGTTTAAATATTATTTGTATAATTTTTTGTTATTGTTTATGATAAGAGGTAGTCCTTTGGTTAACATAACATTTTGAAATCAGTTTCATTAACAACTAGAAAAAGAGCCCGTTGACATTTGTGATCTTCCTACTGTTTTAGACCTTGATACATATATATCACGTAAAATACCAATGGCATTTTCAATACCTGCTCTTTGTGAGAAATAAACAAAAAATACCTCTAGCTTTTCAGTCTCTATTAGCATAAAGATAATTCTCTTTCTCTCTTTCCACAAATATACACTTTATAGTATATATATATATATAATGTCATATAAATAATATTTTGTAGTATGTCTTGTAGGTCATGTGGTATGTCTGTATGTGGTATGAATGTATACATATATACAGTGGCATATATGCAAAAATGTATCTATAAACATGAAATATAATGCATCTATATACATGTATATATGTATGCATATATGTGTGTGCTTATGCATATTACATATATGATGGTATAAATATACATGCAAGTGTGTATATCTCAGTAATTTAAAAAATATTCTAAGTTCCCACATTAAAATTGTATAAATTTAGAGTAGAAATTGAGAAATGAAGCCTTCTATAGAATGTCATTTTATTTCACCTGTTGTTTTCTTCATTCATTCAACCAAACATAATAAAGGACCATTGTATGCCAGGCATTGAGGTAGACATAGACAATACAGTGATATGCAGTATATACATGGCCCCTGGTCTAATAAAGCTCAGAGTCTTGTAGGGGAGACACTTGTTAATGAAGCTGGCATAAGTGCTAGCAAAGTATAACATTCAGCAAAGGTGAGTTTGATGGAGCGTTGGAGTATCAGGGAAAATTTCCCTGAGGTAATTAACTGTGAGCTGAATCCTAAAGATAAATAAAACAGTTAAAAGTAAAGAGGGTAGGGAGTGACAGAGAGGAGAGAGAACTATTTATGAAGAAAGAATAGCTTATGCAAAGTCCCTGTAGATGGATGGAATGTGGACATAGTGGAGAAATAGGCACAGTGACTTGAGGTGATACCAGAGAATAAAGCAGGAATAAAGTCTGCAGAGTTATGGTTATGGCTGTAGAAGAGATTTAAGAAGGAAAATAACATGATTTCAATTGCATTTTGTAAAGATCACCCTTGGTCTTTTGCGGGGATAAAGCGATGGAATCAGGGGCCAGAAACGATGCTGAGAGACTAGTTAAGAGGCCATTATGGACTTAAAAACGTTGATATGACTAACATCAGGGTGACATAATAAATAGAATCATAAAAATATGGCTCAAAATAGAGTCAAGGTGTTTTGAAGATGTCTCTAAGTAGTTGGCTTTGATCAGTTTTCTTTGATGTAACATAGTATTTTATTTTCTGGGTGATAACAGATCTGAAATTTTTCTGAAAGAGAACTTTAAACAGAATGGTGCACATCACTAAAAAAACTATGTCTTTCAATTCTAGTTAAATTTTCTACCCAGTAAATGCTGTTCAGAGATTAAAATATGATGCATGGTACATCTTTTTGAAATAGATGTTTATTAGGAACAGTATTTTTAGCCCTGGCTGGTGTGTAGCTCAGTGGATTGAGTGCTGGCCTGAGAACCAAAGTGCAGCCAGTTCAATTCCCAGTCAGGGCACATGCCTGGGTTGCTGGCCAGTTGGGGGTGCATGAGGGGCAGCCACACACTGATGTTTCTCTCTCTTTCTCACTCCCTTACCCTTCCTCTAAAAATAAATACATAAAATATTGAAAAAAATAAAAAAGAATATTTTTAAACAGCATTTAAATATGGAGTGCTTTAGTTGGCAGTCTGAGGAAACTAAACATATTTTCATAATATGTATAATTTTCTAAAATTTCAAATAACAGGTTTCTCTCTTTTTTAAAAAGAGCACGCATTCTCTAGGAACAATTAGATGGACTTAATGTAAAAAATTGCTTCTATTTTAACTAGGTCTATTCTAACTGGGAGCCAACACTTTACATGAGAATTAAAAATATTTGAAAATAATATCTCATGCTCTTACCAAAAATTGTATATGTTTGTTTGTCACATTTTTTAAACCCAATTTTTCTAATTTTCATCTAATCAAATGTAGAAATGTGTCTATTTTTTCTTCACTTCTTGGATTTATTCCCTTCTTCTAACAGAGTCAGAGGGTTAACTATATATTCTTTAGCTCCCTTTGCTGCTTCCTACCCCATTATTAATCCATTCTGATGCAAAATATAGTTTCTCTAATCTGATTCCTTTCATCTAGGTGCATTAATATTTGCCTATACTTCTGTAAACCAACTTTTCATTTATTCATCCCCTGTCACTTATGGAAGATGTTGCCTCTTCCCCTTTCTCAACATCCTGCCATGTTCTTAAAAGATTTTAATTCATCGACAAACCTTCACATTCTTGGATTTATTTAAATCCAAGACCCTTGTTTCTGCTATCTAATCCCCCTTAGGAATCAGTGCAATATTACCTGCAAATCATAGTCCACTCTACTGTAACCATTTATGTTTCCCAGGTTCTCATTTCACTATACATGCTATTCTTTTTTTTTAAATTTATTTTTTCAAATACATTTGTCTCTGCCTACCCCCCACCACTTTCCCTTGCCCCCTCCATGCTATTCAGTTTCAAAGATAACTCTCATGTTAGTTAATTGCAAACTCCCTCAATTTTCTCTCAGACAACCAGCAGCATCCAACCTCCCAACTCTTCCCTCATGATATGCTCTTTTCTACTTTTCTACTTGTAGGTCACCATCTTCAATTCATAAATTCTGTTTTGTACTTTATTTTGACAACAAAAATATAATCACAAATCCCAATTTTGGGCCAAAAATCTAAATTTTAAAGATTTTATTTATGTATTTTTTTAGTGAGAGGGGAAGGGAGGGAGCAAGAGAGGGAAACATCATTGGTTGCCTATCCCATGACCCCAACTGGAGACCATCCACAGCCCAGGCATATGCCCTGACTGGGAATGAAGCAGGGACCTCTCAGCCTCTGGAATGATGTCCAGCCCACTGAGCCACACCAGTCAGGGCTAAAAATCTGCGTTTTATGCTCCTTTATGTAGGCAGCTAAAAAATTGCTTAGATTCATAGTCTCAATTGCAACATCATTCTCAGCACTTTCTGTTGATTCTTTCATTTGTCTTTATCCATGTTTGTTTCATATCATCCTTGAAAACTACACCAGATATTCTCTCTCACAGTTTTCAAACCTTCTTTTATCCATGCACATTCATTCTCAATTGGTGATCTTGCTGCCTATTTTAAGGAGAAAACTGAAATCAACAGATGATTTTTCTTAGCTTCCCTCTTCATACCATCTTAAAATGCATCCTGTATGTGAGATACAACATGCTCTGCACTAACCCTCCACCTACACATTTTATTGCCTTTTCATCGCCTTTTTCCTTTCTTTTTCCCTGTCTCAGCCTTTTGCCTCCTGTATCCTAAAAATATCCCTTTTTATTGTCTTCTAGACTCTAAACATGCTTATTTCTCTCAATCTATGGAAGGAAACAACCCAAATAATTCAAACAAAATGAAAATACTTGTTTTGTAGCCTCTAGCACCACCTGATTTTTACCTTTTCTCATACATGTTTTCCCCATACAGAAACCAAATTCAGTATATGTACTACTTTACCCCTCACAGTCTATATAACCTATTATAATCAGTTTTCAGATTTTTCTGATTTTCAAATTTAATGAAGAAACAATAGTTCTTATTTTGTTTTATCCCTAAATGAGGGTTATATTCTCTTTTTTCTATATCAGTTAGAATTTTTTGCTTGCAAGCAACATACCAACTCTCAAGGGAAAGATATTTCAAAGTGAATTGGAAGACGTGGGAAGCAAACTCACAAATAGACATGTATTAGGATTACCCAACAGCTTTGTCAGGTCACCACTTACAGAATGAATTATTGAGATAAATTTTCCTGATTTGAATCACAGTGCTAAGATTCAGAGATTTAGGAAAGGAAATTCAGTTGGTCTATTCTGTGTCATGGTCTTGTTCTTCATTGGTCAATTATGGACTGAATAAGGCAGGAAGAATTTTGAAAGTAGAGCCCTACCCATAGAGATAGCTAGATATCAATAATCAGTAATTCAGAGAAACCTAAAAATAAGTTAGATAATGATATATATTTAAGATGACATGTTCCGTTAATCAGAGTACACAGAGTGAACTTCTGGTAAGAAGATATGCATTATGTTAAGTGAAATAAGCCAGGCAGTGAAAGACAAATACCATATAATCTCACCTATAAGTGGAACCTTAACAACAAAACAAACAAGTGAGAAAAATGTAACCAGAGACATGGAAATAAAGAACAAACATACAGTAACCATAAGGAAGGGAGGAGGGGAATAATGTGGCAAAGAAGGGAAAGGGTCATCAAGGAACATGTATAAAGGACACATGGGCAAAGACAAGGTCGGGGGGAGGGAGGATTGAATGTGGAAAGTGGGGATGGGTAGGGCGGGGGAGAGTAATAGGAGGAAGATGGGGACAACTGTAATTGAACAACAATAAAAAAAAAGAAGATATGAGTTGATATGTTTGGATAGTTTCTAATTTGTTTTTACAATATAATTATTTATGCTCAGGGTTTCAAGCAATCTTAAACATTACCTAGAAATCTCATAACGTAGCTTCCTGTGAATAGCGGAGGATATCAATTATGCTGACAGTAGGTTAAGGGGAATGTAAATGCAAAGTAATTTGCATTGTGATACAAAGTACTTATACCTTTTTTAAAACTTCTTAACTAGCTTAGAGATTGAAGCATACTGGAAAATTTCAAAATATACACAATTTCTTAAGGTCTTGCAAGAACTAGCAGTGAAGCCACAATCCAGTTTACAGATGAGTCAAACTACTGAGAGAAGCAGACAGCCCTGTGTTAGTTTCCTATTGCCACTAAGAAATTATCACAGAGTTGGTGTAAAAAACACTCACATTCATTATCTTACCGTTCTGGAGGTCACAAGTTTGAAATAGGTATTACTATTCTTAGTAGTTGTGAGTTCTTTCTGGAGTCTTTAGGGTGAATCCATTTCCTTGCCATTTCTAGCTTCTAGAGGCTGTCTGTACTTGGCTTGGGGCCCCTCCCACCAGCTTCAAAGCCAGCCACGTAGCATCTTCACATCTTCTTTTCTGACTTCTGCTTCTATTGTCACATCTCCTTTTCTGACTCTAACTCTCCTACCGCTCTCTTTTCCTCATAAGGACCCTTGTGATTATTTTGGGTCCATGTAGATAATCTAGGACAATCTTTCTACCTCAAAATCCTAATTTAATCACATCTGTGAAGTCCCTTCTGCCATGTTGGGCAACGTGCACAGATTCTAGAGATTTAGGGTGTGGGTATCTTTGGAGCACCATTATTCTGAGTATCACAGATTCCCCACAAATGTTCTGATATTGATTATCCTGTTGCAGTACAAAGGTTGAGCACTGAAAGTGTTGTCACTGTTTGGATTGCAAAACAAGGGCAGTCCTGAAACTCTATGGGCAGAAATACAAGCAGGCAGTGTAGGATTTAAAAAGATGAGGGAGGGCTAGGGAAAGGATATTTCAGAGACAAGTGTACTAGACAAATCTGTAAGAGGGAGTTAGCACAAACAAAAAAATGGTGAGAAGAGAAATACGAAAAGAAAAGAAACTGAGATAACTTACCTCCCACTTACCTGGAAAGTTTCATTGTTCAGAGCATCTCATTTATAGGACCCACAATTCAACTGAGGTGTTACCATATTTAGAAATTTCACAAGGCCCTCCATTTAGAAGGCAGACTTATAGCAATAGAAAATGTCAGAGCTGAGAAAGACCTTCAATATTTTCTAGTATAAGTTCACTTTACACAAAGTAAATTGAGGTCTACATTTTTCAAGAGTTTAAGAAAAGTTGCACAGTTACTTGGTGCCAAAGGCAGGATTTAAACCCAAATATCCTGTTTTAAAGTTCATGACTCTTGCCACATTCTCCTCTAAGACTTCTTTTCCCTCCCAGTAGGAAATAATAAAACTTTCCTTTCCTTAGGAAATATAAAAACTTTCTTTTTCAATCAGAAAAGATTTTCTGTCTTTCCTCCAAGAGTAGTGTGGAAAGTCATTTTTTTTCTTTTACATAAAAGCTAGAGCTAGATTTAACCTGAACTGTGTGAAATGTTTTTCCATTGCATAATATCATATCTTCAAGGCACCTCCACATCTTCCATGTTATTGTCCTTGTGTCTTATATGGAGACTGTGAGGCCAGACTCTTAGTCACAGTACCTATCTTGATGACACTTGCTCCTGAGATGTACTAGGGGGAGCAAATGTCCCCAAACGAGAAATAATTACTCATATACTGCCACAGTGGTATCTAAATTCCAGAATTTGTTTTTTTCTCTTGGATTTTATAAAATAGTTTTTTTAATCTTATACTCAGTGGGTTTCCACTTAGTTAAGGTCCACAAAGTAGATAATAATAAGAGTAATTATTATTTTATAAATACCATTAGACATTTTAAATGAAAAAAACAGGTTTACACTTGATTCATAGTGCAATACAAAACTGTGCAATTATAGCCATATGGTAATAGAAAAATGATAGAAATATTGCTTTCTAAATTATTTTAGTCTCTGGCCAATCTCTGTTTTTCATCAATATTACCCATTACTGTCATCATTTTCAGCATTTGATTTTTAATTAAGGTTTTAATGTGACATAATATATTGATTTTTCAGCCTCTTCTTTGGCACCTATAAATACAGCTTAGTTCTTCCATATTTGAGCTAAAACTTTCACAAAAATGAGAGCTGCAGGAAAGTAAGATATGCATTCTGTAAGATGTCAACAAGATATTTTGAAAATTATAGAGCTATTTGATGTAACTACTTTCAATATCAATACATGAAAGCTATTAGAAAACATATTATCTTCCATACATAATTTGAAATGCAGAATCAGATGACTGAATATCTTTTTTAATAAGCAAAATTATTTCCCATTATTTTGGGGTTTTGAAACTGATTTGTCAGAATTAATAACCAGATGAGAAATGAAGATTAAAAAAAGTAATCATAAGGTAAAATTTTAATTCAAGGAGCATAATACCAAAATAAAAATTTTATCCTTGAAATGTTAAATCTGAAAGTAAGATGGACTCCTCAAACCCCAATATATTGCTGGACATTGATAAAGTAAGATTAGTTTAATGTTTGGGGCCTTAGAATCAGATCTCTGGAAAAACCAACTTTCAAACCAGGCCTGAAGTAATTCCTTATGATAAGTTTCTAAAGAACTAATTATCCCAAATCACTTATCACATGGAAGAAAAAATTACAGGTGTAAGAGTCATGAAATCACAGATCAGCGACATCTGCAGGTTCTGAAACTTTAGTTATAGAATGTAGAACACATGTTTAATATATTTAAAGAACTCAAAGTATAACAACAACTAAAAACTAATTGACCATAAAAATTGAAAGGGCACATTTAAAAAAGAACCATAGAGAAATTAGAGAATTTATTAGAGAGACAATTAACTGAATAACTACTAAAGAAACATGAGTTGAAAGAGAATCAGTAAACTGGTAAACTAAAAAATCTACAGAATTTAAATCACAGAGTAAAAAAAAAGATGGAAATTGTGAAAGACAATTAAGACAAAATGAGAATATTTAATACACATCTAATCAAAGTTCTAGGAGAAAACTGTATACCAATAAAGAATATATAGACTATGAATAACAGATAAAATGCAAAAATTGGATTTATCACAGACATGCAAATGTATTTTATCATTAGAAAACTTTTAAGGTACTTCACCACAGTAACATTAAAATAGAAAAAAAAAAAACCCACAGGAGATACAGATAATATGCTCTAATAACATTGAAAGGATATATTGAAAGGTACTTGGCTTCAAGTAACACCAAATGTCTCAACTCTGGCTGAAACATACTGGGTTATTGGAGTTATATAAAACATCTGGAAGTCGCAGTTGCTGGCTTTGGCATAGTTTTTCAGAATGTTGCAGTGAGTGTCTTTGTGATCCTTCTCGGTTTTCTCTTGTGTTTGAATGGCTGCTCCCCTGATGCTCGATTGCCGAAAGAGGAGCAGTCAAGGCTAAGAAGCTGCTGTGTCCCCTTTCCAGCTAAGCTCCAGCTTCTTTGTTACAGGAAGACAAGCTGAGAGAAAGAAACCTAAAACCAAAACTTGAAATGTAATTTGGACTTCGATAATCACACATGACTGGACATTTTATACAGTGAATTGAGACTGTTCTGTGACTTAAAGCTCTCAAAGTATCCATTAAATATGGGGTCTATCTCAGTTTTCCATTTTCTGTCTTTGAAAGGATACAACCACACAGAGGATTTAAAATGCCAAGAAATGACAAAAACAAGTGGTTTTGTGTTTACTTCCAACAGTCATGCATGTTCAGCATAATGGTTACACCATAGAGCAGTAAAAGTCAGTGAATTAGAATTACACTTGTCAAGAGAAATAACTCGTGAATGTAATAATGTCAAGAAAAAAATAAAGAATGAAAAATTGTACAGCATTAGAAATCCAGAAATGTCGACAATTAAAACCAGATCAGGAAAAGAGTATGTAGTAAGATTTTATTGTACATAAAAGGAAAATTCACAAAAATGACAGAGGAATGGTGGCATGAGAGAGCCCTTGGTTTCTCTCTTTGAAGTTTCAACAATTTGAACAGGTATAATTCAACAAGGGATTCCATGCTCAATGCAGAAACACATATGAGAGGTTGGCGAATTAAAACATCTAAAGGTGGGTGAGTGGGTATGAACTAGGAAGCTAAGATAAGCCACAGACACAGCCCTGAATCTTGAAGCTCACTGCACAGCTCAGCCTGGAGAGGGGAGGAATCAGGCTGTGGCTGGGACTCCCTTCAGCCAGGAGGAGCAAAGTGATTCTGCAAATGGGCCTAGGGCCCTGGGCAGAAGCTAAGCACAGAGGTGCAGCCATGGTTGTAAGGCAATCAGCATTCCAGACAAACAAAGCCATAGAACCTGGCCACCTTCCTTTAACTTCCCAGAGCTTAACCCCCTCACACTACATGTTGGGTTGGTTGCTGAGTACTTTATTTGCAAACCCAATGACTTGTACTCCAGAAACACTTTTTCTCTGAGCAAAGGGTACACTCTGTGACTAATCCCAGAGCCAGGCGGAGACGCAGGGGACACTCCATAGAGGTACGCGGTTGCCATTGCTGGGAGGACAAAGCAACAAAGAATGTAGCCAGGTTCCCCCAGCTCACCCCACACCCAAACATTGAGGCTGCACTGCCAGCAGCATCTGTCTGTGGGATTTCACAGATTTAGAGCCCCATTCAAGTTCCCCTTCAGGGTTTGTCTTTTGGGACCAGGGCAACAGGATTATTTTAGAGACACTCACCTTCCCAGGGAACACAAACCATTTTCTACCTCCCCATGGACATCTGAAAAGCCAGAAAAATGCAAGAGAGCTAAAACAAACAAACAAACAAACAAACAAACAAAACCCAAAACAAAAAACAAAGTTGTGATTCACTGCCATCTACTGGGAAACAATAGAAACACTTCTGATTATTCAACTAGAGAAATGCCGCTCATACATAGATATCTAGACAGAGAAGGATTCCATCAAAGACTATGAATAGGTAAAGACTAGGAAGGTGATGAGGCAGTTCAGAAAGAAAATGAAAAATCTCCAGAAAATAAATTTACAGACAGAGAAATATGTGATTTAAATGACAAGAAATTCAAGATTGCAGTTCTGAAAAAACTGAATGAGATCCAAGTAAACAGGCAGTTTAATGATCTCAGAAGCCAAATCAACAAACAAAATGAGTACTTTAATAAATATATTGAAACTTTCAAGAAGAATCAAATAGCCCTGGCTGGTTATCTCAGTTGGTTGGAGTGTTGCCCAGGACAGCAAAAGAATGCAGGTTTGATTCCCAGCCAGGGCATATACCTGGGCTGCAGGTTTGATCTCTGGTCAGGGTGCATGCAGGCGGTAACTGATTGATGTTTATTTCTCTGTCCTTTCCTCTCTCTCTAAAATCACTGAACATACCCTCAGGTGAAGATTTAAAAAAGAAGCAAATAGAAATTCTGGAAATGAAGAACTCAACAAAAGAGATCAAGAATGTGCTAGCGAGAACAGGAAATTGAGCTGGCTGTATGGAGGAAAGAATTAGTGGTACTGAAGATAGAAACCTAGAAATTATGCAGAGGGAAGAAACAAGAGGCTTGAGCATAAAAAAAAAATAAAGGAACTCTACAAGAACTATATGATTCCATCTGAAAGAACAATATAAGAATAATGGGCATACCAAAAGGAGAAGAGAGGGAAAAGGGAACAGAGAACATATTTAAACAAATAGTTTAAATGAGAACTTCCCAAACCTCAAAACCAAAAACAGACAGAACACCTAATTACTTCAATCCAAAGAGCCCCTTTTTTCAAGGAGCATTGTATTGAAACTATCAAAAATTAATGACAATGAGAGAATTCTCAAGGCAGCCAGGCAAAAAGAAGGAGTAACCAATAAAAGAAAGCCATTAGGTTATCATCAGACTTCTCAGCAGAAACTCTACAAGTCAGAAGATAGTGGAATCAAATATTGAAACTAATGAAAGAGAGAAATTACCAGCCAAGAATATAATATATTCAACAAAGTTATCCTTTAAATATGAAAGAAAAATAAAGACTCTTTCAGAGATACAGAGGCTGAGGAAATGTATCAGCAGAAGTTCTCCACTGTAGAAAATATTCAAGGTGTTTATTGTTCCTGAAACAAAGAATAAAAGGTCACAACACTAAGAGTAAGATCACCAACAAACTTACAGCATAAATAGGGATAATTTGGGACAACAAAAATATAAAAGGGGAGAGGGTAAAGGTATAAATTTACAAAGGGAGATGGAGCTCAGATGCATTAAAAGAAAAAGGACTACTGTATATATGAAAGTTTCTTTCTCTTAAACATAATCGTAACCACACAAAAAAAGCTCGAAGCTGAGACACACAACTTAAAAAAAAGGAAACAGAGAAAAGAAGTATGGAATACCACCAAATAAAAACAGCAGAAATAAACACAAAGGAAAAGAACCAAAGGAGGCACAGAGCTACCAGAAAAAAAAAGATAAAATGGCTATAGGAAATCTTCATACATCAACAATTACCCTAAATGTAAATGGACTAAATTTACAAGTAAAGTGGAACAGAATAGCAGATTGGATCTAAAAGCAAAGCATGATCATATATTGCCTTCAAGAGATATAAGCTACAAGGAAAGATAGGCTCAAAGTGAAGGCGTGGAAAATGATCTCCAAGCAAACAGCATCACAAGGGAAGCAGATGTAACCATACTTATACCTGACAAAATAGATTTTGAGATAAAAAGGTAAAAAGAGACAAAGATGGACATTTTGTACTGATAAAGGGGACACTACCTCAAGACCTAACACTTCTCAATATACATGCACTTCTCTCTATATATATATGCACAGGGAACATTGAAATTCATAAAGCTACTGCTAAAAGAACTAAGGAGAGAAACTGACAATAACAAAAGCACATTTGGAGATCTAAATATTCCATTGAGAGCTCTAGATAGGACATCTGAACAGAAAATCAATAAAGAAATATCAACCTTAAAATAACACATTAGACCAAATAGACATAATTGTCACTTACAGATTAGAACATTCTCAAGAATAGACCACATGTTGGGTCACAAAACTTGCCCCAACAAATTTAGGAAGACTGAAATCATACCAAGCATATTGTCTGGCCATAATACCTTGAAATTAGAAATCAACTGCAAAAAGGAAGTAAAATAAATCCCACAAATATGTGGAGATTAAACAACATGCTACTAAAACATGACTGGCTCAAAGAAGAAATAAAAGATGAAATCAAAAATGGTGGGGGGGAGGCAGAGACAAATGTATTTGAAAAAATAAATTAAAATAAAATTTAAAAAAAAAGATACATAGAGACAAATGAGAATGACAATACAACATACCAAAACTTCTGGGATGCAGCAAGAGCAGTAATAAGAGGGAAGTTTATATCATTACAGGTGTATCTCAAGAGACAAACAAACAAAAATCAAGTAAACAACTTAATATTAACATTATATATTAAAGAACTAGAAAAAGAACAAAAGCAGCTCAAATCAACAGAAGAAAGGAAATAATAAATATTAGAGCAGAATTGAATAAAATAGAGAACAAAAAGGCAGTATGAAAAATTAATACAATAAAGGGCTGGTTCTTTGGAAGGCTTATTAAAATCGACAAAACCCTGACTAGACTCACTAAAGAAAAAATAGAAAAGACTCATATAAACAAAATAAGATATGAAAAAGGAGAGGTTGCCACAGACACCACAGAAATACAAAGGGTCACACTAGATGACTGTGGAAGACTATAAGCCACCAAATTCAATAACCTAGAAGTGGATAAGTTCCTAAAATATATATAACCTTCCCAGAACAAATCATGAAATTGGAATATCTAAATAGACTGATCAGCAATGAAAAAATTGAAACATCCATCAAAACCACCACTAACCCCCAAATAAAAGTCCTAGACCAGATGGCTTCATTAATGAAGACTACCACATATTCAAAGAAGATTTGATAGCTATACTTATCAAAACTCCTCCAAAGAATTGAAGGAGAAGCAGTACTTCCTAACACATTTTATGAGGCCAACCTAACCCTGATATTTAAACCCAACAAGGACAACACATACACACACACAATATTCCTAATGAATACAGATGCAAAAATCCTAATCAAAATGCCAACAAATTGAATACAACAATATATTAAAAAATAATACATCATGATCAAGTGGGTTTCATTCTAGGGGCACAAGGTTGGTTCATCATATACAAATAGATAAATGTAATATACCACATTAACAAAACAAGGGATAAAAATCATGATTATGTCGATACAGAAAAAATTTAATAAAATACAACATTTATTATGATTAAAACACAATAAAATAAGTGTAGAAGGAAAGTAAATATACATAATAAAGACCATGTTATAACAAACCCTCAGTCAATATTATACTCAATGGTGAAAAACTGAAAGCTTTTCCTCTAAAATCAGGAACAAGACAAGGATGCCCACTCTTACCACTCTTATTCAACAAAATTTTTGAAGTCCTAGACAGAGCAATCAGGCAAAAGAAAGAAACAAAAGGCATCCAAATTCGGAAAGAAGAAGTAAAAGTGTCACTTTTTGTAGATGACATGATTCTTTATATATAAAACCCTAAAGACTTCATCAAAAAATTATTAGACACAATAAACACAGTAAAGTTGCAGGATACAAAATCAATGTACAAAAATCCACTGCATTTCTGTATACTAACAATAATATTTCAGAAAAAAATAAAAGCAATTCCTTTTGCAATTGCAACAAAAAGAATGAGATACCTAGGAATAAACTTAACAAAGGATGTGAAAGACCTGTATACTGAAAACTATAAAATATTATCAAAAGAGATTGAGAAAGACATAATAAAATGGCAAGATATTCTGTATCCATGGATTAGAAGAATCAACGTAGTTAAATGGCCATATTTTCCAAAGCAATAAACAGATTTAATCCCCATCAAAATCTCAATGACAGTTTTTAAAAGAAATAGAACAAAAAATTATCAGTTTTGTATGGAACCTCAAAAGACTCTGAATAGCCAAAGCAACAATTGGAAAAAAGGATGAAACTAGAGGTATCACACTTCAAATTATACTACAGAGCAACAATAATCAAAACAGCATGGTATTGGCTGAAAAACAGACACACATAACAATGGAACAGAATTGAGAACTCAGAAATAAAATCACATGTATATGGGCAAATGATTTTTGACAAAGGAGCCAAAAACATACAATGGGGAAAAGAAAGCCTTTTCTCTAAACGGTACTCCGTAAATTGCAAAGCCACATGCAAAAGAATGAAAGTGGATTGCAGTTTGTTTCCTTGTACAAAAATCAATCTGAAATGGATTAAAGACCTAAATATAAAACCTGGAACCATACATTACTTAGAAGAAAACATAGATATTATATTTAAGGACCTTGGTTTTAGAGAAGACTTTATGAATTTGACCTCCAAAAGCAAGAAAAGTAAAAGCAAAAATAAATGAATGGTACTATATCAAATTAAAAACCTTCTGCAGAGCAAAAGAAACTTTCAACAAAACAAAAAGGCAACCAATCAAATGGGAAAAATAATCTTTGCAAACAACAGCTCTGATAAGGGTTTAATATCCAAAATTTATAAAGAATTCATACAACTCTACACCAAGCGAACAAACAATCCAATTTAAAAAATGGGCTGAGGTTCTTCTCCCAAGAAAACATACAAGTGACCAACAGCTATATGAAAAGATGTTTAACTTCACTAGCTATTAGGGTAATGCAAATCAAAACTACAATGAGGTACCATGTCACACCTGTTAGAATGGCTATTATCAACAAGAAGTGTAATAACAAGTGTTGGAGAAGTTGTAGAGAAAAAGGAACCCTCATTCACTGCAGGTGGGAATGTAAACCAGTACAGCCACTATGGAAAACAGTGTGGAGGTTCCTCAAAATATTAAGAATAGAGTTACCATTTGACCCAGCAATCCCCTTCTGGGTACCTACCCAAGAAATTTGAAAACATTTGCAAAGATATGTGCACCCTAATGTTCATTGCAGCATTTATTCATGATGGCCAAGACATGGAAACAACTGAAGTGTTGGAACACTCTTCAGCCATAAGAAAAAAAAATAAAATACTGCCATTTGTTACAAATGAATGGACCTTGAGAATATTATACTAAGCAAAATAAGTCAGTCAAAATAAGCTAAGAACCATGATTTCACTCATATGTGGAATATAAAACTGGGACTCAGAGAGACAACAGTACGGTGGATACTAGAGGGAATGGGAGTGGGGGCGGGGGGTATAGTAAAGGGGGCCAAATGTATGGTGATAGAATATGACTTGACTTTGGATGGTGGACACACGCAATACACTTGAAACCTACATAATCTTATTAACCAATCTCACCCCAATATATTTAATTAATTAAAAAATAATAAAACTGAAGCTTAAAAAAAAGGAGTTCATGAACTGGGAGCTTTCAAACTTAAAACTGATATGAAACTCACAGACATGAAATTACAGGATGGCTTACATAGTGAAAATTAAAAAAATATTTAACCTTAAAATGATTGGTTACGACAATGGAAGTTTCCAGATAACAGGAAATTGGTTAAAAGTGATTATCCCATACAATTTTAGGAAGATGACTTAAGATCCTTTTACAGTCATCAGAAGCATTTTTGTTCATGTAATAAGCTAGATTTAGTTTAGTTTTTTTATTTAATCTTACTTGTATTTATTTCCATTACCATTTAGTTTTGCTCATGTGACTTACGTGGTTTTGTTTGCTCAGGGAATATTCAGTTGTCTGCATCTTGTATTTTATTTTAAAAACAGTATGGTAGCATTTTAAAATATCCTGAACTATAATCTATTTTGCTTTGGTATTGATAGATAGATGGTAGATGAATAGATAGATAGATAGATAGATAGATAAAGTAAAAACTGAGGCAATTATGAACCCCATGGGGAAGAAAACATCATACATGACAGAAAATGTAATTCTAGAAGACTTCATGGTTCATCTGTGAGTAATATTTAAATAGTAATAATAATGTAAATAGTGAATATCAGTCTAACCAAAAGGATGACAATTTACTTACCTTTAAAAGATGGAGGAGACATGAATGAGAGCAGGAGTGTGGAAGGACTATAGTCTCATCTTCTATAATAGGAGGTCAACAGAAAAGATGGAAAATGGAAAGAAATCATGATGTAGTAATATAAGCTACGATTCAATAATATAGAAATATGCGACAAACCTCTGAATACACTGCTAACTAGCTTAAAGAGAGGGAAATGTTTACTGGTTTGGAATAAAATGGGTAGGAGAGGAGCAGGTGACTGCTGGTTTTTTATTTTGTTTGGGGTGGGGAAAAAATAAACCTTTTAGACTCATTTGACAGACTAAATTTTATACATATGTAACTAAAAAAACTTAATTTCAATAGATTGGATTTTAACATACTGTGCTTACATTAAACAAAGTGCCATATTTCTCAATTCTTCACCGTTGTGTAAATATTCTCTGGCCTACTTAAAAAAAATGAGACATACTATACATGCCTTCTGTAAATCTGCTTTGCGAATAATTAACAATGCTGTTTCTTATATAAAGAATGAGAGTTACTTCACAGAACAAAACCAGGCTCAGAGCCAGTAGAATGTTTGAGTCTGTCATCACTGATTCTACACCTTATCATGCTGCCTCAATTCAAGCAGAACACTAAAGCCACAGTGGCAATTCCCAGGAAAATGGATCCACTTAGTACATTTACTGCTAGCTTTGCCAAAGACTGATTAAAAGGACTGTAGAGTCTTTCTGCTAGTGACGGCTTCTGATTGCAGAAACTTGCCGCCAGCTGTACCCATGGGCACGAGAACCGATGGCTAGCTCAGCAGGAGCCCTGAGCCCACTGATGAGCACTCTGCTGTAATCTCAGCACCTCCTTCCTTGTACTACCTCAGTGTCTAGAAGTTGGCAGAATGTGGATGTGATATCCAGCTGTTAATATACACTGCAGTGAAGCATTTACTGAGAATTATTTGGTATCCTAGGGCTTTACCCTCACATCACATTTGCCAAAAAAATTTAAAAAATATTAATTCTTCTGTATTTTAACAGTGCATGTCACACTTTACAACATTTTATCTTAGTTGAGAAATATCAGACATCTGAAAACTGGAAAAGAAATGTGAGAAATTAGGCTTTGAGGTCAAGGAAATACGCATCTTTAAGAACTGATCAATTCCACAAATGAGCAATTAGAGTCCCAATATGCTGGCAACCTTTAGGGGTCTCTGAGGATAACATAGCCCTCAGTCTGCCAGTCCTTTTCCCAAAATAGAAAAGGAAATGTAGGTCACCCATTGGAGGTGGAAAGGAGGTGAAGGAGGGGTTGGGGTTGGGGGTGGGGAGAGAGATGCTCCAGAAATGTAAATGCTAGAGAAAATCAGGTAAAGGCCTAATTTCAGAAATTAATGATCCTTTTTATAAAAGAGGCAATGAATCCCTGCACAGTTCATATCAATATCATATCTTTGTGCTGCAGATTCATGAAGTAGAGCATACTAAACTAGAGTTTGTTAAAATATAAACAAAACCACTAATATAAACTATATAGATAGGAAGTAGTCTATTTGCCATCCACTTTTTTGAAAGTCAAATTACTAAAGGATTAAAGTCAACAAAATTCGGCATATCTCAGTACTATTTTAAATGCATCAGAGATGTAAACTACAGGATATTTCTTCGGGCAAATGAAGGCTTAAAATATTGAAGCATTCAGAATCTGATATTTAGTCAACTCTTTAAGAATGATCATTTCAACTCCACATTATTTTGTTCACTATAATTTATATGCCCTTTTAGTAAGCATTAAGCTAAAGGTACAGTATTCTTTAGTTAAGTACAGGTTAAAATTTTCATTATAATAAATTTATCTCTAGGCTAAATTTAATATGAATTTCAAATTTAAGAACACTAATAACAGAAATATATAAATTTAAAAACACTTCGCTTAACAATATATTCAAACTCTCTAATGAGATATAGTTTCTAAATATTTGTGTTTTTCACTAAAATTCAGTTTGCTATATTAAAAAAACACATGGCATTATTCAAGGAAGAGAGTTAATTCTATTAACAGAATAGCTTATTTCAATTAATATCCTGTTGATATTTTGCACTTTGAATCTTCGGCTTAACAAATTCTGGTATAGCCTAAGTGCCACAGTCTGTACTCAGCTCTGTCATCCTAAAATTGGAACATTCTTTTGTACTAAGAAATGTAACATTTGAATTCATTTATTTTAATAGATTTGCCATTGCATGTATATAGTATGGTTTAAATCCATAAGAATCTCGCGGTTGTTTAAGTTATAAGTTTGTAGAAATAACCACCATTTAATACGTTATTTTATTTATACAGGGTTTTTAATATACCAGGATAACTTATGGTGGAGCATACTTGTAAGATCCTGCTTGGAACTTTTTGTTGATTACAATTCTCATTAATACTGTAGGCCTAAGTTCTGTCAACAAATTCCCATGTCTTTCTATTTAACTATATATACAGGCATGAGTACACATGGAAACTACCCTATTGCACAATTTAATTAACCATTTGGCAGTTGTCTACAACATTATCCTCTGGGGAAGAAATTCAGGCATTCATTCATTCAGGAACTATTGAACAATAACATTATCAGTTACTATATTAGGTGATATAATATACAAAGATAAATAAAACACAAACGGCTCTAATGAAGTATAGTGTCTAGATGGAATAGGTATTTTAAGCACATTTAGTCTAACAGGTATCCCTAGATTTCTCATGAGAAGGATTTACTTTATTTTTTTAGACACCCCAAAGAAAAATGAAAAAAAGAAAAGCCAGCATGCATAATTGGTACACTGTGTACCAGGGGTCACCAGTCGGTGGCCTGTTAGTAAGTGGGCCGCACAACAGGTTAGGTAAGCAGTGTGAGTGTGAACGAAGCTTCATCTGTGTTTACAGCCACTCCCTATTGCTTGCCTTCCGGCCTGAGCTCCGCTTCCTGTCAGACCAGAAGCAGCATTAGACTCTCAGGGGAGCTCAAACACTGCTGAGAACTGCACATTGCAAGGGATCTATGTTGCATGCTCCTTAAGAGAATCTAATTCCTGATGATCTGAGGTGGAGCTGAGGTAGTGCTGGGGAGCGGCTGCAAATACAGATGATCATTAGCAGAGAAGTTTGACTGCCCAGAGACCATCAATTAATTGCTTGCAGACTCATATCAAAATCCTGACAGTGAGTGGCAAGTGACAATTAAGCTTCATCTGGTGGCAGGCTATAAGACCATAACCCCTTGGTGTGTCCTTGAAAAAATTATCTTCCATGAAACTGGTCCTTGGTGCGAAAAAGTTTGGAGACTGTTGCTGTACATGATGCGGCCTGTCCAAACGGTATCCAGACATGGAATATGAAAAATAGAGACATTTATTTAAGAAGATATAAGATACAAGAAACATTGTGTATAGGACAAAGATACCTCAGTCCCCTTCAAAGTAGTCCCTCTGGGACCTCACACAATTCTCCCAATCACCATCAGCTGCCCTGTCATATTTTCCTGAATCTCACCAACCATCTGAAATCTCTTCCCTTTCAAAGGTGATTTAGTTTTGGGAAAAGGGAGAAGTCACAGGGCACCAAATCTGGGTTGAAGGGGGCCAGAATCACCTGGGTGATTAGATGTTTCGCCAAAAATCTCTGCACAAGATGTGAAGCATGAGCAGGAGTGTTGTTGTGATGAAGCTGCCAATCACCAGCTGCCCATAGCTGCGACCTTCTGAGTCATCCAAATAGTTTCCATGGAGGAATAGTTTCCTTAATGTAAAATTTCATGCAGATTCATTGCTCTACTTGCTCAGTCATTTTGAGCGAGAGAGCCACACGGTACACGTGCTCACTCGATGGCATCTACTGCTCCCACTGACTAGTACAGTAAAGTCGTTGTCGTTCACACATGTGCACTCTAGTCCATTCTCCTTGGCTGCCAAGTTGCATTGATGTCACGCAAACCACTCTCATTATATTAACAACGGTTGGACTTTTTCTGGACAGACTTCATATTTGAATACCTGCAGAGGGTTGCTATCACAGCTCATGTCCTGGAGCCATTTCTGGTGATACTCTTGTAACTGACATCCCTTTTAGGGAGAAAGTCAGGTGGTTGCTACTGCCCAGCAACCAGTAAGTTCAAACTCCATTTTAATGATATTGAAAAATTTTATACTGTTTAAAAATTATTCACATTTGTATTTTTTGTAAAGTTCTTTATGTAGAGCCCTTGAAATGATAGCAGTTTTCCCACTGGATTATTTACTTTTATTTTCTTCCTCTTCCACTTAATGACATACTTCTAGCCCATAGAAGCCACATTTTACTCACATGTATAGTTCAGGTATATTACATGCTGTTTAACACTTGCTTTTATTTCCATATGTATTGGGTCCTGTTTGGTCACATGATCTTGACTGGTGCCTGGTATGATTTTTCATATCTATAGGGTCATTGTAAGCCTTGGTCCGGTTTTCTAAGGTCAGAGTTTGATACTGATCTCTGTCAGAGTCCTTTTCAAGTCCTATCTTGAAAACTTCCTTTTGCCTAGTAGAAGCAGGAGTAATACGACAATATCCTCTTCATAGGCCATTGCTGCCATCCTTTCCAGGAGCACTGTGGACTTGGAGTGCCATAGTAGCACTCTCTTATGCTGATTGTGAACTTCAGCATCTGCTTTTTCTGAAAGAGAGCTAAATTGGCCAAGCTGGCCCTCTAAAGTCTGGTAAGGTCCTCACTTGGCAGTGTGCATGAAGCCCAGGAGAGCAACTTGAATGATGGCTAGATAGGTCAACAACAAAGCTGCTTACTGAAATGGATTCTGGAAGAAAGGTCAGACATGTACCCTGCAGAAGACAGTTCTACTTTTATTAAAATAGAGATTCTGTTGAAAAGAAGCTTAATTATAACTGAGCTGCAGAAAATATTCATTTAGACTAATTCAACTTTTGAAAATTTTACCAAAATGTAGACATGAAATACATATAATAAAAATTATTTGCAATAGGGAAATAACAAAAGATACTAAATGAAAATAAAGGAGGTATTGGGTAAATCATTAGACAGTGCTATGCAATATGTTGTCATTCACATTAGATTATGAGCACACTGAAAGAAAAACATGAAAAACCCTTTATATAGCACTAAATGAACAAAGCCAATCACACAGAAAGCCATTTATTAGAACTGGCCCTTCCAAGTTGGTGTTTCTTAACGTTTCTTCATTCAGGAGCTTACTGTTTATCTGATGGTAGAGACATTCTTTCCTGAACACAACATTTGTATTTTTTTTCAGGGGTTTGATGGTTTTTTTCAGGGGCTTCTGGTGGGGAGGCAGGGAGCAGGGGCTATAAATGCCACTTTAAGAACACAATCTTTTTAGAGGTTTGATCTCCAAGATATATAAAGAACTCACTCGACTCCACTCCAAGACGACAAATGATCCAATTAAAAAATGGGCAAAGGACCTGGGCAGATGCTTTTCCAAGGAGGAGATACAGAAGACCCATAGATATTTGAAAGGATGCTCAGCATCACTAGCCATCAAAGAAATGCAGATCAAAACCACCATGAGGTACCACCTCATAAACAGATCAATAAACAACAGGTGCTGGCAAGGTTGTGGAGAAAAGGGAACCCTAGTACACTGTTGGTGGGAATGCAAACTGGTGCAGCCACTGTGGAAAGCAGTGTGGAATTTCCTTAAAAAGCTGAAAATGGAGCTGCCTTTTGATCCAGGGATTCCCCTGCTGGGACTATACCCTAAGAACACCAAAACGCCAATACAAAAGAACCTATGCACCCCAATGTTCATAGCAGCACAATTTACAATAGCCAAGTGTTGGAAGCAACCTAAATGTCCATCAGTAGATGATTGGATCAAAACATTATAGTACATATACACAATAGAATACTACGCAGCAGAAAGAAAAAAAGAACTGCTAAACTTCACGACAGCATGGATGGAACTGGAGAGCATTATGCTAAGCGAAATAAGCCAGGGGGCGAAAGACAAATACCATATGATCTCACCTATAAGGGGAATCTAACCAACAATACAAAGATGCAAGGAAAGTATGACCAGCAACACTGAAAGGAAAAGAAACCAACAGAGACAAGAGGGAAGAAGGGAGGGGGGCAGGGAAAAGGAAGGGAAGGGGAAAGTCAAGGAACATATAGCAAGGACTCATGGACAAAGCCAAAGGGGAAGAGTTGAGGGAGGGAGGGGGCAAGGGAAAGTGGTGGGGGGTAGGCAGAGACAAATGTATTTGAAAAACTAAATAAAAAGTAAATAACAATTTAAAAAAAAGAACACGATCTTTAAAAGTGAGGAATTTAATTTTATCTCTTTCTCAGGGGCATTTGCATTTTAGGAGTGGCTGACTAGAATATAATTACTGTAAATGACTGATTCATGAGTAACGGCCTCAGATATCAAAAAATGAACAGAATATGATATATCTGATTCTCCTCTGACAATAAAAACAGTAGCTGATCCCTGGAGAAACACACAGGGCATTCCCTTGATAGCTCATGCAGAACATAGCAGAGATGCTTCTACTTAATCTTGGGAATTCTGATCACATCCGTGGGTGTGCGCAGTCCCTAAAGGATGAATTGAGCTCAATTTTGGAGCAAATTATTACTTTTTAAATTTTATATAATATTTATTTAACACATGGCAGAATCTCTCAGGAGAGTCTCATTAAATGTAAGTGATTAATGAAGCTCGAGTTTAACAGGACTCACATGTGGGTAAGCTTTCACTCTGGTAACACTAATTAGAATCAAAACAGTCTTTATCTCTCTTGGTATTTGAGTTCTATTTCTTGCCAACCCATCACATTTGACTTAGAATATACAGGTGCCAAAATGCAAATAAACAATCAAATTCTTCTCAAATATGATCTTAGTAAGCTTAATTTCGATCATAAATAGCCTACACACAATGGTAAAATTTTTGAAAAGATTGATCATACCAACTATTGGGCGATATGTAAACTGCCTGCATTTCTTTACACTTATGTTCAGAATGCAAATGGTACAAATATTTGGGGAAATGGTTTGGCAGGTTTTTAAAAGGTTAAACATATCAGAGCAAATATTAAGGCAGAAACTACTAACAGCAGAAGAGCGAAATGTTTGTATTTTTAAAACAAATCATTTATGTAGCTAATGTTATTTAATCCTGTGATTTCAAGCATGAAATAAATGTTATATATATGTATATGTACATATTTACCTATAAAGTGAATCAGATATTACACTTATTACACTCAGAAGTATTTACTCAAGAGAAATTAAAGTGTGTTGATAATGAAGACTTTTATAGGAATTGTCCTATCAGCTTTATTTGTAACAGACAAAAGCTCGGAACAACTCAAATGTTCCTTAATAGGTAAATGAATAAATAAATAGTGATATATCTATACAATGGAATACTTCTCAACAGTACGAATAAATTACTGATTCATCCATCACTATGAATGAATCTCAAGATTATCTTTCTTAATTAAAAAAGGAAGAAAAATAGCATATATTGTATGATTCAATATGTATACATTTGTGGAAAATACAAAAATTCTATATTGGCACAAAGCAGTACAGTGGTTTCTTGGGTACAGAGGGATTGGGACTTGTAGTAAAAGTTAGAAATGGAGATTTAAAAAGAGCAGAGGAAATTTTTGGAATAATAGATATTTTCCTCATTTTGATTGTGGTGATGGTTTTATGGCATAGCCATTTGTCAAAACTTATCAAAGTGTACATTTCAAACATGTGCTGTTTATTCTATGTCCAGTGTATCTCAATAGAGCTGGTTAGAAAATCATGCCAGTTTACATGTAGCCTCTGGTACACTAGCAGCTAAACCCCTTCTGTGGGCTTATGCCCTGACAACCATCCTTTGGCTTATCTCTGATACAATTTGAAAAGTATTCATGGTCTTATGAAACTTAAGCATCTTGCGATGAACAGACTGTGGAGCTGTTCATACACCAGTGATTTTAGCCATGACTATTATTAGGGCTGAAACCTCTAAGGTCAGAAAAGCAAAACATTCACATTTTTAAAACAAATTATTTTTTACAGATGTTATTTAATTCCATGATCTCAACTATGAAATGAATAAATATGCTTTTTATATCTATATCTAGATATAGAGATATATATCTCAACCTAGCATTTTTCTCTTTAATTCTGACATTCATGGTTAGCTGTTCACTAAACTTCTCCACCTAAGTGTTATAGATAAGCTCAGAACCCACAACCACCTTCTCTCCAATAAACTCTGTCCTTCCTCTTGTTTTCCTTCACTCAGTAAATAGTAGCACGATCTACGCTGTTGTTCATCTCTATTACTTGAGCACTTTTCTTAATTCTTTCCTCATTGTTTACATTCTGTCAGCCACTTGGACCTATTGATTCTGTCTCCTGATTTCTTGAATCTCTCTTTAAATTATTTTTCCTATTTTTTTTAATATCATTCAGACCCTAAGTTTTCCAGCCTGAATTACAGGAACAGCTTCTCAAATTTTTTCTTCTTCTCTATCAAACAAACACATCATTGTGGGAGAAAAAAATGAAATATAAATAGAAATTATGGGACATAGTTTATCTTATAATTATACCAACCAATTCCTTTAATCTGCTGCCTCTCCTTTTGTTGAAGTGGAATAGGAATGAACAATATAATACTATATAAAATAATAAGTGACAGTTGTAAATAAGTCAAAAGGCCTTTCTTTTTTTCTTCTCTTTTTCTCCTCTCCCTTTTCTTTCCTTCTCTCCCCTTTCTCCCCCTCTATCTCCTCTCTCCCTCCTTCCCTTCTCTCTTTCTTAAAATCCAAACACACATATATGGGTTTGTGTATTTATGTATGTTAATATATGTGTATGTATATATAGTTCTAAATTTGTTACTCAAAAATGTATGATAGGTGCTCCTCTGTATTTGTACCTAAGAACTTATCATTAAAAAAAATGTTGAGTAGTATTTTCTACAAAATTCTATAATTTCTTAACAAATTTCCTGATAGACATTAATTTACTTTCTAATAAAGCTGCTATGAATAGCGTTGTACATTTGTCCTTACAAATTGCCTTTGAACGTACTACAATAAAATTATTGGAAGTGAAATTCCAATGTACTACAAACTGCCTTAAACCAAAGTGACTGTTTATAGATATTGGACACTTTTTGCTAGAAGTCAGGGGCCACACTCTTCACATGCACTCATGGGGCATTTACAAAAATGGCTCTTGTGCTAGGCCATAAACGAAGTCTCAAAAAATTTCCAAGATTTAGTTTAATATGGGCATAGTGTTAGTGTTAATAAAGTTAGAAATCAATTTTGGATGATAACTTTAAACAAATGTCTTCTAAATAGCATACCTATCAAATAAATCATAATGATAAAGGGGAACTATTTGGGACTAAATGACAATAAAGAATCAGATATCAGACCCATAGATACAGAGAACAAACTGATGGTTGCCAGATGGAAGAGGGGTTCGGGTATTGGATGAAAAAAGTGAAGGCATTAAGAAGTACAAATTAATAGTCACAGAATAGTCACAAGATGTAAAGTACAGCATAGGGAATATAGTCAACAATATTGCCGTAACTATGTATGATGCCAAGTAGGTACTAGAATTATTGGAGGGATCACTTTGTAAATTATATAAATGTCTAACCACTATGCTGTACACCTGAAACTAATATAGAATAATACTAAATGCCAACTGTAATTGTAAAAATAAAAAAGAATTAGATATCAAAACTTATTGCTTTAAATGTTTTTATAAGAAAAGAAGCAAACATCGCACATTTAGAAAAGAAGACAGAATGCACCAAAATAAAGTGAGAATAACTCTGTGTATATGTGTTCATGTATAAACTATAAAAAAATTCATGAGAATTATACACACTGTATTAATGGCAATGGTTACCTGTATGTAGAAGAAAAGAATGTGTTTTGGTAAAGTATACAGTGAGTTGCAACTGTATTGGTTATGATTTATTTCTTAAGATAGTTACTGCATTAGTTGATGCTTTCTGTATGACTGGAATGTCTTAAAATTTTAAAGAATAAATAAAATTAATTTTATAATAAATAAAAATAAATAATAAAATAAAATTTTCTAAAATTTACCTAATAACCTCCCAGATGAATAACTTATTCATTAATCATTACTCATTACACTTACCTTCAGCAAATACTGTTTTGAATTTTAAACAGTCATTTATCCAAATTAGTATTCTGGGTATTTTGTCCTTTGTGATTATTGCTTTTCAAAGAACATCAATTTGTTTCTTAAGACCAATCTAGAAAACATATGAGAGGAAATGTTATAATTTTAAGATGTAAATATCCTATTCAAGGTTTTAAAGTTATCCTTACACATACTTTTAATCTTTTAACCTGTTTTTTTCCTCTATCATCTCTGCCTTAGATTACTTCTTTTGTTAACTCTGAAAACATAAAATGTGACTTTTAAAGGGACTAATTTGTGATAACTATAGAGACAAATCAAGCACAATTAAGTGCATATAATTGACATTAAATAATTGTACTAAATGTTATAAAAGATTCATTTTGTCAGTTTCTTTTCCTTTTTTTTTTGGATCTTAATTTTCAGTTAGTCATAGGCTTACATATTATCTCCCACCATAATGGCAGAAATTAATGGGATAAAAGTACTCTATTCAAAGACATCATGTCTCTGATTTACCTCAGTTTGTACAAATTCCCTCTGCACCCATTAAAAGGTTTAGAACAGTAGAAAAGGGATAGTTAACTAAAATGTGTTTCCTTTCTTAGACCATAAAACTTTCATGTATTTCATCTGTTAAGCCCTTTTGTAAATACAGTGATTTTGAAGCCTTTCAGTATTATGTGGTACATATTTTGGCATTGTAGCTATTCCAGATTTCTTCCATGGTACTTTAATTTTTTGGTTCAGTGAGCAAAACTAAGAGTTCTCCAGGAGGACTTGTACTTAAAACAGTCAGGGGTGTACTGCCTGATGAGACATTCAATCTTTTCTCTTGATGAGGGTGTCCAGTCAGAAAAGCCCTTTTGTTTTAGAACTCAGGAAAGATTTTAAAGAAAATTACTACCCAAACAGTAAAAAGCAACAAGATTTTCTCAGTGCTAACCAGCGTCACAATCTAATATGTGTTTAGTAAATGTTTTCAGAGACCTTTGCTTTGTGATGATGAAATAGACATCTTTGTTTCCTTCATTTAACCTCTCCAGCTTAAACAAAATAGTGTTAGGAAATTCCATATCAGAGGGTAAGCTAATAGCAACACATTTTACATCATTAAATTCTCAAAACAACTGAGTGATATAGGTCTTAGTAAACTTTATCTATGGAGGAGAAACTGGAATCTCAGGAAAGTTAGCCAATATCCTCAGATCCAATACATGGCATGTGAACAATGGAGATTTAAACCCATGTCTTTCTGGTCCACAAATCCAAAATAAACCAAATATTCCATAAAATAAGACAAAATTTATAACTCAACTAATCAACTCTATTTATTAAGTGAATAATATTTGGGAGGTATCATCCCTGGCACTGAAATAGATAAATAAATACAAATTCATTGTAATAGCGAGTTTCACCTCTGCGTGGTCACTAGAGTTCCTTAGCTGGGCGGGTAGCATAAATTAGTTAGCCTGGATATGTTGTTAGCTATTCTCAGGCTACTTGTTCTCACAGGAGTATTTATAAACTATATTAGAGGAAGACTTCTGTTATAGATAAAAAACTGATTATATTAACCAATAAATTTATATTATTAAAATATATAATAAAGACTAAACATTAGAGCAGACCATACAGTTATATATATATAATATTAAAAAAGTAGTATCATATAATACTTTATTTTTACATTTTGATTTTAACTTTTAATCTTTTAAATATCATACCAGAAAGTACAGAGAATGTACATTTACAGAGTATTATGGGTACGATGAGGAGAGCGTTCTGGAAAATGAAATCAAGAGCACTGGAGGATAAAAAGATTATAGGATACAGGATATGATAAGAGGGTAAAAAATAAATGTTAAATTATCTAGAGATGGAAGTCAAGATCCATATTGTGGCCATCTGAATAGTTATAGCTATTGAGGAAGAGTTACAGCTAATGAGGAATGAAGAGAATTGAGAAGCCCCTTGTGCAGAATGAGGTAAGGAAATATAAAATCCAGCTGGTGACTAGTTTGTCAATATAGCTATTTTTTGTTACCCACCAGTAGGACAGGAATGTCTGGGTATCAGTGTGTTTACAGTGGAAATGGGGTTTTTGTGGCGCTAAAAGTAAGAGAGTTCCTGAGTCCTGCACGGTAGGATGTGTTGCTGTGATATGGTTTACTGATGATGTACAGTTAAGGGAGTTCTCCTCCCGACTTCCCATCTCTGTCTGTCCCACCATGGAAAAAGTCCAATATGTCTTCAGTAGGGCTGGGATAAAGGCCACTGCCCAGAGTTTATGCTCCATGTAAAAGTACAAGTCATCCCAGCATTCAGCTGTTTACAGCTATGTTTACAGCTGCAGTCTATTTCAGGCTCCCTCCTGAGCCTGTGTGTGGAGTTGCACAGCCATGGCCATGTGGCTGCTAGGGACACATGGCCATGGAGAGAACAGACCAGTGCACCATGTGAGTGCAGGTCGAGAGAGAGAGAAATCGAGAGAGAGAGAAAGAGAGATATTGAGATTCTTCTCTTGGGATTATATTAGCTTGGGTTTGGGATGGACCAGATGCCTTTTCAAAATGACCAATTTCTCAAGCTTTTCATAGCCTTTGGATGGTTCCACATGCCCTAGTTAGAGTGACTGGCCTCTATGATCCAGTGCCTCTTCATGTCCGCCCCCCCCCCGCCCTCGCAATCTGGTACAGGAGCAGGGAGGTGAGGACTGTTAATCCCCTTGGCAGAGCACTGCTGTAATCCTGGCGTGTGAAGCTGCAGCTTCCTGGTGGAGCAGACGTCCTCCTGCTTCCAGTTTACTAAACTCAATGTCTAGTTCCCTTTGCTTTTCTTCTCCATATCTAGGTCAACAACACTGTTAACAAGTGGATTATCAATAAATGGTTGAAAAATGGCATAAACAACCAGATTTCACAGACCAGAAGAACGTACATTATTAAAGGAAATTTACAGAAGAATGAACTGCAAATAGGCAACAGAGATCCAGGAGAATGTTGGGTTTGATTTATGAAATATATAAATATAAGGATTTTTCTTTTTCAGGGGGCTGTGAAGAAGGTGATATCAGAAATATGTTTGGAATTGGACACAGAAATCTAGCAGATGAGGGGAAATAGAATATGTCACCACAAAATATACTACTTTAGCATATTGATTATTTCAAATTAAAGTTGCTTAAGAAAAAGTGCAAAAAGAACACTCCAATCATCCTTTGTCCCCATGAAAGCAGGAACTAAATCTCCCATGTGAAAATACCCTCACTATCCTAGGAGGGTAAGTTCCAGGGACCCCAGTGTTTACATCTGTCTGCCTGTGTGCACTGGCCCAATAAACACGTAAGCAGGAGTTCACAGAATAGGAAGAAAAATTGTTTTACATTCAGTTGGCCAGTCTGGAGAATGAGGAGTTAATGCTCAAGAGAACTGACCCTTGACGGTATATAGGTTACTTATTATATAAGGCAAAATCACAAGGCACCTGGATTAGGGGTTCAGGCTGGTGCTGGGAGCTGAGTGGTCAGTGGTGAGGTAAAAGTAATAAAACACTTTTTTAGGTCTTGAGGATATTTCTGAGGTATGCTCCAGCATCCCTTTGCAGGGATTCTTGGGAAAGTAGCCAGGGGGTCATTCCACCTTAGAGCTCAGGAGCTGAAATGTAACTTAAGTCAAGGTGTTATCTTTAGCCTGCTAGACGTCCCTCTGTGATCTTTAGTCAAGTCCAGCTATTCTAGTGTCTTCTCCTGCCTATGGGGTTGCTGATTATTAGGGGAAAGGCTGAGTCTAAGTATATGTATATGTATTTGTATATGTATGTATATGTATATGTATGCATGTGTATGTATGTTTATGTGTATGTATGTCTGGTTGAAAGGGGGTAAGTGACTCATGGTGCTATTCTGCTGGACAAAGCTAGCTTGTGTTAGGGGACAAGTCATTTTAAGGAAATGAAGTTCTTATATGCTTATATTACCTTGGTGTGCTAACAATTTTTGTTCCTAATTTATATCAAGGATTACGCAGGTGATGTTTTTATCTGGGTGCACCAGACGTCAAAAAATAGGAGAGATAGTTTAGCAATTTGGTTACTGATTAAATCCTCCCCCAAATGCCCCTCATTGCCTGTTTTCTTTCCTTATGTTTTCCTTATTTCTCCTTTGTCTTTTCTCTAGGCGTCTTTGCATCCCCCACTAATTTGTTACCTACCAAAAAGTCGTTTCTTATACATACAGTTCCTTGGAAATTCACATTATTGTCTTCACTTCCCTCTGATGAGGGTTTTGTTTTTTACCAACCATCATAGCCTCCTTCACTTTGTGCACTTTTCTTAGGAGTCTCTTAGCATGCCAAACTAATGGCAAATACCATCGTGACACCTATTAGCTGGCTTAAATGTTTTTAGCTCTTCTCCAGGAGCATGATTTCTGTTCATCAGAGTTGCCTGGGTTCGGGCATGCTCCGCAGCAATCCTTCACCGGCTGGGTACTGTGGAATCTGTGGGTTAAATAGGTTCAGGTTTCACCACCCGCCTGCCCAGGTGAGCCACTGTTTAATCTTCATTTGTCCCTGGGCTGACAGCACTAAACAAAGCGCCCCTGCTTCATTTGGTAGCTTTTAAAAATCATCTTGATTGACTTCTTTTGATATTATGCAGTAGCTCCATCCCCCAGACAAACTATGGAAGACAGGATGATTACAATGAGATTAGAAAGGAAATAGAAACGTTTGCCACCAGAACAAGGAACATAATGAATGAGATATGGGAGGGGCCCTGAAAGGTTTTGGTTAGCACTTTTCTCTCTCAAAAAGATTTCTTGTTCATTTCAACCTCTGGTTTAAGAAGGCAAAGAAACAATGGCCTTTTAACAGTGTTTGTGAGATGACCTTTTCTGTCTCCAATGTCTGAATAGAAAACTGTAACTCCCTGGAGCGCAAATCAAAGAAACCTAGTGGAAAAAAGCAGCAAAGCCCCCAAGTGGATCAGGCCTTGGACCATTATTTCCAGAAATAATATATATAAACTGAAGTTCCGGAAATAACATAAAGTCAAACTTCATGAACTATTTATCACATCTGATTTAATGGGATCATTAAACTGGTATTCAGTATGTGCTAATAGCATCTAATACACAGATACTTTTTTTTTCTTTTTTGACTGTTGAATGAATAATGATCCATGATTTACGTCTTGTTAATGGATCCTTAATAGTAACTCTTTGGGCAAGAGAAACTGGTAAAATGTACAAGCATTTATTTTATTTTAACAACATAGAAACTATGCATGTTTGTAATCAAGGTAGATTTTTACATTGCAGCTCTAATGATATCTCATGGAAAGTGGATGCTTACAAGGAGTACATCTCCAGCATGAGTATCAAATGGCAGCGTATTAGCCAGAGATGGGAGAAAAAGTACAGATGCTAGAACATCACTGTTGATTTATAAAGTAAGCAAACTTTTGTACTTTTCAAATAATTCATCACTTAATCATGGAAGCTTCCAAAAGCTACAAATTGATGGGCTAGGATTTTTCTTCTTTGTGTGAGAAATTATTCCCTGAAAAAACAGCAGAGAGAAGACATTCTTTTGTTCCACCCTCACTTATGACTCTCCCTAAATGTATGTTCTCTGTACTTTCTGGTGTGATATGGGAGGAGGATACTATTGCCTTTGGCATCTAGCTGTAAGCAAATGTTCAGGTGAGTGATAATGTTTTGTCCCATCCCTTAAAGGTTTTCTAAGCCTCCTAATCTTGGGCTATATTAATTAGAAGACTAGGTTTATTGCTGATGTCAAAGGAAACTTCATATGCAGTAAGACTTACAGTGAGATGATACACTATTGAATAACTCAAGAGAAGAACTGGCCTTTTTTGCTGACGTGGTGTATAGTGTTCATATAGGTTGGAGTCAGTATGACAATGTAGAATACAGAACTCTATGTAATTGGAAAAGGAACAAATTTATACATTGTGTTTCATTCCCCAGCTGAGATTATAACACTTTTTAAAATGTTTTAGTTAAATGCTTTGGACCCCCATATTGCCTCTGGTAAGAATATTTCCTCTTATTATTCCTCTTATGATGATATTGAGTCCTTCAGGGTTTTCACAACTATCTTTTGGATTAATTATCCAAATTTGCATACTCTTTCTCCTCAGTACTTCCAACTCCATCTTTCAATATCTTCTTTCACAGAAAAAGGATACCGACAGCATTTTCATGTTGGAAGGAACCAGTTTCTTTCCTTCCTGTCCTCTTCCTCTCAAAGAGCTCCATGTATGTATTGCTATTTCCTTTTTTCAGCCCTCATTTTCATGAGCAGTAACCAGGAGACATACATATTATCAAAATGAAACCCCTTTCCCAGCCACACAGTAGAACTAATCCCCTGATTACCAAAACGTTTATACCTTGCCCACCTGCAATGACCATGCTACCATGAAAGTGGGGAGCTGGGCTTCTGTTCAGCATCGCAGTTATGGTCATCAACATTATTTGTAATCTCTGTGGATTTGTTACTATTGTCTCTGGGAAAATTTTATTAATGATTATTTCTCAAGTACTTTATAAATGAATAAATGGAGGGGACAAAGGTTGGGATTTACTCAGTGGTGCTCAAAATTAGGCGAGCGTAAAGTCAGCTGTGAGCTATTTAAAAAGTACTCTGGTATCTCTATTAATAGGCTCAGGAATCCGTGTTATTAACAAGTGCTCCAGGTGGTTCGGGTGCAGTGGTTACAAAGCCTACATTTGGGAACCTCCATCAGAAAACACAGTTGGTTGTAATCACAGGGACTATGTTATCCATACTTGTTTTTTTAGTTCACTTTAGTGCTTACTCTGTTATAATTCAAAATTAACTTTCAATCAAGGATAACAGTTTTATTTTCAGAAGTGTTAAAATGAAAAGGTATTTTTTTTCCCTCAATTCAATTTTCTTTCATCTTTAAAAAAAATGAGTAAATCAGTACCCTTGTAGTTACATTTTATTTTTGTTTTCTTTTTGAACAGCTTTGTTTTTTCATGCCTGAGTTTTCTTTTAATATTTCAATTTTGACATCATAGGCCAGGTGTTATATTAATGCACGATTTTGTCCATGACTGAATTAAATTGATGCTTTAACTTCGAAGAAATCTGTTAATGTTATCTATGAGCCTCAGCATTGCACTATGTCAATGCTAGTGTGAGGAGGGTTAATTATGGTCACATACTTTTATTAATATTTACTTAATACTTAAAGAAAAATGTAATCTAATTGAAAGTAATATTTCCTCATTAAGGATCAGGTAAGCCTATTAATAAGAATATTAATTCATTTGAACAATCACATCACCCCACACTCTTCTTTGAATTAGAAGTACACATATCTAGTCTATGAAACACACACAGACAACATTTTTAATAAAATATGTTAAATATTTCTTAGACTGGGATAATAGATGAATTATCTGGAGGAGATAACTCCTCCTTTTTGTTTTTTTTAGTATCAAGTTGCTTCCCAAGAGGTAACACAAAATAATCCCAGCAAAATAATCTGAACAGTTTTATTGCCTGGGTAAGCCATTAATAGGAACTGGACAAGTTATAAGAACATTTTTTTATAAAATTGAATACAGTACTATGAAGAGATTACATTTACAACAATATGGAGATCATAAATGGAATTGGAGACAAAACTTAGCATTTCAGACACTTGTATAGAGCAACCATATTTCATAAAAGAGAAGGCTGAACGATATACTTCAGAGTGAACATTAAGTTCAAGCAATACTACATAAGGCCATTTACTTTGTTGATGTTAAATTGAATTATGTTATCCTAAGGCAAATCAACGAGTCTGTCTAATGTCATTAGTATGTTCAAGACAAAATTTAAATAAAAGCCTAGCCCATTAGCAGGGCATGAATAGTTTTGAGTCAGTAATGCTGACCTTGATGAATGCCTTGAAGATATTAACCAAAGACAAAGGTTATAAAGTAGATTTTGCAAGTCTGGTTTCCTTCTTTCTAAAAGCAAGCAAGGATATTTGTGATAAAACTCTAACATTAGTCATCTAATTAATTTATCATAAAAGTGAATTTGATTACAAGTGTGGACTACAATCCAAGGTTTTCTAATGAAAGGTGTTATTAGGAAAGTGAGAGCAAAGCTGCGAGGGGGTGTGTGTGTGTGTGTGTGTGTGCATGTATGTATTTGTAAAGTACTTAATAAATGTGCTGATGAAACTACCAGGCATTAGTGAGATCAGCTGGAAATACTTTCTACTGCTGCTACCCAAGAGGAGAATGCCCCTAACATTTTGAAGAGGGGAAATTGATGAAAAAGAAGAGAAATGCTACACTAAGAGCAGGCATTTCTAGAAACAACTGGTTACCCAGAAAGGTCCTCAGAACTGTGGATGAATTACTATGCTCATTTAATGATTTAAAATTAGAAAATGTAACTTCTGAGAAACAGTGTGAAATCACAAGATTATTGTATGGAGTCATGATAGTTAACACTATTGATTGAACTCTGATAGTCTAATATATTCCTCTTCATCTCGAGAGGTATTTGCTAAGGAAACCTGGTTGGTTATGTCACCCACTACCCTAAACAATGCTTATGACCCACCACAAGAGTAAACATACCACTCTTTTTTTATTATATTTTTTTGATTATGCTGTTAGAGTTGTCCCCAATTTTCCCCTTTTGCCCCCCTCCACCCAGCACCCTCTCGCTCCCTCAGGCAATCCCCATACTATTGTTCATATTTGACAAATACAGCCTGTCTTAAATTGAAAATATGTGCCTTTACCAATGGGATTTTTCTTCTATTTAGTTGTCTTACTTGTTTTCTTCTATGTCTTCAGCTTGTACTAGAGTTTACTGTAAACCTCATAACTTAAAACATGTGTGTGTATGTGTGTAGAGCTTCATGAACAATGTGACTGTCACAATGTGAGCCTTACAAAGCTGAATTTTCAATTCAAATTCAATACTCCCATCTTTGAGCTTTTCCTTTATATTTTATTTCTGTATATACTGTGACACCTTCACTTTTATTAAGTTAAACAATTAATAGTCTTAAAATGCTTTAATTGTAAATGCAGGAAAAAAGGACTTTATAATTAGTGACAACCACATTTTATGGAGTTCTCTGGAATTTTCCAAATGCCTGCAGAATCAGTCCTTTACCTGCCATCAATTTCCCTGCAACCTAAATAACTTTTTTTATAGTAAACTAGCAAAAATAAATTCTTACTCTATTCACATTTCTGAGACAGTCTTAATTACAGTTTCATTTCAAAGCATTTTTTTCCTGAATATAGAATTTTAAATGATAATTTTCTTTCAGTACAATAAAGGTGCCATATCTTTGTCTCCTGGTCTCCATTGTCTCATGAAAAGTCAACTATCTATTATTAAATTATGGTTATTATTTTTCTAAATTATATTTTATTAATTATGCCTTTATAGTTGTCCTGATTTTTCCCCTTTTGCCCCCTTCCACCCAGCATCCTCCACTCCCTCAGGCAATTCCCCTACCATTGTTCATGTCCATGGGTCCTGTGTATAAGTTCTGTGACTACTCCACTTCCTATCCCATACTTTACATCCCCATGGCTATTCTATGACCACCTATTTGTACTTCTTAGTCCTCTCACCTCCTCATTCATTTCCTCCAAACCCTCCTCCAATCTGGAGTATTTTTTGCCATTTTACTGTTTATAGTTTTGATCTTCTTTTCTTAAATAAGTTCCTTTAACATTTCATGTAATAATGGTTTGGTGATGATGAACTCCTTTAGATTTTTATTGCCTGGGAAGCGCTTTATCTGCCCTTCAATTTTAAGTGATAGCTTCGCTGAATAGAGCAACCTTGGCTGTAGGTCTCTGCTTTTCATGACTTTGAATATTCCTTGCCAATTTCTTCTAACCTGAAAAGTTTCTTTTGAGAAATCAGCTGACAGTCTTATGGGAATTCCCCTGTAGGTAACTAACTGCTTTTCTCTTGCTGTCTCTAAGATTCTCTTTTTATCTTTAACCTTTGGAATTTTAATTATGATGTGTCTTATAGTGGGCCTCTTTGCATCCATTTTGTTTGGGACTCTGTTCTTCCTGCTTAATGTGTCTGTTTCCTTCATCAAATTAGGGATGTTTTCTTTAATTATTTTTTCAAATAGACTTACAATTTCTTGCTCTTTCTCTTCTCCTTCTGGCACCCCTATGGTGTGAATAGATGTATTGAACCTCTTGAAGTTGTCCCAGAGGCTGCTTATACTATCCTCATATTTTTTAATTCTTTTTTTTCTTCTTGTTCTGATTGGTTGTGTTTTTTGCTTCCTTATGTTCCAAATCAATGATTTGATTTATGGCTTCAACCAATCTACTGTTGTTTTCCTATAAATTTTCCTTTGCTTTGAATAGTGTATCCTTTGTTTCAGACTGGATCTTTTTTATACTGTTGAGGTACTCAATAAATTCCTTGAGCATCATTATAACCAGTGTTTTGAGCTCTGCATCTAATAAATTGTTTATCTCCATTTCATTTAGTTCTTTTTCTGGAGTTTTGATCTGTTCTTTTGTTTGGGCCATGTTTCTTTGTCTCCTCATTTTGGCAGCCTCCTTGCGTTTGTTTCTATATATTAGGTAGAGCTTCTAGGACTCCCTGTCTTGGTATTATAGCCTAATGTAGTAGGTGTCCTGTAGGGTCCAGTGGCACAAGACTCCCTTATCACTGAAGTTGGGTACTCAAAGTATGATCTTAATGTGGGCTGAGTACATGCTCCTCTTGTCGTTAAGCCTTGATTACTGTTGGCAGGTCAATGGGAAGGATATACCCAGGCCAGTCAACTGCAAGGACTGGCTGTGACAACTGACCACCAACCTCTGTTCTCTGTGGAGGATCAGCTGAGCAGGGGCCCAGTGGTTGTACTCTGACATGGTTTGTAGTTGTCCACTGGGTGTGCAGACTCTGGGATTTCTCAGGTCGTACTGGCCAAGGTTGGCCCCCACCTGGGCTATAAAGCAACCTAAGATGGCTGCTACTTGTGCTGGGCTAGGGTTTCCCAGGAGAAGCCAAGCTGTGAATGTAGGATGGTTGCTACTCTTGCCGGGCCTAGGGCACTTTAGCAAGAGGTATAGGGGACTGGGGGCTCACTGAGGATGTCTGGTTTTTGTTTGAGAGCATTTAGGAAGCTGTGAAGCATAAGCCATGACCAGCCATTCATATGGAAAACCAACTTTTCCATATGAGTGGGCCCGTAAGTTGGGTTTGGATGTGGAGTCTCTGGGGATTTCCAGGGTGGGACAAACAGTGTTAGTCAGGTTGATGGAGTCTCAGATATGGCACCAACCTGCGGGCTCTGTGGCTCTGTGGCTCTGTGGGGAGATGGTTCAGAAAAGGGACAATGGCTCACCTTTCTGTCTGGGTAGTGGGTCTCCCTCAGCTCTTGCCTTGATGACAGGCCCTTCAGTTTCTCTCATATGCCACTGGTGCCTTTCAGGCTGCTACCTCTGTGCTAGAGCTCAGAGTGGGTGAGTCTGATTAAGTCCATGTATGGATTTAATTTCCTTTAAAAGGAACTGCTTGGGACTCCAGGAGTTTCTTCCACTGACTCAACCGCTGCTGGTTTATGCAGCCAGAAGTTATGGGGGCTTATCTTCCTGGTGCTGGAACCCTGGGCTGGGGGTCCTGGTGTGGGGTTGAGACTCCTTGCTCCTGAGATATCCCACCCCAAATTTTTTTCCACTGCATGTAAATGTGGCACCAGCCTGTTTTTGGTCTCTGCCCCTCCTATCAGTCTGGATGGTGTGGTTTCTTTAATTCCATAGTTATCAAATATCCATTCAACTCAATTTCTGGCAGTTCTGAGTGATGGTTCTTCTAAATTTTAGTTGTAATTTTGATGTTATTGTGTGTGGAGGTGAGCTGTATTCGCTTATGCTGCCATCTTGATCGGAAGTCTATGATACTAAAAAGTGTTACTCTTAAGCTTCTTTTGTTCTAGTGTACTTACTTGCCATTCTTCTTTTCTAATAAACTCTTTATTCAGACTGCATATGATGCAACTAGTAAGTCTGTCAATTAAATATGTCAATATAGTCATGTTAATCATGACAAATATTTTACATGTGTATTTATGTGCCTAGCTTCATCTTACTAGAGAAAGAGAAAAGATGTATAATCCACTGCCATGTCTGTGGCACTTACACAGTATCTAACATGCCATATTAATTCAATAAATATTTAATACTTATAAAAATTATTTTTTTAAAAAAAGCAACAAACTTCATTTACAGATTTTGGTGGTATATGTTAAATATTTAACTGTACAGATGGAAATCAAAATGTGCAGGGTTCAAATTCATTTACTCCTACTTGTTTAACCTTGGGAAATTATTTCCTTAAGCCTAATTTTTCTCATCTGTAAAAAATACTTATAACTGCATTGACTTTATAGGATAATGTATAAATTTTTAAATTTTTTTTGCATTCATCTTGCATTTTTTGAGTTTTTTGCAAGGTGGCTTGTGAAGAGAGGGTGCTTAGTACATCTTAGCTAGTAATAATATTTAAGGTGAGTTATTTTGCATATGATGGATCTCATTTATTGCATGTTAATTTTCCTTCATTTAATCAAATTTTCAATGAATAACCCTAACTTCAAATTTTCTGAATACCTTTCCTCTCCTCTACTCCTGCTACCATGAAGAACCCCCTGCAAGAAGCAAGCTGCAAACCAACTAACTTCTTTGGAAATATTGGTTAAAATGAATTGCTTGTAACCCTTCAACAAAAGCCATTTGAAATAAAGACAGATTAGTATTAAATGGTAAAATGCTGAGATGTAATTCATCTTAACAAATACCTATTAAGAACCAACTGGATGCTCCCTGGTGTGCTAGAAAAAGAAGGAAATAATAACATTTATCGATCGCCCATTCTAAACCCCCTTATGCTGGATACAACATACATCATGCTCACAATCATGCTGTGGAGTAGATATTCTTATATAAGTGACAATTCTAAGTTAATCCATGCTTTATCCAAAGCTAAGCCTCATTGTTAGGCACTGTGGGGAAGGGTTAATTAAAGAAGAAATGGTTTTAAACAAAACTATCTAATATCATAGGATGGTAGTGTATGCCAATGGTTTCCAAACATTTAACTTTAGCAGAGGGACTCTTTAGTAAAATAACAGCCCAATATACAAAAAAAGACATGAGTGAGTGCTGCTTTGACTGAAGTGGAGGTAGTGCACTTAAAGCCACCTGATGTTTACTGCTACACATCAGCATGGGTAAACCCCTTATTTCCCTCTGTACAAACTGGGGTTTCAGAAACTCGTTTCAAAATAACCCTCCACAATTTACAGATTTAGAGTAGGCTGAGCCCAAGAGATGTTAAGTAAGTAGTTGCCTTATTTCCTAATTAATTGTAATCATCTAGATAATTCGATGTTATGGTCAAGGAATTTTAATGCCATTCTGTATCTATGTTTCATAGACGAAAGTAATCATATTGTCCAGAGTTTCTTTGATAAGGCATAGCATTTATATACTGGACACTTTTTATTTGGGTAAAGGAATGCATTTGAGAATTTTAATTCATGGAGCCTGTAAACTATTACATTATTTTAACTGTTAATATATTACATGGAATGAGGGCAGGGCTTATAGGGCCTGCACAATCTCAATGAGATGACAGGATCAGGCAGGGATTAGTCATAGGGGATTCTTACGCACAAATTCTGTAGAGATTTTGGGACAGAAGTGTTGGCCTGCCTGGTAAAGTTATTGGTATATCCAGGGTATTGAGCAAATATGTTGATATATTCAGTACAATGGGAGCCGGATTTCACAGTGTTGAAGACAGAACCTACAGTGTTGGAAAAGGATAAAATAAATCCTTTGGGATTGGATCGAAATTGGTGGTACAGATATAATCGCACAATTTATGTAGTATATATTTTATATTACACATTTATTTATATATGGCTAGAGGAAGAAAAAGATATTGTGTGTCTCCTAAAAGGGCTGGAACCAATGACATGGCAGTACTGATGCGCACACCTAGCACTCAGATCTTGGTTTCTGAGTACTCATTCTCAACTAAAGGAAATCAGAGCTCCTTGAATAAATGACAGCACTTTAGAATGTGAATGGCTGGGGCAGGTATGAGTCTGATAAAATCTTGTGAAAACAAAAAATTGTGAAGTACTCAGAGAATGATGGGGATGTATCAAAATAACACAGGATTAAGGCTTCTACTGGCCAAATCTGGGAAGATTTGATAATTATGTATTATAACATTGTATATAGTGGGAAGATCTGCATATATACTAACGTGAATGAGATAGAGAGAATGATGTGGGCATAAGGTAACTATGGAACATGTTAAAAGTTTTGGAATCTACATGAAAGATTTATCATTTGAGTCGTTTATCCATCAAACTCCAAGTTCTCCCTTAAGCTTCTAAATTCACGTCAAATATTTTAATATTCTACTTAAAAATCTAATTTTAACAACCATTTGTAATGGACTTTGAGCAATACTTAGTCCTATTTACAAATCACACCTTTAAATACTTTAAATTTGTATTTATAAATTTTCATGTTATCTCTTTTTAAAAAACAGGGAAGAGCAAAAAGTAGTTTCATTGATAGTTGTTCATATGGAAAAAGACATGCAGTTTATGATTATTACAATAGCTTTATTAACTCAAAAGAATGCCACTCACAACTGTGAACTTACTTTTGTCCACCCCTGTATATTGATTAGGAAAAAAACCTTTCATAAGTTAAATAAAATTTATTCATATATTTATTCTTAAATGAATCAATATAACAAATTAACTTAAGATTTCTAATTAAAATCACAAATCTGTATTAATCAGTCAATAATACATTAATAAGCCAAAAGTTGCCTAAATATTAAAAATAGTTAAAATCTATACAAAATACAAAAATATAAAAAATATGGTAACATTAAGACTTTTAATAATTCTGCACTTAATTCCAAGTCTTCCTGACTCTGAAAATGAGAACCTACCAAGAAAGTGATTATATCATCAGAAACAACTTTTGGGAGTGAACTTCTATGGTAAATGGACTCTGAGATTTATGATCTCTTTCTATGTTTTACCAGGGTTGGTCTTTGTGATCAATAGGATACCGACAAAATGATGGTATGTTACTCCCAAGACTGGGTTATAAAACATGCAACAGGCTGCACTTGATCTCTCCCTTTTGGATCACTCACTGTGTGGAAGCCACCTGTTTTGTGAAGAGGAAACTTAACCCTGTAGAGAGGCCTATATTGTAGGAGCCTGAAACCTTCGACCCATAGCCAGTGAGAAACTGTATTCTACCAGCCACCATGTGAATATGAAAGCTGATTTTTCCTGCACCAGTTGGACTTCCATATGACTGAATCCTAGCTAACAGTTTGACTTCAACCTAATGAGAGCCCAACCCCTAAAATGGAGATGGTCACATAATTCAGTTTCAATCCAAATTTTGCATTACCCAATTCTCCCTACTAATAAGAAAAGACTACAAATGTCACTCAGCCTACTTCTATTCACTTGACTGGATTATGTATTTCTTTGGCTCTAAACATATGCAGATTAATTCCCACCAAAGTCTGAAGATCTTTGAATTTACAGATCTAACTATTTCTTTTTCATACACTTTCTATCTGATGGTGTCACGCAACTATTACATATTTTAAATTATATTCAATGGGATTCTGAATAGCTCTCATGGGTTTTTCCATTTAGGCACAACATCTACCATTATTGTGGTTATATTTTCCTATACAGACCTTCTTGTCTTATATCCATGCCTTTATTAACTTCACTCATTCCATCTAAAATGGTTTTCCCCTCTAATTCTATCAAGTGATTGCTTATCTGTCTTTCAAGGGCCACTTCTATCAAACATTCTTGTCAACCATGCTCTCTAAGAGGATTCGTGAACTCTGTGTTTCCATAATTTATTGTTTATAAATAAAAAAATAGCACAACATTCTGCAATTTACTTTTTTATTGCCTTACATTCCAACAATGAATGCTATAAAGAGCAAAGTCCCTGTGAGTTCTGAATCCCCATCCCCCATCAGATCTAACACTGTTTAGGTACAAGGATGTAACCCAATCGATCCACTTGAATGTGGTTCAAATTTGTTGAATAATGATAGTAACTTGTTTTCTGTAAAATCACTATTGTCCATTAAGCTCTAAAGAAACATTACATAATCCTATACCAGAATATGAGTATTTGGGGTCTAGATAATGTGAGAATGAAACTGTTCCACATGCTAGTTTTGGTGGTGATTCCTGAACACAAAGCAGTAACACTCTTTATTAGATGTTCTATGGGTAGCACTAAGTGTATTTGAACATTCAAAAGTATATAATGTGTGGTGAATATTTGGTAAAAATATGTTGAATAGATGGCTTAATTAATAGTAGCTCAGAAATGTGCATCATGCTGAGAAATACACAAATACAAAAATATCTTCCAGACTCTAGAACTGCTCCATGTCTTAACATGCACTTAACATGCATAATTTCTACCTGTACATGGAAAACACTTTAGCTTTTATAAAGATTGAAACTTTATTTTATCCAAACATTTCCTGAAATAGCTTAAAAGTTAAACAGCAAATTGATTTCATTAATTTATATTAGTCCATAATTTGTACCTTCATTTTCAAAAAGAGAGAATTGAAATTTAACTCCATTTTAACTTCCTTTTTGCCTACAACTGACTATTTGCCATTTATTCAGATTTTGGTATCGTGTAAATGAAACCCAACTGTATGATTTTGAAGCTGTGTTTAAAAAAATGTTTTTCAGTTGGAATATATTGCTGAACAGGAAAAGAAAGAAAAATGCACAGGTCTTTGTGTGTAACACAATAGTAAAACATTTGATTTACTGCATAACTCTCTCTGGATTACTTTATAAAATGAAAAATATAGCATAGTGTCTATTTAGCTCTCTTGATTATTTCATGCAATAAAAGGGGTATTTTTCTTTCAATACCAAACTGACAAGCTATAGGTAAAACCTCAGTAAACAAAATAAGGTGCTATTTCTATTTACTCTTAAGAGGACAGTATTGAAAAATACTTTGTTTTTGTAGTGGAGGTGATGTGAGAGACTAGATCTTAGTAACTACTTACAGTATCTTTTGGTGTTCAATAAAGAAGAAATGAAGAAATAAAATTGTCATTTTCTTGGAGATCTATCTAAATGTTCATTCCCCTGGCAAATATAAAGCATGTTTGTTGGGAATAGTCTTTGATTGGAATGAGATGCTTGGTCTTGTCGTAGAAAGACGGATGGCCTAAAGGGTTCTTGCTTTGCCAGCTCTCAGAAGAGTAACAGTAGCATGTGTGCCTGTTTGTCTTTTGTCAAAACTTCAAAGAGATTTCCTTCTGGCAGTGTGTGCTATTTTCTGTTGGTAGTTTTGAACAAAATTACAGGGGGGTAAGTATGCACCAGTGTTTATGCCCAGAGTCCTTGAACCTTGTATTCATGTTCCAGTTATGGAAAACAACATTCAATGCAAAATACCAGAATGATCTGACAGTTATTATAACACAAAGAGAGGAGATTCTGGCTAATTAAAGTTTAGTCCATTGTTGTCTAGGATGTTGACACAACTCAGTTAAGCTTCTAATGGTAAAGAAGGTGAGAAAACATGCTTACTGTAAATCTGCTTTATAATCTTATCTGTTATGGCTTTTTCAGCTTTTCAATTCTACTTTCTCTCCTCACTTTTTACTTTCCCAAAATGACACAGTAAAGCCTCCAGTAGATTCCTATCTCTCATCAGATAAAAGCCCAACAACTATCCTCTCTGTCATATGGCCCTTTGTGTCTCATGGTCCTCATGATTTAGTTTCTATCTCCTTTTTACCCTCACCTTTTATCCCAGGATATCTAAAGTCAAGCCATAGCAAACTGCTTAGAATTGCCAGGACAGGCCCTACTTCCTGACATCCTATAGTCCTTTATACATCCTGGTCTCTCATTTCTTGGATTGTCTATCTTTAATTTTGTACACTTGGGAAACTTTTATTCAATCTTGAACACACAGTTCTGATGTCATCCAGAAGTAATTTCTTCTGCATATATTCATTACTGTAATTCTTGAATTATTATACTCTCTATTCATCTCTCTTCTCATCTATAATCCCTAAGAACAGGGGTTATGTTTCACCTATTTTTGTATCATATGCACACTACATATAGTCCCTGGCACAATCTAGATGCTCAATAAATGTGACTGAATTGAAAATCATTTCATCACATCTCCTTAGTGGCTGTCTCTCTCCTAGTTAGAAAGCTATACTAAGAATCTATTTATAGAATTTAATTTTCTTTCATTTACAATTTTTAATGCTCCATTTCCTTTCATTTTTCCTAAATTATAAGAACTATGTTACTTGCATAGCAATGTCTTCCTAGTATAAACTCAGATGTTTTACAAGGTGCCCTACTGAAATGAATCTGATCATCAGAAATTAATTTTAAAAGACCTTTGGCTACTACAGTTGCTGCCCCAAAGTCCATTTGCAACCCACATAAATATTGGATGCAAAATTGTTAGGGAGTAATACATCTGAGCTATTGTGAATAGTATGTTGTAGTATTCATTTTCTACATATTATTTTCAACTTTAATACAATTTCAAAGTTCTTTTATTCCCTCTAAATAGTAAAAAATAAACCTCTCACTGGCACAATGTGGTTAGAACTTGTGAAGCTACTGTCCAGAGAGCACAGAAGATTCAGAGGGGAATGGCAAAGAAAGCTATAGGCCACGAAACTCTAAAGAGAGTCAACTTCATGGTAATAGCTAACCAGTGGCTTCTAGCATAGGCAGACTATAAAAACCTTCTCCAGAATGTAATTGATTGAAAAATGTAATGAAAGTAGACTTCAAACTCATGAACCATGATTTAATATTTCCTCAAATAATAATAAGGACACAGACATAAGGAATCAATATACTATCAAAGAAAAAAGCATACGTAGAAAAAGATAATAAGGACAAAACAGAAAGAAGATAAATCAGGATCACAGACAATATATTTAGTTGATGGATTTTACCCATCCTAAATTTGGAATTAGCAATTTATATCGGAATTACCTTAAATAGACTACATAGTCTGTTATGTATATTAATGCCCGTGTTAACTTTATAGTATAAGTTCAAGGCATTTTAAAACTTATGTGTTAATTCTATTGATAGAAGAGTTCCTTAGGTAAGTCTTGAATAACCATGGACTTACAATTTTTGCACTTGGTTTTTATACTCACTATAGATGATATAGAATGAATCCTAATGTGAAATGCAGAAAAAATAAAGAGAAGATCCCAAAATTAATTTTTCATACCCACCAGCAAACAAATTTCCGAGTGTCCTAGTGGTCAAATAGGTAACCAGCGTCTTCTAGCATATAATATACTATAAAAACCTTCTTCTGTTGACTGTAATTGATTTTAAAAATGTAATTAAATGAAATATGCAGTTTATAAACTTTGAGTGTAGGGGCAGGCATGATAATACGAGGTCTGTCTGGAAAAAGTCCAGCCATTGTTAATATAATGAGAATAGTTTGTATGACATTGATGTAACCTGGCAGCCAAGGACAGTGGCCTGGAATGTGCATGTGTGAATAATGCCGACTTCACGGTACTAGTCAGTGAAGGGACAGTAGATGCCATTGTGCGAACACATGTACTGTGTGGCTGTTGCATTCAAAATGACTGAGCGAATAGAGCAACAAATCTGCATCAAATTTTGCATTAAGCTTGAACATTCCTCTGTAGAAACTATTGGAATGATTCATAAGTCTGCAACTGTGGGCAACTGGTGATTGGCAGCTTCATCATGATAACATGCCTGCTCATGCATCATGTCTCATGCATAGTTTTCTGGAAAAACATTAAATTACCCAAGTGACTCAGCCCCTCCTAGTTGACAGCCCAGATCTGACACCCTGAAGCTTGTGGCTTTTCCTAAAACTAAAATCACCTTTGAAAGGGAAGAGAGTTCACACCATTGATAAGATTCAGGAAAATATGACAGGGCAGCTGAATGGAGAGACTGGGAGAGTTGTGTGAGGTCCCAAGGTGCCTACTTTGAAGGAGATTGAGGTGTCATTGTCCTATGTACAAAGTTCCTTATATCTTATATCTTCTTCAGTAAGCGTCTCTATTTTTCATATTACATAGCTGGATACTACCTGGATAGACCTTGTGTACCTCAATGTGCTCTGAAAGTATTATTGCATACAATATGTGATTTTTATGGATATATATCCTACTAAAATGTAAGATACGAACAATGTGTTGATGTGATTCAACAAACACAAACAAAAAAGGAATTTCAAAATAGGAAATTTGAAATGCTTGTAAATAAAGAGGTTAAAATAAAAGACTATTTTGGTGCTAAATGGGAAAATCACAGGTATCTTTTTAAAAAAAAGTTCTAAAAGCATTTCTTTGTAGAACATTACCCCATTAGAATAGATTGACTATTAAAAAAGAGTCCACGAGCCAAATATTTGGTAATTGATGCAGGAATTGTTTGCGGACTTTTCTAGTTTTGTTTGTGGAATCTAAAAAATAAACATAATCCCTCATTCAAAAAGTCACTAAAATTTAAAAAGTATTTTCTAGAATTTTAATGCTGTCAATGTATTTCAGAAATAAATGGAGCACCAGGCAAGCTCTAACTTAACATCTTTATCTATGCCCTAATTCATGTCCACTGTTTTCTTAGCCCCCGCATTGTGTTGTTTTACAGTCTCACCCCAGAGGTACACTTGGAGAAGCATTTGGAAGAAACATGGTAAGAAATAAGTTGAAATATATTGAACAGCTCAATCCCAGGATGCCCATATGAAACTCTGGAGTGTAACCTTTGGAAAACTCTAATGGCCTTGAGAATTGACCAGAAAGATCAAAATAGGAAACTGTTGTGTGTACATTCAGAACCCAAAAGATAGCTCTATCTTGTGTTGTGAAACAATGGACTTTGTTCATCAGTGTCTGTATTATGGAGGATCCTTGAGTTTGATGAGGTGAAACTCTTTAATTTAATTCTGCGTACAGCACATTGGATCCTAATGAGCCGGGTTTTCCCTATTGACTAATTCACTTTGTCTATAGTTAGATGCTTAGAGAGGCCACTAAAAGTCCATTACATTGGAATGCAAAATAATGGCTCCCATGTGACCTAAGAGAGATAATATACTTCACTTGTGCAGTTACAACTAAGTTCCTGGGGCTTAATGAAAATTAAAATGATAAAGAAGTAGTAAGTATTTATTTACTATTTTAAAAACTTACTTTTAGGTAAAAAAACAACAACAAATTATATCCATATGAATAAAATGATGGTTCTGTCCATTTGTCTATCATGGCATCCAACAAATATGTTCAAATGGATTTTTATCAAATTCAGAGGTTAGTTTTAGAGTTGCCTACCTTAAACTACAGGCTGCACAGCACACTTTATATTTCCATGGCAATGGCAGAATAGCAAACCTTGCACAGGGCCCTGCATATAGTAAGCACCCAGTGTCTACTAATGCTAGACTTTCCATCATTTCCTTCATTGTCATTATGTACATTGTACTTACTGGTTACAAAATTGATAGATTCTTTACTCTGTGCTAACCTCATGTTGTCCCCCAATCTTTTTCTTGAAGTTTTTCTAATGAAGAAATTGTATGAGTAAAATTTTACTTAATTTTTATGAAATAATTTTCACCTTCATTTATATTTTCTGGGAAAGGAAGGGGTCTTGGAGGAGGGTTAGTTTGAAAGGAAGTAGACACACCAGTGTTCTTTCAAGTCTTACTGCCCACATTGGTAGCATCTTCATAGCCTTACATGCCATGTGTGCATCATGCACTTCATTTGTTAGAAAAAGATTCTAATTTTGGTTTATTCTTGTCACAATGAAAAAATTGAAATTGATTACCCAGGTCTGTAGCACATTCTTATTGTATAATTTTTACTTGTAAATATTGTCTTTCAACTCATAGTGAACTTGTGACTCAGGGGTATGAGGCAACAGTGTGTTGCTAATGAAAAAAATAATTCATAATCTTTATTAACATCTTTATTTCTGTTTAACCATAGAATAAAAAGTTCTACCTAACCCACCATGCTTTTCCAAGACCTTTCCTTCAGTATCTGAGTTACATTTGCTTATCGTGTGATAGAACACACAGTAAACCAGCAGGCTTCTCTAACCTGGTGCTCTCAGCTCCCTTTACATTTCGGAAATATTCCCTTTTATCTTGTATCAGTTCCATCTTGCATTGCACCATAATTTCCCCAATACTTACAGTATCTGTTTTTTGTTTTTTCTGGCATAAGAAATTAATTTAGAAAGTCACAGAGGTAGAAGATGTAAGCCAGCTGGGCTGCTTGGACTCAGGAAACAAGTTACAGAGGCAGAAGGAGAGCAGTGGGAGCTCAGGGGAAGGAATGACAAAGATAATGCACCTGGGGGAAGAAGAGGAGAAACTCCAAGATGTGCTCCAGAGAGCATGCCCTGAGGAAAGAAGGGGATGAGGAAGGGCCCTGGCCTGAGAGGGAGAGGGGACGTGGAGAGATGGAGAGAGAGCGCATACCACAACATTGTTTTTGGTGGCCACACTTTTGTGATGTTTATACATGGTAAACAAAGAGCCTTTCAATCTTTCCCTTGACTTTAGAATTAAGTTACATATAATGTGCCTTAAAATTGGTATTTTTTTCTTGATGTAGTAACATATTTTTTAAATTCTCACCTGAGAATATGTTTATTTATTTTGAGAGAGAGAGAGAGAGAGAAACATCCATGTTAGAGAGAAACATGGACTGGTTGACTCCTGTACATGCCCGAACCAGGGATTGAACCCACAACCTAGGTGTGTGCTCTGACCAAGAATAAAACTCACAAAATTTTGGTGTGCAGGATGATGCTCCAACCAACTGAGCCACCCGGCCAGGGCATAATTTTTTATGATAATATAACATTTACAATTTCAATGATTTTCATAATTCTAGCAACTCATCAACTAGGGAATGTAATGCTGCCAATTCTAAAAACATCATGAAGGAATCAATATCATAAGAATGATTATAAGTTAATAAAGTCTATAGAATATAAATAAGGAGCAATTGAGAAAAGGGAAACTGATGGAATGGAAATTACATGCCAGAACCAGTTGCAATTAAGAGCTACTTAAAAAAACAGCCAATTAGGTAAGAGATCTTTCATCTGAGAATAGAAGCCAAAGCATTTCTAAACTTTCTCATCAGCTAAAAGTGGAAAGGCCATTATAGCAATGAGGAAGAAACACATTTATGGAAGTGATTAAGGATCAGTCCATAGAAGACAAAAATGGTTAAGGTTAATTTCACTGATAATATCAAGCAATAGACCTAACGATTTTTAACCCTAATAATGCTACCTTTGAGCTATTTGTACTTGCAGTAACCCATAAATAAATGTGATGATGCAGTTATACTTTATTTAGTGTATATTTTTATGATTTTCCTTGTTTAATAATAAACAAACCCTTTTGTATCCATTTACTATTTGGGCACTTGATATTTTATTTCTGTGATTTCTTTTTTAGATATAGCTTTCAGGCATACTTACAAAAAAAAAGACAGCTTGCTGCATTTGGCATCTCAGAGCTATTCTTATCCATCTGTTTGCTTTAAAGTTGTAACTAGTTTCAACTTAAAAGTTGTAACTAAAATGAAACTTAAAAGTTCAGTAACTTTTAAGATACTGAAGCTAATTTCTCACTTTTTGAAAATGCAATCTTCTAATTATACTGCTACATTAGTATATTGCATATGTTTGTATGGTGTTTCAGCAAAGTTTTCAAATTCATTTTCTCATATGATTTTTACAAGATCCCTTTGGGTAAGCAGAACAGGTGTTATTGTTTGACAAAAATAAGGTAGAAAGAGAGAAAGTGTCTTGCTTGAGGATTTATAACTAATTTATTGGGAGGAATTAGGATCTATGTCTTCTCTGTTTTCAGTATTCTTAACATACCATTATTCTGAAATAAATTTTTTCATGCTTTCTTTTTGTGTCAACCATTTATTTTATTCAAAATAATTTACAGAAAATTGAGCAGGTAGACACATATTTCACTATCAAAGATTTATAATAAATTTTTGCAAAAGACTACTGAAATTTATCTTCTTTTTCATGTGATTTTTTTAATTATATTTTCTTGATTATGCTATTACATTTGTCCTGATTTTCCCCCCTTTGCCTGCCTTCACCCAGCACCCTTCATCCCCTTGGGCAGTCCCCACACCATTTTCATGTCTATGGGTCATGCGTAGGTTCTTTGGCTACTCCATTTCCTACACTGTACTTTACATCTCCATGGCTATTTTGTAAGTATTTGTACTTCTTAATCCCCTCACCTCTTCACCAATTCCACCACAACCCCTCTCATCTGGCAACCGTCAAAGCACTCTGTCTATCCATGATTCTGTCTCTGTTCTTCTTGTTTGCTTAGTTTGTTTTTTAGATTCAGTTGTTGATAGATATGTATTTGTTGCCATTTTATTGTTCATAGTTTTGGTCTTTCTCTTAAATAAGTCCCTTTATCATTTCATATAATAATGGTATGGTGATAATGAACTCCTTTAGTTTTTCCTGCTCTGAGACTCTTTATCTGCCCTTCGATTCTAAATGATAGCTTTGCTGGGTAGAGCAGTCTTGACTGTAGGTCCCTGCTTTTCATGACTTTGAATATTTCTTGCCAATTCCTTCTAGCCTGAAAAGTTTCTCTTGAGAAATCAACTGACAGTTTTACGGGAATTCCCCTGTAGGTAACTAATTGCTTTTCTCTTGCTGCTTTTTAAGATTCTCTTTTTATCTTTAACCATTGGCGTTTTAATTACTATGTGTCTTATAGTGGACCTCTTTGCCTCCATTTTGTTTGGGACTCTCTGTTCTTCCTGTTTAATATGTATATTTCCTTCACCAAATTATGGAAGTCTTCTTTCACTATTTTTCAGATAGACTTCCAATTTCTTGCTCTTTCTCTTCTCCTTCTGGTATGCCTATGATGTGAACATTAGTATGCTTGAAATTGTCCCAGAGGCTGCTTATCCTATCCCCATATTTTTTAATTCATTCTTCTTCTTGTTGTTCTGATTCGTTGTGTTTTGCTTCCTTGTGTTCCAAATCATTGATTTGATTCTCAACTTCATCCACTCTATTGTTGTTTCCCTGTAAACTGTTTATTTAAAATTTCAATTAGCATACCTTTCATTTCTGATTGGATCTTTTTTATGCTGTTGAGGTCCTGACTAAGTTCCTTGAGCATCATTATAACCAGTGTTTTGAACTATGTACCGGATAGATTGCTTATGTCCATTTTGTTTTTTTGAATTTTGATCTGTTCTTTCATTTGGGCCATATTTCTTTGTCTCCTCATTTTGGCAGCTTCCTTATGTTTGTTTCTGTGTGTTAGATAGAGCTGCTTTGGCTCTGTGTCTTGGTAGTGTGGCCTAATGTAATAGGTGTCCTGTAGAGTCTAGTGGCACAGCCTTTCCTATCACCCAAGCAGGATACTTTGAGGTGCATCCTTTGTGTGGGCTGAGTACATCCTCCTCTTCTAGTTGAGGTTTGGTTGCTTTTGGAAGATCAATGGGAGGGATTTACCCAGGTCAGGCAACTGCAAGGATTGGCTGTGACCACTGACCACCAACCTCTGCTCTCTGTGGAAGATCAGCTGAGCAGCTGCAGTGTGGTGGTGATGCCCCAACATGGGCTATAGTTGCCCATTGGGTGTGCAGGCTCTGGGATTTCCCAGGTGGTGCAGGCCAAGTTCAGCCCCCACCCATTTTCTGCCTGGGGTCCCCTGCATGAACTATAGAGCAGTCCTAGATGTCTGCTATTTATGCTGGGATTGGGGATACCCAGATGGATCCAAGCTGTGAATGTAGGCTGGCTGCTGCTAGTGCCATGCCTGGGGCTCACTGGGGCCAGCTGCTGCTTGTTTGAGAGGATTTAAGAAATTGTGAAGCGTGGGGCAAGACAAGCCATTCAAATGGAAAAACAGCTTGGGTTGGTCAGTTAATTGGTTGGGACAGAGTCTCTGGGGACTTCCAAAGCAGGTCAAACGGTGTTAGCCAGGTTGATGGAGTCTCAGATATGGCACCAGTTTACCAGATCCATGGGGGCATGGTTTAGAAAAGGGACAATGGCCTTTGCTCTCCTTGATGCCAGGTACTTCAGTTTCTCCCTGTAGCCACTGGTGTGTTTCAAGCTGCTACCCCGGTGCTGGAGCTTAGAGGTAGTGAGTCTGAGTAGGTGAATCCGTGTGTGGGTTCTTTAAGAGGAACTGCTTGGGGCTCCAGAAGTTTCTTCCACTGACTCAATCCCTACTGGTTTTTGTAGCCAGAAGTTGTGGGGAATAACTTCCTGGAACTGAAGCCCTTGGCTTGGGGGCCTGGTGTGGGGCTGGGGCTCCTTGTTCCTGAGATATCCCTCCCAAATTTTTATCCACCACACGTGGAAGAGACCAGCATGTTCGGTGTCCCTCCCCCTCCTATCAGTGTGGATGGATGAGGTTTCTTTAATTTCATAGTTGTTAGACTTGCATTCTATGTGAGTTCTGATGGTTCAGAGTGACAGTTATTCTTTATATTGTAATTTTGATGTGGTTGTGAAAATAGGTGAGCATTATTTGCCTGCAATGCCATTTTGACCAGAAGTCTGAAATTTATTTTCTTAAAATATTTTAGAACATCAGCATTTATATATTTGTGGCATGGTACTATGTTTATATTTTATAAAGTAATCCTCTAATGTATGAACTTCAAAGAACAATTTAATGCCTCCTTATAGTACCTTGTATGGATATTTGTGACTTCTAGCTCATGGAAGATTATTTTCTACTATAGTTTATTTTATATTTATTTTACTTTGAATTCAAAAAATGCTTGAAGAATCCACAATAAAGGACACATAAAATATAACAGTAAAATCTGAATCCAAATAAAAAACGTGATTTCCAGGAGTGAAGAAAATAATATCAACTACAACACCCACTTAGCATAGTTGTCAGGCACTGTTATAAGTAGTTTATGCAAGAGACTGCATAGTGTCTGCGTTAAGCACATAATTTCCTTATAGACAAATTAAAAAGGAAGAAACATATATGAAGAAAGGTAGGATGGGGCATGGATGAAAAGATGGAGGGAGAGAGAGAGAGAAAGAAAATTAAATGATGCTAGCTATCAGTTAATGTATCAGGCTTACCACGCACCAGCTTACCATGTTTGAAGATTTACATGCATCAATTCATGTTTCTGTCATAATAGCCATGTTGGGTAAATTCTGTTTTTGGAATTTTAAATAGAAAGAAAGGGGCACAGAATGGTAGAGTAACTTGCACTAGGATACGCATCTTTAAGTGTTAAATTCTGACTCAAAAATCCAGCTCCAGAAACTTCAGGATTAACTATTTATTTAGACCTGCTGTCTCTGCCTTAGAAAATTCTCCTTATCAGAAAGTAGAAACCAATGAATTACTCAAGTGACAGTTTTTCTTGGCTCTCAGACATTTATTAAATGGGACTTTGGCTGTCCAAATAAGCAAAGTTCTCAGTAACTGTTTTGAGTGCAGAAAGAATATTTCATGATTGAAAGTCTTTAAAAGTCATCAACATTTGAATAAATAAAATAAATTTTTAAGGTTAAAATAATTTTTAATAGGTTAATAATTTAAGGTTAAAATAATAAAATAATTTTTTCTGTGGTTAATCAGAAAAAATAAAAGGAATAATATCTTAGTTTTTAATGTCCCTGCTTTGAGCCACTGATTTAGGAAAACCAAAGAAAATGTATGTTGATGGTGGTGCCAGACTAGAGCCATCACACAGTCTTGGTTTCCTGCCTCTGAATACTAAGCAGTGTCATCACCCATTTTTGGTATTTTGTACAGACTGAGGTTAAATTTGAATCCTGACCTTGCTTCTTAGCAAGTATATGGAAACCTTCAAAAGGAAGTGGGAATCTTTGTACCATGCCAGTACATAGCGAATCTAACTCTCAGCTTGCCTATCTTCTGCTGGATAATTTCTCCACTTCAATAAATTGGTGGGCTGAGCATGGGTAGGTCACATAAGGCAGCTCCCCAACACCTTAACGTTCCCCTCAGCTTGACTAAACTTTAGACTGATTTTTCCTCACTGTGGACCTTTGACCTCTCTTTTCTTAGAGCTTTCACTTTAGAAAACTTGCAATTTATGAATTCTTTCTCTGCTCCTTTGAAGTGTCAATCTTCTACAACCCAGAAATCTTTTTCTCAAGAACCTAGTATAATCATTGAAAAAGATATGTCTCCGACTCTCAATCTCTGTAGAAGGGTAAGAGCCTAACTCCAATAAGCACAAATTAATAAACATAGGTGGCTTAATCATATGTCTTCCTTATTGCAATGGTCTTGAATAAAATCTTCTTTTCCTGGTCAACTCTATCCAGTGCAATTTTTCTTTGATACAGGTCAATTCCATTTGAAATTGTTGAAGTCCTTTTCTTCATCTTCTGGGAAGAAAGACTTCAGAGGATTTGTGGCTCAGTCAGAGAAGGGTCTTTTAAATCCATGCTGTGGGGCAGGACCACAATACAATCAGTGCCTCATGAAAACCAAACACTTGGAGAAAACTGGCTCTTGTTTCCTTAGGAAATGTTACAAGTGAAGCTGGACTTTGGGAAGGAGGGGGCAAGGGAAAGTGGTGGGGGGAAGGCAGAGACAAATGTATTTGAAAAAATAAATAAAAAAACAATATATATATATATAAAAGATCTATTAAATATAAAATCCTATTAAAATACATTCTCAAACCCTATTCCTTTATTAGTCAAATACTTCAATCTCTTTATAAATTCAATATATATATTCATAGAATATTAAAAAAACATTTTGTAAGCATTTTGAGACTTTTTTACATTTGAGACTTAAAAGGATATATATATATTTTCCTTAAACCCAGTTTTTTTTTCTTCTAACATTTTACCCATATTCTTCTGTGGTATATATTTGTTTTCAAGGGCAATACATGCCATTATCAGAAAGAGTTTCCTTACATGTGTAAAATTTTACTGTATTCTTTATTGTGACTCAAGTGAGGAACAATACAAAAGAATGTTAGAATTTGTTTTCAGCCTTCAAAATCTCCTACCCTAAGTAGAAAACCATAATAATTAATTGCCAAGACTATTATTATGTCAAATAACCTTCTCCCCTTAACTGATTATAAATTTTGTTTTATCACTGCTTTTTATAACCATTTTTACTATTATTATACTTTACTACTGAACAATGTTCCATGTCTATTTTTTAAAATGCGAAGATTCAGGTGTTTAAAAGTTACTCAACTTGAAGGGCAAATAAAACCAATGAAGCTACTATATCTTTTTTTTTTTTTTTTTTTTAAATAAGCAAAAGTTTATTTGGAAAGTCACAGAGGTAGAAAAAGTGAGCCATGGAAGAATTGAGCCAGATGGGCTGTGTGGGTTCAGAAAACAAGTTACTGAGGCAAAAGAAGGACGCTTGGTTTTAGGAGAAGGAAAGCAAAGAGATACACCTAAAAGAAGGAGAAGGTATAGGCAGTGAGAGAAAGAGACAGGCTACTACACCTTTCTGTGGCCTAGTCCATTAGGCACAGAAAGACAATATTGAACCATGTGAAATATTTCTAGATAATGTTCTCAAGTAAGACGATATTACAGTCTAGCAAACTATATTCACATGGTCAAAGAACATTTCTATAAACTCCCAGTGACGGCAAGGTGGTTTCAGCCCTGGTTCCTAGTCTAAAGATTTATCCTTCTTATTTACTCCATCTAGAGCTCATCTCAGGCTACAGACCCCTATGTCTCATCTCAGCTGCAATGTCCACTATCCCTGAGTTACCCAGTGGTCCTTGCTGACCACTCCTCAACCTAGGATTGTTGATCTCACCATACTCACATATTCCTCGTATCACATACTCTACCTTTATCTTCAGTTCTGCAGTGATAAGATTGCCCCGCTTCCTGATCCCAGTGAACCAGTTGGAGTTAACTATCCTGTTTTACCAGGTTCTATGTTTTGTTATCTCTGAACAAATGTAAGCAATATTAGTAAGATAGTATTCCACAAGGTGGAGTAAGATGGTATTAATGCAGTAATAACTAGAAAGGAATAACTATTGAGGAGTAGATAAAAAGGAGACATTTTCTCCTGCTCTCTCAGCACCCCCTTGTAGTCTAATATGTTCGCATTTTTTCCTGCTGACTTTGTTGGCTACATAGACTTCTACTATAAAGATTGTCTATCATTTAACCGTTATATTAATGTTGGACTTTTAAACTTTTCCAGTGTCTTATTTTTAAACATGATGTGGATAGAATCATTGTTAATAAATCTTAAGCTTTTTCTTATTTTTTCTTAAATTATATAAAACATGGGAATAAATGAGACTGAGTGTACATTATATCTGAAGCTCTTATTGTCATATATCCTTAGAGAAATTTTGACCTGCCTTCCATATGAGTTTATTAGAATCAACCATATGAAATTCTTGATCATCAAATATATTTGACCTTTAAAAATTGCAGTTTTATATGGTCTCACCTCAGGAGTGTCCAACCTGTGGCCTGCAGGCTGCATGCAGCCCGGGATGGTTATGAATGCATCCCAACACATAATCATAAATTTACCTAAAATAGTATGAGTTTTTTTTTGTGATTATGTGTCACAATATATTTAATGTGTGGCCCAAGACAACTCTTCTTCCAGCGTGGCCCAGAGACACCAAAAGGTTGGATACCCCTGAATTCTATCTTACATCTTTGTACACAAAGTGGCACTGAGTAAAATACTTTGCTTCATCCTTTTTTGACTAGTTGGTTTATACTGACTTACATATTTGTAAAATCTCTACCGAAAGTATATTCTCACACCAAATCAGATAAGTATTTATTCTTTTGTAAATTAATTTATGATTCAGATTTGTAAATGTAATTCTTCAGATTTTTAAAAATGTATTTTGAAGTGTGAAACACTATTATTGTTATTATTATAAATAGTTACTTCAGTAAGGTTTATGTACTCTTTCTGCACTTATTTTTAAATGCCATATTTACTTTATATATACCTATTAACTATATTAGGATTTCTGTTCTGAAAAGAGTGCTTGAAATTTAGAAGAATGCTGAGACCTCTCAATGTCAATTTTGAGTTTTTGCTGAAAGTAAGAGGTCCTTTGCTTAAAACAAGACACATAAGCCAGTTAATTCTCTTTTTGAGTTGATCAGTTTCCACCTTGGAAGTCCCCATTTATGTCCCTAAGGAATTTGAAAAACAAAGAAGCAGCAAAATAATATAGTAACTAGCAGTAGCAAGAGACAACTTGAAAGATTTTTTTTTTTATTTCATCTTCTCTCTGTTTCAGCTTTTGTGTTTTTCATTGTCTTTTGGACTTACTTTCTTGTTCTTATTGTCCTCTAAAACCAGTTAAGCTGCTTAGTTATTTTCTTGAAGTATAAAACTAATAAGAATAGCTTTTTGCAAAAATTTGAAATTTTTTCAAAAATATTTTTAAAGATTTTATTTATTTATTTTTAGAGAGAGGGGAAGGGAAGGAGAAAGAGGGAGAGAAACATCGGTGTGTGGTTGCCTCTTATACACCCTAACTGGGGACCTGGTTTGTAACCCAGGCTTGTGTTCCTACTGGGAATTGAACCAATGACCCTTTGGCTTGCAGGCTGGCACTCAGTCCGCTGAACCACACCAGCCAGGGCTCAAAACTATTTTTATAGAAAATTTAGAGCTGGAATGAACAAAGCTGGCTCAACTAGGCCTTGAGTTGTTTTGCATTTGATTGACATTTGAAGGAGAAAATGAAACGCATCACATGGTATTCAGTTAGGAAAATAAAGGTCTAATACTGACACAGAATTTTTCTCTTTTAAACCATGAGATTTAAAGAACTGGATTTTTGATTGTTTATACAGTTTAGAACAATGCAGTGCCCCTAGCAGTCCACTGAAAATTCTTTAGTTTATATTTGGTGTATGAGGATAGTAATTGCATTTGCTGATGATATTTCAATGGGCTTCTTAATACTATATCATTCTACTTGTCAAAAAATTTTAAACCAATTATGACGTAATATTCTTAAAATACTTGATAGGCTGCTATAGGAATGACCATTAGGCTAGAAATAGATCCCACCTTTGGTGGTCAAGAAATTGGCCGTGCCCTAACTGGTGTAGCTCAGTTGGTTAGGCATCATCCCACAAAGCAAAAGGTTGCCAGTTTGATTCCCAGTCATGGCATATGCCTAGGTTGCAGGTTTGGTCTCCAGTCAATGTTTTTCTACCTCTCTTCCCCTGTCTCTAAAAAATGAATGAATGAATGAATGAATGAATGAATGAATGAATGAATATAAATAAAATTGGCCACTTATTGTTCAGAAATATTTTTTCAATGCTAAAATGCCAACACAAGAGAATCATTGTAATTGCAACAGTAAAACCTATCTCCTAACCTTGCTAAATACACCCCAAAATATATCATTTTGTAAGAAAAAGCAACTACTAAAGAGGGCATAAATAATAAATAACATTGTCAGGGAGAAAGTAGAGATAAATGCTCTATACCAGCAGTGAGCAAACCTTTTCCATAAGGGCTAACCTATAAATATTTTAGGCTTTGTAGGTTATGTGGTCTCTGTCCCAATTACTCAGTTCTGTCATTGCGGTATGGAAGCTGCCACAGACAATATAGAAACAAATGATTGTAGCTGTGTTCCCATAAAACTTTATTTATGGACACTAAAATTTGAATTTCCTACAATTTTCATTTATCATTGCTGATTATTTTTGAGCAATTTAAACATGTAACAAAACAATATAAAGCTTGGGGGACATATAAGAATAGCTGTAGTCAAATTTGGCCTATGGGCAGTAAGTAGTCTGCTGGCCCCTATTCTACACAATGAAATTAAATGAAAGTTTTGGACAAATAGAATGGAATTTCCTCTAAGGTAGAATGATTATAGCTGTTTTTGTCCACCATTTAACTCTAGGGAATAATCTCCAGTATTTAAATTTAGAATTTTAAACTTCAGGTATCTGAAATAAATGGAAATTGCATTGAAAAGAAGAAAAATCAGAGGAAAACCCCAATCATGAGTCATTTGTTGTAATTAAGAAATGACAAGAACAACTTTATCTTCTATTGAGTAAGACACATGTCCATAGATCTAAAATTATCTACCTATATAAAGTTATGTGGTTAAATAAATTAATTATTATCTGGTTTACACATACAAATATCACTTTATTGCATTGTTCTGGATAATTAAATCTATGGAGTTTTTACTTTTACTTCTCCATTTCACTTTGCACATGTTGAAAATTAATGACTGCTTGCTTCTATACCTATGAAACAAAGTAGTACTAGAACTTTATTGTAGCTATCCTTTACAAAGAGAAAAAAAAATTAGTTGTGATAGATTGAGTCAACAAATATTTTTTTTGTTTACTGTGTGCTTTTCTAATCTGTGAGATTAGAATGATAACACTGGTGGCATGAATTTTTATTTGATCTGTTTCAAGACAGACATTAACAAAAGTGGCAATAACAAAATTGTTTTGAACTTCAGAAAAGGCTCGCATTAGTTAAAAGAGTTCAGTTACACACCATTATGTTCTTAGATTAGCTAACATGATGAACTTCTTTAGAGGCACAACATACATTTTACAATACTTACATGACATTGATAAACTAATGAATTAAATTGAAAAATGTAAATAATTCTACATACTTGGAGTAAGAACACTTTGCTCACTGGGTTATAAATAGGACAATATTCCACTAACATCCTTCTGGACAAATAAATGTTGTGTTGAAGGGGCTGAGACTAGTTCCCATAAAAATGCATTAAACTTTCAGTGCCTGTTTGGGACACATTTGAATCTCCCCTGCAATATTTCAGGAGGTCATAAAAAGAAACTTTTAGAAATATGTTATAGAAGGCAATATATAATCAAAAATATGCTCAGGGCATTGGTCATCAAACTAAAAATGAGTAAAGAAGAGGATCAACATTGAAAATTATCTGTGGCTTTCTCTAGGGGAAATTTGTTTATCACATTTATATTTAAACCTATGTTTAATTATAAAATACTTTTCAAGTGGGAGAGAAACATCTTAGCATCTTAATTTCTAGTAAGTGCCCCAGGTACAATTCATCATTAAATAAGCTTACTTCATTTTTGTCCACTTGATTTTTGTATAAAGGCCTTGAAGAGACACTAGGAGGGGAAAAGCCACATAGCATATTTTTGTATAGACATCAACATGGCACTATGCTATATACCTCTTATGTCCATATGGAATCCTTTTGTTTTAAATGACATTTTTACATTTTCTAAAACATATAATTTTAAATTAGCCTGAGAACTAAACTAGATAATAGCAAGATAATTTAGGCAAAAGCATGTAGAAAATATTTGGCTTTACATTGCACCCTGAAATGTTATATTTTTGTGTTCTACAATTGCATTTAACTTTACTTAGGGTATCTCCACAATGCAAAAACAGTATCTGGGAAAGTAATCAATACATGCAATACATGTACATGGCAAAAATGCTGGTAAATCCTTTTTGCCTTATTTTACTAAATCTAATATCACTTGTGAAATGAAATCATCTAAATTGTTTATATGCAATATTTATTTTGAATTAGTAAGCGATCTTATAACTGTGCAAACTGGGGCTTGGCCTGATGGTGCCTTGAATCTGCATGACTCAACAATTTGTGTTGAAAGAAATAGGTTTTTATTAGCAGGGTTCCAACATTGGGTGGGGGTGGGGGGAGCTGAGAGCACTCCTGCTCAGATCCCTTTTTTCCCACAAGACCTAGAAATTCCCTTGCTCCCCAAAAGGCTACAAGTCAAAACCATGCCCAGAAGTTCCCCATATCCTTATCTGTCCATCAGCCAGTCACACAAACAGTTCTCCATCCCTTCTGGAATGCACACCTGTGGGTTTCAGAGCCACCCTCCTCTCGCAGCTGCTCTCTCCTTCAGGATGTGGGGTGCCCTGTGCTCAGTCTCCATGTAGCTGTTCAGGAGGCCATGTACTGTGTCACCCTGTCCCAGAGGCAAGAGAGTGACACCCCTGTATGTCCTTCAGGAAAGCAGAAGTCTGCAGCTCAACTTTCCTGACCAGAGTTCAGCTCCAGGCATCTCTCAGGAGTCTGGGTGGCTGGGCAGGTCCCCACAGCTCCATCAGCATTGTTGACATCTTCTTCCGGCAGACCTCCGGGCAGGCAGAACTCATGGCAGACTGACCTTCAGACATCCCACTCCAATTTTAAATTTTCAGATGAAAACTTCCTGCCTGATCTAACAATCGGCTCTTCCTATGGTGTGTTAGTGTTGGCCATTTTTGTCAGCTCTCCAGTGTCTTTGGCCCTTTTTCAGTTGCTACCTTTAGTCAGGGCAGGAGTTCCCAGGGACACACAGCATCCAAAGGGCACCCCGTAAATCATGTAGGTGCTATATGAGCTTCCCCCCTCCCAACTGGCTCCATGTCACAGGTCACTGCACATTCTCATAGTTGCCACACAATTCTGCAGCTTCTGAGTTCCTCCTTTAAGGAAGACATAAGCTGTTAACCTGCCTTTGTTATATAATGTACCTTAAAACTGTATTCTTCACTTTGTGGGCGTTCCCTGCCCTGTCCCCCTCTTGTCTCCCTGCAGGATTTGGGGGCATGGTATGGCTCCCCTGCCCTCAGGGGACCCATGCTCTGTACCCCATTACACTCTTGTTACCAAAATCATGGTAGTCATTGATTTTGCATATGTTTGACACAATGCCTGGGACACTGCAGTTGCTCAGTCAATTCCAGCACTCATTACCGAGCTTATAATTTGCTACTAAAATCTAATTTACATTTTAAGCCCCTTCAAAGGATAGCAAAGGAGGTAGAATCTCATGGTCTAAGTAAATTCCCAGGTGAAAGGGTATAATGAGGTTGGAAATAATTACCTGATTGAAAAAAATCATCTAAAAATACAGGTCTAACAACTACTATTGTGAGGCAATCTAAAAAATATATACCTCCTTCTGTTTTATTCCCACCTACTTTTTCCTCCTCTCCCTGTCTTTATTCAGTATGTAAGGGGAATAATAAATAATATTTTCAAAAATATTTCTGTTGAATTTTGGAGTTCAGGGGAACCTCTAAATAAACATTTCTTATGAAGGGTAAAATGATTTACATTAATTAAAGTTTGTTGATATGCAAAACAATGAAAAATATGAATTTTTCTTTTTAAAGGTGAACTGCAGTATCTCTGTTACTTTCATCTTGTAAACCAATAAATTCAGACTTTATAATAATAATACTGTGTGCTTAAAACTCATTTTTCCCTGCTACTCACACACAAAACTCCCTGAAGCTGAAACTCCTTTCATATGGGCCTGACCTATTCACTCTACTCTTCCTGCCCTGCTGACCTGCCCCCCCCCCCCCACACACAATAGTAAACTAGGAAGAAAAAAAGGAATTTAAAATGCCAAAAATCTAATTTTATGTGATTTAGAAATGAATGGATTGTTAAAGATTCTCTTGTCAGGGTCTTCAAATTTGACTGATTATCCAAACAGCTGTTGAAAGTTTAAAAAATGTGTGTTCTTAGATACCAGCTCAAATCTACTGAATAAAAATATACATGTCTAAGAATTAGAATCTGCATTTATACCACACTTATCTGGCTGTTATGAGGGATAGCAAAGTTTGGGAATCATTGCTTCAACAAAGCTGTAAATAAAGTGCTGCTACAGTGAGGGGAAAATTGGGACAACTGTAACAGCATAAAAATAAAAAATGATAAAAAAAATGCTGCTGTCCAACATATTTTGAGTTGATTAGCTCAGACCTAGAGTGAAAAGGTGAGGATGAGAAACAACTCTAAAAAAATGCTATCCTTGGATGGGACTTAAAATGTAAATTGGATTTTAGTAGCGAATTATAAGCTCTGTAATGAGTGCTGGAATTGACTGAGCAACTGCAGTGTCCCAGGCATTGTGTCAAAAAGATGCAAATTTTAATTATTTTAAGTGTCACCCCAAAATATTGAGACATGTACTATGGCGTCTACGCTATTCTGATGAAGATGATCAGTAACTTGCTCTAGGAGACACGATGGGCGGGTTTGGTTAAGCTGTATTCTAGTTTACGAGTGGCAAACTCCAGGCTGTAGGGTCAATTTCAGCTTCCCTGCACTTGTTCTGTCCCTCATTTTCCCAGGGAGAAAGGACAAAGACAAGGAAGCCAATCCCAGTCATTGGGAGTGGCAGGAGCATATTGTAAAGCTCTTACTCTCTGCCCTTTTGACGGGCTTTTTCCCCACCCTTGTGTCCTGTGAGTTACTTCGCAGTGCTGATTTTGCCTCTCTCTCTCATTTGAATTGGCACAGGTGATGGAGCCAAGTGTGCCCCATGGTGTGCTCCTGTGAACAATGCTCCCCCACCTCTGAGCCATCCTTTCCCACTGTCTCACACTTGCCATGGAGAAGCCAGGCAAGACCATAGTGGCTTCCACCAAAAAGGCATGTAGAAAAGCAGTCATTTATGGTGTGTACTAATAGGATGGTCTTCATGTGGGGTAAATACACTCTTGGTGACACATGAAAACTTTCCAGTTGGTGACTGAGCACAGATGGATTCAAAGATGTCAGTTTGCAGCTTGGTGTCCACATGTTCTCTTTCCTAAAAGCCAGCTGCCTTATAGAATACCCAGTGTAGAAGCATCATGCTGGTTCTATTTCTCCATTTTTTCCTTTCTCCCATGTTGCAAAAAAAAAAATGGTTTACTTTTCTTCCAATCTGAAATCTTCTGAATAGTAAAGAAAAATTTTAAGGCCTGGAGCCAGAGGAGACTCCTTTAATAAAAGCAGCACAAAATTGCTGTTATTCATCTCATTAAGGAAATATTCTTTGAAGTGTTCCCTTAATGAAATTTCTTTAAGAGAAGTAGAATATCAGTGTAGTTTCTAGAAGAAAATAGAGCAATGAAATCTTTCTTTTAATGTTATTCATGTGTTTTTTGAAATGAATGATTATATCATCACATTTAATTGGGTAGGTTTAAAAGAGTAATATTGATAGTTTTATATAAAAATAAACTGTCAGCATTTAATAAAAATAAAATTTTTAATAAAAATAAACTGTCAGCATTTAAAGTAGACTAGGAAGTACAAATTTTAGACTTAATGAAACAAAAATTTAGATGTCAATTTAAAAATGTGAAGAGAGAGAACACACTTTTTGGGCTTAGTTAACAGGGTCCTCAAGCAAGAACATTTGGAGACTATCATTACACTCTAAGATGATTTTTCTTAATTATAGAGCATCCAACACAGAAGAAACTTGCATGAGGTTTGCTGGAAGCCTAATGGTAATTATACTGAAGCACTTGGTTGAATATCTCCTTTAAACACATCCTATAGAGGTCTGTGACTGCAGCAGACCCTAATTCTTAAGACAATTTAAGGGATTCAGAGCAGACCTACCCCAAGATATGCCACTTTGGCAGAAAGATTATTTTGAGTTAAATACAATGGAAACTCTTAAGTCTTAAGAGAAACTTATACCTTTCCCTTAAAGGATTTAAGTTGGGGCCTTGTCCATAAAAAGAGTTAGTGCCAGAAATAAAATTTTATGACCTAGCTGCATGGCAGAGCAAATATCCAATTACTGGACATCTCACCTCCTTTTCATCCTGTGACTTACCCTCCTCTCCTTTGAAGCCCCAGGTTACTAGCCCATTCCTTAGCTCAGGGTGGCATATATAGTTCATATTACCTTTCTGTTGACCAACCTCCCATGTATGTAAGTAGAAAATTAAATTTATCTTTTCCCTGTCATATTGTCTCATATCAATTTATTAAACCAGCTGAAAGAATCTTTGTAGAGTAGAAGAAAATCCTTCTTCCCAAACACAATAATGAGGAAAAAATGGCATAAATTGTCTGTAGTCTGGAGACTTTCATATTTATAGTTAAGGCTAAAAATAGAATGACAAATAATAGATGAATAGTATCAGATAATAAATTGTTGATAAATAGAAGAATAAAGCTAATCTATTTAAGAACAAGAGGTCAGTCAAAAATCAGCTACTTTATTGAGGGACCAAGAATATAGAGGTGCTTATAAAGACAACCTGTTTTATGATTGGTTTCTTAGAGTTAGATTTTCTTATTTGGAAAGAGGTTTTCTTTTTTCAGTAGTAAAGCTTGATTAGTGTGTTTTTGTGTTGGGAGGGTCAAGGGGATTTTTTCTTGAGGAAAGAGCACTAATTTAATGTTGTTTTCTGCTACCTTTGTTCATTTATTTTTGATGTTCAAAACTAATTTCTCCCTCAACAGGCAATCTTCACTTGGAAATTTCCCTGTTGACTTCTGTCTTCAGTTCTGTGTTAAAATGTTTGTGTACCATTTTTTTTAACTTCACAAGTCTAATTTTCTCCCCAGAGGGTGTTCACAATTTCTTCAAAGACTTCAGCGCTTATCTGTTGTTTGAGGTTTCCTTTAACAGAGCTCACACATTTTGCCTTCAAGGTCTCCCCTGGTCAGTTCTGTAAAGAAAAGGAGACCCTGAATAAGATTGCTCTGAACCGACTGCTGTTAATTGGGGAGGTGAGAACACAGTGTATTTCACTCTCTGTTGTCACTTCTGGTAGTTTGCCCAAAATCTAAATTGCAAGCAGCAGGTGTCTGATCTGAAAATAAATATTTTTCCTCTTTTTGATTCCAACCTTTTTAACGTAGAGATGATAGCACTAAAAGGAGATTCTAGAACGTTGTCGTCCGTGACAGGACTCTGCTGCATGAGATCACAGAAATCCAAATCCTCATTAATAGGAGGCTTACTTTTCCAGATTTGTAATCCTGGAACAATTTTGGCTTAATTCTGTATATCTCAGACTGTAGTAATATTCTTTATATTGTATAGATGATTAAAAGGGTCAATTCAAAAAGAATAGGGAGTGCCACTACCCACACACAAGTGACGCCCACTCCCGCAGTGCATGCACCCTCACTGTGCAGCCCCACCCTCAGCTTCACGATGCTCAGGGCCAGTCTTACCATAACCATTATTCTTATGTAGGCCACCATGTTAACTTGTGTCCAATAGACTCTATTCCTTGCAGAGCTCTGTGCCAAGTCTTGAAATACTCACTGTACCTTTGGAAGTCATTCTGTATATCTCTGTCTTCTGTGAAATTACCTCACATTTTGCTCCTGCTCTCTTGAAACCTCTCTCTTCCCTGAGGACACAGTCTTCCTACATCACTCTTTAGTGGTGGATGTTTTTCTCTGCCTCACTTGTACCTTGTGCTTTGAGGTGGGGATGTTTTGACCTTGCTCCTCTTTGTAACTTTTCCGATATTCTCCCTCTTTTATTCTTAGTTATTTGCATAAAGCTCATGTCATCGAATTTTATTACTATCTTGCCTTGTTACAAGTCACGTGTTTACCTTTATCCCTCTCCCTCCCCAACTTTAGTCACTCCTCTTCATTTCTTAAATATTTTGTGCCATAACTCATTGTTACTCTCATTAATACTACCTAAGCCATTGTACCTGAAGATTTCGAAATCAATGCAGATGGTCTTTCCAAGACTCTAGCCCCATGTTCTTGACCTTCGCTGCTTCTGTGATTCTGTCATTCCCCTCTTTCTTAGTACTTTCATGCCATGTTTCAGACATGATCATTAACAATAACTGTACCTCTGCTATATCCCATTGTAGGAATCTCCATTTTCTGAGCACCCTGTTCTATCTTTCTAGTTCATCACTTCAAGTAGTCCCAAAAGTAGGTCTCCTCTTTTTCTTATTTTTTCAGCATAAACTCCATGACTTACAGATATTAGGATTTCCTCTTTACTTACATTCTTGTTATTCTTACTTCATGTTCTTCTCTTCACTAACCAACCTTTGTTAAAATAAATTCTTCTCCTACCCTGTGCATGTACCCATGCAATGAAACATGGCTGAAGAAAAAAATAAACAGTACATAGGCCAGATACATGCTGATTGGTTTCATTTAAGATTCATGATCAGTATGAGGCCTGGCCATTATGCTATATTTTCCTAGTTCAGTAAATCTTCTATTTTTAAACAAGATGATTTCTAACTATATTCTCTGCACAGACCTCTAAATTCACACCATCATCCTCACTTTCAGCTGATGAGCTTCATCTCTATATTCTGGAAAAAAATAGAGATAGTTAGAAGGTAACTTTCTTGTAATTTTTTATTATAAATTGTACATACAATTTATTTTTATAAAGTTCTATCTATTCTTCCATTTCAATGCACCTGATTAAGAAATATCTGGTATAATGGTCACCAGATATGAATATTAGCTATTTCTGAGTGGTAGGATTTTTGGTATTTTTGCTTGAATATTTTAATAATAATATCATTTGTATAAATTCATCATTAAAAAATAAAATTAGAACTATGAATTAACCAAAGGATACATGGGGGTTAGTGTGGGAAGAGGCTGTTTCCGGAGAAACATTAAGAGGGAGAAAGTCAGGGGAGCAGAAATTAGAAAGAGAGAGGAAGGTACATATGTCTTGGGGTTAAAAGTCTTGGTAAGAGAAAGGAGGCAAGTCTGGGACACAGGCTGTCAGGTGGGGGATGCAGGTCACAGGGTTGTCATTGCAGAGCCCAGCAACCTGGCCCTTCTCCAAGTACACACTGTCAGGGGAGAAGATGGGTGGGTACTCATCAAAGAAGTTAAAGGGTTGGAACAAGAAGCCAACTTTGTTCCCCACAGTAACTGCGTTAGGGATATCCTTAGCATGGGGGATGTGCAGGAAGCTGGCTGTAACCCAGGCCACCAGGTCCTCTCCTAAGAGCGTCTCATTATTGAAGAAGTCAGCAAAGGCAATAGTAGGTGTCCAGATGTCATTCTGGTAATAGATGCTGCTGCTCTGTGACTCCTCCTCTTTCCTCCGGGTCACCATAAGCTGGTATCTCCCCCAGCTGAGCGCCCTCTCCATGTTGCTCTCCAGGGGCATGTGTATGCCAAGGGGGCTGTGGATCTGGATCTGGTAGCTGCGCCGGTGACCCCAGGCATTCGTCTCCTTGCCAGCCAGGTAAAGATAGCTCCACCCTTTCCAGGACCTGCTGAGTCAGCTGTGGATGCTGCAAGTTGGTGGTCTGGACTCCAAGGAGCTGTCACAGGTTTAAATGCCACGTCTTTGGCCACCACCCAGTTTTTCAGCCCTCCCACATCCAGGTCCAGCTTGAAGTGGAAAGCAAGCCTGTACACCGTCCCCAGCTCTCATTCCCCTACTCCACTCCCAAAGAGGAGGCTTTCCTCCCCGCCACTCAGGAAAGCTGTGTTGACAAAGCCTGTGGCATGGACCCGCCCTTCAAGCACCTCATTTGGGTACAATAGGAAGTCCCAAATGTAGTCATAGTTGCCTACAGTCGACACAGACGTAAGAGCTGAGCCAGCCAGACCACCATAGAAATGACTCTGAAGGTGATTGCAATGCCTTCGAAGGGGTAGTCCTTGGGCTTCCTCGAATACACACACAGCCCCTGGGAGGAGCTGGACTGCCCCTTTATCCACTAATATGTGGATGTCCACCATTGTAGACTGATAGGGGCAGAAGGTAACTTTCATCTGCCCTCACCACATTTGCCCACCAATGCCCAACTCTGCTGTCACTGCGGATGAACTCTTCACGTTCCTCCCTATGTTAACTCCCATTTGTGCATGATATCCTGTCCCCTCAGTCTACATAATGACTTTGCTTTAGAATTTTTTCTTTTCTACCTTACAATTTCATTTTTTTCTTTCTGTTGAATGTCTCCCATCGCTATACAAGTGCTGTTTTGTTCTGCTATCCAGAACACCAGCATCAACAATATAAAACACGAATCTTTTTCCTTTTCCTCATTTATCTTTTTTAAGATACTGATATCTGTAAAAGTTCTGCTATTAATCTTCTCTAATTCTTCTTGAATTATTTCTTGAACCACTAAATCCAGAATTTTTTCTCCCTTCTTTACTGAAACTATTCTAATCAAGTTCACCAGTACCCTCTAACGATGACCCTATATCTAATTATGAATTATCAGATTTCCTTTTACTTGAAATTTCCGTGTTATTTAACATGGTTGATCACTTGGTTTCTAGGACATTTCACTAGGTGCTTTTTCTCATTTTCTTTTGTTAGTTTTACTTTCTCTTCCTGACCTTTTAACATGTTCAAGGGCTCAGTCATTGGATCGCTTCTCTTTTTAAATTCCCATTTACTTCCAAATGAGTTCATCCAATGTCAAGACTTAAGTACCATGTATATACACTGGCCACTCCCAAATGTATATCTCCAGTTCATGCCAAACCCTAAGTCTGAGAATCAGATATTCAACTGCTGGTTTAACATCTCAATTTATACCCTCAATACACTTATTTATAACCTGCATGTGAAACTTCTATCCAAAACTTAACTTTTGATGCCACCAACTCTATCCCAACTGTTTAATTTTAGAATATTTTTATCACCCCAAAAAGTAACCCTCCCTTGCTTCTGGAAGCCCCTAGTCTATTTGTCTCTATGGATTTGCCTATTGTACACATTTCATATAAATGTGATTACACAGGATGTGGCTTTTTGTATATGCCTTCTTTCACTAAGCATAATGTTTTCAAGGTTTATCCATATTGGATCAGTATTTTTATGGCTGAACTGTATTCCATTGTATAAACTCACAGTGAGCTCCAGCTTAGTTATTGGTAGTTCAACTTTTCTTGTTGCTAATCCTATTGGCTTTGTCTTAAAAATATACCCCAAGTCTGATCATCTTTATCTACTTTTAGTGATCAAGTCACTAAAATGTCTTTGTTTTTGTAGATGGTATTTTTACACCTGTCCCTGGTCCTTTCATGTGTTCTTAACACAAAATCTGGAATAATATATGTTTTTTTAAGTCAAATGAGAGTGCTTAAGTCATTCCTCTTCTAATGGCTTTACATTTCACAACATATAATATATCAAAAACAAATTTAATGCAACTCCATATGGCACTGCACCACCTTGCCCTCAGTATTTTTTCCCGCCTTGGCCCCCAACTCCTACTTCTCCCTGTCTTGCTCACTCTGTTCTAGGTACATTGGATATGACACAGAAATAATACAATATGTCTCTTATCATTCTGATGGCTTCATAATGCATTTTATCTATTTTTTTGAAAGGACAGTCTGTCTAAATTATAGGCCCAGCAGTCTACCTGAGAAATAGAAGTTTAAATTAATCCTTTAATTAAGGTTACTCTAATTTGGTCACTGCTATAGCTATTTTTTAATATAAACATTTTATTTTAAAACACATTAGATTTGCAGAATTATTGCCAAGATTTACAAGGAGTTCTCATATATCCTATACATGTTTCTCCATTATTAATAACTTAGTGTTGTACATGTTGATACATTATTATTAATTAAGGAACACACTTTGTTCAGATTTTCTTAGTTTTTACCTATTTTCCAATTCCTTTTCTATGATTTCATCCAGGATATCACTTACATGTCATTGTCACTTTAGGCTTCTCTTAGCTGTGAAAATTTCCCAGACTTTCTTTGTTCTGATGACCAGTTTGGGGCTGTACATGTCAGTTAAATTGTAGGCTGCCCTTCTATTGGAATTTGTATGATATTTTTCTCATAATTAGACTGCTGTTCTAGGTTTTGGGAGGAGAGATTACAGAAGTAAAGCACTATTTTCACCACCTCATCTCAAGGGCATGTACTATCAGCATGATTTATGACTATCGATGTTGACTTTGATCACTTGGCTGAAGTAGTATTTTTCAGTAGTGTTTTTCTCTACTGTGGAGTGACACATTTTTATCCCTTTTCATAGTATACTCTTTGGAAAGAAGTCACTATGCACAGCCCATATTTGATGAGTGGAGATTTATATTTGCCTAATTTAGTGTGTGTGGGGGGTGGGGAGTACTTAGGTAAATTTATTTAGAATTCTTCTGCATAGGAGGTTTGTCACTTCTCCCCAATTTATTTAATAATTCAATGATTTACATCAATATAGAGTCATTGATATTTATTTTATACTTTGAGCTATCATCCAATACTACTTTATTTTGTTGCGCAAATTGCCTCAGGTATTGCCCTAGTCCTTTCATGAGGTTTCTGTGTCCTTTGAACAGCTACTCATCACCTCCCACCCCATCACTGTGTGTGTGTGTGTGTGTGTGTGTGTGTTGAGCACTTCCTTACTTTCTGGTACTACTAAATGCTTGAAGTTCATCTTGTGTATCTCCTACTCTCTGGGAATATGATGTACTCACTCCTAGAGTTATTTATTTTTCCAAGGAGCTCTGGAAATGTATATGTGCATACTAATTTGTGTATATATGTAACCATTCCTAACTATGTTATGCTAAACATGAGGTCATATGGATATGGTCAACTCTACTGCAGTAGCACATGGGCCAACCATTCTAGCCTCTTCTCCTTGCATATCTGTAAACTCTCGTTCTAACCTAAATGCCCACCAACTAGAAAACTTTAATTTTCACTTCTGGTATACATGTATAACTGTATCAGAATTGCTAACCTATGCTGTAATAGGAATCAATTGTATCAACTAGAGTACAGTTCTTATGTACATTTTCTTCAATGTTACAGACTCCACTCATTTGTGGTTACATAGGTCAGTAATCCTCCCATGGCTACTATTTGTTGAAGGGGTTCAACAAAGCTCTATCATGCGTTTGTATTGTAGTCAGATTGTTTTGTCACATTCTGGGACTCCCCTGAACTCTTAATTGACTTTTTCAAAATTGGTGTACATTAAAATTTACTCTTTGTGCTGTGAAGTTCAATGGCTTTTGAAAAATGTAGTATTGTGCATCCATTTTACAATATCATACCTAATATTTTCTCCAGTCTAAAATGATTATCTCTGCTTCACATATTCAACCTTTCCTTCACTGGTCTTAGCCCCCTGGCAACCACTGGTCTTTTCTCAGGTGTACAGTTCTACAACAGATCATCTCTACACTGTATTGTGCATTCACCACCTCAAGTCAAGTCTCTGTCCATCACTATTTATTCCCCTCACCCTCCTCTCTCTCCCTTCATGCCTCCCTTACCCTGATGGTCACAACACTGTTGTTCATGTCCATGAGTTTTTTCTTTTTTGCTCAATCCCTTCACCCCACCCCTACCGAGCTCCCTCCCTCAGCTATCAGCCTGCTCTCTATCTATGAGCCTGTCACTATGTTGTTTGTTAGTTCATTTTGTTCATTAGATTCCACATATGAGTGAAATCATATGGTAATTGTATTTCTCTGACATTGGTTTTAGATCATTCTTCTTTTCTCATATATGTACTTACTACTACATTTGCCTTTAAGCATGAATTTGCCTTAAGCATGACTTACAAGAGAAGAACCCCACAAATTCTGAAATTATATTTTTATTTTTTTCAAAATATATTTTAATTTCTTGAGAGTCTTCTTTGACCAATATGATATTTGGAAGTGTGTTGTTTCAGGTTTCTTAGGGTCTAATCCCAGTAGTGGAATCATTGGATTAAAAGGAAGTTTGTTTTTTGAGGAAGTTCCGCATTGTTTTCCTCAGTGACTGCATCAATCTGAGTTCCCACCAACAGTGCATGAGGGTTCCCTTTTTCCCACATCCTCAGCAGCACTGTTGTTTGTTGATTTGTAAAGAATCCCCAAAAAACAATTCAAAAGAACCTATGCACCCCCCATGTTCATAGCTGCGTTATTTACAATAGCCAGGTGCTGGAAACAGCCTAAGTGCCCATCAGTAAATAAGTGGATCAAAAAACTGTGGTATATTTACACAATAGAATACTATGCAGCAGAAAGAAAGAGAAACTCCTACCCTTTGCAACAGCATTATCGTAATACTGGAGAGTATTATGCTAAGTTAAATAAACCAGGCAGTGAAAGACAAATACCATATGATCTCACCTATAAGTAGAACTTAATAAACAAAACAAACAAATGAGCAAAACAGAGCCAGAGACTTGGAAAGAAGAAACAAATTGACAGCCCTGGCTGGTTTGGCTCAGTGTATTGAGTGCCAGCCTGAAAACCAAAAGGTCGCTGGTTTGATTCCCAGTCAGGGCACTTGCCTACATTGCAGGCCAGGTCCCCAGTAGGGGACACTTGAGAGGCAACCCACACACTGATGTTTCTGTCCCTCTTTCTCCCTTCTTTCTCTTCTCTCAAAAATAAATAAATAAAATCTTTAAAAAAATAAAAGAATCAAACTGACAGTGATAAGAGGAATGGGGGGAGAGGGATAACGGGGGAAAGGAAGAGAAGGGACTAGTCAAGGAACATGTATAAAGGACCCATGGTAATGGACAAGAGGGTGGAGATTGACTAAGCGAGCAGGGGGTGGGCAGGGCAGGGGAGAGCAGGGAGGAAAAATTGGGACAACTGAACAATAAAAAAAGGAACTGTGTTATTTTATGTTAAAAAAATATTTGTAGGTACAGCTCCACTAGTTTCTAGTTTAATTTAATTTGTTTCTAGTTTAATTCTACGTGGTCTCAGAACATTCTCTGTGTGATTTGTATTCTTTTAAATTTGCTAAGGTATGAGTTATGAATTGGAATGTGAGTTATAATGGGGAAAGTTCAATTCAAGTTTGACAGGAGTGCATATTCTGCTGTTGGATAGAATAATCTAGAAATGTCAATTGGATCAAGTTGATTGATAGTGCTCTTCTGATAAACTGTGTCTTAATTGATTTTCTGCCTGCTTGATCATCAATTACTGATAGAAAGGTGCTGAATTTTTCAATTATAATAGGTATTTGTCTATTTTTCCTTTCTGTCTGGTTTTTGCGTCACCTATTTGGCACTCTGTTTTTAGGTAAATACAAGTTTAAGATTACTGTGTCACATTAAAGAATTGACTCACTCACCATTATGTTGTGCCTGTCTTTAATGTTTAATAATTTTCTTTGAATTTCTTCCTTTTCTAAAATAAATACAGAAATTCCATATTATTTTTGATTAGTGTTATATGGTTTATCATTCTCCTTCACTTTTAACATATCTAGTCTTTATGTTTAAAGTGAATTTCTTATAGCTTACATATAGTTGGCTTATTTTTTGTTTGTTTTTTTTTCCTCTCTGACAATCTCTGTCTTTTAGTTGTATATTTAGACTGTTCACATTTAAAGGAATTAATTGATGTATTTGGGTTAATACCTACTGAATTTGTAACTGCTTTTTGTTGTTGTTGTTACCAGTGCTTAGTTTTCTGTTTCCTTTTACTTCATTTTATCTCCTCCTTATTATATCAATTTTATTTCTTTTAAAATTGTTTTGGTTGTTTTCTAGATATACATTTTAATTTAATATACGTTTTAAACTAATCTAAGCATGCTGTCAAATGACATTGTTCCACCTCATGTGTACAAGTACTTTTCAATTCTTTCCTCCGTCCTTTGTGACACTGTTCTCTTTCATTTCAACTATTCATATAATATAGTCACCAAATGCATTGTTACTGTTATTGCTGTAAACAAACATTAATTTTTGGGTCAATTAAGAAAAATAACTTTTTTAACCTTAATTATTTTCTTCTCTGTTACTCTTTATGTTGTTACAAATTTCTGACATGTATTTTATTTCTTCTGTGTGAAAAAAATCTCTTAATATTTCTTACAGTGCAAGTCTTCTTGATGAGAAAGTCTTTATTTTATCTTCACTTAAGGATAATTTTACTGTTATTCATTTTGAAGAGTTTTCAGCCATTATTACTTCAATATTTCTTCAACTCTTTTTCTTCTTAATATTCCAAGCAACCATATATAGTATACCTTTGAAATTTTCTCAGAGATATGGGATTATGTTTCTATTTCTTTTCTCTTTGACTTTCAGTTTGGAAAATTTCTATTCACTCATCTTTAAACTCACTGATTCTTTCTTCACATTTGTTGAGTTTGTTAATAAGCCAATCAAAAATGTTTTTTTCTGTTAGTGTTTTTTTATTTATAGATTTTTATTTTGATTCTTTCTTAGAATTTCCAACTCTCTGCCTACATAGCCATCTGTCTTTGCAGGTTGTCCAGGTTTTTCATTAGAGCCTTTAACATATTAGTTTTAGTTATTTTAAATTCCCTGTGTGTTAATTCTAACATCTACATCTCTGTGAGTCAGGCTCTGATGATTACTTTGTCTTTTTAGATTGTTGCTCTTGTCTTTCATGTGTCTTATAATTTTTTTGTTGAATGCTGGACACTAGAGAAAAATAAGCTTCTTCTGTGAGAATTTATATTAATCTGTCTAGAAATTTTAGTGTTTTATCCAGCTATAGGTGCCACAGTCTTCAAGCACATCTAATGCCCTTGCTTTGTTTCCCATCTTCTCCGTGGGCTTTTTCAGTCGTCTTCCACAGAGAGGGTTGTGTTATGTGCATGTTAGTGTGGTGGAAAGTATGAGGGAGTAGGAGAGTTCTATTATCTTCCAATTAAACCTCAGTCCTTAAGTGGGACTGTGTCTGTGGAGTGCAGCCTTCACTGTATAACCTCCATTTCCACTGGGCTTAAGTCAGATACGAAGACAAAAGGGGAGTGGAGTAGGATAAAATCTAGATTGGTTAAGTAATCTAGATGTAAACTGTTACACTAGTAAAGTGCTCTTTCCAGGCAAAAGTACACCTTTTGATATGGAGAAAATTCTGGGATATTTCACAAGGATTACTAATTTATTCTTCCTGCCAGAGAATGTGGTGGTCTTTCTAGATCTTCACCGTACACACCTGGTGGAGTTTCTGAAAGTAAAGGCTTTGAAAGTGTGAGGCCCCACCTAAGAATATGGCTTCATTTTCACTCAAGTCCACCTCAACCCCCAGCAATTCATCAAATTTACCATTTAAACTTTTCTATCCTTTTATGGCTCATGCAACCTCTGTTTCAAGTAAACACATCTCTGCTGTGATTCTGAATTTGTTTTTCTCTCAAGACTTTGACAGGCAGTTTGTCCTGAACTTAATTCTCTGATGGTCCGAGAAAAGTCATGAATTTTCAGGTTTTCCAGTTTTCTTGTTGTAAAAACGGGAGTGACAACTTCCAAGATCTTTATAGGAAATCTACTTTCACTAAATTTTGTTACTTTCCTGAGTGACTTTTAATTTTATTTATTGTTGCTTTGTAGATTAGAGTTTGTTACAGGTCAAGCACAGAAGATTCTAACTCCTTTAGAATATGTATTTTAATACTACCTTAGAGCTAATGTCAATAGGAATTTTATTATGATACATTAAATAATAAATCCCAAATTATAATTCACAGTATGTTTTGGGCCCTTTTATTTTACATTAAACCTTAATATTTATAGTAAATATATCCATTTCTTGAATAAATTACTATGTGACTTACGCTATGCACACAGGTTTATCTTGGTTGTCTAATTTATTTTATATATAATCCTTATGGAACAAGTGTTTCTATCATCCTTATTTTCCCCATAAAGAAAGAGATTCAGAAAGATTGTGTAACCTGTTTAAGGTCACAAAGCTAGTGAATGGTAGTAAGCTTTGAATTTAAACAGTCTCATTTCAGCCTTTACTTTAATGTCTGCATGATATTAGCTCTCAAAACATCCTTTAGGATTAGTCATATGAATTACTGTCTCCAGTGGCAAAATACAACATATCCTTTTACATGGTGTGACACAAGGTAAACGGACTGGTACCTAAACAACCTCTGTCTCCCAAGCTGTCAGATATTTCCTACACTAACCAAAACATTTTTACTAACCCTAAATAGCAGGGTAATTCTATTCATATTTGTTTACATTAGAGAACAGTTTACATCTAATTTATATTAAACGTGTTATTATACCACTTTAATTTAGGTTTTTTTAAGTACTTTATTCAAATTTTCCCATGGACATTGTGGACAATTTTTAGTATTTTAACAACGTGGTATGCTACAAAAACGGCAAGATATTTGCACTCTTCTCTGTATTTCCATCCCTTTTGAAAAAATGACTTTGAATCTCTTCCCATTAAGAACTGTTGGTTTATTTGTTTATACTCTTGAAATTTGGTTCAGGCTTGTGACTTGGTTTGCACAATTAAACATGGTGTGAGAGGGATTGTGCCCATTTTAAGTTTAGACCTCCAGAAGGTCCCTTCTCTTGTCCCTTCTATAAATTTCCTGAGCTACCATATGAAAAAACTAACTGTTTGGATGATGGACTATTTATGACCCAGTTAACAACTAAGCAATCAGTGTATATGTCAGTGAGGTCATTTGAGATTAAGCCAGCCTAACACTGCAGCCCCCAGACACATAAGCAAGTCTGGCCCAGGTCAGGCAAATCTGGCCTGGATTGGAAGGATCACCTCTTCAAATTGCAGACTTGGTGGAAATAATAAATAGCTATGGTTTTAAACCACTTAAAGCTGAGTTATTTAGTGTGAGGTAAACCTCCTGATACAAATTGTATGCTAGACCAACTATATAGCAGGTATGCTATGTGATGTAGAATTATTTTATTCATTTGTTGAAAGCCAAATAAAGCTATTAAAGGGAATGTCTTAGACTTTGCTATGGTTATTCAGTTTTTTTCACATAGATGCAGAATCCATAGTAATTGATACTAATAATAGTAGCAGTAATAGTAATAAACACACTTAAAGCACTTCATATATAATGCCTATTTAATTCTCAAAACAACTCATGAGATGGGTATGTTATTTTTACCATGTAGCTCTATTCTCAAGTGCTAATAATTTAAGAACTTAAGTCAATGTCAATAGTTTAAGAGCAAGTCCTCTTAGCTTTTCTTCATGTCTTTCAATCTTCTACTGAGGTTTTTTTCCTCCAGAAGATTTTGAAAGTCTATAATCATGCATATAATTAGCAACACAACACCTGTACTTCAGGTTCCTGTGAATATAAATAAAATCAGCCACTAATGTGCTCCCCCTAATATATCACAACCTGAGTTAAAAAATAAGTTTAAAAATAATCCTAATGAAAAACCACAAGATAAATAATAGTTCAATAGTTCACAGACTCTTTTTCTACATCAGTAGCAATTGACCTTTTGAAGTCAAAGATCCTGGAGAATATAATGAAAGTTATAAATTCTCTCTCCCCACAACAAGCAAACATCTAAATATGTGCTCAGTTTTAGAATTCCTGTACCCATCTCAGAAACCCATCTGAGGCTTCAAGATAAGATCCTCTATTCTAGATAAATAGAAAAATGTATTTCTACACGAAAGTAAAACACTCACAGAGCTTTTGAGCTATGTACTTAGAAGACAGCACTTACACACCACAATCACTTCCCATTACAGCCCTCACACGGTCCTGCTGCAGGGCTTTTGATAATTTCTAAAGTGAGTTCTACCATCATGGCCTATAGGAAACTGGCAAGACTCTTAGGGGCATTGTAACACAAAAAGCTGTGTACTAACTTTCTTTTACTTTATCTTTCTTTTGGACTACTATTTTCCTTCTAGTTTATTTAGGCTTTTCTTTAATTTCACCCCTTTTTCATTATGTGATTTTTGTTCTTTGTGATACCTCAAATCCTTTGTGTAATGAACCAGGATATAAATTCATATGAAGTCAAAAAAAGTGATAAATATCTCTTTTGAAATACTCAAGTCACCAATGTTCTTGTAATTTTCAAAGAAAGTATATTTCACAAAGGAATTTGTCAACCTCTTTCAGGTTTTAAGTTTTTCAAAAAGGAGTATCTTTACATTGGAATTTTACAGTCAAATTGACATTTGTGCAACGTTATTTTGGAATAACACAACATCTCTTTGTTAATAGAATTTGGATTGTTATTTTTTTATTTCCAATTCTGATGCTGGTCTGTTTTTTGACAGGTTGCCAAATCTCTTTGCACTGGTCTTTCACTGTCTCTAAAAGTGGAGTAATAAAATACAATAACTCCCTTTCTCTGAGGAGTATGCCTTTATATATAAAAGACTTGAATTTTGAAATAAAATCCTTTGTGTTGAAAACAGCAGCGTAGGTCATTATTGCCATTTCATATTCTTTGCCTCCTTACTTGACTAACTTGAGTGTCCCTAGAGTGGCATCCATAAAAGTTCTGCAACTGCATTAAGAAGTTTAAGATGGTCATAATTAAATCAATGGATATGTGCCTTTCTGCAACATTAGCTCTTTAAAGTTACTAGAGCATCCATCCATGTCAGAAATAACTGTGGGCTCTCACGGTCTGGTTAGGGAGGCTTGTCAGGGCGTGGCAACAGTGGGCACTGTAGTCACACTAGGTTTACTCTGTGCAGTGTTTTCAGATTGCTCTTAACTATGGCCAGCTGCCTCTTAGACCCTTATTATTTGTTTTCCAGAGGAACAGGTTTTAAATACCCACAATGGCATAAAATCTCAAAAAGCAGTTGAATGATAGACACAATTTACCTGGTGAAAATATAGAGAAGATGGGAACCCTCAGAATCAATGGTCTAGAGAAGGGGTTTAAGCACATGTATGTGATGCGTATCTATACATAACATAATTTTATGCTATGAACGAAGTAGAATAATTTTATTCTTGGATACCTGCTTCTATTTTATCAGAGATCATTAGGATTTACCTTCCTCTAATAAATGAGAAATATAAGACACAATGTTTTCTAAGATCAGAAGGGAGTAGTGGAAAACCAATAAATAGAACTCAGGTTTCCCAATACCCAAATATGTGCTCTGTCTATGTCTTATAATGTAACTGTTTCTTTTACAAAAGCATTGTTACATCCCCAGACTTCTTGGTTTGACCTTTTCATTCCAAGATCCTTCTCAATTCTTAGATTAAATGAAAATGCAATCTTGCCTAGTGAAGATACCCTTGCTCATGGAATCTAGCCAGAGAATAAATGTTACTGATTTCTTTACCAGTGCAAAACAGTTTTTTTAAGTGTTTTATAGGTAAGTTAATATGTACTATATTTTTATTTAAATCAACCCAGTCAACTCTGTGAGAACATTGAAATATGATACGTGTGTCTTGCACAATATAGAGCTTTGCATATTATAAACAGACAACAATTATTTTTGAGTGAATGGATGGTTAAATAAAGAAAATAGGATTAAAATTATAAATTTGATTATTAGTTTCATTGGCAGTTTGATGCCATAGTTTAAATCTACATTGAAAATAAATTTAAGAGTGTTACAAGGGGTAATATATGGATCATTTGATAGATTTCTGCTTCAGAGTGGCTTTCTATAATTTTAAACAATGTTTATTTGCATAGACTGAAACTATTTAGTTATTCATTACTTCAGAGAGTCAACTTTTCGATAGAATTTATGTGCTGCCAAACTACATATTTGGATGTGTTATTCACTTCACTAGCTATTTGTGTCTAATGTTTTAAACATGCATCATTTTTCTGTATCTAATCATGAAATTTATCATAGTACTCAAATTCTGGATTTAGAATGTGTAGCATTCTGAAAAGCGACCTTTCTCCTAACTTAATTATGTGTTCTGAGGAGCCAATATATTTCTGCTACAAAATTAGTTTCTGATCTTTCTCTGAATGATGCTTAGAAATCCAAAATTTTGCTGTGGAAAAATATCTGTTTATTTATAACTCAGATAATAGGTTAAGCACAAGTAGTCCAGAGCTGAGATGATAAATCCATGGTGCCAAGGACTCAGGTTTCTAAAAAAGTGTTGCTCTAAGATCTTTAGTATGATACCCCTATTCAGCCAGTTAGTAGGGCAGAGGGAAAAAAGAAGGGTTTTGGATTCGTTTTAGAGCATGGCCTAAAAATCACACATACAGCGACCTTCTCAAATCCCACTGACCCTAATTTGGCTGCTTGGTTACCCCGAGATAGAAAGTATGCTGGTAATTCACTCTTTATATTAGTATTCATATGTCTCACTATGATTTCCTCAATCACGTTAGAAGGGAAGAAAACATACTCTGCCCTGGGTTTAGATCCTTTGATATCTTCCCACAATTCTTGGATACCTGCTTCTATTTTATTTTTGTTTTACATTTGTTGTTTCTTCCGTTTATTTCAATTTAGAGAATTTCTACTGACCCAGTTTTAAACTCACCAATTCTGTTCTCTATTGTGTCCCATCCACTGACAATGAATTCTTCATCTCTGATATCATGTTTTTTAAGTGTAGGGTTTCCACTTTGCGGCCTTTTATAGTTTCCATCTTTCTGCTGAAATCCTGATGGCAGTTCATGCATGTTCTCCTTTTCTAGTAGATTCTTTAAGATATTAAGGATAAAAGTCTTTGATAGTTGCAATATCGAATTCGCATCTGTATCTGGTTCTGTTGTTTGCTTTATCACTTGATGGATTTATTTTATTCCCTTGCTATATTTGTATATGTGCATATGTGGTCATTTTTCATTGAATTCTGGAATTATGTATACAAGAACGGTAGAGACTAAGACAAATAATTCCTATGCCTAGACAGCTGCAGGCCTCTTCTGTTGTCAGTCTTTTACTATGGGGAGTTGAGGTAAACCAGATAGTAGTTGAGCCAAGTTTGATGTTGTTGGGGCGATAGTTACTTTCAATAGATCACAAGATTTGAATTCCCCAAAAGGGGACTGTGGCTACCTTTTGTTTAGTGTGGAGCCAAGAATGTCAGTGAGGTTTTCTTTGCTTCTTGTTCTATCCTGAGCTTTCATCAGAACCTGCCCAACTACATGGCAAAAGGCATCTTTTCCACGCTATTTCCCCTTTTCCAATGGTATGTATACTGCTGTTGCTCCTACTAGGTAGGAGGCAAATGTAGAAACAAGGGCTGTCTCTAAGATTTTATGATCCAGCTTCAGTTTTAGACAGGTATTCTCTGCCTGGGTCATAATGATGGGTCTTTCTCAGCGTCTCTGTACTCCTCCACTACATTCCCATTCTGCCTGGGTTTGTGAGATTCTTGATTAGAAGCAAATTTCCTGCCCCTCCAGCAACAGAAGCCAGGCTCTTTCACAGGGCAGACAAATTGGCTTCTAGACGTCCATGAGAAGCAGTGTACCTTTGCCTGGAACTGGTAGCACAGGCTTTCTCCCCTTGTCCCAGGAGAGCTCTGGTGCTTGTTCTTCGAGGCAAGACTTGTGGTAGGAGAAGGGTCAGAAGGTTTTTACTTCTACCATTTATCTGCTGGGAGTAAAGTTAGGTTTTCCTGCCTCTTACCCAGTGGTTTACAGTTTTAGATTCGTATAAGTAAAAGTTCAGGAAGTGAGTTTGGATTTGTGCTTGTGCAGTATGGGGAGAAAAACTCTATCTGGACTCCTGTCTGCCCCCAGTCTTCCTGATAAGCACACAATGGAGGCTCACAGTGGAGAATAATGGGGTGATTGCATAGTCACCTTGTCTCAGATATTCAAACATTTCGCCCTTGTCATCTCTTAATCCTTAAGAACAGATTAATGTTTCAGCTATTATCTTTTATTTTCTTTTTATGCTGGTCATTTACTCTTATGCTCTGTGAAGGAAAAACAGTTCATGTCTCCCTTCTTTCTTTAGAAGGCTTTTAATTCTTTGGAATTTATTTTGTCCTTCACCACAATTCTCAGATGAGCTTGAAATATTATAATTTTGTAGTTTTTTTCTGGTTTTTTATTGTTTTTGTTGTTGTTAGGGTAGAAATGATATTCTCTTGTGTATTCATCCATCCTACGTTGAATCAAAACCTTTTCTGGAGTATAGGTTATGTTCATCATTACTTTTACTAAAATCATCTCTTGGCATTCATAAACTAGAATATATAGTACCAACTTTATGTGATCTAGTGCAAAATACAATAGAAATTGTCAGTTGGAATATTAGTATTAAAATTGTGGAACTTGTGTAGTGAACCTAGCCCAATCTTAGCTAGTATGTGAGCCTAGCTGGATCTGTCAATATTTGCATCTTGACCAGTTCTCTGATGTTTTTCACATGTGTAATTTTTTGCAATTATGGGGATGGGGTGGGATTTTTTTTATAATCCTGGAAATTATGTGCTCTAGTGACATGTATATATTTAACTATATGCAAAGATCACAGGTAATATTAATAACAAATATCAAACATCTATTCTGTTCGCTTTAGACTGTAGTAGACTCATTATATGTGTTTTGGTATCTTTTGGATATTTTGCCTTATTTTCAAATTCATGAAAATAGATACATTATATAGTCAAACGGTTTCTTTTTAATGCTATTTAGGATGAGAATTATGTATTTGATTTAAGTTAACTCAATGCCTATTTAATCTAATACAGTTGTTTTTACACTGCAATAAAATTACTGTGTGTAGAATGCTAGATGTAAATGTGTGTAGGAGGGAGGTGAGTGAATGCCTTCGCTGAGTGGCTTCCACAAATATTCAGATTTATAACACACATAATTCAAATTTGCACTTGAAAAATGATAGATTAATCTGTGTAATGGATAAGCATCATCAATAGCATATTATTAAATAGTAAATATTAAATCTGTAAAAGACAAAGACCTACTGTGCTATATAAGCAGTGCATAATCACTATTTTGCTTTAAGCCAGAACTAATTCATGTTTAAAAATGGGCCCTAGCTTAAGCTATTAACACCTTACAAGATAAATGCCAGCTTTTCCTTCTCCAGTTTTCATTTTGAAAATTACCAAAATGCACAATTTATTTGAAGCTTAATAAATATATTCAGGTGTAGTTTAATAAATATCTTACAGAGAGATAAAATCAAGTTAATGATGTGTGCCCAGTGGACATGGTCTTTCTTTTAATTTAAATTTACTGTGGTGACATTTGTTATTAAGATTATATATGTTTCAAACGTAAATTTTATGATACATGATCTATTGAAGGACACTTTGTTTCTATGTCTTGGCCAACATGAATAATGTTGCAGTGAATATAGGAGTACATACATCTTTGCAAATAAATGTTTTCAAATTTTTCAGGTAGATATCCAGAAGAGGGATTGCTGGGTCATATGGTAACTCTATTCTTAATTTTTGAGGAACCTCCCTATTGTTTTCAATAGTGGCTGTAGCAGTTCATATTCCCACGAGTGGTAAGGAGGATTCCTTTTCCTCCACAACCTTTTTGTTGGTAATAGCCATTCTAACAGGTATGAGGTGGTATCTCACTGTAGTTCTGATTTGCATTTCCCTAACAACTAGTGAAGTTGAACATCTTTTCATATATCTGTTTGGCCATTTTTATGTCTTCTTGGAGAAGTGTCTGCTCAGGTCCTTTGCCTATTTAAAAAAAAATTTTTTTTTATTTTTTTATTTTTTATTTTATTATAATATTTTTTTATTTATTTTTTTCAAATACAAATTTTTATTGAATTTAATACAACTTATAGGGTTCAGGTATATAAGCAATAATCTTATCAAACTGTAAGAGCTATCTTTCTCTACAAGAAACCAATCTTCATAAGCTATAAGAACTACCCATTTGACACACTCTATTAATTGTAATTAAAACATAAATATCTACTTTCTGTGCAGTTAATAGACTTTGATCAGCTTTCATATTTGTTCCCAGAGTGGTGGTTTGTGTATTATGATTAAGACTCAATTTAAGCCCTAATACTGTGACTCATTGCTTGCGATAATATAAACTACAAGATCAGTCACTTGCACTGTTTTCCCTTATGCTAATTTTAAAAATGTCAATATAATTACATTTAAATACTGAGATATATTTAGAAATAAATGATCAGCTCCTATAGTCATTTCATATTTACTGTCATAATGTTAGCATGATGGTCTCATGTAATGTTATTTGGGTGTAATGTCACTATAATATCCTACAAAACCCACTACCTCTTGTCTGGATTTAGTCAAGTGTATCTGCCTTAGCATATCTGGATTTGGCAGCATTCCAGTTCCTTTGGTGTTTTTGATAGAGGGATATTTGAAAAGTCTAAACCACTGTGCAGGGAGGAACAAAACTACCCATCAGGCAGTTTAATTCGGATGCCCTTAATCTGGTTTAGGTTCAGTGGTTTGACTTTGAAAATGGATTTTTTTCCTAACTCTTCAACTTTCCTTCCCTATAACTTGTAGAAGGTCAATTAAACCCAGAGAGGGAATGTTCACACCTAATGTGAAATTGCAAATGATTGGCTGTGGTTCTTGTGAAAATGCCAGAAATTGCATGTGTTAGTATTATCTTACATTGTAGAAAAAGCTAATTTGATTAATTGCAAACTGCTTTCTGCAGCTGTGAATGCCCCTTTCCAAACCAATAGAAAACAACAGGAGGCCCAAATGTGAACATTCTTTTGAAAATTCTATTTACAAAATGTATCCATTAACAAACAACCCCACAGCTTTCTGGGAATTAAACAAAGTCAGAGCTGGTAAAGTAGCAGTGCTACTAAATGGGTCTTGTTCACATCTGGTCCATTGTATTCAACTCCCAGAAAAGTAGAATTGGTAGGTTTTTCTGGAAGTTTAATAATTTTTTGTTTATATAAATAAACAGCCTAACTCGTGTAATAACCGAAAGTAAATGGTTTTATAATAAATATTTAAATGATACTATGTCTTAAGTAAATACCTTAATTTGTTTCCAAATTTTTCATGAACTTATTCCAACTCACTTGAAACTTATTATTTATGGCCTTGTATTTGTTGTTGATTTTTAATTGTTTATTTTCCCCAAGAGATTGAAAGCTTTTTAAGGGCAGAGAGATGTCTTTCTTTTTCTTTTCTTTTTTTTCTTTTCTTTTCTTTTCTTTTCTTTTCTTTTTCTTCTTTCTTTCTTTCTTTCTTTCTTTCTTTCTTTCTTTCTTTCTTTCTTTCTTTCTCTCTTTCTTTCTCTTTTTCTTCTTTCTTTCTCCTTTCTCATAGGTTTTACTACTTAGTGGGTTCTTTATAGTGAGTAATTGGTTAAATATAGAAATATACTAACATTAGGAAAAATGTGCTGAGATAGATTTGCAAAAACCTAACATTCAAAATAAAATCTTTATTTCTTCTTCAGACAGAAATTCCACTCATTCTTATCATTTGTAAAGTTTATGGATGTGACATCCACCAATAAAATATAGTATGTGTTTATGTTGTATTGTTCATCACTTTTCTGAATAAAACATGAACAATATATTAAACTACACTGGGACATTTAGCCAAATTGTATATCTTTAAAAAGGAAAATCTTGTTTGTTCTGAAGTAAAACTCAGCATTATAAGGCATTTAGAACAGGTGAGAAGGATTCTAGCTCATTGTAATGGTTCCAGCAAAACCACAACTAAATAATCTGATAGTTTTTTTAGTGTACTTCTAGTAATGAAGGGTGTATTTTCTCTTTGTAGCCTGTCTTAATGTAATGAAACTAAAATATATTTAAGGGTTTCAATGGCATTTATTTTACCAGCTCAGGATATGGACCCTATTTCACACTCTAAATCTTTCTACAAATATCCAAAATTGCCCCATTCCTATAGATTTATTTCAGATCCTATGCAATACAGCAGGTGGATAAAATTGGTAAACAAAAGAAATAGTATAAGTATACATAGTCTTTAGGAAGGTGAAAAGGTAATTTTTCCTGTTCAAAGAAACAGAAAAGACTTGTCTGCATATAATTTGTGAACAATTGTTTTTAGTTTATTTCCTATCTCTCCCCAGCATACAAAATATATATACAAAGGATCAAAGCAACAGTAAATTATGGGTCTCTCTGAAGAAAAATAAAACAAAAATATATAAAAAAAAGTATTTTTTAAAAACATGAAGTATATATTGATGGAGATTTTTTTCTTTTTAATAGCAGACTAGTACTAGGTTTCCGGAAATGGTTATTGTGATTTTTTAAAAAAAATAACATGTTTTAAGTACAACCATGGGGTGTGGGATGGTGAGCAACAGTCAACAAAGACTGAATGTTAAGAGAATGTGAAATAGCTTATTACTCACAGGTTTGGAGGAGATGCTTTGTATGCCTGAAGGGACCATACTGGGAGGTCAAGGCAAGGTACAGACAGAGAGCTCTTTGGGGTTCCCAGGCTAGAGCTGGACTGGGCAGTTCAAACCAGAAAGAGCAGGGTTCATGACAGATCTTATCCAAGAGACACACTGGGGAAGGCCCTGGGAGACTTGGGAGAATAATTATCACATGGGTCTGTGGGAGAGTCATTTCAGGAATTTACATGTACTTGTGTGTCTGTAGGCCATTATTGCTTTAGGGCATGTGCTCGTGGGAGGGGTTATTGTCAAATCAAGTCTTTTGCAGAGACACACAAAATGGATATCAAGGCAGAAAAATTATGGAGTACCTTAGGAACCTCTCCACAGTCACTTAACAAAACTAGCAATGTATTGGAAAAAGCTAAGGAAAAGGTAATCATTGGTAGAACCTGTCTGGACTGAGTAAAGACCTCCACCTTGGAAGATGAGGTAGAGACTTGAAGTCAATTTTAGATGAGACATTAACAACTGCTATGATTTTTCACCTTTCATGCTAGAGGAGAATATTGTAGTAACACAAAAATCTTAATTAAAAATTTGCCTGAATATTTATCAAGGATGAAGTCCTTTCTCACAGAGCAAATTCTATTTGAGCTGGGGAGTAAGGGCCAGGAAATTTAATTCATATAAACCCAGATGGAAATGAACCTTATTTAACTGTGTTGTGTAATTGTGCTACCCAAACCTGGGCAACAGAATGGTCCACCTTCTCAAGATATCTATCCATGTCATGGAGGGGGGAAGGGAGCAAAGTGTTGCAGAGAGCGTGGGGTGTGGGGCTGCTGGATCTGAGGGTTACTGTCCAGAGACAGCTGAGGAGGGAGTGGGGTTCTGAATCCCGCCGAGCCCGGCTCGGGGTTGTCACGGATGCGGGGAATAAACACAAGTCATCGCAAACACTTCTCTGTTTGCCAGGAGAGGGGACATGGCCTTCCCTCTAGGGGAGAGAAGGCCCCAAACCCCTGTGTCCAAAGGCTTTTGTTGAGAACCATATGCACAGGGATATGGATGCAAAGCTCATCAATCAATGTCAAAAGGCTATGTTTACAGAAAACAGAGACAACTGAAGGATCACAAGAGATCTGCCTCAGGTCAGGGTCTATGAATAATGTAAATCTCCTTCCCAGTATGAGCTGGTTACCATTGCTTTTGAGGGAAGAACAAAGCATGCTTAGAGGACCTTACTTCTGGGCCTGCTTATCCCGGGGCATCGCCTGACCCAGTTGAGGATTGTACCTGCCTTTAGTATTGTTTCAAGCCTGAGCTAGGTGGGCAGAGTAGGGCAGCCAAGAGATAAGGAGACTTCTTTCAGATAGGATGAGGTCTCTGGCCATGTCCAAGCAGAGGTGAGGGGTGCGGGCCTTTTTGCCCTTTCTTCGTGTCCCCCAAGTCTTTGTCCTGCTGCCCATACTAGCCGATGTCTGGCTTAGGTCATCTCTCCTCGTGCGAGAACTTTCCTGTCATCAACAAGCGACCATCAGGCCAAGCAGGGTGATGTGAGGGAGACTGGGGCTGTGCCCCTGCCAGGGGGATACGAGGCGGACAGGCTTCTTCTCCTCAGTGGCCTGTTTTCCCAAGGCCTCCTTGATTAGCTCCAGCCTTCGGGCCCTCTTGCCTGTTGGCAGGGCTACAGTCCCTGAGACCAGACAGGGAGTTTCCCAACATATCCCTACTTCTAGACTTTATGAAATGAGAAAACCATTGGTTAAAAGTTACTGAACTCATGCTTTGAAATAATAACTATGTTATTTTTATGATACATTATCTTGATGGTATACCCTTGGCATGGTTAGGACTCTCTATTCTTTTTTAATCTAAGACACATTGTTTAAAACTTTACTTGTCAAAACCCTTGCTTAGTAGAGCTCAAAGATAAATTGCTCCCTCTGGCCTAGACTTTCTTTTTTGGTTACATGCACGTTCATGTGGGTGCTTATTTCACACTGAACTCCCACAACTGTGGTCTCCTTTGGTGATTAGTTCCCTAAAAGTTTTCAAAGTTTACTTTCAGGATTGAGTATCTGATCTTACTTTCCTTTACTATGCTCTCCAAATTAGGAATGGCTTTTGGGTAAAGCCATCTGTCTCTCAATTTACCATATACATTTACATTCTCTTCTTTTGTGTTAAATTGCCCCTTCCTTTTCTGTGGTAAAGAAAAACATATTAAAGAAAAAGGAAAACCATCTTAAAGGTAAGGGTGCTTTCTGATTGCATTGAGTTATGTAACTTCCCATGTGACGCCATTAAACGGCCCCATGACTTTGGTAGTTTGGAGTCATTATTTATAAATTGTTTTATTCTTCATATTGGCACATGATTATATACTGTATTTATTTTTTTTCTTTTTATGTAACACTCTTTCTTATTCCCACTCTACAGACAGAATATAACGGGTAGAAATTATTCATGTATTGTTTTTCTTTTATGTATTTGGCAGCTGAAGGCATGGTAAGATATCAAAATATAGCTTATTGTTTAGCTGAAATAACCATGGTTCTATTTGAAAAGGGGGTTATATTTTACCCAAAGAAATGACTAAAGAAAAAAGCAATAGTGAATAATGTGGAAAATGTCCTGTTAATCTGCATAATCCATTTATATAATGACGGCAGATTTGTCTCTTGAGGTACCTTCTATTCTATCATTCTATAATTATGGATATTCAAATTGGAACACTGAAATAATGATTGCTTGAGCATTATTAGATATTCTCTCTTAATAGCAAGGCACCTACCTTTCCAACTGTATTTCATGATAATCTTTCCCTAGATCAGTGATTAGCAGTTTTCTGAAAATGGCTAGATAACTAATATTTTAGGTTTTGCAGGTCATATGGTTTCTGTTGTAACTAGTCAAGTAAGTCTTTTTAACAGTGTCTGACATTTACTGAAAACAAGATGTAGACTTTTATCCAGGTAGTGTCGAGGAGTTGAGCAGAGTGCAGGAGTTCTCTTATTAACAAATAGGCACATAAGAAAATGGTACAAATTCAGAAAAGATCTAGAATCTGGGAAAAACTAACTGATTCCAAGGGGGGAAATACTTTGATTTGATTACTATACACCCCTGGGCCCTGACAGTCATCTGGGTAGCAAAGGTGTCTGGGAGCAGGGAGGGAATGGGTGCACTGAAGGTGACAATCTGGCCCCTTCGGATGGGTGAGCTATCTGAATCATTGTCTAGAGGATGTGGCCAGTTCAAATGCCTCTTGGGTGAGTCCAGGTCACTAAAGGTGGTGGTCTCTCAGTGGGGTGTGGTGAATGATGATAGTAGCAACAGTTCAGATCTATAGGCAGATGCAGTCCTGGTAGGCTTTTCTACCAGGCTTTTCACTCTACTTTGCAGCACTGCCAAGACCTAGATAGTAGTAAACAAATGGGCCTGGCTGTGTTCTCATAAAACTAGTTAGAAAGCATGAATGAGATTTGGCCAGACAGCCATAGTTTGTCAACCTTGCACTGAGTCATTACTCACCAGCCACATTGGCCAGCTTTCATTTTCCCAAACAGGGAACACTCTTCCCCACTTCAGGTGCTGCTGTTCTACTACTTAAAATATCTTGTCCTTGCTTTTCTGCATTTTTGACTTCTTTTCGCTCTTTTGATCTCAGCTTAAATGGAACCAGTGTCAGTAAAAAGGGGATCATCTTATTTACCTGGAACAAACTTGATTTACATCTGTCATCCCAGTGTAATTACTGATCTGTCCCTAGTACTTTCAAATGGGACATGGTTGGAATGATATATTACTAGTCACCCTAATCTAAATGACTTCTCTGACCATTTTACATAAATGTGGGCACACTTATTACACTTTTTTTAGTGTATGTTATTTAAAATATGTCTCTCCCTAGTAGAATGTGAACTACATAGGGACGGAGTCAATTCTGTTGTGTTCTACTCCAAGTACGCAATATATACAGGGTGAGGCAAAAGTAGGTATACAGTTTTTCATATGAAAAATAATACAATAATTAATAAATAATAATATGAAAATAAACTGTGTTTCATATACTCACAACTATAAACCTACTTTTGCCCCACCCAGTGCAGTGTATTAAAAAAAGATGAATGAGTGTGCCCTCAGTATTTGCTAAAAGATTTCATATCTGGGCATGGTACAATTCTCATTATTATATATTATCCACAATAACAAAAGGCTTTTTATACATTTATTGCTAAATACAAATGAGGACCCCCCAAAACACTGAATTATCTTCTTTGCCCCTTATAGTATAGACTTCCCCCACTAGGTGAGAGTTCTAGGAACCCATCTACATCAGTGTACCAGCTGATGTTATTGAGACACTGCGTTTGGCTTCAGTAATTTTTTTTTTTTAAAGAGCCTGTCCAATGCATTTGCCCATTTCATGATGAGTGATTTGCAAGCGCACTTGCCCACACCATGCTGAGTGTTCAGGAGTTTTTCACTAAAAACGGCATGACCCCCGTGCCTCATGCTCCCTATCCATCCAGTCTTGCCACCAGTGAGGTTTTTGTTTCCTTGGATGAAAAAAGCCCTCAGAGGGAAACATTCTGGTGATGTGGAAGAGGTGAAATAAAACATAGCGGAAGCACTAAAAAACATCAAAATTGAGAGGTTAAAAAATTGTTTTGAGCAGTGGAAAAAATGTATTATTAGGTGCATTGTACTAAATGGAGAGTACTTTGAAGGTGACTGAAGTTTAAACATGTAGAAATAAATACACAATTTTTTAAAAATAAGTTCTGTGTGTTTTGGGGTCCCCTCTTCATATTAGAGGTTTTCTTTCATTCCCAGCAGAGTGATGGATGAAGGTTCTTGAATTGACTAGCCTGACAAAAATGGGTTCTAGACTTTTGCTTAATGGCTACTCCTCTACCTCCCTCCATGGATTTGTAGTCAAAGGTGGTCTGGAATTGCTATACTAAGAACAACTTGAATAGTCAGAAGATGACATTTTTCTTAAATGAGCGTAGTTTAATCTTGACCATCCTTCAATAAAATGGGACCTATTCTCCTTCTGATGATCTTTAAAAAATCCCTAGTATCTACACTACCTTTTCCTTGGTATTTACTACTACTTTTGCAATGACAAGTTTTGTTTGTTTGTTTAAATATAAAAGGAGATAATTTTTCCAGAAAGAGCTATTTCCAGAAAGTTGATGGAAATCCCATCTGCTCAGTCTTATTAAAGGAATGCAATGCTGTTCACTGTGATTAAAAAAGTTTTGTAGCTAGCCCTCTCTGGCATGGATCAGTTGATTGGGCATCATCCCACAAAGCAAAAAGTCACCAGTTTGAATCCCAGTCAAGGCACATGCCTAGGTTTCTGGTTTGGTCCCTGGTCGAGATGTGTATGAGAAGCAATCAATTGATATTTCTTTCTCACATTGATATTTCTCTCCGTCTCTTTTTCCCTCCCTTTACCTCTCTCTTAAAAAAAGAAGAAGAAGAAAGTTTTGTAAAACTGTGCAAAATCTAAATAAAAATATAACATTTTTATACAGCCATGATCTGTGATTATGCATTTGTGTCTGTAGCTGAAAATACAGTAATGTATTCTTACTTATTAAAATGAATTTTTATTAGTTTCAGGCTGCTGCTGATGCTAAAAGACTCCACTCTTTTTGGTGGGGACATAAGCAACTTGAAACAAAATTTAGTAGCAATCAAAAGCTTTTACTTACTTCTAAGTATGTGAATGTTAATATTTTATCTGAGCATCCTCATTTTACTCTTTGAACATGTAAATTTCTGTTTAAAAAAATCTCAGTCTTCAAAGAAGCAAATATTGCCTCCATCTTCAAGTTGGAAATTAATCAGGTTGCTATGCTTTTGAATAATTTTTTGTTAAGAGAAAGCATTAAAGAATAATTTTTGTTAAATAATAATTGACCTTGCTAAACATTAACATAATTTGGTATTTTTATGAGATATGGATGTGATATGGACATTTTGGTAATATAGAAATAATTCAACTTTGAATCATTGAAAAAAATGAGATATTTGTCATACACAAAACATTACACAGAAGTAAATAACATGTTTTCCTTAGTACTGAGTAACAAAGCATAACTAACAAAAAAAAGAAATTACACAATGGAATACTACGCAGCATAAAGAAAAAAAGAACTACTACCCTCTGCGACAGCATGGATAGAACTAGAGAGCATTATGCTAAGCGAAATAAGCCAGGGGGCAAAAGACAAATACCATATGATCTCACCTGTAAGCGGACCCTAACCAACAATACAAAGATGCAAGGAAAATAAGACCAACAACACTGAAAGGAAAAGAAACGAATAGAGACAAGAGGGATGGAGGGAAGGGGGGGCGGGGGAAAAGGAAGAGAATGGGAGGGTCGGGAACGTGTAGTAAGGTCTCATGGACAAAACCAAAGGGGAAGGATTGAGGGAGGGAGTGGGGAAGGGGGCAGGGGAAGGTGTGGGGGGAAGGCAGATACAAATGTTTTTGAAAAAAATAAAGAAAATAAATTAAAAAAAAAGAAATTAGATGTGTATAGGGTGAGTTGTGTTGATATATTGAAGTTCTACCCACCCTCTCCCCCAAGTACCACAGAATTTGACAGTATTTGGAAATAAGGTCTTTAGAGGTAATGAAGTTAAAATAAGTCATTAGGGTTGGTTCTAATCCAACTTTACTGGTGTCCTTGTAAGAGGAGGAGATTAGAACACAAACACACACAGAGAGAAGACCATGTGAAGACAGAGGGAGAAGGCAGCCATCTGCAAGTCAAGGAAAGAGGCCTCACAAGAAATCTGTCTCTGCTGACACCTTGATCTTGGACTTCCAGTCTCTAGAATTGTAAAAATATCAAATTTCTGCTATTTAAGATACCTAATGTGTGGCACTTCATTGCGGCAGCTGTAGTAGACTAATACAGATGAGAAAAATATACTACTAAGGACAACACAGTCCTTGGCTTCTGCTCCAGACACTTGCACAACCACATGCATGACTTAAAGGACCACACTTTGCCCCCTCATTGCTGAAGAACATCTTTTTTATTACAAAGATAAAACTGGTAAGTTAAAATTCCTATAAAAATACCCAGGAGTCTCTAAAAAATTAGCACAGTGGTCTATTTCTAGTTATTTATACTTTCAAATAAATAGCAATTTTTGTTACGTTACAATTTATGAAAGGCCTCCGTGTCCATTCTCTGTTAATTTTCATAAATGCCATATTTGGTAGGATAGGCAACATTTTATTTTGTGTTTTATAGATTAAAAAATAGTGCTCTGAGACTGACTGACAGAGCAGCTGATAAGTTCAGTATAGAACTTCAATATTAATCGAGATCTTTTGATTTTGCATTCAGTTATCTTTCTTTTATATGACAATTCCCAGTCCTTTATCTGAACATCTGTAGGTCCTTAATGATACGTCTTAGTGAAATATTCTTCAACCTGCAGGTTATGACCCATTATTGACTCTTTATCAATTTAATGTTTGACAATTGCATCTAAAGTTATATCAAATGGAACCAAACAGATCAGAGTATATCCTTAGAGTTAAGAGTATGCACTGTCCCTTGACACTTCGTTTCTGTTTTATTTGAGCTATTTGTGTGTTTGTGGATGCAAACTTGGTTGTAAAATAAAACATATTTCTTGTAGTTTATAATAAAGACATTTGAAAACCATTGTTATGGTATATTTTTCTAAAAATCTATTTAAAAAAATTTCTCTCTAATGCTTGTGTGTGTGTGTGTGTGTGTGTGTGTGTGTGTGTGTGTGCATATGCTCACTTATCTTGCTCTCCTGAATTAGAAGGCAAAGCCCCAAGTGGAAGGAGTACTGCTCATGATTCCCTGCTTGGAGTGTTGCACTGATGGTAGACATGTGAGAAATGCGGCCGAATGCCTTGAGTGTATGGCTGTTTGCTCTGAAAGTCAGGAAGATTATTCTGTGTTACTACTTCAGTTTCATTTGTTAACATCCTGAAATTTAAATGAACTTATGCAATAATGTATTCAGGCAGTACTTGGCATGTTATTTGGGTTAATTGATGCTTTTTCCTTAGGTATATTTAAAATATCTCAGGTATATTTTCAAATCTACCTAAAATTTCTAAGTGCGTAAGTGAAAGAGTCTAAAGATTTACCCTAATTATATCATCATGGAAGGACATTCTTATAAGCTGGTATGTACTTTCCTTTCATTCCTTTGGTTTTCATAAATTTTTCAAGAAAGTTTTCAAACCCTACTGGGGGCCTAGGAAACCCAGGCCCTCTCAAAAAGTGGACACTAAAAATGAAAAATTCCTTCTAATTTTTAACTTGTATTTTTTAAAATTTATACATTAATATATTTATAAACATATTGATATAAATGTATGTAAATAGCTGAATAATATATATGTATTTTAAAGAATAATGTATGTGTGTTTTAAAGAGTATATACACATAAAAATATACATATATACCCTATATATACACATATACACTATATACACATACACACGCACACATAACCTATTTACACACACACACACACGCACTCACACACACACACACACACACACTCCATTCAGGACTCTAACGTAATCTTGGAGGCAATCTGTAGAGATGAATTGAGAACTTGTCATTAGGAAAATACCGAACCAGAATGATGAGCTTTGGATTATGATCTAAATGTCAGTAAGTACAACTGTATTACAGGAGAGAGAGAGAGTTTTACCAGTCAATACCTGACATTGGAGGGACCTAGCCTGAGTATTTGATGATTCAAATATTGAAGAAGTTAATGGTCTTTTTAATTAATATTAAAAGCATATTGCACAGAGATGGGGTGAACTATACACACACAGAATATTCACACATATGTATATAAATATAATATCCTAAATAATTTTAAGTTTAATAAAATCAATATTTTGAATTTATTTGGAAATAATAGAAAAAACTAGAGAAAATTTCAGAAGACCAACTAATAATAAAATTTAATGGTGTTAAAAGTTCCTGTAACATTTATTTTTATTTTCTTTGTAAACCATTTGATTTCAGCAAAATAAAATTCAAGTGATAAGTGTTCAAAAATAAGAATCAGTATTTTTTTTTTCTGTAGAGTGTCCGCTGGTAAATATTTTAGGCTTTGTGGGCCATATGGTCTCTACCACTACTCAGGTCTGCTATTGTAGTGCGAAAAGAAGCTCTGTAGTCAACAGAGGAACAAAGAGCAGGGCTATGTTATGAAAATGGGAAGTGTGCCATGGGCCATACTTTGCCCATCCCAGGATAATAGAAATTAAAGTGGTTTTTAAATTATAATGCTCTTTTATAAATTTTTATAATTTTTATAAATTTTATCTTCTATAAGTTGGAATATGATGGCATTGCCCTTCTTCATAAATTTTATAGCCTGAGATTATGTTTTCCACTCTCTTTTCTTCATTTACAGAAACTGCCTTTGAGAGCAACAATATTAAATTCAATGGTAAATGAAATGTAAGATGTATTGCCTGAGGGATAGCATTCTTCTGAAATCTAGAGTCATGTTTCCTAGAAAAAAACAGTAAAATAGTAGAAAGAAAAAAATAGTTAAAAAAATTTTTACTTTAAAAGCAAATGGGTTTTAAGTAAAACCTAGTCCTGTGAACCTTAATAATTGTATCACAATCCATGAAAACATAGTCTTTGAAGTAAAGTTTACTTAGTACGAGTTAAAAGAAAGTGTATATACCTTTCTTAGTTATTATGTCATAACCTATAAATCAGTTGCCATTATGCGTGATAAACTTAATATTTGAAACTTACACGCACGGGGCGGGGCAAAAGTCAGTTTACAGTTGTTAGTATACAAGTTTATTCTTGTATTCTTAGTTATTCATGTGTTCTTATGATATGAACAACTGTAAACCTACTTTTGCCCCACTCTGTATGAATAGTAACCTATAAGCTTTGTTTCCCACTCTTCAAGTCTCAATTTCCCATGTTTTGTTTTCTATCAAAGGGTATTGTCTAATAGGAAGAAGAAGGTTAGAGTTGCACTTTTAATCTCTGTAAAATCTCCTTTACTTTGTCCTACTTAAAATTCCAAGGGGCATTGTTACATTTTCTTAATTACTTGAATGGCCTTTCCAGTATGCTTGCTAATTTTCAAAGTGAATTATGAGATATGAACTCTATCATTAAGGATCAGTAGTAGTTTATCCAATATAAGTAATAGTAGTTCATACTACTAGTCATGGTTGAACAATTTGGTAGACAGAAAGTGTTACAGAATTTCCTTATTTTGGCTGATAAGAAATTAATTAGTAAGAGATAAGATACAGAAACGTCATTACTGTACTTAATGTGTCTGTCCAATTTATAACTAGAAATATGTATGGTTATAAATGGTATATCTATATTAGTAGAGAAGAGAAAAAAAATCTGCTTTAAGGTTTGCATATACATTCTCTCACACCAAGCACAAACACATAATCAAGTTATTTTATATTGCAAACAAAATTTTTCTTATTTCTAGTTTAAATGAAAATGTAAGGAAGCCAGGCTATTGGAACACTTGGAACTGATATTCATATGCTCTTTATCATATCATAAATAATACATATGCACATATATATTTATATTTCAATTTGTGCAATTTGTAATAATATTAATAATAAACATTACACATAGGCATTTTACTATTAGTTATTAAAATAAGAGTTGCAGACTACAGGGAAACTACAAGGAACTTAGCAAACTATATCAGCATGAAAAAGGATATAGAAACTATCAATAAGAAACAAGAGGAAATGAAGAATACAATTTCTGAATCCAATAACACAGAAGAAGGAATCAAAAGCAGGCTAGATGAAGCAGAGGATTGAATCAGCGAGCTGGAGGATAAGGTAGAAAAAAGCTCCCAAAAGAGCAAGAAAATGAAAAAAGACTAAAAAAGAATGAGGAGGCATTTAGGGAAATGCAAGACAACCTGAAATGTAATAATATCCATATACTAGGGATACCAGAAGGAGAAGAAGAGGAGCAAGGGACAGAGAACCTGTTTGAAAAAGTAATGATGGAAAACTTCCCTAATTTGAGGAGAGAAAAAGTCACACGAGTGCAGGGAGCACAGAGGGTTCCATTCAAAAGGAACCCAATGAGGCCCACTCCAAGACACATCATCATTAAAAAGGCAAATATCAAAGACAAACAGGGAATCTTAAAGGCAACGAGAAAGAGGTAGTAACATATAAGGGAGCCCCGGTATGGCTAGCAGCTGACTTCTCAACAGAAACACTACAAGCCGGAAGGGAATGGCAAGAAATACTCCAAGTAATGACAAGCAAAGGCCTGCAACCAAGACTGCTCTACCCAGCAAGGCTCTCGATGAAAATGGCAGATGAAATGAGGAGTTTCCCAGACAAAAGACGGCTAAAAGAATACACCTCCACCAAATCAGCATTGCAAAATATGCTAAAGGGACTGCTTTAAGAAGATGAAGAAAAAGAGTCTATGAATACCCAATTCCTTTCACAGTCACCAATACTTGATATTTCCAATATTTTTAATACTCATTAATCTAATTGTGACAGTGATGTGTTATTTTAGTTGTTACTTTATTATTTGTTGAAACTAAACCGGTTTTTATATATTTCTTGCCTATTTCTATTATTTTTAAAAAGCTTTAAATGACTTTTTGGTATTCTTTATCCATTTTTTGATTAGATGTTTGTAGAATTTTTTCCCTAAAAAAACCCCCAAAAACCAAAAAACCTATCAATCCTTTTATAGATGTGTTGCAAATACTTTCCTAGTCTATTACTTGTCCTTTAACTTTTTTTTACATGAATATTACTGTGTAGTCTTAAATGTTTAATATAGTCATATTGTCAATATTTTACTCTATAGCTTCTGGGTTTGAATATGTTACTTTGGGGTAAGAAAAATATTACTTTGTATTTTCTCCTAAAACTCCTTAGATTTTACATATTGATTTTTAACCCATTTGAATACTTTTTATATAATGTGTGAAATAGGGCTCTATGTTTCTTTCATTTCAAGTAATAGTGATCCATGAACCTTATTTTTTGAATAAGCCTTATTTTCCCCATTGATTTGAAATATCAATTTAATCATATATTACGTTGTTAGAAAGATGTATACATTTGTTTCTAAAATGCTCATTTTATTTCATTGATCTACTGGATTATTTCTGTGCTGGTGTCATGTTTTAATTGCTGAGACTTTATAATGGATTTAATTTTTTTAATATTTTATGATGGCTCTTGACATTAAAAAAATAAATAAATAAAATCAATCTGCATTAAAAAAAAGGATGGAACTCCTACCTTTTGTGACAACATGAATGGAACTGGAGAATATTATGTTAAGTGAAATAAGGCAGTTGGTGAAAGACAGATATATATGATCTCAACTATAAGTGGAATCTATTCAACAAAATAAACTAACAAACAAAACAAACCACAGGCATGGAAACATGGAGCAGACTGAAAGTGACCAGACTGGATGGGGACAGAGGACAATGGTGGAAAGAAGGAAAAGGAACTAAACAAAGAACATGTATGAATGACCCATGGACATGGACAACAGAGTGGGAATTGACTGTGGGAAAGAGGGGTGGGGTGGGATGGGTGGAGGAGGGCAGAGGGGGAAAAGCTGTCAAAACTATAATAGAATAAACATGATTTAAAAATAAAATTAAAAAAGAAATTAAAAACGTTACAATTCCTGAGGCTAGAATGATTTCACCAAAGGAGCTATGATTAAAGTTTAACTAATCAGAAAGAAACAATAAGGTAGCTATAAATGAATTCACTTCTTAGTAAAATTCTTATTTTAAATCTAGGAGCTACCCCCTTAAAATTTGAATAAAGATGATTTGGGGCTTCCATATTAAATACTATTATGTAGGTAACATAAATGTTTGACTTTCTGTTGGAGAGTATATACAGGTTGAATGTATGGTTTTGAGAAGATGTTAGATAAATTCCTTATTGATTATCATTTGTTATCAACTATTAAAGATGATTAAAGATTTATCATTGTGACAGAAAAAAATAAGATTTTTAGAAATTAAAATTATTATAATATGAAAACTTTTAGTTACATAATCATTTCTACATTGTGAATTAGTTTACATGCAAAGTCAAAATTAAGGTTTTAGATTAAGCCTAATAATTAGGTTTTGGGAACATTTGATTTTATTGCCATATATCCATACATGCATGTGAATGTGTAAAATTAGTGTGAAGATATATTTATTATGTTCAAAATGGAATTACATTTTTCTACCCATCTAAGCCATTTCATCAGAGATAAGGCAAAAGCAGTATTTTTGTTTGTTCATAGAAAATGTATAAAAGATATTTTTTTACACTGTATTTCTAAGGTGAGAGCATTATTTGGATACCTGCTTCATATTTTGACATTAACTTATCTGTGAAAGTCTCATTTGACTATGTCAAAAAGGTTATGAGAGTGGTAGGTCTAAATACTGCACTATCTTGTGAAGTCACCACACACTAGGAGGTGGGCCCGAAGTCCCTTCTCACTGAATATTAAATTCTTCATGAAAAAATGTGTACCAACAAAAATACTTAATGGAGTAAAATAAAATATCTGATAGTCACTCGGATATTCCTGGATCAAAAAGTACTTCTAATGAGGTGTATCCATGAATTACTTTTCTCCACAAAAATTTTCCTTCCTTCTTTTTCTTCTTTCCTCCCTTCCTTCCTTTTTCTCTTTCCCTCCTCCTCCTCCTTCTTCCTTCCTTTATCTCTCTCTCTCCCCCCTCCTCCCTTTCCCCTCCCCTCTCCCCCCTCTTTCAGCAACGCTCAATATTAACATAACCAGTTTCATGCATAATTCTTCATTCTTGTCACTTTAAGTCTACTAGCTGCTTTGGGTTACAAGATATTATGTTTTACTTTGCAGAATTTTCAAAATCAATTGCAGATAGCAAGGGTTTTGGGTGTTGACGAGAAGCACTAGGAAATAAGGGTGAAGTTCAGCTCTGTTTTTCTCTGGCTTGGTTTATGGCAATCTTTTAGCAAGGCGAAGTCAGAATCCTTGGTCTAACGCTGCAAATCTTCGATCATGATTCTGTGGCTGAACAGTAGAAATGGAAAAGTTTAAATATTAGGTAATTGTCTTTAGTTTCTTTCTATTAGGGCACACCGCATGAGTTATGAACAGGGCACAATAAGAGCACATGTTTGGGGTTCAGATCCTGACAGGGCTTTATATTAGATATGGAAACTTTACCAAAGTGCTGTACTTTGTTGTGTCCCATAGGTTTTGGGTTGTTGTGTGTTCATTTTCACTTGTTTCCAGATACTTTTTGATTTCTTCCTTGATCTCCTTGTTGGCCCATTCATTATTTAATAACATGTTATTCAGTCTCCATTTATTTCGAGTTTTTTCGAGTTTAGCTAAGTGCCCATCAGTAAATGAGTGGATCAAAAAACTGTGGTATATTTGCACAATGAAATACTACACAGCAGAAAGAAAGAAGGAACTTCTACCTTTTGCAACAGCACGATTGAACTGGAGACTATTATGTAAGTCAGGATTGAACTGGAGACTAGTATATAAGACTATTGAATAAGTCAGTTGGAAAAGGCAAATACCATATGATCTCACCTGTGAGAGGAATCTAATGAGTTAAATAAACTAACAAACAAAATAAAACTACAGGCATGGAAACATGGAACAGGCTAAAAGTGACCAGCGGGCAGGGGGAGGGGGATAGTGCTGGAAAGAAAGGGAAGGGAATGGACAAAGAACGTGTCTGAATGACTCACAGACATTGACAAGAGTGTTGAAATTGAGCCGGGGGAGGGCAAAGGGGGAAAATTAGGACAACTGTAAGAGAGTAATAAAAATGATTTTTAAAAAATAAATAAAAGAGGGATGTTAAGGATTTATATCTCGGCATTATGAATACTCACTAATTCTAACAGATAATGCCTCAGCCTTTTATTTTTATTTTTCTTATTTCTCATATAGATCTCTCTCTCTCTCTCTCTCTCTCTCTATATATATATAGTGAATATATATATTCATCCCCTTGTTTTCAAGACATAAATGTATTTAAATAAGGACATACAGAGTGTTCCCTGTAATTGTAAACTGCAATAGTACTAAACTTCCTGTGACTTAAGATGAAGCTCTTCATTATCCAAGTCACATTATCTGGAAAGAATAGACTGTGTTTAAACTACACTTAACAGTATTTAAAATGAAATAAAACATATTTACGTTTTCTCCCCTAGCTTATTATGAAGTTTATACCTTAAAACTTTTAAATAGAAAATGTTTTTCAAAACTAGGATGTATTCCTTTGACTTAGCTGCAAGAGTCAATCACATCATGTTAAGGTGCACAGTAAAGCTCTCTTTGAAGCCTGTTTTTAAATATACATAAGAATACACACTTTTTTGTGTGTTCAGAAATAAAGAGAGTGTCCTGTGTTTTTGAAGACTGAAATCCTTCAAAGCTCTTTTCATTTGCAGTGGGGGGTTGGTAGGGCAGGGGAGAATAATGGGAGAAAAATGGGGACAACTGAAATTGAACAACAATAAAAAATTAAAAAAATAAGTAAAGTTAAAAAAAACGACAAAAGGCTATTGTAAGTTGAAGTGCTGAAACAGTGAGAGCAACAAAGTAATTAATTGCTCATTCCTGAAAGAAAATGTATAAGCGAGGGGCAAAAATTAACCCCTCTATAATATCAACCCCTTTATAAAACTAAAGTGTGTGGCTAACAAAAAAAAAAAAGAAAGAAAGAAAATGATCTTGACTTGGCCTTTGACTCTATATTACAGTTTCACTGCAAGGTCCCAAGGACAGAAAAGTCTGAACAGCTGTCTAATTAAGAAAGCACATGAATATTTATCTTTTGATTTCACTTGGTTTTCAAGTAAATTTTTTTCTTTTAGATCCCAATCTCATCTCAGATAACTAACAATAGCCAACAAAATATATTTTCTTATTCTGTTTAAGAAAGGCAGGAGATTTCAGCAGCTGTTCTTAATTATACATGGACAACAAGATGAAATAATTCTAGTCTATAAAACTAGGCTGAATTTTAGTCACTTCAGTGGATAAGTAGCAACATGTCAAAACATTTTGGGGGAAAGTTTTGATGTTTCATTGTTTTTCTGGCCAGGATATTTTCTTCAATAACTTATGGCATTTGATTGACTTTTTTATATTTTTAACTATTTGTTTATTAAGTCAATGTTATTGAATAATAGTTTATACACAATAAAATGTGCCAATTTTAAGAGTACAGTTTTATTATTTTGGCAAACATATATATCTGTGTATCCATCATAACAATCAAGATACAGGATATTCATCTCACCGAAAAGTTCCTGCATATCTCTTTGCAGTGAGCCCACCTATGATCAGCCAAATGCACACATATCTTATTTCTGTGACTATCCTTTACTTTTGCCTGTTTTTTTGGTAATTCATATATAGAATATCATTCATTACACTGTTTCTTGTGTCTGGCTTCTTTTATGCAGCAAAACATTTTTGAGATTTATCTATGATGTTGCATGTTTTTGTTATTGAATCATATTTTTTATGTTGTTATATCACATCGCTTAGTCACTTATTTGTTGGTATATTGCTATTTCCAGTTTTAAGCTATAATAATAAACCTACTGTTAGCACTTTTGTACAAGCCTTTTTATGGGCATGTGTTTTTATTTCTATTTGGTAAATCTATAAGAGTGAAATTGCAAGATCAAGGCAAGCAAATAATTTTATAAGAAACTGCCTGTTTTGTAAAATGATAGAATCATTTTACATTCTCACTAGCAGCATATGGAAATTCTAGTTTACTCTGCATGTTTGTTAACACTAGGTATTTGCAGTGCTATTCTACAATAGACCACACTATTAAAACAGGGAGTCAAAGCACTTCTACCTAATACATAGGAACAAACAAAGGGAGGCTGCCAAAATGAGGAGGCAAAAAAATATGGCCCGACTGAAAGAACAGAACAAAACTCCAGAAAAAGTACTAAACAAAATGAGGACAAGCAATCTATCAGATGCAGAATTCAAAACATTGGTTATTAGGATGCTTAGGGACTTGGGTACTTCAACAGCATAAAAAAGATCCAGGCAGGAATGAAGATTACACTAAGTGAAATAAAGAAAAATTTATAGGGAACCAACAGTGGAGGGAATGAAGCCAAGAATCAAATAAATGATTTGGAACATAAAGAAAGAAAAATATTGAATTAAGACAGCAAGAAGAAAAAAGAATCCAAAAAAAACAAGGGTAGGCTAAGGAGCCTCTAGGACAACTTTAAACATACCAACATCTGAATCATAGGGGTGTGGGAATGAGAAGATAAAGAGCAAGAAATTTAAAACTTATTTGAAAAAAAATAATGAAAGAAAACTTCCCTAATTTGGTGAAGGAAATAGACATAGAAGTCCAGGAAGCACAGAGAATCCCAAACAAGATGGACACAAAGAGGACCACACCAAGACACATCATAATTAAAATGCCAACGGCTAAAGATAAAGAATCTTACCTTTTTTTGTTATCACAAGAAGAGAGTTGCCTACAAAGGAGTTCCCATAAGGCTGTCAGCTGATTTCTGAAAAGAAACTTTGTTGTCTAGAAGGGACTGGTAAGAAGTATTCAAAGTGATGAAAAGCAAAAACATACAACCTAGATTACTTTATCCAGCAAAGTTGTCATTTAGAATGGAAGGGCAGATAAAGAGCTTCCCAGACAAGGTAAAGCTAAAGGAGTTCATCATCACCAAGCCATTATTATATGAAATGTTAAAAGGACTTCTTTAAGAAAAATAAGATCAAAACTATGAATAGTAAAATGGCAATAATTCACTATTATCTATAATTGAATCTAAAAAACAAACTAAGCAAACAAGCAGAACAGAAATAGAATCATAGATATGGTAATCATTTGGAGGATAATCTTTTGAATGGGGAAATAGGGAGTGTCGCCACGGGGGAGCGCCACAGAGAGCGCAGCGCTTCCTGAAAACTGAGGGAAACTGCTGGGGCCAGCTGAGGTGGGAGCAGGGCTGTGAAACCCGCAGAGCCCGTCCTGGGATTGTCGTGGATGAGGGGGATAAAACACAAAACGTCAGAAACACTTCTCTGTTTGCTGGAAGAGCCATTAGGGGCACTTCCTCTCACTGGATAAGGCCCTGGTACAGCCCTCCAATAGGAAAGGCTGAGGCACATTCCCCTAATGGGAAAGGCATGGCACATCCCTTTAAGGGGAAGGCCCTCTATTGGGGAAGGCACTGTTACCCTTTGTTCCAAGGCTTTTATTGAAAATCTTATCAGTGGGGTATGTAACAGGAAGGCATACGTTATCTCATTATATTAGCATATTAAGGTTCACAGAGAATAGATGCCTTTAAGAAAAAAAGTGACAGGAATTCACTGACATACAAGGGTCCAAGAGGAGATTAGAATCAACAATAGAGACTATGAATAAGGGGGAAGTAGACTTAAAGGCCCCTTAAAGATATAGGGTAAGAAGTGTAAATAAAGTAAATATCTTAACAATACCAGGGGTATTGTAAGGGGTGTAAACAAAGGTCCTTCGCAGCATGAGCTGATCAGAGATCTGAGGGAGAAACAGTACATTCCAAAGAATTTGCCCCTAGGCCTGATTACCCTGGGACCCACCAGATCTGATTTAGGGCTGTTTTTCCTGCATTGTTTCAAGCCTCAGCCTAGCGAGGGGAGGGAACCACTAAGAGGTAAGGAGACTGCTTCTCGGCTCTAATGAGGACTCCGGCCCTGTCCAAGCGAAGCCGAGGGGTGCAGGGGCTTTTTGCCCCTTCTCTCTGTGCCCCAATTTCTGGTCCGCTGCCAATATCAGCCAATACCTGTCTTAGGTCCTATACCTCAGCGCGTGGTAACTTATCTGTCATTGGCCATTGACCATCCATGGCAAAGCAGAGAGGCAGGGGCCAGGGGCGGGGAGAGGCCAAATCTCCTCAGGAGCCTGTTTCTCCAAGGCCGCCTGATTATTTCCAGCCTTGGGGCTCTCCAGCCTGTTGGCAGGGTTACAGCTTCTGAAACCAGGCCAGGCGTTTCCCAACAAGGGAGAATGTGGGAAAAGGTACAGAATTAAGAAATGCATATTGGTAGGTACAGAATAGATAGGGGGGTGTAAAGTACAGTATAGGAAATGGAGTAGTCAAATAACTTATATGCATAACCCATGGACATGAACTAAGTGGAGAGGACTTCCAGAGGGAATGCAAGGTACCAGGTGAAGGGGGGCAAAGGGAGAAAATTTGGGACAACTGTAATAGCATAATCAATAAAATATATTTTAAAAACTGTATTTTATATCTATGTTAAATCTTGAGTTGAAACCAAACTTACATTCCTAATAAAATAAGGTGAACTATTAAGAAATAATATCTTATATTTTTCTTTATATAGTGCATTTTAAGTAGTTTGATCAAAGCCATAGTTGAAAAAAGATGAATAAATATGTTGTTGTGCACGTAACACTGAACAAATATAAAATCATTTATCTTCTTTATTATTACTAAAAACTAAAGACATTACATTCTATGAAGCAATGTAACAGAAAATGAACCCTAATAATTTTTAATTGATAATTTTTAAATTCTAGGTGTAACTGTGAAAAAAAAAGTGAGACTATAATTGAGAAAACATTAAGAAGATAAAACACTAAGAGCTAGATAATCAATCCCCATCCCCAACAGTACTTCCAATCAGTCCATTGATAGTCACCCCTCAAAAAAAAAATAGCACTACCTAGTGCTATTGCAGACTACCTTTGCAAGTCTTTAATTTTAGTTATGGTAGTGACTAAGTTGTAGCATCTTATTGGAGTTTTAATTTACACTTCATTGATGATTAATGATGCTGAGCATCTTTTTATGTGCTTATTAACTACATATGCATTTTTAATTGTGACATGTCCATTGAAATATTTTGTTTGTTTTTAAATTGAGTTATTTGTCTCTAATTATTTAAAGATATTTAAGAATTTGCATATGAATCATCTCTAAGGTTGTGGTATTGAGAGTATCATCTCTTTGCTTTTTCTCAACGATGTCTCTGAAAAGCAAAACTACTTTTAAGAAATTTCAATATATCAATTTTTAGTTAATCCTTTTGTGCCCTAAGACATCTTTGCAATCCCAAGTTAGGAAGATTTTCTTTTTTTTTTTTTTTTAAAGATTTTATTTATTTATTTTCAGAGAGAGGGGAAGGGAGGGAGAAAGAGAGGGAGAGAAACATCAATGTATGGCTGCCTCTCGAGTGCCCCCTACTGGGGACCTGGCCCGCAACCCAGGCATGTGCCCTGACTGGGAATCAAACCAGTGACCCTTTGGTCCACAGGCCAGTGCTGAATCCACTGAGCCACACCAGCCAGGGCAGAAGATTTTCTTATATAATTTATTCTAGAAATTTTTATTGTTTCTTTGTTCTCTGTACCTTATTAGTAATTAAAGCACTCACAGTCCTATTATAAGCAGACCATATGTTATTTCTTCCTAGTTAAATAATGGTGATTTAACTAGATGATTAACTTTTATTTATAGATAAAATTCAATCTTTTTCATTGTACCTCATAATATAAAACTACTATATAAATTTCTAGTAATTTATATTTTATTTTTAAATGATAATATTTTTAATTCTAAATAATTAAAAATATTTATTTTTAAATTTCTATTGTAATTCATATTTTACCTCTAACCAAGTAACTTGGATCACCATGAGATGCATAAAAAAACAGACTTCAAATAAAGCTACATAAATAACCATCTCACCTATTGGGAAATGAGAATTCTGTACCTAAAAATAAAGTACTAGAAAGCTCTGTTAATGCTATTTATGACTATAATGTTTCAAATCTGTAGTACATTTATAAAAGTGAACACAAATGTAAATAATGATCCAGTAACATATTATAAAATTATTTATCAAATATTTTAGTATATTTTTGCTGACAATTGTCATACACATTTTATTAAGTGTGAGGAAGTAGGTAGAAAACTAGTTATAGAAGCAGCAAAAGATATAGTTCATTTTCAACCTATCTGAAAATATAGAACATATATATTTGTCGAGAAGGCATCTTGAAAGTTTTGCCCAAGCAATTACCAGAGATCTTCGAAGTGAAAATAATTTAATGATTACCTTTCAGAATTCATATAGTGTTTTCATGGCATTTTATAGGTGTTTTCTAATTTGATCTTGGCAGGAACCTGCGAGATCGCTGCTCAAGAAATATTTGTTAAATGAAGTAATGCTAGAGAATAATTTCAAGGCAACATTAAGTAAATATCTAATGTTTTGACATTTGCATTTAATAACAAAGAACACAAAGCAAAAGGAAGGTATCTATGGAATCAAACTAGTCAAGTTGAATAAGTAGTATCACTGGATTTGACAAGAGAGAGATTTTTCATGCTCATGTGAAAGATGGTTGGGGTCTATATAGTAAGTACCATGGGCAGCATTTAGCTAATAAGAGCCATGTATGGATGCCCACCAGTAAGGACAGGGGACCGCAGTCTCACAATCAAAAGAAACCGAATTCTGTCAACAAGCTTAATGAACTTCCAGATGAGAATCCAGTCTTCCCAACACTGTGATTTCAGACCTTGAGCCCCTGAACAAAATATCCCCCTCACCCCTTTTAGGGAACTTTGGTGGGAAATAGCTTCATGCCAGCAAATAGCCTTGATGTAGCCCAAAACCAAGAGCTAAATTTGATTAAGGCTTGCCCAAGACCAGAAAGATTGAACTTTCAAAGATCTCTACCAACAAAGGACTATAGCATCGATCGAGCAAGCTGTGGATTTTCTTAGCAAAGAGGGGCACATCTGGTCCACTACGGATAATGATTATTTTAACTCCATAGACTTAGAATAACCTGATATAACTGGGTGCCCAGGATATTTTCCAGCTGGACCTATTTCACAATCTATTGCGTGCTGTGCATATGTTTGGTCAATTGACTTCTAGGTAGTAGGTTTCATCTACAAAAGGGTTCAATTGACATTCTTTTGAAACTTTAACCCCCTCCTCAAGTGGCTTCTTGGGAGTGGGTGGGGGCGTAAGTGCGGTGCTGGTTGAGTGGCAGGGAAAGAAGGGCTGTGGTACACGGAGTCAGGGGCAGCTCAGAGAGTGGTGGAATCAGGCCCGAAATCCCTGCTGCTGGGCCCACTCTTCCCGGAGGCAGCCCCATCCATCAGGATTTACGGAGTTCTTTAGAGCAGTAGCAGAGGAGCACTAGGCCCTTCATCTTATCTTTTCTTTCAGGATATGCTCTCTGCTTTTGCATACCATTCTGTCGTGGATGGACACTTCAGTTGCTTCCATGCTCAGGCTTTATAAAAAACGCTGCAAGGAACATGAGAATGCAGGTATGGCTTTCGGATAGTGATTTCGTTCCCTTGGCTAAATACCCAAAGTGGGTTGCTGGATCATATGGTAAATAGTTTTATTTTTAACTTTTTTGAGGGACCTCCATACTGTTTTCCATAGTGGTTGCAGCAATTTGAATTCTTACCAGCAGTGCACAGGGTTTTCTTTTCTCCAAATCTTTACCAACATATGTTATCTTTTATATTTTTGGCAATACTCTTCTAACAGATGTGAAACCTCATTGTGGCTTTAATTTGCATTTCCCTGATGATTAGTGATGTTGAGCACCTTTTTATGTACCTTATAGCCATCTGTATGTCTTTGGGAAAATGTCTATTCACATCCAGTGCTCTCTACTGTATTTTTAAAATTGCTGAGAGAGTAAATGTTAAAAGTTCTCATCACAAGAAAAAAAATGTAACTGTGTTCTGATGGATGTTAACTAGACTTATTACAGTGATCATTTTGCTATATAGATCTTCAGATAAGAGGTCAACATTTTCTCTGCCTTCATAAATGAAGTGAAACTGAAGTGTTATTCATATTTTCCTTTAATAAAATAATTATGAAAATTTTGGGATGTATTTGAAGTAAAATTATGCCATAGCAGAAGCAGGTACTAAGATGCCTGGTCAAGTTTGGATCCAGAAGATAACACCACTAACCATATTTATTGTGCCTTACCCAACGCATATATTTCTATGTACTTTAAAGTCAAGTAAAATGAAATGGGGAAAAAAAGAATGTGGAAAAACAATTAATTCAATGGGGAAAAATATTTGCAAATCATATATCTATGAGGAACTTATTTCCATAATATATACAGAACTCTTACAACTCAATAATAAAAAGACAACCTAATTTAAAAATAGGCAAAGGATTTTAATAGATATTTCTCTAAATATACACAAATGGACAATAAATGTAAGAAAAGAAGCTCAACACCATTAGTCATTAGGGAAACATAATGCAAAACCACTATGAGATAGTTTCTTATTTAAACAAACCAGCAATGAAATATACTGGATAAAACCGAAGAAGAAATTATTCATAAGGAATTACTGTTGATCTTTTAGGTTTGATAATGGTTTTACAGTTATGTAGGAAGTGCCCTTATCTGTTGGAAGTACACTTGGAAGTACTTAGAGGTGAATTCTCTCATGATGTTTAGAATTTATTTTAGAGTATTTCTGCAAAAAATTGAATATATGTATAAAATGGAGATAACATGACAATATTTCTAACAGTTGTTAAATCAGTTAATGAGCACATGGGTGTTCATTATACTTGTGTTTCTATTTTTATGTCCAGTTAATATTTTTTCCCATAATAAGAAGTCCAAAGGAGGGGGACAGGAAGGGCTAGAAACAAATCCCCTGCTAATGTTTGTTAAAATTTCTTTTGAGTTTATTCTACATATGATACATTTATTACAAATATACTTTTTAACAGTCTTTAACTTAGTTATGGTAGCGACGTTCAAACATTTATTTATTCAGTAAATATTGACTGGGAGCTAATATGTGCTAAGAATTGTGCTGTAGCTGTCCATGTGGTTGTCCAAGTTAGAAATCTAGAAATAAGGAAAGAAAACAAAACCCAGCTAAGCCATTCCTGGACTACTGACATACAGAACTATGATTTAAAAAAAGGGTTTTTTTTTTTTTTTAAGGTGCTAAATTTGTTGTAATTATTTATGGAGCAATAGAGAGCTAGTGTGTATATATAGTAGATTACAGTGATTGGTTTTCTGACATTGAACCAATTTTTCATTCCTAGATAAACCCCAATCACCCATGATTTATTCCTTTTTTTTTTTTCTTCTTTTGATAACAAGGGCAAAATTTATTTATTTATTTATTTATTTATTTTTAATTAATTTATTTACTTTTTAAATACATTTGTCTCTGCCTTCCCCCCACCTCTTTCCCTTGCCCCCTCCCACCTTCCCTCCCTCAGCTCTTCCCCTTTGGTTTTGTCCATGAGTCCTTGCTATATGTTCCTTAACTTTCCCCTTCCCTTCCCTTTCTCTGCCCCCGCCTTCCCTCTTGTCTCTGTTGATTTCTTTTCCTTTCAGTGTTGCTGGTCATATTTTCCTTGCTTCTTTGCATTGTTGGTTAGGTTCCGCTTATAGGTGAGATCATATGGTATTTGTCTTTCGCCCCCTGGCTTATTTCGCTTAGCATGATGCTCTCCAGTTCCATCCATGATGTCGCAAAGTTTAGTACTTCTTTTTTCTTTCTGCTGTGTAGTATTCCATTGTGTATATGTACCATAATTTTTTGATCCAGTCATCTACTGATGGGCATTTAGGTTGCTTCCAACACTTGGCTATTGTAAATTGTGCTGCTATGAACATTGGGGTGCATAGGTTCTTTTGTATTGGCGTTTTGGTGTTCTCAGGGTATAGTCCCAGCAGGGGAATCGCTGGATCAAAAGGCAGTTCCATTTTCAGCTTTCTGAGGAAATTCCACACTGCTTTCCATAGTGGCTGCACCAGTCTGCATTCCCACCAACAGTGGACTAGGGTTCCCTTTTCTCCACAGCCTCGCCAGCACCTGTTGTTTGTGGATCTATTTATGATGGCCATTCTGACCGGTGTGAGGTGGTACCTCATGGTGGTTTTGATCTGCATTTCTCTGATGGCTAGTGATGCAGAGCATCCTTTCAAATGCCTCTGGGCCCTCTGTATCTCCTCCTTAGAAAAGCATCTGCCCAGGTCCTTTGCCCATTTTTTGATTGGATCGTTTGTCTTCTTGGAGTAAAGTCGAGTGAGTTCTTTGTATATCTTGGAGATCAAACCTCTATCTGATGTATCATTGGCAAATATATTTTCCCAAATGGTTGGCTCCCTTTTCATTTTGCTGATGTTTTCTTTAGCCATGCAGAAGCTTCTTATTTTGATGAGGTCCCATTTGTTTATTCTTTCCTTTATGTCCCTTGCTTTAGGAGACATATCAGTGAAAAAATTGCTGCGTGGGATATCTGAGAGTTTCCTGCCAATGTTCTCCTCGAGGACTTTGATGGTGTTGCGACTTATATTTAAGTCTTTTATCCATCTTGAGTTTATTTTTGTGTATGGTGTCAGCTGATGATCCAATTTCAATTTTTTGCATGTAGCCATCCAGCTCTCCCAACACCATTTGTTGAAGAGGCTGTTATTGCTCCATTTTATGCTTCTGCCCCCTTTGTCGAATATTAGATGTCCATAGAGACCTGGGCTTATTTCTGGGCTTTCTATTCTGTTCCACTGGTCTATGGGTCTGTTCTTGTGCCAGTACCAGATTGTTTTGAGTATAGTGGCTTTGTAGTAGAGTTTGATGTCCGGTATTGTGATCCCTCCTACTTTGTGTTTCTTTCTCAAAATTGCTGCGGCTATTCGGGGTCGTTTATGGTTCCATATAAATTTTTGAAATGTCTGTTCTATTTCTGTGAAATACGTCATTGGTATCTTAATAGGGATTGCGTTGAATCTATAAATTGCTTTTGGTAGTATGGACATTTTAAGGATATTAATTCTTCCAATCCATGTGCACGGTATATGCTTCCATTTATTTGTGTCTTCCTTAATTTCTTTTTTCAATGTTGTATAGTTTTCTGCATACAGGTCTTTTGTGTCTTTGGTTAAATTTATCCCTAGGTACTTTATCTTTTTTCGTGCTATATCGAATGGTATATTTTTCCTGATTTCTTCTTCTTCTATTGCATTGTGGTGTACAAAAACGCCTTTGATTTCTGGACGTTGACTTTGTATCCTGCTGTTTTGCCAAATTCACTTACTAGGTTGAGGAGTTTTTCGGTAGAGTCTACAGGGTTCTCTATGTACACTATCATGTCATCTGCAAACAATGATAGTTTTACTTCCTCCTTTCCTATTTGGATGCCTTTTATCTCTTTCTCTTGTCTGACCGCTGTGGCTAGGACTTCCAATACGATGTTGAAAAGAAGCGGTGAGAGCGGACATCCTTGTCGTGTTCCCGATCTTAGTGGGAAAGCTTTCAGTTTTTGCCCGTTGAGTATGATATTGGCTGTAGGTTTTTCATATATGGCCTTTATTACGTTGAGGAATGCCCCATTGATTCCCATTTTGCTGAGTGTTTTGATCATAAATGGGTGCTGTACCTTGTCAAATGCTTTTTCTGCATCTATCGAGATGATCATGTGGTTTTTGTCTTTTCTTTGATTTATGTGGTGTATCACGTTTACTGATTTGCGTATATTGAACCATCCCTGCATCCCTGGGATGAATCCCACTTGATCGTGATGGATAATCTTTTGAATGTATTGCTGGATGCGGTTTGCCAATATTTTGTGGAGGATTTTAGCATGTATGTTCATCAGCGAAATTGGCCTGTAGTTTTCTTTCTTTGTAGGGTCTTTATCTGGTTTTGGGATTAGGGTGATGCTGGCCTCATAGAAGGAGTCTGGCAGTCTTCCCTCCTCTTGGATTTTTTGGAATAGTCTGAGAAGGACAGGGGTTAGCTCTTCCTTAAATGTTTTGTAAAATTCTCCTGGGAAACCGTCTGGCCCTGGGCTTTTGTGTGCTGGGAGTTTCTTGATGACTGCTTCAATTTCCCCAACTGTTATCGGTCTGTTCAAGCTTTCTGTTTCTTCCTCCTTCAGTGTTGGAAGATTATACTTTTCTAAAAATTTGTCCATTTCATCAAGATTTTCAAATTTCTTGGCATATAATTGTTCATAATAGTTTCTGATGATCATTTGTATTTCTGTGGTATCAGTTGTTATTTCTCCTCTTTCGTTTCTGATATTATTAATTTGGGTCCTCTCCCTTTTTTTCTTGATGAGTCTGCTTAAAGGCTTGTCAACTTTATGAATCTTTTCAAAGAACCAGCTTCTGGATTGGTTGATCCTCTGAATTGTTCTTTTTGTCTCTATGTCATTCAGTTCTGCTCTAATCTTGACTATTTCCTTCCTTCTACTTGCTCTGGGATTTATTTGTTGTTGTTTCTCCAGTTCTTCAAGTTGTAGTGTTAGGTCTTTTATTTGAAATGTTTCTATCTTTTTAAGGTAAGCCTGTATTGCTATGAACTTCCCTCTCAGGACCGCCTTTGCTGTGTCCCATAGGTTTTGGACAGTTGTCTGTTCATTTTCATTTGTTTCCAGAAATTTTTTGATTTCTTCTCTTATCTCATTATTGACCCATTCATTGTTTAATAGTGTACTGTTCAGTCTCCATGAGTTTGCAAGTTTTTGAAGTTTCTCTTTGAGGTTGATTTTGAGTTTCAAGGCCTTGTGGTCTGAGAAAAAGTTTGGTATTATTTCAATTTTCCTGAATTTGCTGAGGGTTGCTTTGTGTCCTATCGTGTGGTCTATCTTTGAAAAACTGCCATGAGCATTTGAAAAGAATGTGTATTTTTCTTCTTTGGGATGTAAGGTTCTATATATGTCAGTTAAGTCTCTTTGATTCAGTGTGTCATTCAGCGCCACGATATGTTTATTAATGTTTTGTTTGGAAGATCTGTCCATTTTTGACAGTGGGGTGTTGAAATCCCCTACTATGAGTGTGTTGCTGTCTATATCTTTTTTGAAGTCATCCAACAATTTCCTTATAAACTTGGGGGCTCCTATATTGGGAGCATATAAGTTTACAATGTTGATGTCTTCTTGATAGATTCTTCCTTTAAGTATGATAAAGTGCCCCTCTGGGTCTCTCTTTATGGCCTTTGCTTTGAAATCTACTTTGTCTGATACAAGTATGGCAACCCCGGCCTTTTTCTCATGTCCATTTGCTTGGAATATTATTTTCCATCCCTTTACTTTCAATCTGTGTAGGTCTTTTGCTCTGAGGTGGGTCTCTTGTAGGCAGCATATGTGTGGGTCATGTTTTCTTATCCATTCAGCTACCCTGTGTCTTTTGATTGGGGCATTTAGTCCATTCACATTGAGAGATATTACTGATAGAAACTTACTCATCTTTTCTCTTTGGACTTGTGTTCCTCTCTGTCTCATTCTTTTCCTTCATCTTCTTAAACCAGTCCCCTTAGCATATCTTGGAGTGCTGGTTTGGTAGAGATGTATTCTTTTAGCTTTCTTTTGTCTGGGAAACTCCGTATTTCTCCTTCTATTTTAATGGAGAGCCTAGCTGGGTAGAGCAGCCTTGGCTGTAGGCCCTTGCTTTTCATGGCTTGGAATATTTGTTGCCATTCCCTTCTGGCTTGTAGTGTTTCTGTTGAGAAGTCAGCTGCTAGGCGTATCGGGGCCCCCTTGTATGTTACTTTCTCCTTCTCCCTTGCTGCCTTGAGGATTCTCTCTTTGTCTTTGACATTTGCCATTTTAATGATGATGTGTCTTGGAGTGGACCTCCTTGGGTCCTTCTTGAGTGGGGTCCTCTGTGCCTCCTGGATCCATGAGAGCTTTTCTCTCCTCAAATTAGGGAAATTTTCCATCATTACTTTTTTGAGGAGGTTCTCTATTCCTTGCTCCTCTTCTTCTCCTTCTGGTATCCCTATTATACAGATATTATTGCGTTTCAGGTTGTCCTGCATTTCCCTAAATGCTTCTTCATTCTTTTTGAGCCGTTTTTCCATTTCTTGTTCTTTCTGGAAGCTTTTTTCTACCTTGTCTTCCATCTCACTGATTCGATCCTCAGCTTCATCCAGCCTGCTTTGGATTCCTTCTACTGTGTTCTTCAATTCAGAAATGGTATTCTTCATATCCTCTTGTGTCTTCTTGATAGTTTCTATGTCCTTTTCCAGGCTGATATAGTTTGCTGTAAGATCCTGATAGTTTCTCTGCAGTTTCTCATAGTTCTCTTTGAGCTGGCTGAGCTCATTGAGCTTCCTTAGAACCATTGTTTTTAATTCCATATCTGATAGTTCCCTTGCCTCTATTTCATTTGGCTCTCTCTGTGGGGAGTCCCCTTTTCCACTCATTTGAGGGGAACTTCTTTTTCTTCCCATTTTTGTGAGAGTCTGTTAAGTATTTTTGTCCTTTACTTTTCTTTCTGGGCTTGCCTCTGATGATGTCAGTTGTTGACCCTATACGTCCTTGGGTTGTTTGTTTGAGTCTTTCAGGAGTCTAATGCCTGTGTCTGACTCCTGCTTGGAGCAGCTCTGTGACCCCTTCGGTCAGGGCTGGGCTATTTTTTGGGATCTCTCTGCGCTCTCACGAGAGCTCCTTGAGCGCGTTCCCAGCGTGGCAGGGTTCCCCACCTGCCTGGGCTCGCATGTGCTTGCCCCAGACCAGGGGGCTTATTCGCAACCTCCCGTACTCATCTGGCCTCCCTGACACGCGAGCTTCGCGGCACTGGTCAGTTTAGGGTCTTCTATTGTGTGTTTTCCCCGCTTTTGGCTCTTTGGGTGCGTTGCTTGCCCTCGCCAAATGGGGACTATGGAAATGGGAGGAAATCAGCTCTAGGACTCTCCGGTTAATCCTGTTTCTGGTCTCTCCTCCAGGGATTCTGGGCAGCTCTACTTATTCTGTGGGCCGCTCCGCAATCGCGGCGGGTAGGTCAATTTATGCCTGCCCTTGCCCCTCTGTGCACTCCCTCGCAGGCCGTATGGGTGCCAGTCTGTGTGAGGTCTTGCCGGCAGGTGCAAGCGTTTGCCAGTCCGCGTGGGTCACACACACGCTCGCCAACCCTCGCCGGTCACTCGGCGCAAGTGTGCGCGCCTGCTCTGGGTGTTTTGGGGGTGTCTATGTTTCCTTTTCGGCTTTTGGCTCTTTGGGGGTGTGGCCTCTTCCCGCGCAATGGAGACTACGGCAAGGAGAAGGAGTCGGGACTCCCCGGTTCCTCCTCCCGTTCTTTCCCCAATGCCTCCGTTTTTAGTCTCCCCTCGGGGGCCTCTGGGCAGTTCTGTGACCCCTTCGGCCAGGGATCCAACCCCTGTGCGGACTGCGTTTCAATCGCAGGCAGTCTGGTTCATGCGCGCCCCGCTTCTGCCTCTTTGGGGTCGCGCCTTTCCAGCCCACAATGGAGACTACAGAACGTGGAGGGAGTCGGGGCTACCCGGTTCCTCCTCCCGTTCTTTCCCCAACGCCTCCGTCTCCAGTCTCTCCTCAAGGCTCTCCCAGCCAGTCTGCACTCAGCCCCGCAGCTCACATGCGTACAAGCTGTGTGCGGAGCGCACAAAAGGCAGGTTAATTGATTCCCTTATGCCTGAGCGAGATGGTAGCTTCAGAGTGGGAAGTGCGTTATCACCCGGGCTCCACCGGCCGCAGTGTCAGTTCTCTTCACAAAGTTTTCCTCACCAGTCTTTTCCCAGGCACCAGCCCACCCTGCTGCCGCCTGTACACAGCGATCAAGGAGGGTGGCTGCCGCTGCAGCTTTTGCGTTTGTCCTTTAAATGTCTCTTTGCATCCCCAGCCACCTGTCTCTGGCAGAGAGCACCCCTAAGCTTTTTGGGGTTGCGTTTTGTCTGTATTTTCTCGGCTTTAGCGGCTGTAGTTTAGGGGTTCCTGTTTATGATTCAGACCGCGTTCTTCTTGGGGGGACGCTAACTGGCCGTTTCAATGTCCCTCTGGTGCCAGTGCCCGTGCGCACCGAGCCCACCCTCTTGAGCCTCCACCGCAATTCTCACCCGTTGGGATGTGTGAGAGTAGAATCCACTGTCCGCGGCACCAAGGCTCCTCTCCCACTATCGCTCCACTGCTTTCCAGGTGATTACTCCACTATTTAGTTGCAATTCCAGTTTGGTTTTGGGAGGAGGTCAGCGTGACTCCATTTCACTCCTCCGCCATCTTTTTCCCCTCGAGAATTCTTTATTGTCATGTCAATAATAGAGATTGTTTTAAAATTTTTCATATTGATTTTCTTAGTTATCTCATGATTGTTGATTTTAATTTAATTATTTTGTGATTGAAAAATTATTACAGTCCCTAAAATTTATTAAGACTTGGTTAATCATCCAAAATATTATCTACCTTAGTGAATGTACTTCATGTGCTTATGAAAATATGTTATTAAGATATTTTAAGGTATTTTCCAGGTGGAAAATACACATATTTTCATAAACACATGAAGTTCATAAGCACATGAAGTCTTCCATAGGTATAAATTAGGTCAAAAAGATTGATGATGTTTAGATTGTTTGTATCCTTGCTAATTTTTGTTGCATTGTTGCTGTTAATTGTTCTATTAACTGGTAATAAGGGGATTTAAATCTTTAATATATTCTGATTTTTGTTTTTCATTCAATTTTCCTTTTGGATACTTAAATGAATTTTTAAATTCAACTTTAATTTATCTATTAATGTGGTACTATATACTCGTTAATATTTTAACTTCAATGTTATTTGATCTCTAGAATTAGTAATTTACTGCTTAAGTTAATATCTTACTTCTCCCAAAAAATGCAGAAATCTTGTACCGTAAAATTTCACTTACCACTTCCCTTCATTGCCACTGATGCTATCAATGGTGTATGTAGTGTACCAACTTACCCTATACGATGTTTGTCCAGAAAAAGGCCAACCATTATTAATATAATGAGAAGAGTTTGCTCAACATTTATGTAACCTGGCAGCCAAGGAGAGTGGCCTGGAATGTGCATGTGTGAACAATAATGACTTCACTGTACTAGTCAGTGTGGGTGGTAGATGCTGTTGAGTGAGCATGTGTACTGCATGGCCGTTGCATTCAAAATGACTTAGTAGAGCAAAAAGTCTGGATCAGATTTTGTGATAAGCTTGGGCATTCCTCTGGAAACTATTGGAAAAATTCAGAGGGCTGCGGCTATGGGCAACTAGTGATTGGCAGCTTCATCACCACAATGCACCTGCTCATGCATCACACCACTCTCATGCAGAGTTTTTTGGCAAAACATCAAGTCACCCAGGTCACTCAGGTCCAGTACAGCGCAGATTTGGAGTCCCACAACTTCTAGCTTTTCCTAAAATTAAAATCACCTTGGAAAGGGAAGAGATTTCAGATTATTGTTGAGGTTCAGGAAGATACGCTGAGGCAACCAATGGCGATTAGGAAACCTGTGTGAGATCCCAAGGTGCCTACTTTGAAGGAGACTGAAGCATTATTGTCCAATGTATAATGTTTCTTGTATCTTGTGTTTTCTTCAGTAAATGTCTCTATTTTTCATAGTACATGACTAGATACTTTCTGAACAGACCAAATTATACATCTCATAAGAAAATCCTATAAATTTTCTATTTGAACACACATATTTATTTTAAATAAATTAAGAATAAAGTTGTTGCTTATATTTACTCAAATATTAAAGTTTTACCAATGCTCTTCATCAGTGTTTGAAAGCCTGAATTTTTCTATGTTATCATTTTCAACTCTGTAATTTTTTTTAACATTTCTTGCAGCACAATGTATTGGTGACAAATTACCTTAGTTTTTTTTTTTTGAAGTTTCTTTATTTTCCTGTATTATTGAAGGACAGTTTGTTTGACTGGATATAGAATTTTGGATTTACATATTTTTCTTATTGGGATTTTTAATATGTTTTCCATTGTATACATAAGATGTATTTCATTGTCACTGGATCTTGAGAAATCTGTAGCCACTCAAATATTTGTTTCCTTTGTGCAATATTTAATTGTTATTTATTTTTTTGTTTTTAGTAATCTAATTTAGATATGTCTAGATATGTTCTTATTTTATCTCCTTGAGATGTGCTGAATTTTTTGAATCTGTATATTTCTATCACTAACTAAATTTGAGATGTGTTCAACCCATTACATTTTTAGAGCAATTTCAGGTTCATAGCAAAATTGAGAGTACAGTACAGAGATTTCTCGTATACCCCCTACTCCTTCACATGCACAGCCTCCCCCATTATCAATATCCTTCATCAGAGTAGATACATTTGTTGCAATTTATAAATCTACATAGGTGTATCATAATCACTCAAAGTCCATAGTTTACCTTAGGGTTCACTCTTGGTATTATATATTCTATAGATTTGGACAAATGTATGATGGCATGTATGCTTTATTATAATAATAGGCAGAGTATTTTCACTGCCCTAATTATCCTCTGTTCTTATCCTATTCATCTTTCCCCACCATTCCAGTCCTTGGTAACCATTGATTGATATATATATATATATATATATGTATATATATATATATATATGGAGAGAGAGAGAGAGAGAGAGAGAGAGAATGGTATCTATATCTATATCTATATCTATATATTTTTTACTCTTCCACAATGTCATATAGTTGGAATTATACAGTATATAGCCTTTTCAGATTGGCTGCTTTTACTTAGTAATAAACATTTAAGGCTCCTCTGGGTCTTTTCATGATTTGATTACTATTTTTTTTATAGCACTGAATAGTAAATATCCCCTGGATGTACCATAGTTTATTTATCCATACGACTATTAAAGGACATCTTTGTGCTTCTGAATTTTGACAGTTATGAATAAAGCTGGCATGAACATTGTGAGCAGGTTTTCATGTGGACATAAGTTTCAACTCCTTTGGCTAGGTATCAAGGACCACAGTTACTGGAGCACATGATAAGAGTATATTTATATTTGTAAGAAACTTCCAAACTGTCCTCCAAAGTATCTGTACTATTTTGCATTCCCGCCAGCAATGAATGAGAGTTTATGTTTCACATCCTTGTCAGCATTTGATGTTGTTAGTGTTGTGGATTTTGGCCACTCTAGTAAGTACGTAGTAGTATCTCATTGTCGTTTCAACTTGCATTTTCCTGATGACATATGATGTGGGACGTTTTTCATATGCTTATTTGCCATCTGTGTATTTTCTGTGATGAAGTGTTTGTTAGGTGCCAATGCCCATTTAAAAATCTAATTGTTTTTTATTGTTGATTTTTAAGAGTTCTTTGTGTATTTTGAATAATAATCCTTTGTGTTAGATCTTGAAATTTTCCTCCATTTTATCTTTTTTTCCCTTTTTCTGGACTTTCTATTACATGGATATTAAGTTTCTTGATTTTTGAGCCACAGTTACCTAAGGCTCTGTCCTTTTTTTTTCTCAGTTATTTTTCTGTCTCATTCAGGTGGATGAATTTCATTGATCAAGTTGATTCTCTTCTCTGCCATTTCCATTTCATTATTCTGTTGCTAAGCTCATTCAGTGTTTTGTTTTGTTTTGTTTGGGGGGAGGTACTCTTCAGCTCTAAATTTACATTTAGTTCTATTTAATATTTAATATTTTCAATATCTCTGCTGAAATATACTCCCTTTTCAGTCATTAATAGTACAGTTGTCTTTGCCTCATTAGCATGATTACTATAGCCAGCCTAAAGTTTTTCTCTGAAACCTACAATATCTACTGTCATCTTGGAATTAACCTTGTTGATTTTCTCTCTCTTGAGAATGGGTTGATTTTTCTAGTTTTTCATGTGTTGAGTAATTTAGGAGTATTTTATTTTATTTTTAAAGATTTTATTTGTTTATTTTTAGAGAGAGGGATGGGGAGGGAGAAAGAGAGAGAAACATTGAGTGAGAGACAAATATCAATCAGCTGCCTCTTGCATGTGTCTCTACCAGGGACTGGTTGGCAACCTAGGCATGGGCCCTGACCAAGAATTGAACTAGCAACCTTTTGCTCTGTGGGATCAGGTTCAACCAACTGAACCACGGTAGTCAGGGTGCGATTTTATTTTGTACATTGTGAATATTTTTGTGTGAGAACTCTGGATTTTGTTGTACTATTTTGACAAATATTAATATTTTTGGTTTAGCAGGCAATTAACTTGGTTAAACTCAAATAATAAACTTTTCCTCAATTTACGATAGATGGCAATGAAATTCTCACTTCAGACTGTGTGAGGTCTGATCTTTGAACGTGTGGTTGAAGAGTCAGCCAAAGACAAGGATCAAGTTTTATGTGTAGGATTTGGTGTTTCCTTTCCCTAGTTCATTCCTTTTTGAGATTAACCCCTCCCTACCTCACCCCATTCTCTGGTGGCCTGAGGTGGTGCAGACTTCTTCCCTAGGGTCGTTGACTGAGAAAGACAGCTGAGTTTCTACTGAGGTTTTAGCTGCTCTGCATCACCCTGCAGCTATTGCTATCAGAAGAGCAAAATTACAGAGAGAAAAACTTAACACTTTCTTGGTTGTGTCCTTCATGTTTTGACTTGTTTCCAAAATCTGCCTGCTTTGTTCAAGATTGATATCAAAATCAACAATATTAAAATGCATGATATATTTTCATACATTAAATAAATATTTAATTATGCTGATTTTCCCCGTATATTAATATTGGTAGTATTTGATTTAGAGAAGCAAGGAAATAAAGTAGCAGAATGATATGTACCTTGTAAATTTGTTCTAAAACATAAATAAAATAATGTATATAAAATGCTCAGCAGGATGTCAGACAAACAAATAAATAGGTCTTTAACAGATTGTGGAGTCCTATCTTTGGTCATAAGTTGATGCCAAGAAAGTCAATACTTATTTATTTTGTTTTATAAATCCCAGACAGGAAGTGTTATTGGGCCCACTGACACTGGGATGTGAAGAAGTGATGATTAGGAAGATGTTGCTCTGGAGGGCTGCCCTCTTGAAAAAAATTTTGGACTTGAAACTGCTCTGCTGTGGAGTCTCAGCAAGTCTCTAGTTCTAGTGTATTCTTTGAATTTTACTAGAACTCTCAGTGCAGATAAAAGTAACTTTTCATTTATCTTTTCATATGTTGAATGTTTAACCTGACTCTTCCTCTTTGATTAATAAATGTCATACACTTGGTTGTGTTGTTTCCCCAACAGATTGATGCCATTTTTAGTTTGTTTTGCTTTCAGTCAATAAAGTAAGATTGATTTGGCTACTTTTAAAAAATCTCATTATTGATTTTAGAGAGAGAGGAAGGGAAAGGCAGAGATAGAGACAGATAGAACATTGATTGGTTGTTCCAATTATTTAGGTGTTCAGTGGTTGATTCTTGTATGTGCCCTGACCAGTGATCTAACCTGCAACTTTGGCGTAGCCAGATGACGCTCTAACCAGCTGAGCTATGTGGCCAGGCTTATTTGGATACTTAGCAAGGGAGCATACTCTATTCTGAAAGTCACTGTGTATATCTGTGTTCCATTTAGGATTTAGGAATAAAAACTGTGTGGATATATGTATGCTGGTGTATATGCGCATACTTGCTAGCTGATACCTTTAAAAACAACTTAATCTATATATCCCAAGTCCTTAACTTCAGCTCTAAGTCCAAGACTATAAAGGAAATGTCTAACTACCTTTGGGTAAAGAGGAATAAAGTTACATTATTTTATATTATCCTGAGGAATACTTGGTACAAAGCTTTATTTGGGTTAATATATTCCTAAGCTAATGCATTGTAATCAAAAGAGAATTCTACCTGGTTAAGGTTATAGAAATATCCCTCTTTCATAAAGCCCTGAAATGGTCTTGAATCATGAAGCAGATTTGTTTCAGCAAGCTGGCCAAGAGACATAAATTGCTAAGAGATTGTAAAAAGTACATTGGAATTAGGCCAGTTATTAACCCTTGACTTAAAAGAGCAATTTAAAAATCAGGACATTATTTTTTAACCAATAACAAACATAAGGATTTCAGATGGGGGAAAACATATTTTGATTAATTTTGACCTTTTCTGAGGGAACCTGGCAGCTTTGTCCTTCGCCAGCTGGAGTTTATGTAAGGCCTGTGGAACAAGTAGTCAGCCAACAGGGAGTTACAATAATCTAATCTTCATGGCCTGAATACTGCCTTGTGTGAGCCACTTGCTTAAGTAAAGTGTTTTTCAATTTCCCACTAGGGGCCTAAGAATAAAAGATACTGCACTGGTTCCCTTGTGTGACCAGACTTCTCTGGGAAAGTCAAGCTCCTTATTTATTTGTATCTGCCTAATTTCCTGAATATTCTGGATAGGGCTAAAAGTAACAGAAGCTGTTAAGATTAATGGTACTGCTCTAAGTATACAATAAACAACCATGAACTTCTACAGTTAGGAGGTAGTTGAGGTTTACAATTTTCCATTAATTTTGATTTGCCCTGATTGGCACAATTTTTAATAAAATGTAGATAACCACTGTTGTATGCCTAGGTTCGTACTGGGTGCAACACTTGATATTTTGCTTTAATTGTTCTAAATTTTGTACACCTGCTTTGCTTAGCTTCCTACGTGGCTAAGAACAATTTAGATACTATGTCCAGTATTGTTTTTTTCTCTGAAATTCACACACAAATATGTTGGTTATTTCATCTGGAATTACCTTTAGAGTTGTGCCAATGCTAAATTAGTTTACCACCATTCACATCCCTCAGCCACAGCCAGTTCCTAATACAGTACCTATCACAGTGAATATTATTAAAGTATTTGTTGACCATATAGAAAATTTTTTTCATATATTTCACTGCATTGTATATACCATGTCACAAAAATATGTGACTTTTTCATCCAGCATGTAGCATAGACCACTTGCTTCCCTAAAGAAATAAGATGACTTTCTGACATGTATACTATTTTAGAAACTCTATACCACAGTGCAATTATATTTCAAAGAACAAGGCTATAAGGTAAATTCATTTGAATTATAATTTATAGGCTACAGTCACTTTTGCTCTTTGCCCTTTTCTAGTAGAAGTTCCAGATTTTCTTTAATATGTAATATTTGCTAATTTAGGTCTTATTCTAATTATTATATTGAATCTTTATAAATGTAGATAAATTGACTTTTATGGCCTTTATACCATTTTATTCAATCTAGTCATTTGTATTTACCATTTAGATCTTTTCTCATAAAAGGAAAAAGAGTAAATTAGACTTGTTGCTTTGGATTTTAAATATTATCTTTTCTACACAGCAACCTAAGATACTTTTAGGTTAAGCCAATGAGAAATTGTCCTATTGGTTATACTTTGCTATGTGTATAACATATAGAATAAAGCACAGATGTTAGCATGATCTCAAATTCTAAATCGAGGGAATCTATCCTTGATTCTAATACCTTCACTCCTTGAGTTCACTGACAGCTTTGATTATATTGGATTATATGAAAAACACTTGATTAACACGGGTTGGGTTTTTGTTCTTTATTTAGTGTTATAGAATAAGATTTAAAATAGTGGCATGAAGACAGGGGACCCAGGTATTTTCTGTATTCTCAGAAAAGACCTTAAAGTCAAGTCAAGCTTGCTTAAAGTCAAGTATTTTCTTAAGTTGAAGGTTGCATGTGCAATTATCACTGGGGATAACAGCCCTGGGGGTCCATGCATCCTACAAGACTTGCCCATTTAATTTTCTATAGGTCTGAGAGCCTCTGATTTACAGTGCAGAGTGCTTTATGATTTAAAAAGGACTTTCACATTCTTCTTTTATTTAATCTTCAAAACAAACCTTAAAAGCATTATTATCTTTGAGTTATAGCTGATGCCCATAGACATTTTTTAAAACCATCCAAAATACACCCTATTCTGTCTTCTGTTCTTTTGAATTCTAAAGTGTAATGTGAGGTTTTATAATACTTTATAACTGTATTAGTTATAAATTAGATTTTTTTATCATTAGAAAACATATCCCAAGAAGAATATATTCTATTTACTCATGGAGATAGAGTAAATTTTTTGTGCCTTCTTAACTCGATATGAGAAGAAAGATGAAAATGCAATTTTTCCTTTTTATGTTACCTTGAGGTAGTCACCTGACACAATTACTGCTGACCAGCAAAGAATATGCAGCCTGTTCTGCACTCCCAAGGGGCTTACCAAAAGTGATTGGTACTTTCAAGATAGAAAATATGACTTATTTTATGTTTGTTTTCCATATGGAAGTGTTTGCTCCATTAAGTTTATTTTATTCTTTTTAAAAATTTTATTGAATTCATTAGGGTGACATTGGTTAATGAAATTACACAGTTTTCAAGTGTACAACCTTATAATACATCATCTTCATTTTACATCATTGTGTGTTCACTACCCAAAGTCAAGTTTTCTTCCCTTACCATGTGTCCCCCCTTTACCCTCTTCTACCTCCCTCTATCCCCTTTCCATCTGGCAATCGCCATATTGTGCTCCATTAATTTTAATGAAGAGGAAATCACCATAAATTTCACAGATTAACAGTAGTCTGTAAATTTGCTCTGATGAATAATGTATTGTATGACATATTTTCCAAATATTTGTCTATGTATTTCCACTTACCTTAAATATACTGAAGAAATATATGACTGCCTTTTTCATGGAAATTTTAGATGTAATATTTCAGTAATCACAGATGACTAGAATGAATCAATATATGCCTATTCAACTGCTTACTAGGGAGGGGAAGCCTTCTTTCTTCTTATTTTTTAGTAATATTTCTTGAGATCCAAGATTATAGGAAAGCAAATTTGGCTAGTAAAAGCTCATACTTTTTTTAATCACATGACCATTGTTTACTATATAAGTGAACCCTGATGGGTTTGTCAGTAGGATTTCTAGTAGCCTGCAGGGGCACCAGGACTTCCAAACTTTTTGGACTTGCAGCGATGGGGATCATGTAGTAGAAGGGTCTGGTCATACCGGATGAGGATGTCTTTGATCTACTGCTTGGAAGCCTCTTCCAACATATGTCTGGTGATAGGCCCCTAGGGTTTTGGAGATGGAATGATGAATTGCATAGATCTATGCTACTTGACCACCACCCTTCAGGCAGACTCAGATGTCCATGCCAGCAAATCGTCCCCTCCTCAGAAGCAGAACAGGTTGCAGTAGCTTGTATTGCAGCATTTGTGGCTGGATCATCTCCAGGGGCTGCCTGTTTACCTTGATGGGGCTGTTGCCTGCTTTGCAGAGCACCACAGCTGCGGCCTGTAGTCTTGCGGCTGCAGAGGACCCTTGGACTGCATGGCTGTGGGCATACAAGAGAGATTAACCATGCATAACCCATGGACATAGACAATATGGAGACTGACTTAGGGAGGTGAGAGATTAGGGCTGTGTGGAAGTGGGGAAAGGGAGTAAAAGCAAGAACAACTGTAATAACATAAACAATAAAAAATAATAAAAATAAGCTCATACTTCCATTAGATTTTTGATACAATAGTTCATATATATAATTTTTCTTACTTTATTTACTATGTTAATTTATAGCTTAGCTTCTAAGCAGGTACATATAAGTGTAGTTGTGGGAGAGAGTTGCTTATGTTTAGATGGAAGTTTCTGAGGTTGGTGAAAAATGTTGGTTTCAGAAGTGTTGGTTGTGGTGGCAGGAGAAACTCCCAGCCACACGGTAGTGTTCGTTGGAGAGACCCACAGGGTCCTAGAACATATACAAACCCACCCACCTGGGAATCAGTAGCAGAAGGGCCCAATTTGCTTGTGGGTAGTGGGGAAAGTGACTGAAAGCTGGTGAGAGCCAAGCAAGTGGCATTGTTCCTTCTCTGACCCCTTCCCCACATACCTCTAGTGCTACAACACAGCGACCTGGGTTGCCCAGTCCTGTTGAATACCTAAGGCTCTCCCTTTACAACATAACAGGTATGCCGAGACAAAGAAATATGACCGAAAATAAAAAAGAGAACAAAACTCCAAAAAAGACCAACTAAGTGATAAAGAAGTAATTGACCTTTCAGATGCACAGTTCAAAACACTGGTCATCAGGATGCTCTCAGAAATGGTTGAGTATGGTTGCAAAACAGAGGAGAAAATGAAGGCTATGCAAAGTGAAATAAAGAAAAATGTATAGGGAACCAAGAGTGAAGGGAAGGAAACTGGGAAGGATTTGGAGCAGAAGGAAGACAAAAACATTCAATCAGAACAGAATGAAAAAACAAGAATTCAAAAAAAATGGAGAGGCTTAGGAACCTTCAGGACAACTTTAAACATTCCAACATCTGAATCAGAGGGGTGTGAGAAAGAGAAGAAGAGCAAGAAATTGAAAACTTATTTGAAAATATAATGAAAGAGAACTTCCCCAATCTAGCAAATAAATAAACTTCCAGGAGATCTGGGAACCTCAGAAAGTACCGAAGAAGTTGGAAACAAGGAAGCACACACCAAAGCACATCATAATTACATTACCCAAGATTAAAGATAAGGAGAGAATCTTAAAAGCAGCAAGAGGAAAGGAGATGGTTACCTACAAAGGAGTTCCCATGAAACTATCAGCTGATTTTTCAAAATTAAAAAAAAAAAAAACTTTACAGGCAAGAAGAGGCTGGCAAGAAGTAGTCAAAGTCATGAAAGACAAGGACCTACATCCAAGATTACTCTATCAAGCAAAGCTATCATTTAGAATGGAAGGGCAAATAAAGTATTTCCAAGATAATGTATAGTTAAAGAAGTTCATCATCACCAAGTCCTTATTATATGAAATGTTAAAGGGATTTATTTAATAAAAAGAAGATCAAAACTATGAACAGTATAATGACAACAAACTCACAAATATCAACAACTGTACCTAAAATCAAAAACAAAAACAAACTAAGCAAACAACTAGAACAGGAAGAGAATCATAGTACTGGAGATCACACAGAGGTTTGTGAGTGGGTAGGGGAGGGGGAGAATGGGTGAAAAGGTAAGGAAATAAGAAGCATAAATGGTGGGTACAAAATAGGCAGGGAGAGGTTAAGAATAATATAGGAAATGGAGAAGCCAAAGAACTTATATATACGACCCATGGATATGAACTAAGGTGGGAGAAATGCTGGTGGGAGGTGGGGTACAAGGAGGAGGAGAATAAAGGGGAGAAAAAAATGGGACAACTGTAAGAGCATAATCAATAAAATATACTTAAAGAAAGTGTTCAGTACTTTATAAGAGGAATTGTACTTATATTTATACTGGTAAGTATAGTTTTCTATCTCTGTAGATCTATCTCCATCCATACCTATAACTACATCCCATTCACTTTTCCTGCTAAGAATGGAAGACCTACTAGTGTTATGCCTTCACATGGGAATGGGATCTTGACTTTTTTTCCTGATAAAACTATTGTATATGTTTGTCCTCACCTTTCTCTAGGCACCAGTTGTCTTTCAGGTCAGTAAGTCTTATAATTAAACATCAAATTCGTTCTCCAAAATATTTCTTGATTCCATCTTCTACCTTTATCCTTCTAAATTTTATCTTACTTTCATCAAGATAAGACTGTAAATAGCCTTTTAATTTTTTAAGTAACTCCCCCAATTTGAATAGCACACCTAGAAAGTCACATTTCACATTCCTCTGAGACTTATTTTTCTACAGCAGGTATGGTTGTATTATTCTTCTCTTCATTTAAAAAATATTTTTTTTTATTGTCCTGATACATTTGTCTCCATTTTCCCACCACCACTTTCCCCTGCCCCATACTCCTACCTCCCACCCTCAATCCTTCCCCACGTTAGCTTTGTTGATGGATCCTTTATTCATGTTCCTTTATTTGACCCTTCCCCTTCTTTTCCCCATTACCCACTTCCTCCTTCCCTCTAGTTACTGTTGCTTTCTTTTTTCTTTCAATGTTGCTGGTTGTATTTTCCTTGCTTTTTTGTTTTGTTGATTAGGTTCCACTTATAGGTGAGATCATATGGTATTTGGCCTTCACCCCCTGGCTTGTTTTACTTAGCATAAGGCTCTCCAGTTCCATCTGTGCTGTTGTGAAGGGTAGTAGCTCTTTCTTTCCGCTGTGTAGTATTCCTTTGTGTAGATGTGCCATAGTTTTTTGACCTACTCATTTACTGATGGGAACTTAGGTTGCTTCCAGCACTTGGCTATTGTAAATTGTGCTGCTATGAACATTGGGGTGCATAGGTTCTTCTGAATTGGTGTTTTTGGATTCTTAGGGTATAATCCCAGCAGTGGAAGCGCTGGAGCTAAAAAGTTCCATTTTTAGCTTTTTGAGGAAATTCCGAACTGTTTTCCACAGTGGCTGCATCAGTCTGCATTCTCACCAACAGAGGACTAGGGTTCCCTTTTCTCCACAGCCTCTCCAGGACCCCTTTTCGTTGATGTATTTATGATGGCCATTCTGACTGGTATAAAGGGGTATCTCACTGTGGTTTTAATTTGCATCTCTCTGATGGCTAGTGATGCTGAGCATCCTTTCATACGTCTCTGAGTCCTGTGTATGTCCTCCTTGGAGAAGTGTCTGTTCAGGTCTTTTGCCCATTTTTTAATTGGATTGTTTGTCTTCCTGGAGTGGAGCCGTGTACGTTCTTTATATATTTTGGAGATCAAACCCTTGTCCAAGGTATCATTGGCAAATATATTTTCCCCTATGGCTGGTTCCCTTTTCATTTTGCTGATGTTTTCTTTAGCCATTATTCTTTTCTTTAAAAACTTTTAAAGTCCACTCCTTGCCTCAGGGATAAAGAACCATCACCTTAGCAGAGACCATAACAATTTGCCACAGTCTAACTCTTTAGCTTTGAGTATAGCCAGTATTTCTTGATTTGTAACTATATTTGTTCAGTCATGTTTCTTTCAAGCCCTAGTTCAAATTTAACGCACTCTGTGATGACTTCCTCAAAGTAAAATTCCCAAAGGAAAAATCCCAAAGAAGAGTACTTCCTCTTCTTTGTGATAGCACCTGTGCAAAGTTTAAAATATTCATTCTGTTGTAACAAATTTGCTTACTTGCTCCCACTTATCCTCGCAATCAGATTGTAGCTTCCTTGAGAACATGGATTGTACGAGATTTCTCTTTTCTTCCCATTTTCTAGCACAGGGCCTATTTGGCATATAGTATATGGTCATTAAGGCTCTGTGATTTAAGGAGAATAAAACGTTGTGTATTTTTTTCTAACATTTGCTCTGCGTTATTCATTATCTTAAAATGAATTACAATGGAAAAAATAAATTCTTTACAAAATAAGTGTTATTATAACATTTGCTTAGTTTTAGAAAGAAACAATAAAACAAAATAAAACCAAAGACCATGAGCAAGAAAAGTGCATTAACTGAGAGAATCATCATAATCAGATAATGTTATCAAGTGGCCAAAGGACATGTGACCAGAGAACCTTAGGAAACAGAACAAGGGAGGGGGAAACATAAGGAAGCAGGTGTTTAGTTGGGGATCTTATTATTTCAGGTTAAAGAAACATGCTTGTTTAAGGTAAAATGTAGAGATATCTCGTGGATCCTAAGAGCAAGGATCCACCTTGGTCTCATAAAAAATTAGAAAGGATCTGGAATTCCTCCTGCATCTCTCTCTTCTGCTCATCTTTGTGTGTTTATTATTGTCTCTACTGTGGATCAGTTTTCTTTATTGTAATTTGGTGACTAATACCTTTTATGCAACATAATGGCCAGATTAAGGTTGCATCATTAAGTTTTAATTTCAGATTTTTATGCAGAGTAAACTTGGCCTGGCTTGAACAAGACATCAGCTCCTGGACCGATTATGTCCAGGAGGGAAGGCGGGTCACTTTTGGTTCAGGGATGGCTGCCCTTCTCTAACATGGGAAATGGCTCAAAGAGAGGGACTGCTGCCACCAATTGAGCTTTTGAGAGATATAGATCAAAGAGTGTTTCTTTAGCTTTATGATGTAAAGTATAATTTTTTTAAACGTAGGTAAATAAATGAGCTGCTTTTATTTAGTGTGAAAACAATAGACAAGATATATGAGTCACTAAAATTGAGTCAAACCCATGGGACTAACTTGTTTTAGTTTAAAAATGACCACATTCTTCCACCCCCCGCTTGTCATTTAAGAAGTATAAGGACTCTTCTACCCTCTTCCTCCCATTTATATAAAGAAATTTTTACTACACTTCATAGGAGAGGAAGTATTTAGAAGAAAATCTAACTCCTTCACTTGGTCTTCACTCTCAGTCTTCTCTGGGGGCAAAGGAGTCACTTGCTAACTGGACGGATCGTACTGGAAGAGAAGGCTGCTCTCCCAGTGTCCACGCAGGGGCCTTCTCCTTCTGTGCCTGTCCTCTAAGCACTAACCCTAGGGCGGCGGTTCAGAGGTTCAGGGTTATCTACAAGACATGGGAGGAGTGTAGTTTTTCCTGCTGCTCCTGGAGCTCAATAGATGTGAAGTAGATTTACCCTTCAGTTGATTTGGGAAGAAGTGTTTGCATGTTAGAATTCCTATTTTCCTATCAGTCCAGGTGACATTCTCTATTTCAGCTTTGTCAGCATTAAAACTTTTTTTCCTCTTTGATCTTACAGCATTATCTGAATAGCGTCAATAAACCCAAAAATAAGGTGAATGATCTAGAAAATCTTCCAGAATGGACTCAAACATTGATTTTGTAATTAAACTAACAATTTCAAGTTATCAGATTTATGTCAACTTTTTCCAGCTATAGAAGAGGAAGCCATCATTGTTCACTGGTTACAGATTTGTTTTGCTTTCCTTTTTTTCTTAGATTGAGAAAGTGGAAATGTTTATTGTAGTGCCTTCCCTTATAATTAAGAAAAAAGGTAAATTATCTTAAAAGTGTGAGTTTTTTCTGACTTTTATTTATTTATGTTTATTACCATATAGTCCCCTTACACCCTGTTTCCCAGCCCACCCCCCCGCCCCCACAATCCCCACATTGTGGTCTGTTTCTTTTCCAATCAGCACAGACCCGAGTGCCAGGAATAAGGCTTTACTATTGACTTTGACCCTGAGCAGCACAGCTGAGAAAGGAATCAGGTCACCAGGAAAATAAAGATGTGCCTCATTAAAGACAAGGCTTCTGTTTAAAAAAACAAACAAAAACCAGGAAAATTGGCTCTTAGTTTTTGCTACGTGAGACCTTGTTTACTCCCTCAAATACTATATTTTCCAGAATTTGGTTCCCAGACCAGAAGCATCAACATCATCTGGGAATTTGTTCAAAATGCAAATTTGTGGCTCTGTTTCCAGAGATTATCATTTCGTGGGTCTAGAGTGGGGCTCATGAATGCGGGGGGGAGTGATTTTTGGTTTTAACAAAACTGATTTTAAATTTAATTTATAAGAGGAATGTGAGATAATGTTTGGATTTCAATTTCTGCCCAAAAATTAAAAGTATAAGGACATTCGTGTTGCTGAGATTTGAGACATTTTGCTACTATTGTTATTGTATTTCAAAAATATTATCATAATATTTTTATGATGATATACAGATTCAATAAATTATCTTGGGTGAGCTTGTGTTTGAAAATTCATCGGATATAATTTAAAATGGGAAATAGTTTGGGAAGTAGGTTCTTACCCTCAAGCATAGTTGGGTTGATTTAATTCATGCATTGTTTAATTCATGTCTGTTCCAGAACCATGTTGAGGCACAAGCCAATGCTCAACAGTTTGGGGTTCATAAAAGAGTGGTTGGTACTGGGGTGGCGGCCGCAGGTGGCAGCAGCACTGCCTGGTTCACTGTTGGTCTCCTCCCCAAGAGACCAGCATCCATGGACTGTTGGGCCCATGGTTTGAGAGCAGCTTGTTCTTATAGATCGCATACTTCTAAGATGAAATGGCTGCTCCACTACTCAAGACACCTTCTGCCATCTTCCAAGCTCCCCTAATGTACTCATCCACAAAGGAGAGCAAGGCACTTATTCGATAGGTGCTGTTTTGACCCAGTGTGTGTGGTTCTACGTGGTTCCTGCTCACTTGCGCTCCCCCTTGCCAGGCTTCTGATGCTAAGGAGGAAGCACAGCTCCTAAACCCTTGCAAACATGTGGTTTGTGGGCCAGCAGCATCATCATCATCACTTGAGAGCATCTTAGAAATCAGAATCTTGGGCCTCACCTTCATCCTGCTGAATCAAACCTATTCGCTGATAAAACTCTGAGGCTGTTCATATATCATTAATATTTCAGAAGCACTGTTTGATGCTTCCCAAAGTACCAAAATAAGAATTAGACCAGGTGAATTTTTTTTAAGATCCATCCTGGTGCTTCAGAATCTTCTAAGGCGAGTCTTGGAGAAATATGGGAAACACTGGAAGCCTATCTCTCACAGTTCAGACAGACCTTCTCAAACTTTAACATGTATCCATATCCCTCAGGGGTCTTGCTTCCATGCAGGCTCTGATTCAGTAGGTCTTGGTTGGGTCCTGAAGCTCTGCGTATCCAGCAAGCTCCCAGGTGATGCCCATGCTGCTGAACCACAGGCAACATTTAGTAACAAGGTCAGAGAATCTGGGCTGGTGGGCACGAAGCAGTGAAGAACTTTACAAATGTGTCTGATGTGTCTGTCTTTGAACTCTCTTGGTTGTGGTGTCCTAAGGTCTAGATTTATAGGGAGCATGTGAGTAAGTCAATTTTAGAGCCAGTTTCAAAGTGTTCTCCAACTGAAATTCATAAATGATAAAGCTGTTATTTTGATCTCTATATATTTGACTTTTCTGTTTATTCCTAATAGAGTTGAATGTGTGTGTATATCTATGTTGGTTTAAGCCCAAGCAAGGTTTTATAGATACACAGACTCTGTCTGAGACTCATTTCCAAATTCTCTCTTCTCCACAGATGGTAGGAATAATTTTAAACTTCCACCCCATTATCTCTCCCCAATAAACAATTTGGTTTTACCACAACGATGCCTCCACATGAGCTAAGATTTTTGCTAGGTGCTTCCAAGACCAGCTTTAATGTGGTCAAGGTCTTTGTAACTATGAAGAAACTTCATTTCTGTAATATGGCTTTTTCTCCTTTTGATTCAGACTGACCTCATCCAGTACCCTGACTCACCCACCTCCTCCCTTGCATGCTCACTCTCTTAATCATTAAGCCCTAAGGACCGTCATGTTCTGGTCAGCTTCAAATAACCTTAGAAACAAAGTCTGCCATCTCTTGACCACAGAAACAGAGTTGCAGTCAAACTAGAGATGCCATCTAGCCTCAGTTGTGTTTCAGCTTCAGGCCCAGAAAAGCAGGATGATCCCATCAACCACACCCTTGCAAACCCAGACAGGGCGAGGTCATGGCTCACATCAGGAACAGATGCAATAACTACCTCCCACCCCAGCACCTCCCAATCAATAGAGACCACTGTCCTAACCATAATCCTAACTCCTGTAGTCCCCTGTATAACCCATCCACTGGAAACCATCGGAGACCCATATTTGAGAACACTAGGTGACCTGTGTATTTGTGTTTATAGTCATTTCCTTAAACCCTTTGTTTCTTTGCTGCAAACTCCTGTTCGCATCTTACTGGGCTTTGATAATAAACAGGCAAACGAACCTCTTTAGTTCAGAAACACTGTGCTTGAATCAGAAGAGAGAAATTGTTTGATAACATTTTGCAATTCCTTGAAGGAATGAGAGACTCCACCAAGAGACAGATTCTCAGAACAGTTGCATGAAAAGGCACGTGAAGTCACTAAGTCGTGAGTCCTCAGGCTGTGTTGATGGCACTAAGTTGGAGAATCTAAAATAGAAGGAAAAAAAAAAGGATAACTGTGATAAGATTTTTTAATGGAAGTATTTCATGGACACTGGCATGATATGTACTTGGGTGCTTAAGAAAAATAAACGCTTTGGAGAAAAACACACATTTTATATAATGAAGGGAAAGTACATTTCCCATATGTTTTTTTCTAGAGAGAACTTATTTGGAATAAGAATTTGGATGAGAGGCCAAGTTTTCTATGGTAAGCTCCACCTTTTAGAAAGGCAGTGAGAAGAAAAGCTTTAGAGAAAATGAGTCATAATCCAGGAGTATTGAAATTGTACAATAGAGCTTTTTTAAGAAAAACAGGATTCATGTTTGTTTTGGGAACTTGTCAAAGATATTCTTCAGTTATATTTGAAATCAGTTTTCATTGTCGTTATTGTTTTATGCAGGTACTCTTTTTGTCTTGAGAATTAGAAGCCATGCTGAGACTGAGAACTCAAAAACGATCAGTGAATTATGGCCTTTACTGAAAAAAAAAGAAATTCCAAATGAAACATAGAAAAGAGGATTCAAAATGAACAGACAGGAGGCCTAAGAAGTAATAAGAAGCTAGTGATAGAGTAAGGAAGAGGATAATTAACCAATAAAGTAGAAATGAGAATAGTCAAGAATTGAGAAACGTTCTGATCTAGTTCTTTGCATGAAATAAAGTCAGTGTTTGTACCCTTAGACTTTGGCTGAGCTTTATGATACTGGTTTATGTTTTGTACCAAGGAGGTTTTTTTTTTTTTTTTTAAATCAAATGCAAACTTGAGTGTCATATCATTTATGTTAATGTTATTAAAATTATTACATAAATTATTTCTTATGAATTAACAAAGAAGACACGAGGGAAAATATTTATTGAGCACTGTCAAGGTAATTTGACATTTTTTAGGTGCATGGAATTCATTATCCTTTCCTGATTGTACATCATTTCCTAGTGGGCAAATAATTCTTCCTTTCTCCACGTAGACTTTCTAGGACGGTAATTCCACAGGCAGTCTTCTGTGATGGAAGATTAATCAGGAGCGCTCTCCCAGGAATTTGAATCTCAAGCAATTGATGCATGTCTGAAAATGAATATTTGGAAATTATTTCCTGCCCCCTTGACTAGGCTTTCAGACATGGAGACATTCACTGTGATCCTTACTTCCTAGGTACTTCTCTGCTTTCTGGAGCATCTATTGTTTCTGCTCAGTTCCAAGCCTGAGCCTTATATTTTTCTGGCAATTTAGTATCTATCTGGTCATCTCTATGACCAAAATATTCTTCCAATAAAATTTATTTTGTAAAAGTTAGCAATTGAAAGGGAGCAGAATTTGTCACCTCCAAATATCCCTCTTTGCCATAAAGATAATTTTATGCTGATTGTTTTTTTTTTAAAGCAGACATGGGATAAGTTCTGAAAACCAAGTAGAAGTTCCCCTTCTGTATGAGAAATTGACATTTATAAGGGAAATCTCCATTTGTAAGGATGTCTCTCTTTCTCTGTACCAGAAAGAGGAAGATGACTAAATCCGTAGAAACTCTTATCAATGGAGAAGGCACAGACTTAAATCTGTGTAACAACCATACCCTTGTTTACTGTGCTTTGAAAATCTGGCTCTTCCCATGTATATAGGAGGTATACATGTTTTTAAACTGTTTTTTCTCCTATTAATGTTTTTTAATTAATAGGAAGTCTCAGCCAAGAACCTAGAAGAGTAGAGGAATAATTATTTTTGGTCCCCCACATTATTTTATATTGCCTGTAAACAAGAACCTATCTTGTACAACATAAGACAAATAGACACCTCCATTTTTTGAGTCCAATGAAGATTTGGTTTAGAGTCCAAAATATTAAATTATAATCTATAGATATTGCACACTGGCTCATTTTTGTAACATTAACTATTGTAACCAAACAGCAAGTTGGGTCCTGCTACCCATTGCCCATAGGCAAATTTCAGAGTCAGAGGTTCGGTAAAAAAGGAAAGGAGTCTTTTATTCAAAATACACAATTTTGCCAGAATGGCAGGCTTCTGCTTCAGAGCCCATTCCCTCTAAAACAGCCAAAGACAAATAACCTTGCGCCTCTCTAGTCCTAGGCTGTGCCTAGAGTTTCTTCTCCCATTTAAAAATACCATCCTTTGGGAAACACAGGTGGCTGCAACATGATCATCCAGGAGGATCCCCAGGAAAGAGAAAGATGCTGAGTCTCTGCCCTCCCTTTATTTAAATCTTCTGGCCCATAATTCCATGTGCTCCAGAGCATCCAAGCTTCCCAGCTAGCCCCATCCTACTCTGGCAGGTCTGCACCTCCCATTGCTGCCATGTTCTGGAAGGGAGTAGGAGGGTTATTTTTCTCCATCAGTCCTGCTCGCCAGCCTGTGGTGTCCCTGCGCAGGAGCAGGGAGAGCCGTCATGTACCATGCTAGCTTGTTTACCACCGCCTCCAGTAACCTCTTATAGCCCCTCTTCTCGCCTCCTGGCACCATGCCATTATCAATATTGTATATGTATTTGCCATGAGTTCTTCATGCTTCACATTGTCTCCTAAAATAAAAATATCCAGAGCATATCAATCAATTGCAATTTATAAAATATAAGTTACAAAATAGTAATAGTATTTAGCTCAGTGCCAATATGAGATATTGAGGAACCATACTTTTCCCCTAATATCTATTTTTACTATTTACAATTTTAAAATATGTGTATGTATTAAGTATACAATGATCAAAAGCAGCCTTATTAACAGACGTATTAGGGGTATACATATATGTCTAGCACATATATTCTACATTCCTTGAAAAAGGAGTGGAATTCTTATCTTTATTTTTTATTTTTTATTTTTTGCTCTCTTAACCAAAACATGCCATAAGAAACCATCTGAGAGTTAAGGGGACTAAAACTCATCGAAAGCAAGTGTCAGTAAAATTATTAGTTATAGAAAATTGGAAATGTTAAAGTAAATTGAGAGTTGCTAAGATTTTAAGGATTTGCTGCTTTTGGGATGGAATTGTGTACTCTAAGGGAAAAAAAAAAAAAAAAAAAAAAAAAAGGCTTCTCCCTGTTGAAAATAAAGAGACTTTAGGGAACCAGGATTTTGCCTCCCCAAAATGTCATTTGGCATGAAGATCACTTTAGGCTCATTATTTATTTTTTTTTAAACAAAAACAATCATGAAGAGTTTTTACCTTCCCCTCGATTGTTAAAATAATTTAGATAGAGGGTCTCTTCCAGGAAGAAGAGCCATCACCAGAGATAACTACAAAGAATAGAGTGAGCAGTTGTAGACTTGCAGGTCAGAGGGTGGGTGAGACTTACCAAGGTCTGCTTATTCAAAGGCCCTGGGTGTCCTTTGTCCCGGCAGGGCGTGGGCGAGCAGTTGTTTACCCAACATTCGTTTTTTCATCTCCATGTGAATTACCTTCTTCCCCTGTGAAGTCTCAGGCTTCTATCCTTTCTCCTTAGTTCAGAGTGGCCTGTAAATCCCAGTTGCCTGACTGTCTCTAGACCTCAAATTCTAATGAAGTCCCAGTATGTACAAAATTAAATTTGATTTTCTCCTATTAATCTGTTCCACGTCAATTTAATTCTTAGACCAGCAGGAAGGACCTAGAAGGATGGAGGAGAATTTTTTCCTCCCTGACAAGACCTTTTGCCTTGCCTTACCTTCCATAGATATTTACTTTAGAATATTTGCAAGTTATTTCTCTATCTCTCTGAAATATATGTACTTTTTTTTAAAGCTAAATAAACCTCTCAGAAGCTTTAGGATCCAGGAATGTCTCTTTGAAATGTAAACCTTAAGGAAGATAGTGTCCTTATCTATCTCCCAGTTTCTGTAAGAGTAGAAGCCTAACTTCAGTAGGTTCTTTGCTCACCTTACAAACCTACCTCCTGTCACAAAGATATGTGTTTATTTCTTCTTTGGAGAAAGCTAATTATGTAACACAGATGGTGATCCCCAACTACCAAGCAAATTTAGGATGAACTATGTGTGTCAAGGGCTGTGCCATGTCCTGTTACTTGAGGAGTAGTTACTGTTCATTTTGAAAATATATGGGTAGTGGGTGGTATTTCCTTGGCTATATGAAAAGCTGAGATTTTTTTTTTGTCTTTGCAAATTTTTTAGCAGATCTATGATGCACATCACATTCTGTTTTTATAATTATTGAATAATAAAATTGTTTTTCTCTTCTACATTTGTGGAGAGTTTTTCTGGGTTGGGAAGAGATTTTGTTTTTAATTATATTTCCCCAACTATGTGAAATCATCATATTTTTAGAGTTTTAGTACTTCATTAAATATTGATTATATGACTTATTTAATAAAAGTAAAAGAAAGGCATCTAAAAGATTTTAGGACCAACAGATTTTTGTCAATTTACCAAAATAATTTTGTTTAAAAATGTTTTTTAATAAATCCTTTTAAAAATTAAATAATGTTAATGTAATGTTAGCATGTTGTTAGAGTATAAGGGATTTTTTCCTAATGATTGTATATTCTCTGAGAAGAGGATCTGTGTTTATACTTTAATAAATTTTCTTAGTACCTACAAGCTTGTTTATTTCTTTTTGGCACCCTGAATATTTCACATGTGTATTGGGTAACTTATTATCTAATAAATTCCAAAATATATTTTCAGAATAGTCTATTATTTTGGTATTTATTGCCCACTTACTTACCCTGTTTGTATTTTCCTAGGATAAATTTATTATTAAAAGAAAAAGGTCAATGTAGTAAATGCGATAACTTAGATCCATGAACAGATAATGTTACTAAATTTGGGGTGGAGACCTTGTCAGGCTGTACCATCCTGCCTGTGTTTTTTGAAGCTTCAACAGTAGTGTTCATCAAAGGTCATTTGATTCTGCTAGTTTTTGTGTTTTTAGATAGTCCCAAATGTACTTCTGTGACCCATTTGACAGCAGGTCTCTTTTCTTAATGATGAGGGTCCGTAAGAACAATGACCCACCTCCCACCCCTCACCCCCCACAAAACACAACAATTTTCACAGTAAGAAAAAAAAATTCTGAGAATTTAATCTACTAAAGCTTTCTATTTATTATTCTGAAAGGATGAAATACCCCTCACCCCAAAAGGGAATAATCAAAGCACTTTGACTTTATACTGTGTGAACATTTTCACTAAGGGTGAATTAATTTGAAACAAACTGTTGTGATATCTATGTGTAGAGAACAGTAGTCACTTAAAGAAAAAAGCAATGTGCAAATACATATTTATAGAAGGGATCCAAACGAAATAAAGTAATATCTGTTCTTTGTTAAATCATTATCTAATGTTTAATCCTTGTAATAAACAACAGTGAATACTTACACGGTGAAAGAAAATAAAAACGAGTTAAGAAATTTAACAAAATAAAGATACTAACACATTTTAATGCAGTAGGGTGATGGGATTATATTCTTTTGGATTAATATCTGAAGTTTTAGTGGCCTGAGTGTTCTATCTGTGGGGATGTGATACTTGCCTTCCTCAGGAAACATTTAATGACAACAAAGACATTTCTAAACAGCTGCTTGATTTTAGACTGTGGCTGACCAATATTAGGAAAGAGCTGTTGTTCCTAATCAGAACAGACATTGGTCTCTTTCTCATGCAAATAATTACCTCTAACAGCACGCTGAGTCATAATTCAGCCAAAGATTGATTCTGATTGTATGAGGTTGCTAGGAAACACCCTTCTCTGAATGTGGGTGAAAAATATTTCTCCTTCACAGTGCAGATTTTTTAGAATTATGTATATTACATTTTAACATGATGTGTGAATTAAACATTTTCATAAAATTGAAGATAAAAGGTTTTGGTTCCTTAAGAATATGTAGCTATGTAAAGAATTGCTGGCTTAACTTTTAATCTAAAATTTCTGCATTTCAACATTAAATAAATAAAATGTCCTCTACATGGTAGTATTTTTGCTATGCATCTACAAATGTGAGAGGATATTAATTAGCATGTTGTTAGAGTATAAGGGATTTTAATAGCCTGACTGGGAGGGTGTCCACATGTCCCTGGAAAATTATAAGCAGCAATTCACAAAGCTATAACTGATTACCAGATGGGTAAGTATGGAGTTAATGTTATTTCTTCTGGGACCAGAATGTCAAAATGAATATCTAATTAGGCTACTAAACAACTTTTAGAAACACAAAGCAGAAATAAATCAAGGAGCAGTTTTAAGAACAATAAGAATGGAATAAAACCATCTTAATATTAAAATAAAATCAAAAGAAATAAAGCTTTGGAATGTTGAAACGTAAGACAGAGTATTTGGCTACTATACCTTTTTAAACAGAATATGTGAAATTTATTTTACTCTCATCAGGTATTTCAAGCTGATTTATAAATTAGTGAAATAAGTACCATGGATACAAATTAAACAGAGACAAAATTATATTAATAGCAGCCTAAAATAATTGCTAAGCAGTCAGAATCATTTCTGCATGAGAAAAATATACTCTTGATGTTTCTTTGAATCCCATAAAGAAATCATTTATTTAAAATTTGCATCAATACATATTTGTTACTTGCCCCGGGAACAGAGGTGATTGAAACCCCCCTGTGTGCAAAGATCATCAAATTTACTAACAGTGACCGAGGTGATTGAGGTAACTTGTTAAATTAGGGCATAGAGTTCTCTAATTTTATATAATAATTTTTGGAATTTAGGGTGTGTATGTTTATAAAACAAGCATATTTTTAAAAGAACTTTGTTCTTGATTCCCCTATTCTTTAATTGTATTTAAAACTAAAAATTAAACAGACCATGAGTGTTCCTTATTTTAACTCTGATTTGAAGCATCTTGAGATAATAAACATGTAGGTTTTTGTTGTTTCCATGCTGTTTGTAGTATCATTTTTTATACCATGGAGAACTTGAAACACACACACAAAGCCACATATCTTGAGAGGTAGTTATTTTTTAAATGATTAGTAATTTCAAAAAAAAAGAATTTCTGAGATAACAGAGAGGATAATAGGATTTTTTTAGAGACATTCAAAAGAGATGGTCAGAATATTTGGTTGAAAGCCCATACAGTATTGTGGCTAAAGGCTTAGGCTGTAAGGTCATTCAGAACTATGCTTAAATGAAGGATCCACCAATTAATGTTGTTATGCCTTTGGGAAAATATCGTACTTACATCTTAAATGATGTTTCCCAATCTACACATTAGGTAGATTAGGTATCTCTGTTATGGAGATTCCATACAAATTAAATGGAAAATGAATGTAAACCACTTGGGAAATTGTTTATCACATTAGGTAAGCATGCTATAACTGCTGACTATTATGGTCTGGTTTATATAAACATCAGCTAAACACAAAAATATCTGGGAAATTGGGTAAGTTGCCTTTCTATCATGCTTTCTTCAAAGCATCATTATTTTTTTCCCTTAATCTTCTTCTTCTATGCCTTGGTACTTTTTGTGTCTGTTACCTTTTGAATTGTTGTTCCTTGTTCACATTCTTACACATTAAGTTGTCCTTATTGTAGAAAAGAACTAGCTGCAAAAGCTTGTGCATTGCTGCCTTTAAACCCATCCTTGATACAAGCCAAGATCTTGGCAACATTAGCCTTTTACATACATGAATGGAGTCAACTGACGACCTAAAACCCCATCTCTCACAAGCACACCCAGTTCATCAGTACTGTCCGCTTAAACAATAGCACTTGCTTCTTAAATGTCATCAGTGTTGTAAACCATTTAATATATGAATTTCAATACTTGGGAAATCCTCCCAAGTATTAAATCTATATGCATAGATTTAGACTAAATACTGGTCAGTTCACCATAGTCTTTGCAAAATAAGTATTAGCTAAACTAAAAATGTTGAACTTGCTTTCACTTTCCAGAATTGCTTCAGATTTCCAGTGTTTCCATGGATAGTGTAAGGTACTATGTAAGAATTAAATGTTGAAATGGACTTTTCCTTGAGAAAATACTTATTCAGACCCAGTAATGACATATAATAGCCTCGTAGCATTTTTTGCAGTTATGATGGAGTCGCATGAATCACCTATTGATTACCATTCTTTTCAAATGACAAATGGTTATTGAAGTCTAAAAGGAGAGAAAATGGCAAAAGAGGGAGATACCACTTTACTTCATAGCTTTGTAACGTATCAATCAGTTTAGGCTCTCAAAGATGATTCCAAAATGGGATAAGACATGCAGGAGATTTATTTGGGATAAATCCTTGTTAAGGATAAAGAGAGAAGGAGCAGAAGAAAGCAGGGAACCACTTCAGACCAAGGTATAGAATTGAACCCTATGAAAAGAAAGCATGAAGGAAAAGGATTTGGACAGGAAGGGGACTTGGGAAGTTTTTATTTCTGGGAGAGGTTAAAACTGCAATTGAATCAGGTATAAAATCTAGGTTTGGTATTTTGATTTTAGCACAAGTGATGCCATTTGGGCATGTGGTTGTCTCTTTAATGTAATAAACTCGTACAACTCACTAGCAAAGGACCAAATAATCCAATTAAAATATGGACAAAAGACCTAACTAGATATTTTTCCAAACAAGATATTAAAATGACCAGCAGGTACTTGAAAATGTGCTCAACATCACTAATCATTAGGGAAGTGTAAATCAAAACCACAATGAGATAATTTCCTCACACCTGTTACAATAACTATCATTGAAAAGACAAGAGACAACAAGTGCAGGCGAATATGTGGAGAAAACAGAAACCTCTTACACTGTTGATGGAAATGTAAATTGGTACAAAGACCGTGGGAAACAGAATAAAAGTTTTGAAGAGCTTTCATTATTTTAAAATTCATAGAATGACTGTGATACGATGGGAAAAAATTACAGCAGTGGAACTGGAGTCCTCTGTATGAACTCCATTTTAATGTACCAGAACAGGAGTTGAAGTGAAAAACCTGATTTGCCTCTGAGTTCTACTGCGTGTTGAGTTCCAGATCGCTTGCTGTCTCTGAGCTTCAGTTCCCTCTGTGTCTCTCACAGTGTGTCTAAGAAAATGGTGCACACAGCAGAGGCTGCAGGGAAACCTCTGTAGGATGAGGCACAGACTCTCAGATGTCTACAGGGCAGCAAGAGCTGAGGTGAGGTGAGGTCTCCTCAGCCAGAGAGAATTACCAAGTGCTCCCCAGGCTGAGGCCCTGCAAAAGCCACACAGAGAGGGCCAGCAGGGCTAGGAGTGCCCGGGGAGAGAAAAGGTATCGTGGGGAACAGTTGAGTAATGACTATAAACTTTATAGTATCTTTCATTGTATGCTTTTCTTAAAAATTATCTCGTATATTTTTGGCTATGTGTTCTTTTATATTAATTATCACTTTGCCAATTTACATGAAAAACCATATTGATTATTTTGTCAGAGTAGCACAAAAATATAGATTAGTTTGCGGTCTTTATAATACCAGAACTTACCCTCCATGAGCATAGTTCATATCTCAATGTATTTAAATGTATATGGATTACTGATCTGTTTCTGGTACATAGAAGTATGTATCATTTTTCATTCTTTTTATTAAGGACTTTATGGAATACATAATTACTATGTATTCCAAGTGAAGGAATGGTATAGGGTGTGGTTATAGAAATTTTGTCTGAATTACCCCACCAGTTTGCCCAGAATCCCGGTGAGTTCATTCGTGATTTTATTAACTGAACTGATTCTTTAAAATGCTTAATTTTATAACCAAAATATTGTCTCTGAGGGTTTTGAGAAGTAATTACTTGGATACATTATGTGAAGCTTAAAATTTCAAGAAATAACTGATGCATAGGATTGCATCCTTAGAGACTTAGGCTAACAGTTAACAAAACAAGAAAATATCAGTAAGAAAATGCTGAAAATACTTTTAATCAAACTGAGTAAATATTTGAAATGGAAGCACACAATATGGAATTATAATTTTAATGAATATTTCTGGGGTCATGCATTATATATGACATTATTTATACTTATTTCAATAAGTGATGTTTTGGATTTTAAAAAGGGATAAAATTAACTAGCATTTAACACATCTTTGTTTTAAGCTCTAATTATTACAAAATTTATACTTTGTTATCAAAAGTGTAATATTAAGTTTCTGAATACAATTTTACTATTTTTGCTTTGAAAACTGGTTAAGCTAGTTTATTTCTCCCTCTTTACTTTCTCCTAGCATGACCATTTCTTGAAAGAAGGCTAATTTTTTTTTCAATAAATGTTTTATACAACTGCTGGTCAAGAGCACAGTGATACTGTTTTAAACAGAGCACATACAGCTCACGTATCATGATTTAAAAATATTCATCAACTTCTGCTTCAACCAGTAGTCATAACCAATAAATTCCATCCTCCATACTATTATCTTTAATTTCCTCTTTTACGTCTCTTTTTAAATTTTTTTTTATTGTTCAAGTACGTTCGTCTCCATTTTCCCGCCATCACTTTCCCCGGTCCCCCTTCTCCCCCTCCCTCCCTTTTTTTTACCTCTCTCATTCATTGGTATTTAATTCCCTAAGTTTCTTTTTCTTTAGATTAATTTGGTCATTTTTCCTTTTAAGTTTACATTGCTGTAAACAAAGGAGGGGGCTGGAGTCAATCTCGGTTCCCGTTTTCAGCTAGGCCACTCTCAGGTTGCCAGTTTGGCCATCACATTGCACATCACAGAAGTACTGCTGTGATATGTGTTTGATCCATTGTATTGTGCTGCACAGTGATCAATTGCCTGTCCAACTTGGCTCTGCACTTATTATTTTCATGGAAATTTCTTTCTTGGCTATTCTTAGGTATACTCTACTTCCTTCTGTCTCTGACCCTCCATACTCTTTATGTGTCTTAGAGGTTTAATAAATTAAACTCCAACATACACATTAGATGCAGGAAACATTAATGTACTAACAGTCACAGTCAAAACCATTCCTGTAAACCTGCGTTAGAAAATTCTGATTGCAGGGAACTTAATGGAAGTGTCCTACTTTCTGGAGTCATTTGTTTTGATGAGAGCCTGAGTGTAAATTCTGTGCAAAACACAGACAGCTATTATGCAGTTAATTATGCACAAAGTAAACAAGTACAACTGCAAACAGCAAAATGCCACCTAATAATGGATAACTCCAGATTTATGGTATGCATGCCCAATCTGTAAAGGCTTCTACTCATGAATCTAAAATGAATGGAACATTACCTAAATGATCCAAAATGAAGGATTTAATACATTGCTCTACCCTTATTGCTACTTATTTCTTGTCAGCAGATTTTTCATTTTGCCTTAATTTATTGAACATAAACACTATGCAAATTCTTGGGTCATATTTAAAAACATATGGCTTGTGCTATGATTACTGGTTAGGCATTTTATTACAAATTACTTGTTAAGCAAATCACTTTCTTAATTATACAGGTCAACATATAATCACCATGCCCACATATACTTGTTATATAAAGTTCCACTAAATAAACATACCATGCATAATTTAGGGAACATGTTTATGTAGTGTCCATAACATGCGTGTGAGTGTTTACTGATGTTCTTATCAATGTAAATGATTTCTCTTATAATGAACATTTAAAATGTTGTAGCTTCTGCTAGTATGGGGATTTTTCTGAAATTTGATACATATAAAATGTATCACTTGATGGCTCTTCAATCTACCTCTCATAAGAAAGTGATAATTGAAAAGCTACTAAATAAATTCAAATAATATTATATTTTATTAACTTACATAAAATACTGTAACTTGCTTTTATCCCTTTTTGTTCCAAAAAGTTAATATGACTCACTAAGTGCCAAAATTGCAATAATTTAAGGAGTATATAAACATCTCAGAGTTAAGAGAAAGTAAAGGGGGAGAAAATAAGATCTAGCAGGAGTAAGATTAATTTACAAAATACATGTTGGTAGACTTAAGAATTGGACAAATTGGCTTCAGCCATCTTGTTAGTGAAAAGACACAGAAAAACAAATGGTTAATGATATGCTATGGCAAACTGATCCACACAATTCAAAGAAGCACACTTATTCTTTGTTCTGAAACTACAGAAACATCCTGTGCATCCTTTTACAGAAAACACTTCTTTAAATGTGAGTCAATGTAGGTTCATCTACTGTAAAGAACATATCATTTTAGTGCAGCATGTTGATAGTGGGAGAGGTTGTGTGTGTGGTTGGGAGGATAAGGGATAAGTGGGAACTCCGTACTTCTCACTCAATTTTGCTGGGCTCCGAAAACTGCTCTGAAGTCTTCTTTTAACTAAAAAAAAGTCCCAAACAATGCTCTCGTAATTAATTCTTGTGACCAGTTCTAGGCTGTTCCTCATTCAAACCTTCCATGTAAAAAGATTGTATAATCACAGTACAGTTGAGTAAAAGCTGTCTCCTGGGGGTGATAGGAAAGCGATGTGTTTATAGTGATGTGTTACTTTTGCTATGCAACATTACAGAATGCTTTCTTTAAGCTATTTTTTTGTAAATCGATGCCTATTCCAGATTCTAAATTGATATATATTTCAGACAATTGTGGTGTATTTATGCATGTCCTAACACATTAGGCCACCCATATATAATGAATAGTTTTACAATAGAAATATTGTTCTGGCTTGAGAATCCCCTTTCCTTGAAAATAACCTACAGGTAAGGCGTATATGGAGAGAAGTGATAAAAAATAAATAGTTGGGAGAGGTTGGGGGGGGAGTCCTTTTGATAATTGAAAACAGATTACTATACGTGGCTTGCATGCATTTTTTTACACCAGGGCATATGTGAAATCTCAGTAAACCAAGGGCTAAGTGCCTCATTTACTTGGAGAAAAATGTTTAGGTATTTGGATATTTAAGCTAACAATCTTTTAGAACAAATTCTCTAAGCTGTAGCTATATATTGCCATTAAAAAATAAAAAAAAAAAACACCTCACCTGAAGATATGTTTCTTGATTTTTGAGAGACAAGAAGGGAAAGAAAGAGAGAGAGATCGAGAGAAACATGGATGTGATAGAAAAACATCCATCAGTTGCTTCCGATATGTGCCGTGAATGGGGATTAAACCCACAACCTAGGTATGCGCCCTGACTAAGAATTGAACCCACAACCTTTTGGTGTCTGGGATGACGCTCCAACCAACTGAGCCACCAGGCCAAGACTATATATCGCCCTTTTAATAAAAGTAAATATGGTCATTTTATAAGGAGGAAAAACAGGTAATAGCAGATCTAAATTCTTGTTTAAATTACTACTCTTATTTCATGTTAAAGCACTAAGATAGATGGAATGCCAATGCATGGGAGGTCAGAATGCTAAATCAATTACCATATTTGTGCATTTGCAATTTCTATGCAAAGCATATGGCTTTCTTTTTTTCTTACTTGGATAATTACTTTCTTACTGTTTTTTATTTTTATTATTGTCAGCTTTCTGTTCATATGATTTATTGTGTGGGGTATAAGGGGACATGATATTATTATGTACTCTTAAATATACTTCTGGGTTGATTGCTTTGAATATCTGTTTATTCTGAAAAATCAAAAATTATTTTCAAAGAGTGACTGAGATCAGAGACAGTGAAAAACATCAGAAATGTGCCAAAGCCTTAATGCAAAGATGACTGCACAGTCTCTTTACTTACTATATTTAATTTTTTTTAAAGAATATCATTATGGATTAGAATTATGGAATTTGTAGTATAGAAAAGAATAAGGGAAAAAGAGAATTAGTAGCAACTAAAATTAAAATGTAAAACCTTTTAATACCTTCAAAATTCAAGTTAAATGTATAAATCAAGATGATCTCTTCAAGATTACTTATATTCCAGACAAAAATGAACCATTTTATCACTTTACTATTTATGAGGTGATGATTTGCATTTTAGAAAGTTTTAAACTAAATTTCACCATGAATATTACTTACCAGTTGGAATATTGAGCTAAAATGCATTTTACTTGTTTTTTTTTTTTCACATGCTTCATCATGTTGGTCATTGGAAGTGTAGAAATTCCTTTTTTTAAAAGTTATTTTCTTAATAGTGTAAAGCTTATTTTCAGGATTAAAAAAATATATTTATCCAATAACATTTATAACTTAAACACATGGGTGAATTTTTCCTCCTGTATTATCTTTTCCTTTGGACAACTTTTTTCTGAAACTTTGAATATTTATATAAAATACTTCTGTCGGTGCTTCCATTGGAGTTGCCTTAAGTCTTAGAATATTAACCTTGGCATATACCTTCATAAGGACAATCTAAGCTTGACAGTGCTCATCTATGAAAAAACACTCTGTATGTCTTTGTAGAATACACTTTACTCCAACCAAGGAATTATAAAGAGATCTTGTTCTGTTTTGTTTTCCTCATAGAAAATATGACCTTCCATTCAATATGGTTATTTTTATATTCCTAAATGTATCCTAAGTGCCTTGCATCTAACTTTACTAGGAAATGACTAGAGTATCATAGAAGTATCTAGATAACTTTTTAAAAGTTAGAGAGATCTGTAGTTATGTTATTTATTACATTCACTACCAGAAGCAATTCTAGTAACAACTAATAAAGGATCTAAACATTTATATTCTGGAATCCTTCTTCTTCATAGTAGAAATCAGTGAAAAGCAGCTCCTAGGAAATATCGAAACTGCTAGGGACAGAAGAAAACAAAAATAGTAAACTATAGTATTAGTGAAACAATCAACTTCCCAAGATGCCAGGAAAAAAGGGGAAGAAGCAAATGGATAAGGAGGCAAGAAGAAAAATTGAAAGATGATACTAGAAAGGAACCTACCTAGGTTTCCCTTTTCTCCACAACCTTGCTAGCACTTATTGTTTGTTGATTTGTTTATGATGGCCATTCTGACTGATGTGAAGTGGTATCTCATTATGGTTATCATTTGCATTTCTCTTATGGCTAGTAATGCTGAGCATCTTTTCATGTCTCTGGGCCCTGTGTATGTCTTCCTTGGAGAAGTGTCTGTTCAGCTCCCTTGCCCACTTTTTAATTGGATTGTTCGTCTTCCTAGAGTGGAGTTGTGTGAGTTCTTTACATATTTTGGAGATCAAACCCTTGTCTGAGGTATCATTGGAAAATATATTTTCCCATACGGTTGGTTCCCTTTTTATTTTGCTGATGTTTTCTTTAGCCGTGTAGAAGCTTCTTATTTTGATGAAATCCCCTTTGTTTATCCTTTCACTTATGTCCCTTGCTCTAGGGGACATATCAGTGAAAATATCGCTGTGTGGAATATATAGTTTCCTGACTATGTTCTCCTCTAGGGCTTTTATGGTATCATGACTTACATTGAAGTCTTTTATCCATCTTGAGTTTATTTTTATGTATTGTGTAAGTGAATGCAGACTGGTGCAGCCACTGTGGAAAACAGTTTGGAATTTCCTCAAAAAGCTAAACATGGAGCTGCCTTTTGATCTAGTGATTTCACTGCTGGAACTATACCCTAAGAATCCCAAAACACCAATTCAAAAGAACCTATGCACCCCAATGTTCATAGAAGCACAATTTACAATAGCCAAATGCTGGAAGCAACCTAAGTGCCTATCAGTAAAAGAGTGGATTGAAAAACTATGGTAAATTTACACAATGGAATCCTATGCAGCAGAAAGTGAGAAAGAGATACTACCCTTTGCAACAGCATGGATGTAACTGGAGAGCATTATGCTAAGCGAAATAAGCCAGGGGGTCAAAGACAAATACCGTATGATCTCACCTATAAGTGGAACCTAATCAACAAAACAAACAAGCAAGAAAAATATAACCAGCAACATTGAAAGAAAAAACAAACCAAGAATAATGACAGGGAAGGAGGGAGGGGGTTAATGGGGAAAAGAAGGAGAAGAGTCAAATTAAGGAGCATGTATAAAAGACCCATGGACAGAGCCAAAGTGGGGAAGGATTGAGGGTAGGAGGTCGGGGTGGGTGGGGCAAGGGGAAGTGGTGGCAGGAAAATGGAGACAAATGTATTGAATAATAAAGAGAAATAAATAAATAAATTAATTAATTAAAATAAATAAAATAGTTTAAACGGTGGGGAAAAAAAGAAAGGAAACCTAGAAGCTGAATGAAGATTTTTAAATTAGATGTAATAATTCATATTATGAAAAAATCTGGTATATTTACCCATGTATATACCATTTTCTGTAATGCTATATAATTCTATGTAATTCCATTTCCAGTTCTTTACATTTCTCTTTGTAGATAAATTTACATCTGATATCATTTTCTTCTGCCTGATGGACTTTCTTTGCCATTTCTCATAGTATGCATCTGTTGGTGATGAAATCTTTCAGCTCTTGTATGTCTGAAAAAGTTGCTATTTAGCTTTTGATTATGAAAGATACTTTGGTAGGTATATAATTCTCAATTGACAGTTTTTCTTTCAATACTTTATAAAGACTGTATTTCGCTGTCTTTTTACTCACATTGTTGCTGATGAGAAATCCATTGTCATTCTTACTTCTCTTCCTATTGGATGTAACATATTTTTCTGTCTTTTTAAAAAAATATTTTATTTATTTTCAGAGAGAGGGGAAGGGAGGGAGAAAAGGAAGGAGAGAAACATGGATGTGAGAGAGAAATATCAATTGGCCTCTTGTACGTGCCCTAACAGGGTCTGAAGCTGCAACCCAAGGCATGTGCCCTGACTAGGAATTGAATCTGCCACTTTAAGTTTGTGAGATGACCCTCCAACCTATTTAGGCTTTTTCTGTTTGTTTTTAAGATTTTTTTCATTATTATTAGTTTTGATGTACCTGTGTGTAGCGCTTTTTATTTTTTCATGTTACATGTGCTTGGGAAACCTTGAATGTTTTAAATCTGTGAGCTTATGGTCTTCATTAAATGTAGAATTTTTTTCAAACATTGTTTCTTCAATTGTATTTTCTGTGCCTCTCCTCCATCATCTAAAATGACAAATCCAAGTAAATACATATTGAACAGCTGAAGTTATGTCATAACTCAGTGCACCATACTGAGTTTATTCATTTATTTCCTCTATAAATTAATTTATTATAAAAAGAATTTATTCATTTTCCTCTATATATTTCATTTCATTTAGGTTCTATTGCTATGAATTCAAGCTCACCAATCTTTTCTTTTTAAATATCTAATTTGCCATTAATCCCCACTAAGTATATTTTCTACTGACATTGTAATTTTTATCTCTAGAAGTTTAATTTGGTCTCTTCTATATCTTCAATGTCTCTAGTTAAATTTTGTGAATACATTTATATAGCCATAATTTCTATTTCAGAATCCTTGTCTGCTAATTCCAGTATGTGTCAGTTTTTAGTCAATTTTGATCAATTTATTTTTCTCTATTATGGGTCACATTTTATGCTTCTTTCCATCCCTGGTAATTTTTTTTTATTATTGAATGCCAAACAATGGCATTTTATTTTGTTGGGTGCTTTTTTTGTTTTGTTTTGTTTTGTTTTGTTTGTTTTTTAAATTTTCCTATAGATTCTTGAGCTGTCTTCTAGGACACAGTTGTATAATTTAAAAATAGTTCGATCCTTTAACACCTGTTTTTTAAGATTTGTTAGATGAGCAAGACCCTTCTGAGTAGTGCACCCCATGCTCCATGAATTATCGATTTGTCCACTCTTCTTTGACTGAACAGATAGTATTCTATGCCCTCTATGAGTGTCAAATATTGTTCCCTCGAATCCTTTGAAGATTCTTTCCCTGATCTTGCGTGGTTTCTTAACTACTTATGGTGATCAAAACTCTGCTGAATAATTAAAAGAGATTCTCTGCAGATACCTGGAATTTTCTTTGCAGCTTTTTCTTCTCCTGCACTCTGGCCTGAAATTCTTGCACAGAAAGTGTTCCCACACTTCTTATGAGATCTAGGAGCACCTTGGCAGTAAACATGGGGAATAATCCAGAACATTATTTCTGTGTTCTTTCTGTTACAGCATGTATCTGTTACTTGAATAAACATAAACTAGTAAGTAAAGTGAACTTTTAATTTCCAAAGAAAGAAGGAAGAAAGGGAGTCAGGGGAGAGAACAACAGAAAATAGAGACCTTTAGACTATGAATTTTTATTTTTTTACATTCAAAACATATGTATCTATTACATCTATGTTATTTTGAGAAACAAGTTATGTTGTTAACTCTCATCAGCAGATCCATCAAATGAGATTAACACATTTTATAAGTTTTTGTTTTATCAATTTTCTAAACCAGCTGGTGAAATTTGAGTGTGTATTTAATTTATACAGTAGTGATAAAAGAAATTATGAGAGTATATAGTATAAAATGCAATAAACTTTTTTAATAGCATTTTCTCAAAAGTTTCTTGGAGGATATATGATAGTAGCAGATTAATGTGAAACAAATTCTAAAACCATGATGTGTACCTGCAAGTTAATTCTTTTTCAACTAATGATTGCATGAATTACAGGAATGAATCTTATAATCAGAGCTCTCTCACATCTCTAATTGAACAGTTATACACTAGTTCATTATAAGAAGATCTTGTCTTTTATTTAAGCTTTAATATCAAAATAGTTTGAAACTTTAAATTATTCATTTTATTTTATTGTACTTCTGAAGCTATCTAAATTGCACTCAGTGGTATTCTTTCTTTTTCCATCATAAAGAATCTGATGAAGACCATGGACATCTAATTAACCACTCACTTGACACTACAGCTTTCTCTTCAGAATGACATCTAGCTTTGAGATGCGCTGAAGATTGACTCTCTCATGACATTTCACTATCAAACATTTGGGCGGATTGCATTAAGGACATTAATTTCCCTGCCAATCTCTCAGAGCTTCAGAAATGTCCAATAATACAGCAAGTATGGTAAGAAGACTCGAATCCACTGTCATAAGATATGTGTTATTATTCTGTCTGCTATACTGTCTAATCTTGCAGCCTAATACAGTGATGGCATTTCTATGTGATATCTCTTTGTAAAGTAATCCCATTATACCATATTAAAAAGAAAGGGAAAGAAAATATATAAGTACAATTAGAAGCCACAAATAGCAAGTAGTTTTTTTTTTCAGATTTCCCCAAGTGAAATATTTTATCCATGATAAACATTATAATGTTTAATATTTTGTTTATAAAAATAAGCATAGAATTTCTACAAATTTGCTCATTTCATAGAACCCATGCATTATCTATCATTATTAGTCCAGCTTCACTAATAGTCATAACAATTCTGTGAGTTTAATCTTATTTCTCCAAATATGTTATTAGTTCCTCAAGGCTTGCCTTGTGATTTTTATGTCTCTTGTACCGCCAATTACTTGTGAACAGTCATAAGCACTTACTGATTTTTTCTTCAACAATTTATAAATATATATTTGATAGCCTCCAGATGACCTAAATATTAGTGAAATAAATTAAAACCTACCCTCGAAGAACATACATTCAATAAGGAGGATAGGAGAGAAACATACAAAATATCCATACACACATATTTACAGACTAAATAGAGATTGGAAGAAGTCATCCATAAAGAGCTAAAAGGCAAATTGTTATAAGGGTTTAGAAGAGAGCTTACACCTGACTAAAATCAAGAAAAGCTCCATGAGGAAGTGTAATTTAACATGGCTTGCAGATGAGTTTTCAACTGATTGGAGGAAGAGGCCATTCTATTGAAAAATAAAGCACATACAAAAGTTTTAAGATGTAGGTTTTTTCTTGAGGAAAGTGATCCATTTGATAAAATCACAGAAGATATTCACAGTAAAAGAATAAGGTATAATATGTGAGTACCCATTACAAAGATGCAGCCATTGGTAAGAAGGGGAATTTATGCTTAGAAGTTGTTTTTAAGTAGGCAGATATAGTGGCAAAGCAACCACCACAGAAGCACCAAAAGATACATTTTCAGCTAAATTGGAAGACTGAGAAAATCCAAAACTCAATCTTGTTAGTACTTCCAGAGGCAAAAGCTCTGGGCAGAGGGCGATGCTATTAGAGCTCAGAAATCTTCAATCATTATCCTAAGGAAGAACTCTTAGGGGAACTCTTAGACTTAGCTTGCTGCAAACAAGCTAAGAATGGGCAGAGCTTGAATGCCCGGTTAGCAAACATATGATAATATCAGAGTGACCTAGAAATGGAAGGTCAGGAAGTAAAAGCAAAATATGCATTCTTTATTTAGTAAATCATCGTGATATCGAGACTGTGTCCCTTGCCAACAACTAAATTGTAAAGAAACTTAAAACTCAGAGTTGATGTTAAAAACCTTCTTGAGCCAGGTTAGTTTAGGAAAGGTGGAGAAGTCATAGTTTTTATCTGCATTGTACCTAGCAAGACAAAAGAGAGTTCTTGAGCAGGAAGTTCTGAAAAGCTACCCTGGCCCACTCGTGCCATCTAGAAGAAAAAATGCTAATGAAGAATTGTTTAGGGAAATGTGCTCACTCAAAAAGGAACAACAAAATGAAAATATACAACATTCATACAAAAATGTTATACAACACAGAGAAAAATAGCAGTATTTTTTTTTTGCATAGATTAACAAACTTATTAGCAAGATGTTGCCCCAAGATAGACATTCCAAGATGAATAAAAAAAAAAAACCTTAAAAAAAACAATTACTTCTATGAATGATGAATGGAAAACATACATATAAAAATTTCAAGATAATATGGTCAAATTGTTGGATGGTAAATATAAACATGCAGAACTCAGGAAATAAATAGAAGAAAATGACAAAATCACTTGAGAAATGAAGACTAAATTATAAGAAACACAAAGAAGAATAGATAATACCATTAACCAGATGTAAATGAAAGAATTGAAGAAATTTAATAAAGATATTATATAAAGAGGTTGAGAAAAAATGACAGACATAGAAAACAGTCAGAGAGAATTTAAACATGTGGACAATTAGATTCCTAATGCTGAAAAATAGAATAATAAAAATAGAACACTAAATGTCTACATTTAAAGGAAGATATAATAATATATTATTTTAAATGGCATTACATTGAGGCTTGACCAGTGTGGCTCAGCCAGCTGGGAGTCCTCCTATGAAATGAAAGATCATAGGTTTGCTTCCCAATGAGAGCACATGCCTGGGTTTTGAGTTGGTCCCTGGTCGGAACATGTTCAAGAGGCAACCGATGGATGTTTCTCACGTCAGTGTTTCCACCCTCTCTCTCTCCATTCTCCTCTCTCTAAAAATAAACAAACAAAATCTTTTAAAAATAAATAAATGGCATTAAATTTAGATTGCCTGCTTCAATTTAATGTTTAACCATTGATTCAGTTGGTCAATGTCTAGCTTGACTTTACATGTTTAGTCTTTTTACATCTTGACTGCCTGAATGCCCGGTCAAATACTAAATTTCTCAGTCATTTCCCCAATAATTATCTGCCAAATCAGATGTGACCACCCTTTCATTTAAATTTCAGAAAACTTTTAGTTTTATGACAGTCAATATAGTTCGAATTTTTGTCATATTTTTATTTTATTTCATTTTTGTTATTCATGTGATTTATTAACATACAGGCTTTATGTAATTTTCTGATCTGACATGGTAATAGGTGGCACATATTTTTTAATATTCAATGCATGTAATGTTCTGTTGAATATTGTAGGTGGTCAATAAATATTTGCTGACTTAATAAATAATGTGTATGTATTGATGATGAGGTTAAATGATTTTTTCAATGGACTCAGTCCAGCTGCTTACATTTTGTTGTGTACTCATGCACTATATACACTGTATTTCTCACTTGAAAGCTTTGGTAATTTGAACCATGGTAAACAAAAATATATACATGTATATATGTAAAACGGTATATTTTATAAAATGCATTTTATTTAAAATCCCAACCTGATTTGGGATTGAAAGTTTTAGCACCTCCAAATCAAATATTATAGGAATTCAGACTGTAAAATATTACACACTTCAGAGATTTCTTTGTACATCACATCTGTGTCATTAATTTTTATCCTCTCCAAAATTTGTTCACTAACAGATTCTAATTAGAATATTGCTCTTTCTGGCTTGATCTATCTTTTGATCAGTCAGATTGAATGAAAGAATATAGAGAGTATAGTTTTTACATCAAATAACATGGGCTCATTATTTTCTGTCCTGAGACAGGTACAGAATTTATTAAAATCCATCTGTAACTGTTAAATAGCTTTGCATTTTGTTACTTGCCTAACAGCATCTTCCACAAGTTCTTTATTTTATAGGGTAAATCTTGAGTGATACTGAAATATATCTAATTCTTTGAATAGGCTTTCTCATTCCCCATTTCCCATTCACATAAGGTTGTTTCTGCTTGCAGTATTTTCCACCATTACTCACACGCAAAATTTATGCTTAAGCCATTAGCTTTACATGTCTTTCTTTGTGGGAAAGGCATATTGGATCATTTTTTCTCTTCTCTCATGCTCTCTCTATTCATCCATCAGAGTAATTGTTATGTTCAGCTATAATTATTTTCTTAGATGCCTCTTTCCCACTGGATTTTAAACACTTCAATGATGTGAATGTTGTCACAATCTTTATAAGCACGTTGTCTTAGAAATCGTTTTGAATTAGTTGGTGCTCAATAAATGATGGGAGACTTATTTATTTTTTTTACCAACTTTCTTCATATTTTTCCACCAATGAAGCCCAGTAAATTTATTTTTAAATTTGTTCAAATCTTTTGGACATGTTGCATTATATTGTGTATTAGTCTGAGAACACTTATATCAATGACCTTTCTATTACTATAGCTCTCTGGATAATGTGCTTTATCTTCATTTTTAAGAAATTTGTATCCCTTTTTCTGGACAGCCCGAGCAAGCTGTCTCATCTCTCTGTGCTTCACTCTCAGTCTTGGTAAAATAATAGTAATAATAACAACAACATATACCATGTAAATTTGTTGTGAGGATTAAATTAATTTATACACATAAAGCAGAGTCCTTTTTATCTATCTCCTAAATTTTTAAAAAAATCATCATTACTATTTCCAGTTGCTTTTTAAATTATTTCCTCTACTCATCCTTGACTTTGTCAACACAGTGTCCAAATGGGAAACACCTTTAGTATCTCTTTGGAAGGCCAGTCCAACCTGGAGGTGGCAGCTCCCTGGCTGCTCAGAGGTTTTCATTCTGCCTATGACAGACTTGGGTTTCTTTTTTAAGGCCATGCTGCCAAGGATCCGGGCTATTCCTCAGAAACAAAGCTGATCCCCTATGTGTCAGAAACAATTCATGGGGAGTGACAGTTTGCCCCTAATTGTACTTAAGAAGAAATTCCATTTTAAAAATAAATATTAATCATATATTTATTAAATTACCATTATTAATATTAGTACTTGGTTATCCACACGTGTGTTATGCACATGTCTATAATCTAGGAACTGAATACTTCATGTGAAATTAGGGAATGAACAGCTTTTTGATTCTAAAAAACAGTACCATATTTTGCCATGTGTAATGCACAGTTTTTTGCTCAGATTCTTGAGGGAAAAATAAGGATGCACATTATGCACGGGTAGTGATAATTTGTATCTATATAAATGTTTTTTATTTTTTTATTTATGCTTATGCATTAAAAGTACAGCTCTAGAAAACAATAATAATATGTGTATGCGAAATAATACCCTGGAATATGATAATTGGTTGTGTTTCTAAATATAAATAAATAAATAATTGAATTAAAACATTAAAACGAAAGAATTTTTTTCCTGAAAGTTGGGACCAAAAACGCGAGTGCATGTTGTACACGGGAGTGCGTTGTCAAGCTGATGAAGTTGGGATGAAGAGTGGTGATCTGGGTCATCTATAAATACATATGATAATATTGCCTGTCAGAATTAAATATGATTTACAAGTGCCTAATACCATGTTTGACACCTAGTAAGTTATTATCAAATGTAAAAGAAAAATTGAAAACTGCTGCAAGCACACATATGTATTTGTAAATCGTTTTAACATATGTCACATTCTTACTTATAATATATAGCTATTAAAGGTCTACCATGTATATTATGTGTAATTAGAAAATGTATTTTTAACCATTGTTTTAGTGACAAATTTCTGTGTGTTAGGCCTCAAAAAGAAATTGAATTTGTCTAGTATACTTCTGATACATTTCCTTCTTTGATTCATTTCAATCTGCGATAATTATGTTCTATCATTTTTTTACTCTTCCTCCTTGAAGTCTTCAGTTAAAAATGGATCTTAACCATCATCTTCACTAGTTTCTGCTTCATTTTCCTTTCTTACCAGATCTTTTCCTCAAAATAGTGTATTTGTGACTCTGAAAGTGAGAAATCTAGAATGTAATTTTTAAAATTTGACAGTTTATTGGAAATTTGAAAAGAAATCAAATTTATCGATAATTATTGAAGTTTTTGGTCCCTCAGTTTCTGCTGGGATGCACAATTTCAAACATTAAAATGTTATCACTTGAATTTTGCACCAAATGGATTTTTTTGGTACAGAGAATATATTTTCACTATCAATAAATTGCCTATGCAGTTGAGAAGTGTGTATTATGATAATAAATGCTATTAGAAGAAATTAGGAAGAATTATATTCACATTTAGTATATTTGTGAAAACAAATATTTTGTGAAAATTCATTCAGTGTACAATTATTTCTTCATTTATTTAATACATATTTATCAATCATTTGTTAATAGTCAGCTTTTGAGATACTATAATCCTTGTCAACAAAATAGATAACAGAATCTTGCTCTTATGGAGCTTACATTCTAGTGCAACTGTGATTATATAAAGATGTATATCATCACTTGATATTAAAATTATACATGAAAAACTATTGTTTTGTGAATTACCTTTGCAAAAAATATTTTGGCAGGTAAAGAGAGACAGTGTTTACCTTATACCCTCTTCTGCAGATATTTAATTCAAAAATCTCCACCAAACTGTAAAATGTTTAATGGATTAAGTTCTGGCAATGGGGTATATCAGCATAATGGGGCTTCATATTATGAACCTCTGCCTTTGTTTTCACTTTTTTCTATAATGCTTTCCCTAAATATTTTTAATGGACTAATCTCTCCTTTCACTCAAATTTTCGTTGAAATTCCTTCTGAGGGAATGTCTGTCATTCTTTCTAATAGAGCACCTCTGTACTTTCCCTCATGTTTTATTTTTTTATATACTTATTACCACCTGATCTGTTTTGTATGTTTGCTCACCTTCTCTTGTAACATGTAGAATGAATGATTCATGATAATAGTGAATTTACTTGATCACTGCCATATGCCCGGTTTCTGGTTTTCTGTGGTAGAGAGGGGGAATGGGGTTGGGGTGAGCAATAGGGAAAAGGGTGGGACAACTGTAACTGAACAATAATAAATTTTGGAAAAATAAAACAGTGACATATACATGGTAGGCCTTTAATAGACATTTGTTCACAATACATTAAGATAATTCTCTCTCTCTCTCTGAAATTGGGAAGGGTCTATTTTTATTCTGTTTCTCATGAAAACATGTCGTTTATTTTTAAGACAGCATTTTGTAAAAAAAAAAAAATCAGAGCTTTCCTACACTATATGGCATTACCCATTATTTAGTCAATTTGAGGATGTAACAGTGTATTTTACAAAAGAGTTTCTACTGTATTATAAAACTAATTTTTGGTTCAATTTTTCAAAATGCATTTCTTCTAGGGAGCTTGAATATCTCACTTCTCTACATCTCAGGCTTTCCTTAATTTTTCATTTAAAAAAAGAAAAATAACTTTATTTTACCAGAGAAATTATCTGCAGAATATATACAGTTTGGTTGAAATGCTGCCTCACTGATTATTTTCACAATGTGTGCCCACTTCAACATGGTCAAACAAGTGAAAGCAATAGCATATATTTGCTAGAAACTGAAAGATAAAGACATGAAATGTTTCATGTGGAGACTGAGCTCTGCATGGTCTTGGTTAGTATTTCATTCATTGTTTTGAGCCCGGTGCACTGCACATAATGGCTACTTAATGAATTTTTTGATGAAAAAATATTTTTAAGTCAAGGAACATGTTTAAAGGACCCATGGACAAAGCCAAAGTGGGGAAAGATTGAGGGAGGGAGGTGGAGACAGTGGGGCAGGGGAAAGTGGTGGCAGGTAAATGGAGGCAAATGTATTTGAACAATAAAAATAAATTTAAAAAAACCAAAAATTATTTTCTATGTGGTTTATTATGTAATGGCATTTTAGGTTGAGTTAGGCAATCAAGTCTTAAAAGTTTCCAGAAAAATTTTTTGCTTTACTTGCCAGTGTTAATTTTCTCTCAATATGTTCCTAGAGGACATTATGCTAAGTGAAATAAGGGATCAAGCTGAAAAAAAGAAAGAACTCAAGGGCATGTGTGGTGATTGTGGGTGGGGGTGGGTGGGAGCAGGTGGAAGAGTGTATAAAAGGGATAAATGGTAATGGAAAAAATACAATAACGAAAAGAATCAGAATATTGAGTCTGTGTGAGCGACATGCTGTCACAGTCTAAGACCAGGTAGCTGAACCCTGTTGTTTCTAGTTGAGAAACCACGTGTAGAGTGAGAACTGTTTAATGGGAAAGAATAAAAAATAAACACAAAATACAAGTGCTTGAGCACTGTTAGATAATTTATAGCCACTTAATCAATTAATATTCTAAACCAACTTTAGATTTCATAAGAAAGTACAGTGTTATCTGAATACTTAAATAATGTAATCTGTCTCACCAAAAATGTTAACTGATGTTTCAATGTGTTTGGAAGAAGCACAAATATTATACCACAAAATAATTAATTTCTATAAAAAGAATCATCTGAATCACATTGATTCTAGTGCCATCTAACTTGAAAGCTCTCTTAAAATACAGTTTGCTGAAGTAATTGGTGGTCTTTGCTTATCATTCTGAGATATCTCTTTCTTTTTTTATTTTCAACTTTCTGAATTTCTAAACAGAGACTGATTGACAATAAAAGATTTTTCCTATTTATTTTCAAGCATTATGACACTTTTCCAGTAGTACAGCAGTTTTTCTTATATTGAATCCTTAAGAGAAGTGATCCTACAACTAAGTGAAATGCCGCTTCAGTGGACATGAAATGTCAGTCCCAAAGTGACATACATATCTGTCATATTAGCACAGACATCGCCTAATAGAAGGTAGGGAGTGGTTTATGGAAATAATTACTGCTTCCAGGTTTTTAATTATTTTGTGCTGTTAATTTATTACTGCTAGAAAACAATTAACAGGGACTGCTCAGTTAACTAAAACATTATAAAGATACAAAATGGGGGGGGGGGATCAGGTTTTAATTGGTTTCCTTGGCAAGACTTTTTTTTTTAAATATAAGACTATCTATTTCCCGTTTCTTCCCCAAATAAAAAAAATGCCATGCTGACAGATTTTAGTATAATACATAACTGTGCCAATCACATGTAATGGAGAATAACATTCTATATCTGCCAAAATATGATAGGTAGCAGTTTATATTCTTAGAACTTTAGTGAAATAGAAATGTATTTTCCTTGCAACTATGCTGAAAATGATCATTTTATTTCAAATTTTATGTTTGTAAACAAACATTAAGTTTCCATTACAAGAATGAGTTTGGAATATTCCAAGTGAGTTTTAAAACATATAATTTTTATTTGTAGTTTGTAATTACACAGGGAAAGAAAGATATTCCTTTTGATTTTAGGAATATGGTAAGTAGGGATGATCTATACGATTGCCCAAATGTTTCTAGAGTCATTAGTCCCTTTAATTTACAGAATAATCATTGGGGCAGAGTCATGTGTTAGGAACAATAGTAGATTGGAGTCAGATTAGTGTTCCAATTCATCATCTGTGTGGCTGAGGGCAAATAATTTATGAACATTAAAAAGGAAGTTGGACTAGATAAATTGCTAAAATCCCATATTTCTTTGAAATTCTGTGACTCTCAAAAGATTATAAATTGAAACACCCATATAACCATTTGTTTTCTCAAATTAATCTATTCTTGTAGTGTCAAATTATTCCTTGAGACTATCGGACTCTGTATAAGCAGTAACTGAAAGTTACACTTGAGCTGCTAACAATTTTCTTCTTTGTATTAGTAGGTTAAAATTCATACTGCTGCTTCTCGTCAGAAGGGCAAGAAACTATTTCCCTCATCTTTGTGATTATTAAAACAAATTTTTATAATCTGTAGGTTTTTGTTTTGATCTCCCTCCATTTCTAGCTCCTTCACTTTTACACTTCCACCCTAAGCTAACACTTCTCCCCCCTCCCCCCCTCCCTCAGCCTCCCTCACTTCCTGTTGTACTTCGCCTCTCCCCTTGTGCTGGTGGTCTCTGCCCTCTTTCTCCGTCTTTCTCTTCCTCTGTCCTTTATTTCTCTTTTCTTCCCGAAATACTCACAGGCCGGGTAATGTACTAGACACTGTACTGGACACTAAAATGCACAAGAAGGAAATGCAGTCATGGCTGCAGGGCAATCCTGGTGGGGAGGAGGCCAAGGGGACAGGCGGGTAGGCACCAGGGCAGAGCTGTAAATGGTGCTTTAAACTATTTGGTGCTCAAAAAAAATTCCTGTTTCCTCCTGTATGTATAGGAATAAAAATAATCCTAACACAACCTCATTGAGTTCCTTAAGGCTAAAATGACATAATGCGTGTAAGGGATTTAGAATATTGTCTGGCTTACATGAATGCTTAGTAAATACTGTTATAATTTTTGGTATTAGTGGTAGCAGTAATCATAGAAGTAATAAAACATGACTTAAGCAGTCCCCTAATTCTGGTCATGGAGGTTCTTTCCACACATTTTCCTGCAATAAACAATTCTCTGATGCAACCCTTGAAGATAAATCTTTGTGCTCATACTTTACTGCATTCTTATTATAATTGTAATTGGTGGATGCAAAATTGCTCATTCAAAAGTTTTATAGTTTGAAAGTTCTTAACATTCATTTCACCAACTTGATGGCCCAAAACATAATATATTCACATCACAAAATTTGAAGACTTTTGACACATATTGGTAAATTAGTTTCCATCTCATTGTAACAATTTATACTCTAACCTGCTACATGTGAGAAATTGCATTGCTGAAGACTCACCTAGAAGAATAACTTCTTGATAGAAACTTTGAAATTTAGCCATAAAAATAGTATTATGTTGGTGATTTATTTTGGATGCATTTAATCACTTGTGAAATTAAATATTTATCTTGCTTATTGGCATTTTGAATATCTGCTTTCACAAAGCAGTATTCCTCTTCTACACATTTCAGTTTTCTTCTACCTTATTGAGCCTATCTCCCTTATGTTTTTTTCCAACAACATTATGCATTATTTATTTATTCATCTAAATGTATTTTTCTGAAATTTCTAGCAAATTAGAATCATGGAAGAAGAGGTCTTCTAGTGTGTTTACTATTTATTACACGGGAGGACTCATACATTTGTCAGTCATTTGTTTTAATGGTTAGAAGTCTCAGAAGAGTTAATATGAGTGATGAGCCATGCTCTAGACATGTACTTGCCTTAGATGAGAAGAGCTCTATAGTTTCAGAGTTCAGTAAAATGTTGGCATTTTAAGGTGTATGTGATTGAACATCAAAAATACCTTGCTATCCTCAGTAAAGTAGGTTTTTATTTTTAAAAGTTTGTAACAATTAAAATTTCTCTTAAGAATAACTTTCCTATATCACTAAATAATATTTTTATTTTTTTGAACAACCACTGAGGCAAATAAGTTTAATCTGTTCTGTTTCACTATCATAGCCATATAATTAGCTGGATCATTCTCTCACATAGAATGTTAATAATAAAATTAGATGCAATTAAAACAAAATTATATTATACATTTAGAATAATAAAATACAGGTATTATCAATAATGTATACTATTTATACTAAACTTATTTGAGAGACAAATAAAACTATTTATTAAAAATATTTGATTCAGAGTGGCACAGTTGTAAAACAAGATTCAACTTCAATAAGTCAATTCTAGTTTAACTCAGTAATTATGTTAAGAATCACTGAGAATTCCCAGTTTAAAAGAATAAAATATAATTAAAAGTTTCTTTATCAAAGGATGTAAGTTGACCCATGTAAAATATATACATACTATGAAGTCTGTCTGGAAAAAGTCCAGCCATTGTTAATATAATGAGAATGATTGGCATGACATTGATGTAACCTGGCAGCCAAGGAGAGTGGGCTGGAATGTGCGTGCATGAACATTGACAACTTCACTGTACTAGTTAGTGGGGGTGGTAGACACCTCTGAGTGAACACATACACTCTGTGACCTTTGCATGCAAAATGACTGAGTGAGTAGGGCAATTAATCTGCATCAAATTTAACATTAAGCTTGAACATTTCTCTGAAGAAACAGATTTGAACATATTTGGATGGTTCAGAAGGTTGGAGCTATGGGCAACTGGTGATTGGCAACCTCATCATACAACATGCCTGCTCATGCATCACTTTTCTCTTGTGCAGCAGTTTTGGTGAAACATCAAATCACGCAGGTGACTCAGCCCCCCTGCAGCCCAGATTTGGCACCCTACAGCTTGTGGCTTTTCCTAAAACTAAAATCACCTTTGAAAGGGAGGAGATTTCAGATGAGATTCAGGAAAATACGATGAGGCAGCTGATGGTGATTGGGAGAAATCTGAGAGGTCCCAAGGTGCTTACTTTGAAGAGATTCAGGCGTCATTGTCCCATGTACAGTGTTATCTTGTATCTTCTTCAATAAATGTCTCTATTTTTCATATTATATGGCTGGATATCTTCTGTACAGACCTCGTTATATACATACCTGAAGAAAAAGAATGTATATATATAAAATACAAGCATTTGAAGAAATTTCTAGAATCCATTGTTCATATTTGGTAGCACCTATGGAATGATGTTTATTTTTTGTTGCTTTACCCTCTTATTCTTGTCATTTGTTTTGTGAAACTACATATTAAATGTTATATAGTCATTTTTATGTTTAATAATTTCAAGGATTTTTTCTAGGTTAATACATACTTAGTGTTTGAAGATAAAGAAATTCAATATTTGTTAGTGGTTGAAAAGTTAATGAGGTCACTGGAATCCTGCCCAGAGTCCTTGGCACACTCTCAGAGTTATATCATTTGTTCAGAGTTTATGATGTTTTAGGCACTGTACTAAGAGCATTATATCTTACTCTCTTCATAATGACTGTGGTTGGTAGGTTTTGGTATTATTATAGATATTTTACAGTGGAAGAAACAGTTTCAAAGGGATATCACTACATGGTGTGAGTGGAGAGTTAAGACCAGAACCTAGATCTGTACTGGTTAGGTCCATGTTCTCAAACGCCCTCCTCCTTTGCTTCAGTAGAAGCCCCATTGGAACCATGCACTGTAAAGATGTTTCTATCTTCTGAGAACACTGAGCTCCCCGCAGTGGATCCCAGGAGACTGGGATTGCTTTTCCCGTAAGAGTACCTAGTGTTGGCTATCTCTCTTTGGAAAGCATGTATATAAATATTATTTCAGTCTGTCAATATTTCTTCTTATGAATTGAAAGACTTATCAGTCAATTGAGTGAACATTTTAGCTTTGTGATGCTTTTTTTTAACCTTAAAAATAAATGTTTTCCTATTTCCTTTCTCTATTATACTTGGTCTTAGAAAAAAGGTCAACAAGTAATATTTTGATACTAATATTGTAAACCTTGGTGCGATGTTTCTTTGTTTGGTAGAGAACTTGCATTTGAAATACTATTAAGCCATTAAACTATTCATGATTGATAAGTAGGTTAAAAAGTACAAAATTGCATGAAGAGTGTGAATTTATTTGGAAAATCTACATACTTATAAGCATACATATAGAACATACTGCAGCTCTTTGAAATGTTAACTGTTTATTAAGAAATAGGAGTAAACAGCCCTGGTTGGTGTGGCTCAGTGGATTAAGTGCCAGCCTGTGAATGGAAAGATCACTGGTTCAATTCCCAGTCAGGGCAAATGCCTGGGTTGCGGGCCAGGTCTCCAGCTGGGTGTGTGTGAGAGGCAACCACACATTGATGTTTCTCTCCCTTTCTTTCTCCCTTCTTTCCCCTCTCTCTAAAAATAAATAAACAAAATAAAATAAAAAGAAATAGGAGTAAACAGTATTAAATTTTCTTATTGTGCACTACATTTTCCCTACCATTAATACTGCACAATTATAAAAAAGATATTTTATCTTCTTAATGTGTTTTTTCCTATATTTAAAAAAAGCCATTTAATCTGATATGGCATATTCTTTTTTTTCTGAACTGTAGCATATTTTTACATCTGGGAAAAATATTTCATGTTTTTATACAGATGGAAATCTATACTTTTACATTTTGAGAAGTAGAAAATACATATGACCCTAGCAAAATATTTTGAACCCATATAAAAGAAAAATATAAAAAGTTTGTCACTGTCATTTCGTGTTTTAATTCAGAGACAAACATAACTAGGAAAGTAAGAAAGAAACTGAAGTTGAAGTCATTTTTTGGGGGGGAAAACCTGTTTTGTTGGGAAATACTCCTTCAACTGTAACACAGTGGTCTCAAAGGAGATGTGCTAGTTTTACTAGATTTTAGGGCATTCATTGAACTAAGTTTTCAGATTAAGGTTTCTTTGTACATGAAAAGTTTGGAACACGTGTACTGGCTCTCTGTTGTTTGTATGCCTTCTGTGGAATAGCCACCAAGTTCATGAGTAAACATTAAAGGAAATGTTTTTCTTGTTGCCTGACCTTTCTCCGGTTGTTTTCTTTCTGATGAAAATATATGTGTTGGATCAGCCTTTTCAGCCTCTTGTGCTATGTGCCAAAATTCAGATAAGGGTGAAAAAAGCAGACGGCCACATTGGTTGCTTCCTCTGAAACTATTTAGGCTTTGTATTATCAGTTTGTTGTCTCTCAGCTCCAAATTCATCTTTCATTGTTTTCTCTGTGGAAAGTGTGCATGTCCCTGCACCTATTCCTCCTTTACCAGCTGGAACAACTTCCAACTTTCTCACTAGAAGACGGTGTGTGGAGCACGGAGCTTTCTTTTGGGGATCAGAGTGCGCCTCTACTGGGCTCCTGGATCTCTGGCTACTCCAGCTTCTGGTTTCTGCAGTGAGCAGCTCTGGCAACCCATGAGACTGAGAGCACCCAGACATCAAACCTTTAGGCCACGCCCTCTAGTGGTTGTACAGAGGCACTTCCATGAACGACTTCAGTGCCCACGCTACCCCACCCCCACTCCTCCTTGGGCAGTTTTATAGTACATTCTGAGCTGTGGCACCTCCTTCTAGATGATTTTCCCTGGACCTCTGGAAAGTAATTATTTCACAAGCTCTATTGGCCAAACGCCACAGTGATTCCTTCACCATCCCGAGAGCCACAGCTGTTTCTTCACACTCCGACAAGGTCTGAACTCAGCAATCGAAGTTGGTGGGTGCTCTTTTCCTTTAGTACCTTATCTCAACCCTACAGGTGACAGCGTCCCTATATTTGCTGCTTCTATATTCTTTAGAGTTCTCTACTTTTATAAGCCAATACTTTTTTACTCCAATCCACTGTTATAGTTAATAATTCTCTACGTTAAACTTTGTTGTTCAAATCACTGTGTGCTTTCTGTCTCCTGGTGAGATCCAGATTGAACAGGGCCAATTTGCTTAAAAATGATTAATGTGGTGCAAAATAGATCAACATTTTCTGCATCACTTTATATGGCAAAATGTGTACATATTTATAATGTGTGTATTTTACTCTCATTTATTACTGTTCAGTTTCCCCCCAGGCCTCTTGAAAGAACAGGAGCCTGAGAAAGAGACTGTTAGTTGCCTACTATAATAGTTATTCTAATTTGTTTCTTATCAAATGAAGCCTAGATTTTATCTTTAGGGGGAAACCATTGTGTTCTAGAACAAAAAGTTTATATTTCTGACTCTGCTTTTCATCAAAGAGTGACTGAAAATTAATTTTGGCCAGTGAATGCGTAGGACAGATGTTGCTCAAAGGGAACTAACCTAACTGAGAGGGATATTCTTTACACCTGTTAACCTTTCCTTTTTTTCTGGTCTGCAACATCATGTGACAGCCCGAGCTAAAGTAGTCATCCTGAGCTGTGGTCCTCCTTCAGGACCATGGAACAGAAAACCATGAGCCTCCTCTTTGGTTAAGTGGCAGATGAATTAAACTAATTCTTCCATTTGACTTTTAAGTTGTTTAAGCCACTTGCTATTTATTGATATATCATATGCATTTTAATGTAAACTTAATTAATGTAGACTGAATATTCTTGGTCTTTATTCTGACATTTGTCTGGTCTGATATCCTACTACACCAATATTGTAATAAAATCCACTAGAAGAAAACTGCCTCTGTGTCAGATCTTAGGTTCTATTTTCATTGTAGTTGTGACTTTCTGAGACTTGTTAAGCACTCTGTGCAGAACACTGCCCCCTGCAGGAAGAGCTTCTGGGGAAGCATCGCTCAGAGGGCCTTAGGAAGGAGAGGCTTCGTTACCCAGTTGTATGTGTTTCCGCCATCTCCACTCATGCCTTTACTCTTTTATACTCTTATTTTCAGCCTTCTCATGTCCACATGACAGAGAAATCTTGCATTTATGCTGGGGTTTGAAGCAAATGATTTCTGACACTTGATGAGCTGTGTAAGCATAACTGAAACATCAAAATGACATGTCACATGTTTAAAAGCTTAGGAGGGACTCACTAAGGTCTGGGAGATTATAATGTCATCCTTACCGAATATTTACCACTGAGATGTACCCTGCCCTATGCTGATATTACTAAACTTAAAGAGAAATGGAGCGGAGGGTGGCACTCGAAGGCATGCAGGTGCCCTCTGTGCTTATTCCACAGTTTCCTACTGAAGACTGGATTGTGTAGCTCACCATGGAAGACTGGTCCACGGTCCCCATTGCTCAGGCCACTGACTGCGTGGGAACAACCCCTAAGTGGTCTTAAGCTCTTCTTCCATAAACTCTTAATAGAATAGAAATAAGGTTGACAAAAGATAAAGTTTTAAAACATATGTACATGTGTATATAACATATATAGTATAATATATTATATTAATATATAATATCCAGTTAGGATATAAAAAGAACATGAAAGGCTTTTTTTCTATGAAAACAATAATGGAAGAAAATGGATACAGTCATATTTTCTATGAAATTATCAAAGTCCTGAATTTAAGGAATATGTGTTGAACTAAATTCCAGAAATAGACCTGTATTTACAAGTGACCTGGGGTATCTTCTGTGCTTGAGGCTATTACCTCACTGGAGGGAAGGTAGGTAGAATAGCAGACCTGCCATACAGAAAGTGACTTAAAAATCTCTTTCAAGAGGAAATAAGCAGATTATTTAACAACAGTATGGGTTGGAAGGATAAACTGGAGTCTGGAGAAGCCGAAAATGAGAAAATAAGTCACTCAGTTTGACAATTAACATTCTCCTTGCCACAAATCCAGAATTTGGCCAAGAAAACAAAAGTGGAGGGAGGGGTTAGAAAATACAAAATTCATGCAGTCCTGAGAAATCTTACAGTGTTTGGCATTTAGGAACATGCCAATCATGAATTCAAAGGAAAAGTAAAGCTTTTAGAAACTGTAACTCACTCTTGCTCAGCTCAAATATTGACAAATATTTGTTAAAATACAATATTTGGGTTATTGGCATTAGCAGACAGGAGGCTGAGTGTGAGGCTAATCATGAGCAAATTTCACTTAAAGCACTAGCCTACACCAGTTCAATATGACTGTTGAAGAAATCTGAAGATCCGCTCCTTGCACTAACTGCCAGGCATAGAACAGGCCTTCACTCTATGGAAAATAAAAAGCAACAAATATAGTCTTAATTTTTTGCTGTTCTAAACACAGTATCAATGCTAGAATAAAATAACATGATTAATGCAACAAAATGGGGCACATTGACTCATAATCAGGAGAGTAGTCACTGGGAAGAGACTTGCAGGTAAAACAGATATTATTATTATTTTTTGCTTAATCTCTTCACCTTTTCCACCTAGCCCCCCAATACCCTTCCCTCTAATAGTTGTCAGTCTGTTCTCTGTTTCTATTAGTCTGTTTATATTTTGATTGTTAGTTTATTTTGTTCATTAGATTTCACATATCAGTGAAATCATATGGTGTTTGTCTTTCTCTGACCGGCTTATTTCATAGCATCTAGATTCATCCATGCTGTTGCCAAAGGTAAGGTTTCCTCCACTTTTTTTACAACTGAGTAGTATTCCATTGTGTAAATATGTACCACAGCTTTTTTTAGCCATTTATCTACTGATGGGGCACTTGGGATGCTTCCAAATCTTGGCTATTGTAAATAACACTGCAGTGAACACAGTGGTCAATATATTCTTTTGAATTAGTGTTTTGGACTTCTTCAGATATATTCCCAGAAGTGGAATTGTGGGGTCATAAGGCAGTTCCATTTTTAATTTTTTGAGGTAACTCCATACTGCTTTCCACAGTGGCTGCACCAGTCTGCGTTCCCACGAACAGTGTATGAGGATTCTCTTTTCTCCACACTCTTATCCATACATGTTTTTTGATGATTTATTGAGGATAGCCATTCTGACAGGTATAAGGTGATTATTTCTCTGATGAATAGTAACATTGAGTATCTTTTACTATGTCTATTGACCATCTGTATAATCTCTTTGGAGAAGTGTCTATTCAGGTTCTTTGCCCATTTTTTAATTGGATTTTTTTGGTGTTGAGTTTTGTTAGTTCTTTTAATTATAATTTTGTATATTTACCCTTTACCAGGTGTATCATTGGCAAACACATTCTTCCATTCAGTAGATTGTTCATTCATTTTGTTGATGATTTCCTTTGCTGTGCCAAAACATTTATATTGATGTAGTCCATTTGTTTATTTTTTCTTTTACTCCCTTGCCTGAGGAAACAAAATATATCAGAAAAAAAATTGCTATGAGAGACATCTGAGATTTTACTGCCTAAGTTTTCTTCTAGGATTTTTATGGCTTTGAGTCTAACATTTAAGTCTTTAATCTATTTTGAGTTTATTCTGTGTATGGTGTAAGCAGGTGGTCTAGTCTCATTCTTTTTTTGCACATTTGCCTAATATTACTAACACCATTTATTGAATAGACAATCTTTACTTCACTGTATGCTTTTGCTTCCTTTGTCAAATAGTAATTGACCATAAAGGCGTGGGTTGGTTTCTGGGCTCTCTATTCTGTTCCATTGATCTATAGATCTGTTTTTATGCCAGTACCATACTGTTTTAATTACTATGGCCTTGTGTTATAGTTTGAAAACTGGTAGCATGATATCTTCAACTTTGTTCTTCTTTCTCAAGATTGCTGTGGCTATTTGGGGTCTTTTTTGGTTTCCTCATAAATTTTTTGGACTATTTGCTCTAGTTCTGTGAAATATGTCATTGATATCTTGGTAGGAATTACATTGAATCTATAAATTGCTTTGGGTAGTATGGATGTTTTAATATATTAATTTTTTCTATCCGTGAACACAGAATTTGTTCCCACTTGTTTGTTCAGTAGAACCTTGGTTCTGGAACTTAATTTGTTCCAGAATACTGTTTGAGAAGCAGTTTGTTCAAAAACAGAATTATTTTTTTTTCCATTAGAAATACAGTATCAGTATGGAAAGGGTTGTCTGTTTGAGATCTAAATGAGACTTTCTTTTTTTTTTTCCTGTGAACAACTTGGTTAAGAACTAAATTGTTTTGAGATAGGAGACATTCAAGAACTGAGGTTTGATTGTAACTTCTTTAATTTTGTTCTTCAGTGTTTTATAATTTTCTGAGTACAGACCTTTTACATGTTTGCTTAAATTTATGCTAGAGTCCTGGACAGATGGCTCAGTTGATTAGAGTATCATCCCATACACCAAAAGGTTATGGATTCAGTCCCTGGTCAGGGCACATACCTAGGTTTTGAGTTTGAACCCCATTGAGGTATGTATGGGAGGCAACCAATTGATATTTCTCTTTTACATTGATGTTACTCTCTCTCTCCCATATTTTCTTTTTAAAATCAATAAACATATTCTTGGGTAAGGATTAAAAAAATTATTCCTAGGGTGTTGTTTTGATGCAATTGTAAATAGGATTGTTTTTTAGTTTCCATTTCTGATAGTTCATTATTGTTGTATAGAAATGCAACTGATTTCTGAATATTTCTTTTGTATCCTGCTACTTTACTAAATTCATTTATCAGTTTTTGTAGTTTTTGGTGGAATCTTTATGGTTTTCTATGTACAGTGTCATGTCTTCTGCAAATAATGACAATTTTACTTCTTTCTTTCCAGTTTGGATGCCTTTTATTTCTTCTTCATGTCTGATTGTTGTGGCTAGAACTACTTCCAGTACTATGTTGAATAAAAATTGTGAAAACAGGCATCCCTGTCTTATTCCTGATCTTAAGGTAAATGCTTCTAGTTTTTGCACATTGCATATGATATTGGCTGTGGGTTTGTCATATATTACGTTGATTTATGTTCTCACTGTTCCCACTTTTCTGAGAGTTTTTACCATAAATTGGTATGGGATTTTATCAAATGATTTTTCTGCACTTATTGATATGATTATGTGATTTTTATTCTTCATTCTGTTTATGTGGTATAACATTATTGAAATCAACAGATGAGAATGTTAAAACAACTATTATAAATATGTTAAAGATATTTCTGAAAAAAATTAGAGGTTGAAAGGTGGAATATTTTAGGAGAGAAATGGAAATGCTAAGAGAAATTATTTATTAGATAATATATTTGAAATCAGATATTCATTGAATAACTTTGCATGAAAAAGCATTAGTTGTTTGAAGACATTTTAATAGAAATTAACCAAACTATGACAAATAAATATAAAATATTAAACATCAGTGACCTTTGGGAAAATATTAAGAGAGAGATGTAATTGAGGTCTCAGGAGAAATGAGAGAGAAAAAAATGGAGCCGAAAAAAATTCAAGACATGATGCCTTTATATGTTTCAAGTTTGATAAAGAACATATCTATAGATTCAAGAAGCTCTGTAAACACAAGTAGAATAATACAAAGGAAAGCCAACTTAGGCAACACATAGTCCTATTGCTGAAAACAAAAGATGAAGAGACAGTTTTAAAAGTGGCCAGAGAAAAAGAAATCTTCTACAGGTAAAAATGACAAGTACTATTTCAAATTTCTTATCAGAATAAAAGGAAGACAGAAGACAAATGGATGACACAATACCAAAAGATAAAAGAGGGAAAGGAAAAGTCACTCCAGATTATTTAGTAAACAGCTGAAATTTTACTATATGGCAACATTTTGGTCATTATAGGTCAAGGTGTTTAAAGACAAATACCATATGATCTCACCTATAAGAAGAACCTAACGAACAAAACAAATAAATGAGCAAAATAGGACCAGAGGCATGGAAACGAGGAACAGACTGATAGCAACCAGAGGGGAGGGGAAGAGGGATAAGGGTGACAAGTAAGGGGAGGGACTAGTCAAGGAACAAATATGAATGACCCATGGACATGAACAACAGGGGGGAGATTGTCTGTGGGAGTGGTGGGGGGGACTTGGCTGGGTGGAGGAGAGCAAAGGGGGGAAATTGGGAAAACTGTAATAGAACATCAGTAAAATGTTTATTTTAAAAAACCGTTATATTTTGCTTGCTTTTTTGTTTTGTTGATTAGGTTCCATTTATAGCTGAGATTATATGGCATTTGTCTTTACAACCTGATTTATTTCACATAGCATAATGCTCTCTAGTTCCATAAATATAACCAGAGACATTGAAATAAGGAACAATCTGACAGTAACCAGAGGGGAGGTGAGAGGGGGACATTGAGGGGAAATAGTGGAAGGACCATCAAGGAACATGTATAAGGGACACATGGAAAAGCCAAAAAGGATAGGTTCAAGGGTGGGAAGTGGGGATGGGTGGGGCAGGGGAGAGTGGAAGGGGGAAAACGGAGGCAACTGTACTTGATCAACAATAAAAAAAATTAAATTAAAAAAATATTTGCATTCCATATGTAGTTTTAACTTTATTTTTGTGTCCATACTAGTGAGAAAAAAAATCTTTTTCTCTTTCTTTCTTTTCTCTATCTCTTCTGAAAGGAAAAAAATAATTTGGGTGAGCCTAACTCTGTGATGTTATTTGGTCTGTATTAATTCTTGGGCAGAACTCAACATGGTTGATTCTCTTTGTCAAGTCTCTCCATTCATCAGACTAGAATGATACTAGGGCCAGGGCCTGACAATTTTGCTGCTTGTCCCTTTAGCTCCTTTTCTGCTTGTTTTTATATGAGCTAATCTTTGTGTTCACGTTATCTCTTTTTTTTTCTTCTTTTACATGTTTTCTTATTTGGGGAGGCTGTGGGGCCAGGTGGGCCAGGGGCAGGGGCAGGAGCTGGCCTCATGTTTCAGAAAGTTCTAGGTCAGGTTTTGTGTTCACACTGTTTTCAAGAATGCTGTGAATGGGGTCCTAACTCAGTCAATAACAAAATAATCACTGTCTTTTTGGGATCTCATGGGGAATGTGGTACATTTTTGAAGACAGGATCTCAACATTTCTGAGTGCTTTCGCTCGGGAATCATTATATAGTGCCACAGTGGACAATCACTTTAATAGCATTAGCAACCCTCAGTTACATATATAAATCTGTTGAATGATAAATGTAGTGAGTATTTTACATCCTAAGTACTGAGTACTAGTGTAATAAACTTACATTCAAATCACTGTGTACATTATGGTCAGTTTTATTTTAATTTGGATTTTAGCTTATCCATGGCCTTTTCCCCCACCATTATTCCAGTTAATATAGCTGTAACTGGCATTTTTCATGAATCCACAATAAAATAATAATGACCTTGAGCTATTATAAATCCTGAAGTATTTTATAAATTTATCTATGAAAGATTAATTTGTATTTAGCATAGTTTGGTGATATTGTAAGGGTTTTATCCATCTCATAACATTTAGTTAAAAAGGAAACTGTACATACACATTTGTTATTGGATTGTTTTATTAACTACACTTAATTTGCTGGTTATCCTAAAAAACAAAATCAACCCTTTACAAATTTAAGATAAAAAAGTAAATAAAGAACGGTGATGAATACTGCCTAGAATCTATAACCCAAAACATGAAATGTTTGGTGCAATAGAATATCTTAAATATAAAAATGAGATAGATAATAATTAGGATTTAAAAAGAAAAAAAAAGTTTTAAATAAACTTTTTTACTGGTAAACCTAGAGATACCACAAACTATCCATTTGTAGGTCAAGTACCTTGGATTATTTTCTAAACTTAATACCCATAAAAAGGCTCAATGAAATTAATAGATTCATGCTTTTCAATGGGAGTGAATTACACTGAGAATGACTCCATGATTTCATTATAGAGGAATGACTAACAACCCATTCTATTCAATTCTTCTACTTCTACTAATGCCATAAATATTTGGGGCTTACTGAGTTGTATACAACAAAAAGACAATATAAAGTATGTCTATTTAAAAATGTTCTCATGCAAGTAGATAAAACTCTGCAGTTTTGATTTCTATAATTATGTTATAACTACAATAAAATAGATTCTTTTGGTTACTTGTCGGATAGTCCACTTACAGAAATGCTGTCCTAGAGTTATTTGGAGTGCATGTATACAGGATCTGGCAGAAGTCATACCTGCTTGAGTGTGGTTGGTAGGGTAATAATATCGGTGTAATAATTTATAGTTTTAATTTGAACATTTCACCTAAAATGTCATATGGTGTGCTTGAGTATGATATGGTTATGTTACAGGATTCATGTTTATGATTTTGTAATAATAAATGGGTGCTATTTGTTCTGGACCCTGTATATTACCATTTTTACTGAATCTCAGAATATAATACAGCACATAGAAACTCATGCCCAGTGTGCTCTCCAAGGAGACAATGCACATTATATATAGAACAATGTGATGCCTGATATATAAATATTAGTGAATGAAAGAGTAGTGTAGCTGAATCACTTCCATGGTGCCAGCCTGGATCTTGTCAGCAAATAAATGTAAAAACAACCGACACTGTATAATTGATTCCAGATAGAGGGAGGTGAGGCTATAAAACTTTCCAAAGTTTCCGAATACCTTTAGAGTAAGAAATATATTGATTATATCTTTGAATCTCTTTAGTACTTGTAAACTTTTTACAGAACTATGTTAGAAAAGAAAGGAAATGTATAAGCTATATATCCACCTGAGAGTAAATTATCAGATACTTTAGAATAAGAATGAAGAAAGGAATTTGAAATTAAAATTTCTGAAAAAAACAGATTAATAATAAACTACATTTTCTTGGCTTAAATCTTAGCAATACAGATTTGTGTCTGTCTTTTTAGGACATTGTTCTTTTATGTATATTTGCAGGCTTTAATAACCCAATGAGGATGAAAATAATTGGCATTATTATCAAAATGCAATATACTAGTATTATAACTCACCTTGTTAAAGGAATTACTTCCAAAGGATTTTAACTAAGTCATTATTTACATGATTTGCTTTCAAAATAAGATAGGATTTCAGAGCATTCCATCCCATAATGAATATCCTAGTTTAAGTATGTTTCCCTGCAAATATATTCAGAAGACATAAAATACCCCCTTAAAGAAAACCCCCAAAATCTCATACATGGCAATCATGCTAAGATAAGCCCAAATGTGTAAAACTATTCTTTTTTGTAATCTAAAGGCATATATAAAGTGATAAAAATCACCACAGACCACATAGAAGGCCTATTCTCCTAAGCATTCAAAGGACAAGGTCTGAGGGAATTCTTAAGTTTGGGCAGGAGATCAATAAATGCATGTGTGTATATAAGATGGAATTAGTACAATTATTTGAAAATACTTTCAAATTTTTGCAATATTACAGAGACCATGATTAAATGAATATGCATTTTGAGGTTAATTTAGCTCCTTATTCATATTTTCAGCTTCTTCTTTAGACTGTTCTTTCCTCCAAGGTTCCAGGTAAAATTACATTATATCCTGTGTTTTACTTCTTCTCATATCACAGCTGGGTTGGATAAAAATTCCCATAACATCTAAGAAATATGACTCCCTCCCTTAAAAAGAGGTGGTACTTAACCCTTTGGAACATACTATTACCCTTTTGTGAATAAAATGGATGTTAAGAACTCTTTCACATTTTAATTTCTTCCGTGTAAACTCTCTCCACACAATTAAGTATGATTTTATGGTTTTTGTTTATTGCCCTGTGGGTTTGGGGATACTTCTAACTCTCACCTGGCCCCTTAGCTTGCTGTTCTCAGTGCAGATATAACTGGTGACAGAATCCTGACAGAGGCACAACATGTATAACACAGAGGCACCTGGAACCCATAATTAATTCTGTTATGAACCCCAAACTACACAGGAAATGACCTCCAACCAGCCCCAAGTTTATGTGACTACAACTCCTATTATCACTGACCCATTAACAGCACTCAGAAACTGTGAGACTTTCCTAATGTGGGACAAAGACAGCTGACAGTCTTTTGTCTTTTTAAAAAAGCTTCCACATTTCTCCCGCCTGGAGACCCATTCCCGAAGGTCTATCTGACGCGGTGCCGCTAGGGCTCCCCATATGCCAGTAAAACGTCTTCATAAAGCTCTCCATCTTCCAGGGATTATGTTAAGTCAAAAGAAACAGCTGTAAAGGGCTGAAGTGGGAAAACACATAGTTCATTGGAGATTCAAATCCATAGCTGAAAGTGACCAAGAAAACCATGAGCCTCCTGGGAATTTGCTGATGCTTGTGGGTTTCGCTCCACTTTGTCACAGGCTACAGGGTAAAAGGTGAAGCCCCCATTCTCCCTCCCTGAGATGCAGTGTGGCTTGGGCTGACATCTCGAATTAAAATGAGCAATTACTTTCAAACATAGGGAGATTTGTCTTTTTCAGTCTTTGGAGTTTACCTTACTGAAGTTTAAATTTCACATCACTTGAATGGTAGACTTGACAGAAGAGAGAGAAAGAGAGATGAGTTTCTCCAAGAAAGACATGCCTAACTGCAAAGTATGTGAAGTAACTCGTGAGAACAGGAGCCTCTCTTGACACTTTGCCCTCAAATTTATTTAAGGATTTATGGAAATATTGGGTGATAGATATGTTTGCCACATGAGCCAATAACCAGAAGAATGTTAGAAAATAGGGCACTTTATCAAAAAGCCCGGGCTTTTAAAGTTCAAGTTCAGTGATGTCATTAACACGATTACTTTAAGTTATTCTGGGAGAGCTGGAATTCATGTTGAATTTATGATATGCCGTTCTTTCCAACATGTGTGCCTATTAGGATCCTGTCAGTGTGATGCAGGGGAAAGCTTTCTCAAGTTGCTCTGTTTTATACTCCAGTGGCCCTCTTCCCTATACTATTTCTCTTGCAGCGGGGAGGGCCTAAGAAGAAACAACTACAAAGGGAATCTGATCATGAATTTTGAGTTGATTGAGTGATGATTTCCAAGCAACACAGATGCTCTTTATAAAGCATCTGGGCACAATGTGTAGCTGATAGTCTCCTTTGGTTTACAGGAGGCAATAAATCTATTTAATATCTTTGAGTTTTATGGGTTTCTCCTGAAGAATTTCTTCTATATAAATGATGCCTTGAATGTGTGCTGTTTTCTTAGCTCAGACTCATTTAAGCTTTAGATTTCAATAGCGACGATCTTTTATTACTCAATAATAGATGAAAGCAGTAGCTAGAATCGTGTTTTGTTGAAATATATATTTTTGTACTGAGAAATGCCTAAAACATTTCTCTTTCATAACAGTCTAGCAGATAGCAATCTGTATTTTTGCTGAGCTAGCAGGCTCAAAATCTGTCCACTTTCTCCTTCAAATTCTCATTTAGAAGAAATGAAAGTAGTTCCTCAGGACGTGCACCCTATAGAAACTCTCAGAGACATATCTACACCTTGAACACAAACCTATTACCAAAATTTCTCCTTAAAATTTACTTGGGATTTTATTATTCTTTTTTTGAGTGCCCAGTGGCAAATTCGGATAAAATTTGAGTGCCACTCCATCTTCTAGAGAAACAATATTCTTTTTAGGAGGATGCTCTGGGTCACTTTGGGAGAAATTAGAAAACATTTGGTGATGTTAGAAATTTGTCTTCTAGGGAAAAATATTTAGTGCTACTAATTTTCAATAATGTAAATATTAAATTACATGAAATTATATAATGTAAATATGAAATATGAAATTATCTTTTCCAAGAAGAAGGGGTTAGCCTTGGGGTTGAATATATATATGGAAAGAAGCATATATCTTAAAAGTTAGGTAAATCTGGAAAAGCACCTAACTGGTAGAGCTCTGCAATCTCCTTCAAAAGTTTACATTGTTGGCCAGAGCAGGAGAGAACTCAGCTTTATCTGTGAACATTGAGGGGGTCCAGAGAAATGCACCTCATGTGGCTGAGAGTGGAACATAACTAGTGCTCAGCCTTTTAGAGTGTACAAGACGCTGTGTTAACATGAGAAAAATGTAAAAATCTTCACAGATTTAGTACTTGCAGATAGAGAAGATGTTACTGTGAATTCAGTAATGCTTTTAAATATATATATATGTGTGTGTGTGTGTGTGTGTGTTCTAAATTCACCACAATATTATTTATCCACATTCACAAAGTAGTGTAACACTGTGACCTAAATTCCCCTAAGTCTTAGCAGTCTGTAGTTACACATGAGTTCATGTTAACAGTACAAAATTATTCTTCTTTGACTCATTTCCTTTGACTTATGCTGTATACTTCAGGACCTCATTTCCTTCTTTTACTCCATCAATATACTTGTAGTCCCGGTATTTCTGAAAATTTCAGTCATTTTCCACATGCAGGCACAAACAGCCTCTCCATGTACTTGCACTCTAGGACCCATTATTAATAATGCTCATTGCTACTAAAGCAGCCACCTGATGGTGACTCTGTCAGTATAATTCCTGCAATAACTTCCAGACCCAGGGGGATCAGTTGCTTATGTGTTGAAGGGGCCAAGAGATGAAATAGGTGCTCAATACAGCATAGCTGAGTAGATCGACGTCAACAGGGAGCTTCAGAAGAGAGTAACACCCAGAGCTCTCCTGCAGTTGTAAGTGAAAGCTGGCTATTTTTGGTAGGTACTTGGCTTTGGTAGCCCTTTCAGGTGAGCATTATTTTCTCATGCCTCAGGCATGGCATCCTCCTAAATTCCTAGCAGCACCTTCAACTGACCTCTCTCTCCATATCAGTTATATGGTTTAAGCAAACATTAACTAACGCTGTGTTAATACGATAGATACAGGTTTTTGTTTTTTTTCCTTTCCTAGAATAAGTGTGATGGTCCAGCGATATAACTTAGTCAAGTTTTAGTTTCATTATGTGGCTTAACACTGCTTTCTCCTGATTTCCTGTATTGCTAAATTTTTATTCTAGAAAATATGTAGTCCCTAGAAACATATGTAATGAGAATTATTTGCAAGATAAGATTGACAGGAAGCCAAAAGTTAAAAACAACGCAAATGTCCATCAATGAATGAATAAACCAAATGTGGTATATCCATAAAAAGGGATGTTATTCAGTCATAGAAAAGAATAAAGCACTGGTGTGTAGTACAAGGGAGGTGACCTTGAATACATAATGCTAAGTGAAAGGAGCCAGATTCAAAAGGTAATATATTATATGATTCCATTTATATGAAATATCCAGAAAAGGTAAATCCTCAGAAGCAGAAAGCAGATTAATGGTGTCTAGGAGATGGGGGGAAGAAGCACTGTAGGGCGACTGCTTGATAAGTATGGAATTTCCTTTTAGGGTGATAACATTCTTTTTGAAATTGATAGAGGTGATCATACCATAAAATTGTGAATATACTCAGGGCCACTGAATGGTACACTGTATAATGCTTAATTTTATTTTAGGTAAATTTCACCTCAAAAAATCAAAAAATATTGACAGGATATTTCCATTTGTTTTTAAAGTATTGGTTAATTTTTTAAAAACAATCCTTTAATAATTTTTAAACTACATTGTCTAGATTGTAAGAATGTCAGCTAAATTTGTTATTTAGTTTATCAATAAAGATAGTATGTAAAATATTCTGATAGGAACCAGGAGACTTTATCTTCCACACCCACATTGTCAGCCGGTTTTTGGTTAGGACATCCTCTGCCTGGTCAGAGGAAGTGAAGAAGCTTCCATGTCACAACATTTTTTGCACCAGCCTCAGGTATTTTTCTGAGATGTATTACTTTCATCAGTATCTTTTTGCCATAAATCTATGTGTTAATTAGGGTATCTGTCGGAAAAGACTAGGTAATGCTGCAGTATTACACAAACCCCAAATCTCAGTGGCTTATTGTAGCAAAATATGTTTGTTGCTCACACTACCTGCGTATTGTTAGTCAGCTGCTCAGCTCATCATAGGCCCTCAGGGCATCCATCATTGCTAATGGCATTGTTGGCCATGCTAGAGGCCGACAAAGATTCCTGATGTCAATCAAAGGTGTTCACGCATAATGACACACACCATTGTTTTTCATAAGTCATTGATCATAACTACTTATATAATTTCATTTAATTTCAAGAGAACTAGGAAGCACAATAGTACTTTGTGGCCATAGGTTAAAGAACTAGAAATAAGAGCAAATAGCACTAATGACTACCATAATGAAAGTGCATTTTCTTCTAGATTGTCAATTAGACCAACTTTCCAAAAATCTATCACATACTTTAAAACCATTTGTCATTTTTTGTTGCTGTTATTGCTAAAAGCTCTTCATTCCTTAGATTCCTGTTTGTACTTTTAAATACAGTGTTTCTCAGACTTTATTTAAATCATGTCTTTGGTCACACATGTGGAAGGATACGTTAACAATGTTTTAGAAGGATGACTGAGACTTGGGACAATGAACAACTACAGAAAAAATTCTCTCATTATCTCAATATTCTATGCAGTAGGTCACTCTCTTAAACAGGCTGTCACTTTTAAGTAGAATTGTCTACTGCCATGACTTCACTGTCGTATCTTGCATAAATAAGTAATTTCTCTTTGGTGTTTGATTAATGATAAATTATACCACTTAGAGTATTTTATGCTTCAGTCTTTTCTCAGTGTTTTACCTAACAAAAATCACTGTAAAAGTATACATCCTTAGTTGAAGCAGAAATAAAATTTATACCTTAATGAAAATTTGATGCTATACCAAAGAAGGGCACAATCTACCTTTGTTGTTCTCCATTGTTTTTGTTTGTTTGTTTCTTCAAATTTTATTTATTTTTATTTATTTATTTTTAGACAGGGGGGACGGGAGGGAGAAAGAGAGGGAGAGAAACATCAACGCGTCGTTGCTTCTCACATGCCCACTACTGGGGACCTGGTTCGCAACCCAGGCATGTGCCCTGACTGGGAATCAAACCGGTGACCATTTGGTCTGCAGGCTGGAGCTCAATCCACTGAGCCACACCAGCCAGAGTGTTCTCCATTGTTTCTGTGCAGTTTCCACACTACCATTAATTGAAGTTTTGGGGATTTGACACACAGCATTGCCCGACATCAAAGTGTCTATGCCTTTGCTTGCTTTTTAAAATTACTTTGCCCTTCACCTCCACTTCCCCTCAGCCACCACTTCCATACCTGACCTGACCTTGTCATCACCCAAACCTGGTACCATCATCTCTTGCTTGAAGCACTTAAAAGTTTCCTGCCTGGTTTCTTGACCTATAGTTTGCCCTTTTCCAAAACATTCCTACCATTGCCACTGAGTAATCTATTTAAAATGAAAATCTTGTCATATCAAATTACTTTTTAAAACCCTTTAAAGATTGTTGAGATACAGTCTTAATTCCTTAGCATATAATATGACCTTTCCTCATTTTCCTCCCTCTTCACTTTTAAACTGAATTCCTCCTACTCTCCCCCACCTGTTTCACTCTAGACCCACCTGTAGTTCCATGGAAATGTCATCAGCGTGTCTGCCTCAGCCTTACACCCATGGCTCTGTGTTCCAGCGAGATCCGCTGCTCCCCTGTCTTCAGCCTCTTACTTCATCAATCGCTTCTCAATTTCTTCCAAAACTCTACTCTGATACACCAAGACCCTTCTTTCTGGTCTTCCTAAACTTTTTGGTGCTTATTGTAATTGAAAGAGCTTCTCTGTATTCTTTCAAAACTTACCCCAAAATAGAAGTTCACTTATAATTGCTTAATAAAATCAGAGAATTCCAAAGGAAGAGTCACTTCAGCGAGGGCAGCACAGCCGACTGAGGAAGCGGGCTGTGCAGGATTCTCAGATGAAAAGGGACTGACTGATGGGGGTGTTACTCATCATGAGATATTCAGAGGCTAGCGTATTTTTGTAAAGCAGATTATATATAATTTAACTCTTGTAGGAAAACATTTATTTTTTTCTATAAGAAATATTTCTAATGATATACTAGGGATTGAGCATAAAGTATTGGCAGGGGACTTGGTTGCAAGTCTATTTTAGTACAGCAATTTTCTTAGATGTTACATCAAGTATAAATATTATACACTAAGGCAAAGCTTAACTTCTTTTGTGTAGATGATTCTGGTACAGTGGGAATCCTAGAACAAGGTTAGTGTAGTATGAACACTGAAAAACCTCAAAAGAACACTGAATTTAGCTATCGGCTTTCTATTTTCCCGCCATGGGCCTTGGCTAATCCTTCAGATTTTGAGAACTTTTAGTTTCCTATTTTTCTAAAATGGTAATAAAAATGGACTGTATCACTGTGCCTCACAAGATGTTATGATGACCCATTTGGACAAAATATGTGGAAGTACTTGGGACACTATAAAGGCATATAGAGATATATGAGAGTATAAGCATAAGTCACAAACAGTTACCTGTAATATTATTGTAAAATGAAAATAGAAATGTAAAACACCACCTTTGTAATCCCAGTGACAGCTGAGGTTCCACATGGTGTGCTTAGATTCTCATACAAAGTCCCAACATGTGGTTAAAACAAAAAATAAGCCCAGTTTATTACATAAACCAGCAACAAATTTTTCTACACTTGAGGTATAAAGAGTAGAAACCGATAAATGTGGATATAATTTTTCTCACACTGTCTTCAAGAATAAGAAACAGAAGATGAGCAAATTATTTAATGAAATTTAAAAAGGCAAAACTAAATATCAAACTGTGAGTTATACTTCACTAAGTCATATTCTGATATTGAGTGTGTGTATATGTTTGTGTGTGTGTTATAGGTGTGTGTCTATAATCACAAGCTTTTATTCACAGATATCTATGAATTTTTTATGATATACCTAACAAATTTCAAAATGGAAATGATTTTGTAACATTCAGAATGAATTTATTAATCTCTTTACTCCTGAATTTTTCCCACTTTTTGTCTGCTCACAAGCATCTTATTTACCAAAACATCAAAGTTTTTCCCCAAACTCCAGCCAACAGCACCTTTGTGCCCTTCAGCTCTGTAATAGGGAGATTTGGCCAACATTTTTATTTATTTAAAACAATATGTGATGCAAAGTGGTAATGATTATGAAGGCAATCTAAAAAGTATAATGATAACTGTATTAATTAAAGTTCTTAGTTAAAAGTACTAGAAATTCGGTTTTATTTTGGCAAAGTGAGAAAATTATGGGATAGATACTATGGTACCTTGTTTCATATCAGGAAAGGTAAAATCATGTGGAGAGCCAAGATTCAACTAGCTTCCATCACAAAGTTCATTTCTCATCTCTCTCCCTCTCCTCATTCTTTCCAGAAATTTATCTATGTTTTTGTCATGTCTATGTGTCGGCTATACTTTTTTTGATACAGGTAGAGTATGTTTCCCTATCTGCCAAAGAATACAGTTGTCAGTAGCTGCTGTGTTTCAATTTCTGTAACTCCTAATACAAACTAGAAGAAACTTAACTGGTATGTATTCCCAGTTTCTAAAATTAAAAAAAAAGAAAATACAGAGAAGAGCTCTGATTAGCCTTTGATACATCAGCAGAGGTAAGAGAAGAGAGCTAAAAGATCATGGCACTCTTGTGCAAACTCACGGGTAGATTACAGAGAGAAACAGTTCCCAGATGAAGCAAGAATATTTCCTCCATTAACTTCTCAACCAAAACAAAATGGAAAAAATCACACAGCTGTTAAAATGTGATTGTTTTAGTTGCTCTTTTATATTTTCAGAAATGTCATTTATATAAGCAGTATGTTCTATTCTTAGGAAGTAATTAGTATTTGGAATTCTCATTCCTCCGAGGTACTGAAAGAAGTCAAATCAGATTAAAGGAATGTATAATGGCCAATTATTTGTTTTCTAATTGTACTTTAGGGCATAAATTTATTAAAGGGTTCAGTATAGTGATTATTCCTCAGCAAATAGCAACACACTTAGCATTATTTCTCTGAAAAAGTTGTTAACATATTTTTTCTACTTTTTTTTTAAGTCACCTAATGAAGGACTTTTTAAAAAAAATGCAATAATCATCCTTTATTGGCATATAAAACTACAGAAGATTCCATTTATTCGATATAAAGTCCTATTTTATTATATTTATTGCTAAATTTGTAGTATAGACATACTCAAAGATTCATATAAGATTCATACTATATAAACATTAAGAAATTATTTCCAAGTAACTTTACTGTGTAATTAGATATATTCCAGTAGGGAAATATTTGCCAAATATTAGAAATATACTTAAAGTTAGGACAAACCAAGTAATGTTATATAAAAAAATGTGTTACTGCAATATTTTGAAAGTATCTCCTTTACCGACAACAGCTAGACATATGGAGTTCTGCTTGTCTTCCAGTGAACATCTGATGATTATTTTTAGCTGATTATGCATTTTAGATAGAGAATAGGTCAATATAATACTAAAGAAAACAGAAACACTAACTCAAAAATATATATATGTACCCCCATGTTTATTGCAGCTCTCAGGGAGGAAAAGTCAAAAGTCCTTCCTGAGCCTTCTGGCCGTTTAAATAAACAGCACCCTGTCTGGTTAGCTCAGTTGGTTAGAGTGTTATCCTGAGACACCAAGGTTGTGGTTTCATTTCTGGTCTGGGCACATACAAGGATCAACCAATGAGTGCATAAATAAGTGGAACAACAAAAAATCTCTCTCTCTCTCCTTTCCTCTTTCTCTCTAAAATAAATAAATAAATAGTAAAAAAAAATAGGATGCTTAAAATATTTCAAAGAGGCATAATCTGGGGTGACACATTCTGTTTCCTTTCACAGCAATATTTACAGTTGCAAAGATTTTAAATTTTGACTGTCCAAATAATCTTCCATAAATTTGTTTCTTCTTTCGATAGTGAGAGTGGGTTTTTACATCTTAGGACAAAAAAATACCTGTACTTGGTGAGTCTTTTTCAAGATAAATACTGCAGTATTCCCATTGATAATCTAGGGTCATTATTACTGAGATATGTTTTACTATGTCAGACAGTGATTTGAAAAAATAGACTACATTTAGTAGAGTAAAATATGGCCTGATTATAATTTTGTGTATGGCATTAATCAACATTGGACATCTACAGTACAGTAACTGTGTTCAAAATTACGATAAGCATGAACTCCAGTAATGTGAAGTACAATGTGAGTTATTAACATTTAAAGCATATTTAGTATGGAGGTAGGAGAAAATATTTACTTATTTTCTAGTTTTATTTTTCTTAGTTTTTTTCCCTCCTCCTCCTCTTCTCTCTCTCCCTTCCTACCTCTCTCTCTTTTTCTCTTTCTCCTTTAAAAATCCATCTATGCATGTGTAGGTGGTAGCCTCTTTAATGAGAATATTAGACCAGAAACTCTTTTCTTTTTAAGGTAAGCAAAATATTTACTTTAATAGAACACCATTCCATTCTTCATTCCCTGTAACAGAAAGTCTTGTATATTCATCACTTTCATGTCACAATTTCGGGGAAAGTATAAGGGTTTCTTTATTTAAAACAAGTAAGATATAACTTTTGACCAGAGAGGAGCAGAGGGAAAAATGATGATAAATCTTGGGAATTATAGATACTGATATTTTTAAACCTTTCTAAGGATAGAGAAAATAATCAGATAAGAGTTGTGTTCTCTAGAAAGACATATTAACTTCTCAGGACTGAATATATATATTCAGTGGCAAGCCTCTATATATTATATATAGAATATATATATTTAAGAATTGCAACGTTAGCTTTACCAACATCACACATTTTCATGCCAAAATATATTTAGTGCCATTTCTTACTTAATTTTCCATAGACTTTATTTGTTAGAGTAGTTTTGCTCTAATAGCAAAATTGAAGTCCCATATACTCCCTGCCCCCATACACATGCACCGTCCTGCACTATTAACATCCTGCGCCAGAGTGGTACATTTGTTACAACTGATGGTCCTGCATTGATGTGTCATTAGCACATAAAGTTGATAATATTACATTAGGGTTCACTCTTGGTGTTTTGTATTTTATGGGTTTGACAAATGGAGAATGACACATATCTACTGTACCATTACACTATTATACAGATAATTTAACTGCCCTAAAAATCCTCCATGACCTGCTTATTGATCCTTCTTTCCTCCCTAACCTCTGCTAATCATTGATCTTTTTATTGTCTCCAAAATTTTACCTTTTCCAGAATGTCATATAGTTAGTATTGTACAGTATGTAACCTTCTCAGATTGGCTTCTCTGACTTAATAATATACTTTTAAGTTTCCTCTATGTCTTTTCATGGCTTAGCTAATTCATGTTCAGTGCTGGCTAATATTCTGGATATACCGCAGTTTATTAATTCACTCATCTACTGTAGGACGCTTTTGTTGCTCCTACATTTTGACAATTATGAATAAAGCTGCTATAAACATGCATGTATAGGTTTTTGTATGGACATAAGTTTTCAACTTCTTTGGGTAATTACCAAGGATAAGATTGCTGGATTGTATGGTAAGGATGTGTTTAGCTTTGTGAGAAACTGCAAAACTGTCTTCCAAAGTGGCTGCACCATTTTGCATTCTGACCAGGAATGAATGAGAATTTCTGTTGCTCCACATCCTTGCCAACATTTGGTCATTCTAATAAGTGTGTGGTGGTACCTCTGTTATTTTATATATTATATTACTAAGCCCAGATGATTAAATAGCTTCCATTAGCATGTATAAACCAACTTCCAAATGAAAGCCAACTACCCAAACACACCCAGAACAAACATAAACCTAATAAATTGAAAGAAAGGTACTAAGATATGCTTAGTCAGTTCCTGTATGCGTGAAGTATTTATAAAAATCTAGGAATATTTGATAAAATGCTACGTTTACTCAAAACACTAAAGAGGAGACAAAAGTGAAATGGGATCTGAAACCAAGAAGTCTGTGAATCTTTGAGTGATGAGGGCTCTATGTACTGGAAGCTGTGTAATTTCTTTAAGGCATTTAAATTCAATTATTTTCTAAAATTCTCTATCAAACAAATAAAACACTTTAACACAATTCCAATAAGAATAGAAAAAAAAAGTAGGCCAGCTTTGTTGATACTATACTTGCCAAGGAAGGAAACTATGTAAACATAAAAAAATAGTGCTTTATATAAAAAGGATACATTCTCAGGGCTTGTTATAATTTTAAACATTTTTGTTGTTGTTGAAGGTTTGTCCTATATTATTTTAAAATACCCATTTTATACTGTATGCTCTAATAAAATCTATACATAACCTCCTGAGTATTGAATATAAATTTTAGATCTTGACAGCCTGATTTCCCTTCCCTCATCTTTAAATACTTTATGTTATTATCTCCATTTAAGTTCAATTACGTGTCTGTTTTCTCTACATTGCTTAGGCTTTCTACTGTGTATAAACTTATGCTTTAAGGAAAGTATTACTGATTCTCTACTACCAATATCATAAAACTACTGAAGACAAAGCAGTTTTCAAATTCTCTTAAGATAGCGCAATATGTTTTGTGGATAAATTTCAGAAAAGTGCCAAGAATATGGATTTTGAAATTTGTAGATTCATATAATTTATAGGAAATTATATTTGGCTATTTGACTTGATAATTTCTGGTCATATTAAAAATACATGACAAATATTTATAAACCTTAAATGTCATAAATAGTACACTAACAAACACTTCAGTAAGAAACAAAAGAATACTGACATGCTATGTACCAAGAACTTACCTGTGATAACATTTTTATAATTAATATTAACAGTAACTTTGTGAGGAATATATTATCATTCTCCCTTTTCAAAGGGAAGGCCTTAGCAAGAGTCTTAATAAATTGGGAACCTCAGTTTACATATTGAAAGACTGAGTGCCAGTCAACTAACATACAACTACTTATAAATGATGTGCTCTAATGTTTTATAAAGAAACAAAATTTATAAAGTTTATGTATTTGAATTAAATAATAAAAGTAATGATTAAGACTTTTCATATACCAACTTTTTAGAAGGTATTACTGAGAGTCATTTAGTAACTCTGAATTATTTTTATTCTATAAACATTTCCCTAATGGACATACTTTCTATTTTAACATACTTGAATACTCTCTTCCAAAAGGAGAATTTCCTAGTTACCTCTCACTGTCTTCTTTTAAAACAAGTATCTTTTAAAACAGACAAATCAGACTTTTCTCAATTTGTCAGCTGTAGGGGAGTTATTCAGAAGGAAATAAGATGGATATTCTAAATAAAATGTTTTTGGATGCCTTTCATGGGACATCAGTGGGCCTTTAAAGAGAGTTTATTGATTCTTCAGGCAGCACCCGAGGCGGCCCAAGATCTATTGCTCTGTCACTTTAAAAGCGGCAGCGGACGTGCCACTCTCCCTAGGAGATCTTTCTCTTAAGGCTTAAAAATTTTTACAAACCAATTGCATCTGTCATCTCCTGCTTGATCCCCCGAGTCCCACAGGCCATGTCTGAATGGTTAAAAGCTATATTTTTCTTCAAAATGCTTGTTGGAACAAATGCATTTTTAGGGCAGAGACTCTGTAAATGAAAACTAAGCACTCAGACCTGCACACATCAATGAGAAAAGCCTTGACCAGGAAGGAGGCAGGCTTAGGGGGAGTCTGTGCAAGACAACCAGACTCCTGGTCTCGGGTCACCTGGTGCAGCCTCTCAGAGGCACAGCCCATCTTTGTGAAGACTTCTAGGAAAGTGTAGCTCATTATTTCTTCCGGAAATACATTCCATTTTGGCACAGGTAAACTTTTATAAGATGATTTTTATGCTCTGCCAGAATCCAGCTTCCTCTAACCTTAATATATTGTGACTCTTACCGCAGTTCAAAGGTGGCTATTAGGATGATGTAGACTAAACGTGTTTTCTTTCATATGTGTATTTACCATGCAGCTATTCACTCCTTGCCCATCTTCTTGGGAAGCACTGGATTTTGCAGTATTTCTTAAAGTGTTCAATTAAAATAGATGTACAGAGCTATGTAAAGAAGGAGTAAGTAAAATTTTTAAGTCGTTCTGGATCAATGTCCAAATTAACTGAAATGCACAACTCCTTTTTACTTCTAGGTTTTGGCTTGAATTTTTGTTGGTCATTTTATTAAGGATTTTTGAAAAAATAGAATTGTGACTTCCTTTCTCAAGGGAAAAGCATAGTAAATATATTTAGGTGTAAATACTAAATATGTTTTAGATTATCATATACTTTTTAAAGTACATATTAGAAGTAAGCTTGTACTTATTACCAAGTGGTAATTTCAAATATTATTACATATTACAGTTACTTTTAGAGTCAGCTTTACTAACTAATGTGGTTTTATCAGTTAATTATGAACCTCTGCTTTTAATGAGTAGGTACTCATATCCCTTGTGAATGCACTGATTATGAATCAAATTCCACTTCCAAAGCAGCAATTTTGGAGAATTATAGTGCAGTGATAAGAGCATGAACTCCAGAGTCAAGTTATTTGATTTGCTTCCTTTTTTATTGCTTCTCTTTCAAGAGTCTGAGTGTCATGCCTGTTTAATTTGATTTGCTCATATACTTGGATTAATGAGGACAGACAATGAAACTGCCTCCACTGCTGAGACAGTCAGTCGGGCCTTCCTATGTGCCTGGTGCCAGATATAACATGCAGTGATGTGTTGCTGAGAAACCAAATAAGCAAAGTAAAACCAAATGATACCTAACATCCAATATTAGCACACAAGTCTTGGTGCCGAAACTGGGACTGTATCTTAGAAATGTGGCATGCAAAAAGATATCCTGTGTCCCTACTGTGGTGAGAATTTACTTGTAGGAGACACACCACTCAGACTTTAATTCTACTTCATGGTTTCCCTACTAAGGTTGTCTTTCAGTTCTCCAGTTAAAGGATTCTACTTAAAGCACAAAGGCAGTGTGACAGTTTCCCTGTCTTCCTGGTACAAAACCACCAAAGTACTAGAAAGTATTTAAAATTAATCTTTCAATAGCAAGATAGTAAGGAAATCCTCAGAAGCTGTAACTGGAAAGCTTAAATCTAGAAAAATCAGGAAGCCTTTGAAGATGGATGTTGCCTTGGGGGCCCTGACAATTGACTGCGCTGCTCCAGAGCCTCAGCTTCAAGCATCACGTGTGTGACGAATACTAGCACATACACAGTGGAGAGGTGGACGAGAGCTTCAGAATTAAGCCAGGATCCTTGGAGGGTGACAGGTTCTGCAGCTGGAATGAGGAAACAAACCTGTCTTTTGGTGTGAAGTATTAAGAAATTTCTGCCTAGGGTAGCTTAAAGAAACAAAACAAAACAAAAGCAAAAAAATCTTTCCTGAGAATTTACAACACTCCTTCCTGGGTTAGGGGCTAAAAATAACACTAATTGGCCTGAAACTCACCACCAGAAAATTAATTTTAAATTGATCATCAGGTAGCAGGTAGAAGTATATGCAAATCTTCTCTGGAGAAAAAAACACAAGTCTCAAGATAGTCACCATCAACTTCAGGGAATATGACTTCTCAGAACAAAAAAACAACAAATTTATAAGACATAGAAGGAGAAGTAAGACAAAATCAACAGAAACAAACTACAGAACTGGATATTCATAGACTGCTAATGTTGAAAATGTTGTCACAGAATGCTAAATATGCAAAATATATTTAAATGAATAAAATGTATCAAAATTCCACATATGAGTGAAATAATATTGTATTTGTCTTTCTATGACTGGCTTATTTCACTTAGCGTGATGTTCTTCAGGTCCATATAGAATCTAATGAACAAACTGAACTAACAAGCAGAATAGAGACAGACTCATAGAGAGCAAGATCACAGCTCTAGGGGGTGGAGGGATCCAACAACAATGACAAAAAAAGGACTCATGCGCTTGGACAGCAATGTGGTGTTTGTAGGGGGGTCAGGGGGGTTGAGGTAAAAGGGTGTAAGGGGGATAAATGGTAATGAAAAAATACAATAAAAAGCTATGGTACAAAAAATGTATCAAAATTATGACTAAGAGGTAAGACTTTCAAAATGATGAAGTGGAACTGAAAAAGAACATTAGAGCATTCCTAGAAAAATATATGAAATGCAAAGGACAGGTTAAACCAAAAATTAGATTCAATGACGAGAATATTAATGTAATAAAAAATAAATTAGAAGAAAGATGTCAATAGGGCAGTACAAAAAGAGAGGAGATGAAGGACAGGTTGGGAGACATACAGAATGGAGTAGAAAGTTCTACCATTCATGCCCTCATCTATTTGAAGTCTGAAAACAATAAAATAAGAATATACAGTCAGATTCATTATCACAAACATTTCCCTTTTCTGCAAATTGACATTTTACTGCTTCTAATAACATCCCAACATTTTGCTTTAATACGTTAAAGGTAACTTTGAAAACTGTATGGAAGAACAGTAAAAAAAACCCACACAAATTTGGAGTTAAAGAAATGAGGGAAAAAAGAAATGAAACAAGGTGTGGTGATTTAATCAGATACACAATACTTTAAGATGCAAATTTATGACATAATAAGTAAGAAAAATACTAGATAAATTATATTTGTGGGGAAAAGTTGAACCTTACTGTGTACCATACAATAAATAAATTGTAAGGATTTAAGGATAAATTATGTGAAGCGATATTTTAAAACTTTTTAAAGAATATATAAGAGGGTATTTTTAACATCAGGGTAGGTATGGATTTTGTGAACAAGACACAAAAATAATAAACTAATGAAAAAAGTTAAAACTGTATTGCATTAAAATTGGGAACATATATTTTTCTAAGTGTAGCATAAAGTGCTGAAACAAACCAACAACCAGAGAAAAAATATTTCCCCATGCATAAAACTGACAGTATATATATAATGTCCATTGCTGACAGATTGTATTATAGACTGAATGTTGTATCCTCCCAAAACTTATATTTTGAAATTCTAATCTCCAGTGTATTAGGAGGTGGGGCCTTTGGGTGGGGTCATGAGGGTGGAGCTCTCAAAATGAAATTAGTGTCCTTATAAAAAGAAACCAAAGCAAAATTATCTCTCTCTTTGCCGTGTGAGCATATAAGATGTCTGTCTGCAAACCAGAAAGAATGCTCTCACCAGACACTAGATCTTCTAGCACCCTGATTGTGGAGAAATAAATATATTTGTTTTATAAGGCACACAATCTCTGGTATTCTGTTAAGGAAGCTTCAACTGACTGAGATATATTTTTATCTGGAAAAAAAAGTATACATATACACAAAGTAATTATAGAGCAGTACGTAAAAGAAAAGCAACAAGCAAATAGGCAGAAAAATCATTGAATAGTGAATAATATATATATTCACAGAATGGGATGTACGCATCCTGGAAGATGAGTGCAAAAATATAGATCAATTTCAAACATAATATTTAGTGGTAAAAAAATGAAAAAAGACGAGGCAAGATGGATTATTTATATAATGGTAAAACACACAAAACTAAACGATGTTTTATTTAGAGAAACATACATGTAGAATGTATTATTAAGAAAATAAATACCAGAAAATTTGGAGTAGTGAATGTTAACTCCACAGGGAGTCTCTTTGGGAAAAGACATGCAGGGGACCTCTATGGTACTGATTATGTTTGAATTCTTCAGGTGGGTGGTAGATACATGTTTACTTCAATAAAATATCATTATTATTAAGACCATAAAATATGTTATGCATATTTACTTTTTTCTATGTTTATGATGTAAGTATTACAATATGAAAATCCCAGATAATAGGAAGCCATTTACAATAGCCATCTTTGAAAAAATTACTTACTAATCACTAATATTTATGCCTCCATAATTGTGTTCTCAAAAAATAGAATAAATAAATGAGGATGTGTTCAGATCAGTTCAATATCTTTTTATGTCCAACTGCATGCGAGGCTTAAAGTATTACCTTGTGAAATGTGTGAAATATTTAGGGTGATGAAACACCTTTTGGCATTTCATCACTGGTAGTATTGCCCTGCTTTAATTGATTTTTAGCCCAAGCTAATTTTATGCTTGAGAAATAGACAAATTCAGGTTAAAACTTCAGCAATTCTCAATTAATTCCTGACATTAAATTTAGTAAGCGAAGTAGTGGGATCAATGCTAATGGTTAGACATTGTTTACAGAGTATAGAGAGAAGGCCAGAAAATATGTGACCTCAATGATGAGAGGGTCTCAGAACTTTAAGGATTTGATTTTGGAGATGCTCCTGCACTCAGGATACAGTATATGAGGTTCTTAGAGAAGCAAAATTAGAGAGATAAAATATGGAGTTTAGTGGGGGGAAATGAGACAAGTAGTGATTAATATCATGTTATCACATGAGCTAGCACTTGGTACTAGTTACGCCATTTGATATGCATGAGGTTAATATCAACAAATTATAAACTCTGAAACCAAATCTTAAAATGTTAAGTTACTAACTGGTAAATGTCAGAGCTATCTGAAATCATGGTTTGCTACAGAGATTGCTATCACTTAATAGGGTTAATTAAATATATGCACTTAATGTTTTCCACAAATATTTGTGGTGCCTTATCACTGTGAATTAACTAAAATGAAATCAAAGTGTTTATAAATATATAAGGACCATGAAAAGATACACATAGAATAGCAAGATAAGATGAAGGAAAACAATGAAGGAATAATTTAACTGAAAAAATCATTTAGATCAAGGGGAAAACACTTCTCAAAAGCAAGAGTATAAGTCTAGTAAATTAAAATACAGTTTGAAGGAATTACCATTAAACAGCAGAGGGGAAAAACCCAAAACCAAAACCCCAAACCAGAAAACCCTGGAATCCTGCTAGAGTTGGTGAAATGTAGTGAGAAGAGTAGATGATAATGGGGAGGGCAGGGTCATGAATTATAAATGGGAAATTAAATGTTATAAATGTGTCAATACCCCACTTCTATAAGAAAATAAAGTTTTGCCCTTGCTGGTGTGGCTCAGTGGATTGAGCGCATTGGCCTGAAAACCAGAGGGTTGCCGGTTCAATTCCCAGTCAGGGCACATGCCTGGGTTGCAGGCCAGGTCCTCAGTAGGGGATGCAAGAGAGGCAACCACACATTGATATTTATCTCCCTCTCTTTCTCCCTCCCTTCCCTTCTCTCTAAAAATAAATAAAATCTTTTTTAAAAAAAAGAAAAGAAGAATTCCTTGAATGGAGGTCATATTAAGGCAGAATTGAATGCAAAGATCACAGGGGTAAGAAAAAATCTTCCAAATTAAAACTAAGAGAAGCTAAAGCTATTTGGAAGACACTACAGGGAAGAAAGCAGTCTCCGTTAATTGCTGGGAAATAGAAACTGGAGATTCAGGGTTGCAGATGCCCCTTGTCAAAGGGTGGGGAGGTCTTTTGCCCAGGAAATTAATTTTCAACTCATACCCTCATCTGTAGGGTGTGGATTTCTTATCATCATTTATAACCTTACCTCTGTAAAGGCAGAGATTTTTGTCTATTTTGTTGCCTTTTGCATCAAAAGTAATGCCTGGTATTTAGCAGGCACTCAATGAATTGCTGTTGAATAAATGATTGAATATAACACTGCCAGTCTTTACCAGTTTCCACTATGGTTCTTGATAAGCCCAGATAATACATTCATTAGACAATGTTTAAGTGAAAAAATTTCCAGTTAGTTTCCAAAATTAAATTGTATGTGTTTCTTAGTATTTGAAATCTCTACAGAGATAAAAATCAATGAACTTTGTGGGGTAAGGGGAGAGTTGGTGGTAAAAGACAACTAAAAATTGAAACTTTAAAGTATTTTTTATTATAATACATGACACTATTACCTTTTTGAAGGGAAAATTTAATTAATGAATATAACATTTTATTACAATAAAGGATAATGCCTGTTTTTTTTAGACTACCTTGCCATTGAGCACAAGATCAAGTTCTCCAAATTAGCTGCAATTGATTTAGATAGAAGATAAAAAGATAGGAGGCCAGAGGAATAATTTCTTGATGTAATAATTTTAATTCTAAGAGGTCATTTCTAATCATCTTGTCTCTCATGATGCTCAGGCTGCAGATTTATAAAATACATGAGAGTTTATATTGATTTTGTGTATTTGAGTCCATGATATTAGCCATTGAGAAAAAGACTTGAAGAGGAAATGCAAGTAAAACTAAAATGAAATACCACTACACACACCTGTCAGAATGGCCAAAATCCAGAACAGTGAAAACAAACAAGAAATGCTGTGAGGATGTGGAGCAACAGCATCTGTCATTCATTGTTGGTGGGACTACAAAATGGTACAGCTTCTTTGGAATACCATTTAGCAGCTTCTTATAAAACTAAACATCCTCTTATCATATGATCCAGAAAATGTGCTCCTTGATATTTACTAAAAGAGGTTGAAAAATTATTTCCAGATAAAATCCCACACATGGATGTTTACAGAAGCCTTATTCATAATTGTCAAAACTTGGAAGCAACCAAGAAGTCCTTCTGTAGATGAATGAATTAATAAACTGTGGTACATCTAGATAATGGACTATTATTTAGTGCAAAAAAGGAATGAACTATCATAAAAATGACATGGAGGGATCTTAAACATATTACTGAGAGAAAGAACCCTATCTGCAAATGCTACATACTGTATGATTCTAACTACAGGAAATTCTGGAAAAGGCCAAACTATGGAGACAGTAAAAGATTAATGCTTACCAGATGTTAGTAGGAAAGGAGGTATGAAAAAGTGGGGTGCACAGGATTTTTTAGGACAGTGAAACTACAATGTATGATACTGTAATGGAGGGGACATATCTTCAGACATTTGTTCAAACCCACAAAATTCACAAAAGTGAGAGAACCCTAATGTAATCTATGGACTCTGGGTGATAATGATGTTTCAATGTAGGTTCATCCATTGTAACTAATGTACCAGTTTGGTTGGGGATGTTTATATAGGCAGAGGCTCTGTGTATGTCAGGGTAGGGAGTATATGGGGAATCTCTGAACTTTTCATTCAATTTTTCTGTGAACTAAAAATTATACAAAAGAAGTAAAGTCTATTTAAAAAAATAATAATTCATCAACATTATTTTAATTTGATATTTTACTTTCATTTTTTTCCCTACAAAGTGACCAGGAGTTGTTAAAACATTAAATGGGGCATAATAAAATTTTTAAGAGTATATTTGAGCCATAATCAATTTATATTGGGCAATGCCAAACCGGACGTAGTTAAGAGCACTCTACCAATAAATAGGAACCAGAGGAAAGCTGTATGTAGATAAAGTACAGAAGCAGAGGGGAAAAATTATTGGATTAGTTACAGCTTAAGCCTAGTTAGCTCTTTGTGATTGGTTGTTGTGATTTCATAACCTTGAGGCATTTACAGGGTTAAATTTGGTTTGCCAAAGCGTTAAAACCATAGCAGTCTACTGGTCTCCTTATTTAATTAATTTAACAGATTTTAAGTACAGACTAGTAGATCTAATTCTAGATGATGGGCTCACATAAATAAAAAATTAGGTTAAAATATCAAACAAGAATCAAAGCTCTCTCTCAGAACAGAACTTGGATAGATCACTGTGGTCTATTGAAATAAAATGTGCTAGAAATGTTCCCATTAAAATAATTCTCACATACAAAACACTATATATTCACAATGAAACAAACGAATCCTCAGTGTATATAATTAACATTTATAATTAAAATAATCTAAAGGAGCATAACTTCTCAGAAGAGATCTTGGCTGAATCACCCACCACAGCATGGAGCTCTTGGAGGTGCTGTTGGCAGAGACTGAGAAAATGCACAGTGGGATTGAGCATTGAACCCCATGTGCCAGCTGGGACTTTTCTAGTAAAAGACAACACATGATTTCACCCACTTGGACTACATTGTTTAATGATTGTTTTTGTTTTTTGCTTTCTTTGCCTTTTTTAAGATGGAAGCAAAAAACTGGAGGGATGAGGGATGGGTAAGATCAACGTTTCCGAAAAAAGAGGATGTTAGGGGAAAAGAGAAACAACAAAAGTAAGCATATGCATAATTATTTTAAAGTGAAACAAGTGTTAAAAGGAGTCAATTCCTGAAGCAAGAGCTGGTCCTTGTATTACACACCTGCTGCAGTTCCTGCTGATCCTCTTCCTGACTTACCTCCCTGAGTTATCCAAGGTCAATGGTGGGTTCAGGCAGTTTTTTCCCACCAATTTTATGCAGCTACTACTTACTAAACATTTTTGTAAACAGTCTTTATTGGTTGATATTTTATGCCTTTGACATGTGTTTTTATCATTGAAAACCTCAGCAAAATGCCTGAGCAACAACCTAACCTTTTCATATATGACTATACTACTGTATTATGGTTAATGGAAGCGTAAGTTGATTTTGTATTTTAGTGCTTAAATCCAAAGACGTCATTTTAAAATCAAAATCACATTTGGCAGGGAATTAAAAATATTTTTATAGAATTATATTTAATGGTTCAATAGAACTTTATTGCACACATTATCATAATATATTTTAATCACACAAATCATATCTTCAACATTATTTCTGCTTGTATACCTAATATACTAACATTGCATAATTAAATTTTAGTGTTTCCCTGAATTTCCTTTGAAAATATTCTAGAACTACTCTACAAAATGTTGTAGAATAGAGTTATTTAAAAAAAAATTTATACATTCTTACCTTTTGGATAACATTTTGGTAAAATTTATATCAATTTACATTATTCCAGCTGTGTGTATTTATTTCCTCCTCCACCTATCAGATTTAGATATTTATTAAAAACAAAGCAAACATGCTTTGTTTTCTCCCACAGAAGCATCTTTTCCTGTTTCTATAATGTTCAGAGAGTAAGGTTTTAAAAATTATTGTGAATGGCAAAGGGACCTCCTCAAGGGATTGATGGAGTCCTCACCTTTGTCTACTCTAGGGTATCGTTAGGTTCCTCACATTGGGGGAAAAAAGTAACTAAGTGTATTCCTTGCTAAGGAAAGGAAGTCCTCATTCTTTTAAAGCAGAAAAGAGGAAAGTGCAAAGTTGGGGATTCGTGGACTCTTGGAAGCATGAGTGTCAACAGAATGGTGTTTTTAAGGGTGAAGGGTAAAAACTGTCGATTCTCAGATGACTTTTGGAGAAATTGCAGGAAAGCTTGCTGCTCTAGTGAGGAGAATGCTACTAAATCTATTCCATACCGCTGTCTCATTTACCTACATTACAACTTTGCCTGTTTTGTTTTAATGTCTCTTTCTGTCAATCATTGCCATGCATATGCATAGTATCTATTATGGAAAAGAAAGATGGCCATTACCAATGAACATTTTTAAGAAGTATCTGAAAGTTATAGTGCAGATATCAGTCCACAGTCAACTCATACATGTGAAAGAGGAGCTCACGTGGAGTGTTAGTATACAGGATTTCTAGAATGGATTCCACTCCCACCCACACTGAGAACTACATGGATATGAAGAAATAGTAGCCTGGGGCCAGGCAATGGTAGGAAAATTCCAGCTCTGCTGGTAAAATTTGAGTATTTGTGCATAGTGAGACCAATTCAGTTTTTCCTATTCTGATCTATTGAATTTGCTTCGAATTTTCCCCTAAACAGAATTTAAACTTGTAAGTTTTCAAAGCAATTATTTTCTGACATATTCCAAATAGCTGTTGTTTAATGCTTATTTTTTATTTCTAATTTCTTTAATAATAATTTCATTGTTTTTGTGAATTGTGACCTGTATACTTTATACAGTAGGAACTTTATTTAAGGGTATGTGTGTGTATGTGTGACATGCATTCTTTGTTGAAAAACTTATGAGTTTTCTATATTTTTACTGAAATATATTGACCCCATTAATTTTTCACAGTTAAGGCCTGGAAGTGGCACATATCCCTTCCACTCATCATCCATTGTTGAAAAGCATATGTATATTCCATTAAAACAAAGTAAAATTAATGTCAGCAATAAAACAAAATATGATTGGTTATGAAAGTGTGAAATGGCAAAATACTGCCACTAAAATAACATTCAAGGCATTCTCAGATTGAGTTTAAAATGAAAAACTTTTCTGTGTCATTTACAAATGTCATTTACAAGTAAATTTGAAAAAACAGACATGCATAGGACAATGTGTGTACAATGTGTGCAGGTTGCGTCTCTGCACCAAACTCAGGTGAACACAAATGTGACAAGGCTTCCACATTTTAGCATCTTACTCCAGGCTTATTGGGCACACCATGAGCTATTTTCCAATGTAAGTAATTATATACAAGCTTAAAAACTAGGTTTTTCAGAAACATCTCCAAATTATCACCCTTCCCAGTTTCAGGTAACTTGCTAAATATTCAAAATGGTCAACACTCAGTGACAGTGGAAACAAAGAGGCAAGGAAGAGCAATATAAATCATAAATGCATAGAAGAAGGAGCCTTTGACATGGAAACTAGAGAGTCCTTCCATGAGAGGGGTGCTCATGAAAGACCTCACGGGGTTGGATAAACGTAAGTACTGAGCTTCATTCATACGCAGCCACTCAAGTGTATGTGTCTATAATGTTCAAAAAAGGATCAGAGGAACCCTGTCGAGTGCGTTAAAATAAATGTGATTGGACATGTTGACATATTTCCTTCTACTTAGCCTGCTGGATGTCTGGTACTTGAATGCTTCCCTGGCCCTTCAGTTTGATGCAGAACTCAGTCTTTCCTCTTTTTCACTGCAAGTACCTGTAAAGCTAAGCTTTCCTGCCCCTTGTCTCAAAACATTCCCTCCCCTTTACCTCTCTCACCTCTCCAATGTATTCTTTTTGGATTACAGGCATTTTAATGGCAAGTTTATCTTAGCATCACCAAAAAGGATGCCATTTCCTCTGGGTGAGGGCTGAAATAGGTCTGGAATCTGGAGCTCCAATATCAGCCAATGCTTCCTTTTCCAAGTTTCATTAGCACTTCCTTTTTTTCTATATATTTTGCTTGCTTATTTTTTTTTTTAAATTTTGTCTTCTTTTTTCTCTGTCTCACAGTTCAGCACAAAACTTCAACCTGAGCTGCTGGTACTCCTAGGCTCAAACCCTCACCATTTTGTAACCTCAACAGAAAGGAGTTTCTCACTTCCTGATCTGGACTGAAAATCGTGGGGAGTGAGAACTCTGTGTGGTCCCTGATTCTGCTTGTTCTCGTTGTGTCCCTTCAGAGCGATGGCTTGACTTCCCTTAAAGCATTCTCACAAGGACGCATAATAGGACCATTTTTAGGGTGTCTTTAAGAGTAAATAAAGAAATGCTTATTAATAGTGGTGTACTTGTCAAAAATAAATATTTGAAAAAGTTATTATGGTGCATATAATATGAATTACTGTATTAATGCAAATATTCTTGCTGTAATGGGTGTTCTTGATCATGTATTTTCCAATATTTTGATCAGTTCCTTGAATGAGAGCACATCGGTGACTTTTATTACATTTGTACATATTAAAAAGTTGGGGAGGGTAGATAAAGTATTTTTTCTACTTGTATGCAAACGCATAACTAAAATGATGACATTTAGCAGGAACATAAATTATCTTCAGTTAGTCTAATACTGAAGGTCAAAATGCATTTGTATAAATTTAGAATGGGGTTTAACTAAGCTAACCACAGCTATTTCAAATGAGAAGGAAATATCTGGAATTGTAACATTACAAATTTATTATGAATCTATAATGACTACAATAATTTGGTTGCTTATAAATCTAATGCCAATTCAGTACAGCAAAACAAAGTATCTCTATTTTCTATAGGTCATATTTTACTTAAAGTCTCTTATTTACTTATATGACTTTGGATTACGTATTGGAAAATCTCTATGTCTGTAGGCATTCAGCCTTGACTGTGAGTCATTTGGAAACTGTCATCTAAAATAGAGTGAATATGGCTAGAATACACAACTTAGAGTCATCTTAGAGTATAAGTTAAAACCATTAGATTTGGGTTCAGAAACATTTGATTGAAACTCAAGTGTTGCCAGTTACTATCTGTATGATGTTGCCCAAGTTGCTAAATCTAAGGTTTAGCTTCCTGATCTGTAATATGGAGATGATATTAGTATCCACTCCCTGAACATAAGGCAAAAAGCGACCAAATGGTTATAATTTCAAAGAAGCAAAAGCAAAAGCATATGGCTCTGCATTGTGGACTAGTGAACTCTTCCCATCAGTCGGCTGGATGATCATCTCTGTGTCCTCCCATCCCTGGTAGGCTCACATTAGTCGGGGAGATATCCAGAGTCCCTTTCTGTTTGGGAATCTATATGTCAATGAAGTATAAAGCATGGACATATATGCAAAGAAAGTGTGTTTTTTCAATTAGTTCAATTGGCAGGGTCACCCAAAAAGCTCTTCCATCCTTTTCAGTAAATGTTTACTGCTCTTTCATTTGTAACAAAGCTTTTTTATTTTCATCAAAATATAACTTCTAAGAGTTACATAGCAAAATTTTAATTCAGTTATCCATTGTTTTTAGTACGATAGCATTGTACTTTTACATGTAAGTGTTCATTCAATATTGTCCATATTGCTGATGGAAAGTGTTTCCAAATTGTGGTACTCTTTGGACATAACACCACAAAGTCGACAGTTCTTTAAAATAAAGTGATAACTTCGAATGCCATGTGCATGACCTTTGATGCTATTGTTAGCTTGTTTTCCAAACTGATTGTTTTAAAAGATGGCTCTATTAAGTGAAGAAAATAAACATTTTGATGTAATAGAAATATGACACATATTTAGTCAAAACATTGAAGCAGTATCAAAGAGCAGCTATAAATAAGGCTTACGGTTTTGAAAAGAAATGTTTAATTATTTTTAAGTAATGTAGTACTACTACCACTGTTTTTTCACTTTTCCCCCAAAATACTTAGAATAATTGGCTATCTGAAAGTTGTTCTTTAGATGCTACCACTTGACATAAACAGAGATCTTGGAGTACATATTATAAACTCACAGAATATAATTATACCTTTCTTTTATGAAACAGATGCATAGAATTAATGATGCTTCTTAATATTTGAAGAATAATTTATCTTTATTCTGGTAAATTAGTAATATCATATATGCTTAAAATTCCACTCTTTGATGGGTCTATTTAAGTATTTTCAGCAAAAAAATGTCTCATTGCCATTCACTATGTTCCAAAAGTAAATAAAATTTAACATTACGTATACAATGGGTGTGACAGATATCCCATTAAACAAAATATTATGCCTAGACACGAAAGAGATGTGATTTGGAGCTTAAGCACATTTTTCAAGTAGTCTCCTGTATCTCTTGATTTTGGCAGTTTTCCTTTCTTTCTGATGTGTGGTGATTTGTTATTGCTTTTTAATAGTACGCGGTTATAGAGCAATGTGTTTTCTTTGGTAACCTGACTTGTTAACACTATGTTCACTTAACTAATATCTGAAGGTGATCTAGCATACATTTTTTTCTCATCAGAATTTCTTGAATTAAAATTGGTAACCAAACTTAGTGTTCAAACTATAATTTTGACTTTTGTTTAAATTGTGCTTTTCATACATTAGTACAATTTTAAATCATAATTATGTGCTAACTTTATGAGGGGAAGAAAATTCAAATTATAAGCACAGAAGATATCTTTTATTATGCTATAAAATGCATGCTTTTGGTATTTGAAATAGATGAAGTTTGAAAATTTTGGATCAATTTTTCCTTCCTTTTTATTCTCCCAGTAGAGCTGTCTATAGTGGAATTTATAGAGCCTGGAGTAGATTTATGTAATTAGCTTGGTTGCAAGCCATCCTTCCCATAGGTCAAGCCAATTAAAAGATAACTAAGGGAGACATGGCTCCAAACAGTGGCATATGGCACAGTGGCACTAATGCTCACTAGGGAGGGAAAGCAAAGTCACATGGATTATAACTTTGAAATGAAACAAAATAGAATATTGAACACTTTGAACTTAAATTCCCCCTCCCGTTTTGTTTCCAGTGTGTATACTTTATTCCATACTTCCTCATGTTGAGCACATCCTGTGAGGGGAGGGAGGGAGGAGAAGGAGGTTTGAACGAACACCTGTTTCAGTCACCATTTTATTTGCCACATTGTGATCTAAAACTTCCTCACTCCCTGGGTTTGTTGTTGGTGCTCACCCAGGAGGTAACTTTGATGGCATCACACATGCCCCGTATACTAAAATGTCAGCTTCCTGCCTCAGAAATCTGGGAGCTTAGCCTCAGGATATAGGCAGACATTCAATTAGAAGAGTCTGAAAATTAGGCAAAAACTATGAATGTAAATGTAATACATGAAAAAAGGCAGTTTGAATGAATAATGTTAGACTCTGTTCAACAGTGATCATAAAATGACTATCTTCAAAGATTTTCTCTACAAATTTTGGGTAAAGAGAAGAAAATTTTTGCAAACAGAAAGATAAATGGAGGTGTGGAGTGACTAATATAACCAAACCCCTTGACTGTGTCAATTAATGGTTTTCAAACCAGTGTCTAGAGTGTAAATTGACAGACTCACAAACGTATAGATGTTTGTCGCTTAATTAAAAGTCCATCAAGTACTACCTCAGGATTAACTTTAGAGTGCAAAACAATTTGTCATCAACTGTGATGGAACTTCAATTCATTCTCCAGTTTATTCCCTTGGCACCGTTCCTTTGCCCACTTTTAACAATTTAGTTAAAACTTACGCTAAAAAAGGTAGAACACTGAGCTATTTTAAAGCCTTTTTAAAAGACTGCATTTCATCAAAAGTAAATAGTTTGTAAAGCTATGGATATAATACTGGAGACTTGTTTTCCTTCTGGCTGTGCTACTAACTTGCTGTATGATTTTAAACACATCTGATTTTACCTCTCTGTGCCTCAGGTTTCTCATTTGCCAAGTGGTAGATCTTGGATGGATAGAAGAGATGATCTTTGGGGCTCTCTTCTACTTTGAAAATTCTCTGAGTCTAAGCCATCTATTTTTGTTAATCAGATTTTACTCTGCAAAACAGAGAATGAAGAGTCAAGGTTGAGATGAAGTGAAATTATTTAACAAAATGAAAAAAAACTAAAAAGTATAAATGACTTTTTAAAACACAAATCATTGCTCTTTTGAATAAGTAGACTGCTGCATATAATAACATGTGGTCCATTACAACCTCCTCAATCTTCTGCCTTGAGAGGTAAGCTGAAGATCTCCAAACTCCTTCATCATCATTCTCAGTATGCCTTTATTTTCTCATTGTCAGTGCCTGAATTATTTGCATCATATGACCATTGTTCTTTAGAGACCTAGATTCAGAAGTCTGTTCTGTGTGATTTCACCCTAGACATTCATTAATGTCCAATAATATCATTTTATACACACACACACACACACAGTGCTTTAGGGACTGCTTTTCTATGCTGACAAAGTTCCATTTTGAAATAAGGCATCTTGCTATGAAAGATGCATAGAAATGTGAAAATAATTTTTATTTTTCAAATATGCCATGGTTGAATCTCTAAATACTTGAAGTAACATGCCTTTTACTATTCTGATTTATGGACAACTTGCAAAATTTCAGTAGGGAGATACTTCATGTTTGGGCTATTTTATTCCCTTGTAAAAATGCATAAAGAAACATACCCTGCTTGAGCCTGCTTTCTGGCTTTCGACAAAAAGTTTTACCCTGTCTATATGTGCGTCATACAGAGGCTGAGTGATACCCTTAACTTATTTTCTTCAAGATGCTACCAGCTAAACTAGAACTGGTAACAGAGATATCATAGTAGAGTTATTTTATTTTGAAAAATAAAGGCAAGTGTATGAGGCTTTTGTAATGTCTCTCGACATGTACAGTAAAATGTCAGTTCTAGACAGTTTGTGTTAAAAATGACAGCGTTTCTATGAAGCTTTACATAAGCTGCTCCTAGCTAGAGTCAGAATTATCATCCTTCATTGGGCTGTCTAGCTTTATGATATCAATTAGCAAACAATCTGTTTTGTTGGCACATGTTACAATTAGAATGCAAAACACAGTGACTGTGAAGCAAAATATTTTTCAGGGAGAAGGTTGATTTGCCCAACAATAGGGAGGGGAAAAGGTATCATTCTTCTATCTGTCAGCCTTTCTTTAATTTGTACTGATGTCAGTTTATTGACATTAATACAATGTAATAATAGTATTAGGTTGGTCGTTTTATTTTTTTCCTGATAATGTTAACATTTGATTTTTAACAACTTAATAGCTATTTCTTTTCTTTTTGTGTTTTTACTTGTTCTAGAATTTATTTTCAAACCTCTACTTATACTGCAGGAAAAATTAAAAGATCACAATCTATATAAAACAAGAGAGAAGGTACACTAGAGGGCACTAATAGGCTGTACTTTTAATTAATTAATTTATTTTTCACTTACCATTATAATTTGCATGTCTTTAGGGATGCTTTAACTGCTTAATCTAATCTTATTCCAGACTACTCATTTTTATCTCTCTTTTTTTTATTTTTTGACCAGTAAGCTCATTTGGTAGTTTTCATTGACCTAGAAAGTTCTAGACCTTTAGGTTCGTTAGTTTGATAAGTTTGATCCCATATGGATTGTCTGGGTGGCTTTTATATCTTTACTGAAACCCTGCAAGCTTGTCCTTCGACATTTCCGATGTTTTTTGAAAGAGCATCTTTGCAGCTGTAATTGTTACTTAAGCTCAATTGTATGGGCTTTGAGATACACACAAATCACTCCTGCCTATTTCTTTTAAGCCACATTTAAACCCCAGTCTCCAGAGGTGAGAGGCGAGATATTTAAGTAATCTGCCACCTGGCTCATTCTAACGTGATTGGTAGAGAAGACAAAGTCATTTTCTGAAGAATATACAAAAACATTTTTCTTAAAAGGTCAAATGAAATTTATGCTTAATGCTCAAATCTTTGGCATTTCAATTAATTTTTAAAAGTCACAAACAATATAGTGAGCTTCAAAATGTGCTTAAAGAGAAAACACATTGTATATATTAAACAAAATAAACCAAATTTAATGACTTTCTTAGAATATGTTGTTCTTCTTTACTCAACAAGATTTAATTTTTTTCTAAGTTCTATGGTAGTAGGAATGCTCTTTCATCTAATTCATCTTCTTGTGTTTGTGTTACTTTTAGTCTTCTAGTTGTCTTCTCTTTTGAAATATTTTTTAAAGTTAGGAGTAAAAAGATTTAGCGGTTATTTTACAAGTACATATGATGTAAAGAATGTAGGGAATTCATAATGACAGTAATTACAATGTTAATATGAATGATTATAGTAATATTCATTCAGTAGGATACAATTAAAACCTTGATCATAGTCTGAACACAATCTGTTGAAATCTAATACTTTACAGTAAAATACTTCTTAGGATTTCTGCTCTTAAAGACTCAGCCTCATTTGTCAACTACAAAAACGCAGACTTTCAGTATATACCTCATGTAATGTGTGATGTTTTTATTCTAAGGCGTATATGCTATCTTTTCTACAACACAACACTGATGTGGGCGACCTCACAATAGGACTCAAAAAATCACCTTGTATTCTTTTATCGCTCTGAATTGCTGTATTGTAAAATATTGAACTGACCGTCTTACTCGTCCTCCCCTCGCCCCACCACACCCACACACATACGTTTGTGCTGTTACCGTCACAGTCGTGTCTGTTGCTGAAGCTAGTTTTAAGCTTTGATTGAAAAAAACTTTCACAGTTTGAGGATGGGGAGGAGGACAACCCATGGAAGTCAGCACCTAGCATCATGGTATTTTCCCCGCTTTGCTATGCTGGTAGCCATTTCCCAGTCTGCTGTCTTTCTGGCCATCAGGTTAAAAATTCATGAAAAACATAGACTCCTCATGTATTAGATCAGCTGGGATCAAAATGAATAACTAATTGGATCAAAGGCATGCTGGCAGGCAAGTGAAGAAGCCAGTCCAAGATAGAAAACCAAATCTGTTGTGGCTTCAAATCCAAGACTCTTTCTGCTTGCTGTGTGAGAGAAGGAAATCTCCAGGTGTATACCTATAGATCCTTCTAATTTCCTCTCTGTTCCTTTTGAAGGATTATTGTACTAATTTATTTAAGATTAGTAAAGGAAGTCACTTTTATTCAATTAAAGATGACTAAAGTTACTTTCAAATAAAAAAGTATAAAAAAGCTTTTAACACCTTCTTGCTATTTAAACATGTACATTCTAAGGAAATATGTCCATTCTCTTCTACTATGGCTTTTGAAAATTAGTGAAAAAATAGAAAAGTTGTGTTACATTCACAAATACGATCAAAACACTGTTGAATGCTAGAAGTAATCGATGTCCTGAGGTGTTTTGTTGTCCTAGTAGGAAAGATTTCATTTAAAACACTGCATGGGGTCATATGCTTTTCTTTACAATTAATTTATGGCATTTCAAAATGAAGGACACATGCTACATTTAAATGTTAGACAAGCATAACTTTCATAAATCTGTTTTTATAAAGTCACAAGTTAATTGTTTAGCATTTTATGTACCTTGTCAGGATCAGTTCAATTTAGATGAAGAACTCAATTAATATTAAATACATGCATTTATTTATGTCATTTTGATCATTTGTTTTCTGTACTACAACCATACTTCATACCATCTCAATTTTCTTTAACATATAATTTACAGAAATGTTTTTTTATCATTATTACAATATAATAAATGCAACTGAATTACTGCAGAAATAGTCATAGGTTTCATGTGAATGTACACAAGAATGTTTTTAGGGATCAAAATTATATTGGCACTGTAGGTGCACATTTGGGAGCTAAAAATCACATTTAGAAGGTTGTACTAATTAATGGAAAGCCTTGTGTTATGGTATTTTTAAACTATAAACTGAAACATGTTTTCTTTTTTGTTGTTCTTACGGTTTTTTCCATTACCATTTAGTCCCACTTCCCCCTACATATTGTCCATGTCCATGAGTCCTTTTTCCCTTTTTGCTCAGTCCCTCCACCCCCTAGCCTCTCCCTACCTCTTAGCTGTCATCCTGCTCTCTGTTTAAGAGTCTGTCTCTATTTTGCTTGTTAGTTTAGTTTGTTCATTAGATTCCACATATGAGTGAAATAACATAGTATTTCTTTTTCTCTGACTGGCTAATTTCACTTAGCATAATATCCTCCAGGCCCATCCATGCTGTTGCAAAAGGTAAAACTACCTTTTCTTCAGTCAAGTAGTGTTACATTGTATAAATGTTCCATAGTTGTTTTATCTACTTATCTACTGATGGACACTGGGGCTGCTTCCATATCTTGGTGATTATAAGTAATACTGCAATGAACACAGGGGTGCTTATGATACATCTGATAAGGGGTTAATAACCAAAATTTATAAAGAACTTACAAAACTCAACACCAAAAGAACAAACATCCCAATTAAAAATTAGGCAAAGGACCTGAATAGATACTTCTCCAAAGGGGACATACAGGCGGCCAATAGACATACGAAAAGATACTCAATATCACTACTCATCCAAGAAATGCAAATTAAAACTGCAATGAGATACTATCTCACACCTGTCAGAATGGCTATCATCAGTAAATCAACAAACAAGTGCTGGTGAGGGTGTGGAGAAAGGGGAGCCCTTTTGCACTGTTGGTGGGAAGGCAGATTGGTGGAGCCACTGTGGGAAGCAGTATGGAGAGACCTCAAAAAATAAAAAAATGGACCTGCCTTTTGACCCAACGAAAATACTCCTATATTGGAAAGAACACAAAAACACTAATTTGAAACATATTTTCAGAGAATACATGTTTTGTGTTTAGTCTTCTTATTTCTTTAGGAAACATATCTGTTTCAGGTAACACATTGCTATATTTTTACAGAAAACATGACCCTACAAAAGTGCAATTAATAGACTTCATATAGATATTAACATATGAGAAAAGCAAAGACCTTCATTTTGCAATGTAAACAATCTCCTGTCTATTTTGGAGATTATATGCATCATTCATTTAACTTGGCTCCAGTTCTACAGGGTGGTTTAAAACCACTTTGTAAAGTATTACTGTGGGAATATGCTGCTATGATTGGTGACAGGGGCAAGAAAAAGTTAAGTTCTGCATTACTTCATAATTTCTTCAAGATCATATCAACATGACATTATGCCTTCAGTTTAATAGAGTCAACATTCAGACACATTTTTATACTGCACATGGTTTTCAGAGATTGTTACTGAGAACTATAGGAAGAAATTTCCCCTTGTCCTAACATGGAATGAAGGAAAAGAGAAAGGAAAACGGGAAGAAAGGAACCTTTACTGCATATCCCTCTGATAGCCACTGATAGTAATCGTTAGATGTTAGCTCACTTTATATTCAATCAGGTATTTGAAAGGAGATAATGCAGTTATGTACCATTCACCCAAAGGAAGCGATAAACCTGCTTGTATATGAAATGTTCTAATACAGTGGGCATCATAATGTGCTATGTACATTTGTGTGTGTGCTCACACATGAGTTATTCATGATTTGTGTGTGTGTGTGTGTGTGTGTGTGTGTAGAAAGTGGTAATTCAGGATTTGTAATGAAATTATTTAATCATGAAATTCTAAACTAATTTAACAACTTTATGAATAGCTGATTTTATTCATCTATCTGATCATTTAAGGTTTAGGAAAAGCCTATGATCCTGTTTTGAAGGCCCCCAGGACAACCCTCAAGTTTGATGATTTGCTAGAAGGACTCACAGATCCAGCTATGCTATTATACTCATGATTTTTGTTTATAACAGCAAAAGGAAACATTAAAGTCAGTAAGGAAAATGGTGCATATGGCAAAATGCAAGCTAGAACAGGTACAAGCTTCTTGTTGTCCTAGCTAAGGGGAGACACATGGACAGTGCCTAATATGTTTTTTTGTTTTTTTTTAGCAATAATATATGATAACCTGGGAAGCTCATCTAAGCCTTGATATCCTTGGTTTGTACTGGAGGTCAGTCCCATAGGCAAGAAATGCCTGCATGACTGATTGTAGCTCCTCAGTCTCTGGTTCCCTCTCCCCAGAGGTCAAACTGATAGACCCTGTGAACAAAATCAGGCATTTATCATAAATCAAGTCGTTAGCATAAAATATCTGGAGTGATTCAAGGCCCGAGGTATACAAAGACACAGTTACTGGGCAGGTTATTTAAAGGACTTAGATACAGATGTCTCCCAGGATGACTCAAGGGCCAGTCCTGGAACCCTTTGGAATGTGCCAGTATTGGGCAGCCTATGTCAGCTGAATCAGTCCTTTACTGCACAACAAAAAAGACTTAGGCTTTTTCCTGATTTTTTGTTACCTACGACAGGGAAGTCAATATAATACATTGTTTATATTTTAGATGTTTGAAAACATACATTTTAAAAAATTAATTCACAGGCACTGGGCACTTTGGTGGGTTGAAAGAGAAGAGAGAATGCCAGGAAGCAAAGCCAAGAGCTTGTCATGCCCAATGTTTAGGGTTCAAGGCACCTCGTTTTCCAGGAGGGCTCCCCTTTCCCAGGAAGGGTTGATGACTCCCTCCTTGCTGTGCCCACAGAGCTGGAACACAGGTGAAGTCTCATCTGTCACATTGCTTTGCTTAAAAAAATTAAGACCATAGTCCTTGGTTAGTTTCTTTAGACAGGACGTATATACAAGGTGGGGCAAAAATAAGTTTGCAGTTGTTAATATGGAAAATAATAGAATAATTAATAAATCATAATAAAATAAAAACTCTGTGTTTCATGTAATCACAACTACAAACCTACTTTTGCCCTACCCTGCAGATATAATATACTCTGATGCAAAATGGAAGTCAAAATTTAGCTTGTCAGACAGATTTTGAGAATAGAGGTAGGACTTGGCATACAAGTCGTCATTCAGAGGCTACCTAGATGTGAACACTGTATGACTGCACCTCAAGAACTAAACAAAAAAGTTCTAATTAAGGCATTATAGTTGTGAGCATAGCTGAGGCGAGGAAAGTTCTGATTAGCAGACATCTGGAGCATGGAACTAGACTTTGAAAGAACTTGGCCGCACTGAGGGGAAAAGGCATGCTTGGTAGGCATGATAGGGTATGCAGATGAATTATTAAAGGGCAGAACATACCATTAGTTTCCTAATATAGTTATAACAAATTATTACAATCTTGGTAGCTTAAAATTACACCAACTTATTATCTTTAGGTTCTGGAGGTCAGAAGTCCAAAATGAGGTTTGGGGGCTAAAATTAAGGTGTCAGACAACCTCCATTCCTTCTGGAGGCTACAAGGAAGAATCATTTTTCTTGTCTTTAACGGCTTCCAGAGGCCACCCGTATCACATGGCTCATGACTACACTCTCAGATTGAATCAGTCTAAGCTCTGCCTCCATCGTCATTACACCTTTTCCAAATTCTGACTCTCATGCCTCCCTCTTCCCCTTGTCAGAGCCCTGGATATTCCAATGGGCCTACCTGAGTAACCCAGGATCACCACCCCCTCCAATTCAAAATCCTTTATGTCATCATATCGGAGAGGTCCCTTTGTAATGCCAAGTAACGTATTTACTGGCCCCAGGACATGAACGTCTTTGGAGGCCATTAGTCTGTCTATAACTGCAGGAGACAGGGTATCCATCAGAATAGCTGGGTTGAAGGAAATTTATAGCAAGTGCTGCTATTCAAAGTTGAGTACTCCAGTCAGGTTCTAAAAGAATTGGCTGCAACGTCATTCACCAGAGACTGTCATCAAGCAGGGATAGAATGTTACTCTCAAAGGCCCAGCAACATTTAACAGAGGTTTGTCCTTAGTTCTCTGGTTCCAGAAAATCAATGGTCAGTAATTCAAGAGTTACTTCTTACACTGATGGCTGGATTAAACTAACAAGTATGAAAAGAGATTGGTTTAATAACTACCATTTATTTTGCATTTACTATATGTCTAATTTGCCAAACCAAGTACTTATATTATCTCATGCAGTTCTTGATGAAGCATTTAAAAAGTTTTGGTGCCCCTCAATGCAGGAAATGAAACTGAGTATTATTCAAATGCCCAAAGTGGCTTAGGAAGCAACCTAGTGGATGCAGGAGGTGAATATGAATGATTTCAAGCCTTGGGCTTTCTCCACAGCAGAATGCCAATATGTTGATTTACAATGTTGGATATCCTTTCTGTTGACTGGAGTTTTAGTTCCATAATTAAGGGTATTTCCTTTCCCAATTGCCAGAACAAACATCATGTTAAAAACTAAGATTTTTTTGTTGAGGATGAAATTACATCATGGGTGAAAAATAATCATGTCCTATGAAAAAGCTAATATAAATGCTGACGAGACATTTCTTTCCTACAATACACACATCCACACAGACACACACAAGTTCATCTTCAGTGTTAGAGATCTTTGGTCCTATTTAGAAATGGTAATACCATCAGTGCAGTGGGGAACTATTTTGATTAACATAATTATTTCATGCCCTTCTTTATTTAAAAATTTGAAATTAATTAAATAAAACTAAAAATAAGTCAAAGCAGTGACACTTTTTTGGGGCAACTTCCCCACACCTTGCTTGGACTTTCTGATTTAATGTGATTATTGATTCTTTGTACAAGGCTTTTCCTTGTGGTGGGAAAATAGAGGACTTTGAATACCAGACTTGTGTACTTGCTTTTATAGAAGTAGAGAGAGAAAAAAACGAAACCAAAACAAAAAAGGTCACCAGCGCATAAAAAAAAGCAATAGTGATTGACTTGGGGGAAAACAGAGAAATATTTTTCCAAAGAAATTTTCTCTGTTATTCAGTAACCTGATCAACCTTGATTTTCAAATATTTTTCTAGGCTACCTTGTGGTGAAGATGGGACAACAGGAAGAAACTTTCTCCTTATTGGTCTTTAAGTGAGACTTTTAGCCATCATATCAGGAATCTATCACATGAATTTATCGTGTGAAACAAACTAGATCTGATTTTAGATATTTCCTTGAAATCATTTCCATGAATCATTTCCTTGAGTGCATTGCTAAGTCAAAAATTGAAGAGATATTTTTAGTATAGGCTCACTCTACTGTATTCCAGCTCTAAGTTCTTGAAGTACAATATAATAAAAAATAATGTTGCTCTGGGTCCATGAAGCTTTGGATTCATTGTACTCAAAGTTTTAACTGTATCTTCCAAATATGCCAGGATCCCCTGAACTTTATTTTTTAAAAGTCTGAAGTAGTTGGTCTTTTCCCTGGTGTTCCAAAAATAGGGCAATGACATCTTTCAGTTCACAAATCTGTGCATATATATTTCTCTCTGTGAATGAACAAACTGTACTGTGCAATAAAAAGATTTTGTAGTCACTATTAAAATATTCACAAAACGATGAAAATAATCTGATTTTGGCTTTTTTTGTGTGTGTAACTGGCCTTCTTATGGTTGAAATGGAAGTGTTCTATGAGATCACTGTGTAGAGACTTAGAGCAGAAGCCTAATCAGTGAATGATACAGTCAGAGCATTCCAGTGAAAGTGTAGTTTTTCTTTGTTTAAATACTCAAAATTTGTTATTTTGAACACAGATTTTTGAAAACATAATCAGTGTATACTCTAATATGTGTATGCATTTATATGTATATGTACGTATGTGTACAATACTGGGGGGCAAAAGTAGGTTTACAGTAGCTCATATGGAAAATAGTAGAATGATAAATAATAATAAAAAAAAATAAACTCTGTGTTTTGTGTACTCACATCTGTAAACCTACTCCTTCCCCACCCCATAATGTGGTAACTTCTAAAAATCATCAGCATTAGTGGTAGTCTCCAAACTGACCAGAAGCACTTCTTCCACGTAAGGTGAATATATATAGATTATGCAGTATAATTCCTTTTTATCAGTAGTATATTTAGAACAATGCTAAGGTAGGTGATGAATATATTTATTACTTTGTTGTGATAGTCTCATGGTTGTATGCATATATCCAAACTCATCAAATTGTGTACATTAAATATGTGTAGTTTTTTTAATATATCAATTATACCTAAGTAACACTGTTAAAAAGCAAAATAACATATTTAGACACTAAAAGAAAAAAATAATACTGAAAAGTGGCAATAATTTGATTAATTTTGCAAGACTATGATGTCTTTTGCTAAGTGATTAACCAGTGCTTAATTGTAGAATAAGAGAAAAACATTTTGGTAATTCTTCATTTTAATGTTTTGATATTGTCTGGGAGTAACTGTTTTATGAGAGTTTTTTTCAGTGGTATTGTTTGTTTTTCTTTGGTGATTAAAAGAGGATATCACATGAAACTTTAATAGCCTTTAGGATTCCCAATACTATTTTCCAATAATGTCAAGCTTTGTGTGTTATACAGTATTGTCCCAAGTCAAAAAAAATACGATTTAAAACATTAAAATAATGCTTTTAGGAATAGTAAGTGAAATGCTCAGGTAGTAAGGATTCCGTGTGATAACATTGGAATTAATTGTGATTACTCAACAATTTTAAATAAACCCAGATGATTGGATATCTTCAAAAAGAGTTGATATCGTCAAAAAGAGTGCTAGCTGATCATCAGTTTCATTTCTTCTATCTGGAAATTTAGATAGACTAAATTTCCCAGCCTCCTTTGCAGGCTTTGTTTTGAAATGGACTTCTAACTCACAGTATGGCTCACTCTGAGGCTTGGCCTATGTAAGTCTTCAACATATCCTTCCCAATCTCTTCTTGTTGATTACAATAGAGAAGACTTCATGGTAAACTTGAAGGCCAAGTGTAGCCATAAAATGGAAGGACCCTTTCACTAAATCACCTTTTGGAAGAGAGCTACCAGAAGAGATGTTCAACCCAAAACACTGTAATGAGGGAGTATGGGGAATGTTAAGGTACTGAAATTTCAGTTTATCTATTATAGCAGCTAGTCTTACTTTAATCAATACAGGTACTATTCTTGGCACTTATTTCATTCCATACCTCTAAAAAAATGTCCATTTTATTGGTTGCAACTTCACTTGTCCCAAAGCAAAATCAAAATATTTGCTTTAAACAACAACAACAACAACAACAAAGAAATCATGATAAGAAATGCTTGGTTATTCTTACAGAAAAAAAAGTGAGTATTGTGGGTATTTATCAGTGGGCAGTAGAGCTTTCTTCCTTTTGGTCATGTTTCTGTCCCATGTGAAATCTGTGTTCATTTTCCATAAACATTTATGTCATTGGCCATAAAACGGTCTCTATCTAAAGGGGCTTAAAGTAAATGTAAATGATCATATGTTGCCAGTCTCCTGATTTGTAGCTTGCAATGTCAGGATGAAATCTCACTCAGAATAGGTAAAAGAAGAAATGTTAAAATATATGAATAAATGGCAGGACTCAGGGTCTCTTTTAATGCATTTTAGTAACTTTAATAACATAATTTTTAAAAGTACATTTTCTTAAAAATTAAAATTAGTTTTATATTGGGAAGTGAAATATTTAAAACTATAAATTGTTTCATGTGTATGAAAACGTAACAAACTAGCATCATATATCTAATAATTAGACTTTACCTATTTATTTTATCCTGTGAATCTATAGCCAATAATGAAGAAATATTTTAATGAAAATGACTTTCTGAAGTGACTGGAAATCTCTGCTTGCAGGTAGTCTTTTGTGTGATAGCCAGGATATGATTCTTTAGGGTTGATTTCTAACTCCACACACTTCTGGTCGTGGTCTCAGTCAGACATTAGCAAGCAAATCACAGAATTTCCAGGTGTGCAGAATAGCAGAATATATATTCACAGACATGGTTTGACATACAAAGTTCAAGTTGGCCATAATGAAGTGGACTTTTATATGTCCAGATTTAGGCATGAGAAATAAATCCTGTCAGAGCACACCTGACCCTAATGCCTTGTGTCTAACATAGTACTAAAGAGTTTCCTCTTTCCGATGAATAGATAATAGGATTTTGCCTAGATTGTCACCACTGATTATAATAAATGAGGGCAGGATCCTAAAAATTTTTCTGGGAGTATCAAAAGTAGGTCAAATCAGAATTTTGTCTTTCCACACTCTGATAAGGCATCTATAGAATCATAACCTGATGACCCTAATTCTACTTTCTGATGGAAACACTGTGAACAGAATGTATTTTAAGCCATACACACTGCTGATTACCAAACTGGTCTATAGATTACAATCACCAGGGGCTTTTTTAAACCTTCTAAAGCCCAGGTCATACTCCAGAACAATTAAATCACAATTTCAAGGGCTTGGATATAACCTTCAGAATTGATTGAATCTCCTGGGTGAATTTAATGTGTAGACAAGTTTGGGAATCATTTACAATCATTAAAAAATTTGCCAACTTCTGAACAGAGTCTATCTAACTTGCATATACAGGGTCTGGCAGAAGTAGCGCCTACTTGAGTATTGTTGGTAGGATAATAATATGGGTGTAATAATTTATACTTTTAATTTGAACATTTTATCTACGATGTCATGGAGTGTGCTTGAGTGTGATATTGTTATGTTACAGAATTGCATGCTTAGGATTTTGTAATAAAAGATTTTGTAATAAGAAAGGGGACGTTATTTGAGCCAGACCCTCTATATTAGAGGATGTTCATTAAGACAATAATAGTATTTTAATTCAAAGGTGGTAAAAGTTATAGATATTTAACAAAGCAAATATAGAAAACATAAAAAACACACCACATTAAGTTAATTATAATTTCACCAACCAAAGATAATCACTGTTTTAGATTTATTTACTTCTATCTATTCAACCAATATAAATACTAATAAAGGTGTGTATACATATGTGTGTGTGTGTGTGTGTGTGTGTGTGTGTGTATGGGTAAAAAAAAAAAACTATCATCCTGTCCGCTCTGGTTTTCTTTAAGAATACATAAATGGAATCTCAGAAAAGTTTACTTTTAAATGTTGCCGTGTGTTGCCTTATTCTGTAGTCCTTTTGAAAAGCTCTTCGGACTATGATACCATTTTTTTAGATTATTACTTCTCTTTTCTTTGCCCTTAAAGACCCCTGTCTTTGGGCTTAAGAAAGGTGACACGTAATCATTTTAGGTGAGTCTTCGCATGTTTGTTTGCATAAGTGGAACTGGATATTTTCCCCTCAGACCAAACCATAAATTTAGCAAAGAAGTGTTCCTCATCTTAGTTGCCTGGAGAGAAACTGAGGGAGAGTTAAAGCATGCATGGTCCCCGCCCTTTCCTCCCCTTCCACGCCCCGCAACCCCGCGGAGTCTCTGATTCGCTAGGTTCAGGAGGCTGGGGGTGGGGCCTGATAATTTGCATTTTTAACAAGGTGCCAGGTAATGCTTGTGCTGCTGGTTAGGGGACCACAATTTTCAAATTATTTTAGGTAAAAACTTTTTTTCCCTCATTCCTCAGTTTTTCTGACTCATTCTATTCTGTACAGGTAGTTTACATTTCCTGCTGGCTTCATAAATACCCATCTTTGATAAGAAACTTCCGAATACTTCCTGAAAATATTTAACTTCATCGAAATTGACTTAGAACCAGAAGAACCCAATTTCTGAATAATAGTTCAAGTTGCTATTTTATTTTAAGAACTGATAAACTAAAGCCTCCTCATATATCCAATGAAGTAGATGGGTAATTCAACTCTTTCCATCTTTGAAAGAAAAAAAAAAATGGCATGTCTACCATCCAAATCCTAAGAAATGCATTTTATTATAATTTTGAGATCTCAAGATAAAAAAAGCTCTTGTAACAGGTATGACAAAATATTTGCGTTATCACAGTGTTTTCATGCACCAGGCTGGGAAAAGCAACTTCCTGTGAACTTGAAGATTCCGGATATGTTGTGTTTGCCTCGCATGCATTTTCTTAAACCTTTTTCTTTTCAAGTGTTAATTCCTTCAGTAGAGATAATCTGTTCTCTTTCATGTTTCCTCCTTGGGCAATGCATTTTGAAGATTAATATAATATGGATAATGTGACTGTGTGTCTTGCCTAATTCAAAATGCTGAGGATATTATTTCTGGTTTAGGGAGTCTGGAGAAATTTATATCGAGGAGGTTTGGAGGGCTCTGTTATCAGAGAAGTATTGCTGCACGTCTGGCAGTTTGCCCACGATCCTCACCGGTCATTAATAAAGGCTACAATTGCTCCTACATTTAGATTTTCTTCTGTACTGACTCAGCAGTTGCAGCTGTCATCTTACACTGTCATGGATCATTAAGAAGTTTCACCTGGCATACTTTTAAAAGACGCTCTATTCTTCTGTAGGTTAGAGTGTTTTTCTGCCCTAACTCATCTTCCAAAGCTAGATATTTTTAAAAACAGATATCTAGGGGAAAATGTTTTAATAAACAGCTCAGACTACAGTAACTAATGGTTTCAACTTCAGTTCCTTTGTGATTTAAAAATCAAGTGTTTATTTCAAAAATGCCTTCAGCAGGAGTACAGTTTGGGATTTATTTCATGTCACCGATGAAATTATTGCTTGCTAACTTCCTTCACTTGAAATGCATAATTAATATCTCACAGCAAGTTTAGATTAGTCCTTACATTTTCATCTTTACTTAATTTTAAAAGTCACTTAAAGCCATCTGAGTCCTAGTATTTTTACATCACAAACCATAAATCAAGTTAAATGTTGGAGTCAGGGAGCTCTAATGCTACATTTAAATCCAAAGCACTGGTAAAACTACAGTTTATCTGGCTATGTTACAGACTGCCATGAAACAATAAATAACCTCAAAAGTTTCACAGCTGCTTTGTTGAAACAGCTTCTATCCAAGAACAGGAAAATACTGCGCAAATTGATGATGAAATTATAGAGAATAAGAAAACTCTACTCTTTCTACTTCCATTATAAGATGTAGTTGGGGCTTTATAGTAGAATTTTTAGACCATAAATTCTTTAAAAATCATCTCATAAACATAACCTTGAAGATATATTCATTTTAAAGAGTTAAAAAATAACCTGACAATGTCTATTTGTGGAGAGGAAAAGTTATAATGCTTCCATCGGAGACTAGGGCACGCACATGATCTGAAAACTGTAAATCGGTCTCCTTATGGATGACTGGTGTGAGAAAAAGTAAAACCTAATATTGAAACAGCATCCTTTAAGATATCTTGCACCATTAGAATAACAAATGAGCAATGAATAATAATTGTATAATTGCATTTTAAAGAAATTCTGTTTTCTGTTTGTTCTTTTCATTTAAAAGCAGCAAATCAAAGCAAAAACAAGTAAACCAAGTAACATAATAAAAATAACAAAGTTAATATTCAAATGAAAATTGGGGAGAGGGGGTAGGTTTGCAATTTTAGAGGAAGTGCTGTAGGGTACCCTGACTCTCCAGGCACTCAGATGCACTGACCCTGGACTCAACCACCTAATTGTCTTTACGAATAGGCATAGTCTCCTTAAGCCTCAATTTCCTCAACTTTTGAACTACAATAATAATGAGGATAATAAAACCTAATTCTTATTATCTATATAAATTATATTGAAGTAATGTAAGTAGGTAATAATAGTAACTCTATTAGTATTAAATGGTATCTGCATAGCATCTCCCCTGGCTGTTGATACATGGCAGGTTTTTATGAATTTGGTATGTGTCATGTGAGCGTATGTTCAAGGCAAGAAAGTTGCCTATCTTATTCATTTAAATGACATCTTCATCACGTACAATATGCATAATATGTACTACATGCACCTTCACATTTAAAGGGGTGTGTGTGTGTATGTGTGTGTGTGTTCTGGGCCTAGATGAGTTTGATGGAGGCATTTCTAAGATTTGTTGAGTCAGTGTGTGTCCCAAAATATTTTTGAGTACAAACTAAGAAGAAATTCAGGAAACACTCCCATATGCAGTTGCCAGATTTTGCAGTTGAAAATACTGGAAAACATGTGATATTGAATGTTTTGATTTCACATAATCAGTGAATTTTTTAACTGTATGTTCCAATAATACATGATACTTGCACTAAAAATTTACTTTATATTCACCTGAAATTAAAATTTTATTATATGTCCTGTATTTTACCAGCATGAAATACAGGTAGAAACTCTCAGTTAATAATTATGTAAAATCAAATAATAATTATGATAATGGAAATAGCACCTTGCTCAGTGTAACTTTGGTTCCCCCGCACCTCCCTCAACTCTTGGCAATATGGCCACAGTGGTCTTGTTTCAGCTTCTGGAAAATACCAGATTTTTTTCTCATGATATTTGTGATTCCATCTATCTGAAAGGAACCACCTCTCATCTTCAAACATATTATTCTTAGACTATTAGATCTAGCATCTCAGGCTACTGGACACTTTCCCTGACTGAGAGAGCTCCTTTTCCTGATCCTTAACTCAGGTTTGTTTGTACAGGCTCTCAAACAATGGTATTTCTTTCAGCACTTACTTTGCAATTATGAATTAATGAAGGAAATTGCACAATCAATATCTATCTCCTTTACTAGATTATACATTCTGTGACAACACTTTGTCTCTTAATTATAACCACAGCATTGAGCATAAGGGGTCAAGTTTTTAATATGAAATTGTTTGTACTTCATTTCAAATGAAGGATGCTCAACTTTGTGATTGAAGGCATGAGCCTGATTGTCAGGCATCTAGGAGAGAATCAGACACCCCTCATGTCCCATCACATTCTGATTTTCTGTCCCCAGGGCATATATTGAAACTCTCTGAACCTCTTTTATTCTTTTTTTCCCCCCTCATTTTAAATTGGGCTAACGACATTTCATTCTAGGGCTGTTCTGATGATAAAACAAATGTTTGCAAAGCATTTTGTGTAGTCCCTGAATCTAGCAAATGTTCAAGAAAAGGTAGCAAGAACAATAAAACAATAACTGGGAGGAAAAGCCAATCAGCCATAGTCATAGTTTAAAAGAGAATTTATATCTGACTGTGTTGCCAATGTAAGACTTTATACAGAAGGTGAAACTTCAGCCAGGTCTCGAAATGGGGCGGGAGGAGGGGGGGCGGTTGGAAGAGGTTGGGAGGGTTGGTGCTGTTATTTTAGGCATTGTCCTAGAGCTCAAAGTTCACACCTGAGCATTCAGAGTCTCTAGAACCTAACAACTCAAAATATAGTTTGTTAATGTCACCAGGGAGCTTGTTAAAACTCTAAAATCTGAGGCCCTACCCTTAAAACTACTGGATCGAAATCTGGGCTTTAACCAGACTCCCAGGTGACTTGTAGCTACAGTAATGTTTGAGGTGGTGCTCTTTAGACAATGTTTGCAAAGTGTGCAGCATCAGCATTATTTGAGATCTGGTAAAAAAATGCAAATTTTCAGGTATACTGGCTTGTAGTTGGCTGCTATCTCTTTGTGCATTCATATGTCCTATTCTTTGTGCTGGGCAGGTAGATGGTAGAATTGGAGGGGAGAATTCTCTGGTGTTTCTTTGATAAGGGCACTAATCCGACAGAATCCTACATAAGACCAGGCACCACCCTCAGGACCTTATTGAACCCTAATTACTTCCTAAATCTTCAGCTCCAAAGACCATCCCATTGTGGGTTAAGGTTTCAACCCCTTGAAATGGATTTTTTGGGGGACACAAACAATCCATACTGCCTACTTAACCAAAAACCCTGAGGTAAGGCTCAGAGCATGGCCCAGCAACCTAGGCTTTAACGATGCCCTCCAGGTATTCTGATGTGCACTAAAGACCAAACACTGTCTGAACTCAGACATCACCTCAGAGCTTTCTTACTGCTGATGCCAGGGTCTGGTTGAAGGCTGGTCACATTTGAGAACAACTAATAAGAGATTTTCTGCCCAGATGTACAAAATATATCCCAAACAATTTCACAGATTTGTCTTGGGGCAATAATAGAATTTTCTAGATAACCATAGACAGTGTCACTCATCAAGTGTTGAATGAGTAGATACTATGTATGTATGTAATAACAAAACAGCCATGTAACTGACTGTATCACCTTCTGGGAGGAGGCACCTCAAATATTTAGGACGCTCTAGATATTTAGCATTCATGTTGCATGATTAATTTTTTATGTCTGAGTGAGAAATTCTATCATCCTTTTGTTTGAGAGGCTTGTTTTGACCTGCGGTACAATTGATTCCTTTCAAAAGCTATGCATTTTATGAGTGAGTCCTGCTGAGTTTAAAGAAAAATGCAGGAGGAATCACAATTGCCGGAGGTAATTTCTACCTTAGATACAGTTTTGCTCAGTGTTTTAAGGATATACAAACAAAAATATCAAAAACTGACTTCTTTAACTTTTTAAATTGAAAATAAATAAGCATCCAGTGTCAGACTCTCCTGTATGCATACGCTGCTTGAAGACATTCATCTATGTCAGCACTTAAAATCATAAAATCACATAGTTATGTTTGGTGTAGGCACAAAATAGAAACAGAAGTACTAAAAGCTAAGAGGTTTATAATCTGCTTTCATGTTTTCATATATCCCTCCTGCTCTCTGAGTTCTCAGGACACAATAAGATAGATATGTATATACCTGCCCCCTTTCCTGATAAGAAAGCAAACAAAAGCATGGTTAACATTACAGAATTCTTTTTGTGATGAAGATAATCCCTACTTTAAGAACCAGAGACTTTATAGGGATCTGTTTTAGGAACAAACTTCTCTTCCCCCCTCTCCTAACTCTTCCCTTGACTTGGGCTATTGGCATGTATGATAGAGACCTGGAGTGTGAAGTGTTTTCAGGAACTCTGCTTGATATGGACCAATGTCATATAACCAATATAAGTCCTGTTGTGAGTAAATTGTTTGTCTGCAAAGACTTCTTGCTTTGTGGTTCCCGTTTCATTTTGGATTTCCACTTGTGTTTGTTTAAAGCTACTGTCACGTCCATGATTGGGTATACATTTCATCCAGTTGGCTGTAGTCCTGTAAAATGAAATTTAGTGCCATTCCAGTACGTTAGTGAAGATCTGTGTTCTTATGAGCTAGCCACAAAAATAGACATGCTTAGAAGCTATTTGATGATGCAGAATACATGAGAAAAAGCTTAGGTAAGATATATTAAATTCAAGTCCATTAACTTTCATTTAACCTTCACTAGATACAAATACTGTATTAGGTTTTATTCGTTTTTCTACTCCCAATATCAAAGTTAGGTAAGAAGTTGGTTCACCAATGATCCAGCAATTGCTGAGATAAAACAAGAAAGTTAATGTCAAAGTCCTACGTGCCCTAGTAGAACAGTAAGGTTGAACAAGATCGATTCATCTAAACTGGCTCCCAAGTGAGCAGAGTGCAAGGTTCAGAGGCCTGCGCTTGGAGATGGGCAGGCAGAATTGGAAAGCTTGGATTCTATGGCAAGGAATAAGCCCCAGGGCTGAAATTGTTATGCAATTCAAGAAATACGAGTTTGTTCATGATGTCAGCTGGCTGGACTGCCTTCTCCTGATTCCTAACATCAGACTTCTGAAGCCATCATACAGGCTCCTATTGTTGATCTTCCTTCCAGCATGCAATCATGTTACTTGGAAACAGTTTGATTCTTTTGAGTCATGCTTTTATGATTTGTCAGGCGGGTCTGGAGCAGCGCTCAGCCTAGGGTTCTTTTCTTCTATTGAGGTCAGACCTTCCTGAATACTGTGTCCAATGCCCCATGGATAGGGTCTTGCTGGTGGGGATTTGCATTATTCCTGGCCCTGTGTGAGTGCTGGACAATCTTTCATCTAATTGTAATTATTTGAGATGGCTTCTGGTTGATTCCTCTCACATATGTGGTGATCTGTACTTTGATGATATGTTAGAGGACGCATTTCTAGACTTCTGGGATTCGCTTTCTGTGCTGACCTCACTTTTCTGCTGCTCTCTTCTGTGAACTCTTGTCATCTTGGTTGCCCCAGATTCTCAGCCATGTATCCTCATCTCAGCGAGTCTGCTGGGCTCCACCTCAGTACCCCCTCTCTGTGCCATAGCCTGGGATCTTTCCCAAGGCCACCAGCTAAAGCTGTTGTACTATTCATTTCATTTGCTTTCCATTTATAATGGTTAATTTTATATAGCAATTTGACTGGGTCACAGGATGCTCACATATCTGGTTAAATATTATTTCTGATATGTTTGTGAGGGTGTTTTTGAATAGATTAGCATTTGAATTGGTGGGCTGAGCAGAGCAGGTTGCCCTCCCAGCGCTAATGGACACCATCCCATTCACTGAATAGAACAAAAAGGTGGAGGAATGTTCAGTTTTCTCTCTGCCTGACTGTTGAACTGGGATCTGATCTTCACTTTCTGCTCCTGGTTCTCAGGTCTTCAGACTGTGACTACAATTTACATCATTGACCCTCTGGCTCTTAGCCCTTCAAACTACACCATCGACTTTCCAGGACCTCAAGCTTACACTCGGCAGATCTCTGCTTCCATAATCATATAAATCAATACCATATACTAAATCTCCTTATGTTTCTAGAACCACTTGTAGTACCATAATGCAGATTAGTCAGTGTCCTCCAGAGAGACAGAACCAATAGAATATTGATTTCTGTGTGTTAATTTTATAACCTGCAACTGTACTGAGTTTATTGATTAGTTCCAACAGTGTTTTGGTTGAGTCTTTATTATTTTCTATGTATGAGATAGTATTATCTGTTAATAATGACAGTTTTACTCCTTTCTTTCTGATGTGTATGCTCTTTTATTTCTTTATCTTGCCTAACTGGTCTAACTAGAACTTTCGGTATTGCGTTGAATAAAGATGATGAAAGTGGACATTCTTGTTTTGTTCTTGAACTTTCAAGAAAAGTTTTCACTATTTGTTTGATGATAGCTGTGGGTTAATTATATATAACCTTTATTATGTTGACATTGTTGTAAATGGCCTTTATTAGGTTTAGGTATGTACACCTGATTTGTTGAGGATTTTATTATGAAAATCTTATGTGAATTAGACTTATTTTTAATGCTAAACATACAAAGTAAAAAGTTAAAAAAATCAGCCTCACTCGCCTTGATATTTCATTGTATTTTTGTATTTTTTCTGGGGCATAATTACACATTTTAATTTTTGTCAAATTCTGACCTTTTACTGTGTATATAGATGGAAACATTTTCTCCATATATATTTGTATACAATGAGGAACTGAGGTAATCTCCATATAATTTAACAATGACACCAATAACTATGCAAATGCAACATAATAAAACACCTTGAATAAAGTGCTGAATTCCTTTTAGTATTTAAAATGAATGGGTTTTATTGCCTTCTCTTTTATTGCCTTTATGCTCCTGAAAATAATGCACAAACACATTCATAAAACAGTGTTTTCTTATTGTTGATGACATTTTTGCATTTCTGAACTTGAAATGGTAGTTAAATTGATGTCAACAGGAACTTGGCATTCTTAAGATAGATGAGTAAGTTCTAATGTAGTTTTATTACATGTACTGGTGTGAATTAAGCCAAAGCTTTGACTTTGACTTTATACTGCGTGTCTGAAGAATGCTACGGAGGTCCAGGCTGAGAGCATGGGTTTGACAACAGTGTCATTCTGTTATTGTGCATAACTGCAGAACACTGAAAGCAAAGTGGGACTCAGAGTGGGAAGATGGCTTATTTGAATAAGATCATAATTGTATTTCCTTAGAAGGGCAGACGTCCTTATAGGGATAAATTATGTCCTTGGAGCTGGTTTTTAATTTGGTTGTTTTTATTTTTAAAAATATTTTATATTAAATGGGATCTTGGATCTGATGAAATATTTTACATAATTTACAAAATTATTTACAAGGTGCTTCGTAAATGTCAGGACTAAATTACCATTCCACTGGGCTCTGTCTATACATACAATAAGAAGTCAGAATATGACAAAATTGACATGTGTAATAATGCCCAAGAAAAATAACACATGGATACACTAAAATAGTCAGGAAGTGAGGCAAATACTAAAAAAAAAATACCCTATTCAATTTGTTTGTTTATCAATGCCTTAAAAATAAGGTCATGCAAAAAAAAAAATAAAGAATACAATTCTGAAATAATTACAAATTTAAAATAATCTGTAGTGGGACTTGTATGCTTTTCCAGTCAATGTTAGCTCACAGTAGTATATTAGATTTCCTGCCATGCGGCATGTTGGGGGCTAAGAGGGCCTATTTCTAAGGTGAGGAGAAGCTGGAACATATAGACGATTTTTATTGGTGTAAACCAGGACAGAAATGACTGTCCTTGAGAGGGGATTAACAAACAAATCATATCCAAACACGATCCTAGAAAACCAATATATTTCTTTGATGGGTTTGCGAACTAAAAGTAAGGAAATAGGGCAGGGGCCCAGCTGTGAAAGCACAGAGTGTTAGGGGTGATGGCAGTATCAGGGGAGGGGCCAGCTATTTCCAAAAGTCCATCTAAAATATGTAATAAGACTAGGGCCCAGCCATCAAGAAGGAAAGCTGAAAGGAATGTCACACCCTCCTCTGTGGTATGCAGGGTGTGTCATTGCCCTGGGGCACGGGGGGAATCTAACAGTACAGGAAGTCTGAGCAGAATGGACCAGGTAAGCAGATGTGCTGTTTTGCAAGAGTTTTTGGGCGCCTGTCTGCTGGCCGTGGCTCAGAAGGGCCAGGCACTTCCAGACTTAGTCTTAGATCAGTAAGACCGTTTCAGATCTCTCCTGGTATGTGTAGTTCCTGAGCTGCCTCTAACTGAAACTGGGATGTCCCAAGAGAGACAAACGGATAATTTTGATGACTGGGGGTGGCATTTGAGCAAATATACATGGGAATAATACACTATTTATCAGGAAGTAGCAGTATTTAAAATAGTAGATCTAGTCTTTTTTAGTAATATTTTCATTAGAATTTTTCAAAACTCTCCAGGTAATAATTATAAGGAAAATATGGAAAAGAAGTGAACATCATACCATTTGGTATCTGTATTTCATAGTATTTATATTATAGAAAATGGATCAGTTTTGAGGATATTTAGACAGCAAGTCTAGGTCTATATAAGTATTGATGTTGAAGAATACTTTAAGCATAACAAATGCAATATTCTTAGAATGTCTTTGCATGAAAACTCACTTGAAAAAGTATTTACTTCTTTCAAGAGAAATAGGCATCTGTTCTTCATGGACCTCTCTGCTACTGGGTGAAATTTTTCATACAGTTCAGATATTATACATCATAAGTCCCCTATGTCTAAAAAAAGACCTGACCATCTGTCGCCAAACATATTTCAATTTGGGAGGCATAGTCTCTTTCAGTATATTAGCAGTCCTGTTATAGATGAAAACTCTTATCAGTTTGCTAAGGAATAATCAGATATTCCAAAACACAATTATTATTTCTAGTTGATTTTGGAAAGCCATTATTGAATCTCGTTTTGGCTTACAATTTTAAAAAATCATAGGCTTGCTGTACTTTGAACCAATTCACTAAAAACAAATTTATGGGGGACAGAAATTTCTTTAATTTATAAGTATATTAAAAACAAAAGGCTTTCATAGTTTGGATTTCAGCACAAATGATATAATTAATTTTCCTTAATTATTTATGGCTGAAAGAATCATTTACTTATTATTATAAATATTAATAACAAGATTTCATTTCATAAGTAACTAGAAATTTGAAAAGAACAATAAATATATTTTTCTTAAGAACACAAAGTGGTGGTGGGAAAATGGAGACAAATCTATTTGAACAATAAAAAAGTAAAAAAAAATTTAAAAAAGAACACAAATTATCTTCTTTTTTTTTTGGCATGTTATACTTTATTATTTCAAGAAAGGTGAAAATTCAACTGAAACTCAGAAAAAGATCTGTGCAGTATATGGAGAAGGAGCCATGACAGATCAAATGTGTCAAAAGTGGTTTGTGAAGTTTCATGCTGGAGATTTCTCCTGATGATGCTCCATGGTTAAGTAGATCAGTTGACTTGATAGCGATCAAACTAAGACATTAATTTAGAACAATCAATGTTATACCACATGCAAAATAGCCAACGTACTCAAAATATTCTCATTTACTGAGAAGAGATCTGAGACTTAAAGCTACATAGCCACCTAAATTTGTGAAAACCATTTACTGTGGTCTTTGTGTATAATCATGTTCTTACAGTCAGTTGTTTGGTGAGCTTTTTATACTGTACCTCTGTGTAAAGGTTTAAATCTCTTAATTTTTTGTGTGTGTTATGTTTTTTTTATTTTTAAATCATGTTTATTCTATAACAGTTGTCTCAATTTTTCCCCTTTGTCTTCCTCTACCCATCCCATTCCACCCCCTTCTCCCACAGTCGGTTCCCACTCTGCTGTCCATGTCCATGGGTCATTCATACATGTTCTTTCTTTAGTCCCTTCTCCTTTCCACCATTGTCCTCCTTCCTCATCCCCTCTGTTCACTTTCAGTCTGCTCCATGTTTCCATGAATGTGGTTTATTTTGTTCATTAATTTATTTTGTTGAATAGATTCCACTTGTAGGTGAGATCATATGGTATTTGTTTTTCACCAACTGGCTTATTTCACTTAGCATAATATTCTCCAGTTCCATCCATGTTGTTGCAAAAGGTAGGAGTTCCTTCTTTACTTTTTTTTTAAATGCAGATTTTATTTATTTATTTTAAATGTCAAAATCCATTATAAAATATTAAAAAATTTAAATCCATTATAAAGTCTTAGCAATTAAAACAACATATACCAGCATACAAAAAAATGAAGTAGATCAATGAAATAAAATGAGCATTCTAGAAACAAATGTATATATCTGTCCAACAATGGAATTTACAATTAAATTGATATTTCAAATCAATGGGGAAAATAAGGTTTATTCAAAAAATAAAGTTCGTGGACCCCTAAAACTTGAAATAAAAGAAACATAGAGCCCTATTTCACATATTATATAAAAATATTTAGGTGAGTTAAGAATAAATATGTAAAATCTAAGGAGTTGTAGGAGGAAATACAAAATAACATTTGTCTTACCCTGAAGTAAACCCAGAAACTATAAAGTAAAATATTGTCATGACTGTATTAAACATTTAAGACTATATAATAATATACATATAAAAAAGTTAAAGGACAAGTAATAGAAAAAGAAAGTATTTGCAACATATCTAAAAAAGGGTTAATAGTTTTTTTGCCTTTTTTTTAGGGAAAAATTTCTATAAACATTTAATCACAAAATGAATAAAGAATACCAAAAAGTCATTTAGAGCTTTTTTAAAAATAATAGAAATAGACAAGAAATATACAAAAACAGGTTTAGTTTCAACAAGTAAAGTAACAATTAAAATAACACACCATTGTTAGGATCAGATTGATAAATATTAAAAATATTGGTAATATCAAGTATTGGTGACTGTGAAAGGAACTGGGTATTCATAGACTCTTTTTCTTCATCTTCTTAAAGCAGTCCTTTTAGCATATTTTGCAATGCTGATTTGGTGGAGGTGTTCTTTTAGCCTTTTTTGTCTGAGAAGCTTCTTATTTTGCCTTCCATTTTAATTGAGAGCCTTGCTGGGTAGAGCAGTCTTGGTTGCAGGCCTTTGCTTTTCATGACTTGGAGTATTTCTTGCCATTCCCTTTTGGCTTGTAGTGTTTCTGTTGAGAAGTCAGCTGCTAGCCATATCGGGGCTCCCTGATATGTTACTACCTCTTCCTTGCCTCCTTTAGGATTCTCTGTTTGTCTTTGATATTTGCCATTTTACTTATGATATGTCTTGGAGTGGGTCTCATTGGGTTCCTCTTGAATGGAGCCCTCTGTGCTTCCTGGACTTGCATGACTTTTTCTCTCCTCCAATTAGGGAAATTTTCCATCATTACTTTTTTGAGGAGGTTCTCTATCCCTTGCTCCTCTTCTTCTCCTTCTGGTATCCCTATTATGTGGATATTATTACGTTTCAGGTTGTCCTACATTTCCCTAAGTGTCTCTTCATTCTTTTTGAGTCTTTTTTTTCATTTTCTTGCTCTTTCTGGGAGCTTTTTTCTACCTTATCCTCCAGCTCACTGATTCATTCCTCTGCTTCCTCTAGCCTGCTTTTGTTTCCTTCTACCGTGTTCTTCAATTCAGAAATTGTGTTCTTAATTTCCTCCTGTCTCTTATGGATAGTTTCTATGTCCTTTTCATGCTGATATAGTTTGCAGTAAGTTCCTTGTATTTTCCCTGTAGTTTTTTTCTGTAATTCTCCTTGAGCTCACTGAGCCCATTGAGCTTCCTTAGAACCATTGTTTTGAACTCGGTATCTGATAGTTTACATGCCTCTATTTCATTTAGTTCTCTTTCTGGGGATTCCTCCTTTCTCTTTGACTAGGTGTGGGGGGTTTCTTTGTCTTCCCACTATTTGTGAGACTCTTCTTTTTTCCTTCTGCTTCTTAAATTGATCTGTCTTGATTTCCAGACTTTGTGGTGTGAAATTCTATGGTAGGAGACCGCTGTTTTTTCTTTCTGGCTCTGCCTCTGATAATGTCAGATGTTGACCCTGTCTGACCTTGGGCAGTCTGTTTGAGACTTTTAGGAACCTACTATCTGTGGCTGTCTCCTTCAGCTGTTAATCTAGTCACTCTGCACTCAGCAGGCTGGCTTAGACACCCCACTTCTCTGGCAGGGGGTTTACTGGGTCCTCTCACACTGCTGCCACTTAGGGGAGTGGTCTGACTGAGCAAGATGGCTGCTGCTGTGTGGGGGATGAGTCAGCACCAGGATCTTGCTGGCTCCTCTCTCAGTTCTCTCCCCAAAGCCTCCTTCCCGAGTCTCTCGCCATAATCTCCAGTCCACTCTGCCCCTGCCTTTGACGGAGACCAGGGTAAGTGGCTGCAAATACAAACTTATGCACTGGTCCTTTAAATGCTCTTTGTGTCTCCAGCCACCTGTCTCTGGCAGAGAGCAACCCTGCTGTTTTTTCGCAGCTGGCTGTTATCTGTGTACTTTTTGGATTCTGGTGCTGTAGGCTGGAGATCCCCGCTTATGATTTAGACACTGCTCTTCTCAGAGGGATCCAACTGGTTGTTTCAATATCATTCTGGTGCTGCAGCCCATGGGCGCTCTACCCGCCTTCTTGAGTCTCAACTGCACTCCTTACCAGTTAGGTTGTGCTAAACCTAATTCTTCTGTCTGCCTGAGGTTATACGGCTCCTCTCTCACTATTGTTCTGTTGTTTGTTCCAGGTGATTTCTCCACAATTTAGTTATAATTCCAGGTTGGTGTGGGAGGAGGTCAGTGTGACTTCTACTCACTCCTCTGTCATTGATTCTCCCCATAAATTATCTTCTAATTTTTACAATTTTCTTCCAGCAACCAGGAAAAATATAGTTATAACTGTCCTTTGACTTAATAGAATGTAATTTTCTCCTCAGTGTTAAGTTTTGGTGAAATCCAACATTTAAAATTATATTTTGACTGAATGGAAGGAAGAGAGAAGGCTGATCTTATCCAAAACTGTTATTCAAGTAAAACATTGTAAAATTTTACAGTGGTTTTAAGTAGCCATCTGCAGAAATATTGTTTAAAGTCAGCTTATATCACATTTTGCCAAGTATAATGTGCACGTTTTTGCCCAAGTTTTTGAGGGGAAAATAAGGATGCACATTATACATGGGTAAAATGATTACATATCATTGGTATAATAATAGATATAATAACCCCATGTATATTGCACACAAAAACATGGGTGAGCATTATACATGGCAAAATATAGGTAATATGCATATTTGTGTTTGTCTGATTATAATTAGATTTTGCAAATAGCATGAAATTAACCAAATATGTGTGTCTTCAAACTCCAAAAAAAGCTATAATTTGAAGCCATATTTTCTTTGATTATAAGGAGGTTAAAACATTTAAAGTATAAAAATATACATGCATCATTTTACTAATATTTTTAAATACTTGATTACAAAGATGATTGTGAAGTGTATGTGTGTTCACATGAATTTCATCTTTTTTTCCTACTTTACATCTTTCCTTGGTAATGTTATTCTTCCGGTGCCTATCTCTGAGCTTTTCAGTTATAGCAAGGCTAGGATTACAACATAGTATAGGGGATTTCATGCATAACTGCAATATTTATAAAGTGATGAAATATTTACATATAAAATGTTTTGCATACTCTCAGAAATTACACCTATGTCCAGAATGACTATTATTTAAATTGTTGTTTTTAAAAAATGTTTATTTTAAAAACATTGGAAAAAACACTCAAATTTACATGTAACCTTACTATGTGATGAGTATACTTATAGTAAGAAAAGGTCATCTTGTTAGGTAGCAGCTAGGAATGAGTAGCAAGAAGGGCAACAAAGGCAGGACGCTTGCCATTACAATCCAATGAAGAATTTAACACAGGGGGCTAGAAACAAAAGGAAAACATGTCTCACCTATTAGTTTAGCCGTCCTGAGCCCATTGGATAAGATTGCAAGGTGTCCAGAACATCACAAGCAAAAATAGCGCAGGAGGAGGGGAGAGTCCTTGAAGCTGTGCTGAGAAAAGGGGCTTCTGTAACAATCTCACTAAGATTGCCGGGTGTTCTGAACATCACAAGCGGGAATTGCACAGGAAGGAAGAGGGGGGCCTATGATGGGAAAGGGGGGCCTCAGTAACAATTTCACTAATTAAAACACAGAGCCTTCACTAAGAAGGAAAGCCTTTGTGGCTGTACGTTATTCCCAAGGGGAAGATGGAGGGAGAACCTAGAAGCTGACCAAGATATATAATCCCTGAACCCCAATAGTCAGCGTACTTAGGTTAGCTAAGTACCGACTTGTAGCCTTGGCTCAAGGGTATAGAACACAGTAACAAACTTAATAACAACTTTATTTCCTTTATATGTGGGACATTTAGGCTAGCTAGGTGCCTGCTTGCAGCTTTGTGCTTGCTTGTATGTGTTTCATAAATAAACTCGCTATCTCATTTCCACTACATGTGTTTGTCTCTAGCTTGAATTATTCTTTTGCGGGCAAGGCAAGAACTGAGGCAGGGGAGGGAGCCTCTTACCTGGGGTTTCTCTCTCCTGATCTGTAACAGTTTCAGTCCCCACCCAGATTATCCCCCTGACAACCAAGGAAACTGACAAAATAAATACAGTTAAAAGCTGGCATTATGGAACGTCTTGGACTAAAATTTTTGTTGGAATCAATTATCTTCTGGGTGTGGAAATAATAGTTGAAGTCCAAGGAGACTTAGAAGTAGCAGTTTCCTGAATCACACTTACTGTGTTTATAGTCCATAAATGACTGGCTAAACAAATTTAAAATCAGGTGTGTTGGAACTTTCTGCACTGAATACATTAAAAAGCCCATAATCTGTAGATAGGAGAAATAAGCAGAAGGAACCTAGTGATGGGAGAGTCAATTAACCCTCTCTGCCTGTGGTGCTTTTTCCATTTTTTCCCCGGTCGACCCTTGATGCTTTACCTCCTATTTGTCCTATCTTACTACAGCTCCTTCAGCATGAGATGCTTATTTATTGTTTGCTCTGCTGTCAACCTTTTCTCTTCTTGCTGTTTATCTTTCCTAATTGAAAATCTTCTCGGTGTACAGTGGGTAGAATGTCTGCCACTCTTCTCAGCCCTATTCTGTTCTAACGGTGTCCACCACAACACCGCTTAAGGGACTTCCTCCACGTAACTGATTACACATTTATGATTCCCAAGTTTTGATTTAGGGTTTTCCATTTGCCCCCAGGCACCCTATTTATTGGGCAATATCGAATAAGATGGCCTTTCAAGCGGAATGATGAGGCTTCCCTGGACCATCAGACCTACTCTCCCATAAAGATGAAGTGGAGAAACAAGAGGATAGTGTTATAAATGAAAAATCAAAAAAGGGAAAAGCACACATTCCAAGATAACTGAGGGTATATAAAGACAGAGCTCTAGAGTGAAGTTCACCAGACTGCTGTTGCTGAAAGATTACAACCTAGTTGTCAGACTTTTGAGTTCTAAGTGCAGTTAGACCACCTGAGCTATATGCAGTTTTTGTTTTGCTCTTCAATTTCTGCTTGACTACTTGACTTATTCAGGATTTTTGTGAGAAGTGGCTGAGATATGCCTGTTGGTAACCTTACACCAGGCTTTCCTCATTTGATGTAATCTAGGGGAGTCTCTCCATTAAATACAAAAAAGAAAAGAAGTACTCCTAACTGGTCATTCTTTTAGACTTGATCCTTGAGTAACTTGTATGGGCCGGGAAAAGTGTATAAGTTAACCTTGACTTTCAACACTCTGTGATCTGTACAATTCCTGCTTCTGTCTACACAAGAAAGGACTCCAAGATGATAATAGGTTATATTACATATAAAGTTACTGTATATTTTATCAACAGATGACTGCCATGTGATTTAAAACCATATCTACTTTCTAAAATTCTTTGTGTTAATGTGAACATTCTCAAGGTGTGCAAGAGAAAGGCTGATAATTGCTCCTGTGGTCAGCATTAAGATTTGTGGTTCAGTACTGTTACATCTGAATTTTAGTTTTATCTTAAAAGTTAGGCTTGGGAATAAGTAACTTAATATGTTATAAAGATCTAGGCTTGCTAGAAAATGTGAAGTAAATTTGGCTGTCATGTGCAACCAAAAATCTATAGCCACAGAGGGATATCAGATTCTGAGTAATCTATCTAGACAAGGGTAATTGTGGACAGTGCATGTTACTTTTCCAATGTTAAGTTTGAAATTCGATGACTAAAAGTGAATGTTTTTTATTCAGATACACTGTTTTAAGTTACATACTCCACCAAGAGCATGGTTTCTCACCTATATATTCTGCTGTATTGTGAATACGTCCTTTTTTTCCCCCAGTGTTTTCAAAAATTCTTAATGAGATTTCATTCTTCCTAGCTATTCTAAACTTAAGGGAAAAATAAACCAGTGATTTTTGTTTGAGTTTTTAAAATTGTGATAAAAAACATATAACAGATTTACCATCTTAGCAAAATTTTAAGTATATACTACACTATTGTTAACTGTATGCACATGTTATACAGCAGGTCTCTAGAAATTTTTCATCTCGCATGACTGAAACTCTATACCCATTAAACAGCAATACATTTCTTCGTTCTCCATAGTTTCTGGCAATTACCATTTTTCTTGTTGTTTCTATAGTTTGACTACTTTAGACATCTCAAATAAGTGGAATCATATAGTATTTGGCCTTTTGTAACTGACTTGTTTCTCTTAGCATGATGTCCTCAAGGTTAATCCATGTTGTAGAATATCACAGGATTTCATTCTTTGTTTAAGCCTATTTGTTTTCTGTGTGTGGTTCTGCAGGTTCTTTGGCACTGCTACAAATGTTCCAGTTCCTTTGTTCTCTGCACCTTCCACCCTAGACTTCTAGAGTATTCTGAGTCCTATTAGTGTTTTAGGTCAGGAGGGATAGAAGTGAGTCCCTTGGGAACCTCCTTGGAAAACTGGAACATTGCATGCATGCTTTACTCCTGTGTTCGCCCTAACTCAGTGAGGGGCTACCAAGCTGTATTGGCCTCTGTCCGTGGTTGCTTGGGTCCCAAGTAAGCTGACCAGCTCTCTTCTATTTTTAGTAGTGCCCAGGAAGGGAGCAGTTCCTTGGGTAACACTCCTCCCCCCAATTCCAGAATATTGGACACACACTCTTTCCCTCTTCAGAGAGAAGCTGGGAGTTGAAATTTTGCTTTGTTTGATACACACTGAACCAGGCAAGGGGCTATTGTGAGTGAGTGCATTCTAGTCTAAACCTTCATCTTTGTTCTTATTGGCCCATATCTAGTGCTGTTTCCTGTGCTTGCCTAAATTCAGGCAAGACAGATACCAGTCGTTGGGCAGCCTCCCCAAAAGTTTGAACATCGGATGTATGCTTCAGTCTTCTCTGTCCCTCCCCAGGGAGAAGTTGGGAGTTCCCTGCCCCTGTCATGCCACATAGAGTTGGCAGGAGGGACTTTGGAAAGTTAATGCCAAAAATTTTCCTACTGTCTTCAATATGCCTGGTTTCAGCTCTTCTGGGGTGTGGGAGCCTCTCAGTTGTCTTCTGGATTTCTCAGAAAGGTAATTGGTCCATTCATTATTGTTGAATCAGTTTCTCCATGAGGGAAAAGAGGGGCTGAGGTCTCCTTTTCCACCACTGCTGACATCCTAGGTAGATTACTGAGTTTATCCTAGGTAGATAAACTCTAAAACTAAACGTTTCATGTCAGCTACCTTAAATGTGTTTCTCTTCCTCAAAATGCTAGCTTATTTCCAAATCTCAGTCACCAAGTCTTATAAATTTTACTTTCCAAATGTTCCTGAAATTTCTTTTTTCTCTACCTCAGTTGTTACTGTAAAACTATGAGGCATATCCTGCCTTAATTTCTCCAATGGCTTCTTCTTATTTCTGCTGCACCAATCCTTCCAATTCAATTACACACCATAGCCAAAGTGTTTGTTCAAAATAAATACCCGATTTCCAGCTTCTTGGTTAAAATATTTTAATGGTTCTCCATCAATCTTAAAGTACAATTCTAAACTTTTAAATTACTTAGCATAATTTTGGGTCAACAAATATAACCCACATTATTTCTGGAAATCTCCCTTTAAATAACTTCTCCTCCAACTCTATGATATTTGTTTTTAAAGTTGAGGTATGATTGACATACGCTATTATATTTTTTTCAGATGTATAACATAATGATTTGAGACTTGTATATATTGCAAAATGATTATCCCAATAAGCCTAGTTAATATCCATCACCATACCTAGTTACAGAAATTATTTTTTCTTGTGATGTGGACTTCTAAATATACAGTGCTGCATTGTTAACTTGTCCTCATGTTATACATTACACCACCAAGACTTATTTATTTTATAACTCAGATTTTGTACCTTTTGACTAGCTCTACCCATTTTGCCTACCCCATCCCCTGTCTCTGACACCCATCAGTCTAATTTCTGTATCTAGGATTTTGGGTTTTTTTAATTTTGATTCCACATATAAAGTAAGACCATACAGCATTTGTCTTTCTTTGTCTGACTTTATTTAGCACAATGTCCTCAAATTCCATCCATGCTGTCACAAATAGTAAGATTTCATTTTTGATGACTAAATAATATTTCATTGGGGGGGGGTGTGTATGTGTATTTTCTTTATTCATTTTTCTTCATTCATATTTTCTTTATTCATTCATTTATCGATGGACACTTAGGTTATTTCCATATTTTGGCTATTGTGAATAATGCTGTCATAAACATGGGTGCACATATATCATTTTGAGCTAGTGTATTTGTTTTCTGTGGATAAATACCCAGAAGTGAAATTAATAGATCATATTTAAGTTCTATTTTTAATTTTTTGAGGAACTTCTATACTGCATTTTAGAGTGACTGTACCAATTTACAGTCCCACCAAACTGTACAATAGTTCCCTTTTCTCCATATTGTTGCCAACCTTTGTTATTTCTAGTCTATTTGATAGTAATAGCCTAACAAGTATGAGCTGATATCTCATTGTGGTTTTAATTTGCATTTTCCTGATAATTAATGATGTTGAGCACCTTTTCAGGTATCTGTTGGTCATCTGTATGTTTTCCTTGGAAAAATGTCTATTTAGATTCTTTGCCCATATTTTAATTAGATTATTATTATTTTTTTTGCTATTGAGTTGTATGAATTCTTTATATATTTTGGATATTAGCCACTTATCAGATATATGATTTACAAATTTATTCCAGTCAGTAGAGTGCCTTTTCATGTTGATGATTTCCTTTGCTGTGTAGAAACTTTTTAGCATGATATAATCCCACTTGTTTATTTTTGCTTTTATTGCCTTGCCTTTTGGTGTTAAATCCAAAACAATAATTGTTAAGACCTATGTCACTTACTGTCTATATTTTCTTCCAGCAGTTTTATATTTCCAGATCTTACATTCATGTCTTTAATCTATTTTGAGTTAATTTTTGAGTATTGTGTAAGATAGAGGTCAAGTTTTATTCTTTTGCATGTGGCTGTATCATTTTACCCAACATCATTTATTGAAGAGATTGTCTTTTCTTAGCTCCTTTGTCATAAGTTAATTGGCCATATATGCACAGGTTTATTTCGGGCTAACTCTGAGATTCTCTGATGACTTCTCATCATACAACCCCAAAACATTGGTTGCTTCTGTCTGGTCTAGGGTTGAGCCATTGACTGAAGGGGTTAGAACTCAGCACTTCTTTGGAAGTCTGGTGAAGAAATCAGCCTGGCTTGGTAGGCAAACATTCAGAGTGAATTAGGTAAAACATGTTGAGACTGAGTCCTGATGGTATTTGAATTCCTGGTCTCTGTGGTTTCTAGGGCTTAGTGATATCTTCCTATGGTTTGATTTCCTGAGTTGATGCATTCCCCTTTTTCTCAAGGTAATTTAAATTGGATTTTTGTTACCCTTAACAGACCTGAGTAATATAGATGTCAAAATTAAAGGAGTTATTAACTTAAAGTAGGCTTTACAATATTAAAATTTTGAGCAAAGAGTGAAAATAAATGTCTGGCTCACTCACAAAAATTTAGTTCTTCCCTAAATAGGAGGAAATGTGCTAGATAAAGATGCCTAAAAAAATCAAATTTTGTTGAGGCTTCTATTTTGAGGGTGATTAAAATAAACAGGACAAGAATGAAATGATCATTTATAAACTGAGCCAGGGGAGTGAATGAAAAATGTAGACCATCACAGGGAACTTCCCAAGCATGAACCAGAACAAGTGAGTATTGATAAAATTTCAGGGTTATGGTGAGAGTTTGATTATATTAACATAGCATTAAACTAAGGTGATACAAACATCTTTTGCCTTTCTTCTTTCAAAATTCTGTGGGCTTACTGAGGATGTGCTATCACAAAGAGGATAAATTATAAGTCAAAATGCTATTCATTTATTTACTATGTTGGTTCTTAGCTATTGTGAGTCTGTTTGGTAAAGAGAATCTCCATTTCTTGGATCCAAATCTAAATTGTGGTATGTTTCAACTAACAATGTTAAAAGAGTGAGCCACTGGGTGTGGCTTTAAAAATATGTACAAATTCCTTATATATCCTATAAACTGCCCAGCCTCTAGTCCATTGTCTATATTTCAGCTTGAGGTTTTTTGGATATAAATATTATTTCTTAATACCGCCTTGTCAACCGATACCATTATTCCTCAAGATAAAGTACAATTCATTAGCAGAAATCGCAGCATTTCTGGTTTCAACTGGATATGACTTTCTTTAGGGATGCTTTCCTTAGCTCCCATAACTAGACCGGATACAGTCTCCCCTCACTGTGAGGCTATATATCCAAAAATACTTTACTTGTCACACATTCTATATTCAGTATTTAATAGTTCCCTGTAACCCTTGTAGAATAGAAAGGACCTGAATAGACTCTTCTCCAAAGAGGACATAGGGATGGCCAATAGACATATGAAAAGATGCTCAATGTCACTTATCATCAGAGACATGCAAATTAAAGCCACAATGAGATTTACCTCACACCTGTCACAATAGCTATCACCAGTAAATCAACAAACAACAAGTGTTGGTGAAGATGTGGAGAAAAGGGAATCCTTGTGCACTATTGGTGGGAATGCAGACTAGTACAGTCACTGTGGAAAGAGCTATGGGGTTACCTCAAAAAAATTAAAAATGTAACTGCCTTATGACCCAGCGATTCCACTTCTGGGAATATATCCAAAGAAATTCAAAAAGAACAACTAATTGGAAAGAACATATGGAATACATGCACCCTTATGTTCATTGCGTCATTATTTACAATAGCCAAGATTTGGAAGCAAGCCAAGTGCTCCTCAGTAGATGAGTGGATAAAAAAGCTGAGGTACATTTACATAATTGAATACTACTCAGTCATCTAAAAGAAGGAAATTTTACCTTTTGTGACCACACGGATGGAACTGAAGAGTATTGTGCTAAGTGAAATGAGCCAGTCAGAGAGAAATAAATACCATGTGATTTCAGGTATGTAGAATCTAATGAACAAAATAAACTAACAAACAAAATAGAAACAGACTCATAAACACAGAGAACAGACATCTGTCAGAGAGGAGAGGGGTTGGGGGATAGCTAAAAAAGGTGAAGGCATTAAGCAAAGGGGAAAAAAATCAGACACAGACGATAGTATATTGATAAGGGGCTAGGGAGAGACAGAAGAGAGTAAAGAGGGAATCGATGATGATGGAAGAAGAATTGGGGTTGTGAACACGCAATACAATATACAGATGATGACTTATAGAAATGTATACCCAAAACCTATATAATTTTGTTAACCAATGTCATTTCAATGAATTTTAAAAAAGAATATCATTTGAAAAATAATAAATCTTTGAAACTAGAGATTTAGCATGCATCATTGTATTCACCATTTGTCTAGAATAGTGCCTGAAACATATCTGATACATACAAAAATATTTCTTTGATAAATAAAAGTTCAGAAATCACATTTTTAACTTAAATATAAAAAGCTTGTTTAGGCTACCAATGGTATACTGAAGTTTTCCTTTGCTTTTTAAACCTAAAGATGTCTAGTGAATATAACTATCCTGCATTGTATAAGGAATTGATGATAATCATCTGGTAAAAACTATCAGGAAACCAGCAAAGAAATTAATATTCTCTGTGGATCTTGTTTTGAAACTCTGATCTCTTCTGAAGTGATATAACTCCTATATTGCCAGTGACTTAAAGAAAAAAGGATCATTCTGTAATCTTAAACTTACAGCCTAATACATAAAGCTTAACTTTTTACTTCCCTAGGTGAGGGTGAAATAATGTGATCACATTTCATCTGAAACCTAAAATTGGCTCAGACCAGCATATTCTCTGTAAAAAGGTAAAAGGAAAATTATGTAATGTTTTGTACATCACATTTAATTCTACTAGCAGTCTTTGTAATGACATATCTTGTGATTTTGTGTTTGAAATTTTACAAAAGAAAATGGACCATCAAATAGACTATATCCAGTTAATTTTGTTAATCAAATGAGTGAAATAGTTTAAACCTAAGAGAAAGTATATGTATTCTTCACATTTTACTATATATGGAATAAAACTAAAAAATATACATGATTATTTTTGCTGATTTGAAATGAAATATGAAATAACTTTATTTTCTGCTAAGATGCTATACCCAAAATTATAAATGCAAACAAATATGAATAACAAAATAATTCAATTGCTTATACCCCACCTGGGAAATTAATATCTATTCACGACACTAATATATCAAATGCAATAAAATGAGGACCTGCTAGTAACAGATTTTTAAAAAGTAAAACCATAGAATCCAAGTTTAATAAGATTGGAATTTTTGTATTTTCCTTTAATCATTAAATTTGAATCAAAATAAGAAAAATATATTTTAAAAGTATTTTTTTAATTTATATAGGAAGTACCAAATACCACATTTATAATATTTATTTAGCAATTTTCAGTTCTCAAAAATTGTTTTATTGGTTGGTAAAAAATTTATTATTATCATCAGGACTGTAGTGTGTAATGCAGAGAATGGAATTTCTGAGAAAATTTTGTCCTTAGGTAGCTAATATTTTCTACATATCTATGGGGAAACTGGGGCTGATTAATGGATTTTCCTGAGTAATTTCTGTCAGGAAAAGTTTTACTTGTGGTAGAGGAGGAGGAAGAGGAAGAAGGATTAAAATGGCTTGAAATATGAAAATGCAGGGTACTAAATTATACATGAAAGAGGCTTCTTAGGCACCAAAGAGTCCATTTCATTCCAAATTAGCCCTTTAGTTACTATTTTTAATTATATTTTTAAATTAAATTTCAGTTGTTTCACTGAGATAACTTTGAATTCATATGTAGTTTTAATAAATAATAAAATAATATAATAATTTAAAATTTCTCTCTCAGGTTCCCATGTACACTTTCCCCAAGTTCCCCCAGTGGTAACATTGTACTACAGAACAATGTCAAAACCAGAATATTTTCATATATAAAGGTCCTTGAATTTTTTATATGGCTATTTGTTTTTCTTTTCTTATCATTTTTTGTTGTGAAACCAATGTTGTATAACTATATGTAAACAGTGCTTATAAAAATCAGTGTAATTGATAACTTGTGAGTATCTTTATTTGGAGAATATTGCTTATATTACCAACTATTTACCAACCAAAAAAGCAAAAATATTCTCCCTTTCTCCAAGTATATATATCCTGTAGCATTAGAAACCAACTAACCAACTAAGTTTTGTGAGATAGGTAGTTAGTTGGTTAGTTGGTTTCCAATGCTACGTGATAATTGAACATGCAGAGTGGAGGGTGGCAGCAGGGCATGCAATTCATGTTCAAGATGTCAGGCAGCAGAGCCAGAGCAGTGGCTTAGGGGCTGAGGAAGGAGCATTTGACAGAATATAAGTCCGCTCTACCTGTCTGCCAGACATCTGTCACACCCCCAGTGAGGATAGGTCCAAAATACTCCCTTTGATAATACGATAATTGGGTATTTTTTTCCCATTTACGGAGACAGTTTTGGACTTTTTGAGAACCCAGCAGCAGCTCCCAGTCACCTTTATGTTTATGAAGTTGGAGTCTTATTTTTCTCAATAGTTCTTCTTGCTTAACAGTGTGATGCCTTTTTATTTAAAATGTTTTCTTCAGTTTATTTTTTGTTTTTACATTTAATTAGTTCAAGTTTATATATTTATATATGACTTATTGTTTTCTGTTGCAATAATTGTGCAACATTTATGCAAGTGATAAGTACATTTTCACTTTTGATGTCTTGTGTGGGTGTTCTGGCACGATAAAGTCCTCTGTCAGCACTGCTCTTGACCAGAGTCAAAAGGTCCAAAAATAAGAGCTACGTATATTTCTTGCAACAGCTTTTCCAGTGGATTTGGATAACCTTTCCAGTAGACTTTCCCCATGAATCTAATATTTAATTAGTAATTTACTCTTGTCTGGGAAGTACAGCTGCTCCTGGGGCTTTCATGGTGTCCTCAGGTGGGAAAGACAGCAACAAATTGGCACACGGCTTTTAAAGAGTTATCAATCTATTAGACATTATTTATCTTTGAGTACAATGTTGTCACATTGTACATAGAGCAGCTATAGGTCCTAACATCCTGTCAAACTTTGCTGCACTTTATTACAAGAAGTAGGAAAAAAAATGCATAATTATAGGTTGACATTCTCCACGTACAGCGATAAATTCATGAAAACGCACAAAATATGTTTTCTATTTCATTTTTTTTTTTGCACAAAATGATGCCAAATAGCAAACTGTTACACAGATATTTTTAGGATAACACTAATTTGTAATGTGAAATACTGATGTTTCTAACTCTCATTGTATAGTCTTCAGCAATAAGAGTTCGTGCCTCCAGGACACCTAACTCATCCCAACACCACTGACAAGGTGGGGCTATGGAAGTGCCTCAGAAGAATCAGCCAGATGGTAGGAGTCTCCACACTGGGCATTCCTCTCACACTCGCATTCTGGACTAGGCAGAAGCAACTGTATTTTCTGTCTCCAGGAGTGAGTAGGAAGTTTGAGAGCTGGGGCACAGAGATGGGGTAGAACCCTTGATAACTGGAAATATGCTGTAACAGGACTATTCTCAGATCCAGAAGGCACAGCCACCACCCAACAAATAACAATAAATACAAAGGTGAATATGCAAGACAGAATCAATAAAATTTGCAGAAATCTAATACCAAAAAAGAAGCACAGAAAACTGAACACCAAAATAAAAAGAGAGGGAACTATAGTTAATGGAGCAAAAAAAAAAAAAAAAAAAAAGAGAAGAATTTAGAATTAGTACTGTCTGTCTGTATTATCATAAATGTGAGACTTTATTGTGCCCACAAAAAAATAAAGCAAAACAGATAATGTAAATGAAACACTTGGTCAATGAGATTAAAACAATAAGCAAACAAAGAAGCTCAAAATATGGGCTAAAAAAATAGGAATTAAAAGAAGAGTGAATTAGTGAGACTGCATGATCAAACTAAAGAAATGTTTCATCATGCAGGTAGTATGTTTCAAAGTACAAAGGGAAGAGGCCTAGCAAATGGGTACTGAATTTGTAAAATCTGCCTAACAGAAGAGAAAAGGAGTATGAGTATGAAATGTGTGTGTGCACATTCACATGCATACACATTGACATAGTGACATTTCAAGATTAATAATACAAAGAAAGTATGAAAATATTCTTTAGAAGAAATATAATATCTTCCACGAAAGAATAAAAATCCCATAGTCACAAACATCTTTGACAATACCAGCTTATTGGTAATAGAAAGTTATATCATATTTGACTATTTGGAACTTAAGATTTTTTACTTTATCAAATTATTTCCAATGTGTAGGAAAGACAGAAATACCTTCACATACAATAGTTTATATGTAGATGAACTCTAGAAATTTATTATGTATGCAACCTCTGAAATAATTCCTAGAACATTTGTGCACTAGTAGGGAAGACAACATGAATCTAAGATAAATAAATGAGGATAATTATTTGAAAAATATTAATAAACTTTTCATGAATATAGAATTTTTAGAAGTATTTAAGTATAGTGGTAAAGAGCGTGGATATTGAGCCAACATGATCTTTGTAATGCTAGCTTTACCATTAATTAGCTGTATGACCTTGGACAAATTTCTTTTCTTTTTAAAATTGTTTTTCAGTTACAGTTGACATTCAATATTATGTTAGTTTTTAGCATAGTGGTTAGACATTTATATAATTTCCTAAGTGGCCCCCCCCCATAAGTCTAGTACCGACCTGGCACTGTACATAGATATTACAATATTATTGGCTATATTCCCTATGCTGTACTTTACATCCCCATGACTATTTTGTAACTGTCAATTTGTACTTCTTAATTCCTTCTGCTGTTTTCACCCAGTCCCCCAACCCAAATCCTATCCACTAACCATCAATTTATTCTTTGTATCTATGAGTTTCTTTCTGTTTTGTTTGTTTTTCTTATGCTTTTTTAAATTCCACATTTCTTTACTTCTTTCTGACTCAATGTTCATTACTTGTAAAATGGAGAAAATGTTTATATTCATGTCATAAGATTATTGTGAGTATTAAGTAACTGAGTACTTGTAAAATGCTGAGAACAATGCCTGGCATATGATAAGCACTCAATAAATGTTAAATATAGTTATTTTTAATGTGAACATTAATCATAATTTTGAACTGAAATTGCATGTATTATAAAATAAAGTTTATTTGGGACATGGAGTAAGTTTAAGTAATATTTTGCTAATGTTTTTGTCTTGGTATAATAGATAACATGGATGCTGCTTGACTTTTGTTATTGATAGAATTGTATATCTATTCAGGAGTGTGTGCATTAGAAATTTAGTGTTAGTTTCTGTTTCTTGCAACCAAAGAAATTGGTGGAATTTTTTCCTTCTGTTTCTAGAATTCTCCTTCCCTTTATGATCCATTTCTCCATCAATTATTTTTAAAACTTACTTGAGAAAAATAAGTGTCTTCCTGGAAAGTATATCATATCTGTGTGCCTTTGTGGAAAGAATTATATTCTTTTGGGAAAGTTAATTTAGTATTGATCTCTTTTCTGAGTCACAATATTCAGTTTATTAAAATAAATAAAGTGATGTTAAAAGAGATGTGATACATTTATTTTTTTCATAAGAAAACATGATTTAAAAAGACTGAGACTACTAGAATTTTACTTTGTAAGTCATTATGTTCCTATAAGCTAAAATGCAAAATCTTTAGCATAGCATATAAAATCTCTCATTTAATCATTACCTAATTTTCTAGTATCCTCTACTGTCACTCTCTTATAAACTTCAGCAATAAATTGTAATAACCTCCCATGCAATTTTGCCTTTGTGTCTTTGCTCAAGATGCTCACTCTCTCTAAAAATCCCACTCCTTTCCAAATAAAAATGAAAAATATGTATAATGTGTATATGATACATGTATATATACATATCTAGAAAGCTAAAGAAAGTTAAACTTGTGTGAATAATGGAGCTCAACTAGCATCTTCTCTAAGAAGACTCAGTAGATTCCCTGCTATCAGGAACCAGAAATAACTATATGAACTTTTGTGGTGGGAGGAGAAAGGGGATCAGTATTTAATAAACTTGGCATTATATACCCTCTTGAACAATTAACTCATTCCCAGGCACACTGTATGAGTTCCAGACTTCACTGACCAGATCTGGTGGTGTCCTGCATGTCGGTAGTCTCTTAGAGGCTGGACAGCATACAAAAGACTATTTTTCATTTACATGTTACTCTCATTCTACCTTTATCATTTTGTTTCAGTCTTTATCTCTTATCTTACCTGCTTAGTCTCCATTTCTCTATCCTACATACGGGACTTCTCCCAAGAAATTGGTAGCTGCCTAGTCTACCCATGGGTCTTGATAATATGTATGCATTCAAGTATGGGTTATGAGTATGACCATTCTTTTCAAGTTTCAATTTCTATTTATTCATTCCTTAGGGTCTTAAAATTATACATCTAACTTCGAAAGAGTTAATCTCCAAAAAAATATTTTTAGCAGCACATTTAAGATTAGTATTCCCTCTGTGTGTATAAAGCTCAGTGCTTCATATTTTTCAAAAGGTATCTCTTTCATTTCCTGTTTTTGAATTTCCTTATAAACTCTTTTCTGATTGGATTACAGTTGAGAGATGCTGTCTTTAATCATTTCTCCCTTCCTTATTTTCAGGTTTCATGCCACATAAGATTTTGCTTCAAAAATGGACAATGACTTTTTCTGTGTGTTCTAGTGATTTTCTTCACCTAGAGTTACTGATTTCCTTTGTTTTCTCTTTTTATTTTTCATTAATTTATACTTATTTTTCATTCAACTTAATTATATTATATATTAAAGTTCTGGATTTCATTTTAGTGCATTGGAATTTTTGTTAAAAATGTATCCAATCTGCTATATTGGCTTAGACGACTCTTTCGTGTATTTTTAACATTTCTATAACAGCTCCTTCATACTAGCGTAATGAAAAAAAAAATGGTAGACCTTAGCACCCTTCTGTAACATAACAGGGCAAAATGATCTGCCTTTGATACTGTACACCAATGGTTTCTGTGGAGATTTAGAGAGGAGAAGAACTTCTTACCAACTGCCTCTGAGATTTTTATACTCTTAGAGAATCATGAGGATGCTGCCACAGCTGTTCTGTGGTCTAAATGGCAGCTGAGAAAGAATCTTCTATGACTCCAAGATCCAACGTAGAAAAAGCAGTCCCAGGATTGAGGGCGTGAGGGTAGATTAGGCTTAGCACCATGCTACCCAGCCTGTCTCTCCTTGGTTCTTCCTGGCTGATACATTTCCAAGATGTGCAGCATGCGGCAACAGTTTCCTGCTACAGGCAAAATATGTGCCTTAAGACAGCAAACGTGTCAGAGAAGTTTATTTTTATTAAAATAAACACTCACATTGAAGAAGTGGTTTAGAAAACGCTACCTACTTAATGCAAACATTTTGGTGGATATTTTTTCTTTAATAAAAATAAAAGGCAAGCTTAGAAGAGAAGCTGGTAATTGCAAATCTATTGCGTCAATTAAAACTGGAAACACTGGCTGACTCATGAAGTGATTGTTTTATGATGGCAGTGGATCTGAAGTCATCGTGTGCATTTTGAACATTTGTCATGCTCTTCAGTTATTATCCTGTCAATGTACTCAGCACATTATAAACAAATGGGTGGCAGGAAAGCAATTAGAAATTTAGTACATATTGCTCTGTACTGTGCTTTGTTTCCATTTTTCTTTTATTTGTTTATGTGGTAAAATAACTGCAGAGCCTTTCAAATGCTGATCTCCATAAATGATGTGAGGAGCAGATTTTTCTTTGAGGTAATACAACTGTTATTGGTGTTTTCTTTATTTTAGCACATATTTTCCAATCATTTTGACTTCTGCACTAATGGCTGTCTCTGGCTAAGCACCCACACTCCCTTACTCATTGGCAGGGCAAATGGAGATGGAGGCTTAACATCAAGGGTTTAAGTAGGGAAAAGAGTAGTCTTTAATGGGAAAAGTAGACAAAGAGAAGAAATTTTAAAAAATAAAGTGGCAGGTCTGTCTGTCCCCATTTCCTTATTCCTGGCTTCATACCAGCATAATTTTTGGGAATACATATTTCTTTCAAAATGGACATGTTTAGGTATTTTAAAAGTCCATTTGCTACTCTCTTGACTCCAGGTTCTGGAATTGAGTTGGGGTTGGAGGAACACTGTGTAGACTGACCGGTCTCCAGGCAGCATTTAACCAAGCAAGGTGCTCACTGCAGCAGCCCATGCCCACGCACTGGAGGTGGGCCCTCCCACAGCGCTCCTTCTTCTGGGCTTCCTGTTCATGTCACAGTGGGTGTGGTCTGTTCTTCCATTTCTTCCAGGGCTGATAAATCCAAACCAGAAGTTTTATCTCATTGTATGACTTTTCTTCTTGAAACTTTCAGAAAAGTTGGGCTTAACTGAGATATTTACTTAGATAGGTAGATATGTTTTAACATCAAAGCCAAAAATCATTGATAGCCAGGTTGTTATGATCAGTTCACTGTACTTATTCAAACAATATATTTTAAATGAATAGAGGTCAGATATTAATCAGTAATGGAGCTGCAGGTGAATTTTTATTCTTTTGACTTTCGTTTATGCTATATGGTCTCATAATTTGAGACATTAACCAGAATTTCTGCTCCTTTCTTCACCCCTGTCAATCACTTATACTTAGCCTTCATTAATTTTAGGGAGAAACTATCAGATCAGTGGTGGAGAAAAAACAGTGTAAAACTTTTACTTCTAACATGATGAGCCTAGACCTTAGGTACGAGGCCCAAGACTTTTACTGATGGACAGAGAACCAGTTTTTTATGAACATTCACTTTCTCAACTCCTACTTTCCCATCCTCCCTCCCCACCTTCCAACACTTAAGAACTGTGTAATGCTGTGTCATGGAGAGAAATAGGATAATAAACAAAGTAAGTGGCATATGATCAACTTGCTGCTTCACTCTCCACAGACCCATGAACTGCTGGTCTGGGAGCCCACGGCCAGCGAGTGTTCTCAGAGTAGGTAACCCACTCACTGTGAATTATGGACCTAAGGGAAAGGAAGCCTTGTTCTCTCTTGAGGACTCTCATGACCTCTGAGATAAGCTCCCTGAGACAGGAATGTGACAGATTAGCAAAGGCAAAGTAGGTTGTTTAAATGTGAGAAGACCAGAGGTTGCCTGTGTAGCTGCCATAGCTCCAAAGTGAAATGGGAGGCCATTTAAACATTTTTTATGGTTTCTGAGCATGGTGTGTCAGATAACTGAGGAAGCAAGCTATAGGTGGGTAGGTACAGCCAGAGAGCAACTCACATGCTACAACCCTCATCAAGTTTGTTTCAGTAAACCCCAGTGGTTACTCCTATTTGCTCCCATTGCATAGTTTTTTTCCTACATCTTTCAGATGACTGCCGTACTCTCTGTCTTTTATTACAGTTCTATTCCATTTGGGAACCTGAAATAGATATGCATGGATCATAGCGGGGACACAATAAATATTCCGAGTTTAATGATTTTGTTTTACAATTGAACCTTTTTTACTGAGCTTATGAATAATCATGAAGACAATGACCACATTTTATATATTTTTATATTTAGTAAATAAATGAAATGCTGTGAAGATACAGAAAGGCATAAAATAGGTTGGGAGGGAGGGGGAGGAAAAGGGAGAAAGAGAGAGAGAAGCTTGTGAATCGTAGAATCTTGTTCAGTCTTGACAAAATGAGCAACTGCATTGGGATAGTGTGGGGGATTAGAAGCACTGGCTGTGGTGTCAGGCTTTCTGGGAGTGACAAATTATATATTGTTATGCTACAACTTACTCATTGTTTTCCTTATTTTTAAAATGGTAGTAAGAATAACGTATACCTCATGTGATTATTTTGAGGATTAAATGAATTCCTATTTGCTACAGAAACTAGCATGATAGGTAACACAAAATAAGCACATAAGAAAGATTTACTGAATGAACATATTAGTGGCAATTTGAATGACCAGCTTTACTTAAAGGGCACAGGAACCTGGTGGATAATTATAAATTGAAGTGTACAGAAAATACACATAATATTTCCTATTTCAGTGCCCAATTTCTCAGAAAGGGGTAAGTTTTGATGTGGACGAAATTGTTATTGCCTCTCTGTTTTAGAACAGCCTCACGGAAGAGATCAAATAGAGTTCAATTTGTCTCGATGCTTTGAAAAAAAGCCGTAAATATATTTTTTTAGTTCCTAATACAATATACAGTATTTGAAACAGAAAACATAAGGGTTTAAACTATAATTTTCCCTTGCCTCTCTCTCCTCTTCCTTTTCCTCTTCTTCCCTTTCCTTCTATGATGTGCATGATTGTAAGATGCCTAGTCCTATGATCGATAATGGCCATACAGTAAGTGTGGTTCACTTACAATGTAGTGGGGAGACAGAGATGTACTATACTGTCCAGTGTGCTTGATAACGATGATGATGGGAGGAGGATACAGACTGTGGAGATTATGAGAGATTTCCTAAAATAAGTAACATTTAAGGCAAAACCTACATGAGAATAAAGGGGGTATGATGAAGGAAAAGAGATTTTTAGTTACTATTGTTCTGCAATGAAAAAACATGTGAAGCCTGGAGGTAAGGGAGAACCGAACATAACAAGTATTATTGTTTGGGGAGGCTGGTATCTAGGGTATGATTTTTTTTTTTTCTTTTAAGAGCTCTCTAGGATAGTCTCATGTAAGCCAGTCAACAATGTTGAAGGGTTTAGGCTTCATTGAGAGGAGGGGCTAGATGCTTTCCTGGGCTCATGCATTCAAGATAGTCAGGATATTTTTGGGAAGGATAGTAAGAATGATAAAAATGTAGGGCTAAATGGATTGAGAGGACCACTGTGGTTTTAGAAGGTGATTCTCCTGCAGGAGCTAGCTTGGCATTCATTGCTGTATAGTTTTATATAAGTTGAACACATTTTTAAGGAATTTCAAGAAAGCAGTTTACTTGTGTTTAGTGAAGGAAAGTCTGTTAATCTGAGCAAAGAAATGAGAATTATAAAACAGCTGATAGGGACACCTCAACAAATTGGGCTGAAAATGAGCTGTCACTTACATGTTATATAAAGGTACCATCAGGTATGTTTATAATATTGTTTTATATACAATAACATTTTAATATTGTGTTTCAACAATTAATTTTCTGACTAATGAATTGCCTAACTTTAAATAGTAAGTATATTGTAGGAAAATCTCTATGCTTTATGCCATCTATATCATATTGATTAAAAATGCTATTGCAATTAAGAAAATATAAAATTTATAAATATCTTAGCATGATAAAGAGCTCTTATAAAGAATATTTAAACTTTTTTCTCTGAAAATTAGTATATTTTTATTTTTATAATTATTAGTTTCCTATCTGCGCTTTTGCTTTTTAATTACTATGGAAAAGATTAGTTTTTCATGTATTCAGATACCATCATGTCTTGGGAAGTACAATTAGAGAATGAGGTTCATTAATCACTTAAATTATAGAAATGATCCATTTCACACAATGATCTTACATGGCTCTTTTCCATTACTGCTTTTTGTCCAATAATTTTGTTTCTTTTATCTCATTTTCATCTTCTAAACAAGCACAACTTTTGTGTCTTATGCAAGATGTTTGATTTTTGATGTTTCTATATCATGAGCAAAGCTGGAATAAACCTTATCCTGAAACTTGAGTAACTTCTTTTTTTTTTATGGGGGTGGGAGTCTCTTTAGCCCTGCCTCCCTTATAATTATTGCTAATACCTCACAGGTTTTGTTCTTAGTAAGTCTAACTGTAACTTACCAGTTATCATTTTTTATGTTGCATTTTGTTATTTACTGTGTTTTGCTGGGAATTTTCAAGAGAAGTCATGGGCTGCTAGCCAAAAGCTATTTGGATTCTATTCCATTTTCTATTTATTGAAAAAAATATGCTTTCTAAAATATTGTTTTTATCGATAAATCTTTAACCAAAATGTGTTCTTCGTCTGCACTGTCAACACATTATCTTCCTATTTTGTTTTTCAGATTTTTTTCGTGGGCCCCATGCTATTTTTCTCTCTTTGCTCCTTTATTAATTAGAAGCGTTCCATCCAGGCCTGATGCTTCCCCAGGAGCAGCGCTGCTGTGTTCTCCTGCTGCCCCTCACTTTTCACCTGCATTCCTTTGAGCTTTCCTCGGATCCTAACGCTATGTCCACTGATGTGCATAGAATGAATCTACAAAGCTGAGGACGGTAGTGTTTCTTTTCTTGCTGCCTGGTTTTCTGACTATGCTGAGGTGAATATCTTTCCAGAAAATCTGGTGCAAGCTGTGCTGGTTCTGTTGACACAAGGTGTTCAAAATCACTGGGAGTTCACGACATCTAATGCTCTTCCATTTTCTAACCCTTCCTAATTATTTAACTCACCTTTCGGCGTGTAACATGCGTATTTCTCTCTCACGCAGTTTCTTAATCTGTAGCACTACTGAGACAGACAATCCTGGATGTTCATAAAATTAAAAAGTAACTAATTAGAAAGAGAGACTTGGAACACATCTGATTATCCCACAAAGCAGCTCCACTGAACAATAAATCTAACATGAAACTGAGTGAAGGTGTGCAGCCATAGAAGGTAGAAATCATTGACAGTTTCCATCATGTTTGGGGCCCATGATTCTTCCTCACACCCCATTGGTATACACCGGCATCCACAGAAAAATATTGCTAGTTCAAGGGATTTTGAACTTTTATATTTGTTTCTCTATTTTCATTAAATTTTCAATCAGAAAATAGGGATGGGGTGAGAGGCAAGTCAGGCATATTAGATATCACCACCTTTATCTCAAAATAGTCTGAAACAACTTCCAGTAGTTTTCCTGGATGTTAAGTCACTGTAAAAAAATTTTTTTGACTCTCAGGTTTAATTACTGGTAATCTCAGCTACCCTTATGTATTATGGTATTTACTAGGAACTAACTCCTAAAATATGTTTAATACTATAAGACTTTTTATTTGATGTTCTCCAGTTGGAGGTTATTCTCTGTGATGCCCAGCACTGGCTAAGAGTGACCCTAGGCCTACATGCCATCTGTGAAGAAGCCTCTGCACTACTTTTAAAGCTGAAATAATTCTATCTCCCCCTGTTAGCCTAGTCACCTTAAGCAACTTATCTAAACTATATGTACTTCAGGGTTTGTTAGTTTACTTGTTCTTTTTCCATCTGTACTATGGAAAAAAACAAACAAACAAACACAAAACCAACACAAAACCGATAAACTTGCCTCAAGGACTTCATGCAATAATTTTTAGGATGTCTGCCTATATAGAGTAAGCTTTAAGTAAGTGTCAGTTTACATTAGTTATTATCCTGCCCAAACAGTTAGTCTAGTAATATATCAGATTTTTTTCCTAAAAATATACTAAGCATATTTCTAAAAATATATTAAGATATGTCCAGAAAGTATCCAGCCATGAACTATGAAAATAGAGACATTTGTTGAAGAAGATACAAAATACTGGAAACATTGTACATACAACAATGATACCTCAGTCTTATTCAAAGTAGGCATCTTGGGACCTCACACAGTTCTCCCAAAGGCCATCAGCTGCCCAGTCATATTTTCCTAAATCTCTTTGATGGTCTGAAATCTCTTCCCTTTCAAAGGTGATATTAGTTTTGGGAAAAGCCACAAGTCACAGGGTGCCAAATTTGGGCTGTGGGCCATTGAGTCACCTGGGTGATTTGATGTCTTGCCAAAAAACCCTGCTTGATCTGTTTGAATCAAGTCATTAGCAACCGCAGCACAATGTTTCTTCTGCTCTGGTAGCAGAAGCTGCAGAACAAATTTGCCATGATATGTTTCATGCCAAGATCCTGTGTCAAAATCTTGGGCACAGTAAGTTTTTGGAATCCCCAGATCTCGCACTGTCAGTCACCAGTCTTTGTTCATTGCAGCCTGTACATGGTTAACTTTCTCAGGTGTTCTGCTTGCTGCAGGCCTTCCAGAACATGGATCACTTTCAACAGATTCTTGACCATCTTTGAAGCGTATGTGCCATGTTTTTATTTGCGTTGCACTCATTGCATCATTCCTGAGAGCTTTCTGAATCATCTGAATAGTTTCCACACAGGAATGCTCAAGCCTAACACAAAATTTGATGCAGATTCATTGCTCTACTTGCTCAGTCATCTTGAATGCTACAGCTACACAGTACCCATGCTCAGTCAACGGTGTCTACCACCCCCACTGATTAGTACAGTGAAGTTGTAATTGTTCACACATATGCATTCCAGTTCACTCTTCTTGGATGCCAGGCTACATCGATGTCACAATGGTTATTATATTAACAATGTTGGACTTTTTCTGGACAGACCTTGTATATTTGAATGTAATTTTTATTGCATAAACATATTTGTTAGGTGATTTGATCATGTATACACAATTGTGTTTATGACACTAGGTAAGAGTTAATCATATGGATTTGAAAATGTATCTTTGTGGTGGGACTAATTAATTTCTTTATGGCTACTCCCTTGAAATCATTGTGCATTTTGTGTACATTTTAATATTGAAATGCTTCTTTGTTTTACTTGTAAGCCCCCTAAAATTTAGTACACTTGCATTATAGAAACTATATTAAATACAGAAAAATGGTTACATGAAGCTCTCTTATAACACTACTCATCCAAGCAAATAACCCTTAAATTGTACTTGAGTGTTACAAACACTTTGAGTAAAATATTTACTTTGTCTTATTAACAAAAACGAGAAGTGATAAAGTCAGGATTTGGATGCACATATATTAGTCTCTAAAGCTAATACCATTTCTATTATGTCATGATGTCTTCCCTTTGATTTGAAAATACAAGTTGTACTTCAGTGCTAGATGCTACTTGAAAGTATTAACAGTAAAAAAATGGCACAGTTCTTTCATGGTTGTTATCTACTTTAAAATGGCATAGAAGGATAAGTATACTTCTCGGTTGTTAATTTTAAGATGAATTATAAAGTATAAATACACACAATAGCCAAGCTACTTTAAAAGCATGCCACATTTTCTATTTTAGTCATGGTGGTTAGCATGCACATGCCTGTATACAGAAAGGAAGCACGTGTGCAGATGTGAATGATCAATTTACATAATGAAACTCATGAAAATTGGCTGAGGATCATTTTCACTGATCTGGACACCCGAGGAAGGACCTGTCGTTCTTCGGCAAAAGACACCTCACTGTCCTGTAGTAGCATTTTGATGATTAGGAAACATAGGGAATGCACAGAGAACTCAGAAGAATGGATTGGTAGTGTCTCGGCACTGAATAAAATATAGAGGTAAAAGCTTTATAATATATCCAGAAAATATTTTTATATGAATAATAATACATTTGTGCTATGAATTTGCCTCTATCTTTTCTTAAAGCAATATTTAAGTGGTCACCTATGGGTCAGTCTTTTTAAAAGAAACCCTCCAATGAGTGCTTTGATAATGTCAGTGGCAGAGCTTTTGAAAGCATTGGAAAGGTAAGCAAGGAGCATTCAGAGTCTTTTTAGCACCAGTTCATCAGAAAGTGAGAATTGAAGGTCTCTGGAACATGTCAGGGAGGTGAGTGGCAAAGGAGAATAGACCTGGAGGTCAAATAGTGGAAATAGGGCAGCATTTGCCTCAGAACTGTAATAATAACAACTGTTTATTGAGCTTGTACTAGGGTGCATTCACTATTCTAGGTGCTTCTTACCCACTTCTTTAACATTTTATTCTCAAAAATAATCTCATAAGTAGATATTATTTCTTCCATTTTTTTCCCTAGCAGGTTAACTAGGCAAGTAAAGTTTTGATTTAACTATAATGAAAATCAGGTCCACCATGATAGAGGTACCTACAACAGAGCTTTGTAATGCTCTTACAGAACAACTGCAAATATTTGACTCACTCCTGTGTGAATTTGGTTCCTTTTGAATTAAGTTTAGATTTTTAAATACCAGTGCAAACGTTTACATCTAATTTTTAATTGCATGTAAGATCAGTATTATTTGCCTTTATACCCCAAATAATTGAATAATACTAACTACTATTAAATAGCCAAGATTTATGAAGGATATATTATATGTCAGATATAGTACTAAATGCTTCCCATTCTTTATTTTATTTAATGCTATGAAATTGAGTTTATAGAAATCGAGAAACTTGTCTAAAGTCATAGATCTAACAGGTGTTTTATTTGTGCTTAACTTTACTACCGGTAATATATATGCCAAAGTTATGATGTTTGCAATAGACAAAAAAAATATGTACTCTGAAACCCTAATTAAGGTACTGTTTACTTTGAGTATCAGCCATTACTCAGTTTCATCTAATTTTAAGATCTGTTCATATTTATGTTTCTCATTGTTCAAACGTGTGTTACATGTTGAGTCAACTCTGACTCCTAGTGACCCTGTGAATAAGTAATGTCCACAGTGTCCTGTCCTCAACAGCCCTGCTCGGCTCCTGTTGCCTCATGCCAATGGCTTTTTTTATGGAGTCAATCCATTTCCTATTTGGTCTTTCTTTTTTCCTGCTGCCTTCTACTTTTTTCATCATTATTTTCTTTTCCGAAGAACCCTGCCTTTTCACGATATGCCTGATATAGGGCAGCTTCAGTTTTGTCATTTTTGCCTTCAGCAATGATTTAGTCTTAATCTGCTCCAGGACCCACTTGTTTGTCATTTTGGTGGTCCACAGCATCCACAGAGCTCTCTTCCAATGTCGTACTTCAAATGAATCAATTTCTCAGCCTTAGTCACTGTCCAACGTTTGCATTTGTATATAATAACTAGGAATATGAGAGTTTGGATGATCTTAGTCCTGGCCTATAATGACACAACTTTGCTCTCAGTGACCTTTCCTAATTTTTCCATTGGTGCCCTTCTGAGCCTCAGCCTTCTCTTGACCTCTTGGCTGCAGCTTCCATTTGAATTGATGACTGAGTCAAGGTAAGCAAAATCTTTAGCAATTTCAATGTCTTTGTTGTCCATGTTAAAGCTGGGTATTTTCTTCTGTTGCCATGACTTTTTCTTCTTGAGGTTCCAGTGCAGTCCTGCTTTAGTACCTTCCTTTTTCACTTTCATCAAAGGTTGTTTCGAATCATTGCTACTTTCTGTAAGATGATGTCATTTACACATCTTGGGTTACTGCAAATTTTCCCACCAGCTTTCCCTTCACCTTGCATAGAATCAAGCCCAGGTTTTTTGTTTTGTTTTGTTTTGTTTGTGTATCTATTTGGCATACATATTAAATACACAGGGAAGTGCCAATCTGTTGTTTTATTCTCTGACCTTTCTTCTTATGAACAATCCTGTACGGGTATATTCACCTGAATTTATCCATTGTCTTATGTTTCTCTCAGTACAACAGGCTTGAAAAGCTCATTTGTAATTATATCTTAAATTGACACAAAGGAGTTTCATTTCTATCCCAGCTTTTACATACTGTTTTGGAGCTTCTTTAACTCTTATTTATAATATGTTGCCACCCTGGCCTGAATTAACCTGATGTACCTTAAAATAATAACTTTCCCCAAAGGAGCTCTACTACACAACAATCTATTCCTACTGTTTACACTACCCTCTTCTTGATTTTTTAGGCCTGTGTTCTCCAAATTCTCTCTCTATCCTTTTGGTTTAAAATCCAGTAATTAACCTTGTTATTGTATAGTTAATTCATTCTTTAAATGCCTGGTTCACTGCAATAGTACTCTAAGTTGCCTTCCTTGGTTTTCTTTCTACCAAGTATGAATTTTTCTAAATATATGAAGTCTATCCAGAAAAAGTCCAGCAATCATTAATATAACAAGAATAGTTTGCACAACACTGATGCAACCTGGCAGCCAAGGAGAGGAGGCTCGAATGTGCATGTGTGAACAGCAATGATGTCACTGTACTAGTCAGTGGGGGTGGTAGACGCCATTGAGTGCGCATGTGTACTGTGTGGCCATCACATTAAAAATATCTGAGCAAGTAGAAGAATGAAGCTGCATCAAAATTATCATTAAGCTTGAACATTCCTCCGCAGAAACTATGTGTATGATTCAGAAGGCTGCAGCAATAGGCAATTGGTGATTGGCAGCTTCATCATAACCACATGTCCCCTCATGCATCATATCTCATACAGAGCTTTTTGGCAAAACATCAAAACACCCAGGTGACTCAGCACCCCTACAGCCCACATTTGGCACCCTGTGACTTGTGGCTTTTTCCAAAACTAAAGTCACCTTTGAAAGGGAAGAGATTTCAGACCATTCTTGAGATTCAGGAAAATGTGACAGGGCAGCTGATGGCAATTGGGAGAACTGTGTGGGGGACCAAGGTGCCTACTTTGAAGGGAACCAAGGTGTCATTGTCCTATGTACTATATTTCTTGTATCTTCTTCATTAAATGTCTTTATTTTTTATAAAACATCCCTGGATTCCTTCTAGACAGACCCTTTATATGTATGTGTATGTATTTACATATGTAAATATACATTTATATATGAAATAACCTTGTTCACATAATATAGGTGAATGATAAAAAATATTCAGTATAATAATGTCTCTTGTTTCTTTGAGTCTTTCTGAGCTATATCCCCTAAATTGCATACTAATATTTAAAATTAAAAAAAAATTAGCATCTTGTAGGTTGAATAGTTTCACATTGATTTTGGTGAAGTCACAGATTTATAAACACATAAAAGGTGAATAAATTTTATTACAAATGCATTAGTATATCATTTTCTACATTTCTTAAAAGTATACCTAAAAATCTTTAGCCCCCTTGCTGGTGTGGCTCAGTCAGTTGAGTGCCAGCCTGTGAACTAAAAGGTTGCTGGTTCGATTCCCAGTCAGGACATACGCCAGGGCTTCAAGCCAGGTCCCCAGTTAGGGTCCTATGGGAGGCAACTGATCGATGTTTCTCTTGCACATTGATCTTTCTCTTCCTCTCTTTCTTTCTCCCTTCCCCTCTCTCTAAAAAAAAATAATAAAACCTAATAATATAATAGAATAAAATAAAATAAAAATGAAAATCTTTAGCGAAAATTTTTAATTTTACTTATTGTTTCTTTATAAACATCTTACTTTACATAGGTAGGGAAACATTTGTACTTTGCATTTATAACTTATTCTTTTATAAAAGTTTTTATCAAAACTTCAGATTTACCCAATTTATGAAAAATGCCTTCCATTTAACATAATTTGAAATGCCAGTCTCTGTTGTCAAACTAGTCAATTAAATCAGGCTTATTCACTGTTAGGACAAATATCTCTGCATGTATTTTTATTCAGAAAACTTTTAAATACTTATCTCTGTCATATTCATCTGACATTTGAATTAAAAATCTTAGATGAATAGTTAAATAAGAAAAGGCTTCATATTTCCAATAACTTTATTGATGTATTTTTGCATATATGAGATTTAATGACTTTTTCAATTTCAATTTAATGACTTTTAGTGTACAATTTAATGACTTCTAGTTACTTTACCAAGTTATGCAACCATCACCATAAATTAGTTTTAGAACATTTTCATGCCCTTCCTTTATAAGATTCCTCATGCAGGTCCTACCCTAGCACCAGCCTCGTAGAACCACTGATCTACTTTCTGTTTCCAAAAGAATGCCTTTTCTGGAAATTTTATGTACATGGAATCATATAATATATGACTTCTGAGTAGCTTTTCTCTTTCGGCATAATATTTTGGAGATTCATTCAGGATATAGCATGTGTCAGTGGTCTTTTCTGTCATTACAAAATAGCATTTCATTGTGTGTATCTACTGTATTTCACCTACCTACTACCCACCCCACGCTCACTCAGGTTGTTTCCAAGTTTTGGTTATTATGGATAGTGCTACTGTGAACCTTACATGTAACCTAATTTGTGTGTGGATCTTTGTATGGGAGTATGTTTTCATTTTTCTTGGATATATACCTAGAACTAAAAATGTTAAGATTTATGACAGTTTTATCTTTTGATTTTTGAGAACTGCCAAACTGTTTTCCACATGGGACTATACCGTTTTACATTCCTACCAACAACATATGAGTAATTTCATTATTCTACATGCTTGCCCACATTTGTTTGTCTTATTTATTGTAGCCATTCTATATAATATATATGAAAGCTATCTCATTTGGTTTTAGTTTGCATTTCCCTGATGATGACGGTGAGCATCTTTTCATGGGCTTGTAATCCATTTATATATCTTATTTTATAAATGTTTACATCCCTGCTCATGTTTCTTGGGTTGTTTATTATTCAACTGTAATAGTTACTTATAAAGTCTAGATATGTCTTATAAATTATGTGCTTTGCAAGTATTTTCTCCTGGTATTCATATTGGGTCTTGAATTAATTTTCTTTACTGTAAGTTGTAAGATCTACTATAATATCAATTGTATAATTGAAGATCTTTTTAAAAAATGAAGCTTCTATTTGTACATCTTGAACAATTATCACAGTTATGGAAGGGTCTTATAATGCTATATAGACATTTATGCATTGGTTTTCTGTCATGTTTATCTATTATATTTTTTACTCTAAACATATGTGAATTGATATATACAATTGCAAAGGGAGGGGTGTTTCAATGGGGAAGTGCTTGACATTTAGAACTTGAACACTTATTATCTGAATGTGAATAGACTTATTTGCTTCTTAATTTGTCAGCATGAGATGTGCAGCTATGGCTTAGAAAACAAAATTTTAAAAGTTGCTCCCTACTTTCATTTTTTTTTTTTGAAACAGGAATATAGTTGAGTGTTCCAGTAGCTATTAGCTGCATTGTTCTTTTTTAAGGATACCCTCAAACAAGCAGTATGGAGGAATTGTAAAAAACAGTTCAAACTTCCATTAAGGATTTACGTGACTGAAATTGCTTATCCATTTTTTTAAAGTATAAGCTTATAATATGTTAATCTTCCCCCTAATATGAACTACATTAGCTTTTTTCTTTTGTACACTGTATTTAGAATTTTTATAGTGTTTAATATGCATGCATTTTTATTCTTTTTCTTTGTTAAGATAAAAAAATACACTACCAAATGTGACTTATTTTAAAATCAGGTTTAATGTGTTAAATATAACCTAATTTAAAATGTCTTTATCATTGACTATCAGATACCAATAATTTGGTATTGAGTACAGTGCCAAAAAGTAAACAGGCTGATATAATGTTATCTTTAATTTAACATTTTTTCATTATATAAGAAAAGGTGTATGTGTACTATTAAAGTGAAATACAGTGACATCAGAGCCTTTCATAACACCAAGAAAATAATTTTTCTATCAAAATAGAAGCTAGCAATGCTCTGAATAATGTTACAACTACAGCAGTAGTTATATATGATGACTCAGTTTACGAAAATGAAGAATTAGCTCTCACCTTTTTATGTGGTGAGAGAATCTCTCCTTGACCAAACTGTAGTCAGGCCTCTTTCTAGTGAACCTTCTTCTAGGTTAAGCCTTAACTTTGGCTTTCAGTATAAGAGAGGCAAAATCTCATTCAGCACAAGCAATTTTGTTCACCCCTCACACTAAGATTTGAACAAATGCTATCATAGTTTCTAGTAGCATGAGGTCTGTCCCTACGATGACAACTCTTACCCTCTTAAATTGTCTGCCTGAGAAAGCTCAGTGTTGCTGAAACAACTTACTGTTTGTTCCAGTCAAACCTGACCATAAGACCTCGCCCTCTTTTTCTGGGAGCATTCTTTTAGAACTCTTGCTTCTCTGTCCCTTTGAGATGTGTCTATTGCAACCCAGGTCTTTAAGAAAGATATTCTTAACCATCCCCTTGAAATATATGCATCAATAAAAATAAGGCCACATTCTCCCAATTTCTATGGGAGGGTAAGAGTATAACTTCAATAAACACCAGTTAGCAAATGCAGGTGACTTAATCATATTGAAGAACTCATACTGCATAGTCCTTTAATACTTTTCATTTAGAACATCCCAGCATTAAAAAAAAACAAACTACTATCTTTTGTTTCAACAGAGTTGAGCTCAGTTCATACCGAAATTTCTTTCTCACTGCAAAATAATGAGTGACATCTGCATTGCCATTTTAAACAAGAGTTCAGTGAATGATTTCTCTTTGATAATGGCAATTCCATCCTTTCAGTCACTGGGATTAAAACCCTTAGAATTATCCTTGACTCCCCTCTATCTCTGCATTTCATGTTGATCTACCAGTACATCCTGTCAACTTTACCACTGTGGATCATCCTTTACTATCCTGGACCAAGCCACATTTGTTTACCCTGCCCTGGATTACTGTAATAACCTCTTAATTGTTATTGCATAACAAAACACCACTGCCTACCACCTACCCCGTCAGTTAATATGAAAACAACAGCCATGGTGATTTTGATAAGACATGTCACATATATCTCGGATTCACTTAAATGCCCTATATCATAAGTAAAATTTAAAGTTTTCAGAATGGAATAAAAACCCTATAAAATCTTCCCCCCGCAATTCATAATATTGATAATTCACTGACAGTCCACACTGTGTTTTTTTTCCTTCCTTCCTTCCTTCCTTCCTTCCTCCCTTGACTATATTTTTAGAGCACTTTTATGTTCACAGAAAAATTGAGGAAAAGGTACAGAGATTTCCCGTATAATCCCTGCACCCATGCATGCACATCCTCCCCCATTATCTACATTCCCCATTAGAGTGGTACTTTTTTTTATAATTGATTAACATACATTGACATATTATTATCACTCAAATTCCATATTTTATATTAAGGTTCATTCTTGGCGTTGTATACTAAAGTATAATGACATGTATCCATCATTATAGTATCCTACAGAATATTTTCACTGTGCCCTGACCAGTGTGTGTCAGATGGTTGGACATCATCCCATAAGGTGAAAAAACACTGATTTGATTCCTGCTCAGGGCACATCTGTGTTGTGGGTTTGATCCTCCTTTGATCAGGGTGCATATGAAAGGCAGCCAGCCAATGATTCTCTCTCCTATTGATGTTTCTCTTCTCTTCTTTCTCCCTCCCTTCCCCTCTCTCTAAAATAAATAAATAGAAATCTTTGGAAATAAAATAATATTTCACTGCCTTAACAATCCTTTGTGCTCTGTCTTTTCATTCTGTCTCACCCTCCCCAAATCCCTGGAACCAATGACCTTTTTACTGTCTCCATGCTTTTGCTTTTTCCAGAATTTCATATAGTTGGAATCCTATAGTATGTAACCACTTCACACTGGCTTCCTTGACTTAATAACATTTAAGCTTCCTCTGTGATTTTTAATTGTTGGGAAATGCCCTGTCTGGTTTCAGGGACCATAGCCTCGCTGACAGGTGAGAGGGTCCCAAGGCTGGAGTTAAGCAAGGAGGCCTTGGGAAAACAGGCCACTAAGGAGATGAGACCTGTCCCCCTGGCAGGGGTGCAAGCTCTGCCTCTCTCACATCCCCCTGCTTGGCTCTGTGATGGTTGCTTGTTGATGATGGGTAAGTTCTCTCACAAGGAGGGATGATCTAAGACAGATATCAGCAGATATGAGCAGCAGAACAAGGACTTGGGGGACACGGAGAAAGGGCAAAAAGGCCCGCACTCCTCAGCTCAGCTTGGAGACATGGCCGGAGTCCTCATTCTATCTGAAAGAAGTCTCCTTATCTCTTGGTGGCTCTGCTCTGCCCACCTGGCTCAGGCTTGGAATACTACTAAAGGCAGGTACAGCTCTAAATGGGATTGGGCAGTTCCCGGGGACAATCAGGCATAGAAGTTCCCCTAAGCATGCTTTGTTCTTCCCTCAAGAGCAATGATAACCAGCTCATACTGGGAAGGAGATTTACATTATTCATAGACCCTGACCTGAGGCATCTCTCTTGTGATCCTTCAATTGTCTCTGTCTCTTTTCTGAAAACACAGCCTTTTGACATTGATGAGCTTTACATCCATACCCCTGTGCATATGGTTCTCAGTAAAAGCTTTGGACACAGGGATTCAGGGCCTTCTCTCCCCTACAGGGAAGAGCCATGCCCCGTCTCCTGGCAAACAGAGAAGTGTTTGCGATGACTTGTGTTTATTTCCCCTTGTGACAACCCTTGGGCAGGGCTCTGCGGGATACAGAGTCCTGCTCCCTCCTCAGCTGGCTCCAGCTAACCCTCAGATCCAGGAGCCCTCGCTCCACCATGGTACTCCCTGCAACACGTCATCCTCCGAGACATTTAATGATAGTTATTTTTCCTTTTTAGCACTAATAATAAATATCCAATTGTCTGTACATATCACATTTTATTCATTAATTTACTGAAGGACATCTTGTTTCCTTCCCAGTTTTGACAACTATGAATAAAGCTACCATACATTTTCATGTGCAGGTTTTTCTTTTTTGCATGTAGACATAAATTTTGAACTCCTTTTGGAAAATACCAAGGAGCACAATTGCTGGATCATATGGTAAAAGTATGTTTAGTTTTGTCAGATACTGCCAAACTGTCTTCCAAAGTGACTATGCTATTTTGCATTCCCACAAGCAATGAGTTAGAATTCCTCTTGCTGATCATTCTTGCCAGTATTTGGTGTCACCTGCATTCTGGATTTTGGCCATACCCATAGGTATATAGTGATATCTCATTATTGCTTTAATTTAGATTTTTCTGATGATATATGATGTGGAACATCTTCACATATGCTTATTTGTCATATGTATGTCTTATTTGGTGAGATGTCTGTTAAGGTTTTTGGCTCATTTTTAAATCAGATGGTTTTCTTACTGTTGAGTTTTAAGAGTTCTTTGTATGTTTTGGATAAGTCCTTTATCAGGTTTGTTTATTCCAAGTATTTTTCCCCAGTTTGTGGCTTTTCCTCTCATTCTCTTTTCTTTTTTAAAATGTATTGGTTTTTAGAGAGAGAGAGAGAGAAAGAGAGAAACATTGATTTGTTGTTCCATTTATTTATGCATTCATTGTTTGCTTCTTATATGTGCTCTGGCCTGGGATCAGACCCCTAATCTTGGCATATCAGGATGACGCTCTAACCAAATGAGCTACCCAGTCAGGGGTCTTCTTATTCTCTTGACATTCTCATTCACAAAAAAAAGCTTTTGTCAACTATTTATTTTACAGATTGTGCTTTTGGAATTGTACCTAAATAATCATCGCTAAACCCGAGGTCTTCTAGGTTTTCTCCTATGTTATCGTCTAGGAGTTTTATAATTTTGTGTTTTAAATGTAGGTCTGTGGTGCATTTTGGTCTGTGTCTAGGTGTACTTTTTTTATTATTTGATGTACACCTTTTCCCAGTACCAATTGTTAAAAAAACAAAACAAAACAAAAAACTCTTTTTCCCCATGGTGTTGCTTTCACTCCTTTGTCAAAGATAATTTTTTTTTTTTAAATTTATTTACTTTTAAAATACATTTGTCTCTTCACTCTTTCCCTTCCCCTCCCTCCTTCCCTCCCTCAGCAATTCCCCTTTGGTTTTGTCGAGTCTTGCTATATATTCTTTTTTCTCCTTTGTTTTTATTTTGTTTTGTTTTTTATTTAGGTTTATTTATGGACTCTGTTCAGTTCCACTGATCTATGTGATATTATTTTATTTCATCAAAACCACATTGTTTTTATCACCATAATTTTCTAGTATGTTCTGGAGTCAGGTAGTGTCAGCCCTCCAACTTTGTCCTTTATTTTCAATACTATGTTGGCTATTCTGGGTCTTTTGCCACTGTATACGATCTTTCAAACCAATTTATTGATATCCACAAAATGACTTTCTGGGATTTTGACTGGGATTACATTGAATCTATAGGTTACATTGGCAAGAATTAACATTCTGACATTGTGCTTTTTTATCCATTAAAATTAATGTCTTTATTATTTTATTTCTTTTATTAGAGTTTTGTAGTTTTTTCTTGTAGATATTGTACATCTTTTTTAGTTTAATACTGAATTATTTTATGGGGTGCTAATATAAATAGTATTATATTTTTAATTTCATATTTTACTTGTTAATTATTGTTGTATAGGAAAGTGATTGATTTTTTACATTTTAACCTGCAACCTTGCTATAATCACAAAATCCAGGAGTATTTTTTGTTGATTCTTTGGATTTTCTAGAGATTATGTAATCTGTGAAAAAACAAAGATTCACTTCTTTGTAACTAATCTGTATATACATTTTATTTGCTTATCTCATCTTATTGCATTTGTTAGAACTTCCAATATAATGTTAAAAAAGAGTGGTGAGAAGCCATAACCTTATCTTGTACCTGGTCTTAGAGGGAAAGCTTCACATTTATCAGTATCATGTATGATGTTAGCTATAGAGTTTTTGTAGATATGTTTTATCAAGATACAAAAACTCACTTCTAACTCTAGTTTATTGAGAGTTTTACCGGGGGTATTGAATTTTGTCAAATGTTCCTATACATCTATTGATATGATCATGTGACCTTTTTAGAGTGTTTTTCTGATGGATTATATTAATTTATTTTCAAATGTTGAACCAGTCTTGCATATATATGTGTGTGTGTGTATATATATATATGTATACATATATATATTTATAGGATAAATCCCACTTGGTCATGGTATATAATACTTCTTATACATTTTTGGATTTTATTTGCTAATATTTAATTGAGAATTTTAGAATCTATGAGATATATTGGTGTGTAGGGTTTTTTTATTTATCTGATTTTGGTATCAGAGTAATGCTGGCCTCATCAAATGAGTTAGGACGTATTTCCTCTGCTTCTGTTCCCTGAAAATAATGATATAGAATTCGTTTAATTTCTTACTTAAGTGTTTGATATAATTCACTATTAGAACCTATTTGGGACTGGTGCTTTCTGCTTTGTAAGGTTATAAATTATTGATTCAAATTTCTTTAATAGATATATGTATACTTAGATTATCTATTTCTTCTGTGTGGTTTGGTAGATTGTGTCTTTCAAGGAATTTGTCCATTTCATCTAACTTATCAAATTTGTGGACATAGAAATGTTTATGGTATTTCTTTATTATCATTTAAATGTCAATGGTACATGTAATGATGTCCCTTCTTTCCTTTTTAATACAGTACTTTGCATCATCCCTCTTTTTTCTTGGTTAGACTGGCTAGAGGCTCATCAATTTTAAGATTTTTTCTTATAGCTCCTTTCAGAATTTTTTTTTTATTTTTGATTTTTTTCGTAGTTTGAAATGATAAGCCTAGGTGTAGAGGGGTTTTTGTTTTTCTTTTCTTTTCTTTTCTTTTTTTTTTTGATGGGGGCTTTAACCCTGCTTGGTGTTCTCTGAGCTTTTGGGATCTGTGGTTTGGTGTCTGACATTAATGTGCAAAATTCTCAGTCATTATCATTTCTAATATTTCTTCTGTTTCTTGCTCTACCTCTTCTCCTTGAGGTAGTCCCATTATTAATGCTATTCTTTTTGTAGTTGTCCCACAGTCTGCAGATATTGTATTGCATTTTTATCAATATTTTTCCCTTTGCTTTTCGGTTTTCTAAGACTCTATAAATATATCTTTTCGGTTAGAGGTCCTTTCCTCAGCCATTCCTAATATACTAATAAGCCCATGGAAAGCATTATGTTTTAAATATATATAAGTTTATATATATTTAAATATATAATATACAAAATATATTAATATATATTTTATCTCTAACATTTCTCTCTGATTCTTTGTTAGAATTTTTACCTCTCTGCTTACAGTGCCCATCTGTTCTTACATGCTGTCTACTTTATCCATTAGAGCCCTTAACATATTAATCATAGTCATTTTAAATTCCCCGTGTGATAATTCCAACATCTTTGTTATGTCTGTTTCTGATGCTTGCTCTGTATTATCTAGTTGTGTTCTTTCCCTTTAGTGTGTCTTGTAAGTTTTACTTGATAACTGGGCGTGATACCCGAGTAAAAGGAGCTACTTACTATAAATAGGCCTTTAATAATGTGGTGGTGAGATGTGGGGAGAGGTAGGTAGATGTTCTCTAGTGCTACGAGTAGGTCTCAGTCTTTTAGTGATCCTATGCCATTGTGAATTCAGAAGTTTTTCTGCTTTTTTTTTTTTCTTCCCATTTTGGTGGGAAGGATGGCTATGGTGGTCTGGAGTTGGATATTTTCCTTCTTCTAAGTCAGTTAGACTCAGATATAACCCAGTATTTTAGGCTCTGATAAACCATTTCCCCCTGATTACAGGTCTTGTTAAGAAGAACAGAGAGATCTGGAATATTATGAAATGGTTCTTTTCTCCTCTCCCCCCGCCCCCCCCGTTAGAAGCACAAAGTGATTTTTCTCTGATGTTTACTTTAGGAACCTGATCTTGCTTTGGGGACTAAAGGTCACTTTGTATTTTTAACTCTCAAACATGTCAACACGTAGCCTCCAGCAATTCCTCAGTTACAGTTTTGGTTTTCCTGCCCTGGCGCTGGCACCCAGTGTGGTTTCTGCTCTCCAATCAGCCTTCACATCAATAAGCTCCAAGTTCCTGTATTTGCTTGTCTTTGCAATCTTGGGGGCAGGAGTTTGCTCTGTGTCCTCCCCTCATTTCCAGACCCAAGAAAAATGGTTGAATTTTCAGTCTTTTCAGCTTTTTACTTGTTAGGATGGAGTGTCTACTTCCATGTTACATGTGGAACCAGAAGCTGGAAGTGACCTTGCTGTGTAAACATGAAGCACGCCAAGTATATTCCTGCCTACAGGACTTCATGCTTCCTCTTTCTTTTTCTCTTTCTGGAATGTGCTTCTTCCAAAAATCTAAATGACATGCTACAACTTGTTTTTCAGATCTTTGTGGAAATATCTCCTAGGTGAGGTCTTCTTTGACCATGCATATTTAAAATCACTTCTTTCTTACTATTCTGTCAATTTAAAGTAAGAATCCTTTCTTGCTTTATTTTTCTCCAAATCACACGTGCCACCTAACCTGTTATTTAGTTACTCACTTGGTTCTAATAGGGTCAGTGGTCTTTGGTTTTGGATTGATAATCAAATTCATGATGCAGCAGGCTTCCCCAGCCCTGGGATTATTTAGCTTTAAGAAAGGATCAAAGGTAGAGATATAACATGTATGACAAGAGTCTCGCAAATATTTCATTCTCAGACACAGCTTCCTATATTCACACTCAGAACATGTTCAGTCATAGGAGAAGTGTTTTAGTGGGCTTGGATCAAAGAAGTCATGAGGTTCCGATTCCTTTTATATCTAGCTAGTGGCACATGTGCTCAGGAGCCAGTGACTGGTACCCGTCCTCCACTGATATTCTATCTCAATAGTACTGGCAACTCATTTCTCAATAGACATTCTCAACAATATAGCACAGGTGCTTGTTCTTATGTATAGCCTTTGGGTGAATTTTCAGTTACCTTGGATTTGATGTTGTATTCATCTATGCATTATTTGAACTAATATTGCAAAGAAAATTCATTAAATGTCAAATCTTCAGGAATACCTGAGCCCATAAATACATAGAAAGGCCACAGAAACTGTATTTAAACCTCTCCTTCCATTTCATGTACATTTATTGTTATATGGTTTGTGTTTTTCTCCCCTTACACTCCTGAAGTAGCAGTATATGATGCTATATGACATCAATACTGTATGACATTCTTATAAGCATTACTAATATAGAGGACTTTAAATATGTGATGTATTTAAACCTTAAGCTGAATCTTGAGTTTAATGGTATAGTCGCTAGATGTTCATTATCTAAATATAGATTCTAATGTCTGTTTTCTTTTTTGTTTAGTTTTTTCAGTATGACCACTGTGCCATTTATTATATTTATTTTCTTTTCTGAATGTCATAAAGCTCATAGTACTATTTGCAACTATTAAAAACATAGGTTAACCCTTTTGGAAATCAGGTTTTCTTAACTTTTTCCTATGATCTTGATTTTCTTTTACAATTAAAAACCACATTTTAATATTTTTTATTTAACCTTCCTCAGATTATTTGGTAACCATACAATATATAACTATAACATTAAAAAATGATAATTTTGAATTTGAATTTTCTCTTTAAAAGCACATTTATTGTTAAATAGGCTTCAATTTGCTTAGAAGTTTTCAGGACATCACAACCAATATAAGCTTTTTTGGTCTGTGTATGTGTTTTAAATGAATATGTAGGTATAAATATTTAAAACAACACTGAATAATGTATGAATAGTCAAAAATAATTAGTTCTTTTGACAAAATATTAATGTTAAGATGGTCTTAGATAATAATGGCAGACTATAATGGTAGGCCATTTTAGATTATTTTAAATAAAAGAAACTATTTGAGTTATATTTTTTCAAAATTAAATGCTGTTTTATAGTTTTGATAAAATGAATATTTGTAATTACCATTGAAATAATATAGTAATATTAATATAATATTTTCATTCAAATGGCAATTATAATGGAGGAATAGGTGGGTAGGTTGAGATATGAAGTATAATAAATAGTAAATTGCTTAAAAATAATGAGAGACAATTATGGCACATTCAAAACTCTGGACTGCTAGAAAGTCAGTTTCTATTTATTTCAAAAGATTTGGATGATTACGTTGGAGATGATTTTGGGTTTTTCTGAGCATTTTTTTTTTGGTGGGGAGTGTGAAGTTACAGAAGAAACCAGTGTGAAACAGTGTAGAGAAAATGGCCTGAGAGTAAATTTACTGTAGGTTTATAAGGCAAATAATTTGTAGATAATCTAGCTATGACTGCAATTGGAAGTCTTTATTATCAAATTCATTATGTTCTAGACATACACAGCTGAAACAAAATTGTTTGGCACTTTCCTGAGAAACCTTGGGGAAATTCAGATTATTTCAAGTAAACACGATTAAGAAAATTCTAATGCAAATGACACAAGGCAAGCCGATCTTGCCATTTATGATGTTGAAACTTTATTTCCAATCCATTTATATGCACTAATTAAAATAAATAATTACAGTTCTGTAGGAAATGTTCTCAATTAGTTTCATTTATAATTATCTAGATAAATTTGTAAAGATTGCCAGAACATTAGCTAAAACTCAAAGTTATTATGTTTGTACGGCAAGCTCCAGGAAAAAGTAAAAGACTGGTAGATGAGAGATGTTTTTATCATATTAATTAAATATAAAAACAAAGGGTTAGTTACAGAGCTTGATCAGAGTAAATAAGAAAGTCAAAGTTTCTGTCTAATTTCACCTAATTAATATTTGTCAGGCATTAAAAAGGATTGGAAGAAAAAAGTTCAGATTTAAGTTAAACAGTTTGGTCTCAACAGCATTGCAATAAGTTCCCACCTGCTTCTAATTTTCTTGTTGATTACAAAGGTCATCGGCTGTTTGAACTGCGAGGAAAAAAGGAGCTTTTCAAAGAGCATGCAAATGAAATCTCAAGCAAGGAGTCCTGTATGTTAATGAGGGGCATTGATCAGTATGCAGTTGCAGACTCTGACTATGATAAACATGCTTGAATATCTTTTAATTCACAAGGGCACTCATTTATGTGTGCAAGTTAGCAGCATAAATCCATTATTTGAAATTGTACTAAGACTTTCGATAACCTTTGTGAAAATAGGTGGAATTTTTGTATTTTATGGGATTTGGTCTAATGGTTTTAGAGTTTAAAATTCTACAAAATTATAGATCTCATTAAAATATGCTACTAAATTATATTATCTATGATTTCTTATAAATACACCGTTTCCTCTTTATGTATTTTCTTCAACCTTCTACAGGAAAATGATAATAGACATCATTCATTGAGTGCTAACAATGAACTAGGTATTCTCTGTATTATCTTTATTAGTCATCACCACACTGTTTATAATGAATCATTATTCTAATTTCATAGAAGAAAAACTGAGTCTCAATTCTCTGTCCAAGGTGATAGAATTGCTTTCTTTCAGATATAATACTCTTTCAATATTCCTATGACAGGAGAAGGAATGATTATAAATACCACCTAAGACATTTTTGAACTTAACTTGGGCTTGATGTCTAAAAGTTCAGTTCTATAGGTTTTTGGTGGTGTCAAGTCTCTGTGTTTTAATTCTTTCTAATTTTAAAGAGATAAAGAGTGATGCTTATATGCACCCCCCCATTGAAAATCACTGTTATTTGCCATTGTAGAATATAGTCACTAAAATACTGTTTTCAGCCATCAAAAATGTCTAGATAGGACCTGATGGTCCTAGCCTTTGGGTCCTAGAAATATGGCTTCTGTCTATTATTAGTCTAATATCTATTGATCTATTATTATGTGCTTGACACCATTCTAAGCATTTTTTCTCTAATAACTAATCTTCACAGTGACATTACTGTATATAAAGGCATTTCATAGATAAGAAGCTAAGGCATAGTGTTGAGGAATTTGCCCAAAACAACAAAATTTGAATGAATGCTATGTGATAACAGAGCCTGTTTTCATAAAATATTCCTTGAATACTCATTAGTATCTCTATGGCACTCAAAGACTCTCTTTTTTAGATTATGAAACATTTCACATACCCAAATTAATATACATATCATCAATGATAGATACATGGAATATTAATAAAATGCATATTTTACTGTTAAGATACAGAACATAAGAATAATTAAGCCCTTACTGTTTACATGTCTTCATAATGCATTTGAAAGAAATTTATATTCCCTTGCATTTATTTATATTACATTTTAGATTTTTTCCATTTTTGTGGATTTTTTTAAATTTGTTTTATGATAAATATATGAGGCTATAGATAGGTATACGCACACATATAATTTTTATTTTTCTTATGCAAATGTGAGGGTTTTTTCCACTAATAATATATTCCAGAGATCACTTTATATCTGTTCAAAATACCTTTTTCATTGCATTTACATTTTTTAGTACTTCATTTAGTTAAATACCAACCAATCTTCTATGAGTGTATATTCAGGTTGTTTCTAATATTATGTAGTTAAACTAATGCCACAATTAATAAACTTTTGCACATGTAGTTTTGATTATTTTAGATATAATTTAAGGGTAAGTTCATAAAAGTGGGATTGCTTGATCAAATTGTAAATGAATATGCAATTTTGTAATATATTGCCAACTTCTCTGTAAGTCTACACCATTTTATATTTCCACCTGCGTTATATAAGCATTCCTGTTTCTTTACAGCTCTATCAACAGAAGTGTTGACAACATTTGAGATGTTGCCAAGGTGACAACATCTCAATATTTCATTTCAATATTTATATAACATTTCAATATTTCAGTGTAATCTTAATTTCTAAGTGTAATGGGTGTGGAACAAGGTCCATGAACTTGGGTGTCTGGGAATATAGGATATCCTCCACAAAACCCAGCTTGGGGGCTGGGAAGAGCAGTAGCACAGTGATTGAAAGTGACTTCGCATATCAATACCAGCAGGCTATTTCATAGTAATGCTGAGTAGTTTGCCTGGTCCAGGGAGAAGGATGTGACTTTGACCCAGGATATAGCTGGGAGGTGGCTCCCCTGGTTACAGCACCTATGCTAGGGCTTGGAGACAGTTTGCTCCGGCCTTCCGGCCTGCCTAGAATAACAATGCAGCCAAGAAGGGCGCAAAATATGGGTGTGCTAGCAGGTGGCTCCGATTGTAGGAGTCAGAAATGGCTTTAGGGAGGAGGATCACGCTGGGATTTACACTAAAAGGCAGGCAGCCATGTGTGATGGCACCTTGCAGGACCATCTGGCTCAAAATGGTGTAGAAGGACCCTTGCTGGCTTCCAACCATGAGGATGTGTCCCGTGGTTTTGCATTAAGAACTGGAGATCTCAGTGACATGGCTCATGGTGCTGGGTACCGCGCAAGGCCTGCCCAGCTGAGCACAGATTACTGGGAGGAATCAGGAGAAGTGAGCCATGGGTCTCTGTGTCTTTTTTGTTTGTTTTGTTTTGTTTTTCCTGAAAGGCTGCACCTCTAACTGGCATACTCTGAGACTGGCCTGAGTGGGCAAAGGGGGAGGGCAGGACTGTGTCTGTTTGAGGGCATTCAAAGGGAGCAGGACTTAATAGCAAAATTCCGCCATTACTCTAAACCTGTATAACTTTTAATTAAATAGTTTCTTTCATTTTTACCTAACTCTGGCATTGAGGGCCACAGTTCTTATTGTCAGCAAGCAAAAGAACCCAAGAACAATAGACCCAAAGGGGGTAAGTACTTAAAAAATATATAATTTAATTTATTACTTTTCATCTCATGTATTTTTGATTGACAGTTTACAGTCTTGCTTAATGACCTAGTTGTTTCTGCTGTGGAACTAGAAATATTCTTGGCTCTCTTTTTTAATCTGGATCATTTTTCAGAGGTTAAAGCTTTTGTGTATAAGTCCCTGAATCAATCTCCTGTAATACAGGGTCCAGCACAAATAATGCCCCTTTTTTATTACAAAATCATAAGCATGTAATTCTCTAACATAACAATATCACACTCAAGCACGTCATATGACATTTTAGTTGAAATGTTCAAATTAAAACTATAAATTATTACACCCATATTATTACCTTACCAACCACAGTCATGTAGGTGTTACTTCTGCCGGATCCTGTATCTAAAACTGAAATGGCATACATGCAAACTTTTGTATTGTCAGTTTCTCCAAAAGCTAATTACCTATTTGTTTTAATATTCCATTGCTCTTTCTTTCTTCTCTCCTTTTCTTCTTCTTCTCCTTCTCTGTGCCCCCTTCACTTCCCTTCTTACTGTCTTTCTTTTCTCCCTCCTCCTCCTCCTCCTCCTTCACTCTCTCATTCCTTCTCTGCTTTATGGGATCTCTCTCAATTCCTTACTATGTCCATCAGTAATTTAAAACAAATTTTTAGGATATGTAGTTTACATATTACCATATTATAGAAAACAGTGTAGAAGACACAGTTGGATAACATTGGTAAATTTGAATGAAAACTCTATCTGATGCATTCCTCTAACTTTATTCTGCACGTCTCTTATATGAGAGAAAATTTTGTACAAATATTATTTTGTGCATTAAATATTTGTCCCGAAGCCTCGAAAAGTAGACAGCAAGAAGAATCATAAATAAAAGAAGGTGCAGGTGTGAAGACAAAAATCAGAAAACCCAAGGAGAATAATTCTGATAGTTAAACTATGCCCTAAGTGCAGATTAAAGTAATTTACTGCTCTTTCATGTTAGTTTTTATTTCGGGTTTTTCTTCATGCAATTTGTTTCAGTAAGTTATTATTTAATATTTAATTCTGTAATCAATAGATTTACTTGCTATAAAAATCTGATTGAAACAGGGTTTCCAGCATCTATTTATGAACCAGATTCAAAGTAGCTGCATAGAAAATACTCAAAATGCTTATTAAAAATACAGATTCATAGGACTTATTCATATTTAATACAGATAAAAGGTAATATATCAACTTTACAGATAAATAAATGAGGGGTTAAATAATAAATTGCCTGAGGTCTTATAGCTACTATCAGACAAAGAAGTCAGTTGACAATTATCCTAAAGATGCCAGTGTTGGACATATTCCTTATGACATTTGTGTCAGTCTTCCCAGTTTTTCTAATTATCTATTTGTCCATCATAAGGACAATGCAAATGAATAGTGTGTGCTATTGGGAAATAGTTCAAATTTATTACAAAGTAATATCATTTCTTTAGCTGTTAGTCAGAATTTTTCAAACTAAATAAAAAAGCAAACACTAAGAAGAGTTGGTCAGGATCAACTGTTGAATGTGATCCATGTTTATTCCTGAAACTGAAGTCATAGCATGTTTTGTGGTGCATAAAATAAATTATATGATAAAAATAAACATAAATTGTAAATTTATGTATTTAGAAAATAAAAGTAAACAAATATTTTACTTGTGTCTGGAGTTAGATAAGTCTGTCGATATTTACTTGGTGTATATGAAACAAAGTGGAGAATATTTTGTCAGTCTTTTCTCTGAAGAACATTCCTTAAACCAAGCAAAATGGAAATCCAGTTAGCTTAAAGGGTACACAAGTAACCTCTAGACTATGTAAAAGATACAGAAAGCGATTTGTCTCATGTATTTCTAATTTTGAAATGACAATCTATAGGAACAACTTCTTCAATTTCTTAGCTTCTCTTGTCCTAAGAAGATTCTATCAGTCTTGTGGATAATCTTCTCAAAAGTTCCTCCTTTTGAGGAACTTTTAATTATTATTATTTATTATTAATAAATAAATAATAGAAGAATCCAGAATATATTGGGGTATGTTCATGGTTATGAGGATGAACTGCAGCTAATAATAATTTGGAAGCCTCCATGAGAAGCTGTAGTAAATGAGGTGGAGAGAGATGAGTGAACTATTTTTGAATATTTTAGCCAAAAATTGGAGGAAATTTAATTTATGTTTATACATGCATTACTGTATTTGATGGAGGAGACCGAATTGGAAGCGTTGATGGTTATTTAATTTAAAACTTCAGGAGATCACATGTCAGCAGTGTTTCTCATGGATATCTGTAATGTCAATGCAGCTCTTTCAGAAAGTGCAAAGAGCAAGTGAGTAATCACAAATATCTGCAGTTTGTCTCAATAATATATAAGTACAGACTCCAGAGAACTGTTTTATAAGTCACAATGGTCAGGCTGGGTTATCTTTTGTCTTAGGTTGTCATTAAGTGTATAGTCTCTAAAATTGCCCTGGCTGGTGTGGCTCAGTGGATTGAGTGCTGGACTGCAAAACAAAAGGTCACTGGTTCAATTCCTAGTCTGGGCACATGCCTGGTTGCAGGCCAGGTCCCCAGTAGGGGGTGCTTGAGAGGCAACCACACATTGATATTTCTCTCCCTCCCTCCCTTCCCCTCTCTAAAAATAAATAAATAAAATCTTAAAAAATAAAATAAAGATGATCCACACTCCCCCATATCCCCCGAATTTCTGAAATTTGAGAAGGACTTGAGGTATTCCTGGATATGACAGAATACTCAAGAAGAATTGGGTCCAGAGGAGTAAACATATATTTTTTAAACTTTCCAAAAATTAAAAATACACAGATTGCCTTAAGTTCTATTAACACACTTACTGAAGGAAGTCATTTTGGCTCCAGGGCGGGGAGGCTGGACACTGCCTGTGACAGGGCCATCAGGGAGGCAGAAGCACGAGCCGTCTCTGAGGAAACAAAGCCTTCCTCACAGTGTCTCTCATGTTATAGGGTGTTAATTGGTGCTACAAGGCAGAAAGAGGTCCCTGAGTTTGGCCATAGATAGGCAGGAAAGGCAGCTGAGGTTGAGGTTGAAGGCATATGGGCTCCCAGGAGGAACCTCTAGCAGCTGTGGATCCCAGCCCGAATCCGAGGTCACATAAAGCAGACATTCTGACTCATAGCTTACGTTATGTTCTTGTTTTAGTTTGGATCTAATGGTTATGTCTTGATTAAGAATGTCTGTGCCCAGTTTCTCCAACCCATCTTCAATATCCTGTACTCTAGAGAAATTGGCTTTATGCTTTGAGCTGTTAGGTAACTACAAACCAGTAAAGGCACACAATATGGCAAAAATTTAATCTTGGATTAAAAACTTGATTTGGACCCAATGAATTTATCTCCTATCTTAGCAGTCCCCTGCCCCCCAGCAATCATGTTACCGTCGTTACTGACATCGTTACCATCTATGTCAGTACCTGAGCAGCAAGGTAATATCCTAGAAATGGTGTGAAAACAAACATTAAAGTCTCCCTTCATCAATAACAGGATATTTTTGTCATGACCGTGTCTCTCACAATATTCATGAAATATATTTTTGTCACACTAACTGGATCACTTTGTATCAATGCCCTTGGTTTTACATGATGATTTAGAAATATTTCTTTCATATGCTCCAAGTTAATTTATTATCACTAACTTGATCTGTTGACTGATAATTACATAACTCATTGGAGGCAATGATCCTGGCATATGATTTACCTCATAAATAATTGAATATTCATTCTATTCCCAAATGTGTTAGAATGTGCTGTTTCATAATAACTATAGACATAGGGTTATTGCAATCCATAGTTATCATGCTATTATATTTATGGTGATGGCCTCATGCGAGGATCTCTAAACTACGAGGTCTGTCTGGAAAAACTCCAGCCATTGTTAATATAAGGAGAACACTTTGCATGACATGGTTGTAACCTTGCAGTCAAGGAGAGTGAACTGGAATATGCATGTGTGATCAATGATGGCTTCACTGTACTAGTCAGTGAGGGTGGTAGATGCTTTTGAGTGAGCATCTGTACTGCACCACGTTCAGAATGACTGGCTGTCACATTTAAAATGACTAGAGCAATGAATCTGCATCACATTTTGCATTAAGCTTAAAAATTCCTCCATGGAAACTATCTGGATGATTCAGAAAGCCACAACTATGGGCAACTAGCGACCAGCAGGTTCATCACAACAATGTGCCCACTCATTCATCACATCTTGTACAGAGGTTTTTTGCAAAACATCAAATCACCTGGGTGATTCTGCCTCCCGATAGCCCAGATTTGGTACCCTGTGTCTTCTGGCTTTCCCAAAACTAAAATCACCTTTGAAAGGGAAGAGATTTCAGACCATCGAGATTCAGGAAAGTATTCTGAGATAGCTGACGGTGATTGGCAGAATTGTGCAAGATCCCAAGGTGCCTACTTTAAAGGGGACTGAGGAGTCATTGTTGTATGTATAATGTTTCTTGTATCTTGCATCTTCTTCAATAAATGTCTATTTTTCATATTACATAGCTGGATGGCTTCTTTATAGACCTCTATATTAAGAAATGGAATGAAAGTAGATATGACACTATATCAATTATCTTTGGTTTGTCTGATACTGTAAGATACTGGGTAATTTTCTCTCTTTCCTTCCTTCTTTCCCTCTCTCCCTGCTTCCTTCCTTCCTTCCTTCTTTCTCTCTTTCTTCTTCTTTCTTTCTTTCTATCCTCATCCAAGGATACTTATTCACTGCTTTTAGAGAGAAAGAAGGGAGAGAAACATTGATGTGAGAGAGAAGCACCAACTGGTTGCTTCCCATACGGGCCTGGCCCAGGGATTGAACCCACAATTTAGAGATGCACCCCAACTGGGAATCAAACCTGCGAACCTTTGGTTCCAGGATGATGCTCCAACCAATCAAGCCACACTGGCCTGGACTGTGTGACTGTTTTATTATTTTTTTTTTTTAAGCATAGTAACTGGGTCACATCTGTTCTTTTTCCTCCTATCTATCTCACTTTAGTAACTGTCCTGACTTCCTCAATTACTTTCTTCATCTTGACAAACATAACCCAGTATTTCATATAGTACAACCACCAGGTAAAAAGTTCAGAGGAGAGAAAGATTTGACTTATTTATGTTTCCCTTACTCAATAGAATAATACACATATGCTTGTTTTGGAAGATTAGATTCTGGATTCCTCCAGAGTTCATCCCATTGTACTCACCATGTGGTCAAAATGTTCAAGGCCATGATAACAAAGAAGGTAGGTAAAGATTCAGGAAAATATGTGATGTGGAAAGCCATTTAAAAAATCTGAGCAGGTTTATCTTCAAAACAGAAGGCTCATGAGAGTACTATGGTCAACAAGCACAAGGGGAGTTTTGCAAAAGGGGAAAATAATTAGTTAGCTCCTTTTAGTTTTTGATTTCACACATATAGCAATGAGCTTAATGTTCTCCTGAACAAAATAATGATTACCCGATTACTAGAGGGTCCAAAGAGAAGGTTGGAATCTGAAAAGTTGTTTCATTTCTGGGATGAGTGCTGAGGGTTTTTTTGACACTCTGGCTTGAAGTATTAAGCTTTTCATTTCTATCTGTCTACACTGTTAATTTGCTTCTACTTTATGTAAACAAAGAACCCTGCCTCCTCCAGTCTTAGCTGAAGTTCTATCTCCTCAACAATGTGTCACAAAGACTAACCTAGAAGAGTCCTCTTTGTCTCCTCAGCTCCTTCAGGGGCATCGCCTAAAATGAGTAGGAAATAGAAACCATTTACACAAAGTGTTTATACATGTTACGTGTTCCATCATTAAATCAATTTTGAAGACATTCTGTTAAAATTAAAGAGGTTTGGTTAATATATGGGTTTTGAGATTGAGAACTGTAGCATGTTAATGTGAATTATAAATATTAAGAGTGACAAATAAGATGACAAATTTCACGGCTGTGTTTAATATCAAAACAGTTTTTTTCAGTGTGGTGCTTGTAAGTGTTCTGTGGATCACCTGAGAAATACTTTCATTCTGTGGCAATTATTATCTAAGCCATTTATTCTATATTATATGTTCCTTTGATTGCTGTTACATATGTACATGTCTTTTCTTGAGATCAAGTCACCATAAAACATCGTATAAATTCTCATGGTTCCTGATGTGATACTGAGTAGCACTGATTATTTAAAAAAATTTACTTATGTGAACTTTCAGTATGAAAAGTGTTCCTGCTGTTTTGTCCACACCTTTACCCCACTCTCAAAACAGCCACATTTTTGTACACGAGTCTGTTTTCACATAGGACCATATATAGCTTATCCTAATTAAGCATATGTTACCTATGTCAATTTATCAGACATGTAAAAATATCATATAATATTCTTGCTAATGATACTCAGAAATTTTTAAAGAAGAATCATAATTTTCAAAAACTTCTTTATCTCTTTCTCTGTTTCCACCAACTACATGTAATCTTACTTTCTTAGTTTAAAAAATTGCCCCAAACCAAATTTCTCTCATTTCAGTTTTTTCTTTAAATGTGTAACTTACCTTGTAAATTGGGAGTGCTTTTGTAATGAAAAAATACTCTATTAAATTTCCGTGAAATATGTCATGATTTAGACTCTTAACTGTTAGAGTGATATCCAATACTAGATTTTTGTTTGCATCGAGTGGTACATTCTTGTAAGGCAAGTGACTGCAATTCTTACCCAATAGTTACCCTTTTATTAATATCATCCTTTATTACTTTCCCTGAATTGGTGCCCTTTCTCCTTTCTTTCATCCCTCAATCTTAAGGGTTAATTCTATTCTTAAAGACATGTAGCCCTGTGAATTAGCTCATCCTCATTTTATGTATGCATATTATTTCTATAAATCTCAATAATTCTGTGCTATAGTATATGTACCTCCTTGCCATTTTTTAGTACACATTATTTATTCTATAATGCATGACAAGATGCAGATTCCTGAAGCATGATATGAGGCTGAAGAAAAAAATGGAGAATATAGCAAAAAAGAATTATATTTTACCAAAAATTATTTTCTTTGAAATATATCAATATCTTTTTAATTCAAATAGTGCTTCTGTTAAACTCTTAACATAATCATCAGTTGGCATTTTTAAACTTGTCGTATTTTCAATTTTTGTGATAAACACAATATGCCACAGACCCACATGATAATGATCAGTAGTTCACAATGTGGAGTTTTCTGATAGAAACTATGACTTAGAAATTCTTAAATCTTCCATATGCGTGCTAACAATGCAAGGTCAATGTGATTTTTACGTAGTTATACTTAGTGAAGTTTAATGAAGAAAAATTGCAAAGTTGGCTTTCTTTTTGAAGTGACTCATAAGGTTTACATGTAAAACTACCAACTACCCTAATGAGAAAAAATGTGAAGTGATCACAATATCATTTATTTCGCTCTTACATATTCTGCTATACTTGAAATAAAGCTTTTATGGATCTGACCCCAATTGTGAGCGAGCTGTGTGACTTTGTGCTGAATCTACAGCTTTCTTTTTCAGTCATCTTCTTTTCTAAACTGAGAAAATGATATTATAGGTGATATATTTAAATTTTTAGTCTAGAAATAAAATTCTCTTAGTGAGACCTGACTCCTCATGTGAAAGGGACAGGTAAATATAATACCAGCATATCCAGTGTTCTGGTGTTTTGGGGGAAAATGGTAGCTGTTTAGTATCTTTCTTTTTGAAGTTGATTCCATGTATCTTTAAGGATTTGCTCAACCTCATAATCTTCCTAGCACTAAAGGTTAGGTTATTCTGGACATGTAGGAGACTTTTTTGATGCATCTTTGTTTGTTTCTGGGTGTTGTAGTTATAATTAGGAACCTCAATGAGGTTCTACAGTAAGCTTCAAAGTGTCCTGCATTTGAGCATGACCTTGTCTAGATCTTCATCCCTGTGGAGACTGCCTCTTGGTTTAGCTGTGGGCTAGTTTCTGGACCTTTTGTTTGACATAATAAGTAAATTTTTTCCTGAATTTTTTTTTGTGATTTGGGGTTCAGAGAGGGGCTAAATAAGGTTGTTTATAAGACCCTAGCTATTCTCAGTTAATAGAAGTGAGAGTTTTTAGATCTATTCACCAGGATGTATAAAGAGTACATAAAAATAGGAGATAATACGGAAGAAATTTGGAGGAAAACACTGTAAATAAAATGGGCCCCTTTGAAGTCAGAATGATTAGCTTTCTGAGTTGTGCTCTTAACAGAGATTTCCTCCAGTTTTTTGTTAATAAAACTCAGTTTAGTTAAGTAACTGATATGGATGTGTTAAGGGAAGGTGGGCTCTACCACAAGCTCCAGGATTTTCTGTCCTTAAATCAATCATGTAAATCTCTTTCTCCTTTTTTAGAGAGTAGATTAGAGTTGGACATCTGATCTAATTCAGTTTAATGAGAAATCAGGGAATTATGCAAAGAAACTGGTAAGAGATTTAGAGGAATCTCTTTTCCTTCCTACCTTGAGACATAATACTAGGAGTAGTGACATCCATCTTGCAAATGTATGGGGAAACTGAAAGTAGTGCAGAGTAGGTGATTTAGATCCTGACATTTGTGAGCATCTCATTTAATTAATCCTGGATTTACTGCATTCTGGATTTTTCTTATGTTAGAGAATAAATGTTTGTGGTTCAAGCCACTTTTAGTTTTAATAGGCTGTCTAAAATGTGTGTGTGTGTTGATTCTGATTAAAGAATTTGAACCTGCTAGAATAATGTAAGGTTATGTCCCTGCTAAGAACACATAAATAAATATCACAATTTGTTTTCACACTGTCTTCAGTAGTTACTGTAAACTGGTGGCCCACAGGCCTGTATAGACACTTCTTTGGCCTGCATGCTATATATACCCTTTTGTTATTTTTTTCCACATCCCTGTTATGTACTAGCTTATTTCACATATTTTCACAATCTGATTGGCTACTTTAGCCATACAACTTGAGGTTCCTGGCTAAAAAACTACAAAATTAATATGTGAAACATTTATGTAACCACTTTAAGATTTTGAAAAGTAACTATGGAATAGTCTCAAACATATTCTGTATTGATTTCATCACTAATATTTATTCTAAGAAAATAAATGTGCCCATCTGCAAAGATGTAGGTATTTAATCCTTAAGCCGTGCTAATTTTAATACTAAAATCATAAAAAACTCAACTAATAATATTTTGAAATTTTTAAATTAAAATGTGCTACATTTAGTTTTGAAAGTGTTATTTTTATATATTTTGCTTATGTTTTTCTTATGTTTTATATGTTCGTCTCAGTTTGACCTATTGCAATAAATTAAAGACAAAATAACTGGTCTAATGGTCCCTAAGAAATGCTTATGGATTACATAAGACAGTTTTATGTGGATGTAAAGCAGATGTATTTTATGATTTTTTAGTGAACATCCTTAAGCCTGTCAGAGCCATGCAAGTACAGAATAAACACCCAATCTCAACTTTGATTGTTCTTATAGAACTGTATTTGCATAATACTTGTGGAATTTGCATATTTAAATCACAAGCTAAATAAAGGGAGAAATGTATTGACTTGACTGAGGATGGCAAAGGAAATTGTGAGCCATAGTTTTGTTGAAGAGTCCATTACTAGTTTATCATTTGAGGGTAACTTTTTTTTTTTTAAGATTCTATTTATTTATTTTTAGAAAGAGAAGAAGGGAGGGAGAGAGGAAGAGAAGCATCAATATGTGGTTGCCTCTTGAGCACCACCCCAGTGAGGACCTGACCCTCAACCTATGCATGTGCCCTGACTGGGAATCGAAATGCTGATCTTTTGGTTCTCAGGCTTGCACTCAATCCACTGAGCCACACCAGCCAGGGAAGTTTAGGGTAACTTCGTATAAAGTCAGCATAGCAGTCTCTACTCTTGGTCCTACCACTTTGAGGCACTGAGAAAGTGATATCATTTCTTTACATTTATTACCTTTTTGATGGTGATTATTCCTGCCTTGATTTACCTTCCAGCATATGAAGGTAAATGATAAGAATTTTACCAAGCATCATATTTTTTATGATGCTTGGTAAAGGCATTTGAAAATGTGCTATTTTCATCAAAGACTATTGACATTTAGGGTATTTATTGGTACCATAGAGTATTCAAAAAATGAAAATCTTTTGAAAGTGAAGTATTAAATAAATTGGCTTCAAATTTGCATTTTTATATTACTTTTGCTGCTGTTACATTTGTCTTTAACCTCAGCCAAGTGTCACATTCATAATAAATTTTGTGAGTGAATTTTAATGAACTTCATAAATTTTAAATTAGAATTTTGCTTATGATGTTCCAATAAGGGAATAAGCTATTACTTGTAGAATGGAAGGGCAAGAACCCACTAACAGTTTCATTTATACTTTCTCTTAACCTTAAATTATACTTAAGTATCTTAGTCTTTAATAGACAGTGTTCCAATCAAGGGAAGCAGGGACTTTCTACACATTTATGCTTTTCAAAATAAAATAATAAAGGAGATAGAACACTAGGTCATGATCCTACCTATCTGTGTGAATGTGGTATGACACAAAATAAGCTAGGTTTTTATCATATATGTTTACATGCATATTTTCAGCTTTGTATGGTGATTTTTGGACATGAGGATTATTTAATGTTATTGATGGATGGGTGGTTTGGAGTGGGAACTGAAAAGTTTATCATAAAGTCTGTAATTAAGAATAAAAAAATTGAGAAAGAAAAGTTTATATTGGTTAAAGGGAGAGTTTCCTTAACTCATTATACATAATGAAATTGCAGTACAAGAAAAATGGAATTCTACTTAATAGGTTTTAACTTATGGCAACCTGATCAAAATGACACATGCTTCTTGCTTTCTACTAGTTTTGTTTTGGTGACAAAATGATGATGAACCGTAAAAATTAGCCACCGTCAAGTCAGTTTAGGTGTTAAGTATATATTATAAAATAACATACAGTTTAGAATAAAGAGCTTATTAATTAAGGATACATTAATTAACTACCCAGATGTTAATTCTTTAATCTCTAAAATGAACAGAAGAAAAATATTTACTAAAAAGATAATAAAATGTGTAAAGTGCTCAGACAGCCCTGTGTGGAATATGCCACACAGCAAATGGAAAGTGCCAACTGTGGTGCAGAGGTACCAGAAATGGGTAGGAACAGAAGAAAGGGAGAGCTGAGGTAGAGGGAAAGGAAAAGAAGGTGCTCAGCAAAGAAAGGAGGAAGAAGGGAGGGATGGTTGTTGGGTAGGTCATAAAAGCGTATCTTTTAAAAAAAGGAAGCCCTTCATGTGACCACAACAAACCAGTGAAAAAATAGAGTAATGCATGGGTATTTGATGTAGAAGATGTAACTATTGTGAAAAAACATGCAAATTTAAAGAAAAAGTCATATTGGCTAACTTAAACCAAATGCCTAGGGGTAAAGATAAGAAAACTTGGATGTGGTAATGAGTGAGAGGTTTGAGGTGGCCATCCATAATGCTGGAACCATGGCAGCAGTCCACACAGGGGCTAACCATGTGACCCTGAGGGTTTCAAAGAAAAAATATGGAGTTTCATCTTCTGAGGAAGAATACAATGCTATTTATGTACCTGATGTGCCAGGCACTCCCTTAGTCATCTGTTTTACTTCCAAAGAACCTCATCATTTATTTACTTTATTAACAGTGTGGATAAAATCCATGCCAATGGGATTCTTTTAGAGGGTTCCTTTAGAGAAAACATTAATTTCATGTTGGCTATGAAAAGTACTGAAATAAATATCCATGATCAAATTAAAATAACTTACTAAAATTAACAAATGTCAATATCTACTACTAGATTTAGGTGGAAAATGCTTGAAAATCTAATTTGATAAGGTTACAATTTATTCAAGAAAATTTTAGAGAAATAGAAATGCCTTTGGATTGCCTTACAAGCAAAACTCAGAACTTTGGTTTTCATTCTTAGATGCAGCTGCTGAACAGAAATGTGTGTTGTATGTATAATTTTTTATATTTGGCTATCCTTGAGCTGCTTTATTTGGTGTGGTATAAAGATCCAAAGCTATGTTTTTTAAAAATTGACAGTTTATACATTTATTTTCCTCTTATGCAAAATAAATCTTAAATATGTAGCCCACTGTATATTTTAAAAGAAAGTGTTAACAGCTGCTACTTATCCACTATAGACTTATGAAATATTAAAAGGTAAAACTTCACTGAATTCTATTCACAAGTCACTTTCACATGAGTGAAATGATTAACCACATTTCAAAATGGCAAAATATCTGTCTGTTCTCCCTATTTGTTATATAGCTCTTCTAAAAAGATAAGGAACATAGCCTATATTTTGAAGTAGATTTTTGAAACAAGCATGACATTTTATAAATCATTAAAATATCTTATGGAAAGAGTTAAAGTTCCAAATGATATTTTACTTTGAACACAGAGCACAACTAGTTAAGTTTATCTCAAGCATATTTACCTGATCAAAAATAACAGTCGGAAAACTTGTTCCATGTTTTTTTCTAAAGACTTATGAATATCATGACCCATAAATTCATGCTAAATCATTTTGTTCCAATGAATGAGAGAACATTTCCAGAAATTTCAGGCTTGTCAAAAACATCAGTCCTCTATTTAAAAATCCATTACCATGAAATTTAACTTTTAAGGAAGAAATACATTTGTCAGAATCACTCGTACACAGTAAAGGTTCACCCAAAAAAGCTCTTGTCTTATTCCAAGAGCACAAATTAGATATATTACTGTTTTTTTAAATGTTTTGAATTTATTATGATAAATTTGGTCAGATTTATTTACAAAGATTTTTTTTTAAAGAAGAGAAATATTTTCATTTGAGCCAAAACTTAAGTTGTGAAATAAAGGGCTTTGTCTTTAAAAATATTTTTCTGACACTAACAGCGAGTATGGCAATACTGAGGAGTCAAAGGGGTGGCTTAGTTGGCTCCCATGCAGGTGGAACTTAGTTACTTTTCCTAAAGGTGAAGGCTTTGGTTTTGAGGCATGAATCTGATCTGACTGGTAACTTGTTAATGAAACAGTCACATCAGTAAAAGAGGTGTGATTATCACCTCCATTCTTATTATTGGTAATCATTCATACTCTGGGTTCTCATGAGTAATTCTGTGCTATAAAAGAAGTATGCGTTCTAAAATGTGCTGTCTTAGTGGATTTATATTGGTATACTCTATGACTTAAAGAATCCTTTATATACCTCCAACATTATAAAGTTTCAATTAACATAGTAAATAGCATAATAAAAAGATATAATGAAATAGATCATAATAGCTTTTCACAGAATGCCAAATAGATGGATAATGATTGCATTTTCTATTCTCATTTCAGTTTTAAATCACATGCCTATCTCAATAAATATCGAGTAATAGGTCTCAGACCTGCAATCCAAACCTAATTTCTGTGTGAGATTTGAAAAGCTGTGCATTTTATGTGTGGAATTTTTTAAAAGTTCAGCACTGAGATGACTTTAGTTTGTATAATCTCATAGGTTGCTGACTTTATTTAAAAGGGGAGGGTAAAATACAATTGGGAAGTATTGAGAATTCACTGGTACGAATAGATATGCTAGTATGGATCACATTAACACATTACCAGGAGTTCGTAATTCAATATTTTTTTCTATACTATTAATAATTTTTGAATTTGTATTTTCTTGGCACTATAAAGTTCACAAATTATTCCCCACAAATTTCCTTGTATTTGATTCTCACAACGATTTCTAAAAAACACAGGAGCCATGGCTTTATTCATCAATTTCCACAAGAGGAAATTAAAGAAGAGAGAAGCCAAGAGACATCCTAATGCAGGTCAAGTTGAACAGTCTCCCTCTCCTGGTTCAATGCTCTCTGCACTACATTACTGCTTTCTTGATTCCCAGGGAAAGAGTATTTGCTGATACTATATTTTGGATACATCCTGTGCTGATGTTTGAGCTGGCAAAAGAATACATAAGGGAAATATGCTAGACATAAAATTCTAAAAATAAAAATGTGCATTATTTATCTCTCTATCATGTAAGACTATGTTGATGGTTCTTACTTTGAAATAATTCAAGCAAGAGAGATGAGATACTGGAAACTCTGCAGATTCCTTTGAAGGGGTTAGTAGGCACTAGAGAAAAAATTTCTCTGTTTTGTTTTGTTTTTTAATGCTATGAAAAATTTTGTATGGTCTTGGAATCCACATAATCCTGAGAATTTGTGAATACTTGTATTCTCTCCTGGTCGTTGGAGAGTCACCCTAATGTTGGGCATCTCACTCTAGCAAGAGTGTGTGCTCTAATAGTAGTTATTCCAGTAAATCTTATGTAAAAGATAGGCCAGAAGGAAATGAAATAACAAGTAGAACCAATTATTATTTTAATAGATTCAACTTCTTTACATTATATTTCACTTTGAAAATCTTTGTGTCCCTTCCTATCTTTCACTCAGCCCCATGACCCCCCTGTCCTCTGGCAACTATCACTCTATTCAAAGTCACAGGCTCTAAAATAAAAGTACAGCATGGGGAATAGAGTCGATAGTATTGTAATAGCTACATATGGTGTCAGCTGGGTCCTAGAAATATCCAGGGGATAACTTTGTAAAGCATATGACTGTGTAGCTACTATGCAGTACACCTGAAACAAATATAAAATAATATTGAATGTAAGCTCTAATTGAAAACTAAAATTAAAAAAGAAAAGCTATGTATCATAACGAGAAAAGAGATTTCGTGCTATAATTATTATTTTAACTCAAACAAATTAAGAAAAAAGTATTCTAGAAGTGCATGGCATTTCCACCAATTATGCAACTAACATTAAACTTTGGAGGATTGAACACTTACCCTTATTTAGCAAACAGTGAGGACAGGGGGTAAAGACCTACACACTAATATTTTATAGCTTCTCCTCTTAAAGAACACTACAATGCTGAGGAGAGTTTTCATTTCACATCTAGAAAATTTACTTCATTTTAAATATTACTGAAATTGTAAAGAAAATGTAGAAGTAGTGGATCATGTAACTGCTATGTAATAAAATGTCATAGAAAATTAATGTTCAAAGTTTTATACTGGACCATCAGACTTAATAAAGATATATCTATATGAGTGACTTTGCTGTGTCTGTATATTTGTAGAGAGACTGAATGTAAGAAAAAATGTATATGACTTTAAAATAAACAATGAAGGCAATACTTAGCAAGTTATCCAAAATAGATTGGTTGAGGAAGTGGGATAGAATAACACCTGTTTCTTCTTTCCTCTTTGAAAAAAGTTAAAGTTAATTAAAATGCATAGCTTGCATTTTGGTAGAAATCCCAATTTGGAGTTTTGGGTTTACATACTTTTACAGTACATTTTAATATTCCTAAATTCAAATTCTAGAATTTATTATACGATTCTTTGTTTTTAGTGCAAGTGGTTGATTTTGTTCTAGTATAAAACTGGGTTACTCTTGTGGGTATATGACATATGGAATAGGTTTCCAGATTTATTTAAGTTTACTTTTAATTTCCTAATTTCATTTCTTTTTAAGTAGTGTTGACATTCATATTTTTGAAATTATGCATTTAGACTTTCAGATAATCACATAATTTTTTTTCACTTTCAGTTTTCCTCCTATTCACAATGTGCTTAATTCTCCTGAGATCTACTCTTTCCTCCATAGTTATAAACAACAGTGATTTTCCTCAAACTGTGGTAGATTTAGTGTGATCTGACTTAAAGCTTAGAAGCTTACTTAAAAGACATTTATTTGGCCTTTATTCTTAATTTGAATATATTTTATTTGCTATTTTTTTATTTGTTGTTTGAAAATTGTATATATACATTTATGGTTTATTGCATAACCAGTTAACAAGCAAGAACAATGTTTCATACTTTCCTGTATCACCTTTTAAACTTACCTTCATTAGACATAGTACATTTGGATTCTAGAAGTGAGTTCATATGGACTGTGTGGGTTTCGTATGTAACCAGCTCTGTCCATTTACCAATGTGTTATACAAATATTATCTTTTCCTTTTGTGTCATTACATAAGTGGTTAGGGGATATAGTATATTTCGTTGACCCATTCACTTATTTGAGCAACAATACATAACTGTCATTCACTGTGTAGTAAGTGGGATTGTGCCTTTGCTAAAAGCTCCTGGTTTCTTGCCAGCATTGTTCAAATGTAAACTTCACAGGGTAATTTTTTCCCAGGTAAGGTCTGGGTTCTCAATTTTAGTTTAAAAATTTTCTGTAGTCCTGAAAGAAAATGCAGTTTTTAATTTGTTTAAAAGCACAATTTTAACTATAATTAATTGTTTTATAAGTATTCTACATCACTTAGATATGATAGTTTGCTCTTTCACAGATTAGTAGTAACCTGATCTATTGTCTACTCAGATTGTTTTTCTTTAGAGTTGCAGTCACGCTTACAGCATTTTATTCTGTGTTACTCATCACATACGTATTTACAACTGACATTTAAGTATTTGTTTTCTTTTAACTTTTAAAATACATGAAACAAAGAGGCAAAACTCTGGAGACAATAAAATGCCTGGTGAGTAGCTGCCAGGAGTGGTGTGTGGGAGAAGCTGAACAGGCCAAGCACAGAGAATTTTTAGACCAGTGAGAATATTCTGTATGATGCTATAATGATAGATATATGTTATTATATATGTCCAAACCCATAGAATGTACAATACCAAGAGTAAAGCCTTAGGTAAAATGTGAACTTTGAGAGATTATAATGTGTCAGTGGAGGCTCGTCTTTGCCAACAAATATGCTATGCTGGTTACTGATGCTTTTAATAGGGGAGGCAATGCATATGAGGAGGCATAGGGTACGTGAGAACTCTTTGTACCCTCCTCTAGATCTTGTTGTGAATCTTAAAATGCTTTGGGAGTCTTGCAGTATTGAAGCACCATAAAAACATGTTAGAAAAAAATACATGTGTATCATGTAGTTGAAGACCAGATGGAGATATCTGAGCCTCTTAGAAGTGTACATTTGAGTTTAAACCTGGTGGAGAAGCTGCCAGCCATAATATTTGTGAGGTTAATATGTTCGAGGCAGAATAATTTCCCTGTTGAAAAGAGCTGGTGGTGCATGAAGAACTGAAAAACAAATTTAAGGGGGTAACTGACTAGATCCAAGTTTGGAGAGAGTGGCAGAAACCATGCAAGACTGTAATAGCATATTGTTAAATTGCTGTAACTTGGTAACATTAAACAAAACCTTATAGAGTAATTCTCTGAATATTACTATACTAATATAATTTTATCCCTTTATTGATTTATTATTCTAGATGAAATTTAATATTTTTAAAAATTATTTAAAAATTAAACATTTTGGGACTACATATGTTATAGAATTTAATTTCAATACCATTGATATTTTATTACTAAGTCATTTTAGAAAGATATTATATTTCTCTATTTAAAGAATTGTTATTTTATATCCTGTATAGATCATAAAATTTCATTATGAGTCTAGAAAAATAATTTCCAAATTTTTTCTTAAACATGTAGATATTTTGGTATAATTATGAATAAAATACTTTAAAATTTATATCTTCTAAATATCTGATACTTTTTTATATAAAACATGTTTTCTTTGTACTCAGCCAACACATTGCTACTACTTATTAGTTGATACTTATATTTAGAATCCCTCTCTCTTTCTCATACACACACGTACAGAGATAAAATTTTTAGGACGCCAACTCATATAATTTATATTTTATGACATTTCCCAAACACTGTTAGAATAAAGTTTTTATTTCTTAGGCTGGCAGCCTTTGCTATTACCATTTATGATTTATCTTACATTTTTCAAATATTTATTACTCTTAATACTATTAAGCTTGCATGCTTCTAAGACCTTGTTTGTGTTATTTCCTCTTTTTGGAATGTACTATCCCAATCACTTCTTTCATTACCTGTTATTTATTTGTAAAGATTTGTTCAGTCATTAGCTTCCTAGAGAAATGTTTCTGATTTCCCTCTTCCTCACTGTTTATCAGTTGATCTCTGTACATGTCCCATAGTATTCTTTTATCTAAGAATTTACTTTGCTGTGTTATAAACACTTTAATTATCTCCATCTTCCACTAATCTGAACAAACACTATTGCTCATATCCACTTAAAAAGAAGTGTTCAGTATAAGCCTTTATTGAAAGAATAAGCAAATAATCTCCTATCTGTATATTTATATTTTGTATATCTTGGTGTTTCTTATTACTGAGAAGGTATAAGATCTTGACCTTTCTGTTTATGATCTGCTCTCTAGAAATGAATTATTTGTGAAATCCTTCTTATGTGACCAGAAATCACTTAAGGAACCAGAAATAAATATCAACATTAAAAAATGGTTATAATTTGTGAAAGAATTCATAGTGTCATCCTTAGAAAGGGGAGTTCACTACCACATAGACAGCACCCTTATCAGCTTTTTTGTGCTTGTTACTAAGAAAATCATTGAAAGGTGAAGTTTTCAAATATTCAGGTCTAAGGTTAGAAGGAGGGAAGAAAACAAATCTATTTTCTCTTATTTCTCTTTCTATCACCTTAGGAAAAATACCTAAGTACCCTCACCAGCTTCCATTAGATACCTGACCTTTTCCCTGTACAAGATCCTCCAAGTTTAGTTCTTTAGAACAGGTATAATAGAAATCACAGTAAGTAGAAAAAGTAAACTGTCTTTGTAATCATCTATTTGAGACTATTTACTTCCCATGTTCCTTTTGTTCTAAAGAATTCTTGCCCATCTACTTGCCTTGACCTTGTTCCTGTCCTCATGTGTAAGTTACATTGGTGGATGATTAGTCTGAGTCCCCATCTTCTGTTACCTGGATTACTGAAATGGCCTCCTAAGTGGTCTCCCTGATGCCTGTTCTCATACTGCCTGTTTCTATTAAAGTGGCCCAAATGATTCTTTTGAAATACCTACCAACCACATTATGCTTTGCCTTTGCACAAAAACCTTGCATTGACTTCATATTTTACAGTGACCTACAAAGACCTTATATAACCTGGCATCCCACTTTTCTTTCCCGTTGGCATCCCTGTATCATATCACATGCACACTTGCTCAAGCTGCTTCAAACACACTAGAATATTCCAGTTATGCTTCTGCTTTAGGGCCTTTGCATGAACTCTGCCTTTTGCTTGGAAAGCTCTTCCTTCACTACATGGTTAGTTCCTCACTTCCTTCAAATCCTAGCTCTAGTGTCATTTTTCTCAATGGGCCTACTCTAATTACACTTTCTAATATGTTACCTATCATTATGAATCATCCTTACCTTTTCCTATTTTTCTGTTTCTCATAGCCTAGGGGATGTTCTATCATATTATACAATTAACTTATTTATTATATCTATTGGTGGTTATCTTTCTGTCCTGATAGATGGTAAGTTCCATGAAAGCACTGACTTTTTTTTTTTTTTTGTTAATGTTGTTCACCAATATCCCAAGACCCTTGAACAGTGCTTGGTATATGGCAGGAGCTCCCCCACCCCCACAAATGCATATATGTGCATTTATTTAATGAATGGAAAATTGTTGACTATTTTGAATTAGACTACATTATCCCACATTATTTGAAAAATAAAATAGGCTAATCTTCCTCGTACCCTAATACTATGCATTATTATATAGAAGAAAATAAGGGTGAGTAAACAAATGTTTATTTATTACATAATGTGTTAAACTTACCTTATTATATGTCATTTGACCCCAATAACTCTATTGATAATAACAACTTTATAGAATAGGTAGTTGAGAGTGGGAGTTTTAATGTAACTTATGGACCCACCCTGGAAGTACTAGAATGTCTTAACCCTTGTTTTTTTTCCATTTGATTTAAAAGACCATAGAATTTTTTAAAAATAATTTGTATATTTTCCAAAATTGGTGTCGGTACATGTGTAATTCCCCTGATAGTCAGGAAGATGCAATATTGACTTTAAAGGCTGTGTCGAGGGGCAGAGAGAGAGAATCTATTTACCCATTGATTAGAAAGGCACTGCTGCTGTTTCTGTGACATTACAGCTAATATATTCTTTGAGAAAGAGAAAAAACAACCTAACATTTCTTATAAAAAAATCCTGTTGTGACAGATAGTTCAATCAAGCAAGCATTAAAATTAATACTACAGTTTTTTATAGGTTGTTTTGATTTCCGACTTTATGAGAAAGAACTAATGTTATAAGGAGTTTAGATGTTACATTTTCAAGTGAGTAAAGGTTTTTATTTACAAGTACATCTTTGCCAAATGTTATGATCTTGAAAATACAATTATAGCTATCAAAGAGTATTGCTATTGCTTCATGTGAACTAAAAATAAAGATTGTTTTCTGTTTTGGACACTCAGATGAAGAACTCTTTTTGGCTACCCGAAGATGTCCCAATGCCATAGAAATGCTCTATAACTCTATGGCAAAGTCAGAATTCATCTTTATGTGGATTTGAAAAAATAATCTACCTACTTATTCAACTTTATATTTAGGAAAAAGACTGGGATTAATAATCTCTCCTTCTTTGAAATAGGAAGCTCCACATCAGAGCCAAATCATCTTCTAGTAATTTCTTCTAGACTACAAGTCCTATTTAACTGAAGACACTTTCTAAACAATTTTATTTGCAATTTATGTAGTTCTCTGCAGGATTCCAATCTTATGATACTGGTTGAGACTTTCTTATGATGCATCATAGGGTTTTATATTGGTAAGCGTTCCATACCTACTTGAAACAAGTGTATTACGTTGTGGTTGGAAGTGTTCTATTTCAATTAGAGTAAGTTTCCTTATCATTCAGTTCTTCAGCCTTACTCATTTCTTTTTTATTTCTGGGTATTCTATGTAGAGAGCTATGTTAATATCTCCAATTATTATTGATGAAAACCCACTGCATCTGGGCCAATGGGCTATTTAAAAATGAAATCTACAAAATGAAATCTTGGGAGAGGGATAGTAATACACGGTGGGCCCACAACTACAGGTATGAGGCGAGGGGAACACTTACGAAGGTAATACCTCTGACACCCATTGACAGAAGAAATGCGTATCGGTGGAGGACAGTGAAGGCTGACATCAAAAGCCAGGTTAAGCACTTGGCAAGGCCACACATGACTGCTTGCATCTGCAAGGCAGACAAGCTGGCAGCTGACAGCAGCCCGAACCCAGGGGTGGGGGGTCGGTTGAGAAGGGAGTAGATAAACACAAGCTTCAGCTGAAGATAAGTGCAACCTTTGCAGAAGAAAGCTTTATCATGCAGATAGCCTGGGTATGCAACAATCCCTGCCACAGCATTCCCTTAAGTCTGCAAAACTCCCTTGAGCTTTATCTAACCAACCCCTATAAAATAAACACGGCGACCATGTTCAGGGTCATTGTCTCTCCTGGACAATGCCCCACCTGGCCCTTGCTTTTCCTTAAACTGTCTTTTGTTGTGTCTTTGTGTTGTGTTGTCTCTTTCTCAATCTCCCGTTGCCCCCACTCAGGGACCACCCCTCTGCGTGGGTTGTGGCAATATCTACTCCCCCCAACCCCTTCACCAGGATAACAAGTAATGGATAAAAGTAACAATGAGAGACAGCTGCAATATCTGCAAAACATAGCCTCTAAGGTGCAGTACAAAAGGAAAACCTACAGCTGAAAGTGGAGAGAACATTGAGCCTAACTATGACATACCAAAACATAAGATATTGCTAGACAAATTGAGTTAATTTATTATAATGATTAATTTTAGAATTCCCATTTATTCATGTGCTTTAGAAGGTTATCAATCATTTAACTGTATCTTTGAACACATTAGCACAGTTAAGGTTAAATTCCTGCATGATTACTGTTGGATCTGTTCTTGATTTCTCTATCATGTCATTTGTCTCATCTTAGAACTTGTTCTTTTCTGATGGGTTCCACAAAATGTATTTTTTAAATTTTAGAAGGGACTTGAGGCCCAGGATGAAGGTATTACAATGAGTGTACTAATTTGTCTCTGTCTAGGAGATAGAATTAATAAACCCATGTTGACAGGAGAGACCTGGTTCTTCTTGCTGATGCATGTAAAGAACTACATCTCAGCAAATCATCCTTCAGAAGAAAACAGAAGTCTGGAGCTCAGCAAAGCAGGCATCTCTTGGTTCCCAGCAAAATCAGCCGTGTTGCTGCGATTTCCAGTTCTTAATCCAAACCCACATGGCACCTCCTCACAGGTAACCAGGTTCTTGGTGACCGTGGACAAAAAATTGAACCAAACACAGAGTTTATAGCAGAAAGTGAGAGAAAGCAGATTTATTAAGCCACACAGAACAGAGGAGCAGGTCAACTCTGAGCAGAGCTGAGCAGAGCCTACCAATCTAATAGCCTAACAGCTTAACAGCCCTGACCTCAGGGGCTTAAGGGCTTTTATTCCTTTAGGGTGGATCTCCCCTGGCTAGTTTTTGGCAGGCTTTTATTGCGCAAGTACAAGTAGTTATATTTTTTAAAATTACTGCGCAGGTGGTCTCCCATTGTTTCCTTGATTGGCTACTGGGAAGGGGGTCCCACAATGCTAATTTATTATAATGCTATTATAATGAAGCAGGGGTCAGGTAGCATCTTCTGCTCAGGGGGATTCCTGATTCACTAGGATTCAATGCTTTTCCAGAAAGCAGGAACTACTAGTCTCTGCCTGCTATCAATGTTATTTATCTTAGCCCTGGGGCACCTGGAGTTTCCTCCTTCCTGACTATCTCCTGCCTCACCACTAGCAGGAGTCCTTTCTCCCCTTTCCTTTCCACATGACCTTCATATTGTTCCCACATGGCATGGAGTGAACCATCTCTGAGCTCTCATGCACATGCTGTAAACAGAGAAGATGCTTGCATGGCTTCTACATCTTGCTTTTCTGTTTCCCAAAATCATGTGGTCAAAAGCCTCTAGCATGGCTGCTGCTCCTGGGCCCAAAACCTTGCTCAAATCCTCCCCTGAAACCCCATCTCTGGCTCCTTCAGCAGGCACTGCAACTGGGGGAGCGGCTTGCTCAGTTACCTCCTGCATTAAACTTGTGCCAACTTTCTTGATTAGCCTTGTTGAAATGCAAAATAATTATCTTTGCATAAGAGGTCTGAAGCTATCCTGCTGTTATTGACTTCCAAAATGACTAAATGACCCTGCTCCTTGTCTCCCACCCTCTTGGCAGCCTGGCTGGGAGAGTAAGACTACCCTGTATTTTTCCTGGACCTCCCAATTTCTGGACCCCCTTACAAATCCCCTTTGTGGGGGAACTAGCTGCACCCTGTTATACCCAGAGCAGTTCACTTTTTTTTTTTTTTCTTGAGAGAGAGAGACAAAGGGAGGGAGGGAGACAGAGAGAAACATGTGAGAGAGAGACAACAATTGGTTGCTTCTTGTATGTGCCCTGACCTGGGACCAAAGCCACAACCTAGGCATGTGCCGTGACTGGGAATTGAACTCATGACCTCTTGGTTTACAGGAGGATATACCAACAAACTGAGCTACATGGGTCATGGCAGAATAGTTTAGACTTAGGGGTGATTTAGATCATGCAAAGCAAGACTTCCCATGTTGGGAGTGCAGGTATATTTCCAATCCACTTTTTTTTCCCTGAGATAATAATCTTTTATAATTCCTTCTCAAAGCACGTTTATTTATGAACTTCCTCTTCCTTGTCAGATCCTGAATCCTTTTTATTTTTCTCCCACATTCCATGTGTCTGTAGTAGGCTGCATTCAGCTTTCTGAGATGGCTACTCAGCCTCTCAGCCGTCTCTTGAAGGATTAACAGATGGCTTTGAGGGAAATATGGGCCCAAAGGCCCAGCTTAACTTCCTGGATTTTCTTCCTTTCCTGAATATTAGCCCCATAGTTTCACATTGCTTTGGTAATAATTTCTACCTCATTGCAGCTTGCAGGTCAGTCCTAATTCCTAGTCTATCATTTCTGGTTTACATGTAATTTTACTTCTTGCATGTTCAATATTACCAGTGAGTTTAAGCATTTTGTCATAGGTCAACATTCCAGGTTCATTTCTTTTTCATAAATTGTCTGTTCATGTATTCGTATGCACGATTAGATTGAGAGTACATTTTGGCAATGATACCACTGAATTTATGTACCCTTCTCTGCGTATCATATCTGAAGTGACATGATACTGATGGTCTTCTTATCAATGATATGAATCTTGATCACTTGGTTAAGGCAGTGTCTGCCAGGTTTATTCACACTTTAGTTACTGTATTTCCCTTTGGAATTAATAAATACCATGGGGAGATATTTTTAAAGCAATACAAATATTTTGTGACTCTGCAGACATTTGCGCATTGATACTAGGTCTTATTATAGCCATTCAGGCTACTATAACAAAATACCAAGGAGTAGGTGGCTTAATAACAACAGAGATTTATTTCTCAGAATCTCGGAGGTGTGGATTTGAGATCAGGGAGCCAGCCTGGTCGGATTCTGGTGAAGGCCCTCTTCTCCGTTTCAGACTGTCTACTTGTGGCTGTGTCCTCTCATGGTGGAAGGTGCTAGGCTTCTCTGTGGCACCTCTTTTAGAAGAGCACTAATCACAGTCATGAGAGCTCTCCCCTAATGACCCTAGCGCCTCCCAAAGATCCTACCTCTTAATGCCATGACATAGAGTGTTTGAATTTCCACATATGAAGTTTTTGGGGACACAAATATTCAGACTATAGCAGCACACATCTTTGGATGTGGCTTATAATTATTATTACTGTGGGGCTTGCAAAGTGGACATTTTATATTTTTCTCTATGTTTATTAAATGAAATATTTCTATTCCTTTTCCCCATCTATATATTTATTCATTTATTTATATTATTTATTTATGTCACCCATTTATTTATTCATATCATTCATATTAACATAGACTCATTATATTTATTTTATTTTATGGATTATGATCCAAAATTATGCTTATATTATTGTTCAAGTTCTCTTGTTCATCACTTCTGTTTTTCTATCCCCATTATACTTGTTATCCTTTGTTATATATATCATATATATTATACACACAATGTGTATATTGTGTATAATATATATGAATATGCAATGTGTGTATACATATATATATATCTTTTTTTTTAAAAACTCCTTTATTGAGTTTTATTTCTTCTGATTTTACCTTCTCTGATTTTCTGACCATCTCACTTCTGAACTGGACTATATATGATTTACATCATCCCTTGTAAGATTATTAATCTGTTTCCTTTTTGAGATATGCAGTTACAAATTTCACTACATGGTAGCCACATTTTTGTGGTATGTCTTTTTTGTTGGCTGGACTATTATATAGCATATTTTGTTCTCTTATATTATCTTTATAGGGTTTAGTTCATATTGTTTTTCTATTATTAGTACTTCTGGAAATTAGATGAATGCATGGACCAATAGATAGATATTCCTGTGTACAGGGCAGAGATTGACTAGGGTACTTTTGAAGATTCAGAACTCAATGATTTCCCTACTGGCTGTTAATGAGAACTCTCACAATATAACCTTCTTTATGATCTATTCTATGTCTTCAAAGATAACATCATTTCAGAAATGACTTCATACTACTTTACTGGCTTTCAGAGTTCCATAGCTTTGCTTTCTATGGTGGTAATTTACTTTTTTTAAAAAAATTTATAGATCATGTTTATTCTATTACAGTTGTCTCAATTTTTCCCCTTTACCCCCCTTCACCCATCCCACCCCACCCCCCGCTCCCACAGTCAATTCCTACTCTGCTGTCCATGTCCATGGGTCATTCATACATGTTCTTTGTTTAGTACCTTCCCCTCCTTTCCACCATTGTCCTCTTTCCCCATCCCCCTGGTCACTTTTAGTCTGCTCCATGTTTTCATGCCTGTGGTTTATTTTGTTCATTAGTTTATTTTGTTGAATAGAGTCCACTTATAGGTGAGATCCTATGGTATTTGTCTTTCATCAACTGGCTTATTTTACTTAGCTTAATATTCTCCAGTTCCATCCATGGTACTGGAGACAAAAAGGTAGGTACATGGTCACAAAATGTAGGAGATCCATCTCTCTCTCTTTCTTTCTTTCTTTCTTTCTTTCTTTCTTTCTTTCTTTCTTTCTTTCTTTCCTTCTTTCGTTGGTTTAATTGCTGAGACTTTATAATGGCTTTAAAATTTTTAATATTTTATTAACTTTGAAATTTAAATAAATAAAATCAATCTGCATTTAAGAAAGAAAGAACGTTTTCTTTGTTTAAATGTTTTTACCTTTTCCTCAATTTTTAATAATTGTTTTCATAGTACATAGTTCTATGTTGAGAATTATTTTTCTACATAGTATTTTGCAGGTATTATTTGCTGCTTCTATTAGGTTTTTGTGATCATTGTATCTGTAGTTTGTATGTGATCTGTTTTTTTTTTTTCTGTCAAACTGCTCTCAGGATATTACCTTTGTCTTTGGCATTACCAGTTACACTATGATGGACTTATGCATTGATTTTTTTATTATCTACAGTATTTATGCCATATCTTTAGATCTGCAGATTCATGTTTTGCCCCGGTTTTAGAACAACAGTCTTACTAAATATTGCCTGTCTTGCCTTCCATTTCCTTTTCCTTCTGGCATTCTGATCAGATACATGTGAAATGCTTTTTTATATCCCTCATATTGATAAATATTTTTAATATTTTCCTACATCATGATCTCCCTTTGTGTACTATATATTTTTAAATGTATATACACACTCTGAAATTGCAGAAAACATTTTCCTGCATAAATCCCATTATCAGAATAACACATATTGAACGGGATCCCTCTGGTCAAATCTGAGAAATTTTGTGCATCAAAAGAATGAAAGAATTTTCATGGACTAAAATGCTGCCCATTTCCCATTGATTTTCTTTTAATTAAACTAATTTTAGGGACAATGATAAATAAATAAATGAATAATGTTCTCCCTTCAAATTATTTATTGTTTCAAAGAGGAATAGTAATTGTGCATTAGAGAAAGCTGGCAGACAGTACATTTAAATAAGCAAAGAAAGGTTCTTGATTCCATGAATATTCTATTGCTTTCATATTTATTTTGATGTTTAAATTTTCCAAGATTTGGACAGTGAGAGCCTCTTAACTCTGGTTTATGTGTCCTTTAGTTATGTCCCTTCATTCTTTGTGCAATTTCTTCTTCTGTAATGAAACATATTCTAGGATCATACTGTATTTTCTTTGCCTCAATCCCAGAATCAGCTGTTTTAAAGGATCCTTTGTTCCTTTATGTGGAATATATTTTAGATTAACTACATCCATTGCCATAACTAGGTTATATATACCTCTAGTGCTTTTAAAAGAACATGAGGAAGAGCTATAGATATGTAAATATATGCATATATAATGCATATATATCCCTGTTTACAGAGACACCTATAATTCCCATTCAATACCACTTCTTAATCTTTTGGATTGTTGTATTTTTATACCTTGGCTAAATAACTGTGAGGTACTATACAGAGATCAAGATAGAATTTTGAACTGATTAGTTACTACCAATAGGTAATCCTAAATTAGCATGATCTTTTGCTTCATAGCTCATAAAAAATTCAGCCTATTCAACTGTTATTTTCTATTAAAAAATCAGTATCTCTCTTGTTTGAAACAAGTAAGTACTTTATATTTTACAAGTATGATGAAAGTCATGGCCAATCTAACATTGATCTAACAAAGAGCTTGATCCTAAAGAAGAGCAACAAAAAAATAGTCCCTGTGATTAGGTAATACTTAGTCAATCATATTTCATCTCTGAGTAGATCATAAATGCACCTTATACAACCAGTAGCCTTTAAAATAAACAGTGATTAAATGTTCATAATTTCTCATTGCAGCATGTTTTAAGTGTATGTATTGTACAGATAAGTTATTGCTGCATAAAATCCAGTGGCTTATTATTATATTGCTATTATGGCTCATGTCACTGAATCTGTAGCTGACAGACTGATTTATGCTGGGCAGCTCTGCAATTTTAACCAGGCTTTCTCCAACATCTGTGGGTTAGTGGGAGGTCAGCACTCTAGGCTGGGCTGGGTTCTGTGAGTTTCTCATCAAACGGCAATGACATAATCAAGGGGGAAGCTGAAACAGCAAAACTCTTAAGGCCTAGACTCAGTATGCACACACCATCATTTCAGCATCATTTTATTAGTCAAATTAGGTTCATATGGCCATATCTAAAACAAAGTAGCAGAAAAATATGCTCCATTCTAGCTGTGAAAGGAACTGCAAAATTACATTACAAAGACTGAATGGAAGAAGGAAAGAAGAGTGGAGCCAATAACTACACCTAAATATCTTGCTGGTCTGGTTAGTCATTATGATTGTCATCTCTGAAGGGTTGGTTTAAAATACATAATTCCAGGTGGCTCATAGGTATATTAAAGGTGGGAAGGAACTAAACTAAAAATATAACTATAATACTATTTAACTAACTCTCTTTCTTACATAGACCTCTTGTTGTTTCTTGAGTTCTGCAAGTATGCTGTGGGCCCAGGGCTGTTGTTCTCACTGTTCTCACTATCCAGATCATTTTCATCATATATATATATATATGAATGTATATATAACAGATACATTCAAGAAAATGAAATTATGCTACCCTCTTCCAACATACGCAAGAATAAACTCAAAGTGGATTAAAGACTTAAGTGTTAGACTCAAAACCATAAAGATCCTAGAAGCACACATAGGCTATAAAATCTCAGCTATTTCTCATAGCAATACACACACACACACACACACAAACACATACACAACTCCTCGGCAAGGGAACAGAAGAAAAAAAATAAAGAAATGGATTAGATCAAACTAAAAGTTTTTGCACAGTAAAGGAAAACATCAACAAAATAAGAACACCCACTGAATGGGAGATTATGTTCCCCAATAGACCTGTTAAGGGGTTAATATGCAAAATTTATTAAGAACTTAAAAAAACTCAACACCAAAAAAACAAACAACCCAGTTAAAAATGAGAAAAGGACCTGAATAGACAAGTCACCAAATAGGATATATAGATGGCAATAGACATATGAAAAGATGCTCAATGTCACTAATCATCAGAGAGATGCAAATTAAAACCATGATGCGGTAACTAACACCTCATACTGGTCAAAATGACCATTGTCAATAAATTAACAAACAACAAATGCTGGCAAGGATGTGGAGAAAGGGGGACCTTTTTTGCACTATTGGTGGGAATGCAGATTGATGCAGCCACTGTGGAAAGCAGTATAGATACCTCAAAAAATTAAAAATGGATCTGCCTTATTACCCAATGATTCCACATCTGGAAATTTATCTTAAGAAACCTGAAACACTATTTTGAAAGAACATAAACACTTCTATGTTCATTGCATCATTATTTACAATCTCCAAGATATGGGAGCAGCCCAAGTATCTATCAGATGGAACAGATGAAACAACCATGGGACATTTCCCTAGTGGAATACTATTTGGAAGTAAAAAAGAAGATTTCATCCTTTGCGATAACATGGGTGGAGCTGGAGAGCATTATGCAAAGTAAAATAAGCCAGACTGAGAAAGATAACTACCATATTATTACACTCATATGTGGGATCTAATGAACAAACTGAAATAACAAGCAATATAGAGACAGATTCATAGGTAGAGAGCAGGCTGACAGCTTTGGGTGTGTTTTGGGGTTGGAGGGATCGAACAAAGAAGAAAAAGGACTCATGGACAACAATGTGGTGATTGCGGGGAATGGAGAGTAAAAGGGGGATATATGATAATAGAAAAAACATAAAATAAAATAATTATTTCCTTTGAAAAAATATAACCAATTATCAAGCTTAACTATATAGCAGAAATTTTTTTTTTTGCTATAAGTTTTGGAAACATGCTCTGCTTCTCAAAAGTGACTTAAATACCTTATAAGTTTCTTTTCTTGTAAAAGTTTATATTTTATTAGTTCAGTGCTACTGTGCTGATTCTATAACATCACCATTGCCTCAGAGTCCTATTTTTCTTTTTCCATCAACTCTTTATCCTGATTTATATCCTGAAGTTTTCATCCTGTTTTGAAATGGCCAGTGTAGTTCTAATCATCATGTATGATTCCCAAGTAGGAAGAAAGCAGAGGAGAAAGAGGCAGGAATTTATCTGTTGGCTGAGTCAAGTAGTTTTTTAAGACACTTGCTTAAAAATTTCATTCTATTATTCTTATTAGTATTAATGATCAGGACTTATCAATTGGATCCCTTACTTCTCTCAGAAATGCAGTAGGAAAATTGGACATTTTGCCACCTCCCACACGTGATGGTACTATTAATGTAGAAGAAACTCTGCTATTGTTTGTTTGTTTTTGTTGTTTATTATTACGTACATGGTAATTTGCAATTTTGCTCAGACCAGATTTTATGTAAAACCGAATACATTTACTTTTTTTTTTAAACTTAAATTTGTTTTCTTTTTAAAAAATATTTTATTTATTTTTAGAGAGAGGGAAAGAGAGGAAGAAAGAGGGAGAGAAACATCAATGTGAGAGAGAAACATTGATTAGCAGCTTCTCGGAGGTACCCAAACCTGGGACTGAACCTGCCAGCCAGGCATGTGCCCTGACCAGGAAGCAATCACCGACCTCTTGCTTTATGGGATGACACCAAACCAACTGAGCCACACTGGCCAGGACTAAATTTGTTTTTTGATGAACAAAGAAACACTAGAATAAAACTTAACTCACAGTAAAAGCATAGTAGTCAGAAGAATCGGATGAATACCAATAGACATTATATTAACAACGTCCTACATCAAGATATTGCTCTAGAATTATGTGACAAAGCAAACTTGCCTGAGTTGTTACTAGGTGATCACTTTGATTCCCTCATTCTTGCGGAATTCCTCATGATGCCCATTTAGAACTATGAAGGTAAGGGAACTGGCTCGGCAGGATTTCCAAATTTTCCTCTTAGCAGAGAGTGTCACATATCAGGAAACAAAAAGCTGTACATTGTGTAACTAATGATGTGGTAGCAGTGGCATCCCTGGGTATGCATAGTGGTAAAATGAATGTATCACTTGCTAGCTACTTGTCTTTGTCTTGCTAAATTTCCACAAAGGGCTATATTGTCATTTTTTTATTTTTAATTTAGTGCTTGCACCAGGCCACTGTTCACTATAAAAGCAGAAATGTCAGCTTTTCTTTCCTGAAACATTTCATTCTATCCCTCTCTTACTCCCACAAATAAGAATATGAGTTATTTTAGGCTCCAATAGAATGAAAATCAGAACAGAAAACTTTTTACTTTTCTTTGCAGCAAAGACTTTGCTGAATATTTCAGCGGTTCACTGAGGATTTGAATTTGTTCATTAGTGATTGAATAGGGTTTGCTAATGATGATCCAATGAGATATCTAAGACCGTAATTTTGAGGTCAGGTCTTGGGTAAGTGATTTGAGACAACCCCAAACACAAAATACTCCATCAGCTGTGTTTCTTTTGCCTCTTTCCTCTTAGGAGCTGTTCCTGAATCACAGCATTCTCTTGCTTCTACCTACATTCCCCCACGACTCTCATACAGATTTCTCTTGGTTCTCCTGACACATAAGCTTAGTGCCCACTTAGGCCTGCTAGGTCTGGTCTTTGCCTGGACCTACCACGCCTGCCTTTTCATGCGTTACCTCTTGTATATTTGATTCCTGCAGAGTTATGAGCAAGAACTTCTATTATAACTTAGATGGGATATAGCCTTGACGAGGCTTTTAAAAATACTCTACATGTCCTTTTATCACTAGTAATTCTTAGTGGAGTAGAAAAGACTTGAATGGATACTTTTCAGAAACTTCCATATCTCACTTCGTTCCAGGATGGGTCAGACCCCTTCACTCACGGTGGCATGGGGTTTAGCTTTAATTTTATCCTAAACCAGTATTATATGAAGTACCACTGGTGACAGACTATTAAAAATATTCAATCCATTGAGATCAATACATTTGTAAGAAACAATAAAATTTGGCAACAATGTCAAATTGTGATGAAAACTCCTAAACGCTTATCCATACTTTCTGTATATATATATCCTGGACTGACACCAATCTGTCAAATGGCATTGCTCCACAAACATGTGGACTGGACTTGTTGATCAATAAAACCTCAAGCCTTGAATTTAAGTTATAGTGATCCTCAGGTATACATCTCTGTTGGCAACACTTGCAAATCCTACACAGATAATTCCACCTGCATCGTAGGCCTCAGAAATTATGCTCCAGGTTAAATGAGCATGACATGGTCAGAAATCACATGATTAACTCAGGAGAGACCTCAAAATTGCTATCACACACTGATAGCCCTAGAGTAAAGTCTGCTCTATGCTTGCACTAACAAAATTAAAAACTAAGCCTCTGCTGGGTCAAGTTGGTCTGCAAACCACTTAAATGACAAGTATACTCTTCCATCTTTAAATGAAGACAAGAAAATTCAGACAGCCAATTAATATAAATAACATCAAAACAGCTGTTGAAGATGAGCTTAAGTAGGATGACAGCTAAGGCGGGTAAGGTGAGGGGGTGGAGGGATTGAGCAAAAAGGAAAAAGGGACTCATCGACATGGACAGCAGTGTGGTGTTTGGGGCGGGTAGGGCGTATAAGGGGACTAAATAGTAATGGAAAAAATATAATAAAGTCTGAAAAAGAAAGAAAAAAGATAAGCTCAATCATTAAAGGATAATAGAAATAGAGTGAGAAGGGAAATGAAAAATATAGAGAATAAAATGGGAATGGTAGAGCTAAAAAACTAGAATCTGAAATGAGAAGCTCATAGTATGGATTTAACTATAGTTAAACATAGTTATAACATAGTATGGATGGAAGATATTGTAATACAAATTCTCCAAACTGAAATATGGAGAGAGAAAAAGAGACTGAAAAAGAAACCAACAGATATTCAGAGACTGTTGGAATAGTCTAACCAATATGGCATCAAAATTATTAAATACCAAGAAAGGAGAGGGTGAAGAAAAATGTTTGAAGATATAATAGTAGAAATATTGCTGAATTTGAAGAAAACTCTAAGAAACTGATTCAGGAAGTTCAGTGAGATTCAAAAATAAATATAATGAAGGCCACAATAACATATGTTATACACATATTTAAATCATGCTAGTGAAAAACAATCATGAAGAGAAAGGGGGTAGAATTAAGAAAGGGAGAGCAAGAGACTGCTCACATGGTAGGAAGACAGAAAGTCTCTTAAAATCTAATCTCTAAAGTGACATAATGTTACTTTTGTCTATTCTATTAGACTTGTGTCATTAGGTACTGTCCACGATCAGGAAGATGAGATTACAGATATGGATACCTGGGTGCAGAGATAATGGGGGGCCCTTTTTGAGGCTGTTTACCACAGAATAAAAATAGGAAGATAATAAAACTATAAACATATCAATGAAACAGGACATGATATTGAGACAAAATATAAATGATATTGAGAAAAAAAGTGGAGACCTATCAACAAATTTGACTCACATTGAATGGATAAGAAAGGAACTTTCTAATCATATGTCAATAAATATTGTTACAACTTAGATGAAATAGACAAATTCCTCAAATGGCAGAAATTGCATAATTGACTAAGAAGAAATAGGAAATTAAGAAAAAAATATAGATGTTATAGTGAGTTCTCCTTCATTTTGATATTGTTGATTCATTTCTTTTTTTTTTTATAACGTGTTGAGGTTTATAATCAACTTGTATTGATCTCTCAAGGTAAGAGATTTTGATTCTACTGGTTTTCATTGTTGTTTAGCTATGTAATATTTTATTGAGTTTTGTTTTTATAATTAATACATCCTTCTTTTTGGCTCATGATCTAATTTATTCTCTTTTAGCTTCTCAAGGTGGACAGTTAGCAATGGAATCCTACTCCATGCTTAAGGCCGTTACTCCTTTTTTCGATAGACAGTCTTAAGGAGCATTCTCACATTGGGGCATCCTAATGTCTTAGGAAGGGGAAAGAGCGAGAAAGATGACAGAAACAGAAATGTCTTTTAAAGCATCTGCTTCTTTTCTGCTCACGTTTCATTGCCCGAAGTAAATTGTGTGGTAAAGCTCTGCATTGATGGGCTGGGGAAATATATGCGTCCCATTGGAGGTGCTCTAAGTCACATGGCTGTGGATAAATAACCCTTTACAGGAAACAGAAAATATATTCTCTGACAGAACTAAAGCCTCTAATGATGCTGCTATTGTATTAAAGCTGTGTTCAGCATTTAAAGAAGACAGCTTCAGAAATTAATGGAGGCATTGCAGTGCTCTTCTTTGCGAACTTTTCTGCACATTATGTCATTGTTGACTGTTAGCTTCTATTTGAAACTTTCTGTTTTCTTGTCTTCACTGATTTTGCAGTTCTTCACAATAACAGTTCTGCAATGTGTCCATAACTTCCCAACATACAGTCTTAGCTGTATTTTCTCTTTTGGTTCTGCTTCTCCTTCCTCCAAACACAGCAGTTATTAGATTTATTTTCTGAATATAGAACACATTTTCAAATAATTAATATTTTCTACTTTACAAATAATACATGCTTAATGCAAAGTTCTTGAGAAATACACAGACATGCACACCCACAAAACAGAAACTAAAATTACTTGTATTCTCTTTCTACACTAATAATCTTTATATACAGTTAAGGTTAGGTTAATTACAAGTTTACTATTTTAACATATGTGAGTCCTTTAATAAAAATATCATACATTGTATAGCTTGCTTTTTCATATACAATATAATCATTTCTATGTACATAAAATATTTCTAAGTGTGATTTGAATATCTTTGTATTATTCCATGTTAATATTTTTAATAATTATTTACCAACTTACATTTGTGCAGTTAGGTAGTTTCCTAGTTGTATGTTGTTATAAATGTCACTGTACCACACACAAATTTTTCACATATAATTTATATATATATTTTTACATATACATATAAATGTATATATTTATATATAAAGTATATATGTATTTACTTATATATGTATATGTATTATATACATATTAATTACATATTAATTGGTATTAAAATATATGTGTGTGTATATTTTATATACATACACACCATACACAATTTTGTATAAATATGTATATGTGTATATATACACAAAAATGTACATGTATATATGTATATATAAATGTATACGTGTGTATATATACACAAAATATGTATATACAAGCCACACACACATATATATACACCACATGCAATTTTATATATACTTTATATATATTTACATATACTTTTATATATACTTTATATGTACATATAAGTGTATGTATATATAAAACATATATAAAACATATATAAGTGTATGTATATATAAAACATATATACAACATATATAAGTATATGTATATATAAGTGTATATATAAAGTATATATAAAACATTTTATTCTTTGATGCTTTAATGAGTATTTATTGATTTTATCAGTTAATAAATTTGTACAAGACTTTCATTTCAAGATAGAGGCATGAGCCCAAATATTTCAATTACCTCCAAAATCCTCCTATATATGTATATATATCCTCCAAATATAGATATATCTTCAAAATCCTCATATATATATGCACTATCCTTATACATACAGCTACTCTAATTAATTTTAAAACACTATTTTATTTTATTTTATTTTATTTTAAGTTTATAATTTTTTATCCTATCTTCACCAGAGGAAACCTCATTAATTTCAGAAAGAGGGGAAGGAAGAAAGAGAGGGAGAGAAACATTGACAAAAGAAACGATCTTGATTGACTCTTGGTATCTGCCCAACCAGGGACTAAACTCACAACCTAGGCATGTGCCCTGATCAAACTTGTGACCTTTTGGTTTACCAGACGATGCTCCAACCAACTGAGCCACACTAGTCAGGGCTTAAAACTCATTTTAAAATATAGGCATATTTATGAGACATTTAGAAAATGTAGCCAATTTCCATAAGAGAAGGATATCAACCACTATAAGATCATTTATATATACATTTTCCTTTTTTATTGAGTTTATTGGGGTAACATTAGTTAATAAAATTATATAGGCTTTAAGTGTACAATTTTATAATACATCATCTTTATATTTTAGTGTATGTCCACCTCCCCAAGTCAAGTCTCCTTATATCATCATTAGTGTCCCCTTTACCCTCCCCCATCCCCTTTTCCCTCGGGTAATGACTATACTGTTATCTGTGTCTATGAAGGTTTTCTTTTTTTCTTTTTTTTTTTTTTTTTTGCTTAATCCCTATATCTTTTTCACTCAGCCCCACAGCCCCCATCCCCTCTGACAGATGTCAGTCTGTTCTCTATGAATCTAATTCTATTTTGTTTATTAATTTATTTTGTTCATTAGATTCCACATATGAGTGAAATCATATGGTACTTGTCTTTCTCTGACTGGCTTATTTCACTTAGCATAATTTTCTCCAGGTCCACCCATGTTGTCACAAGAGGGAAGACTTCCTTTTTCTTTTTTATGGCTGAGTAGTATTCCCTTTTGTAAATGTACCATAGCTGTTTTATCTACTCATTCACTGATAGATACCTGAGCGGCTTCTTAAACTTTGCTATTGTAAATAGTGCTGCAATGAACATAGAGGAGCATATATTCTTTAACTGTGCTTTAGGTTTTTGGGATATAATCCCATAAATGGAATTGCTGGATCTTAAGGCAGTTCCATTTTTAATTTTTTGAGATAACTCCATACTGCTTTCTATGGTGGTTGCACTCGTTTGCATTCTCACCAGTAGTCCAGAGACACCTTTTTCTCCACATCCTTGTCAGCACTTGTTGTTTGCTGATTTATTCTGACTGGTATGAGGTGATATCTTATTGTGTTTTTAATTTGCATTTATCTGATTATTAGTGACATTGAGCATCTGTATATGTTTCTTTACAACATCGGGTAATGGTTTATTTGCTTTTAACTATGAAATAAAACTTAATATTTCATTTTAATATTTTTATTACAAATGATGGTGAACCTATTCACATGTTATTGTCCATTTACATTTTTGAACAAATTCCATTGTTTTAAAATCCATTGTTCACTGGGTAGTTTTTCTTATTGTGAAGAAACATAACTATAAAAACTTTTCCTTTTTAATTCAGTTTTTGAAATACAAAACTGACATAAGCTTGTTAGAAATATTTAAAATAGTGTTTTAAATACATTAAAATCCATTGTTCACTGGGTAGTTTTTCTTATTGTGAAGAAACATAACTATAAAAATGTTTTCCTTCTTAATTCAGCTTTTGAAATACAAAACTGACATAAGCTTGTTAGAAATATTAAAATAATACTAGAAATATTTAAAATAATATCCATAATCTGGATTTTATAGAAAATTTGACAGAGTAAACATGAATCTCAAGGACTTTTTCTCCTAATGATATATAAAAAAATGGTTGGAAAGTAGTTCTAATAGCAAAACAAAACAAAACAAAACAAAATAAAAGGATTCTAATTTTCTGTCATAACTTGAAAATACTTGAGACCAGAATCCGGACTAGAAAGCCTGGACATTTCTAATTCCTCCCAAAATTTTCTCGGGAAATGAGCTACATCAATGGAATCATATTTTCTTTAAAGCACAGAGAGGTCAAGGAAAACATTTCAAAAATAGAAAAACTAAATACCTTTAGAGAATATGAAGGAAGATGGAACAGACAATAAAGTTTATCACATTACAGGAAACCCCTAAACATGAGGATAGAGCCACTGATATGGGAAATGCCCAGTCTGGCATCATGGGTAAAAGAACTCATGGACATGGACAACAGTGTATTAATTGTACTGTGGGAGGAAAGTGTAAGGGGACTAAGTGGTAATGGGAAAAAATACATTGAAAAAATTTTTAAAAATCTCAGGAGACAAAACAAAGCCTAGACATTCAAGGAATACATGGGTTATCAACAACTACCTTCCCTTATATTGTCCTACTCTTGAGCCCATGCAAAGTTGCTTAGATTCAAGAATGTGTTAATTGCCCTGACTGGCATGGCTCAGTTGGTTGATCATCGTCCTACAATGTGAAATGTCTCTGGTTGGTTCGATTCTTGGTCAGGACACATATTTGGGTTGCAGGCCTGGTCCCCTATTGATGTTTCTCTCACACACTGATGTTTCTCTTCCTCTTTCTCCCTCTCTTCCCTCTCTCTAAAAATAAATAAATAAAATCTTTAAAAAATGTGCTAGTTGATATTAAATGGGCAAATATATGTATAATTGAGTTCAAAGAAGAAGATATGATCTTTTTCTCTTTATTGATTTTTCTTTTAACTATTGATAATATGTTTGCTGCTTCCTCACTTGTTTAGTATTTTGATATCTAGACATTATGAGTTTTACTTTATTTAGTGCTGGATTTTATTTTTCTTCTTCAAAGAATGTTTACTTTCTTTTTTCCTTTCAGCATGTTGTCAATTAGCCTGATCGTTTTCTTTTGTTAAATTTTGTTTGAGCAGGTCGAGTTATATAATTAGCCACACTCTTATTGTATGTCCCTTTTGAAGTCTCTGTTTGATGTCCAAGTTGTCTCAAGTTATTCTGTGTGGTTGTTGAAAAAAGCTGAAAATTCTTCAGCTCTGGATGAGTTCTTTTAATTGATCATCTTATACCCTTTCAACTGTACTTTGCTCATCTTCATGTAGTTTCACATTCTATATGTTAAGCTCACTGTTTATTAACAGAATCAGTGGAAACCCCATGCAAAGTTCTGCTCTTTTCTTTCTGTGCAACTTCCTTCTTTCCTGTTCTCTGCCGTACAAATTGCCTATACTAATCTCCTTGAATTCCCACCTCAAGTACCTCAACTCCATGAGATTGCCAGGCTCTGTAGCGTTCTTCCCTCCACCGCAGTCCAGGGTGTTTCTTCAGGCCTAAGTCTGGGGAATTTATACAACTGACCTTATTTCTTTTTTTTCCCCCAAAAAAGTTTGGTGCTGCTGCCTGCTGTCTGTTTTCTGGAAACACCTATTAATTACATATAATTTTTTATTTTTGTATTTTTTTAAGAAAAGTCTTCACCTGAGGATATGTTTATTGATTTTGAGAGAGAGAGAGAGACAGACAGACAGACAGACAGACAGACAGACATTGGTTTGTTGCCTCCAGAATGTGCTGGGACCCAGGATCGAAGCTGCAACCTGGTTATGTGTCCTGACCTGGAATTGAACTGGCACGCTCCAATCAACTGAGCCACCCAGCCAGGGCTATTTTGAATTTTATTTCTGATAACAGAATGGCAGTGTGTTAAATCTAGTTACCTCATTCTTCTGTAACAGAGCAATTTTTAAGCCAGTCATTTTATTCCCTGCCTCCTAACTTTCAAAGAATCCACATTTCTTGGCCTAACGCTCTGTGTTTTGAGTAGCTACTGGGAAATAAACACTACTTTTTATCAATGTAGATTTATTTGTTTGCTTGCACTTAGACAGGAGACATTCACAGTTTTTAACCCTATGTACACCATATGTTGCTCACCATAGAAATTGCTCAAAGATTTCTTCTTGTTGAAGAAAACTTTCCCTGTTTTCTAGCATTCTTACATGTGTAAAATTTTATTTTTGTACCTGATTTGCAATGAGGATTTTGGAGATAATTGAGATGCTTGGGCTTATGCCTCTATCTTGAAATAAAAGTCTTGTACAGATTTATTAACTGATAAAATCAATAAATACCCATTCAATATAAATATCAAGGAATAAAATTAGTATGAAGTCCATTTAACAATCTAAATCTGTATTTATTACCCAGAATTTATGACATTGATTACAAAAACAATAATGGGGCAGTATGACATTTTTTAGAGAAATGTGTAATCTCAGTGGCAATTAAAGAGATGCACATTAGAACAATTTTAAAATACATATATATTCCTCGTAAGCTGTCAAAACAAAATAAAGTATAAATACCACTTATTGGCTTTTTGAGTTCAGGCTATTTATATGTCTCTTATGATACTTAAAATTTGTTATGTTCTTTCTAGAGTTAAATCTCACAATTCAAAAAATAAACCAACAAAACTATCTACATACTTTAAAACTATATTTTCCCTTTAAGAATATTCTCTCAGAAAAGTATTCCTCAAGAAGGAATTTTAAAGTAATTTAAGCTTGGGGTTTATGGTCTCAGTATGACTATAAAAAAGTCAGAAATGAACTAAATGTCCAATAAAAATATAATTTCTACATGAAGTATACAAGGTTAACAAAATTGAATGCTTTGTATATTTAAAATGTTGAATGTGTACCCCATTTCGAAAGATGAAAATCTTTATAGGGAGTGCTAATTAGTGCGAAACACTAAGTGTAGACCCAGTGATGTTAAATAATTTATATATCTATATAAATATTAAAATGTTTGCATTATATTTTTAAGATAATCAATTAATCCATGCTCAATATTCAAAATGTTCATCAGCTTACATAATTTCTTAAGGTAGAGGCTTGATTTTTTAAAACTCATTTTATTATAAGAAAATTACACTAAAAATCTTGAACTTCCTTTTAAATATATTTGCTCAAATTGTTACATACATTTTAAGCAAATAACATGAATATTTATATAATAGTTGGCTTTTTCAAATTTGTCATTTTGAAATTTTAAAAATATTTTAAGGAAAAAACAACTACAGAAAATTTCATGGGAAGAGGTAGAAGCAGGGTATAAATCTTAAGAATTCATCAAACTAAGCTGCTGTGTAAGGGAATCACTGTGGTGTTTCACAAACAATAGAGTTTCTCATGCAATTACCGTCATTTTCCTCAGTTTCTGATTATTTGCAAAACAATAACCATTTGGGCAATAGTTAATTGTTTCTCTTCAAACATTTGACACATTCTTCATTACTTTTAGTAGATGTGAGTCTCTTACTAAACCACAATTATAATTAAGACTGATGAAATCATTAGGCTTGTTGTAAACATTCAGTTTATCCAAATAGAGTTTGGCAACGTTTTAAAGGTCTTCTGTCAGGTTCATTCAATGTTTAATTACTTGTTGTTAATATTGAATGCCAGCATGATTTTTGTCATTTGTCACTATTTTCTAGTGCAGTAAGTCAACTAATTTTATTTATAATACTTTTACCCATCTGCATTTAAAATAACACCAAATATTATTTTTAAGTGTTAATTCATCTCTTTTCTTACAGATATAATAGATGCCAGGAAGTGTTGTTACTCTGTTCACTTTCTGATTAACTAAATAGGTACTTAGCATTGGTTATGGACCAAGTCCAGGTGAGACAAAAATTAAAATAACCATCATCCCTGACCTACATGCTCTCCAGGGAGCTCTACATAAATTCCAGTCAAGTTAAGGGCTCTTTAGAAAAGTTTTGTTTCTTTAACTTTTTAGATTATATGTCATGAAATAGATCAGATATTTTTATACAACTAAACTTTGTGTTTGGAAGGTCCACTTGCCCCTTGTCGAATATTTGTTCCTTGTGAATCTGTAGGATTGCACAAAGAATACGGAAACTTCTAGGAAATGTTTTTTCTTTCATAGACAAATGTGGCAAGCAAATTGTGGCAGCTTTAACTTCAAGACTCAGTCTTAAAGTACTTTCATATAGGCCTACTGTCTACCATCCAGTTTTTGAGATTTATACACTGAAAAGCTTTAGTTCTATTTAGAACTAAATAGAAATGGGAAGTTAATAAAAATAACTAACACAAAAATAAACATTCTGCTTTGTGAAGGCCTAAGATATTGGTGAACTTGAGTGATTATTAAAGATGGCACTGCTTACTTCTACTCTCAGCCATTAGTTCTTTAAATTTTATAACATGGATTATAGCCTGGGGTAATATTCCTTAGTTTCATTTCAGTGAGGGTATGAGCTGTTTTAAAAGTGAAATTAAAGACTTAAGTAAAAATTCTTTGATGGGCTAAATTCTTCCAAAGTACTTCTGGATTAAAATAGTTTTGCTATTTTACAGTTGTTCAAGACATATTTTCATAGGCTTTGTCTAGAGAAAACAAATTATTTTGTTAATAAATTTACAGATTCAGCATGAAATATGTTTTATGTAATTTACTGGTGAATATTTATTTTTAAATGTGAAGATAATAATGTCATCTAAAACTTACTGTGGATCAGGTAAAATATTGTTGTTTCATCTTGGTTATACCTTAAGATCACCTGAAGAATTTGGGGAAAAGTACTGATGCACACAGGCAACCACATAGAGATTAATTCAAACTTCTTGGGACAAGGACTTGACAAAGGTACTTAAAATCCTTTAAGTGTTTCAATGTGCAGGCATATGTAGAAACCTTTTTGGTAAGAGTTAGCAGCACTAGTCAGGCTGCAGAAGGCCACATTAAATGCTGGGTTTATAGACTGAAATGGGAGAGATATAGACTCTGTGAGATGAAGTACTATTTTAAATTAAAAATTAAATCCAAAAAGGTACATCACTGACTATGATATTATCCTGGTCCCTCCCCAAAACATGAAAATCAATAGTATTTGGTTTTATTAAAGAACCAAGAAAAGATTATTTTAACACATTCACATTAAGAAAATTAAGGTGCTTGTACAAATATAAGGAAATAACCATAGTGTTATGTACCAGGCTCCTGAAAATAAGCTCATTGAAGACTAAGAATGTATGCTTTACTTATATGCAGTCATTGTACCTACAACAAATGCCTTTTCAGATGACTGGAGAGTCATGCTCAGGCTCTTTGAAGTAGAAATTCAATTGAGGGGGAGTTGGGGAGGAAGGGAGAAGTAGGTCCAGCACAGTTAGAAACTATTTCATTAATATGTAACACTAAATACAAATGTTTTAGAACTGTTCAGGTTGTTGGACAGTAATAGAAATATTTTATATATAAGTGTAAGTTATTCTTAGCAGTTGAATTCTTTTTATATAGTCTTGGGCAAAATTAGTACCTTACACTATTTTCCCCAGAATTGCAAACGGTTGTGAATGAAGATGAAGGCACAAGCTCTCTGGAGTATCCAAATAATAGGAAAGTTTTGTCTCTTTTTCTTTTTCTGTAAAGGACAGGACCCACAAAAGTCCTCACAGTGGGTTGTAAAAAGAATGGGCTTTGTAAGCAGACAGGCCTGTGTTTCAATGATACCCATATTTACTAGCTGTATGACTTATGACAAGGTCCACTTCTTATAGTTTCACTTCAACAATGATAGTTGCTTCTTAATAGCTGTAATTATTATTACTCTTTCCTTTACCAACCCTTTAAATTTAAGCAGTATTCAAAGTTTGTTAATTCTTTTCTCCCTCTCCGCATTCTGCCCATTACATTCATCTTATCTCCTGGTTTCAGATGATGGCTCTAAACTGGAGACATGGTCAGAGCTTGGTTATAGCTCTGACTGCCTTTTCTAAATAAGATGTTTGATTATGTCTTAGACAGACCTTCCTAAAGCTATCTTAAAGCTCAACATATCCAATATTAAATTTAAATTTGTCACCATTCCCCCAAAAGACTTCTCATGTATTCAAGTTAAAAATCTGAAGACTCCTCATGTGTTCAAATTAAAAATCTGAAAAAGAAACTGTGCATCTTCAACCTCATCTATGAGGTTCAATCAATCATGAATTCATGTCAATCTTTCACCTAACATATCTTTGAGTCTGATTATATCCACTTGTACCCCATTCTTATTGCTACTTTCTTATTTTAGGTTAGTTATCTAAGCTTTAATTTAGATTAATCACTACCAAGTACTTCTTAATGATTTTGCTATCTTTTGCCTTGCAAATCTTCATGATTTTTTGCTCTGTAACCACAATATTCTCCTTTCTAAAAATATTTATTTATTTTAGAGAGGGGGGGAGAGAGAGAGAGACATTGACATCGATTTGTTTTTCCATTTATTTATGCATTCATTGATTGATCCTTGTATGTGCCCTGACTGGGGATCAAACCCACAATCTTGGCAAATCTGGTAGATGCTCTAAGCAACTGAGCTACACAACCAGGGCCATAAGAATCTTAAACAAATTTCTCTTTGTGTCATTTTTGTGATCAACATCTTACAATGACTTTATGCAACTTCTTTTCATGGTCTTTTGATTTAGTAACCAAGTACTTCCTTTCATTTCTTAACATTTTCCATGTACATGATTCTAACACATTAAATCTTATCTCTGGTATTCTAGTACTTTCCACATGCTGCTCCCTCTCCCAAAGCTCCCTATCTACAACCAAAATTCTCTACAACTGAACTTTCAGTTTAAATTCAGTAAAAGTTAATGGAATACCTATTGCAGTCATCCGTCCTTGTACCAAATTTTTATTTATATGTATGGGAAGCGGATAATTTTTATTTTAAGTTCATATGTTTCTGATTAAAAGGAAGACAAAGCCACACGTGGACTTGATGTTAGACCACAAGGTCCTCGATTTCAAGTCTGATGCCATAATGGAATGAGACTTTCCAGACCTTAACATAAGGATGAACATATTTTGCTTGTGGGAGGGTTATAAGTATAATGCTCATGGGTGAGAGGACAGCATGTTAGATTACAAAGTGTTGCTACAACAATTTGCTTCCCATCTCAACAAAAGGTTAAATCATTCTTGAGTTTGGTTTGGCATTGTGATTAATATGATTTGAGCAATACGATGTGATAGAAACGAAGTTCTGTGATCTCTGACCTCAGAACTTAGAAGACATCGGACCTTCATCTTGCTGCTTCTTGGAACCATAGAATGACTTGTGAACAAACAAGACAGACTGTTAGGAGATTAGAAGCCATTTAAGCTGAGCAATGCCACCACCTCCACCACTCCAGCTATCCCTGGGAGCTAACTTCAGACTTGTGAATGGAGCCATTCAGGACCAGTAGAAGAATCAACCAGTTTAGCTGTCCAAGTTAAGATGATATCATTCCTCAGTTCCAACCTTTGCAAACGCCCTCTATATCACTCTGTATAGAAGCCATTTCACTCAGGATCAAAGAGTGATATGATATGGTTCCTTGCTATCACTGGGACATATTTTTTGTACTAATATTCTTGCCCTTTACTTTTCACATTGGCTTTATTAATTACTCCTCAAGCAGGCCAGACAAGCAAGAATTTACTGTAGCTATTACACCTACTGATAATACTTTTCCAGTAAACCACTGAACACCCTCATTCGATCAGGGCTTTACTTTGATATCACCTTCTCATTGTGGGCTACAGTAATAATTTTTACTGAAATCTGCAGCCTTTTTTTCAGTGTCCCTTTTCTGCTCTACTTTTTCCCACAACACTTATGACTTTCTAAAATAATGTATAATTTATAGAGTTCTATTATTTATGTTTTTCCACTCATAAGATCCTAAGTTCCACCAGAGTAGAAATCTTTGTTTGATCATAAAGCTATCTCATGCAACTAGGACAATATAATAAGTGCTAAGTGCACATTTGTGGATGAAAAAAAGAATAAATTTATATAAAAGGGCATATGTACACACATTTGTATTATTATTTTTTCACTTAATATTTTTTTCTAGAGATTTTGCTATGCTTTACACTATTCTTTAAGGATTTTAATGTGTACACCATTCATTTAATCATTCAGTGATTAATGGAGTTAAGCTTTACACTTTTAGATATAATGCATGAATGAAAACCTTTTAAATGACTTTGGGCTTTAAAATAAATCCAATAAGAAAATGTGATGGATCAGAGCATATGAACATTTTAAAGTCGTATTTTTTTAAAATATAAATTTAATTAATGCCCAATATTAGTCTTTTTAAAAAAGTGAAAATTAGCAGTTAAGTGAATAAATGACAAATAGCTCTATGATTCTGTTTTACAGTTTCTGTACAAAATAATAAAATAAATGCAATCATTCAAATATATTTATGACTATATATTCATATGTGACATCCAAATATATACAAACATTTTTGCATAAACTTGTGTATATTATAGGGCAGAATTTTGATTAAATTCTGACATCTGCATTACATTGTGGGCAATTATGCATGTAAATAATTAAATATATTTCATAAATAAGGAGCTGGATTACAGTTTCAATTCTGCATTTTAGTAATATTTTTATATGAATATATATAAGATCAAAACTATTGGCCCAAAGATTAGTGTTAATAATAATATTATCAAATAACCTTTAAGTTACAAAATTATATAGTGAATACATATTGCTCTACAAATTGCATTGGTTACTTTTTTTCTCTAGGAATAAATGACATGCATTAAATTATAAATATTTCATTTTAACTTATTAATCAAAACATTAAAATGTACACTGCCCAGAATATTTATCTGACAATGTAGAAAATGTAGTCATAACTGATTTCAGGTTTTTTTTTTTGCAAGACACAACTATTAAAGGGTAAACATGAAAAATATTCATGTTTGCCCTATAGTAGGGTACACATGAGAAGCATTTTATCATTCTCATTCATAGTTTTTCATGGTGTACATGTTACAGAAATATTCCTTTATATAAAAATCAAACAATTTTGTTCATCTTGACCCATCTCCTAATATTTGAGGCAAAGCTGAAAGATGTTTATGTAAAGGAGATAATTTTTCCCTGATGATTTGGTTTACATTGATTTCCCCTTCTAAAGCTCCTTTGGTAACGTTTGCCTAAAACATAAAATTAGCAACTCATTACATGTATTCTTGTTCAATGCTGGCTCCAGGAAAAAAATGGGTTCCCTAACATTGCCTGGATCCTCCTTACCTCTCCTTTTTATGTACTTTTCCTGTTTTGTAGGAATCCTCTGCCTCAAGTACTTTAAACCTTTCTAAAAAATGGCCCAGCATGAGTGTAAATGATTATACAATTATTTTCTTCTTCCAATGTTGACCAATTTACTTTTTGGGGCAAAAGTTTGTTACCTAAAACAAACAAAAAACAAACTCCACATTTTTAAGTGGGAAGTGTTCAGTGATTCCAAAATCATCAAATAAAGCTTTACCTATCATTCCTTCTTCATAAATCAGATTTACAGATTAAGTTTTTTCAGATAGTGAAGGTGTAGTTTGCACAAGTTCATGAGGAAAATAATGTCTTTTTGCCTTAGTATGCCTCATAGCACTTCGCATGCCATAGATGTATGTCAACAATGTAATATATACATACAGGTAGACAAAGGGGATATTGATTTTTATTATTTTATTTAGTGGATTAGGCTAATCAGATGAAATCTATTTTCTGCTTTGAGTAAATATAATTCTAGACATCTCTCTATATTCAAGTGCCAAAGAATGTACAGATATGTATTTGGGTAAAATATTTGTATAGAATTGTGACAATAATAGTCAGCAATTAGCCCTGGCTGGTGTGGTTCAGTGGACTGAGCACTGGCCTGTGAAGCAAAGGGTCCCTTGATTCCCAGTGTAGGGCACATGCTTGGGTTGCAAGCCAGGTTCCCTGCAGGTGACCTGCGCTGCCAAGATGCAACCACACACTGATGTTTCTCTCCCTCTCTTCTTTCCTCCCTTCTCCTCTTTAAAAAATAAATAAATAAACAAATAAACAAATAAATGTATCTTTAAAACAAATAATAGACAGTAATTAAGACGTTTATAATATAAATTGTTAGGTTTATTGTATTCAATTTGAACAGGAAAAATAATATGCTTTGAAAAAGATTATTGAACTTCATACAATTTTTACCAAAACATTTTTAAAAGACATTCTGACATTTTTTTCCCATTGATTTATAAGGTCTAGAGAACATTTTTCATAACTGGAAGAATGTGTGAATGCTTCAGCCAATAAAGTATGCCAAATTTAATGCTGTATTATTTCTGGGGTTAGATCACAGAAGGCCATACAGCTTTAACCTGATTCACTTGGGTCTCTCACTCTGGAGGAAGTCACCTGCCATGCATAAAGGCAGCATGGACTCATCACACCTACTAAGCATAGCCCTCTATCTAACTCCAGATATGTGAGTGAAGCCCTCTTTTATTGCTTAGACTGGTCCATCCACCTGCTGGGTATCACTGGGTATTCTCAGTCCCTCCCATAAGACACAGAAAAATCACAAAAAATCACTCTACTCATCCCTGGCCCAAATTCATGATCTACTAAATCTGTGATATAAATTAGAATGGCTGTAGTTTGCGGTAGTTTCTTTTAACATAATATTGTATAACTGGAATAGCTTTCCAAAAAAAAAAAAGAAATCTCAATGAGTTTCAGAGAATGGAAATATAAAAAACTTTGTGCCAAACCCAGGAATGTTGTACTGTATATTATAAGCATAGTCCAAGTGAACCCAGACAATATGAAGTCAAAAACAAAAGATAAGCCAAGGATACTGAGAATATTTTAAAATAAAAAACAAAATCAATTATTCATTACAAATGACATGATGAAGATGCCAAATAATTAAAGAAGAATATGAAAGGGTGTTATAATACTATATATTTAAACAGTTATTGCAATCTACCCCCTTTCCTGACCTTATTGTTTCTATCCTCTCAGCTTTCTTAGGTGTATTTATTATTTTTTAAGAAAAAATATCTAATAACCATGAACTATATTAACTTCTCCATAGGACAAAAATATTTTGTATGTTTTCCTGAAGTGAATAATATATGTATAAGTATACACACATATGTAAAATACAATATATAGACTACTTAATAAATGTTAATTATGATTCTATGTCTTTTTATTTACAAGTACCTTGTTTTATCCAATATCCATAGAAAAGGTTGAAAATTGAAATGTTGTTAATTATAATACAGCATGAGCAATTTAGTATTTTTAAAAATACATTTATTATGTCACCTGCTTTAACATATGTTTGTCAGGACTGTAGAGCTATAAATTTGGTTCATTCAGTTTATGGAAAATAATCAGAAAATGCCAGTCCTTATTGTCTAATCTATAAGCCCAATTATTCCATTAGGGTAAAAATCTACCTTGTTTTTCAATCCAAATGAGCATGCCTCCCAGTCGCGCCTCCCCACCCCCACTTCTGAGCAGGAAGATAGAAAGATTAGGCATGGTAGCACCTCTGTCTTCACTGTTTTTAAGGATATTTTGTTTGTGTTTGTTTCAAACGACTCACGTTTAGATGTCATTCATTCTTTGACAAAAGGGAATGGAGAAGTTAAATTTTTCAAAATATTCCTCTGATAAGCACCAAGATGTTTTCTCACCTGGAGACAACACATCAGTTTAAGATTCAGGATCCTTGCAGGAAGGACATTCTGGGGGTGGGGGACGGCAGCTTGTAAAAAGTGAGATGGAAAACCGAGCTCCCCGCGATAGCTTTATAAATTGTTGGCACGTTCTCAAGCAGATCAGTTTTGGAAAGGAATGTAATTGTAAGTTAAAAATCTATAGGTGATTTGTTTAATACTCCCTCTCTTTATCTACCACCTCCCTTGAAAATACAGATGTAGATCAAAGTTTAAAAATGTTTTATTTAGAGAAAACGACAAACATTCAGGTTTTATATTGATTCAATATATTGTTTAATGGCAGGGAAACAATAAACTTTACTATTGTTATTTTATTTCTGTTGATATTTATACTTTATTTATATTATTAGTATTGTATGCAGTTTAGACTTTATTCCCAAGTCCTCCAAGTCAATTGTTTGTTATTATTTATTAACTCCATCAGTGTGGGAATGAGCCTTGAGTAATGGGGAAGTGCCTGTTACAAATTCCCAAGCCACAGATGATTAGCTATCATTAGTTGGCCCATATTGACACAAGCCATCAATAACATCTTTCATGCTTTATCTATATTATTTAATTTGTTGCAACAAATTAACATTATGCAATTTTATTAAAGTAATTCCATTTTTGAAAGTATATAATATCGATTCATTCATAATGCTTCCTTATTTCCTTAAGGTCATATGACCAGTCTCAGCATCAGTGTTTAGTAAGAGCTCAGTCATTTACTCATCATATTTCCACTGTTACTGTCTATAATTGCTCATGTGTATCTCATCACATGGACAAACCTCATTACTATTTTATCCAACATTCATTTATGTGCCCTAAGACCATGTTTGTTTTGTCCCCCACTACATTCCCAGCGATTAACCTAGTGTCTAATTTTTAGGGTTTAAAAAAAATTTTTTTTGAGGAATAAACTAATGAGTTAACAGAATTTAATTAATATATTGATTAAAGAAAAAAGTGTTATTTATTTTTCAGATGTTTGTTTGATTATTTTTTGGGAGAATATAAATTAGCAGTACCAAAAAAAAAAAAAAATCAAATTACTTTGATCCAGGAAGCAAAGTATATAATGGCATATTGACCAGGTTGAAGTTAAAGAATTGTGTCAATATTAAAATCTCTGAATATTTAAAAAGAGTAATAATACCATATTCTTGTAATAATCATAAAAGTACCCCCTAATCCATACAACAGTGGTACTTAATCTTTAAAAAATATTTTCCAAATTTATTTGTTTTGTATGACTGATGTGATTTGTGCAGTTTTTTCTAAGTTTAAGCATTCCTTTGCTATATGTTATTTTATATTTTGAGATAATACCTTTCAGTATCTTTTGTTTCTAAAATACTTTTAAATAATTTTTACACTAAGCAGACCCATATTTACTTTGAAAAATACTACAAAAATTTTATTAAGTGAAGTGTTATTTTAACACAGTTGAAACCTATTTGTCTTATTGAAAATTTAGCACTCATTCTATTCTACTATTATTGTCATTTGACCCCTTTTTTATTTACAAATTTTATTTATCATTTTGAGGTAAATTTCATAAGTATTGCTTAATTTCACATATATGCATGCTTTTCTCTTGCATATTTTTAAAGGATTTCATTTGGAATTTAGTATAGTTATTCATTTTTTAATGATTTTATTTTCATTAAATAATTGAATTATATATATGATCTTCTATCTGTTTCTACAACCTGCTGTGTTAGAATAATCACTGAGCAACATTTTAATTGGCCAGTTATAAATATTTCATTCTTATTATAAAATTGCTGATTCGTATTTAATGTACTTGGAAAGACAACACCCTGTTCCATTGATATATGCTCTATGATAAATTCTGAGAAGTAATAAAGGGACAAACATTATTACTATCCAACTGTGCTTGGTTAAAAGTCCAGTACACAATTTTTTTTTTTGTATTCTCTGAATGATCTTCTTTGTCCAGAATCTTGAAAACTACTCCACCTCCTCTGACTCAGGTTGATCCACATTGACTTTGCTAATAATTACCTGATAATATACAACTAGCTGTCTCCAAATTAAAGGACTTTGATCTTGTGAAATAATTTTATTTCACAAGCGCTTCTATATAGTTCAAGGAAATGACAATGCCAGGAGGTAAGAAGAAAAGAGTACTTTTTTGATCCTATGATTATAAAAGCTATCAATTTCACTGAGTATTTTATCTGAAAGCTGAAATAAAATATTAATGTAAAATATCCAATTTTTTGCTGGGTTATTGAACTGATAGCTTTTTGGTCAAACATCCCCATAAACACCTTAGCAACTGTTTTCTCAACAGATATTCAAGTGTACTTCAGTTTATTAAATTAATCTTTTCGATAAATTGAAGACACGTGAAGAAGCCACCTGGACTCCCACACTTACTTTGAACTAGGATGGTTACCAGTTTAGACAACACTCTGCATTTCACAATGTAGGTATTTCATGCAAAACAGACCCCAAAGAGCGATATTAAAAGAGATCTCATTATAATTCGATAAAATAAACAATAATTGCATAATTTTCAAGATTAGTTTTTATTATTTGCTTTCACAATTACTATGCTTTCTAATTTGGGGTAAATATTCTAAAGAGACTATAAAGGGAAGAAAATAGAATGTTTAGCATCTCTTGATTCCTTGTGTGTGTGTTTTCTTGATAATGTTAGGGAAAGAGCTATAAGATTCTACAAATACTATCTTTACAATTCGCCTGATCATGTTTTGTTTCATGTTTGTAAGATTATATTTATATTGGATGATTTGATCTATAATATCCATTTTTTCTCCTAAATAGGCCATTTTTGGTTTGTTTGCCCTGCACTCTGTTGAGTAAAATTCAATCCTCACTATTCTGAACAAGGGCAGAAACTGCTGATGACCTTTCAGCACTGCTCTCATTCATATTAATGACAATCTCGTATCTTTTCAATTGTGCTTGACTCTTCTGCTTTTCTCTATGAAAAGCTATAAATGACACCTGAGCAGAAATCTTTAATCTGAACTTGAAGGCGCAGTAAGCTTCTCTGGGTTTCAAGTTCTTTTTTTTTTCTGGAAACACAGACTGCACCCATTTTTTTGAATGGCATTTGGGCAAACTTTCTATGACTCATGGTTAATTGCTATTAGGAAATAAAAAAAGAATGTCTTTTCTTCTCTTTTTTTTTGGCTTAAGCCTACTAATAGCAGTGGCCCTCGTTTTTTAATAAAAACTCCATTTCATGTTTCAGAGATACTGAATAGTGCACCACAATAAACTAGATTGAGATTCTTTACATAAATAATTTTAAAGCTTTCATTGATTGTATTTCACTCATAAAAACTTACTAAATTACCTTTATTATACTAATTATTATATAATATCAAAGAGTCCCAAACCCTACTTTGTCCCAAAACATTATTTCTTAAAAGCTTTGCTTAGCTGAATTTTACATAGTAATGCCAAGTTAACTGGTTGATTCAATGAAATAGCCAACTGAAATCCAATTTTTTGACTGTTTTACATATGTAATAGTGATTTTATTTTATTTTATTTTTAAATTCTTTTCAAGTACAGTTGTCTTCATTTTCCCCCCACGATTCACCCCTCTCCCTGTCCATCTCCACCTCCCACCCCCAGTCCTACCCTGTTTGGCTTTGTCCATGTGTCCTTGTTACATGTTCCTTGATGGGCCTTCCCCTTCTTTCCCATGATATCCCCCTCCCCTCTCAACTCTGGTTACTGTCAGTTTGTTCTTTATTTCAATGTTTCTGGTTCTATTTTGCTTGCTTGTTTGTTTTGTTGATTAGGTTCCACTTATAGGTGAGATCATACGGTATTTGTCTTTCACCACACTATTTCACTTAGCATAATGCTCTCCATTTCCATCCATGCAGTTGTGAAGGGTAGGAGCTCCTTCTTTCTTTCTGCTGCATAGTATTCCATTGTGTAAATGTACCATAGTTTTCTGATCCACTCATTTACTGATGGGCACCTAGGTTGCTTCCAACACTTGGCTATTGCCAATTGTGCTGCTATGAACATTGTGGTGAATAGGTATTTTTGCACAAGTGTTTTAGGATTCTTAAAATCCATTTAAAATCTTATTATGTTAGTAATACATTACTGCAAATTGATGAGCAGCTTTTCTTTTACCTTTTAGTTCTTTATGAACCACAAAATATTGCTTATTAAATATAATATAATGAAGATGTTAAGTAGCAATAATTGATTTGTTTTTCTGAAAATACAATATTAAATTTTTACAAAATATCATAATGGTAATTTTTCTTCTAAAATAAACATTTGTGTCTTTGAAATACAAGTTATACTAATTAGAAGATAACTAGTCCATTTTTTGAAATGATTCATTTATTCATAGATATATATTGGTTGTCTACTAAATGCCTGTAATTAGGGGTAAAAATATAAGATAAGGTTAATATATCTTCTCTGAAAATGTACTGTGAAATGTCAATCACTCCCAGCCTTTTAGTTAGTAAAATAACTGTTGTATATTGAGTAAATTACTTAAAGGTGTGCTTTAATTTCCTCATCAGTAAAGGGAAAAATAACTTCCTCCTTGTATTGTTGGACTAAATGACCTATAACAATTCTTGACATATAAGTTTTATTATTGTTATTACATTTTCCAGAAATAAAGATATATGAGGTTCTTGTCACAATGATTACAGTTATTTAAGGACATAGATAAAAAATAATTTAAACATTAAATTAGTAAATATGATGAGTGTAGAGAGTAAAATGAATAGAGATTTGTGAGGAAAAAATAATATAATGAATATATGCCTGCATAGGATATAGACTTTCTTAAATGGAACATATTTTTTATAAGGGAAATTATAATATTATACACATGACTCAACTCTATGTTATATGCCATAGAAGAGGACTGAAGAAAATACTTATAGAAGCAGAGAAAGATAATTTCTAATATTAGAACCAGAGCAGTTCCATGAAAACGTTAGCAACTAACTGGATTTTATAGGATTGTCAGAGGTTACATTTACTGTGTGAGTTATAGGAACTCAGAGCCAGGAAGCATAATACCCTATACATCTAAGCACATTGTCACAATGGTAAGATTTTATTCATTTTTATTGCTAAATAACATTGTATTTTTATATATATATATATATCTTCCTTATCATTCATCTGTTGATAGATATCTAGGTTTTTCCATATCTTGGTTATCACTAGTAATGCTTCAGTAAACATAGGATGGCTATATCTTTTTGAAATAGTGTTTTCACTTTCTTTGGATTAACACCCACAGGTGGAATTGCTGAATCATATGGCAGGTCTATTTTCAATTTTTTGAGGAATGTCAAAAGAATTTGTTCATTATGACTAATAATAAATCTTAATAAGATATAAAAATATATAGATGCTAAACAGCACCCATAGCTGTGAGTTCTGGACTTGCAAGTTGAGCATAGGTCCTGAATCCCAGCTGCGCTAAGTGTGAAGATGACTCTGCATATACTTTCAAAAGTCCTCCCAGCTATTCCAGAGTCAATTTTTCTTTTTAGATTGTAGCCTGAGGATAAAATCAACCAGTTCTCTTCTATTGGGAGTTGATAATCATACTCTAATTTGCCTTTGAATTTTCAGGAGACACTGAGAAAACTCTTAACATTTCTTACCAAAGATAATTTAGATTCTGGAACCTTACTTTTACCTAATTGTTAAGTTGCAACAAGGCTCAATTCTTTGTGACCTGTGGAAAGCAGATCCAATGGAAGATTTCTGAGAAATAGCTCAACGGGGTAAAAACAGATATCAAAACAGTTTTGAGATGTTAATGATTAATCCTTAAGTCATTGATCTCCACATAAAAGCTTCTTAGATATCATGGAGGTGTTCCAGAAAATGCATATATCTCACATTAGAATTCACAACTAGCTTTCTCAGTAATGCATGTTCAGCTGGCCTAAATGCAACTTGATGTTCTGTTATTTTCTGAAAATACTTTCCAGTGTAACATTCTTGAGGCCCATGCATTAGATCATATTGTCCTGGAGTATATTCTTTATCTTGATTTAAAAAAATGATTGTGTAGCTTACAGTGACTGTGTAATAATGAAAAGGTGCATTGTAGGCAAATTTATAAGGAAAAATATGTCCTATTTTAACCAGTATCTTTAGCCAGAACCATTTCAGATCCTTGGGCGAAGTGGGGAGGTCTAGGTCAGAGCTTGTGGTGTACGATACAGATTGTGCATGGAAATGTGTGTGAGAATCAATTATGACTTTACCAAGGGAGCTTATGCACTTTACCTGGGAGGCCAAGCAAAGAAACTGACCATGAAAACTCTAGAAAGGAAGGTAAGAAGATTGGGATGTTTGTCTCTTTGGAGCAGACAGTTAATTAGAAAGGAGGAATATTAGGAAATGTTTGGTAAAGAAAAAAAAAAGCATCCTGAATTAGAATCTTAATTTAATTTATAATAATTTCTCTGAATTTTGTTACATATTATTTAAACCTTCAATAATCTGAAAATTTTAGTGTACTGACATTTTTCCTAGAGTTGATTGAAATAAAAGAATATTTTTACTGAGTACAAACATTTTCTTATATAATGGCAATAGATAAACTCTTTATAGTAAGCAATACTATAGTGATTTTAATAAGGATAATGTTTTTATGTGAACCAATAAGTGAATGGTAAATGTTCTATTCAGTTCATCATACATTGATTGACTACATGAAGAAGAGTTCTTGTCTGAAGTAGAAATTATTTGCTGCTAGTAGCATATCGAATGTTAGCTAACGTAAGCAAGTAAGGAATTTATTGGAAAGCCAGAATATCTCATCTCACGGAGAAGCAGAAGAGAAAGAGATTAGACATTAAGCCACGTTTCCCCTAGAATGTCACTTTTTGCTCAGTTTTTTTTTTTCAATTTGCCACCCAAATTATAAACTGTGCCAAGAACAAAATTAGCTCCTCTCAAAATGTCATCAGTTACTTTGGAGGTATTAAGTCCAGGTTGAGCGTTTCCTCACCAGCCACCTATGAAGGGCCACCATCATGCTGTCGCTCTAGCTTCTTGGGATCCATGTGAAAGGAGAGCGGCACTGCTCCCGTCCTGTGCAGTTCTTTCGTTTGGATGCATGGCAGCTTTGCTTGGGCTCAGAGTTTTACAAGACCTCTTGTGAATTACTCCTCAGCTTCAATAGTTATGTAGAATTTTATGTTTGTCCAGAAAATTTTACCTTTAGTGCTTGGTTCTCACATTGAAATAGAAAAAGCTCATGGCAAGTTCGCAAACCAGACACCATCCCATCCCTTTAACCTCCTGCTTTCCTAGGGCCTACACCCTCCTCCCATCAGAGATCCTGGAAACCCGTGTTGTAAACATATTCTAGGTGAGGAGCCACGCACACAAGAATATTCTTTGATTCTAGGAAATAAGTCATTGTTGCTGAGAAAAGATCTTTCCTGTTGGATAAGAGAAGACTTCAAAATGCAGGTCTCCTTTCCTAGGCAGGAGTGCTGTGCCCTTGCTGGTGTCACTTGCTTCTTACCCTCACGTTGACAAGGCAATCAGTAGTGCTAGATCCTGACTTCTTTGACACTCAGAATGGGCTGACAGAAGCCTCACAGAATGCCTTCTTTGTGTGTTTTCATAAGTGGTTGGTGGGTGCTCTGTAGGTTAATTCTGATCACTATCCTGGATAAAAAGGTATGCCTGATCATTGATCATTTCTCTGACTGATAGGTTCTTAAATTTTTTGGTCATGATGAATATAAATTTCTGACCCCTAGAAATTTAGGGATATAACCTAACAGGTATGAATTTGGACTTGTGCATGTTTATCCATGTCTCTGACTCATTACCCTAATCATTCTGTGGCCCACTTAAAATGAGGGAGGGGAAGATATTTTCAGAAATTAACTATTTGAATGGCCTGAGTTGTACATGATAAGAGTTAAAACACCACTACCACCAAAAAAAAAAAAAAAAAAAAAAAGACCTATTATTTTTTTCTCTCTCTCTTTAAAAACTCTGTGAACTACTTTTCTCTCTTTTTGAATAAAATGTTAGGGAGGTACCATAGCTTTTCTCAGCACTTCTTGGTAATAAAAAAAATCCTTCAGACATTTTGATCCAAGAATACTCTTACTATCTTGGGTAATTATCAAAAATGCAAAACATGTTTGCTACAAGTTGGATCTTTTTTTTCCCCTCTCCCTACTTTTAGTAGGAAGGTTGAATGGTATGAGGGAACATGGGGGACTTCTGCACTATTTCTCCATTGTGGTTTTGTATTTTTTTTTTATTCCCTTAGATTATCATGGTTTCTGATATATGTCGGTTTGGTGTTAGGAGGGGAGAAGAATAAAGGAAAGGACATATAGCCATGTATATTGTCACTACTGTCATGTTTAGATGCCAGTGCTTGCCAGATAGTTAATGTAAGGCATTTTGCAGAACAATTTTTATGTTTTTAGAGACTTTCTCAGGGAATATTCAAAAGCAATGTGGTATGGGTGGGGCAGTTTGAGATGCCATCTCTCACATTCTGAGAGATGCAACTTGCAAGATAAAATGCCACAATGTTATTCTTGTATGTACTTCATTATGTGAGGTTTTCTCTGTTGGAGCCTCATCACTCCCCAGGTAGTCTTCTTGGGTGAAGTCTTTTATGAGATGACTTTCAGAATTTGTCTGGGCCCTTGTCATTGCAGGAGAAGCAGTGTGCTTCAAATGCATCTCCTTTTCTTGGATCGACTATCCCAAGCTTGAGTTGGACTTCAATCACTTGATTCAGACTCTCGGGGACAGACACATAACAACCTCTCTAAATGATCATTTAAGGCCCTTTTAAGTAAATCCACAGGAGAAGAAAGCATTTGTCTCCTATGTTGATAGTGGAGAGGGAAAAAAATTGTAGTTCTACCTATTTTTGAGAGCAAACATTCATTCTTTAACAGAGCCACACATGTTTACACTATTTAGAGGGGACATGGGCTAAGAAGGACTAAATCAGTTTAGGCAGCTCCTTCTACAAGTCCCCTATCAGTGGTTTTGCAGACCAGGTACCCCACTAAGAGAATGGGAGGTCAATTTGGCACCCCTTACATTCTGCTCTACCTTTGAATTATAAGCTGAAACTTACATTTTAATAAGCATTCATATATTATCATTATATAGAAGGAGAAAATAATGGAAGATAATTCAATTTTATAAGCGGAAGGAAAATAAAAAACAAAATTATAGATAATACAATTAAAAGAAGGCAAGTAAAGAAAGAGATTATAGGGAGAGGGCCCAAAGAGCGAAAAACCTGTAGCATAAAGAAAAAAGTATGATTGATCAAATCAAACCTGTTTTTTTTAGTAATTTATAAAGTATAGGAGAGAGTGGGAATGGAACTATTCAATTTTAATACTGTTTTAATATTTCAATGATATCTTTAATGTTTTGAAATCTTAAAACAAAGGTGCAACAGTTGAAATATAATTTAAAGTATTTTAAAGTTAAAGATGATTATGATATAAAGATTTAAAAAATAGATTAGCATGTTTCAAAGAGAAATTGACAAAGCATTTTTGGATGTCTTCTCATGTTTAAATGCAGTTAGATGAAATTCAGCCTGATTAGAGTGAAGTGTAAGCAAATATGACATTGTGGCTTCCTATATTGCAACTTGTAGTATTCTTGGAAAATTGTTTTGGTAAAAGCTGTTATTTTCAATGACTCTGAAAGTAAATATTATGAACCATTATTAACTTCATGTCTATTAGCACCTTAAAAAAAGAATGATGTGCTCTATATAGTAGATAATTTTTACTGTCTGACTGCAAATATAAAGTTTTATTTGCATAAGCAATCTGATACAGTAAATGTAGAACAGAGGAGAAACAAAATTTAAAAAATAGAAGTAATGAAGTACCTTCATGTTGAAGAGTAAAACAGAACTATCCTATTGTCATATCAATATTTTTTGACATCAGTAGGTATATAATCATGTTTTTCAATTGAAAATACAAACTCACTTTCACTAATTCTTTTAAGTTTTTCCTATGTGCTTAGTTAGCATCAATGGTAGTCAATCTCAAGGGGTGGTGATTAACAAAACGCAGGGCTAAAACAAGGCAGCAATTCCAATAGCTCAAATCTGCAGAAAACCTATTGTACAATGTAAAGTAAGTAACACTGGTATTACTTTGTTTTGAATATTGTGGTTGAGATCCTGCTAAAAATGCAATTGATGCTAAAAGCAGGTGTTTTTAGAAGTATATAATTGGATAATAAAGTATCCAAATGCCAAATACTATAAAATATAATTATTGAGAAAGTACTATGGAAAATCTTTGATGGGTAGCAAAAAACAAACAAACAAACAAAAACCCTCAACAAAACAAAACAAAATAAAAACAAAAGCCAGTTGACATTGAAATTGCCTTTATTTTCATAATTGAATAAGATGGATGCTGCAAAGTTCTAAGTGTAATATTAATTTTTATTTTTTTATCCTCACTCTAGGACATTTTTTTTCATTGCTTTTAGAGAGAGAAGAAGGGGGAGAGAGAGAGAGAGAGAGAGAGTAGTGGGGAGAGAGAGAGAAACATCTGTTGGTTACCTTCTCTTAGGCAACCTTTTGATCTACAAGATGACACTCCAACCAACAGAGCCACATTAGTCAGGGCTAAGTATAATATGAACTTTGAGAAATTCAAAGGAAAAGTTATAAATACGAAGGTCATAAGCACTCAGAAATACAATCTGGGGTTGGGGTTGAATGGTGGAAGCTAGTGAGGATGCTCAAGAAAAGGGCTAGTGAGGCTAAACTCATTTCCCTTTCTGATGTGGTTACTACTCTTATAGATGTGGAAAGTAGTGCAGGCAATTTGTACCAATATTTTACTAAGCCATTTGACAAAGGCCCACACAGTTTTCTTGGAGCCAAGAAGAAGAATGACAATTTAGAGTTTCTAAATATTCCAAAGTGGCCGGCACATTGTGCTTACCAATCTCTAATTATCTGGAGAGAGGTGACTAATTGTGTTATTTGGCAATTGAAGTGTACTTGTCTTGTTGTTTTAATTTTAAAAGAACTTATAAAAACATGGTTTTGTGAGGAAACATATGTTCCAAAAATTGGATTTTATGAAAGGATAAGAATTTTAAAAAGTTGACAATGTGAATAGGCAAGCACAACAAGAAGAAATTTGGTAATTTCCCTTGTATTAGACAACAATAAACAAAAACAAAACTGAAAGTAGGAGCCTCAGCACTGTAGGTGTTTTTTTCATTAGTTTTGACTGAAATCCCAAAGTTATTAGAGTAAATATTGCTATACATAAAATGAACATAAGAGCCTCACATCAATTATTTTTGAGTCCATTTAAAAATGTATTATTTATAAATGTGTATTATTTTTGAATACACATATTTTATGCATTTTATTTAAAGAGAGGGCATACATTATAAGGAAATATATTTTAAATGTGAGATTGTTATTAAATCAAATGTAAATTATTTTTACATGAACAAGTAATAAAAAATATCTTGATATTTTTACAACACTTACAACACTGCATAGAGAATAAATAAAAGTAAGAATATGTGGCTCATTCACATATTTAAAGGAGACTATAAAAATAAAAACGAATTATCCTTGTGGGTTGAAAAGATTATCAGAAATGCTAAGATGCTGATACTGCAATATTCATTTAACTAATATATGTTCTCTGTCTCTTTTATCATAATGAAGCTATCTAAGCACCTTCAGGGGATGTTATAAAGATTAATTACTTCATTTTTGCAAGACTTCATAAAGTTTAATAATATTAAATAAAAGGACAAATGAAAATTGAGAGAAGAGCTATTAAATATTGTTACAAACCCACCCATTATTATTACTTATAGGGATGAAGGTCATCATTTCACTTGCAGCATCTATTAATGAACAGTCAGAAAACATCATAAAATTTTATTAAAATTTTAAAGAATCTACTTTATATGTTCTATGAATAAATGTTTATGAAGGCTTTAATTAAACCTTGACAAACTACACTCTTTTTAACACCTAACCTTCTTTCTCATTCATGACAGTGTATTCTGCTTCTTTTTCCAGCTCTGTGACCCTTTTTCATTATCTCTCCTTCATTGGCATCTCCTTAAAAGAGGGTATTTCTCAGTGTTCTAAAACTTTGAATTTATCTTAGAATGTGTGCATATTTTTAGGGTATATTAACTTTCATCCCTTATTAACTAATTTCAAAATCTGTGTTATTAGGCTTTAACTATCTTTTTCATTTCAGATATAAAATCTCAAATAAGCCAACAGTTATACTTGGGTTTACTCTAAGAATAGCTCAAAATCAGTCTGTTCAATATGGAGCTCCTTATTTTACTTTAAGAACTTATGGTTTCTAAGGACTGGATCCATATATGAAAGAATAAGCTTGGGAGCCAAAATACCTGGGATTGTATTGCTCATTTTCCAATGAGTAGTTTCATGATGTTATATAAGTCACTAATCTTTTCTGGGATTTAGTCTTCTGGTCTGTGACTAGGGGTGATAAAAAGTTGTTATAAGAATTGAATGAATTAATAAGTGTGAAGTGCTATAGAAGGCATTTTAAAAATGTGGTTATGTTATTGTTTCTCTTCCCTTAGTAAGAAACCAAGTACTTGCTTCTTGGTCACTAAGACACAGATACATACTAGGCAACTTCACTTCTCAGTTCAATAAGTTACTCAAAGCAAAACAAAACCACAAAAAACCCCTTTAATTTCCATATTTCTAGTTAGCCAAGACAATGACAATCGCCAAGTCATCTAATGCCATCATGTTATTACTTTTACAGTCCTCTTCCTATTCTCATTCTGCTGGCAAGCCCTGGTTAACTTTTAAACCAATATAAGATCAACTAGTTACCTTCTATTCTTCACTCCTATCAGATTTAAAAAAATACAATATTACCCCTTTTCCCGTTGTACTGTTAGATATACATATATACATACGTATATGTATATATGTATATGTGTGTGTATTCAGTTACTATATGATTTATTGACCTATATACTACTACATTTTTTTAACTGAATCACTTAATAGTTGCAGTGGATTCCGTTGTTGATATACCTTATTTAATCAAACCCCTGTGGTTGGCATTTAAGTTGCTTCTTATGTTTTGCCTCCTCTCCATATATTTTTTTGTATATTTGTCTGATTATTCTTTTGGCTAAATTTCTGAAAGTGTAACTGCTTGATCAAAGAGTCCCCAGATGTTTTTAGACCTTGACTGGGTTGCCAAATGGAATGGTTGGGGAAATATAATGAGCTTCATCTGGAAGAAGTTGAATTGAAGTGACAAAAGTATTATTATAGAGAGTGGAAACAGTGATATAATTTGTACTTAAAGTTACAGCTGAAGGGAGGAAGGGAAAATGAGACATGACCTTAACTCAGAATTTATTTCCTTGAAAGGTGGAAGCATGCTCAAGTGGGAACCAGGAAACCTAATATATTGGACTGCTATCAGAGATCTTGTAAGTTTGAGCTTTGAGACTACTAAGCTCAGCTGCCTCCTGGGCTATGTTATTATTTCTTCAGTTCAGATTGGGCATGTGCAACTGCATTAGCTCCTGCTGCAGGTCCGCTATGTTTCAGACAACCTTCCATCTCAGTGGCTCAGAATAACCAATGTCGGTTTTAGAAGCAGTGACTCCTCTTCAGGCTGAATATGGGATTCAGGATGCAGATCCGTCCTGCACATCTTCTTCCAGGACCCATACTAAGGGACTATGGGCTTCTGGAGCATGATCTAATTGGTGGATCCTGCAAAGATCCTAAAGCTGGCGCTCGCACTGTCACTTGGACTGCGTTGTCCACATTGCACTGGCCAAAGCGAGTCACATGGTGAAGCCCACTGCCTGAAAAGGAGGGATGTAGACTCTGCCATTCATTATGCAATCTTCCACTTAATCCCTCTGATTTCACTTGCTTTTTAATTCTTTTTTTTATGTCATCAGTTCTGGAGGTCAGAAGCCTAAAATGTGTTACCAGGGCTGCATTCCTTTGGAAGATCTAGGGGAGATTCCTTTTTCTTGTTTTTCGAGTTTCCTGAAGATGCCTGTATTTTTTGATTTGTGGCCTTGGATCACTCCAACCTCTGCTTCCATCATCTTCTCTTTTTTATTCCTACATTTGATGATGCACTCTGGTAGGAATGGACCAAAAACTTATCATTGAGGTACAGAAGAGTGTCCAGTATATAGTGTTTAGAAAATATTTGTTACATTTCAACAATATTTAAATTCTCTGAAATACTATTTGTAACTTTGCATAATAGCAATTTAACAAATTAGTCCAGTCTTATCTTCCATGACTTTTCCTTAACAACAATAACAAAAAATAAGAAAGGAAAAAAATGAAACTATTGTTTTTGTTCTACATTTTAGCATATTAACACATGCTAAAATGTGTTAATATTTTACACATGTTACACAAGATACGTAAGTTGTTGTTCCTATACTAGAATGTTTGTCATAATCTGCCTGAGTTAGAGTTGTTAATTTGGAGTGGACAGATAGGTAATAAGCTGTGGGTTTCAGAAAGAACAAAGATGCTTAATTTTTGTGGCTGAAAAAACAATAAAATATTTTATTATTTATTTTTGGAGAGAGAAGGAGAAGGAGGGAGAAAGACAGAGGGAGAAACACCGATGTGCAAGAAATACATTGATCTGTTGCCTCTTGCACACCCCTGACTGGGGACCTGGCCTGCAACCCAGGTGTATACCCTGACTGGGAATTGAACTGGTGACCTTTAAGTTTTTAGGCTGGCACTCAATCCACAGAGCCACACCAGCCAGGGTGCATGGCTAAAAATATTAATTGAACTGACTTAAACTAGTATAAACTAATAAAAATATATTTTTGTCTTGCTCTGGCTGGTTGGCTCAGTTGGTTGGAGCATCATCTGGTAGATCAAAATTTGTGGGTTCAGTTCTTGGTCAAGGTACATGCCTAGGTTAATGGTTCTATCCCCAGTGAGGGTACATATGGGAGGCAACCGATCGATGTTTCTCTAAAAAAATTGTCTTTATGCCTTAAGTTCATAGAAAATGAGGTGTTTTTTTTTGGTACAGTTTATTTCTATAAATAAACATTCAAAATATAATGACAACTCTATGTTAGGAGTGTGTGTAATGCGTGTGTCACACACAAAGAGCAAGCTTACCCAGTCAGGAACTTACGAAAGCCTAGAACTTAGGTAAGTTTACTGAATGAGAATTAATATTCTGAATAGAGGACATATTATTGAGGAATAGCTACTTCATGTATATTCAAAGGGACCCCTGGTAAACCTTGGTGGAATTTGAACTTTGTGTATATATAACCATAGGATATATTTTCTTCAGTATGCCCAATTCAAAAAGGATAGTGAGGTTTTCTTCACAGGCTTGTTTGAATCATTAAATTGAATCATGCTTGAAATGGCAAAGCTGAATTAAATCTCAGTCCTGAAGAGAGAACCAGTTTTATAACCTTAGTTTCTTCCTCCTATCTACTAGCTTCTCAGTATATTTCATTGAAAGTTGTGCTTCAGAAATGTTGCAAATTATTCAATTTTTAAAACAAATATAACTAAATGGACATTTTGTTCTAGGTTAAGAGATATCTATGAGGATATATCAGTGATATATAGGAGAGAGAAAATCCCTACTGTCATGGGTGAACATGTCAACTGGAGGAAATAGGGATTGAACACAAACACAACAAAATAATTACACTGTGATAAATGCTATAAAGAAACATACTGAGCATTACAAGACTGTAATAAGAAGCTTTGATAGCTAATGAGAAGTGATATTTACAATGATGAATATCATAGAGGAATTGATATTTAGGCTAAGGCCTGAAAAAATTATTAGCATTTGGCCATGTGAGGTAGTGATATGTTTCAAGCAGAAAAATCAGCATGTTTATGAACTTTTTACAGTTCCACATAAAATAAAGTAGCTATAAAATTTAGTAGAATGCACCTTTATTTTACTGTTGTATTTTAATGTACATAATAGGATCAATTTTCTACCATTTATGGAAGTGGTAAACATACAAAATAAATAACAGTCTGGTAAATGAAGACCCTAGGATTTCTTTCTAATATTCATGTAAGGTGCTAGAGTTCAGATGGGAAAATCTAAGCAACTTATCTGAATAAGTAGCATATAATTGCTAGTTCCCCATAAGAACTTTTCAATGGAATAGAATATTTGGCTCATGTCTATTTGAATTCTTGTGAATAACTTAACATATATATATATATATATATATATAAACAATGATTAGCTTATATAAGATATTCTGGACTGTGAATCAATGTCTAAGGTTTATTTACTCATAAAAACTTGCATGTACCCATGAAAGCAATGATAATTGTGAAATTACGCATTCTGCCTTAATTGGCATTGTTCTGTGCCTATTTTTGTACCCTAAGACATTTCAGAATGTAACTCATTAAGACAAGGAGGAATGTGGAGAGGATATGTAAAGCAAGGACTTTTTAATCAGACATTGCTGGTTGAAATCACATCTTCATTTCTATGTATCATGGCAAATTATTTAATTCCTGTGTGCCTCATTTCCCTTTCATTTAAATGCAACCGATAATATCTCTGGCAACTCCTAGAGTTAATACTGTTATGGCCTTTGACAAGTTTGTTATTTTGGCTATTAGGCCCCATTCTCTCAGTGCTCATGGTCCTCTGGGGGTCCTGAAGTAATAAAGACGACATTGTGAGGACCAAATTTTATGTTTTAGTAGTTAGAGTATGTTCTGTCTGATCTGAGAATCTGTTACATGCCTGTGAGAACACAACAAAAAATATTCACAAATCTGTTATAAGCCCCAATTTTTCATTTCTCTTCTTAAATTTTTTTAACTCTAACATAAAAACCATAATTTCCAGGAATCTATCATTAGATAAAAGGAAGCTGAAATAGGAAGTATGTTTAACTTTATCTTTTCCCTTTGTCTGAGAGGTATTCTCTTACAGTGTTCTCCTAAAAAAAGCTCATATTTTATCATATTAACCATTAACACTGAAAAAAACTTGATAATGATAAGTAGGTTTGAATGTGTGTGTGGGTGTTCACCTGGAAGTGAAATAATAGATATAAACATATATATTGGAACACAATGAGGCTTTTCTCTTTGTGGATTCTAGCTTTTCTTGTTTTTCATAACTGTCCTGAAACAGTATATTTTCTGGCATTTTTTCCATTATCATCTTGAAGTTCAACTACTTTCAAGCTCAAGTACCTTTACTTTATTTAGGTCATCCATAGTTGAGTTAACACACAGACAATATAATCAAATTGGACTCATATGGATCAAAGATCTTGCCCAATACCAAGTTTTAATATTACTGTGAAGAATTTGAGAAAACAAAAGGTCAAAGAAGATAGTTCTGGGTCATCAAGGGTGGCTCCTTGGAACCTATCCTGCACTGGTTATGTACTTCTGTTTCAGAATAACAGGCATGATCCACAGTAAGGTTCATACTATCATCCCCGACTGTGGGAACATTTCCATTTTGAACAATCTCCATTCTTAACTCCAGAGTTGCGCAGCTCCTCAGGGAAACATGCCTCATAGATTCTGAGTACTATTTACCAGCGGGAATCCTTAGTCAGGGATATCTTGTTAGGGGAAATTCAACTATAAGATCTCTTCCTCATAGCAAAGAGCATTTGTCTGTAATCCCAGAGGTCCAGTTGACAAAGAGATTACACCAAGTTATCTGCTTATTTCACCCACACTGTGAGCATCACTCCTGTAAAAGAAGGAACTGAATCCCAGACCAGAAGCTTTGAAACTTCTTCCTGCCAGGAGTTAATATCATTTTCACCCTTATCCTATTTTATTTTCCTCTGAATTCTGTGTAAGTTTGCCCTATTACGCAGCTCATTGTCTGCAGTGCAATGGTATCGCTGCTTCTCAGAGGAACTAAATTTTGCTATTACAGTGTATAGTTTTTCTTGTATCTTCCTCTTTATTTCTATGAATGAATCATGTCTTTTTCCAGTTTTTTTTTAAACAGGCTTAAATAGCCTACGTTAAATTTGCTAGAACTTACAGACTAGTATCACTTCATTCTTTTGTTCATCTTTCTCTTCCTTAAATACATCTTCTGCCAAGCAAATTCTTTGATCTCTTCCATATTACCTTATTGCCTTTTATTTTTTCTCAAAATTTACACATAGTTTCCATGATATTTAATTTATTATTAATTATATTTTCAATTAATTGTACTACTTTTCATAATATTTTATACTAATAGTTTTAACAGTCAAATATTGCTAAATATAATATTTACTGTATGTTTCTTTCTGTGCTCAGTCCTATTCAAAAATGTAAAATCTTGTCACTGATTTCAGTGTTTATCTTCCAATTTTTGAAACGTAAGTTTGTTAAATATATCTGAACATATATTTTCTACCTTAATCCTTTTCATTTATATATATTATTCCTATTGTCATTATTGCTTCATCTCTTTATTATAATTTTTGTTTATTATTCAATTATTATGTTGATCAAGTAGTTTTTCTTTTAAGGAGCCCTCTCTTAAATTGATTGTGTAGTCTAAATATCTAAACCCATGCCTATTATATTTTATACCTGTACTTAAAACCTCTTATGTCTCTTTTGAATTTCCATAAAACTTCTTTCTACTTCTCAAGTTTTAGTACTATATAAACCATACCTTTATTGTGATATATACATGTCTTTGGTTTATGGTAAAAAAAAAAAATCTGTTTCCTAGAATGGCAGGTACTGTGATTCTGTGGGCTAACTCCCTTCTTGGACTCCCACTCCAGGAGACTATTTACTAAAATGAAATTTTCTTATTGAAGATTCTGATTGTCAGGATGAAACTTGGAGGTGCAGGCTACGTGCCACAATGCTCTCTAGTCTTGGTGGTTTCTCATGCTGGAAATAAGTCATGCATCCCTGACATGCTCTATTTTCTGAAAGATAACTCTATAAGGAAGTTTTTCCACTACATTCATGCTTCTTGTGAATATAGCTCTGCCTTCTAGGATCTACAAAAGAGCTTTACCTGCATTATTTTATTTATTCTTCACAACATACTCATAAGGTAGGTATGTCTCTAGTGACTGTAATTTACAAATAAGAAAGCTGAGTTTAAAAAGTTAAATTGCCAAATTACTCTGTGAGAGACAGAGTTTGGACTTCAATCCCAAACTGTGTTATTACAGTGTCTTGAAATAGTGTGTGTTATATTAGTTTGGTAGCAGAGTTATAGCTGTGCAAGCGTGGGAAGTAGGGGGTGGGTTTCTATGACTTAGATATTTGTTCATTAATCATTAACTCTCACGGGAAGCTTTGCCCTGAAGGCTTACTGCTTAGTACAGTCACTTTCTTAATGAAAAAAGTCTTCAGAACAACACTTTCTGGTTGCTGCTTCTTAGCCTGCATGTCCCAGAGCTATGTTCACACTTCCAAATAGGGGTTCAGAATATGATTTTGTAAGGTGCCCTTCTCCTCTTTCCAAGAATTTTTTTCACCTAAGTGAAAATGAGCGTTTATCTTATGTCTCTACATACCTGGCCTTCTGTGCCTTTTAACAACCAAATTATTAATGTTTCTGTCATATATATGACACTATTTTTACTTTCCTGTGTTGATGAAAATATGTTTCTATTTGTTTGTTCAGTCTATCATTTCATGGATATCCTTCAATGGTAGCATTAGATATCAGTTCTCATATCACTATTTCAATTCATCTGATGTTTGTTTCATTAGGAGGGTTCAAAATGGGGCAAGAGGTAAATAGACTCATCTGATTTTGCTCCCTTATTACCTTTGTTTATAATTTTCAAATACACACACTCTAGTCAAGCATGTCTACTTTTCTGTAATGCTAAGTATATTCAGTGCATTTGTCCTTCATCACTATTATTTCCTTAATTTTTAGTATCTCCTTCATCCTTCTCTAAATTTACCCAAATCCATTCACAATATCCAAGTTAAGTCATGTATTCCCTATAAAGCCTCCACAGGTTCCCAAATTAATCTATCTGTAGACAAGTTTGACAACACTTGCCCTAGCATTAAGTTGAGAATTTGTGTTTAGTACATGAGACTAAGCATGCATCAAAGAGAATCAAAGAGTCTGAAATCCTATAGTAGTTACCTTTCTCCAACTGTTTATTCCACTTTACATAATGTTCTTCAGATCCATCCATGCTGTTACAAAGGGTAAAATCTTTTTTTTATGACCGAGTAGTATTCCATAGTGTAAATATACCATAGACTCATAGATAGAGAGCAGCCTGACAGCCCTGGAGTGGGGATTGGGGGTGAGGGGATCCAACAAAAAGAAGAAAAAGACTCATGGACATGGACAACAATGTGGTGATTTTGGGGGTGAGGGGGTGGGTGGAGGTGGAAAAGGGTATAAGAGGGATAAATGGTAATGAAAAAATACAATAAAAGAAAAATTTAAAAACGAAAGGATCAAAGAACATCCAGGGATAAAAGATAATTGATAAAAGAGGAGTAATAATGGAGACTTTCAAGTTTTTCAACTAAATTGAATTTTATAAGCCTAAAAAATAAGGTATCATAGATATAAAAGATAATTCAGACTCTTTCAATTTGGACTCACCTGAGTGAGTGAAAAGGGAAATACAGCAATTTGAAGAGTAAAAGATTGAAGTGTCAGAGTATGAAAGAAAGTCTTTGATAATGACTATATGAAAATAATAAAACAGAGTATAAGTTGTAAAATGAAGAGCTTTTTTAGCATAGCTGCAGGCACCTTCCTGCCTTGGTTGATGAGTGGTTTAGGATGTTGGAAGGAGTTAAGCAGAGTTTAAATAATTGTAGCTAAAGGAAAAATTCTATACTGATCTTACTCCCTCTGAGGAGTTGACAGGTCCAGATGCTGGTAGGCAATAAAATAAAGAATTTTAAAAAGCAAACTTGCCCAAGAAGATGTAGAAATTAAGAAGCAGACTTGTTCTGGTTTCAGGCATTTAGGATACCAGGTTAAGATGAAAGATTAATTTGAGACCATATCAGAAGGAAGCAGGAGGACTTATTTTAGGTCCTTTCTGTGTTGTTCAAGGGGTTCAGGCCCTGCTGGAGCTCTGCCTGGCCTGGTTACTCAGGTGAAAAAAAAAAAATAAAGTTCCTATGTGTTTAAATTAGTGTGCTTGTACGAATGCAAGTCAAGGCACAATGGAAGTGAAGGGGCTGTGATACAACTAAATGCAAACTTGTATGAAAGAAATTCTGGGAAAGTAACATAGATAAAAGTATAATATATTTATCATTGCTTGGATGGAGCTCATTTTGTTACACAAACATGTTTTATTTGTAGACTTAATGGATGACCAAGTTGATTCACTATGTTCAGTGGTATTTTGAGTTTGCGCAAATATTATACATACACACACAAATACACATATACGCACATACTGACACACACTCATTTTTTACTGGAAAGTAATCCATTTTTGGAGGAATAAAAATATCCCCCCTTCCATCATGTAATCTGCTCTTGACATTCATTTTTATTATATTCTGCAACATACTGGTTGTCTTCACAATATAGCCATAACTAAAGAACAAACCTTCAGAGAGGAAAAAGGCATTAAAAATATCTACACATCTGCTTTCAGCCTCTCCATTATTACCAAGAATGTTCTAAATCACCTTGTGTCTGATGACATTAAGTCAGAGAGAACAGGCAAAGGAGGCCATGTCAGCACGCTGATAATGCATCCACTGTACTGTCTGGTCGGTTTATACTCTGTCACTTTCCATTTAAAGGGCACTAAATAGAGCAATTTTTATCCAGGACAAGTTTGTAAAAGTAATTCCACATTTTCTTTTCTTGTCTGCATTAGCAATTAGCTTATAATGACAATTGCAATATCATCTATCTGAATTTTCATTGAATTCATTTCGCTTTTTTACTTCTCTCTTGCTTATTTTAAGCCTTCAAAAAATACAGTATAAAACAAGGATGGTTAAAAATATTCTTCCAACCTAAGTTTTTTAGAGTTAAGATTGCCAACATGGTTGAAATATACTGCACACATTTTATTTTGTAAATTTAGCAGAGTTTACTAATACCTTCTAAAAATTGTTCTATGTTTTCAGATTTTTAGAGATTTGTTTGTTTTAGAGGATTTAGACAATAGAAAAAAATTGAGAAAAGAAAAAAATAAAACGCATCCTAAAGCCTAGGATCCAGAAATAGTTACTGCTATTGTTTCAAACATAACTTTCCAATCCTCTGTGTATCTGTGCATGTGCGTGCATGTGTGTGAAAATCATGTTCCAGTAAGAAGAATCACAGTTGCTTCGTAATCCGAACAGGGAAAGCTTATTATTAAGATTAATTAACTATTTATAGGAGATTAGCTACTAAAAGGGAATAAACAGAAGTCTAATGAAGAGCCTAGAGGTGAGGGAGAGTAACAAAGGAGAGCATAAACTTGAATGTGGCCCCAATTTCTAAGGATGAAATTCATATTCCATGGGAGAAGACAGGGCCACAGTCTACTAGAGGGTGAAGTAGTTGGGTTACCCTGGGATTCAGCTAGTCCCCCGATGGGGGACCAAGACTAGTATACTGCTGGAAGGTGCGCACTTCTGAGTGGGTTGCTGGAGAAAACTGAGAAAAAACACATGCGAATCAGCAAGACACCTCTTTCATACCACAGAGTCCCTCCAGCACCTCTTCTGACAATGGAAAGATAACACCTAGCTCCACTGTGACTAGTACAACGATGATGGGTAGATCTGAAGCTAAGAGGAAATAAACTATAACTGACACAGTCTATAGCCTTGCCTTTTAAAAAATATGCTACATATGTTTTCCTAAATTTGCTTTTTTTCATTGATCAATTTATGTCATATATTTTTGTATCTTTCTTTTAATACAGAATGTTAAAGTCTACATAGTATTTTATAGCAACAATAATGTTCCATGGAAATTTTATGCATTCTGTGTCTGGATAGTATAGATAGGGCATGCCTTAGTAATTCTTTTAAGTAATTTCTTTGAAGAAACACTGTCTTGTTTCCTTTTTTCTTAGTTGCTTTGGCAGTTTCAATTGGTCCTTTTGTCTGATGGCCTTTTAGCCATTGCTAATTGAGACTGTCCTCATATTTGCCCTTGCAGTTCTGGAAAGAAATTCATTCACTAAAAATTCTTAATTCTGAGGAAAATAAATCCTAAGGCTGGATGTTTTCTTGTATTTGAGATCACAAAGTCACAGCCATCTTGAGAGCAATCCACGTTCATCTTTACCAGTTATGATTAACTTCCTGTGATAACAGGGTCTTAGATTATGCACATATTTTTTTCAGTTAAGAATTCTTAAGAAAACCCAAATTGGAAATATTACCAATATTTTCTTCATTTGCAATTGAATTCCCTTTATGAATTTCAAAATTATTCTCTCAACGTCCTTTGGTCCCTGACTTGTTACTATCAAATATGAAGAAATATAGTCTGTATGTTTACATAAAAAAAAGAAATATATGTCTAGAATTAGTTTGGTTGATTTTTAAAAATTTATTCTAGATATAAATAAGATAAAGCTATAGTTGTTTCAGATGATGTATAGAGCAGAATTTACATTTAATTAATTTAAGCATTGTGAAAGAAGTTGAACAGTAACCATGATAAAACTGTCCCTAGTATTATTTCCAAATTATTCTCCTTCTTCCTCATTTAAACGCCTCCCCGCTGTTACAAATCACTTAACTCTAGTTATACCCTTTCATGAATTATTCAACAATTTTAACACTTTGCCTTAGTCTTTTTATATTTAATTGAATCCTGTCACCATTATTGGTGCTTGTCAGTGTTTATTCAGTTGATTAAAAAATTATGTTCACACTGAAATCTGCACATGAAAGTTTGTAGCATCTTTATTCATTATCATCAAACATTGGGAGCATCCAATATATCCTTCAATAAGTGACTGGAAAAAAAATGCAGTATATCCATGCTTTGGAATATTATTGAGTGCTTAAAAGGAATGACTGAGAAGATTCGGAAAGATGTGGATGAAATGTAAATGTATAAAACTAAGTAAAAGAAGTCAACCTGAAAGGTCTAAAAATTGTATAATTTTAATTACATGAAATATGGGAAAGGCAAATTTCTGGAAATGCTAAAAAAGATTATTTGTCATCAGGGGCTTGAGAAAGGAGAAAGTTAAAAAATTATTTTGCATGATGATTCAATGGTGGATATGTGACAATATTCATTGGAAAATCCATAGAATTTTACTGAAGAAGGATTGAACCTTAACTGATGCAAATTTAAGAAAAATCAATTTTGGAGTCAAGAGATCCCAGGATAGAATGCAAAATGTGATCAAATGATTTAACTATATTAAAAATATATGAAGTTACTTCACTGAAAGGTGGGGTGGGAGAAAATGATGCTGACCTGTGTAATTTGGAAATAGGTGGGGTCTGTAAGAATAAGGACAAAGGAAACTGTACATAAGTGCAGCACTCCAGCTGATAGTTGTTTTCCATGGGGGTGTGGGTTAGCATTATGAACACTGCTAGAAATATGTACTGCAATTGACAACTTGAGTAAATGTATGGCAGATGATGGGAGTCAGGTTTTTCATATACGAATGGAAGTTTATAAATAAGCATGGGAAGGAACCTAGAATGATCCATGTGGTAATGGATTAGAGCTGGAAACATCAAAATGAACCCAGTATTTTATTTTTAACTTAATATAAATATTATAGAAATATTTATAGTTTTGTGTATATATGTGGGTTAGTATAAAGAGATGTATTTCATTGCTTTGGTACCTGAGAGAGCTTACAAACAAGATCTAAGTAACAATGAGCATGCCTAGCACTCAGAACTTGGTTTCTAATATCATTTCTTAATGAGAGGAACCAAGACTCCTTGGAGAAATGAATGATTCTATATTGGGGCAGACAATATACACTATGAACTTGGCACATCTTTGAATGCTAGAATGTAAGACATGCTTTAAAAAAAAGAGAAAAAAAGCAAGGACAAGACAATGATGAAGTGTCAAAGAAAGGGACATAGAAACCAACTAAAAGAGTTCCCCATGTCCAAATTTGGAACAAGTTGAACACCAAAATAAATAAAATGGTATTGGAATATAAAAGACTAAATAAGTAAGTAAGTAAATAAACATATAAGGGAGGATATATCTTTGTAGAAGAATTCTAAACACCTTCTGAAGATACTCCACCCTCAAGATAGTAGAGCATAACTCCTATACCTTAAGTGCGGGCTTTACATAGTTATTTCCTTCTAAAGAGTATAAAATGGAAAGGGTGGAATTTCATAATGAAGAGATGTCACAAATACTACCACAGTCATATGAATAAGGTACTGCCAACAGTGGTTAGGTCACATAGATAGTACATGCCTTTGATAAAATGTGATGAGGATGCCATTTTACCTCTATAGCCTTTCCATAAAAATATATAACTTGAAGTTAATAATGAGAAAAAGTCAGGCACATCTCAATTGACAAATACTCTACAACACTCATGATCAGTTCTCTTCAAAACTGTCAAGGTCAACAAAATCAAGGAAAGTCAGAGAATTTGTTATAGCCAAGAGAGGCCTAAAGAGACATAACAAATGCATGTAATCTGGTATCCTGAATGTCTCCTGAACAGAAAAAAAAAACATTACATAAAAACTAAGAAAATCTGAGTAAATTATAGACTTTAGTTCCTAACAGTATATTGATATTGGTTCATTGGTTCTTAGCAAATGTACCATGCTAATGTAAGATGTCAATAATAGGGGAAACTGTGTGTGGAATACTTGGGAACTCAATTTCTGTTTTCTCAATTTTTCTTCAAATCAGTAACTATTACATAATAAAATGTTTATTTAAAAATTAGAAGAGAATAAGGGGTATGGGGGATGTGTGGGGAGGTTGTGATTTGACATAGGATGGTCATGATACAGTTGATTGGTAAACTGACATTTGAGCATTTGGAGGAGGTGAGGGTATTAGCCATGTGGAAATTGGGAATAGGGACATTCCAAGCAAAGAGACCAGTCAGGGCAAAGGTGCTGAGTCTGAGCATGCACCCCCTCTGTTAGAGGAACCCATGTGGTTGCTGTAGAGTTAGTAAGGAGAAAATTGGGATGCTCATCATTGTCAGCCTGACTATAACTTGTACATGTGTACAGAAACAAATCGTGGAGACAGTTATAAACACATTTTTAAAAATAATGATACTGGGTAAAATAAGGGGAAGGGGCAAGGAAAGGAACATGAATAGAGAACTCATGGACACAGACAAGAGGGTGTTGACTGTGGTAGTAGGGGGTAGGGTACGGGAGAGCAACAGGAAAGGCAGGACAACTGTAACTGAACAACAATAAAACAAAAAGAAATATTGGCAGCTGATACAAATGAGAACACTGGGGTTTATTGAGGAATGATCAGATTCTGGACATATTTTGAATATAGAACCAAAACATTTACTGATGAATTGTAGAAAAAAAACAGTCAAAGATACATTCTAGGTTTTGGTCTAAATAATTAAAAGGTCATGTTAAAGATGCCAAATTTTTTAGCTATCTAAGTGGAAATGTGAGTAGCTATACCAAATTGAAAGCAAAGGGGAGATACTAAGGTACAAATATAAACCAGCAAGTTATAAGATATTGATAGTGTTTAAACCCATGGAAGTTGTTAGCATCTTCAAGCAGTAATGATAGAGAAAAAGCAGGAGGGAGGACTAAGCACTGTGAAACTACAAAATGAAAAGAACAGGGAGAGGAACTATTGAAGATATTGAAATGGAGTGGCCAGCAAGAACAGAAGAAACCAAGAGAGTGTAAGCCAAGTCTTGGAAGCCAAGAAGAAGTGGATCAAAGAGAACAAGTGATCAACTATATCAAATACTATTGATAGAATCAGTGAGGTTAAGACTGAAAAATTGACTTTATGCTTAGTTAGGTAGCCATCATTGGTGACAATTATAACAGAACTGGTGAAATATCATGAATCACAGCCTAATTTGCATGATTTTGTTTAGGAGGAGAGAAGAAGAATTATGGAGAGGGGAGTCTCACTGCAAAGGAGAACAAAGAAATGGCATGGTATTTAGTAAGGAAAGTCAACTTTTTTTTAAATGAATAGCATATTTATATTTATTGACAGTAACTTAGTAAAAAGGTAAAATATATATATACTGTAGAAAGAGGATCATTGATGAAGTGATGCATAGAACAGTTAGGAGTATATGCATGGTCACTAAACAGGTGGAAGAATTGGCTTTGGATATGAGCATGACAGGCAGACTCTCTGAGTGTGGATGATGATAGTTGAGTTGATAAGTCGTTGGAAATGTGTGGAAGTTTTTTCAGATTGCTTGAATTTTTTTTCATGAAGTAGAAATTAAGGTCTTCATCTAAGAATGAAGATAGAATAGAAGGTATTGAAAGTTTGAGGAGAGATTAGAAACTATGAAATTGTATCTTGGATGTCAGGAGAGCAAATGCATATAGGAAAGTACAATGGGATTACCGGGAAATATTTAGGACTATTTTAGGTTTATGATTATACATTTGGAGTGAAGAAGTCAGTGGCAATCAATGTAGTTGTATACTGTTCTTTTTAAATATTTACATCGCATGAATTTCAGGTGCAGGGAAGGCAGATAAGTTAAATTAAACAGGTTTATTATTATTATTATTATTTTTGGTGAGTACAACAAAATTAGGAACAGGCTAGAGAGTAGAATATGTATGTAAAAAGGATTGTAATAATTGACCATGGCATTTGAGCTGGTTTAGGAGCAAAAAGAAAATACCAAAGATCTATGTGACAGAAGAAAATTAGCAGGATAAATAAATTGGAGGAGTGGGTAATAAAGGAATTTAAAAAATAGACTGATTATCAAAGAGGGACTCATATGTAATTGTTATTATGGGGGGTGTTCTTCATTGGTAATAGTAAGTCCCAGGATAAGGTCATGTGAGTGAATGGCAAAGGCCAAGTGGAGGGCAAGATCACTGGGAGGTACATTATGGAAATCAGGAGCCTGGTGATTATCAGGATCAAGTACATATATATTGAAATCACCAAGAATTAAGACTAGAATAGTGTGGAAAGAAACAGACATCATTGGAACACACATGTGGAATGACTGGAATCTGAAAATGACAGTAACAAATGATGAGTAATAGGTGACATAATCCACTGATGTGAGATTAAAAACTGAGTATTTTAGGGAACACATTGCAGAATTTTATACAAATAACAAAGAGGGGCAAAAAGAACCCTACCACACCTCCCAGTCCGATGAGCATAATAATACCGTCTACTACCATAGAGGATTACAGACGAGACAGTGTTAGGGAGAAGCCAGGTATTTTTGTTTAGCACAATAAAATAAATAGAACCTTTCAGAGAACAGGTTGAAAAAATAGTGTATTTTGCTTCTGATGGTCTTTGAATACCACTGGGCATAATTGAAGAATTTCTGGAATTGAGAAGCAATGTGATGAGGATATAGAATAGGAAATGTTCACAGCTTTATTAGATTAGTGTGGGTGGAAGAAGCAGGTTATCTGGGTGTCTTGGGATACTAGGGTTGAATGTGGAACAGGAAAAAAAAAAAGCATAGTAAGATTTTTTTTTCCTGGTCGACTCAAGGTTGAGAATGGTACTCACAGTGATGACTGAGGGGCAGGAATTGTGGATGCCTAGGCTCCCTCTCCACCCCTGTTAAGGGCAGCTAGCTGGTTTGAGGAAAGCTGCATGTGGATACTCTGCCTGACCGCAAATAATTCACACAAAAGTCTCAGGAAAGGTGTAATTTTGTTTTCAGTGTCTGAAGGCTAAATTCAACGTAAACCTGACTCATAGTCTTATTGTGAGTCCACTTACCTTAAATACCTTTATTTCATACTAAGGGCCCTCATTTTGTACTATTTATGCTAATGACTCTCAAGGTTATATGCTCAGCCCTGACCTTTACTTGGGATTTCAGATTTGCTTCTCAAGCTGCATACCTGGCATCTTTGCTTGACTGTCTAATAGGACATTTCAAACTTTAATTGTCCAAACCAGAACTTTTGAACTTAAAATGTTTTCTTCAAATGCTTCTCTCCCATTCTCCACATTTCAGTCAAGAGCACTACCATCCGTGCCATATTTGAAATGAAAAATTGGGCTCACCCTTGTTTCCTCTTTAATTTAAACCTCAGCTTGATGTATCAGTGTGTGCTCTTGAATACCTCTCAACCTGAGATTAATTTCCATGTGTTCATCTAAACTATAGTCTAAATAGTCACAATTTCCCAGCTCGACTGATTTTACAGTCTTATAACTAATCTTCTGATCTTGCTTCTACAGTATTCATTCTATATCCAGAAGCCAGACTGATATTTTAAAATAAAATTAGATGATCTACTTCTCAATTCCATGTTTCTACCACCATGCCTATCATCAGCACATACTCCAAAGGCTTAACATCACTTTGAGAATACAAGGGTTTGAGAATACTAATTTTCTTAGCCCAGATGATACCCTGGGATCTAGCTCCTGCCTCTCTCTCCACTGTCATGTCAGTCCACTTTTACTCTTGCTCATTAGGCTTCAGCCACATTGTCCTCCTCTTTGTACTTTGTCACTAAAGCTTGTTACTTTCCTAAAGTCACTCACAAGCTGTTTCTCTGAATGGAATGTTCTTCTTATTTTATGATGAATAGCTTTTTCTTACTTTTTTTCCTTCCATGAAATATCACTTCTTCAAGAAAGCTTCTTTTTTTCTTGAACATTCAATTTCACTTGAAAACTTGCAATATCCATCCTTTCAGCCTGATTTGATTCCCTGAAGTAATTAATATTACCTCACATTATCTTACTGAGAGAAGTTTTCAGTTGTTTAGTCCCAACACTTAAAAAGCAATCCAATTAGTGCTCAATATATATCCACTGAACAAATGAGCAAATGAGTGAATGACTGATGAATGATGGCCTGATCTGATTCCCTCTCCCCTTTCATCTTACCCATCCCCACTCCAGCCACAGTGGGCTTCCTTTACATTTTAAGGTATTGTGCGTCCTTCTGTATCTGTAGTGAACTTGTATTTATCCTTAGATTCCAGCTGAAATGATATTTCCTTCTCAGAGAAATCTTCTGTACTTGATGACAAGAAAAAATATTTATTATAAAGTTTCATAACATTGTGCCACTATTTATATTCAATTTTTTATTCCCATATTTCTCCTCAACAAAATGGTAAGCTCCTCAGAGTTGAGACTATATCTTATTTTATACTTGATTATATCCTCATCAAATAGGTAGATATGTGGTCTTGCTCAAAAATATTAATTCATACTCTTTATCTCATTTAATTGTCTAAATAAAAATGAAAATTTAAAATATCATGAAATCAATACATAAATACATTCTCAGCCAGAGTGCCTATTTCCCTCCACAACTTGTGACCAAGGTAAGTCAACAATTAGAGCATGTAGAGCTCAAATGGACCATGGATAGCGATGTGCTTGGTCTAGCTCTCAGTTCCCCAAAGGATACATACAAGTCAAACAGAAATTAAATGGCAGAGCTATACCACCAGTCCAGTAATCCCTGTGCACACCTGGATGCCTCCGATAAGAGCTGACAGAAAGATGTTGGAAGTAATGACTGAGCTACCTTGCATGTTGTTCATACTGGTGGCAGGCTGAGAATTGCTGAGGCATGTGAACTTTCCTCCTTATTATGTGTCTTTAGTTGCTAACAAGGTAGGTCAAATATTTCTCTTATTGTCATTATTCTTTTGTTTCTTGTTCAAACTGTACTTCAAAGAAAACCCAGGTTAGAGTAGACATGTGAGGCTGGCCTGTTTTTTGTAACATGCTGTCTAGCAATTCCTGCTTCCTCTCCATTCCTATGGATTTTGTTACATTTTAATGAAATGTGATAATTAATAACTAACCAGTCTTTTAAGAATATCAATAGTACTAAATAAATGATGTTTGACCTAGTATTTTCTGTCACTTTGATATTTTTTAAATCATTGGAGGCCAGGAGAATCAATAGAGGCCACATACTATGGACACTGAAGAGCTCTGGAGACCTGGTTAGGATTTCTGAGGTATGTGAGTTCTATTTAGCAGCAGGAAATGAGTTTGCAATGTGTCAGTAACTGTTTTGTTTTGGAAAAATAAATAATTTTGGCTTTGTTCTACCTCAAAACAAATAATAGCCATAAAATGAGAACTCTACCAGAAAATAACATTTTGGTGCACTCAGCATATTACAACCACTACCCTAGGTATTTTCCATGGATTACTTCAGTTAATTTTCACAACAATTTTATATATTTGTCTTTTTCTCATAATAAATTTGAGGCTCAGAGAGAATAAATCTTTTGCCAAAGTGACAGAAGTGAAATTTGAACTCCATATTGATGTTTCTTCATGAAAAGATATCAAAGGAAAAACAAGATTAAAAAGCTAAGATAAAACAATAACTTTTTCTAAACATAATTAACATCTGTTGAACATCAAGAAAAAACACTATGATAGGCAAATGGGTGTTCCAGGGGGACATGGCTCTGATATTCTCTGTTGGTACATCTGAGCTAGATAAATCCAGTTTAGCAGTTACAATAGCCAGAAAAGAGTTACTGTTTTCTTTACTTTGCAACTTAAGAACACTTGGAAAATAACATATCAGATGTTCTTACTGTGAAAACCTTTATGATTGATTGCTACAGCTTCATCTGTCTGTACCTAGATAATGTTTGGCATTGGACATATAGTCCGGTGTAGAGCTACAATTTGCTTGTATTTAGCTGTTATAATTTCTGCCAAAGACAAACTCTCAGGGTAAATAGCAGTGAATAATAGTAATAGAGATTATCATTCAGCATTCATTTTGTTTGGTATTTATGATGATTTCAGAGACAATTCTCTGCTTCTGTGTTCTACATCTTCCTTATAACTAGCTTTACTTGCACATGAAATGTAGACTCAAATCTAGATGAATTCTAGAACCAATACTGTCTGACCTGAGGTAAGATAACTTTATGTAGCACTATGTCATCTTTACAATTTCTAATATTGCAATGTTAGATGTTACAGCTCTGTAATGCATTCAGTAAACAGTTGAATTATTTTTGGAATTATTGTGCTGAAATATAAATGAAGGTGTTGGTGGAATGATTTAGCCTTAAGTGAAGTATAAAAAAGTGAAGGCTTTAATTTGCATATGATTGAATTACAGAAGCTCTTAAGAAGGTAGCATAATTTTGTTCATGCCCTTTGGTTATTATTTTCTTCAAATTTGAATAAAAGACTTTCACTTCAAATACTAAAATATATTATACAATTGTAGGGATTAAAGTAGACACTGGCATCAGAATTAACAAACTGATTGGTTAAACAGAATAAAAAAGTCTGAAACTTGAAAAACAAATAAGAATTTAATGTGTAATAAAGGTCTTAGATATATGAAGAGCTGTTACACATCAATAGTAAAAAGATGAACACTGATGTAGAAAACTGCTAATTGACATGAATAAGAATTTACAAAGGAATAAATGTGTAACACATATAAATATATAGAAAATATTTGATTTCAGTAATAATTTAATATATGCAAATTGTCTACCAAAGGCCATTTTTACTTGTACAACTCAGTATATACCTAAAAACCTGTAACACTTATTGATAAAGCTGTGTGGAAATGGAAACTTTCAGGCCCTACCAGTGAGAGTATAATTTGGTACAGACTTTAATTTAGAATAACTATCAAAATCCTTAAAACATGTTTAATCAATGACACACCATTTCAGTTGACCCCCTTTTCAGCTCTGAAACCTGGACAGACACTAAGATAAGGAACAAGGTAAGGATGTCCACTTACCCTATTCCTGGTCAACATAGAATTGTTAGCTCTAGTCATTATTATAGACAAGAAAATAAATAAAAGCATGTAGTTTGGAAGAAAACAATAAAATGGCCCTGTTATAGATGGTATGATTAACTATGTAAGAAATCACAAGACATTTACAGTACTTCTAGAACTAATAAATTAGTTCGACAAAGTTGCAGAATAAGATCAATAAATAAAAATCCTTCATATTTCTATATACTGACAATGAATGTGAAGAAAATGAAATTAAAGACACAATACAATTTATAATTTCTTCAAGGAAATGAAATACTTAGGTATCCATGTATGAAAACATAGAATTTGTATGCTGAGAATTAAAAACTATTTATGAAAGGAATTTTTAAAAACTAAACAAATGGCAGTATGTGTTCATGGGTTGGAAGAATGAACCAAGCTGTTGATTCTGCCAAAGCTGATTTATTGTTTTAATGCATTGTCTATCAAAATCTTAGCAAGATTTTTTTGTAAAAATAGATACATTTTAAAATTTATAGCCATAGAATACCTAAAACAATCTTTACAAAGAAGAATAAAATGGAAGACATTACTTTACCCAATATTTTTAGATTATTCTGTAACTACATTAATCAAGACATTGTAGTGTGGTATTGGTGGAAGTATAGATATACAGGTGAGTGGAACAAAATCAAGACTCCAGAAATCGACCCACGCAAATATCATCAACCAATGTTTTCACAAAAATGCAAGTCAAATGAGGAAGACAGCTTTTAAACAAATGGTCTGGAGCAAATGGGTATTCATTGTAAAAATAAAATAAAAAGAAAGAAAAGAAAATTATATAAAA